>NC_134415.1:96745846-98026881 GCF_030867145.1 Opisthocomus hoazin
CAGCTTTCTGCTTAGTATACACAATTTAGCCCTCCATTTTTGATTAGTCAATTTATTTTTATTACTGAGCAAAAAGTTCATATCAGTGTCCGAAGTGATGATTAGATTCTGAGAATGGTAATGCTGTGGTGGAATAATGGTATGAAAAGAAGAACTAGGACCAGTTTTCCATTAGATTTACAACCACTGTAAAAGTTGAAGTCAAATGCTGAGAACTGTTACAATTCTTTCAACAGCTTAAGCCAAAAACCTTTAAGAATAGATATCCTAAAATAGCATTGTAGTAAATTTTGTATAGAGGAGGGCTTTAACAGACTTTCTATTCACTCTCAACTACAAAGGAACATGTGTTCTAATTGTCCTGTAACTCTTGAAAAGGACAAGGCAAAAGACTAAGCTACCAGCCACCAAAAGCACAAATGGTATTTTTAGAAGCACATAATAAAACTAAAGGAGAAAGAATGAAAGCAGCACTGGAAAGAACGTACGCGTAACTGGGTGATATTTTAACATTTTCTGTCGTAAGCAATTTACACAAGGTTAATTTCTGGATAAGCTGCACATAAGGAACGTGTACGACATCAAGCACCGTCTGTCATGTGTGGTGGAAACCACAAGCAGAACTGCAGGCAGAATCTGGGGATGGGATCAGGTTCCTTTAGGGAAGGCTTCAGCAAACTCTTCAGCAATAAGATCAGGCACCGCTCTAAGACCTCCTTCGCATTCGAGGATCCTAACGTGCAATACACACACTTACCACATCTCTCAGCCACTAAGTGAAGGAGGTAAACCTGCTATTCCCTTGATTAACAGATTGCAAAAATGAACCACGGAATGGTTTTCACACTTCTTCGGTGTTGGTGGGGTGTGAATAGGCAGAAAACAGGTGAATTCTCCACCTTGTAGCTAATAAACCTTCCTTCTGGATAATACTGTTGTAGTAACTTCAGGAGCACTAGAAGTTTTTGAAGCCAAATTGTCAAATTTGAGCAGAAGCAGCCATGTTTCATCTGTCAACATGTATTCTTTGCTCAAACTGTCCATTTTAGAGCAGTAACCAAATAACTGCCTAGCTGCCGTCATGCAGTACCTGGCGGTCTGCAACACACCTGCCCTGAAACTTCTGTTTGAAACTATGGAAATATTAAATACCCTCCCAATACTCAAAATTCTTGTAAAACCATTGAAATTCCTGAATTTCTTTACTGAAAAAAAACCACTTGTAAATTCTCCGAGTGCTCTACCATGTAAGTGGTCTGACTATCATATGATGGATATGAATCTATCATCATTGAATTGTAGATAGTGCAAAGAACTAATGTTTCTGCAGCAAGTCCCATTGTTAGTAGGGAGCTTTTGAAGCCGCTAAAGCAGACTGAATACAGAAATATTATTCTTCTTTTCAACAAGCTCTGCAAGACCACATCCTCAGAGGCCTTATACATTCTACATCAAACAGCTAATCAAGCCGTTAATCTCACACTGTGCTCCCCACTTCCTGTTGAAAGCTAAACTAATCAGCACTGTGGGCTCAGCTGCAGCCCGTTGGGCGGTGTCTTAGACATTTCTCCAGCTTGAAGACCAAGTATTTAAGTGAGCAACTGACAGTTGCTGTGTAATTAAAAGATCATAATTTCTGAGTTCTTTGGACAAGCCTCCCTCTAAGCTGAGAGCTGATGCTAAGCACAGTGACAAAGATGACACAGTACCTAACCAAATACAATATGATAACCTTCATCTCAATCAGGTACTGCAACGTTGTCAGTGAAGAGTGAGGCACATGGTCATTAGCAGATTTAGTGATTAAACTGATTACCAGCTTTTAAGACTGATTATCTGCTTTATGTTTTGGAAGCATAGTAATCTGTAAAATGGGAGGAGAGTATTCACACAGGTAATCACCCTGGATTCTTGGGTAGTTGAGAGAGAAAAAGACGTTGTCTGAACTGCTCTCTGAAAAAGTTTATTTTTCTCTTTTCTGTCTATGAATGGAGCCAAGAGACCAGACTTTGAAGTTTAGGTACCCAGGTTAGATGCCTAAGGTAAGCAAGTGTGACAACAGCCAACAAATAGGCTCATACAAAATCTTAAATCACAAAGCAGTCCAAATTTTCTGCCCATCAACCATGATTAGTGGACGCAGTTTTGGTGTCCCTTAACTCATTGTGCCAGCATAGCAACAGCAAAGCATCAATGCTAAGAAGCGGCATTTCCCTGGGTTTGTCTAACAAGAAATAAGGTTTAGAAAGAAATAAAACATTTGCCTGACCCATGAATATACTCCAAATCTGTCAGGAGCCCAGAGTTTTAAAAATTAAATAGAAAAAAATCCACATTAGTTCTCATAAGTAGATTTACTTGCATTTCTGGACTTTCAGTGTCTGCTACTCTCATTAGGGAGGCCAATAGAAACATATCTATTGATTTTGGTGCGACACATTTGTGTCACACATTCAGAGCTTATGTAGAAAGATACAACCGGGAAAGTCAAGCTACATGTAGCAAGAAGAGCACGTCACACTACGCGCTGTTATTCAAAATTTAAGGGACCTTAGTGGGGGCTTTTCAGGCAAAGTGATTTGGTGTGTTCTGAATTTGTTCTTTCCTTTAAATTGACTTAACTGTCCTCAATATGCTTGTGTACACAAAACCATAGAGAAGATGCCTCTTTGAATTTACCAAAAATAAAAATCTGCAATCAATTAACTCATCTTTCATCTTGTCATCACTTAGACAATGTAGCTCTGCAGTGCCTCATTTCTCCATCGCTTGAGATCTGCCTGCACCAGTATGGTTAGGAAAGTTAAGCTGAATTAACTAAACAAGTGAAATAAAAATGCATCAGTAAAAATGTATTAATCCCTAAGGTGCAGTCCCTCATTCACAAACAAAGCTGTCTTAATTCCTCACTACTTTAACTCTCAAAAGGAGCATCTAAACAAGGCTTTCGTGCACTTAAACTAATTCACTTTCACTTAACACCTTTACTTAACACCCCCCTGTGACAAAGCAATGCTAGCAAAATCCTTTGCATGAACGCTTTCAGGAACAAAATCATCTTTACTGCTGGTAGAGTTTCACCTAGGGAGCAGGCTGTTCTCAGAGCAGAACTTTTCTTTTGCCAGGGGAAGTCTCATCTCCATTCACATGGGTTGATGGTAAACACTATTAAAAAAAAAACAACCAACCTTCCTAATACCAGACAACCATATTTAAGATTCTTTAAGATAGTTGTGGCTATTCATGAGAACTTCTAAAATAATATAGGCATATTATTTTCCTACTTCACACAGTAACATATGAAAAACAATTTCTAGATTTGATCTTTTAAACACTGAGTTTTTCTGGTTTTGAAATTTATTTTGTTACAAAGACTTTCAAATAATTTGCTAGTTATTAAATGTTATTGCATTCTAGTGCTCATTATAGTGTTAGACAATGCTTCTACTCCACACATTTGTGAAACAATTCAAACATTTCTCTTTCTCATAAGTAGATACTTACAGCTTCCCGCAGTAGCTTAGTCTATCATTTAGCTTTTTGGCACAATCACATTATGCTGGTTATAGAACTTGGCATTTCAGGTAAAATTATAGCCCTTTGCTACAGTATTTATATTTCTCTCTACAATGTTTGCAGAGCATTTGCTCTAGCCATCATTGTAAAATACCAGTAAAAACCCAGTCTTTTTGCTGATTTTTAGTGCAAATATTTTCACTGAATTATGCAGGATGCAAAAAGCCAGAAGCAGAACTGGGAACAGAAGAGAAAGTAAAACTAATAGCTGTGATGGCACAGCCCCAGAGCAGCAGGGGAATGAAGCAGGGATGTCGTAGGCAGAGCTGGAGGCAAACGGGATGGAGGAGGCAGAAAGGTGCCCTGTCCAGCTCACTCTTGGCCGCAGGGCAAGCACTGCCAAGGCATCTTTTGGAAAGTCTGGCTTCCCTGCTCTAAAAGAAGTTGCTTTTCCAAGCATCTTTGATTTGCTGTTTATTTTGCATCCCATAGTGTCATCTGCCTCCCTGCCTCTCACTGTGCCTGTGCCAGCTGTCCCCTCCTCCCTCGCACACTCATTGCTCGCTACAGCAGGAGTCACAGGCTGTGCAAGAGTCCCTGAGCCGCAATTGCCACAGGTTTGCTACGGTCTCTTTCCCTTTATTATTCCCTAACAATCATCTCTTGATAGCTTGCTGTCTCTTTCCCCCTCTTCTCATTTACAAACACAAATACATTCACAGTAGTGCATCCACTGGCCTTATTCTGTCTAAAACTCACTGCTCATTCAGTGTGTACCATTACAAAAAGTTTGCGTAAAACAGATGCCACGGCCCTGAGAGCACCAACAGCCCTGACTACACCAGCCCAAGCCCTCTGCGGCTCCGCCCACCCTGCCCACAACCCAGGACCCCATTTCAGCCCACAGAGGCCACCAGTCCCTGCCCCAGCGATGCCACAGCAGGGCCAGCCCCATTCTTTCTCATTTTGAGCCCCGAACCCCCCAAGAAATGCCGATAATTTGGTGCTTACAGATAACAGATACTGAATCACAAAAACAGACAGGAAGGAAGAGAAGGTAAGGAAGAGTGCTACAACCGAGGTATATTAGTTATAGCATTTCAGACTTGGTGGTTAGAGCTGTTCCCCTTTTTCTCCCCTGACAGGCATCAGACAGCTGGAGATGTGGTAGTTCTTCAAGGCCCCGGTCCTGCCCCTGGAGGGCAGTCTGCTTAGATGGGTGCATGGCAGCGGCATGCATCTGTCCTGGTGTCTGGGCAGGTCCTAGCTTCAAGACTGAACGGCCGTACACAAGTTTTCAAAATTGTGAGGCCAGCTATCCGTGATCATTGATGTGACTTGGAAGGGACTTACTCCGCTGCAGTTATTTCTTGGCCAGAAGTAAGATGACAACGTAATTTGGGGTGCCAAATTTAACTCTCACAGGGAATGGCTCTTCTCTGAAAGAGCAAACCATTTGGTTTAATTTGCATTCAAAGGCTAGAAACATATCTATCTTAACATCAGCAGAGGCTGTACAGAGTGTGCAGCTGGAGGTTAATATAATAGCAGAAGCTGCTCTAGAGAGCTCATAAAAATGAGCCTAACACCCAGCTGGACAGGGAGGACGTCTGTATTTAGCAGAAGATGGGATTTGTTACACTGGAGCTCACATGAGTGTATAAACAACTGGTGAGACCATGCCTTGCCTTTGAATTTGTTCAAGTACCCTTACTATTACCAAATGTTTCATGTACGTGCATGTTTGAGCCCCCAGAACAAGGAGAGTAATGGATGAAATATCCCTACAGGATAAGAAAACAAACCCCCAGAGAACTCTGGCTGTAGAGAGATGAAATATAAAGGATGTATATACATAAGCAAAAATAAATATAAGTAAAATAAATCAATATATTAATCCATGAGCTAACACAGAGGTTTATCATGATTCTTAATAAGCAGCTATGTTGCTTTTGAGTGTATTGCACCAATGGCCATTTCAGTTTCCTAGACACTGTTATTTTTGGCTCTGCAGTTTATTTTGAAAGAAATTGAAACCTCAGCCTATTTTAAGTTTATCTGCGACTTTCTTGTAAAGAGTTGCAAAGACTGTCCTCTGATGCCTACTGCTTGCCTCTGTACTCCAACCAAGTATGGAAACGAGCCTTGGAGCCACCTACATTCTCCTCTCAGTGCTATGCCTGACTAAAAACCAAAACTCCTACTTGCATGATGCAGACATAGTGGTAGCCTTTGAAAACCTTTAACTGGGTTGAAGTAGGAACAGAGACTGTAAAATTACGTTTCATGAAAATTACGTTAACAGGACAGAACACTGTGGTATATTTGTGTTCAAGAAAGTTGGATGAATGAATCAGAAAGTGTTGTCAAACAAAGTGGGAGGATCAGCCTCCTGAAGAGTGAAAGTGCTTCTTCAAGAAGAGACTTTGCGTTGTACAAAATTATGGAAGAGTTAAAAGCGTTATAGCTGCTCCTGTCCTGCTTTTTATATCTAAAGCTACTAGAAGTATTACTTGGCACAAATTTGTTAACAAGTTCCTTGACGAGATACTGGAATGTTTACCGGTCTAGAGAGACTGATATTTTACCAGTTTGCTGTTCCCTTTAAATTATTTTATTTTCCATTAGCTATAAAATCCTTATGTTTTCACAGTGCTTAAAACAGTAAGGAATATGGTTTCAAAATGAGGCAGCTGAAAATGAGCAACACTGAATACTTGATTTTGTTACCTTGTCATTTCCCTTGCCTTTCCAAATCAGTCAAAATCTAATTTTCATGACACTTTATACTATTATACATTCACTGTCAAGCATAATTATTTTCACAGACATTGCACACTTTTCTTTTTCTTTTTTTGCTGCACTTTCACAACAAAATTCCTTTTTCATTTCTTTGGAGGACAAACTCCCAAACCAGCTCAGAAAAACTGGAAAGTACTGAAACAGTGTGATTACTTGCAGATCTGAAACTTTGCACTGCCCTATTTTCTCAACAATATTTACAGAGACATTGCATGAATCTTTGTGAGGCACTCTGCTGCTGAACGTAAGTATTGGAAGATGAAAAGCTAAACCATCTAGTGACATGTATTGTCTGCTCTACTACATGAAAAGCTTGCCCCAGTTACAACTACATTTTGCTTTTAGAAAGCGTGTGCCACAGCTTCAAGTCTTTCCCTCTTTCCTCTGCTCTCTGCAGGCATTACCTTAACATGAATTCGCACCTCAACAGCTGCCCCAAGTGCTCCCAAGGAAGATCACGTTCAGCTTTCACAGAATTAAGTCATTGTAAACTTAGTCAAGAGAGCATGGCATGAAACCAGAAGAGGCAATTCATTAAAGGACAGCAACATGGTGCAAGATTTCCTTCCACATATATTAAATGATGTCTGAACTGCGGTCAAATACACACACAGAGCAAGAAGCGTGGTAATGAGAAGGGTAAGTCTGTCTGAAAACAGTGTACATATGAGCGTTAGAATATTTCATTTGTGACCCCTGTGTAACTACACCTTTCTGACCTCTTCTTGATTAAAAATTCTGTTTTATTAAAAAAACCATATCAATCCCTTCTTATAATATATATTATAACATAAAGGTATTCATTCCTCTTATTATCGTACCTTGTGGCCAGAAGCTAACTTTCATATGGTGTACTGTCCACATTGCTCTACTTACTGACTACCATTGGACAGGAGTTTAATGAAAGAGCCATTTTCACTGTCAGAGGGCATGAGATGTGTATTTGCTTCTTGGGCAAGTTGGATCAGATGCTCAGCTGATGAATTCAAAAGAGCCAAGTGTATGACCTGAACCTTTACAACTGCTTTTTTTTTTTTAATAATAAAACTATTAAAGTCTGTAAGTTGAAGCAGAATACAGCCAATCCCCATCCTATCATACAGAAGATGGTATGAGTTGCCCGGCATGGTTATGTCATTGCCAGCACTTATGGGATATAGAAAATTCTGCTTGGATAAATATCCCAAGGTATCCACCTTAGCCAAACTCTATAGCTTTCTAGAGTGTGAGAGTATTTCTGGCTTATTTAGACACTATTTTTGACCACTAAGCAGAAGCACAACGTTCCAGCGCCTAAGTCAAATGAGAGGACATTTCTTCTCCTGTGTGTTTCTGAACTACTAAAAATGTATAGTCTAAAAGTCAGTTTCAAATCTGAGTGAAATTTTAGATTAAATTAATTGCAGTTCATATTCTACTGAAATTTCTACAGAGATTTCTAATCATTAGCTATTTAAGATAAAACAAAAGCCTTATTTAAGTGCTAAGAGGAAATGATTTTGTTGTGGAATATGTGATACTATGCAAGCACAAGTTTCCATTTGTTTTGTATACTGCATGTACTTAATTTTTTTGCTTGGTAGTCACAAGACAGTTTCTGAAGTCTCAGAGACTACCCAAGCCGGACTCAAAGACCCAAAACACTTTAAAAATTGCCTAGTATCTCTCAGGGAAGAAGTCAGTTTGATGAATAGAATGGCTTTTGGAGATCAAGGGTCTTTGAGGGTTTGTACAATTTTAGAAAGACTAGAGCCAAGTTCGTTGCTGGTGTAACCCTGATGATTCGGTAACCCTTCAGTTTGGTGGAGTTATGTCAGGGACAAATTTGTCCTCTGGTAGCTTGTAGCTAGATGAATGAATATTACTGCATGAGAATAAAAAGACATTGTATTATATTATCTTTCTTTGGGTTTACATTAGTCTTCTTTCACATTTATATGTTTAGGAACATCTGAAAAATCCCCTAATAGTTAAAGGGTAGATTCTTTAAGGTTCCCATATATATGCTCAATCCTAGTGAAAACAGCATTAATTAGCAGACATATAATTGTTAAAGCTGATGTCCTGTCAGAAGTATGAGGCTGCACAAGGAAGGTAATGGCCTATATTTTTCAGGTTCATTTAAATATAATAAGCTAACATTGCTACTCCCATTAAGACCTTTGGAAATGTAATTAAATGCTCAAATGACTACTAATATGATTAAACAAAGAATAAGGAAGGTTATTAACTAAGCTTATTAAAGACATTTCACATTCTGTCCTGCTCAGTAATAAATCACACTGAATTTTTTTAAAGCATATCAGCAGGCAAGCAATTTTTCCATTATCCTGTTCAGGATAAGATTAGTGCTGGAACACTATTCCCTTTTTTAAAATAATACATCAACTATACGTATGCCATAGCTGTAGGGTTTTTCTTTTCAAATCAAGTCTTTATTCCTTTGCTAATGGGGTAGAGCGAGCTCTCTTTAAAATGCCTGCAATCTAATTAAACAATGTATGTTCTTATACCTTGAGTTTGGCCTGGCATGCACAGAAGCAAACAGATTTTGTGGAATGTATTTGTGTATAAGGAAAACCATATAGCACCATTATAGTTCTTATTCAATTAAGATTTTCTTCAGTAACTTGTTATTTTTCCCCATGAAGGTCTGTACTGCCATCAAGTTATCTTCCAAGCTACTTTCCCCACTAACCTTGTATCAATGAAATCACTTCACTGCTGTTCACTGTTACTCTGTTTATACATTCACTCTTATATAAATATTTAATTATATGATAGTGTATGCAGCCACTTACATGCATATGATACATGATAATATGTAATGCATACATTTATACTTATATATATATGCCATCTATATTATATACGTATACATAATTTTGCCTTATACTGCATCACTTTTCAACAACGAACTCTACAGCCTTTTCAGAATGCTGTTCTCCAGGATACAAGATTCTGCAGCTACAGCTCAAATTCCTTATGTAAGTTTTTATTTTGTTTTATAAAATTATACACATTTTTTAACACAAAGTACTGCATATTTTAATTACTATTTACTATATCAGTTTGTGTTATCTATAAATCCTACCTGCAGGGATTTTTGTTTGTTTGTTTGTTTGATTTTCTTCCAGATGATGCAAAAGTATGAACACTGCCTCTGGAGTCTACTCTACCACCACTAGAAACACCTTCATTCAACCATGAATCTCCATGGACAACTTCCCTTAGAGTTTTACCAGACAAATTGTTCTTGAGCCCTATTCTTTCCAATAATGGACACCCATTATTTTGCTCAGGACTGGAATTGAGAGAACTAGTTTCTAATCACATTTGGGTCATCCTACTTGCACTTTTCAACAATGGCACATCACATTCCTTTCAATTTATCCTGAGCTCTAAGAAATTGAGAGCAATTACCACCAAAAAGGTAGAAACCTAAGTCTCCCCTTTGAGGACATGGAGCAAGCCAGCAGGGCCTGTTCATGGAATAGTATTGATTCCTAATAGATATCGTTTAAAATCTTTGATCCTTTGTCAGATTCCATATAACAGACAAATTCCTAACAAATATTTATTAAAGACATCTGTTTGGTTTTTTTTTTTGGCAAAAATGGCAATAAATTTCCATCCCATAATAGGCCTAAAGAACTTCTGAAGAGACTAATAAGAAGCGATGTTTTAAGTACAATAAACAAAATTCCTAAAACAGTTTCACTTCATCAGAACAGCTTTCTTGTATTTTTAACTTCTCTTATCAACAGTCCATACTTTATAACTCTACTAAATGAACAAACAGATGTAGAAATCCATATAAATTGGGTTTTCTTCTAGCATTTTTGAAGAGAGAGACTTAGCAGTTTCGACTAAGCAGTAAGATGGACCTAACCATTACTAAGATATGTTTGAGCTTTTGCGGTGCTGCTCTCCACTTTCGGAGCAGTGTATTGACACCATCCCCTTCCTTGTTTTCTAAATAAATTTCATGATAATACAAAAGCCAAAATTTTATCATGTCCATTTATGTGCACTTGCATGGAACGTTCCCACTGCATTCCCAGCGTCACCACCACAGTCTGTAAGCCATGTGGCACTGAAAAGCAAATAGGTGCTTCCACAAATGAAACATCACTAAATGGCTGTTCAGAAACTGAAATATTTACAGCCAGGGTTACCTTGCGGCTCTTGGCCTTCCACAACAAGCACAGGGTTTCTTGCTCTAAAGTTCTTGTATCATGCCGGCTTTACTTAACTGGTGCTGCATTGATCACTGTTACCTCCTCCTTTGAAATCTTCGCAGTAGCTCTGTCCACGCAGTAGGTGAGAGAAAAAGTGTAGCAAGCTAATGGCATAGGCTTTTAGTTAAGGGATTTTAGTTTAGTTGTTTTAAAGAATATACTCAACTTTTCTTTTAATAAAATGCAGGTCTTCACCACTCTCCTCGGTTTTGGCGTTGGTGCTGTGTAGTCTGAATTTGACTAAAGGAAATTAAAATTCCTATGCAGGCTGGATCTTGCCCAAGAAACATAAAGTATTTTTTACCCCAATAGTCCTTTGGTAAAAAAATGCTTATTTTGACAACTAAAAATTGTTATAAAATAAAAAAAAATCTTATTACACTTCAAAGATTTCAAAGAAAGTAGTAATAGCAATCAATATAAAACCTGTCAAGTAAGGCTGGTAGCTGCAAGTGTTTTAAAAGTACAGGAAACAGACATTTGGGGTTCAGGCTATTTCTTAGTCAGGCTAAATGAGCTGTGGTGGAACTTCAATTAAGCGAAGTACTTCATCTTTGTGCATAATTTGTTTTATGTTCTTATATTGTATTAAAACTGTACCAAGGTAACTTGATTCATACTACAGTTTTGCTCTATAATTATTCTTCCCACATTAAAATCCTTGTTCCGTCTGCTCTTGCCATTAAAAATTCATTACGCGGAGGGGATGTAAGTCTGAAGGTATTGACCTGTACCCACCTCACTACAATCTTGACAGATCATAGCAGACTGAGGACAGAATAGCTGGAAGAAATCATTATCATGTGTAGGTCTCTTGATTAGTAACAATACTAAAAGATTCACTGCAGTAGCATTCTTCACAACTAAACCAGAACAGTTTTTGAGAAGTCAGCTACTAGCGAGTCTAGGAAACTTGCCTGTATCTATCTATCTGATCTGGAAGAAAATAAGAGAAGGGTCTGAAAGAATAATCTGTTAGTTATCAAACAGCCTTTAGCTGAGCTAGAAGGGAATGACAGTCCTACCTGTCTGTACTCTTCATCTAAGTTTCCAGAGGGTATATCTTCTGTTACTGCATATTATAGCTCCCGTAGAAATAACTGGCAATCTTCAGCTGTGCCGATTTCACACAGACAATTGCACTGACTCACTTAGGACCTCCACTTTGACCTAATCACACAAGAGATGCTTCTGATGTTGATGCTCTTAATCTTTTATAAGAAGTACTAGCAAACTATTATTTCTGAAAGTGAAACTGTCCATTCTTCCACTGAACACTAATGAAGAAAACAAATAATACTTAGGATAACTATGAACTAACAATATATTTAGAAATGGAGGAAAAAAAATCCAAGAACAGCTTATCATAACGAAAATAATAAAAAAATAAGTAGGGAATAGAAGAAAATGTATGCTTTATTAGCATTTATTATTTGTATTATAGCAGATTTAAGTGGTAAATATTGATATATCTGAGAACAATTATCTAGTTTGACAAGAAACAACAGCTGAACAAAACAGGGGAAAACTGGGGGGATTGGGAAGTAGTTGACTGGAGTATGGAGTTGAGCACTAAAAATACAGATTTTTTCACATTGATGAAATAACCAATAAGCAACGCAGAGCCCAAGCTTTTGATCTATTCAGCAGGACTATTGCTTAGTATCAGAATTAAGCAACGCCAGTTTGAGGGAGTTTGTAGGGCTACGCCAGCTTCCTTCCCGCATACGAAAGCCAGATACTTTTGCACACACATTTCTACACTTCTGTTCTGAGATGAAGAGCATATAAACAAGCCACAGTTATAAGGTCACATCAAGCTTATACACTAGAAGACTGTTATTCCATTTTATACACACGGAAGTCGTAACACAGTGACTAAAATTTGGTCTCTGCGTGCCGCAGAGTCAATGCCACCATGCTGATTTAGACCTGATAACAAGCAAGCCCCGAGAGACTTGCTCACAGCCACAAGTAAAATCTGAAGCTTGTCTCTCAAAGGTCAGCTGGATACAGAGTTACATTTCTTCTTCAGACAACTTTTCTTTTCAGTGATAACTTTGCTAAAGCTAGGGCAGATCTATTTGCCCGGTCCCCCTGGGAGCTAAAGGTATATTTTGCCTCCTGAGGTAGGACCCGTATTGCAGTTTCTGATCGGATGTCCTTCATAAATACGACACAGCCTTGATTTTGAAGTGGAAGCGAGAACTGAAAAACAGATGTGTTCCAAATCTGGGACATTTTTTCCTCTCAATAAACATGACAAATCTCAATTCTTTCTAGTATTCACATACACACATTTAAATAACTCAATAATGAAAGCCAGGGCTTTGGACAGCAGCTGACCATTCATCAATGACACTTGGTATCAAGTCAATCCATAAACAGGTTTTTTCTTCTCATTAAATGTTTTTAAATATAGCTTGTCATAGAAAAGCACAAATGATTCAAGGACAAAACATCCTCCTCTGCCTATTGTCTCTGCTGACGGATTTGTGTCTCCCCCCAAAACCAAACATATTTTGTTTATAGCCTAAAAAATATTTACACCAAGATAAAAATCCCACAAGACTTTTCTTGGTTTTTTTGTTGTATTTTAAAATTATTTTTAAAATTTGTCTTCTGTTTGTGTTTGAAACACACCACTCAGTAGCGTCCCACTTCAAGGCAAGCCACTTGTGTGAGACTGGAATATCTTTTTGTCACAGAAAACTAAAATCTTTGATTAGCAACCCCTGATATTAGGGAATTACTTTCCTTTACATGACAGAAGTCAGCCTCTGCATGTCTCCGGTGGCTCTCCCTGCTCTTTCTGTGTTGAGGTGACTCACACTGCAATGCCCCACAGCACGTAGCTTGGATGGCTTTGGCCAGCCAAGATCTCTTCGGGTTTGTGTTAATCCCAGCCAGTTGACAGCCACCTTTTGTGTTCATTAAAAAAATATACTTAAAAGATACAGGAGATGACAGTGAAGAGAAGAATCACAAAGAGATAAACATTTGGAGGCCTGACAGAAACTTTTGCATGGCTCTGATCTGGTGCATCTGGTAAGACTCTGGTATAAACTACATAAATCAGATGGACCTTGTGAGTAATACATATAACGAAGGTGTACGAGCCCCTGTGTGAAGTCTGTAGTTGTGATTTAAAAAAATAAAGTGTCAGATATTCTCCAGTGTTTTGCTACAGACTTGTCTAATAGCCTTGGACATATCAAATTCTTCTGATTCCATGTCTTCATCTATCAAGATGGAATAACAGCGCACATAGTGACAATGAAGTTATACACACTCTGAAGCCCTTGGGTAGGAGTTCAGCACTGCTAGTCATAATATATATACAAAGTGAGACCTTCCCAAATTACTCAGTTCGTAAATCTTAATTTTATTTAGTCAGCTCCAGACAGGCTGTCCTTTCCCTCTCCTCTCTAAGATATCAGACACATAGAGTCTGTGAATGCAGCTCGTCTCAGTTACTGCTACAGTAAACGTCTCCTGCCAAATTCCAGCCGAGACTCAAAAGCCCAGATACCTAGTGTCCTGGGAGGGCTCGTGGGGTCTACCCAAAAAAGTCTTGAGCAAATCTTTATTGCCATTTGGACTCAAAACAAATGAAGTAAAGCTACCACAGGTACATTTATACGTGTTCACATCACACGTCCCGGTGTCTGTCCCAGAAACATGCACAGTCTCTTTTAGACGCTGCTTCCCTTTCTCCAAATTTCTAGCATATCCCTTATCTCTTTGATCTTGAATTGAAGTTTATATCCCAAATGTAGAAAATTTTATACCCAAGAGGTAGAAGAATTTCTGCTTGGTAGCAGCAATAATCCCTGGGGAGTCTGAACAAGAATTTCTTGTTTCTATTCAGTTTAGCTCTGAACACAGCATGAGTATTTCGCTCTGATTGGTGCCAAGGTCGATTCTGGATCATTTTGCCTGTAATTCCAATCTGGAAAAAGGTGTTAAGCACAAAAATTCACAAACCTATTTGTTACCGTGAGCATGAAACCATTCAATATTTAATAGAAGTATCTATGAAAAAAATGTTTAGCTCAATATTTATCTGCAACATACCACACTTGTAAAGTAGAACTCATGTGCTGGAATATGATTCATATAGTTACAGTTTACCTGGGAAGGCTTTGAGGTTCTGACTGGTAACTGGTGTGAGACCAGGCACCTCTCCTATCGGCTTAGCAGATGGTGTGCTAGCTTTGCCTGACTAGTTAGGACACTTCATCAGTTTCACTGTAACTGCGGAATAGCAAAGTACCTCTTCAGATCTTTCTTTTCAGGAGTGCAAGGTTTTTCCCTGTAGACACCTTTTCAGAAATACTTCATTGCCTGGTTTCATTATTTATCTCTATGTTGGGCATAAAATGCTGATGCTTTCTTAGATTAATGTGGAAGATGTAGCTAGAAAGTTCATGCTAATAAAATTTTGTTTGCTTTCTTTTTTTTCAACTTTCCTTGGTGTCCATACCTAGTGAGGTGTTCACCACCATTCTCCTCTGAGATGCGCTGTACACACTTCACCCAACACAAACAGATTCTGTCACTGATCCCTTACCACTTGTCTGTTTCCAAAATTCTGCTCCAATGCTATGCTTCGCAACCTTCATGCAGTATAGCCTCTTCCTAGTTCTGTGGTTTTGCTGCTACATAGTATACAGGCTTAATGCAGAGAAGTAGGTTAAAGAAAAGGAGAAGGCCAGCATCTGCGTACCCTGACAGCAGGTGATGCTTCCTTGGCTGACTGCAGCTCCTACCGCTATTTTGCCTGTGTTATAGTTGCACACCTTCTCTCCCCCATTCTCCTATCTGTAATTTGTGCCCTCCTGGAAGCTCTGTGGTGCTAGTGTCTCTGGGTCCTACAAAGGCAGAAGGGAGCTATGGTTGACTCCACACACACACCCTGTTTCCACATGTTTTCCTGGTAGCCTGGACAGGTGTCGCCCTATTACACAACCTGTCATCAGCATGCGTTCCTGTTCCACAAACAGATATGAATCATTGCTCCAGTCCTCCATTTATGACCAGCAATATCTGCCTACAGCAGAAGAAAATGAACCCCATTTTGAAACACCAGATAGGTCCAGAGAAGTGACTACAAAGGAAAAACAGCACCTTCGTTACAACAGTCCTTATGACACAGATCTCTATTTCAAAATTCTTTATCAATAGGATTATTCATTCTATGTATTCATACACATCTTTTGGCCTCACCAATTTTTTCCAGTTTCTGTGCATGGGAAAGGGAACTGGCCTCTATCAGGATGCACACACATCATCAAGATAATTTATTTATTTTATCTAAGTTCTAGATTACAAATTCTGCCCTCTCTTATATCATGAACTCCCACTAACTTTATTAGTAAGGATTCAAAGATAATGAGAACTGATAGCTTTTGGTGACAGAATCCAGCTTGACTTTAGGATTGTAGGTCATGTTCATAATGTTGGCAGCTAGCAGTAAACATCTCTTACTTGTAAAAGGAAAAAATGTGATATGGAAGTCATTGAGTGATAATACACACAGAATTCCTAAAGGCTATTTACAGTCATTTTTCAGTCTGGAAATCCACATTAAGTCATTTCCTCCCCTCATCAGCACTTAGAAAGCCTAAAACTGAGCATAAGGTTCTCTTTCCTTTGGAGTACTATTAGATACAAATGGATTGTATATTTGGTAAGGAAAGAGAAATTTGATTTCATATGTCAGAAGCATCACTGAATAGAAAAAAACTTTTCAGAAAGAACTATAACAAAGAAACACACCAGATGCACAGTTGTACTGACATGAACACTAAAAGAGTTGTAAAATGCTAGTTCAAAATGTACGTACGTATCTACTTCCAGTTACTAACCTGAACGCACTCATGCTTTGATTTTAGGGGTAAGTCAATCCTAAAGCTTACCTTTACTATAACCATGTAATTTTCCTACCACACTACAATTCAAAATCCAAAAACCACGAACCATAAAATGGCACTACACTCTTGTCCTTTATTGCTGATTAATCATCGCAAAACAGATTTCTGACAAGTGGCAGATTTAGCAGTCAGACACAGCACTTATTACCTTGGTTCCTATCTGTCCCTTCTCATTTAAAAAATATGTTAACTACAGAAACAAGCTTGGGCTTCTGGGGAAAGCTTCCTAAAATCAGAAAGTAGCCTGAGGATGTAATTCAGCATGACTATCCGCTAATGAGACTATTCCTGTCATTACTGTTATTATCTACCAGGGAGACTGAGAGATGGCAGGAATTGTTTGTTTGTCAATGCTTAATTTCCCTCCATCTGAAAAATAGCAGGGAGTAAATGTGTATCTTATATGACATAATTTATATTACAGAAAACCGTCTTCACAGGAAATCCTCATAAATACAATACAACTAATAGAACCTAAGGATAACAGAATATTTTTACTAGATACTGTAGTTTTTTAATTACTTCCTTGGTTCCAGAGAGAGTATAATACATTTCATAAACCAAATATTTTTCTTTGTGCCTCAGGAGATTTGAAAGTTTCCAAGCTCTTGCTCTTCCTGCTTATCTGTCCAATACAACTACATTTGCACTGTAGGTGTTCATGTTTCTGTAATATATGCAGTGATTTTTTTGTTCAAGGCTCTTGAAGTCTTTTTTGTTCAAGACTCATTGCTAATAAAACCTGATGTACTCTGGTATCGTTCGGCAGAGGGCTAAACAGAGGACAGCAAAGACAGAGCAGTCAAAAACATCTGTGCAACCAGGCTTGCTACAACTCTCTGACCTCCCAGATCCCGCCTTTGTATCTTTGCTACAGTGTCAGCTCTCTGGTTCCTTTTCAAAAATGTATGTTTATCCCTAATCCTGTACAATCCTATCTTTCAGAGTTTTGTCTAGACTAAAATCTTTTTTGGGGGGCAGAAGGTATTGCTACAATTTTTTTTTCTAAATCTGTGCTCAGTTGGAACTCCTCCACTGCCTTTTAGTAATACAATTTGCAGGTAAAGTTGCTATTTACAGTTTCATTAAATGAGTTTACATGCAGAAAAATGAAAGTACTGCTGTGTCTTGCTCAAAGGGACTTCACTCACAGAAAGCAGCTACCACTAAAGTCAATGACAGCAGCTACCTTTCTGGCCAGACAGAAAACCTAGGATGAATAGTTACAGGCTTTACAGCAGTTGGTGAAATTCTGGTCCTACCCAAGTGAATGGCAAATCTCCAAGTGAGGTGGCGATTTCATCCTTTAAGGAACAGAGGTGCACCCTATAAACAACCGGAGTTCACTCCTGTACGGCTTATCAGAAGCACTAATACAGTTGGCTTTCTGCAGACGAGACTGTTAATCCTCCTTTCAGCTCTTCAGTTCCACATGTCATAGGATCATAGAATAGTTTGGATTGGAAGAGACCTTTAAAGGTCATCTAGTCCAACCCCTGTGCTCCCTCAAATCAATTTATGGTGTCCCACAGTAAAGGTTTAGCCTAAGTGAAACTTGCAGTAAGAAACTCAGGATTTGGAATGATGCCTTTTTTTTTTTTTTTCATTGTTAAGTATTAACAGTTTAAAGATCAAGGGCCAGCCTCTGTCCCAAGTTCTATGTGCAGAACTCCCACTGTTGTCAGTGGGAGTTTCACAAACACATCTGGGGCAGAATGTGACCTTGTTACGTACGCAGCCTTTTCGCGTAACTTCAAAATTTCAAAATTGGCCATCAGTTAGATTTACATCAAGGGCAGTTTTGATAAAATGGCTAATAAGGAACAGAACATTGTGCTGACCTTCAGGGTGAACAACCTTTTGTTGGCAAATTGTTCAGTGAGTTGAAGTTATGAATCCAAACAGATACATTTATTTTGCCATATAAACTGCTAATATTCTGGTGACTATGTAATCCATATGTTGATGCTATGAAGAAGGAATAAACAAATGGGAAAAGGGATTTTGTGTAGATTTCTAATAAACATCATACAGCACATTATAAAAGCTCAGCTAAGACAACAATAGAATTAATCAACGTTTTGTACCTTATAACTGACTTCTGTTTACCTGCTTTTGCTTGAAGACTGTAAAGCAATAGTTCTGACTGCACAGAAAGGTAAAGAAAGAAGTGAAAAACACATTTTCCTTCCTTCTTTTTAGGCAAAACTCCCAATCAGCAAATAAATCCAATGCTAAGTAAAAACACAAGGTTGGAGCCCCAAATTATAAGCACACTGTGAACTGCACTCCTACAACATCTTTATCCTCAGCAAGCAGACTGTATTCTACTAACATCTATCACTAGTTTGACCAGCTTTTATCCCTGTAGTATTAGCATTTCAGCAAATTATTGTGTAATGAAAATCTTAAATAAAATTCAGAAAAGGGACAGATTACATTTGTCCCAAGGAGAACTTAAAATAATGCTAGAATAAATCTAATTTTAAGGATTAGCAAGCCAAACATGCATAAATGTACATTTGTAAAACTAAACTCCCAATGATAAACAGAATTATTATAGTCATTATTTACCTTGATAGACCTTGCTTTTTATAGTAACTGTTCAGCATAAATAATCATAATTTGTAGCATATACCAATGCAGCAGAGTGCTCAAGTACATTATTAGAGTCCTAATATAGCCAATGGCTTACATACACGTCTCTTGTCGTTTATACATACTATGTGCTCCCTTGTGACAGCTGAAATTACATCTGACAGGATCAAAGTAGAAAGAATATACAATGTGATAACTCTATGACAGAAGATAAAAAACCACGTTGTTCTGGGTGGTGCTAGTAGGAAGGGAAGGGAGTAGGGTTTGTTCTCTTGTTACCTCAACCAATCTCTACCCTCTGGACCACGAGTTCACGGCTGGAAGCAGCAAGAGGTCCCAAAGTGTGGGAACTACCCAGTGCCATGAGAGCCATGGGTGAGAGGAGCATGGATGGGGCCTTCCTGGGCACCTTCCGTTGGGTTTAGAGCACCAAAGTATTTCCTACCCCTTGGTCTCCTGATGGTGTTACGAAAGGGCAAAGGAAAGCCTGTTGCTGTAAGCAGGCTCCACTGCTACTTTGTTGACTTTGAAATAACCTCTCAGAGGAGGTAATTCTCTTCAATAACATAAATACTTTTCACTTGCTGGCAAATGGTGCACTGGAAATCTGCGGTCACAGTGCAACTCCTGTCTGACCTACAATCTGCACAAAGAGTAACTAATAGTTAAAAATGTCACTTAATTAACGACGGTCGTGGAGCGGCTGTTTTACGAAAAGGAATGCTTAAATAAACCCCAGGTTGTGAATACACCGCAGTGATCCCCAGCTTTCCAGGAACTCAGATAATATGATGCTTTTTTTTGACAAGTTACACAGCACCAGGCACTCAGAATGTGTTAAGTGTCAAGGTTTATGGAATACACAATTTTGGGTCAACAGCACAACTATGACATACTCTTAACCAATCTGTGAAATTCATTCCTTGCATGTACTCACTGTCAATGCTATGTTTCCTAATTGTATGGCAATGGTGTCTGCAATAGCTGGGAACCGGCTCAGGGATATCGGTGAGCCTACACAGTCTTATATTCTTAAACAAGTGAAAATTAGATTTAAGATGTCTGGCTTCATGAGTACTTCCCAGGAACACTCATATTTAGAGAAGAAACAGCTTCTGTGAAAGAACTGCACTGGTCAGAGTATAAACTACTACCTTACTTAAGTTTACCAGAGATATTCTCAATTTCCAGCCAGTCTTTTACTGTCCATTATAGTATTCTCACTTCCTTTAGAAGCAGTAACAATAGCAGAGCCAGAGAAAGCAGAAAATTATGCAGTAGATGTTAAAATGGCAAGTCATATAATCCCAAAGTGCATAGTTCATCTTTTCAGCCTAACTTTATGCTCATGTTTATTTAAATTAAAGTAAAAACAAATGTGGAATTCATTGAACAGGCACCACCTTTACCGTATCAGTCACAATATAAACTAGAAATAAAGGATTTATTCAGAAGGTAAGCTGAGTTTCATTATCTTTGTCACAGAAAGTTAAATGAATAAATCTGGCAATATATTTGGCATGGATTTTTCCTCTTAAAAAAAACAGATAATAACCTTATATAGGGCTTTTCCATTAGGAAAACCCAAATGACTTTATGGACTATCAGTATAATGCAGAGGGTCATTTTACTTAATGTAATAACCAGCACCCAGGAGAAAGCAGAGCTTTCAAATAATCTCTTCAGCAGAGCAGTGGCAGAGCCAGCAATATGAGAAAGGACAAAGCCCAAGTTAAAAATTATATTACACCAAATTTTAGATATTACAGCAAGTTTTTTTTGTGTGGGATTTGTCAGTACCTGTCTGCCAATGCTGTGGGATTCAACACAGGATATAGGGAAAGTGATATTAATGCACACATCCTATAGCAGGTGACAAAGTACAGGTAGAGTTAATGCCATTGCCCACTTCGACAACTACAGCCCAAGTTCCCCAGTAGCCCTCAGCAGTACCAAGTGATGTCCCAGCTCCAGAAACATCTTCACAAGCAATTTGTGGAAAGTTGTTCACAATAAGACATGATAGTGGAAAATATTCTTGGAGAATACTGAAAGCTGTAATCCAACAGATGCATGGAATGAATTTATGAATGTTTCCCAAGATCTCATCAGAGACCAGAACTCAGCCTCCCTGGGTCATGCGCTTCCACATTCCTAGGATGCCTAGGCATGAGAAGGCCGCAACTGTGACAGCTATGTAACCACTATATATCCCCACTCTCCGTTGGAGATATGACAAGAAAAGCCTGGACTTATAAGGGATTTGCACTGAGATATTGTGTGACCCATCTATGCAGGATAAAATTAATTTACTAATATCAAACCACATAAATCACAGAGATGACTAACCACTCCCATCTACCTTCAGAAGATAAAGCAGTTTACGGAACACAGCAGTAATCCCCTGCAGCCAGGACGTCAAACAAGAGGAGAAAAGTGCTTAAAATACATATCTCAGATCAAACAACTAATACATGATCTGATATCTTTGCTTTTTTAAATGGCTCTAGATTTATTGAAGCAGATTCTTATCTGAAGTAAATCAACATCCTTCACTAAATCAACTAGCAGTGTTTTCCTGACTCTCATTAGATGGTGACTGGGCTGCTGGAATGCCCGTGGTCAGGAAGCGCT
Organism: Opisthocomus hoazin; assembly: GCF_030867145.1. Taxonomy (NCBI): domain Eukaryota; kingdom Metazoa; phylum Chordata; class Aves; order Opisthocomiformes; family Opisthocomidae; genus Opisthocomus; species Opisthocomus hoazin. The sequence goes on from NC_134415.1 coordinate 96,767,574, forward strand.
GGTGAAGTCTCAGGAGGACACTTGTGGTCGTCAGGAGACTTCTTGCTCCCAGTGACCTCTCCAGGAACAGGCAGAAGCCACTGCTCCAGAAAGGGCAGGTTTCCTTAGGGAAGGTGTTATATTTAATGCCTATGGGAGGAAGATGGATTCTAAGGGGTACTGTGTAGTTGTTCTTCGGGGTGGGGAGGAGATGAAATTAATTATTAATTGACCAAATTAATTTTTAGGTTTTGGTGGTTTTTACGCTGGCTGACAGAACAAGCCAGAAGAGTAGCAAAGATTAAACAGACTTTTAAACTTGGCTTATCAGTCACGACCACTGCCAATAGTACTACTTTCATCCCTAAAACCTGAATAAAACTTCAGAGCTTTACATGACTCTAAAATTATCTATGTGGATAGCTTCTCCAGATGCTGAAAAATAGTGCTTGTTTCATAGTATTCTGCAATACTCTGGACTTGCACAAAGATATGGTTCTGATACAAAGTTTTCAGTTTCACCTGATTTCAGTAGGCACAGTTGTTAACACCTCCAGACTTTCAAGCAAACAAAGAAACCAAAGCCAGGACTGGTCTTTGGGATCAAAAGCAATGGGGCCACTTCAGCAGAGGTAGGTGATGTCAAGTAGAAGCAGCAAAAATGTATTTATTTGTGCTTAACAAAAAAAAGAAGAAGAGAGAATAGGCCAGAGTTAAAAAAGTACGAATGTTGACTGAAACTAGGCCTGTGGTTTCTGGGTCTTTGGTCTAGTGACAAATGGCTGGTTAGGTACCGTCATAGTTTCAAAATGTTTGTTAAAGATTACAGGATTAATGCCAGTTTATAGAAAAATGTTTAATGGGTTTCTATCCTTTGCTAGAGCCTACATTCTCAGTTGCATGGCTTGTTTTTTGCTTTACGCCTCCAGCCAAGCTCTTTCAGGTTTCCAAGTATCTGCTCATGCAGGCTTATTTGCAGTTCACAGAAATAATGAGAAGACAGGCGACTTCAGACCTGGCCCTCTATCACTTAACTTTCAGACAGGGTAAATCCTGAGAGTGAATTCATTCTGGATACAATGTACTCTCTTCTGGTTCACTGACCATGAAATTCCCATCCTGTCAGGACCAAGATTTGTATCTCTCTGTTTTGCAGCCCATCTGCTGAACCAGGCCCACCATTGAGATCTCAAACTTTTCTCCCCAGCATTATCATGCTTTTTCTCTCCTCTCATAAAGTCAGTACATTTGGAGATTAGGCTCCATTTAAACACCTTCAGGTCCACCTTATTTACCTTCAGAAGATGTCCTGAATTAGACAGTACTCTGACAGCAAAAGATGTTCTGTTGACCACAGGCACAGTAAGAAGCACAGGTCAGCTCCTTTGATGTCAGTCCCTCAGTAATCGCCTTAATCAGGAGGCAGCAGAACCTTTTCCTTCCAAGCAAAAATAACCTTGACTTGTTTGTACAAAGTGCACCAGCCGTAGCAGAAGAAACAGCTTTCCCAGCACAGTCAGCAGGCCGTTGTTTGCGACTCTCGTCAGGGACAGGAGGGAGACAAGCTCGAGAGACGAGTCAAAAGGAGCCCTTCCAATGAAAGTTTTCAAAATGCAGCATATTTCTGAGAGAAATTTCAATGACAAAAGCAAAAAAGTCATTGAAAGGCTGTCAGCAGACTCGGTTTCCCTCTGTTCTTAGCAACAGAACAACTGTGATACACTCCTTAACTCAAACCTTCCCCGTGTCCTTTCCTCTTTAAAGAAGGTGCCATCAGTTCAGGTGACATAGGCCACACTTTCCTTTCGCTTTAATTTAACACAGCTCTCAGGGGAAAGAGGCCACCGCTTCCATTAAAGACATTCTGCCCTCGCTCTGAACGAAGTGGCCCTTTTGGTTTACACAGCAACTCTCCTGCCTCCAGTTCAGTTAACGTGACTTGAATGCAACACCTTGAGCAGTTACTACCTTTCCTCACAGTTTCCTGAGTAGCTTTCAGCAATTATAGCATAAAAGCAAAAATCAGAGAAATTTTAACTGTCCAGAAATCGGATGTGTCACACTCGAGTACATAATGAGAACGTAGCTAAAAGGCATCTGAGTGTAGCTCTGTCAGCACAGGTACACACACTCTGGCGAAGTCTTGGTGGTGTAGGTGTAGATGTCTTGGCCCATCCCCAGGGAGGTACCCAATGCCCTGGGCGAGGGATATTCCTGGTGCTCCCGGCTGGGGCGGTGGGACGGCCCTGGCTGCCAGGCCCTGCCCGTGCCGTGCTGCTCTTGGTAAACTGGAATGATGCCTTTGCAAGTTGTGTTTAGAGATACAATAAAGACCATCACTTTCTTTCCTGTTTTTGTACTTGCTACTGATCAAGGAACTCACAGTGTTCTTTGATGCGATGAAAATGTATGACAAGTGCCCAACATATGAAGTGCACATTTTCTTCAGCATATTCCTGTGCGTAAGGATTTCAGGTCACAGAACACCAAGGACATATTTTTTATAAAAAAATTTTCCTCCACAATCTTTCTGACTTATAATAACCATAAATAACTCTAGTCTGTTCTACTGTGCTTTACTTCCCCTGTTATAGTTGTCATTTGACAGGTTACAGTTAGTATCTTTTTTTTTTTTTTAATAGATATAAAGCAGAGTGGAACCATTCTTCCAGTTAATCTCTCTAATCTAGCTGGTATAAACGCTATGGATCTACTCCTTTGAGAAAGTAAAGTGCTGCTTCCGACAATTCTGCCAAGGTTTTTATAGAAGGCAGTTTGACTGTTTTCTAATATTATATTTTTCATAAATCATGCATTTCTCTTTCCATATAAAGCAATTAACAAATTTAGGCTGCAAAGATGCTCAGTGAAGCATTATTTCTGGCTAACCAAGCAGAACCTCCTGCTGCCCGCTGCTCTGCCTGCTCTCACTGCAGTGACCCCACCACAGGCTGCCCCATCGGTTCTCTCCATCCTCCTGCACCAAGGTACTTATTTTCTACTTTGAAGCTTTGGGACACTCTTCCTATCTCATTTTCTCCAAGTTGTAAGCAGATGGAGGTATAATCTGAAAGGCAATGAAAGCCCACAGCATTTATGTAACCCCAAATTAGAGAGTAAATGGAATAAAGGGTGGACAGTAACCATATAATTTAAAAACTATTGGGGACTGATAAGGAACTTTTATTACAGAGCAATATAAAGATGCTTTTTCTTGTCATCAGGCTGTAGCAGGGCGTATGTACCCCTTATGGACTGCAAACAGCTTTGGCTTGCTAATGACACAGCTATTTGCTTTCATCAATAAACACACTGAAAGAAAATAACTGAGATCCATTTTTTTCCAGCTTTTTATTTTTTACCAGTTCTCTGGGTTTTAAGTGAAGAGATGGAGATAGAAGAACCAGTTACATTTGTGCTCTAGCGTTCACTTCAAAGAGTACACCGTTTTCTTTTCTGTGTGCATTGGCGTTAGAAAGCCCAAGTATCATCATGAGATCTTGAAATACAGCAACCATTTTCATCATCCTCCCCTCTCTCAGTGTTCCATCTCTCTGGGGTACGCAGCCGTCACATGTACAAGAAGCCAAGTTACAGCAGACTCTGCTCAAGTATCTGTGTCTTCCAAGCAGAAACTAGCATATCAAAAATACAAAGCTACTTCAAGATTTACTTTAGAATTCCTGAGTTCCTAATAATTTAAACTTTTTAAGAGGAAATGCACTCATGAAACGATATCATACAGTGAGTGTTATATTGGTTACTGTGTATGTGTTTACAAAAGTATATATTATTTTGGTAACAAATAAATTTATTAGAATTTTATTTTCTCTTGAATAAGAAAATACAGATGATGGCTTAATAGGACTTCAGTTAGTTTACCTAAAGCTAGATATATCTTTGATCACAATTCTATGAATTTTCATTTCAATCTCAGTGTGTCAACAATATTGTAGTACACGTTTCTTTTCCTTTTTTTTTTTTAGTTATAAGCAGTAGCTACAGTGTGAGAAAAAACCTGGTATTCACTCTGCATCTTTCACCTTTTGAAGGGACACAGCTGAACAACAGATCAGTCTGGATATCTAATATGTCTAGGTGACAAGAGTGGGCCTGTAAATGTGCTATATCCGTACAGCAAAACAGCAGCTCCCAGAAAAATATAATCCAGGCTTCAGCAGCATTTTTTGAAGGATTAAGTTACAAAATAAGCTTGTACTGATCAGATAATGCTTTTTTTTTCTCCTTTTTATTTTTCCTGAAGAAGAGAAAAGATTTCTCTGTAGCCTCTCTTTTATGAAAGATGATGTAGCCCAAGAATGGCAGTGGCAGATCGCTACCCTTTGCCGTGGCTTTGCTTATTCCTAACGCGCTTCGTATTCTTAAACAAATTGATCTGGGCTCTACAGTTCAGTGGAGAATTATGTCATCTGCATTGCTGCTTACTATCCCACACAGCTGATACTCTATTTCACCATCTTACCAGACCACCCATATCAGTTTTACTGGCATCAGTTAAGAAAGTATAGAGGCATTTATCTTTTAAAAGGTCTTTTCTAAATGAATAGGCTGGGCTCTGATCCAGCCCTTGGCTTCAGCTCCTGGATGTACCTTTTCTTGCGTGGAAGTTTCTTCATTTATGAATTTCTGCTAGATTGTCTGAACATGACAGATATCATCTTGTCTTCTGGCTTCTTATTCACATGAAAACTGGAATGAGCTCCCTCCAAGGGGCTTCCATATACTATCTTAACATTTACAAATAGACTAATACATACCCATGTGAAAAAAAAACCAAACCAATGTATATATTTAGTTTTTGAAAGTAATTTACTTCTAGGAGATCTCTGATTTTTAGGTAAGAAAAGTTTTATTGCATATTTTTAAAACTATGGCTTTCAACAAATTTTATAAAAAAATAATGAATGAAGAGTGGACTGTTATCCAAACACCTTTCACAAGAAAAGTGCTCCACTTCTAACGTAGAAGTGTTTCATGATGTTGCTGACACGGATGAATGCTTTTTAAAGTTCCTACAAGCAGCCTATCTGCTTATCTCCAGTTGCTAAATTCCCAGGCAGATGCAGTTTTACTACAAAGCCGAAGCCAGCCTGGAGGATCCTGTTCAAGACAGAGTAGCACTTCACAGGCCAAGCAGACTCCTCAGCTGGTGCGGGTGCTATTCTCACTTCTGTTCCCTAAATGCAGTTACATTTCTACATGAAGTTCAAAGCTATACTCTGAATTTCCCCTGCACTTCATAGCACTATTATTTCAAAGTTGTGAAAGCCAATGTGTGATAATAGGAAAAAAACCATGTACTTGTACAGATTGTAATATGGAGAAAACAGCAACAGCTGCAACACAGGCTGCCTTGCCAAACTACACACCAGGGTTTGAATAAATTACACTATAATTGGGCAAAAAGGCTGGATATTAGCAGGGAACGTTATATAATGCTGCTAACTGGTAATATACCTTAACGAGATAGAACCTGGCATTATACAAAACAGTTTAAAAAGTAAATTGACAAATAATATACCTTCATCAAGAATTATCAGGAATAAATGGAATTTCCAGGATTTCCAACCTTTTTTCTTTTCTTCGTGCCAGCTACTGATTTTAATGGATATTAAGATCACACACAGTGTAAGTTGTCAAAAAATTATTTTGTCTTACGTGTCACAGCCATAAAGGGTGTTTTCAGCATTTGCTGATGGACTATTTTGATCAATTCAGGCTTATTAAAGCCTTGCCTTACTTTAAAGTAAAACAAAATAACAAAAATAATAAAATAAATTGAGTTAGATCAAAATAAAAATACTTTCCTGTTATAGAAGCTTTTCCTCTCCCTGGAAGACTACAGTTCACAGTTTGCAACTGAAGGAAAAATTCATAACCGTATCCAATTAATACAGCCATAAGCGTATGTCTGCTCACCACGGAAATCTGCTGCACCGGGCAACTAGAGAAACCAAGGCCAGCGCTCTTGAAATAAGGTATGATTGCAGGTTGCAACCATGGCTGCTAAGAGACAAACACTATCAAAATAAATATAAGAAGAAAAAAAAAGTAGAAGTGCATATAACATTTACTCTCGGGTACCGATTTCTGTCCAGTGAGAAAATCCAGAGCGCCTTGCAGATTACAGAAGTTGTCACAGAGTCCTTAAGAGTTCCAGGAAAACTGCTGTCAGTATGCACATCGGAAAAAAATATACCCAAAATTAATTCATTATCTGACTAGAGCTAAACTGCCTTTTTCAAACAACCCCCTGTTTAGAACTGCTTGATCCTTGCACTCTATGGGTAGATCATCAGCTGGCCATGGGTCAGGCAGGGGTTGCAGACTACCTGGAAGGGGATATTCTAAAACAGGAATTGGTACAGAGTTCCCAGCAAATTCAGCAATGGGCATATCTGGAGGAAGTGACACGCTAGGAATTGCTTTAAAGGCTTCTTCTCTCCCAGAGAAGTTGGCTAATATAGATTAACTGCTGATAAAGTGCTCCTACAGCCTTTGCAGAGAAAAACCACTCCATCCTTGTTACTAATGGGTATAGATGTGAGAAAAATTGAATATCAGGAGTTACGGTAAAAAAATGTTCTTGATAATTAAATCAGTAAAAATAGCTTCAAGCAAATATCTCGCTCTCTAGATCCTACCTAGTATGCAAAGTCTATCGCTCACACACTCAGCCATTCACTGTATAGGAGCTTTTGCTTCCTGACAGCACACGCCAGTTTTCTGATTTTTGCTCTGTCCGAATAAAGTCTTTCAGATGTGTTCTGTTTCAAACTCTTGATGGCTAACCAGCAACACCAAGGCTAAACTCATAACAATCTTGATACAGAAATGTGGTTTATTTAAAATATAAACACACTCAGATCCATTATCTTAAGATATATGGTTAATATGTGTACTACATTCTCTGGCATTATGGTTTAAAAGAAGCATTTTGGCAGATAATCTACAGCGTATTTTATTCTCCATAATGGTACTCATGGGAATTTTGCATTCCATTCAGTTTTCTATTTTATGCCCATGATTTAAGTACTCTTGCTAATAATACTAATATTTCAGTGGTCTGCAGTAATACGCACTTGAAAGAGCAAAAAGAACTATTTGCTTTCAATGTTTAAAATTCAGCTAAGCATTAACATTTTTATGTTACCTCATTATTAAGAACTTCAGGCAGTTTCATTGCAGGATTTAGGCAGCCGAGTGGAATACAGTGGGAATATAAGATTTTAGATCCAAAGGAAAACCCTCAAGACTTCATCTAATGAATTTATTTGTAGTAGATACAGTTTCCCGCTTATTTATTTCCAGAACTGTTGCTGTCTTGTCTGAATGAATTGCTATCAGTCTACTGCCTTGACCTGATCGAAACCCTCAAGTGACCCGTCCCTTTGCTTAAGCCACTCCGTGGGGTACAAATCACTGGTGCGACATGAGCATAGGCAGCAAGACTCAGCTCTGAACCCACGGGATGGTCACAGGACGGAGCTCCTTACCCTACTGCTGTGAGCAGCACCTCAGAATTGCTTGTGCATTTTGGGAATGCTCGGCCACCCATTTTCCCTCCCTTTTGAGGAAGCAGACCTTTGCAACATGATATTTCTCTGGTTTTCCACATTATTACAGCACAGTAATAAAGAAAAAAAATATTCAGTTAAAATCAAATTTAGAACAAAGTTATGTTTTCTACAAGAGCTTACAAACTTCAACTGCTGAATATCATAATCATATTTGTTTAAAAACTGTGTAAACTTTGGAACACACTGAGGAACTTCGTTGCAGATATTACTTTACTCAGACTGAAACTTCTGATTTGGCATGGCAGTGTCTGTGTACAGATCCTGAATTCCGAGTCAGCAGATTTAATTACTTGACTCTTTTTAGTAGATGCTTTTGAATTCTTTGGATTGGAATTGAGCATCTTGATATGAACACTAAATATGTATCACATCTGAAAGACTGCAGTGTCTACACTACACTAGATTTGGCCACAAAGCTGGCTTAAGAAGATCCTTGCTCTTTTCTTCCCCTTGTCCCACATGTGGCAGTGGAACAAAAGAAGCAACACACTACGGTTTGCGTATGGGAAACGGAGTGGTTGGGAGTATAGAAATAGTGGCCCAAATGTCCTAGAACAGCATTTTTGCAGGAGCATGTGTCCTCAGCTTCATCTGCTTTGAAAACTCAGTGACACTACAGATGTGCCTTAAGTAACACTTAAATAGTTTGCTGAACAGTGGTGGTAAGAACTTGGTTTCAGAAAGCCACTGGCAGCAAAAGGAAACAAGCGTAGAGTGTTTTTTTTTCTTAAAGTTTGCACATTTTCCTTTATTGCCACGCAGCCATTCCAGGAGAATTGCTTTAAAAGCAATACTGCTCTGAAGCTTACAGAGTGTTAACAAACGATTTTTTTACTTGTACCTCAGTAACAGGAAAATAAATTGTGTGGGTACAGAGGTCTAACTGTGAAAGGCAAAATTCAGTTCCTTTTCTGATTCACTCCACGAACTGCTTTAGCACCTAGCTGAAATCAGCGAAACATCTGTCAGTTTGGGCACAAGCACACTTGCCTTGCAAAGACCCCACTGCAAAAAAGGCCCTGATTACAGAGTAAGGAGGCTAACCACCCTCGTAACAATACATAGAATAAGCAGCAACTACACTTAGTAACTATACTTAGCATTGGGCCTATCCTTAATTCTCTGAGCAATTTTTAGTTATTCAGTGTTCTTGACCAATTCTAACCGGTATTGTTACCTCCCATGAGACTGCTCGAAAATGTAATGGGCACTTGGTTATTTTTGAAGACAAAAATAGAGTTCAAATTACTGGCTCTGTAAGGTTTTTTATTATTATTTTTAGTTTCACATTTTTAGTGCCAATTCACATGCCTAAGTGCTCAAAACAGAGTCCTGACAGCTCTTGCTTCCTCCGCAGCACAGTACGGTGGTAGACGCATTTCTTCAGAAACAATAAGGTCAATTTGGTTTCTTTTCAGAGCTGCCCAAAGTATAATTTCTGCTAAGATTTGTATATACTTGTGTGCTGGCTGCTCTCATGACTGATTTGTAGCTGTTTTGACAGCTGCAGTTGTAGTACGGGCTGCCATTGAAGTCAGTAGGAAAATTTGCCACTAACTTCAGTGGCAGTTAGCGCAGGTTTACAAGCTGCATTGAAGAGTTTAATAAGAACTCCTTAGAGGCTTTGTGGGGCTAAAACATTTCTAAAGCATGTCTTTTCCCCTTATTCTGAAAAGATTTGTAATATTACAAAGGAGACCCTTCTTTAACCCATACGTCAACAAAAAAACATGAGCAGATCATCCTCTCGGCCTCCTGAGCTTAATTCAGGTATGGAAATTTGCCCCAGCAGGGGATTTATCACTCAATAACATCTAGGTGATATTTGAACACAAGATCAATGCGGACTTAAATGCATTTTTTAGGACATCATTATGAGCAACTTTGTAGCTGATTATTTAATATTAGTATTTTAAGAACGATATCCTTATTATGAATAATTATCAATAAATATTTAGTAAATTTTGTGTTTAAACAAATACGTAGTATCAAATCTACAGGAATTTTTAACTGCTCATCCTTTTCCAACATCTTTGGTTTTGCCGCGCACACCATATTTTTGAAAGGATGGGGGAAAATATTTAATCTGACAAGTCTGGCACTCCCACCATATCAGCCTAGAATACCTTCAGTTATTTCAATTTCTACTAGCACGAATCACATGCTCTGCCTAGTTTGTGTCTCTAGTCACTCCCATTACACTAAAAAGAGTTTCTGGGCTTGAACTACCAAGCTTTCAAAATGAACTCTTACACTGATGAGTTCACATTTTCGTGCCAACAACCTTCAAACATAGTGGAATGGGTTTACAAGTCATTGTTAGAAAGTCTCATTTTCTCTTCTAGATTAATGTCAAATGCAGGGAAAATCCTACACGATTCTCTTTTGTTGAGTAGGAATAACAAACATATCATGGTATATAAGAAACATATCATACATAATGACTGTGTTCCAATCTCATTAAAAGAAACTGAATTTAGTTCTCATATGTTATCATGTGATGCAAAAAAGAAAAGTTAAAGACTTCTCCACTAATAACTGGTGAGAGGCAGAATAATATATTTCACTACTTTTACTTCAATTTACAATGACTATTCAGCCATTTGTCTAGACTAAATTTGCTACTGTTGTGTTAAGAGGAAAGTAGATCCACAGTTGGAGAGAGAATAGCTATTTAATTCACACATTCCTCAAGACCCCTGGGGTGGAAACATGCATCAACCATATTTTGTATAAGAAATATGGGTTGATGTTGATGTGCTTGACTTGGGATGACTGCATCTGTACCTCCCTGGCACTATCTGGCACCTTGGTAACATTTTGAGAAAGCACCACCATATTACCACCAGTCCTTCAAAAAATAAGGCATCAACAAACCGTTCATTTAAAATATTCTTTTAATTAGTATATGGCTACATATAGCTGAACTACTGACTGAACTACAATGGGAAAAGGGCTCTATGTGACAACATCAGTGGCCTTATCCAGACTGGGTATGTGCTTATTTTTATAACAGTTGGATACACAATGGGTACTGTATTAACAACAGAGACCACCAACTTTGTAATCTTCTGTCTTCCTCAAATAAGACAGACATTTTTTCCCAAATTCAGTATTTGCATACTGCTACTGCTGAAAGTGTAGTGGAAAACACCAGCCACAGACAGCTCAATGTTGTTTTCTAGAAATTAATGACATGTTGATAAATATCCTGGTTTTGGTTAAAACAGAACTGATTCTCTTTTAGTGAATCTTCCTTACAGCTAAGTTCTGTTTTAACCAAAGACCAGGACAACAAATTTGAATATTTGAAGAAAAATATCATTAGTTAAGTGAAACCTACAACTGGAAAGCATTAGTTTACTATCAAGTGGATTTTTTGGTGTAAAAAGTGACTCCAGAATAAAAATCGGAGAGAGTCAAATTGGAACAGTGATCAGCTAAACACTCTCACTGGAATTTAAACACACAAGTAATGTTTATTTGCATAATTTTTCAATGATATCTCAACTGCATATTTGCTTGCAGCCAAAGCACAGATGTGACTGTTTAATGAGAATACAGTCTTGCTCTAAATCAATGCCTAAGCTGTTCTCTCACGAGAAATATGTGTATTAGAAAGATAACTAATGTCTATGCTGAGATGCCCAGAATTAAACTCTATTCCAATTATTCTCAGGTGTCTGGATCATCTTTGATTATTTTTTCATCTCATCTTCTGAAGCAAATTGGCTAAAATACTTGTATCTGTTCTATTTTTTTCACGAATTCTCTACACACTACAAAGTAGTATTGTGCACATGAACTGCAAAGCTGCTTTTGCTGCAGTTGTAATCAACATTTATCTTGTTTATCACCCTAATGAAAACCCTAACAATAATTGTCATAAATAATAATCCTGATGATCTTTTCTGAGCATCAGCTGTACCCAAAACACTGCAATAATCAATGTGTGCTATAAATTTTCACTTTTTAGGCTGTTAATCAATAGGATATTACAAGTTATTTAATGAAACAGTGCTGAAAATATGCACTTTTTGTTCTAGGCAGAGATTTAAAAGGCAAAAGAAAACTCACTTCCAGGACAGCATAAGCTTATATATGAGAATCTACTAAAGGGCAGCTTGTCAAAGGCTGTGTATCTAGATTCTGAAGAAAAGAAATTAAGATTCAGCATAAAAATGTGAAGGACTTTATCAGTGGGTATAAATGATTAAAATGTCTGGATTCTAAAACAATGTGCCCTGAATATTTGCTCAGAAGTCAAAATCACTTCTTTATCTCACAGGCACATGGCATTAAATGAAGGTAAGAACAAGGCATTGTACTTCCCTTTCGGGTTTTCAGTGGTGAGATCTAGTCTGTTTTTACACTTCAAACTCTATCAGAAAACTTACTAGACGGGCCTACTAAAATATATAACATTAGATATTATGGCTGAGGAAACATAAAAGAATAAACCAGTTTCTAAATGCATACACATTCCTAATTTAGCAATACTTCTTAGGATATAATACGATGGGTTTACTGCAGCTGGAAAATTATTTCAAGTAAAGTTGCAATTCAGTGAAAATACCACATTCCTGGATGCCTTTGCACATCCTCGTTAGCAGCTATCAAGCTGGAATAGCGTAGCTGGAGCAGGCTCCAGCTGATATGTTAGTGGAACTTGCAACACGGAAAAGAGGAATTTGATTTTGAGCTGATTAACCAAATTGCTTCTGTGAGTTAGGATCTACGAAAGAGATGAGTACTGAGACTTCTGCCTTCTCACCTGTTCCCTAGCACTGCGCTTGTGCTCTCTGGAGCAGTATACAGCCAAAATGGATAGCTAAGACAAACTGATATTCACACTTTTGGCCTTGCCTTGATACAAATTCAGCTGTCAGTCTTGCTGACAATATGGTGTACAAATACTGAAAGGTTAGGCCATATTGTAATCATTCAATACGTACTAAAAGATGGCGAGGCACAACCTGACTGCGCTGGCAACTGTTATGAGCCCTGTTATATCCCGTGGCTCTACACGGACCCGAGCACCATCTTTATCAACCCAGTTAGTGGAAGGGGCAAGTCATGGAGTGAGAGAGACGCTTCCTAGGAGCATCTCAGCATCACTGCCTAGAAACTTATGTCTTTTACCTTTTGTACTCAATATTAGGGAATTTATGGGTTTATCAGAAGTTTTTCTATTGCTTTCAATGTGTTTCAGATCAGTCCTTAGTGAGGAGAATATATGCCCCTGAAGACAGCCTGCTGTGATGATATCCTTCCATCCTATGCCTCAGTCTATGAGTATTATTTGATCCTAGCACTGCACTCAGCCTTGGACTTCTCAGACCGCTGGCTTCCCACTGCTAACTGCCAAATCATGTGAGCATGGGAAAACATTTAGAGCCTACAGCAAGCCCTCCTGTTGCTGTACGTGCTGTTAAATGCTGAGCCAGAATCTGTGAAATTATTAACATTACATTGAGACATAGAGCCTTGTATAACATCTTTTTCCTATGATCTGTAGAATTTGATGTGCAAAGTAGATAATGATCATTGTATATAAGTAACCATAAACCACCTAAACCCAAAATAAATGCAGTGAAATCTAGGACATCTACATCACACATAGGATAATTTATTTCCAAGTTGTCACCTTACTACTGTACTGTTTCACAGAGGAAATAACCTTTTCTTATGAGAACTAAAAGTTAATATTCTTAGAAATTATTTTAAATATGACCTAGAGAGTCCTCTTTTCTTTATTTTGTTAAGTGTGAAGGCAGCTGGTCAAAATAGGAAGGCTGAAAGGTAGAAGTATGAAAGCATGACTCTGAACATCTACATTCTGATAAAAGTTATATATGTTCGTAGCATTTGCTGAATTATACATAAAAGAAGACATTGATATTTCTAGTTTGATGATCAAGAGATGTGGGACTGAGCAGAACCAAATCCATCTGAAAGAAACGGTGATGTTTCCCAGCTAATAAATCTTCTTTGTAATGACAGGAGACATAGCAGAGCAAAATATTTGCAACAATAGCACTGACACAGAAAAAGGATCTATTTATGTCATTGTGATATCAACTAAGATAAAGCCCGATTTTTATTCAGATAGCTGTAGAAAATCTATATTTAGAACTCCAGGAACAATAGTCCCAACTAATTCTCTCCTTACTGTATACTAATAGCTACAATTTTTCTGCTTTCTTTGTCCACCAAGATAACTGTATAATATCCACTATGTTTCAAAATGCACTTCTTTCACAAATCCACATTTCACCACAGGATTTGTCCTTCCATCTAAGAGCATTTCTCAAAATCTTCCTGGATACCAAGGGAATACAGTTGCAGCTGTAACAAAAACAGCAGCCTTGCCAAACCTGTTTGGGGACAAGGCAGCTCGTTCCCTTTGGACCTCTTCAGAAGGAAAGAACACACGGTGCGCTGCTACGAAGTGCTCAACCTACTGAACGACTCTCATGCAATTTGTTAACAATAAATGAACAAGGAACATATTTGCACAGCTTATTAGGACCAGTAGTACACAGAGCTGTGAGCCTACAGAGAGCCTGGTACTCCCACTCACTGTACAATTCTAATGAAGGCACGATACAACTAACGAGCTTCGCCACACACAGCACCGACTTTTTATAATTACTGTCCACTAGCATGCGATTATTACAGAAAATCTCATCCTCTGTGGAAAGATCTGGGTTCGTTAAAAGTGGAAACCTTCTCTCTTTCCAAACACTCACGTGTGTGTGCATACACACTGCATTGGGCTTTCAAAGTCAAATGTTCCCTCGTAGAAGACACTGGTGCCAAGGCTCCTTGGGCAACCTTCACTTGGACCCCTTGTGACTCTGCAGCAGGTTACTGGCAGTAACAACACAGTCACGTAATCACGTACTCTTTGATTCCCGATGGGATCCCCAGTTTTTCAGCCCATAGTAGAGACAATGGTCATATAGTGAACAGCTATTCAGTATTTTGTGTTGTTCTCGCCACGTGGCCTGTGTCTGTCTTACGAGAAAAGCTTTCATTCTAGTTTAGCAATATTATCAACTTTCTCTTTTCTGGGCTGCTTATCATGGTGATGTCACAATTACTAATAAAACTATTTTATAACTTGCTGATGAGGTACATTTATTCCTGTTTTATTGATATAACTGAATCATAGGGAGTAAGGTAAGAAATTTGTATTAACTGCGACTTCTCACGCTGGCCTGTCAATTATTGTTTCCAATCAACTTTCACAAAATGAGACCACAACTTCATTAAAGCTCCATGGTTCTACCACAGTAAAAGAGGCACATCTGGCTCTTATGTCTATACTAGTAAATTAAGCAAGCCCTAGAAAGCTGATGGCACTAAGGGCAGCTGGCACAGAAAGCTTGCATCCTCACCAGCAAAGCCCTCTCGCCTCCAGCATGGCCCTGGCTGTGTGAAAACTGCCTGCTGGGAATGCTCTCCAGACCACTTTCATGGCAAACCATGCTGGCATGCTGCTGGGGAGGATGCTGGCGGGGCCACACCAGCTCGGGCCGGGGAAGGTTATAACAGTTTGCTGGTTTATATATCTATATCTATATATATGTATATCTCATGTGTATAACAGCCCGCTGCCCCGCAATGCTCCCAGGCAAACAGTCAGCACAGGTTTCATCACCAAAATCACCTTCCTGCATTTTTTGTCCTCTTCATGAAAGCGCTGCAGAAGGTAGCTTGCTACGTAGAAACCAGACCATTTTGCTTATCATTTTTACTGGTGATTTTCATACCCAAATGTATGACAATGAAACACTATGGAACTGAAATATCCATTGTACAGCATTTCAAGGTAATAGTAGATATTAGCTATATTTGTATGGCTTGTCACTCCAACACATTTTATGTTCTGGATAAGAACAATTACTAAGGTAAAAATGTAAAATGGATTACTGCACAAAATATAGGTTTATTCATTTCTATTGTCTTTAAAAAAAAGGATTGCATACAGTGTTTTCCATTTGTGTAACAGCTAAATATATCACATCGTCAAACTGATGGGCCAAGGGGAAGGAATCTTTAAATGCAACATCCAGATAAAAGATTAGAATAGAGGTCTGTCTTCTGGAAAACAACATTTTCGTACACAAGCAAATGTGTGGTCAAAGCTTATGAAAACTGTGCAAATAATTATTAATGAAGTATTACTTTAAAAAACCATGATCCCCTCCCCACCCCAGTTTCTTGGTGTGCGTGCTTTTATGAGAAGAAAACCACATACATTGTGTTAGTCAAGGTATCTTAAATGGTGTTTAATATTTTCTTTTGATTTTAGTAGCAGCATTTATTTACTTGTTTCCCTGCTTACTTTTAACAGTTGCATCCGTTATTTGGTATTCTACCTGATTCCTCAAATTTCTAAGTTTGCAGAATCTACATTATCCCACCTTTTTTTTTTCTATTACCCTACTGAAGCTGGCATTTTTATAACATTGTGCATTTCTTTTTTCTGTGAAAAATAAAAATGCTTCTATTCCATGACTTATCATTTTGGGAATGGAGATTTGTGCCTAGATACTACATCTGCCTTATTGATTCACTACTCAGAATAAGAAAGTATCTGAAAAAACATCTTAAAAATGAAAACATATTAAAATCATGCATGGTAAAAAATAAGGATAAGTGTCAAAATTAAAATGTCCAAACTGCAGAATTTTAATATCTATTTTCAGAAGTTAATTTTACACTGTTTTCAAGGTACTTGTTCAAATCTTAAATATGTTCATAACAAGAATAATGTTGGATAGGTTTTCTTCAGTATTTTAAAATGATCACATTAGAGCTAAAAGCACTCTGCTCTGGATAAGCATTTTTGGTTTATTTTAATGTCAGCATCCAAATATTCCACAACTCAAATATCACGCAAAATAGAATAAGTCTAACCTAAAGGAAGAAATGAAATGAAAGAGAAAAATTTCCTTTGCATCATATAACCCAGGTACAGATTCCCCATTGCTTTGCATGAGCTTTTTGACTTTACAAATCCAGCATAATATGATGTTCTCAGATGAAAAACACTGTTCCACTCTGTGCAGAAGTACAAAGGTCTATACGAATTGCAGCGCACTGGAAAAACAAGGTAATTGTTTTGTGTCATTTTAGAAACAACAGAAGCAGCACCATTGCAAGCAGCTGCTGAATTAGGTGTATTGGTCCTGCTTGTTCTGTTAATTGTCAGGGGGCCAAACCTTCAAAAAGCATCCATGCACATAGAGGTGTTTCTAATACTGGTTTTATTACCACAGTAAGTAATTTACTGTACTAAAATTTAAGTGCACATTTTTTTCTGATTAAGAAATAAAAGAAGATTTCCCTGTTGACTTAGCATTACTTACACAAGCTGTAATATTGCAGGATCTTATAGTGAAATGACATTAATTATTTCACAGATAAGCTGTATACTGATGATATATAATACCTAAATGTTTATAAACAGTTGATAGAAGTTACAAGCGTGTTGGAGACAGGTGGTGATACTGTTATTCTTCATGAATTTAAGTACACATCAATCAAAGGTGTAATAGAGAGTTACAAATTATTCTCACAAGCAACCTGCTGAACTGAACTATATATCTGTAACAAATACAATCCAAATATATGTATCTCAGTTATTGAGTTCATGTCATTTGCTTATAAGTTCAACATAACATAATACAAGATTGTAAATTGGTTTTACATGGGGCATGAATAAATTTAGACTTTGAATTACAGAAAGATATTTAAACATCTGAGGATTAGAGTTCTGAAATGGTTGTACAGGCCAAGAAACCTGAATTGTTTTAATATGAGTCTCATAAGCTTCTGAAAGGGACTATATAAAATAAACAGGAGAAATTCTGGAGACAAAAAAGAGTAATGTGTGTCTTGAGTATCCAACTTGTGTCATCAAATTAAAAGGAGGCTGGACCACAATATTCTTCATTATAATGTTTATTGTATGAATCTCATACTAAGAGTCAACCATAGCTCTCTGTGGGATTTAGGAAAACATTTAACTGTCTTGGAAAAAATAGAGAGTGAGAAGACCAGAAGAAGAGGGATGCTTACTTGGAAGCTGGACATCAGCCTTTCAAGACAAGCAGTTGTTCTCCTGCCTTCTCCAGCTCTGAAACATGCGGCTGGTGTGCTCAGCTCACTTGATCATGGCCAAGTTACTTTGAAAATGTGGGATCAAGAACAGCTTTCTTCCACAGGTCAGATTACTGGGACCACCCAGCTTGTCTTATTTTGATTGCTTTTTTTTCCCCCCACCAATTAGTATGCATACTAATATCATCCAGAAATATCGCTTATCAAATGCGTTGTTACTACACAGAAGTGGATTTGGCAATTCCCTCATTCTCTACAGTGCATTTCTAGACAGAATATAGCATCCCTTCATGCAGCCTTCTCTATTATGGGCATATATGTCTGGTCATTACAGATAAATGCTACAGAAGAAAAACTTAAAGCCAAGGATGTGTTAAGAGTCCATACAGTCAAGCAATGACACTGTGATAGTAACTTCTTACCAGTGGACCTCCCTTTATTTTTACCTTCATGTAAATCTGACATAAATTATTGTGGCACCATATTAATCAGTAGGAAGAAGCAGGTTTAATCTTGCCCTATAAAAAACTTTAAATAAGTTTTGGATTATACCCAACATGAGGTTCGTATTAGTCAGTCTTCTGTACAAACGAAGTAGAAGCATACACTCTGCTAAATCGTGTCCAACCAAAAATGCTACAAACTCAAACCTGTTCTGAGTAACAAAGGTACTCATAGGACAATGAACTTTTGTCTCCAATTAAAACATTCAGAACATTTTATCTCTATAGGAACTACAGAAACTTTTTTTCTTCTATTGATGTAATTTTATCTACTAAACCAAAGTGTTTGGGTAGTTGATAGCACCACATATATCTGAGTTTATGCAGACATCTTAGCCACTGCTGGGACCCCTTCCTCAGCCTTTCTGATGAAGGTAAGGAGAGTGATGCGTACGGGTACTGTGTCCCTCGTTCAATGCTCCAATTGCTCATCCTCTACTTTGCTAGAAGGTTCATTCCTCTGTTTCCAGTTCCATCATATCAGAGCACCAAACTGTGACTGGAAATTACTGGAAATTTGCCTTGTGCTGACTGGGAGTCAGGTCTTCCATACTACTACACTGAAGCCACCAAAATTAGCCCGCATTTCTCTAAGGCAGAGTGGGAAAAAGGTATCCGAGCAGAGCACGTGCACAGGGTACTTTTGTGAAAGACACTGGCATTGACATTGCTCTACTGGTTTTAATATGGTGATTATTAAACTGAGCTAGTCATTGGTTGTAAACCAGATGTCTCTATGTTTTCCACCCTGTGACACTGACCATTGCTACAACTAAGCAGCAAACCAATTTACTAGCAAGGAGCAGCAGGGTATCAAAGGCAAAAACTATTAGAGGACACCTGTATGTGCTAAAAAATGTTTTACTCTTTTCATGAATTTCCAAAGAGAGGCAAACCAGACAAACTGCCAGTACAGGTGCCTTTCTGCTCTTACCTTACTGAAAACAGAGAATTTTACAACTTCATCACAGAAGCACAGGAGTTTTTCTGAATGCATGTTTCTCCATAGTCACTACTTCACCTTTCTACTTCAAGAAGAATTCTACAATACATGCTGGGTTCTACCATCTTCGGCCATGGAAACAGCCTTGGTGATGTTGCTTGGACCTGAAGGAAGTAATGTAGTACTGCAGCAGCATGTTGCTAGCAAGGGAACGGACTAAAAATAGGGACAAGCAAAGCATAAACATTTCTAACAGTGTTTGTTTACTGCTTACTGTCATGGACTGCCACCTTCTTGATCCTGGAAAAAAATAGGATGTCAAATTGTCTTTAAGGTTAAACCTTAACAGGAAAAGTAAGCCTATGAGCAGCAAAACTAGTGATGCCCTCACAGCTATGTCCCATAGCTGAAGCTCCCTCTCACGTCTCCTACTCTCCTGTAACACAGTATCCTTTGCTATAGCAGTAAATCTATGGTCCAGAGAAATTCTCCAGATTTCAAACCAGGTGGTAGAGCTTGGATAATGTCAGTAGAGCAAACCCTAACAAGCAAGGTGGTGAAATCCAAACTGCCTATTGACGATGGTCTCTGGCTTGCACTTCCCTGCCCCAACAGGGCCCAGGAATTGTTTGGGAGACAGCTCCTTGTTGTGGCCCTCAGCTACACCAGGGAGCATTCCTGCAGTTGCAGGGCAAAGACCATCTCCTATCAGCATCCAAGACCACAGCCTGGCACTGCTTAATTTATTAGGGTAGATGTAACCTTTGTGCTTCCCGAGCACAATAATTCCTGTTCTCCTGCTTTCCCACGTGTTTGTGACATGTCCTTGACTGCTAATAGGATGTGCTAATCAGGACCTATTCGCTACCACTGGGTCAACCTAAGTTAAGATCCTGTGTTTCTCTCATGAAGACCATAATAAATGATTTTTGGTGCAGGATTAGGAGGTGTATTTGTGAGACTTGTATGGAGCTAATTACTTCTACAAGTATCATCAGCTTGCATGTCCAACAATTTATGCAGCTTTAAAAGTCAAAGCTTCATAGCAACTAAAAATATTAATGCTTTGACAGCGTAATGTTTGCCTGAATGGATGTCATCTGCCTTTTAATTCAGTGACTATCTGTAAAGAATCTATTCTTTGAGAGACATCTGATATGCAAACTGGCTGTCTTCCTTTTTCCTTTTTTGTGCCCTCTCTGAAAACCTCATGAGGTCCTCAGGGTTTTAGAAATATCCCTCTTGACCCATTTCTGCATCTGTCAGTAACTTCATGCTTTTAAAAATCAGGCCCTATGTGGCTCAGGATTTTAAAGCCTGTTTTAAGAAGTGACATTAGCACACACATCCCACTGCATTTGGGTGAAATTGAGTGCCCAATTTTCAGGAGACTTCAGGTTCATATTGATTCAGAGAGGTATCTAGCAGGGCTTATAAGAGCATCAAAGCACTTGGACTTCATGTGAATTAGGCACCTAGAGTACTTTATCAATTTTAGACTACAATAAGGACATTATCTGAACCTGTTGGAGCCTTTAGGCTCCAAAGTGCTTACATTGCTTTGAAAATGGAACTAAGGCTGCAATGACACTTAGATAATTTTGGAAATGCTGTCCTTTATCCTCTCACACACTGCTTTTCTATAACACAGATTTGTACTAAAAGAAAAAAACCACACTTTTCATTTCAGATCTCTTTACTGTTGTTTTTTCCCTTGGGCTCTGAAGTAAAATTTCTGCTGAAACCTGTAGGGTATCTACTTTGAAATCGACACCAGAAGAAGCCCATGGAACATAACTGAGTTTTGGAGATTTCTAGAAGATGTGTTGAAAACATCTCTACGGAGAAGATATCAATGTCTGTCCACAGTAATTGTAACAAAATATTATTGCTTCATTATTAAATTCTGCCAATAGTTTGAGTGCAATTTCATGTAATTTCTGCACACTAGAGCAGAGTCCTCATAGCATTTTATGATTCTATGAAGTTTAATCCTTTTTATTTGTAATGTTAAGGTGCTTCTCACATGTGGTGGATGAAAATATGGGATGTTAAAGTACATCCAACATCTATACTAACATAAAAGTGTATTCAATGATACAGGACATTTTGGGTAGCGACTCAGTGACCTGCCTTCATCGCCTATGAGAATAATATTTGATTACTGTCAGCATGAAGCTTATCTAAAGGAGGAAAATTCTGTGAGTCAAAGATGGTAGTGAAAACCTATGTACATAGGTAAATCGATAGTTGGGTTTCCTGTAAGACAATGTCTGACTATTTTTATGTATACAGACCTCTTGTCATCTTCAACAGATGTCACACATGAAGAGAAGCACAGAAGTCATGTAAAGCACTGTAGGACAAAGAGCACATGATGCAGAAAATGCCAACGGAGAGGTCTGGGATGATTTACACCTCTGACATGAGGTGAAAGGAGGAGGGAAAGAAGCAGAAAACTGTAAAACAAAGCAGACAAAGCTGAACTTTGGCTCCAGCTACCTACTGGGATCTGAATTTGTTTGAAGCAGATTGCTGCGCTGTAGCCACCTCGTTTCACAGCACTAAGGGAAACGGGAACTGCAGCGCTGAGAGAGCACCCTGCTCCCTGTCACGCTACCCACTCGCCTGCTCGGCGCCAACGCAACGCTCCCACCATCCTTCTTATACGTTTCCTCATCCCTGCATCCCAGCAGTCCATCCCCGCATGGACTGCGTTGCACAGCCCTGCCAGCCACTGTCCTTCCTGCACACTTCGCTACTGCTGCCATCCCCGCAGCGCTGGGGACTGCATTTACATTTAGTTTGCACTGGCAGAGGTACAGAAGAATGGATATTGCCAGTCCAAGAGTGACATTTTATATAACTAAAATGCACAGGGATGGCTGTGAGCTCTATCGGCAATCAGATTTGAGCTGCCAACTATGACTATGTTCAAATTTTCTCCTATCCCAGCACGACTGTTGATTGGCAACAGCTCAGACTTGACAAACAGCATAGGGCTGGCACAGCTGTTCCTGAATGTTAAAAGATATTGCAGCAAAACCTTTGCTTTTGCCCTGTTGGTAGTGATAGAAAGTATGTTATACGTATATACACATGTATGTGCTCTCCATTATTTTCTACTTATTAATTCACATATTATAGATTCATCTTCTCTTTCACTTAAATGAAGACCTGCAGTATTCTCTAAGTAAAAAAAGCATATAAACACCTCATGAAAACAACTATCTTTTGTAGCTTTGAAGACAGAAGTAACACTTACTCAAGATGCCTCATGATCTTAATACTGCAATGTTCATTAGCTCTCTATTAATGAATATTTTAAAACAAAAGTGGAGAATTACTTTGGGCCCAGATGGCCAGATATATAGAAAGTGTTGGGTTAGTAGGACCAAAAAGCCCCCACGAACCCAAATCCAAAACTCCATAAATTCATATTAATCTCATATTATTTCATGATATGCCCAGGGAGCACAAGAACACCTTGCTTCCCGCACTGATGCACATCCTGCAACCTGTGTGCACTTCTGGAAAACTGGTAAGTGCCACAGCTGTGTAAGCAGAGGGCACAAATGAAGTCAGGCTTGATTAGCACCTGAAGGCATTTCATTTTGCAGCCCACTTTCCATGGGAAAGCAGCTCTCAGCAGAATCCATGCTTTGGGTGCTTCCACCAGTCACCACAGGAAGCCCCCACGCTGCCTTTGCTCCCAGGATGGCTGCCGCCGGCTGCACGCCATGGGTTCAGGGGGAGTTAAACCCTTCCTTGGAAGGCAGGGGGAAAGTCACAGAGACCGTGCATCTTCTGGATGAGTCTGGTGTTTAACCTTACAGAGGCATTGTGAACATTTTCAACGTACAGCGTTCTTGCAGTTTACTCCTATTCTCTTTAGAGCAAAAATGACAGGGTTGTGTTAGCACAGCACTCAGCTGGTCTTTTCAAAGTCTCAGCTGGAAGCAAATATCACACATGCCCATGTACACAAAGCTCAGCTCATCACAAGGCCAGTGCCGCTGACAACAGTGCATCATATCTAGATTAAGCTTGTTCGGATCACTTCAAGGTGAATTTAGTCACTCTTTCCACTAACAGGTTTTTAATGAGGTCTTAGTTCTGTATGATTCACGTTTTTAGATATTTGCTACATGGGATTGCTCTTGACTCATTAGCTAGTAACCTCAGACAGATGCATTCGCTTTCACTGGTTATAATCCATTAACAATGACCAGCGCCTAAATTTAGTATAGGATAATCTTCTGTTTTCTATGGCGCTGAAAAAGCTGATCATAGCATTCTGAGAGGAAAAACTGAATTATACTTCAGTAATCTCCTAGGGCTTTATTATGTGCATCAACAGTTTAATTAAATAATTTGATTATTACTTTCTTACCATTTCAGAAGATAAAAATATCAGTGAGTTAATAAAATTCTTCACTGTTTGCTTTCTTTCTAACTCCATCCCAGCTGAAACCAGGACAATTTGACACTCAACTGCAATCTGCAAGCACGCAACTTGATGACATCATAGAATCATGGAATCATAACATTATTTGGGTTGCAAGGGACCTTAAAGGTCACCTAGTCCAACTCCCCTACCATCGGCAGGGACACCTTCCACTAGAAGATGCACAAAGCCCCATCCAGCCTGGCCTTGAACACTGCCAGGGATAGGGCTTCCACAACTTATCTGGGCAACCTGTGCCAGTGCCTCACCATCCTCATGGCAAAGAAGTTCCTCCTTACATCTAATCTAATTCTACCCTCTTTCAGTTTAAAGTCATTATCCCTTCTCCTGCTACTACATGCCCTTATAAGAAGTCCCTCTCGAGCTCTCTTGTAGGCCCTCTTCAGATACTGAAAGGCTACAGTAAGGTCTCCATGGAGCCTTCTCTTCCCCAGACTGAACAACCCCAACTCTCTCAGCCTTCCCTCATAGCAGAGGTGTTCCAGCCCTCTGACCATTTTTGTGACCCTCCTCTGGACCCGCTCCAACAGGTCCATGGTTTTCCTGTACTGAGGGCTCCAGAGCTGGATGCAGGACTCCAGGTGGGCTCTCACCAGGGCAGAGTAGAGGGGTAGCATCACCTCCCTCGACCTTCTGGCCATGCTGCTTTTGATGCAGCCCAGGATACAGTTGGCCTTCCTGGCTGCAAGCGCAATTTTCCTGGTCACAATAGCCTTTCATATTTATATATTGATTTTCTAAATTGAACATATAAAATTCACCTTAACTCTGTTAATGATACTGCTTACAATTCTATAGTACATATAGTTACAGAATAATTGGTTTTTTGCAAAGTACCTACAAGTATTTAATATACACATTTTCCACAAGCAATGTCAAGTATGCTTCTTAAATGTACATGCTGGTAAATAAAAAACCTTGTTCCTGTATGTGCATTTTCTAAAATGTAGATATTAGTATGTGGTGACCTAATGGGATAAAAGGTCTACCAATTTATTCATAGAATACCAAATATGAACAAATTGTTGCCAATAAATCCTGCATAATACATCAAGGTCTCTTGGATATCAAAAGAAGAAAAGGTCTGTACCTTATATAGGTTTTTAAATCACTTTATAACATTTTGTGTGTTATACACTATTTTTACAGACTCCGAATAGGACCATATTTATACTTCTAGTTTATACACAGCAACCAAACTAATAATGCTTTCTGTGCGTGAAGGTTAAATACAGCTACATAGCCAAAACCAGGACACAGACATCAAATACTACCAAAGTGATGCAGCAACAGGGTAATGACCATATTGAGACATACCAATGGTTCAAGCACAGTATCTGTCAGTGTCCCATGGAAGAAACCTAGGCAATTATATAAGAATAATGACATGCATAATGCTATTTCTTTAGAGTACTGTCCTGGGCTTAGCCAGACACAGCGTCTTTGCAGCTGATAGCCTACATTTTTAATTCCATGAATTCATCCAATTACCTTTCCAATCCATCTAAACTGTTAGCATCCACAACAGAGTTCCCTGGCTCAGCTCCACCCCCTGCAAAGAACTGTCGCCTCTGCTACAGTCAGCTTGCTAGTCCATGGTTTTATTTCATGTCCCATACTACTTTCAGTCAAAGGGACTGATTCTTTTATCCATCTTTGCTATGTCACACCTCACCCTCATACCTTATCAAGCTGAAAGAGCCCTAGTACGCTTTAACATTCCTTAATATATATAGCTGTTCACAAAGCCTTTATCCTGCTTCTTGATCACTTCTGAATCTTCTCCAGTTTCAGAACATTCTTTTGGAGACTCAGGGAAACAGAACTGTACACGGCATTCATGACACTCACACGTATGTCCAGCTGCATAATGCTTTCTCTTTCATTCTCTTTTTTCTAATAATTCCAAACATTGCTTTTGCCTTTGTTGATTGATTCTGAGCTTTCTGCTCACCTTCTCACAGAACAGTCTATTGTAACTCTGGTATCTCACACCTATGTGGTATTGTTAGCTAATAGCCCATCGTTCAGTGTCTGAAGGCAGGATTGCCTCTTTTTCCCCTGTGCATTGCTTCACATCTGAATTTCATCTATCATTCTAACATGTGGTCACTCAGCATCATATGATCCTTCTGCAGTTTTCACAACAGTCCTTATTCTAAATAATATGCCACTTAAAATTTCTTTATTCATCCCTTCACAAATCACTTAGAAGTACTGTGATCAGCATATACATATGTGGCGTTACACTGGTGATCCACCTCTACTGTAAAAACTGAAAATACATTCCTGGCCTTTGTTTCCTACCTTTTAATCAGTCGTTTTCTTCTGTGAGGAGCTTCCCTTTTATCCCAGGGTAAATTTGTTTGAGAGTCTCTGGTGAAGGATCCTGTCAAAAGCCTTTGATATGATCCAAGGAGATCACATCAACCAGTTCTTCATCTGATCATGAAACCCTCAGAGTGCACCAGTGGGTTACAGAGCTCTATTCTTGTTTGCAAAGTCATGCTGACTCTGCCCCAATGTATCACATTATTCATGTCTGCAGTAATTTTACTCTTTATTATAGTTTATTCTAATTTGTTTGTACTAATTGCAGACAACAGGTTTACTCATCTGTGGTATCATGGATCTTCTCTGGAATCTTCTGAAAAATTTGTCCTGTAAGACACTTTCCTATCCTCTAGTACTAGCGTGTTTTTAAGCAAGTGGTTGGAGACCACAGCTCGTAATTCAGAATTCAGAATCCTCCTATCCTTCAGAACATGAGAATAGGCTACCCATCACAAAGCTAGTGAGCGTCTGAACTATTATTTTATCAAATGACAAAAAAACTCCCACCAGTGAACCACACAGTCAAAGGCCCCATTTCAGATCTTCTCCTGCAAGGCACACCCCATGCTGGACCCTGTACTGCAAACCTCCAGTCTGAAACAGCACTGGGAGAGTAACTAGCAATGGAAGTCACATATTTTTCCCAGACCTTGATGCGGTTGCCCTGCAAAGATCAACACTAGCTTGCATTTTGGATACACTGCTTCTCACACTAGCTGCCAACAGCGTTTTGTCTGGTTTCTGAATGTCTTCACTTCATCAGTCCAGTTCACACTTACTGTTTTACCAGAAACTATTTCCTTTTCTTTCTTCCCTGTCTCTGCTTTCTTCATTTCCTTTCAAAGCCTTCGGCTGAATTTTGCATATATCTGCTTAGAATTTCCTCTTCTGCTTACCACATACTTCCTTATTTCTTTACCTGGACAGTTTCATTCTGCTGTAAATGGTGGTCCACAGTCAATTTTAAAACAATAGACCATCTTTTAAAATGTTTAATCAACTTGAAATGACAGAATGTGAAGTCTTCTCATTAGTGCATATATAATAGGACGCACAAGTTGAGTCAATGGTAAACCATCTGTTTCAATGCACAGTTAACTGATTTAAATAAGTAGATATTAGCAGAGACTCACAGTAGGGGATTTCCAAAAGCAAACTTCAGCCCAGTGGTGCTAACCTCCCTATCTCCATTTCTGTCATCACTGAAGGGTTGCATAGTGTGGCTCAGTCAGATGAGTTTCCCAGTTTCAAGAAATATAGTGAAAGCTGGGGGCAAATAAGAAAAAGGTTTTTGAAAGCCAAGAATAACTTGATTTTTAAGATTTTTTACATACTCGTGAAAAAGAAAAATTTCTCCCTCTCTCCATTCTCAGTCTCAGGGAGTCTCTCTCCTAAGAGGAGCTGTCTGGTTCCAAGAACATCACTAAATGGTGAATGGAAAGCTGATATTCTATTACAAAATCAAAGACAAGAGCAGCAGTCAAATAATATGATTCATAAACTCCAAGTAGACCTAATTATGAAGAACTCAAGAAAGAATTTTTCCTTAAAAATTGGTGTAAGTGAGCAACAACCTTCTGTTTCCCATTTCATTGTTCACTGAAAACTTTTGAAATAGTAGACCTGTCCCAGAAGGCAGATGCAGAGGGAAGATGCTTACCTTTATATTTACTTGTTATTAAAAAATTCTGGAAACAATAAAACTAACTCAATGAAGTCCCTCATATTAGGATGTTTAACATGACATACACAGTAAAAAGTAATACAGTAAAATGGAAAATATGGATAATGATGGCATATTTAATTACAATTTTCAAAGTAATGAACACACACAGAAAACAAGTTCCCTTGATTTTCCTGCCTGTCTATCAAATACAGATGAAATTAAACTGTGACAGGATTCCCAGAATATTTCTTGGTCAGAGTTTATTCCAGATGTGTATCTCCTTTCCTTAAGAAAGGAGAAGTAGCTATGAAGACAACTTCAAAAGCATGGATCAACGACCAGCACCCAAAGGGATAGATAAAAGCAAAGGAAGTACACCTGAGGCATTTGTGCAGAGCCCAGGTATGTGGACACTGGGACCTGAATGCACATTTTTCAACAAAACATACTTTTTGCCAGATAAAAATTTTCAAAACAAGTATTTAAAAACATTAAGGATCTGAGAGTTGATTTATTGGGAAGATTTCTCAGGCTCAGAAGCAGAGAAAAGATAGGAGAAAACAAGAATGTGAGTGAGAGGAGGAAGAAAAGAAAGGAAAGAAAGGAGAAAGAAAGTTAACTCTACTCCAGAACAATTCACTGATCAAACACTTACTCAAGATGATGGAGGAGAACCACCTCCAAATCTCTACTCCAATTGCTTCTGTCTTGGGCAAGTATGGTATTAGTACAACTCTTTATCTTAGTCTTGAAATTGCTCTTCTCTGCCTAAACAACTCAGTATTCACCAGGCAGCAGAGGGGCTGACTCCACAGCCTGCTCCCATGCACCCCATGCACCCCACGCATGGGCCACCACCCGGTCAGACAGGCAGCCAGAGACCTGGGCTCTGCCGTACCTGGTGGCACACTTGGCTATTGCGGGCCAGGGTCTCCTTCCCATCTCTTGCATGGGCATGCACACACATGTCCTAGTGTCTTCTGCATCTCCATGAACATCAGGATTTGTCATTAACCTCCTCTCCTGCAGTCCATACCAGCACACACATATGTACCGCTCCACTGAAGAAAGAACTCTGAACAAGCAAACTCTGATTCAAGAAAGCATTGTATATTTTTGAAAGCAACCAACAAGTAAAAATTCCATAAACCAGCTAATCACAGGAAGGCCACATGCCTTTGACTAAAGCAGTTCATCCTTTCACAAATGGCAAGTAATGGGATTCAGTGCAGAAAACCCAGTCCTGGAGGAAGATGGGTGCATGCTTTCCTTTTCCCCACATCTTTGAGAGTAGCAAGGGGTAAGTGCACATTCTTTGAGGAGTTTTAATATTTAAAATTTTACATTTAAAAATTTTGTCAAAAATTACGAGTAATTACAACTTCTCTTTTGAATACTGGTGCTGCTGCCCCAAGTAGAGTGTAGATATCCTTTGGAGAAGGGAAAAAAAGTGCTTGAAAGAGATGTATGCAACTGCAGTGTGAGCGACCAAATGACAGAATCCACAGATTTACCACATTACATTACCTGATTTTGAGATGTTAAAATAAGATTTAAAGATCTGTGCCATAAAATTATGACTTCCATGCCATAACCTATAGCTATAGGAGAAAACAATTATTCATATATTTTTTCTTTCAATTTTTTTTCCACCTGCAGTATCTTTTTACTGATAAGACCATTAAATACTCCAGGGGTAAGAACCATGGGGATTTCTGTCGCACTACAGTACATCCTATTGACGATCACTGGCTAGTTAATTTTAACTTTGAGGCCTACCATTTAGGCAGTTTTTAATCCATGCTATGCATGGCTATTGATTCTTTAAGCATTTAGTCTTTAACCAACTCACTCACAATCTCTCAAACAAGCTATTGACTCACACAAGCCAAAAATCTTGTACATCTAATGTAATAATGCTGCTGTTAATTACTGAAATACCTGCCAAATTATAATGCTTTTTAGCTCAACTCTTGAAAATGAGAAAAAGAGTTTTCCTTGACAATTAGTGGTTCTGCAGATGGAATTTTTTTTTTTTGGCTTGCACTTTGAGTCGGAAGTTATGAGTGTTACATGTGACAGGCTGAAACAGACATGACACTGTTGATCTGAATGACTTCTGACTACTCTACTGAAAAAAGCTATGAAGGGTGTAGAGTTAGCTAAAAAACTACTTGTTCTTTCTAAGAATAAGAGATGTCTTGCATTATACTTTGGTTTTCACTTACAAACACCTGTTATAAAACATTACAGCTTTACAGAGTAAATCTAGCACTGACATGCATAGTTTAATTAACACAATTCTAGGTAATATATCTTAAAATAAAATATGTTTTTATTCATGTTTAATTAGACAAAGTTAAATCTAAGAAACTGATTTATCTTATGTTTTGCTTAAGTTATTAGTTTTGTTTTGAATTCTGTCCCTGATAATTGAAAAAAGCATAGTTAATTCCTTTTATGTGTATTCAGTTTCTAATCAATTGAATTCTGAGCACTGTTAATGCTACACTAATCACTTTAAAAATGCAAATATTCATACAGCTTATAAACCTGATATGTAAAATCTGTATTTTAAGTCAAACCTTAATGGTTTCTTCCCCTCTGTCTTCTCCGTTTCTTTTAATTAGCTTCCCATTAGGAGGACTATGAATGATAACACAGAGAAACCATCTGCATATTCCTTGTAAGTTAAATTAAATTCTTATTCTGATGAGACAGAGTGAAAGATTACATACTTACTTTCCATCTCCCATTAAGTTTCTATTTAGTTTAGAGAGTTCTTCATTTGCATTTAACTGCTTGGCAAAGACCAATTATTAAATTACATTGGATTTCCACCTACTGACTGTAGAGGATCTTGTTTTGAAGCACATGCACACGCTTAACAGCATTTCAATAAGCAGAAAGGAAGTGTCACATGTAGGAAACAGTTTCATTATGTTTGTCTAAGCATTTCTCAAATGAATCTTCTTCCTGGGTCTTTCCTTCAGGCTACCCTTCAATAACTGGAGAACACCACTACGCTTAAGGGGGAAGGAAGATGTCTGAAGGCTATTTATATCCTTGGCCATTTCCTTTCCCCAGCTACCTCTCCTTCCATTGTCTACGGGACAAATCCTGCCAGCACAAGTCCTGTGGCCTCAGCTCTTTTACTAATTTGGACCTACTCATCTCATTAACTCCAATCCACAGAAACATGCAGTTTTGGGCAGTTGACATGCAGATCTTTGCCCCCTCTTTCTACATTTTAACTCAAATAGCAGTGACAGAAGTTTGGTGGTTCTACAGGTCCTCCATGGTGCAATACAAAATCTGCTCTCACATACCAAGAGATAATACCTGATTTCCAGGTCTGGGCCTACCAGAATTTAAACAAAAGACTGTCCCTTCCAGTGGCTGGCCAAAGCATCCCAGATGTGCTGGTTTAGCAGCAGTAGAAGAGCAGTAGAAGAGAAGCCACCTTCCAAAGCATCCCACACTACAAGCAGCAGAAGGAAACTGCCTTTGAACCACTCTGGCTAGCATTGTTTCTCACTACTTTAATCTTCTAGTCAGAAAGCAACAGGGAAAGGGTGCTCACCTACTCACTCCACTTCCCTGCCTTACTACACAAAAGCAATTTCTGAAGCTGTGGGAGCAGCTCTCAGATCACAGCCATACTTGTGGCAGGGCTGGCATCACAGAAAGAAGAGGAGGGGTTTTAGAAGCAGCTGATTGACAGTATTCTTACTAGTAGTTCTTTATTTTACAGAAAAAGTGCTTATCTGCTCTGTGCAACCAAAGTGTAATGGAGTGGCTAAAATGACACAGCACTGTTGCTAGAAAAGGAAAAAACGACAGGTATATCTGAATACTTATCCTATGATCTGATAACACTAACGCCTTAGCAGATAGATTCAAAACATGTAACACATAAGGCCACTTCCCAGGAGTTAGGTAAGAAACAACTTACATCGAATATTCCTTCCTATGGTGCCAGTACCTCTCCTGTTACCACTTACACTGTCTGCTACAATCCTACCAAGACATGTTCCACCAGTTCCAAACATTCTACCTTGATTTATTGCTGTAATACTCAGTCTTTAGCTTGGCAGCACATCAGTGGGAATTGCAGCTGCCCTGGTTTCTCAGAATCAAATCTAACCTGCTCTAGATCAGGCAGGGGCTATCAGTGACTGCTTTGGAAAGAGCATGCATTTTTCCCTTCTGCATTCATTTACTAGTCCTGAAAAAAGACCACGCTTACTTAGCATGGAGTTTGTCATGATTATTCCATCAATACTGCTAAACCATGGGAAAGAAGTCTCATTACACTGCCTTTGTACATCCTTTTTGTTGCTACATTGACTGCAAACACTGTACTGTGGTCTCTGTTATCACCACTTTTGATAGGAAAAATTCTTTTTCATTGTAAATACAGCAACTCACTCTAAACCTACAGAACCTCATTCTAAATACAGAAATCTTGGTGGGATGACAACCTACATTATAAGCTTTTTATCCCAAGAACAGGCATCTGAAATATGCATTTTCTTCAGATTATTGTCTTCATGGCTTTCACTGGTGATCAGCTTCCCTGAGATAAGAGCAACATCTTTGCATGATTACACCATAATAACAAGCCCTGGTGTTATACCCAGCTAGTATGGTTTCATGAAAGGCACGTCCTGCTTGACCAACCTGATCTCCTTCTACGACCAGGTGACGTGCCTAATGGATGAGGGAAGGGATGTGGATGTTATCTGCCCGGACTTTAGTAAAGCCTTTGATACTGTCCCCCACTGTATTTTCCTAGAGAAGCCAGTGGCTCATGGCTGAGACAGGTGTACTCTTTGCTGAGTACAAAACTGATTGGATGGCCAAGCCCAGAGAGTGGTGGAGAATGGAGTTAAATCCAGTTGGTAGTCGGTCGTAAGTGGTGTTCCCCAGGGCTCAGTTTTGGGGCCAGTCTGGTTTAGCTCTTTATCAATGATCTAAATAAGGAGATTGAATGGTCCCTCAGGAAGTTTGCAGATGACAGCAAATTGGGGCCGAGTGTCAATCCGCTTGAGGGTAGGAAGGTTCTGTAGAGGGATCTGGACAGACTGGATCAATGGGCTAAATCCAACTGTATGAGGTTTAACAAGGCCAAGTGCCAGGTCCTGCATTTTGGTCACAACAACCCCATGCAATGCTACCGGCTTGGGGAGGAGTGGCTGGAAAGCTGCCCGGCAGAAAAAGGACTTTGGGGTGCTGGTCAACAGCCAGCTGAACATGAGCCAGCAGTGTGCCCAGGTGGCCAAGAAGGCCAATGGCATCCCGGCTTGTATCAGGAATAGTGTGGCCAGCAGGAGCAGGGAGGTGATCGTGCCCCTGTACTCGGCCATGGTGAGGCCGCACCTCAAGTACTATGTTCATTTTTGGGCCCCTCACTACAAGAAGGACATTGAGGTGCTGGAGAATGTCCAGAAAAGGGCAACGAGGCTGGTGAGGGGTCTGGAGAACAAGTCTTATGAGGAGCAGCTGAGAGAGCTGGGATTGTTTAGTCTGGAGAAGAGGAGGCTGAGGGGGGACCTTATTGCTCTCTACAACTACCTGAAAGGAGGTTGTAGTGAGGCATGTGTTGGTCTCTTCTCCCAAGTAACTAGCGATAGGACGAGAGGCAATGGCCTTAAGTTGTGTCAGGGGAGGTTTAGATATTAGGAAAAATTTCTTTACTGAAAGAGTGGTCAGGCATTGGAATAGGCTGCTCAGGGAAGCGGTGGAGTCCCCATCCCTGGATGTGTTTAAAAAATGTGTAGATGTAGACACTTCAGGATATGGTTTAGTGGGCTTGGTGGTGTTAGGTTGGTGGTTGGATCTGAGGATCTTTGAGGTCTTTTCCAACCTTAATGATTGTATGATTCTACGATTCTACCAAGGCGACATTTCTGCAGTAATATTGCAGTCCTACAAGGTCAGGTGGAGACGTATCAGCAATTAATATAAAACCATTAGACTTCCTGTCCATTCATCCTCTTGCTTTTTTTGGTGATGTGGAGACCTGCACCACACTGATATTGCCAGTTAATTTGATATTTGACTATGTAGTGCCAAAACTGCACATCTCTTTTAGGTACTCCAGGAATCATTTCTGCTGTATATTAAAACATTGCATAGAGTCTGCTGAGAAAATGAAAATACAGAAATGTTGGAAAATTAGAGCTCACCGGACACTGAATAGGAATCAAAAATGTCCTTCTCTGTTCATCACTAAATTCTTAATTTTATTCTGGTTGTGTTTCTAATGTTTCCTGCAACCACTTTAATTTTATATTATGTTAAGCAAGTGTAGAAAGCACTACAAAACAGCCCGTCCAACTAATCAATATTGTCAGAGGAAAAAGAAGAAAACCCAAAATAAATGAAAACTGAAAGGAAATCCACATATTTCCATTAATATTCCAGCTTTTAAAAAGTAAGGTGTTTTTCACTTAGTTCAGTTTTGATTTCCATATGATAAAATGAAATCAGAAATAAAAACAGATTTTAGAGAAAGTGTACAAGAATAATCTTGGCACTGATATTATAGTGATACATTTTAAGTTCAATGGGATATAACAATAAATTATTTCTTGCTCATATTAGAATTACATAAAAGATACCTTTCCAACTGTTTTTCATCCCAAGAGGAAATACTGGACGAATTTATTGCATACATTAAGTCCTTATCTCTAGATAGAATTAGTCCTTTATACAGTATCCACAGAGTGTGAATATTTGATTTTATATTTTTATTTTTATTTTATTGCTTCCTTTTTAAAAAAAAAAAAAAGTTGTTCCCCATATCCCACAGCCAAGTGATCAACCTCACCTCACTGTTTTCCAGTGCAAATTCCGTTGCGTCTCCAAACAGTTTCTCCAAACTGCACTGAACCTAAAGAAATACACATTTACCTCTTTTTTTTTTTTTAATCACCGTTCAGATGCTTTTAGTATAGAACCTACCTTGATTCTACTCAGATCAGTCAGTACTTGGTAAAAACAGGTATTTTGGCTGGAGCAATACAAAGTGGAACAATCCAAGCTCATTTTCTTTCAGCCACACACAGCCAAAGCATCTGTTACTTATTTTACAAGTTGTTAATGACAGAGAACAGTTTTCAGCTCCTACTGAAAGTATATAAAATAAAACCACACCAGGAAACCCTCAGATAGAAGATACTGGAGCCTTCTTTGCAAATACATGCTGCTGCATTTCCACTGAATATAAAAAATGGCTTTTATCTTCTTACTTTTTCTGTCCACTGTTGCTATTATATTATTTATGAGCCTACTTTTATTTTCCTGTAGATTTTTAATATCCGGACATTTTTTGCTTCTCCTTACACTTCATAAAGTTACTTTGAAAACTAATTCAGGCAAATCAGTTTTCTCCCTGTACAAAGTAAACACAGCCACCACTGTTCCTTATTTTTAAAGAACAATGCCTCTAAGGCACCACCTTTACAATATACAAATTGTTAATCCTCTTCTTGAGAACATTTACGTTTACTGCTAGTACAGAAGATAAATTTCAGGCTCACTTCATAGAAGCATAAGTAGACACTAAACCTTGGTTGTGCAGGCTAAAAAAACTCACCTTATAAAACCTAAAAATCTTTACATGCAAGAGTTTCAGCTCACATTTGCCTAGGAATATAAAGAGAAGACAGCCAGCTGCTGCGGAAGAAAGAAAAGCATTGAAATTCTGAAGCCCTGCTATATTTACTTGCCCTCTCTGCATTTCAAAACCTTTATTTAGATGGGAAACTGTAAATAAAGCTAACACAAAAACATTGGCGATATTCTCTTCACAAGGGTTTGGTTATGAAAATGAGCTTGGACTAGTCTTGCTGTTTTGATTCAACTTGTGTAAAATGTTGGTCAAAATGTGATGCTGGAGGTATGCAGTTATACAGTATCACACATTGACATATGGATGTGTTCTGCTGTTTTGGTTGGCTGTCTCTAAAAAAAAAAGGAAAATCTTTTTTTAAATTGAAAGCTCATTCTCTGGGAAAGGAGAAAGATCCTTGGGGTTTCTGCAGAAGTCTCCATCATTGTCTTAGTTATGTTCTAGTGCTAAAACAGAGGATTCTACAAGCTAAGCCTGCTGAAGCTGTTCAGAGCTGAACAATGTGAAAAGTGGTTTGACAATGGCTGTTAGATGTGAAAACGATCAATGATAGTGCCAAAGTTCTTTTCACAGAATACTCACATTTGCCAATAGTTAGCAAAAACTAACAATTTTAGCTCTTAAAAAGAAGAACTAACTATATACAATAAGACACAGTCAATGTTTGTTGTATCTGCCAGTTGACATGACTGCATTTATTCAATGGAAAGAAATTTTTATGATAGGAACAACAATTAACATATTGTTTCCTTTTTTCCCTTTGATCTGTGGCTCTCTTTATAAAAAAGTTCACATTTGTTTTTGGTAAATAAAAATATTTTGGTAAATAGAAATGCTACTGAATGATTTAATTTGTCATTAAAATTGGATCCAAGCAGAATTCTCTAGAACCTGTATCCTTTATTTAAAAATTAAAAATTACTCTTTAGAGATATGGAAATCCAGTGAATTTATCTTTATTATAGAGGCCAAGAGTGGATTTCTCAGAAAACCAATCACTTCATAGCCAACATTTGGCAGCTGAAGAACTGTGAAAAATTCAAGATCCTGACAGAAGGCCAACAAAATAGGCTGCTGTAGACAGAAAAGTAGTTTCCAGGGTTTACTAAAAATCTCAAGGTATGCCAGTTTATGCAGTAGTTAACCATTCATAAGAGTTAACATTCCTGCCACTAAACAAGATATTGACAGTGATAACGAACATATAGAAAAAAAATTTTGAAGACATTACTGAAATTTCATCATCTTCTGTAGCAAGACCACCACTGGTTTGGCATATTTCACTGGTAATTTGCAGTAAGAATTGAGACCCTGTCTTAGAGCATTACAAATGATTCGGAAAAAAGAGC
This sequence comes from Opisthocomus hoazin, assembly GCF_030867145.1. Classification (NCBI taxonomy): domain Eukaryota; kingdom Metazoa; phylum Chordata; class Aves; order Opisthocomiformes; family Opisthocomidae; genus Opisthocomus; species Opisthocomus hoazin. The sequence goes on from NC_134415.1 coordinate 96,804,190, forward strand.
CAAACTGCTGAATATCACAGATGGTAAAGAACAGAAAACATTTTAAAAGGCAACAGAATAACAAAGAAGGAGGAAGGCATAAAGAAACATTAGAAATACTAGGAAACAGACTTTAAAAAAGAAGAAAGATTTGATTGGCACTGATGGCACGCAGTCTTGGACAAAGTGGGAAATAACTGAAGAGATCACATGCTGCTGTTCTACAGCAATAACGAAAAGACAATTTGATGTAACAGTCAACAACAAACTGAAACCTCTTCAAGCACAAAAGAAAGCAAAACTCTCTTTTGGCTACATATTCAAAACTTTGAGCAGGAACATGATGATGATGCTTCTAGATAATAGTGACACATTTACCTACAAGCATGTCTCATGAGATATTCACTTTCCTAGTTATACGATGAGCCATGGTCAGACAGTAATGGAGTGTCACATCCAAAATCAGGCCTCTGCCTACATGCACCCTCGTGGGTGCAAAAATGCAATCCTGCAAATGGCTGGACCAAAAGCTGGACCTCAACAGTATGTCCCTAATGTCTCTCGCTCTCCTGCAACCCAAATAGCAGGATTTGCAGTGGATCCCAGTTTCCTCCTCCACTTCTTATTCCTGACCAACCCACATCTTTAGCCAAAGCCTGCATTTATGGGGTTCATGTTACATGTCTGCAAGAGATCCATTTGGCCTTGGCAGAAACACCCCATGAACCATAAAAACATTCAATCATTTAATTATATGGATGATCCAGAAACAACGTTTGGTCTCTGCCCTGGCTGATTTAGTTCACGTCTGCAGATGAAGCTTGACATAGGTATTCAGGACCACCTAAGGCTCTCCTACTGTTTGCTACCAGCCAGGGAAACTGACTTTAAGAGAACTGCTCACAGCCAAGTCAGTTCAAAATGCAGTGCAGATGAGCATATGACCTTTGAAATCAAGAGAAAACAGAAATCAGATTTCTGAAGACTGCAAAGAAAAGACAAGCTTATGAATATGAATAAAAAATGTTTCCCAGTCATGCTTAAAACAACAAGTCTCAGACTGAGCAGTATGCAGAAATATATTTGAAGCAGGGGAATCCCCTAGCCACTCCACTTCAACTTCCTGACTACATAATGAGAGAAAACAGTCCTATTTATGTGTTTCTCACTGATAATTTGAACAGTAGACTTGATGAAGATAGAAGCTGTTTAGTATAAACTTGCTTATATCCTGTACTAAAGAATGCTTGTCAAGAAACAAATATTGTTTCTGTGCCATCTGAGAAAGAATAAATAGGGTGTTCAAAATCCCATGTCAGATGCTGGGCAGCCCCTCTCCCAGATGCACGCTTCTAATCCCACAGGCACCTCCTGTATATGTGCATACAAAAGGTGTCATGATCTGATTACTTGACACTCAGTTCTGCTCTGATTCATTTCCATTCACAGAATCACAGAATCACAGAATCACAGAATCACAGAACCACAGAATCACAGAATGGTAGGGGTTGGAAGGGACCTCTGGGGGTCATCTAGTCCAAACCCCCTGCCAAAGCAAGGTCACCTACAGCAGGCTGCACACGACTGCGTCCAGGCGGGTCTTGAATATGTCCAGAGAACGAGACTCCACAACCTCCCTGGGCAGCCTGTTCCAGTGCTCCGTCACCCTCAGAGGGAAGTTCTTCCTCATGTTCAGACGGAACTTCCTATGCTTCAGCTTGTGCCCGTTGCCGCTTGTCCTGTCACTGGGCACCACTGAAAAGAGTTTGGTCCCATCCTCCTGACACCCACCCCTGAGATATTTATAAGCATGTATTAGGTCCCCTCGCAGCCTTCTCTTCTTCAGGCTAAAGAAGCTCAGCTCCCTCAGCCTTTCCTTGTAGGAGAGATGCTCCAGTCCACTCACCATCCTCGTAGCCCTCCGCTGGACTCTCTCCAGCAGCTACTCATTTTTCATGAACTGGGGAGCCCAGAACTGGACAAAGTACTCCAGATGGGGCCTCACCAGGGCAGAGTAGAGGGGAAGGAGAACCTCCCTCGACCTACTGGCCACACTCCTCCTAATGCACCCCAGGATCCCATTGGCCTTCTTGGCAGCCAGGGCACACTGCTGGCTCATGGTCAACTTGTTGTCCACCAGCACACCCAGGTCCCTCTCCGCAGAGCTGCTCTCCAGCAGGTCCACCCCAAGCCTGTACTGGTGCATGGGGTTGTTCCTCCCCAGGTGCAGGACCCTGCAATTAACCCTTGTTGAATTTCATCAGGTTCCTCTCTGCCCAACCCTCCAGCCTGTCCAGGTCTCGATGAATGGCAGCACAGCCTTCTGGTGTACCTACCACTCCTCCCAGTTTGGTGTCATCCGCAAACTTGCTGAGGGTACACTCTAACTCTTCATCCAGGTCGTTGATGAAGAAGTTGAACAAGACTGGGCCCAGTACTGACCCCTGGGGGACACCACTAGTTACCGGCCTCCAGCCAGACTCAGTGCCGCTGATGACAACCCTCTGAGTTCTGCCATTCAGCCAGTTCTCAATCCACCTCACTGACCACACTTCCTCAGGTTCCCTAGGAGGATGTTATGGGAGACAGTGTTGAAAGCCTTGCTAAAGTCGAGGTAGAGAACATCCACGGCTCTCCTCTCCCCTACCCAGCCAGTCCTCTGAAATCTTGTGAAATAATGTCTGAGTTTACACAGGTTTTTAACACTTGGCTAACAACTGTAAGACACCTTTCACTCTAGACTAGTGAAAGGAGGTCCATCCAGTGCTTTCTATACCTGCACACTTCATGTCTGTTCTTCAGGAAGCACAAGAATATGAAACCCATTTCTAAAGAAAAAGGGCTAATTGTCACCTGCATATATCAGTCAATAATTTCTGTGAACATATATCATAAAAATAGCAGGTAAATTGAGAGAGTATGCAGCTTTTCACTTAAGTTGAACTGAATTTTCAAATTGGTATTTTTTGAGACAATAAGGAACAACTATTCCAACAAGTTCGGATTTCCTTCTTTTTCTGTTTCTACCTCTCACACCTTAGTATGAATAATGAAAGGTAAACACCCAGCTGGTTACACATTCAATATCAATCTGGCTTTCTCCTGGGAATGGAACATGCTATGTTCTGTGTAGTATAATGGTGTAAAGCAAGGGAGAAAGAATAAGAAATCCCAACATAAGGATGATTTTCTTTCACACAGTCCATGACATTTTTAGCATTTTTTCCATTATGTATTGATAAACAGCTTCAACTTCAGCTGAAAATGTACGGAGTGGTTTTCCTTACATTTTAAGTACTCCTTGTCCAAAGCCAAGAAAATGTAAGAAAATGATATTAACTACTAGTAACAAATGTTCACTCAGTTAAGCTCTGTTTACAATAACATTACCTCTAGCAGCCAATATTACAGAGCAAACAAACAATAAACTGTCATGCCAGATTCTTACGGAAATAAATGTATGAAATGGAGTTCAGTGGTGTAATCCATTTAACCAGCACAGAATATGCTGTACAGGTTTGTTATAAATCTTCAGACAGACCCCAAGCAAACATTTACTGCCTGCGTTAAAGGAGGGAGAGGCATTCTCAGGCTTTTACTGCAGGATGCACTATTTCTCCCAGCCATTCAAAGCTCATTAGCTGTCACAGCAGAGGCAAACAGCAACTGTGACATGAACCGCTAAAAATACCTCTTATTGGCATCTGTTCTGTGGTATTTTGTGTTCACTGGAACCTTCAGTGGGTGTGTGAAATTTTCCAGCTGCTTTTAATATATAGAACTGAGCCTTAAAAGACTCAGTTGCAGACCTGGTATTATAAAGAAGGGAAGGTTTAGAAGAGATACAAATAAAAAGGCTATCACTACATGCTAGAGCACTGTACAGTGTTTGCAGTTTGCTGGCAAATAACCATGTTTTTGCAAGTTATGGTTAAAGTCTGTCCAAGAGCTGACTGATTCTACTATTTCCAGAAGTTTGCCAGACATATACTGTGTTTTCATCATGTGAGTGTCTCCTTGATTTCTACCAGTATACAGCAGATCTGAAGTGACTTCTTATATTTGCTGGTAAGTAAAGTAAAACTAGTTTTTTTTTTTTTTCCAAAATGCCCCATGTGATAGCTTCACCCACATGTTTGACTCCCAATAAAGCAAATAAAAAGCTGAGAAAGAGGAACTGCTGTTTTAGATTTATTTTATAAGCTTAGTCAACAGTCTTGAGAAATCAGAATCAGCAAGGCAAGGAGGCAGAAGGCACCTAGCAGGACACTGAGCCACAACCACCTACTGTATGGGAGCCCAGCATGCAGTGGTAGGGAGAAAGGTTGTCTTGTGCAGCTGCACACTTTTTCCACCAACTATCTTCAGCACATTAACTGCCTCCATAGCAGCCAACACAGACTGCAAGGCTTACTCAATGGCAAGGTGCTTATATTGTATTCTGTAGCTAATTTCCAAAGATGACAGTTTTATGCCTCACTGCTTTCTCTTGTGCTAGATACATAAAATAAAGCCATTTAAAAGAGAAGAAGAGTTGTTCAAAGTTTATTTATGATTTCCCATAGGAGGAAAAGACTCAGTTAAAGGAATCAAGAAGCTAACTAGCAATAACAATTTAATGAAATGCTGTGGGTCTTGACAGCTATCTGAGCTGATATTTGCAGTAGATATAACTACTGTCTGTGGCAGATGGCTGGCCAAAAACAATAAAAGGCATGAGGAACACAGAACTACTTGCACTCAACTAAGGAAGTGTCATATTATCTGGCATTAGTTATACTAAACAACAATAAATTTCAAGAAGTCTAAATGATCTCAGATGGTAGAAAGGGAAAGAGCTCCACCACAACCTGTAGTCAGCGAAAGAAGCCTCAGTGACTTAGGGAAAATCCACCCACATTATCACCTCTTTCCAACTATTCCATGTGCATTGTGAAATGACTATACAATACAGCTGAGATAAGCAGAAAGCTTCCTGCTTAAAAATTATTGCCGAAGATATTGGTTCACTGTGTCTCCACGGGCAAATTGAATAAGACTTTACTTCCATCAGCAGATCTAGTGAGAAGAGCATTAATCATACCACTTTATGGAATACTTTGGCATCACTCAGCAATCATTTTTTTTCTAAGTTGTAAGACAAGACACCATTTCTTGTGAGATGAATAATGAGGAATTACCACTTCTAAAATGGAAGAGGGCATGTTCATTCACTCTGATGTTGATCCCAGCTTGGTGGCACTCAATATACTTTCATGATTAATTTCCAGCTACAGGGGCTAGTAAATTCACATCATCAGAGACATGAGTTGGTAAAAAAGCAATGCGCATAGCTATTTATATGAATATCAGATGTCTCTTTGAGATTGCTTGTATTGCTCATAAGGGTTTTCCATTTCAAAGAGATAATGAGTAAGCAAATAAACTGTAATATGCTAAAGATAATGATGATGAACTTATTTCTCACAGATCCCCACTGAGAATTCCAGTGTATGGCTAAGCATGCTTCAATTGGTTCCTCCCAGGAAAACGTTGCTTACGGCAAAGTAATAGCGTATCTGTAAGCCTCTTAGAGTAATGAAGACAAAACTTACTAAGAAAGCAAAAGGATGTATTGAACAAAAAAAACCTACCTGTTTCTGTGCTCTGTAACAGCACATCAGTGACTCTCAGGAACTTGGATAGTGTGAAATTTATTAACAGTTAATAGCTCTGGCAACTACAGGAACTTTCAATGGCAATTACACAACGTTCAGAACTCAACCAGCCTGACTCCATTGTGGACCCTTCTGCAAAGGGATTTACATCAGAAAAAATGGTATCTGATTTTGCTCTTTGGAAATATGCAGTATTAGCTGACGACAAAGGAAATTTGATTCTAAATGAGTGGAACCAAACGGAGCAGACGCAGCAAGCAAATGGAGTGGGAGAGGAGAATCTGGCACTACAGCTTTTATCCTCAGCCCACCTCTGGCCCCCAGAGCTACGAAGAACATTGCCTGTGAACTCTGAGGAGTGCAGTGTGGCATTTGTGCCTGCCTGCTCAGGACCAACTGTTCCCTCGGTGACAACGCTGAGAAGTCAAAAGCGTGCTGCAGGTTGCCGGTCCCACAACCCAAATCTCTTCCCCTCGCTACTGCCGGGCAGCAATCCCACTTCTCAGAGGCGAGGGCTCCCGCTGTGCCGCGGGGCAGCGGCACTACGGATATCCGCTGCCGGACAGCTGCACAACACCCGATCCCGCCAGCACCCGCGGCCAGCAGGACCGTGGGCTTGTGGCCTGGGATAAAGATGCTGAGCGTGCCTGGGCAGTCATCCTTGTGGGAGTTTCAGACACCAGCCCAGCTCTCTGCATGAGGTCATCCTCGTAGATGGGGAACATGGATGGGAAGTAGATCTGGCTGTGGAAATGGGTCAGGTCAGAGCTTTACATACAGTGTCAGCGGGACCCACAAGTACCAGCCAGGCAGCGTTTCATCTCGGTGCCAGGCTGCACCTAGCAGTATGATTTACAAATATTATTGGGCTCATGACTGATATCTACCAAAACATTTAGAGAATACTTGCTTTAAATAATAACAAATATATTTTTTTTCACATTTCTTTTAATTTTAAAAATTTCTTTTAACTTTTACAAAACAAAAAATTCTTAAAAAACCATCCATGAGGTTTCTAAATTAAAAGGTAGAAGACAAAGAACAGAGAAAGTGGTGGAGCTGAGGTTAAATTGGGAATTTGGAAGAGACGATGCTGAGGAGAGGGAGAGTTATTGAAGCACAGAAGAAGGACAACGATAATAAAATGGCCCAGAACAACACTGATGAGAGATAAGGAGAAAGCGGGAGAAGACAACAGGTGAGAATTTAGTCATCAGTGAAGCAGGTGCAGGGAAGATGACAGTCCATGGACCAGGAGAACTGATAGGAAATTCACACTCTATGTAATACTGCATTGACATGATAAGAAAAATACCTGTGGAAATATCAGCTTTTAATTCACATGCTATTTATCCTGTGGCCCTATCACAATCCCTCATGAAATTATCTCATGAAATACAAGGTACAAAACTTCAGTGACTTTAAATACTCTCGCACAGGTTGAGGGTGAGAGTGAGGTTGGACCCTAATATTGGTACCACCTGAAAATGTAGTCTAGCTTCCAGAACTTGTCACAGATGTGTGACACAGTTTTTCATCATTGTTCAAAAATCAAGAATAGCATACGACAATCAGAGTGAATTCAAAAATAAAAGAAAAAGAACTCCGTAACTTGTACCAGCTTCCCCTTCAATTTATAATAATACAGACCTGTATATTTTAATGGCAGTATACCAATTTACTTATGCAGCAAGGGATGATGTGAATAGGACATCACTGCAAACTAATACATCATAGAAGTTACAGTATCGTAAGTATCTCAGTATATAGCAAAGGCTAAAGAAGAAACAAAGCTCTACAGGAGATGCTAAAATATATTTAATAAAATAGGGATATGTACAAACTTAAATCAAAATGATCCATCTGATTTTATAATATTAATGTGGAATGATAACCTACTACTTGCCCAGTTGACAGGTTTCCACCTCTAAATATACACTGGGAATCTATTGTGTAAATACACAAAACTGTAAGGGATAGGAGCACTGCAACTACTTTAATATCCACTTATAGAGAACTCAACCCTGGAAGTCAAGACAAAAGTACCATAACTAAAACTGAAAAGACATATAATCAGAAAGAAGTCTAACATTTGGTAACACATGTGAACAGCACAGACAGAATTTCTTACTCTTTACACAATGTAGTTTTTTCAATAAATCCTATCTTTGCACCGATTTTGTAATTGAAATTACGTACTTAAATGTTTTAACACCATGTTCTGATCATACAAAATGAAATTCTGTGCTCCACACGCTGTGACTGTAAATCCAAAAGAGATAAAAGCAGAGGGAACATTTAATTCTTCACCTCCCACTTTAAAGCGCACAGCTGGAAGAACGGGAGAATGCCTTGTGTTGCAGTGTCCTTCTCTGTCTGTCCCTCAGACATCGTAGCCATAAAGGATAGCTTATATTTGATCTTTTCACGCAGAGCATTCGTACCAGAGCATATTTTGTTACGTTAAAAAAAAAAAATTCAAAAAATTCTAAATGATAACAACCTGCCCTTGACTTCATATTGTGAGAAGAAACACATTCTCATTTCCAGGACTGGGCATCTCGGACTGCCAGGAATGTACAGCTCCTCTGCTTTTCAAAAAACAAGGTACTTCTTTATGAATTGCTCTTTAAGTGAACAGAGTCAGTGGGAATTTGATAGCATTTTGCCAGAAGAATGTTTTGCCTGTGGGCTAGAACTGGTACGGGCAGCACAGCGTCACTTCAATGAACTCCAGCTCACCAGGGCATGTGTGAATGCTTTCTTTATGCAAGGCTCTCTTGGCCAACATGCATCTGAAGGAAACTCTCTGTTTTGAGAAATTCTAGTCGTAGTCTCCTCCTCACTCCCTTGGTCTATAAAAATAAAAAGTTAGCTTAAAAATGTACTAGAGAAATAAAACTGCATCCAAATAAAATTTATTCACTCCCAGGGAACTGAGTTTCCATTTCTAGCTTACCGGCAGAAGATGAATTTGCAACTTAAGAGCAGAATTTTACAAGTGGGAATATAGCAAAAGAGGTACTTTTATACAGTATGGATTTCTCTGCTTTAGAATGAGATCTTTCAGACTGCTCTGTGTTGCATAGTTGAACCTCATTAGTGTTTACTTCACAGTTAGGGATTATTATATTTCTAAAATTCTGTTGTTTCTACGACTGTGCATTTAAAAAAATGACTGTAAAGCTCAGACACTTTTCTCAAATAAATACATTCACTTTACCTGCTATGAGTGCTAGTCTAGAATATTTGAGAAATATGTAAAACTTTTATTTAAATTTCTTTGTAGAGGTGCAAAAGCTTCCTCATTATCAAATCTCAATTACATCAGCATGAATCTTCTGTTTTTTTTAAATTACTCTCTGATATCTGAGTTGCTTAAACAGAGCTAATAAGGCCTAAAAAGGTGCAATAAATATGCATGCATATGTGTGTAAATGTAATAATAAGTAATCATTAAGCACCATTTATGAAAACACAGGAGACAAACAATAGCAATTTAATGTCTCTCAAGATGGAATGAAAATGCTTTTCATCTCCAGGTGTATGGCATTCAGAATAATTTCCTTACATAAGCTTTTAGCAAGCAAGGAGAAAGTGCTCTTGTTTATTCTGAAGCCTATCACAACACAGAGCATAAAAATCAAAGAAGCACAATATAATTTTTTTTCTTTAAATTGGATTTTTGAAAAAGTGAAGGCACTGCTGCTTCTTTAAAGATGAGACACATTTTAGCCAAATTTACATTAAAATCTCTCAACTAATGGTGATATGATGTTCCTGGTGTTCTAATAGTGTAACATTCAGATAATATTTAAAAATGGTAATAGAAATTAAGTCTTTTCCACTAAACTGCTCTAAGTAGTTCCTGTTCAATGGCATATGTAGTGCAACAATAAAGCATATTGAAAACATTTTTGTATTGCTATTCTTGATTAGTGCAGAACTGTGAATTCATTGCAATGGCATTTGGGGACCACATCACAGGAAAATAAAGGCTGTATTTGCATGGTCACATATACATTTTGGTCCAATCATGATGTAATGTATGCAAATTTGCTATCAATTTTGAGGATCTAGGAGCTCCTAATGAATGCATGCTTGAATCTAATATGATAACGAACTACCGGCACAATTAGAGGGTGAGGAGATAACTTGGCAGAAAAGGCAACAGGATTTCCTACATGTAGAAAAGAAAGTAGTCAGTCAGTAAAACATTATAATTAATATTTTGGGTTTTTTTTCTTTTTTATGATCTTGAGAAACAGTTTGCCAGAGGAGTGATGATATACCACTGATAAACATTTGCATATTTCCACCTCAAGAATTACTGCTTGTTTTAGGAAAATCATGCTAAGATGCAAGGGGAATTTTAAAACTACTCTGCACATTGCATTTTTTTCTAAAGTTGTTTTACCACAATATAAGCAATACAGTAACAGAGTCTTGACATTTCTTTTAGTCTTTGGTTGGTAAAATTATGGAAGCAATTCCACTACTCCCACTAGTGTAGCTGAATTGAAGATAAGTTATAGAAACCGTTGTTCTCTGAACAAGTAAGACACCTTCCTGGGGACATTTAGTTAAAATAATATGTTGTTATTTCCTTCTGATAATGCTTTAGATTTATATTATATTAACAACAGATACAAGTATCTACTAATTATTTGCTTTCTTTAGTTGCTGTTGCACATAGTTGTTTTCTTTCTCTTTTAAACTCCTGTATAACTTAATAATAAAAGTACTGCATTCCTGTTGCAATCTAGATTAATTTTCTACCTCTTCATTGTCTTCTTGACATCATGACAGGCATTCTAGCTCCTTCTTTTCTAATCACTTTCAAAAAAAAAAAAGAGAAGCAGAAAAGTACATTCCACAAAAACGAACCGGCTAATTTAGTACAAATGCTGACTCAAGGGAACTCTCCAAGTTCTCCAGACTATCAAGTTAGAAGTCACTTCTTATTATGATGAAAGGTATAATGGTCTTCTCTTACAGCCATGAACAAAACAACCACAAGAAAACTGCAGGAAATATAGGCAACAGTATTTCCATCTGCAGCCCTCCTACCTTTCACTGTTCCAACTGCATCAAACATAAGTAGAAGACGTTGGTAACGCACAGCTGATGGCAGGGCTTCCCAGACAGACAGGGAATCTGGGACCCTTTGCTCTAACCTTGACTAGTATGATGCTGCAACGTGTTCAAAGGCAGACATTAAATATAAATAAAGGGGATAACATTACCTACTTCCTGGGGCTACCGTAAGGATTAACGGTCAGGCAGTGCTTTAAAAATGCTGCACAGATATTGCATACTAACAGATGAGGAGAATCTAAGGAGAAGGACTTGGAGGTGTTGGTTGATGAGAAGCTCAACATTACTTTGCAATGTGCACTCGCAGCCCAGGAAGCCAACCGTGTCCTGGGCTGCATCAAGAGAAGCATGGCCTGCAGGTCCAGGAAGGTGATTCTGCCCCTTCACTCCGCTCTCATGAGACTCCACCTGGAGTACTGCGTCCAGCTCTGGAGCCCCCAGCACAAGAAGGACATGGATGTGTTGGAGCAGGTCCAGAGGAGGGCCACAAAAATGATCAGAGGACTGGAACGCCTCTGCTATGAGGAAAGGCTAAGAGAGCTGGGGTTGTTCAGCCTGGAGAAGAGAAGGCTCCAGGGAGACCTTACTGTAGCCTTCCAGTAGCTGAAGGGGGCCTCCAAGAAAGCTGGAGAAGCACTTTTTACAAGGGCATGTAGTGATAGAAGAAGGGGCAATGGCTTTAAACTGAAAGAGGGTAGATTTAGATCAGATACAAAGAAGAACTTCTTTACCCATGAGGGTTGTGAGGCACTGGAACAAGTTGCCCTGAGAAGGCTGCTCCCTCCCTGGCAGTGTTCAAGGCCAGGTTGGATGGGGCTTTGAGCAACCTGGTCTAGTGGAAGATGTCCCTGCCCACGGCAGGGGGTTTGGAACTAGGTGATCTTTATGGTCCCTTCCAACCCAAACCATTCTATGATTCTAAAATCAAAAGAATAGGAGTTACACCCTCAGGACTCCAAATGGAGTCAATGAAAAGATTATTTGTTTATGTTTTGCAAGAGCCATCTAGAACAAAAATGATCACTTCTTAAGTAAAAACAGGAAGATGTGTCTCTCCAAAGGCACTGGGATTAGGGAAAAGTGCATCTGGGGCGTGCAGCATCCGAATGCATAAGCACACCCTCACAGAGGTCACAACCAGGGACTGAAGAGCTACTTCTTCTGTATAAACCCAACACCTTGGTCTGAAGCCACAGCAACTGAAGTGGACAGCAGCTAGCTTGAAGCTCAGTAACTTCAGTATATGAACTTGCTGTGCTGTTCTAAGGAGAATTAATTGGCTTCTTGAGCAGGTTTTGTAGCTCATGCAGATAACTACACTGACCAGTATCCATATCAGCTAGTTTAACTTACCTTGGCTCTTTATTTACTACACTGGTGTCATTTCTGTAGACACTAGTTTATTACTCATATTTATAGTTAAACTATAACTCCCTGAAAAAAATGCTGATGCACATTTTCAATTAAAGTGTCAAAAGGGCAGAGAAAAGATAGCTGTATTAGTAAAGACTAGATAGACAACTATTTATAGCGATTTTGTAAATGTAAGTGCTACATAATAGGTTTAAAACGCTTGCAAAAATTGATAAAACTGCCTAAAATTATAGAAAACTGTTGTTAGCATAATTGTCAAACTATGACTATATATTGTTAATGAACTCATGTATTGTTAACGAACTATTATTCCACTTAAGTGTATGAAAGAGAAAATTTTAAGGACTCAAATTAAAAAACATGTATCTGTTATATATTAACTCACCTTGAATAAAAGCATTAATTCAAAATTAAAAGCTAAGTCTAAGGACACATAATAAAATATACTGAAAAACAAACAAAACACTGGACTTTTTTTCCTTTAATCTTATGTAATAAAGAGCGTCACTATTCTGCTGTCGTAAATGCTATTCTGTCATTAATATCAAGTCAGCTTATGCAGTTTAATTTACTTTTGATTAGATATGCATTGTATGAGTCAGAGCAGATCTTAAAAATCCATTATAAAATACCGCAGCCAGGAGAACAATAGTTAATACAAAGCAGTTGACTCCTTCTGCTGATTGAGTTTGATTAGTGTGGATGGCAGCCACACATGCACAGGAAGAAAATAAAAGCCTGCAAAAGAACTCAAGGCTCAGTATGTCAAGGTGCTGGCGTAGGAGTCCTGGTGATGTTTTTCCCTCAACATGTTTCCAAAAAGGAACAAAACAAAACCAAACAAATCCATAATAACATTTCTTATTTCTCTCTACACTTTTCAAGAAATGTTGCTTTAGTTCTCCTGGCTTGCTTGACTGCAGTAGGATGACTGGCATAATCACAAAGTGGTTTTTAGAGATGCTTAATGAGCTTAACTGTACTTGATTTCTTTTTTAGGGAAGTTCCTCAACACATTTACAATGCTATTCTCTGTTAAAAGAGTAAATTGTGTTGTTGGAAACCTGCAGGTGAGAAACAGCCAGGGGCTCATTGCAAAGCTTACTGCCAGCAACAGGCAGTGCTTCACTTTCTCAAGGATGGCCCCGGCCATCGGGACTCAAACACATCTAAAGACCACTGGACACCTAGGTGGGACAGTAAAGACCAACTCGTCTGATTTGAACTGCTAGCTCCAGCAACTAACAGTTTGTATTTAGAGGGGTTGTTAGTCTTTACTTCAAATATTATTTATTTGCAAATTCTTTCTCCCCAGTAAACATATACTGCCAGAACAGCCTGCCATCTTTTTTTTCTCCACTTTCCTTACTTTCCAAAAATGACATAATTAAGTCATGTTCAGGCACATTAAGACAAGCATGGAGTTTACTTGCATGCCACTCTCTGAGTAAGGGTATACGAATGCAGATGATAAAAATAACTTACACCTGACCACATCAGCAACAATCTGTACAAGAGAGCCACACGAGATTGGCAGTAAATGAGGAAGTCTTTGTGGTCATTGTGCTGATCAAGGACCGGGGGAATAAACAACAGCACACTTCTGCTAGGCCTGTTCCAGTTTCACAAGATGACATGTGTGACCTAGAGCCATGTGTCAGAGTTGAAATACTGTAAACCTGTGTGTACATTATTTTCCTATCAGGTATGACAGTAACTTAAACACTGAACCATATTTATTGCTAGATATATAAAAAGGACAGAAAACATGAAGAGTAGAAAATCACAACCACTTGCAGTTAGGCCAAATGTGTAACTAAGGGCTCAATCCATTTTCCTAAACATTGTCACCCATTGCCATTGGAGACGTACTGAAACACCTGCACAGGGCTGGCAGATGACAGACAATCAGCAGGAGACCTGCATCATCCAGAAGCCACAGCTGGTGCCGTGGAGAAGACTTGAGAGCATCTTGAACAGCACTAGATGATGGTGGTTAGGCAATGAAATGAACCTTAAAAAGACGCCATAGAAAAGTCTTTATGGGGCTCTCGGTTTAGAGAGGTATGACTCCATTTATCAGTATTTCCACACTTCATTGAACTGTTAGTATTCTCTATAATAAGTCCAAAGAATAAGACTGGACACTAATCTTAAATGCAGCCTTTCCAAGCATATACTAACTTTTGATAGGAATAATTACATGATGAATTCACAATAAAGCTTCAATTGTTTAAGCAGAACTTGTAAAGAAAGATTTCACTTTAGCAGTTTTTCAGGTAACTACCAAAATATCAAAGAACCATGTCCATAGCAGTGGGCTGCTCCCTACCTGAGCCCAAAAAATAGTGTGATACCATAGAAGGTTTTATCTGCCAATGTTTTTCAATTTAGCTATATATTTTTTTTCTGTTAAGTTTCAATAATGAGCAAACTTTCTTGATCTCATTCTGTTTGGAATCCTTGAAATCTTGATTTCCCAGGACTGCGACAATCACTTTAACTCTGTTGTCATAGAGATCAGAGTAATATCTTCTAGTTTCCTTCCATTCAAAACAGATAATCATACAATAACCATGGATATCAAAGGGTGGCTACAGGTAACAATTTATTCTGAAACTTCTATAAAAATGCAAGATACTAAAAGACTTTTAAAGGGCTTATGGTTCTTGATGTCAGGTTAAAGTTTACTTAAATTAAACCTGAGAGAGTTCTCTTTCTTTCTCCTATCTTTCCACATTGGTGCCATAGCTATCCAAATGTAAACTTACTTCTCTTTGTAAATGAAGGCATTCATGGTGGAAAGGCTAAAGATTTTCCAAGTATACTGCTATTAGTACTTAAATATGTCCTCTTGGCAGGCCATTGGGACGCAGCAAGTTGGGCTTGATTTTCCCCAGTGGAGAAAACATTCAAAGATTATACTGCAGTGTCTCACATCAGTCAAATGGACCCAAAACATGGTCCAGATGAAAAGTTTTTCGTTTACCTTCATTTTAATTGCAATGACAGTATATTGACAGGGTTCAGACAGGACTCTAAGCAAACTGAGAGTATCCCAGCAAAGGAATAGGGTCCTGTCCGCCTTCTCTTTCCCAGGAACAGCAGTTTGCTAATTGCTTACTCTGCTTCTTTTGTCCTTGCTTTCGGGATGTGGATCTAAAGATTTCTCTTGTCATCCATCTTTTATAATGGAGGAGATCTCTGTCCTTTAATCTTTTTTCATAAATTCACTGTCCAGGGCACAATTTAACCACATGTGGCATGACTGTGGCTAGTCAGAAGCTGGTCACTGCCCTCCCCGAAGGAAATGCTTCTGCTCATCAGTGTCACTCCTATACCTCTCATTTCCATTCTCCCTTATAAGCCAGATCCCCAGTTCCATGCCACCTTCTGATGAACTATGTTTCTAAAAACTAAGGAGATCAAAGGAACATGTATTGACTAGAGGATGAGACCACAAATAAACTGCTCTATAAAATCCATGTGATGATACGGGAGAGCAGCCAAGTGAAAACATTGCACCTTTCCTTGAGGTTTCAGAAACTTTGATTTTTGATGGAAACCCAAAATCTTTCATGGAAGGTCAGCATTTTTTGAAAAAAGAACCAAAACCCAAACCAAAACCTAACCCCAAAACTTTTAATCAAAAATGCTTTTTTTTTTTTGTCAAAAAAAGATTTAGCAGAAAGGGTAATATCCATTTCAGTTAGTTTTTGTCTACTTCAAGGTTAGTCTTATTGCCTAACATTACCAAGGCTCCCTGAAAATACCAGGACACAGCTATCTCCTAGCGTTGATTCCTCCAAAAACACGTTGGAGATGTGATCTGACACGAGGAAGTGAGCAGTAGTTGTTTTAGACAGATATAAGTGTTCCCCTCACCACCCTACATTCCTCCCCCTATGCAGCAGCTCACCATCCCTGCAGCCACACAAGTATTGCAGTGGTTTCTGCTGCCAGGCTGTGACACCAAGTGAGGAAATATATGGTCTGGATGAAAAGTGTCTCAATGGTTCTTATGCTGAAGATTTATCAGTTCTGTGACTGTTTGCAGCCAAACAAAGTAGGCAGCATGTTTTTGTAACATCAAACCAGTCTATGAGCCACTGGCAACTCCCTTGTGCCATGGACTAGGAGGGTATCTAACTCAGAGATGAAGTTAAGCAAAATGCACTTTATCTAAAATGTTACAAGACTCAGAACTGTAAGTAAATTTCCATCTTTCTATCTCTTTTGTCATCTTCTGAAGCTGTACAAAATTATTTTAAGAACTTTAAAATGGTACAATGACCTGAAAACTCTTTTTTTATTAATTTCTGATGACTACATATTCCAATAAAATGTTATAGCATTCAAATAAAAAAAAAAAAAAAGAAAGAATAAATATTAAGCTAGATATACCGTCCAGTTTCCTCTCTTATTTTAAAAATAATGCTGGTGATTTAAGTGAAGCATTTCAGACATCCCTCCTCAACTGGCTACTTTAACTCAAATTCAGCATGGTTTCAACCGCTTCATGCACGGCTTTTTCTGTGGTGTGAAGAGGACAACGTAAGTCCTCTCAGAACAATTGCTGTAATTGTTTCCTCAGATCTCTGGCCACATTCCCATTTCAATCAAATTAGCAGCTGCTCTTCTTCATTCTTCTACCTCTACAAGAGCTGCTGAGTTATCATGCTTCCAGTTCCTTATGCCAGTAGAAAATGGAGGAAGAGAGAGAGGAAGAGAGACAAACAAACAGGAAAACATGAAGGGATCTCCTCTTACAGGTACTGTCTGAATATTTAAAAGATGAGGATAAAACATTTAACTGGCAGTACAGACATGGTCACCAGTTTTGTACGACTTCCAAAGGATGGCAACTACTCTTGACTATGGCGCCTCTTTTGTACCTTGTACTCTGATCCTCAAGCATTACTGCCACAGATTAGCAGTGAGACTGCAAGTCTGAGCAGGTACTGCTCTTTCTCTCTTAGGCGTATATTGTAGGCTTGTGTTGACTGCAGACTTTTGGCTGGCTGGAGCTTATGATGAGGATATTTCCTACATAGCTGACTAGGTTTACTTCTGGTTCATCATCTGGCTTCCAATTTCTGACTTACTCCTTTTCATGTGATCCCATCAAGCACAGATTTGTCAGACTATGTTCTTCAGACACCTATTATCAGTGCACTGTTGACAACTCTGAGGCTTACTTTGCTTAACTAGCAAAGATTCTCTAAGCAAACTGCAACTTACAGGGACAAATCATAGATATATGATCTCACAGGGACAAATCATCTGCTGCTGAATGCTAATAGCTCATTTGGAGCTAAGGCATGAGGAAATGTAATCCTGTATTACCTCTTAATTTTAAAGTTACTGTTCAAATTAAAAGTTAGTTACTTGAGGCACTGAAATGCAGGAAAATCATCTTTTAATTACTGATTGCAACAACTATTATTGATTGTGATTAAGGACGTCAAACATTTTCCATAAGAAGGTGTCTTGTTTTAATTTTGACAGAGCCACAAGAGGGTATTTCGCTTCAAATTAGAACTACATAAGACTTTTGCCGTGTGACCTGAAATAACATAAGCCTAGGAAGAATAATACTACTTTGTTCATGTAAAAAAGTTCTGAAGACTCCTTATCTGAACTACTCATAACACACATAGTTAAAGTCCAGAGAAGAAATACTGAACACTTAACATCCTAAAGGCTTGTAAGTTACTAATTACAGCAATTCCTGACGAAGGCAGTAACGCATGAAAGAAACAGGGCATCGATAAAGTGGCAAATTTTGTTTTCAATTATAACAGAGACAATCTATCTAGCACTTACCCCATTCTCATGAATGAAACCAATCTAAATTTAAATGTAGTTAAATGAAGGTACTTTGATTCAAAGAGATACTCTGGGTTCACAGGAGTGTAGTGCATTCTTTGAAGAAATGTCTCCTTCACGGCCTTAACTCCCACTTGTTGGTCAGCATGTAAATCTATACCTTAACTTGGGCTACCCTTCTGTGCCGTGTAAACATTATTGCTGTGCTGCTTTGTGGAGGAGCCTTGAACAAATGAGGATAATCGATTCTGGGTTGCTGTTAATATTTGTATTAATCTCCTTAGCAGAAGGACATTCTGAGAAACACTTGAAATCTGCAAACTATTGAAAACGAATATGACAAGAGATGAGTGTGTGTGGGAGAAAAAAGAAAAATAGGTTCTTGAACCCATAATTGTGACTCCCACACTGTTTCTTTCAACTGTCTGTGGTGATAGTGTTTATAATACCTCATCCCTTCAAGGCCTACATCCTCAGTGTGGTTAAGTATTAAGCTTATTTTCTATTGCCACAAAATAGTACACATTTTAAAGAATCTGGCTGTGTTCATAGATTCAAAAAGCAAGCAGCGTTTTCAGGGGGAAGTGTGGTGGCAAAAGCAACAAAATGTTCATTTATGCTAACACAGTCCCTTACGGTGTTACAATAAAGTATGCACATTTGCAGCCATGATAGTATTGACGGCCTAATTGTCAGTGCAGTCGTAGAAAAAGCAAACATGCATGCAAAATCGCACAATTCATGCTGTACGCTAATGCACAACAGAAATTTGTACTTATTCATTAACGTTTAGCTGAAGCAGACTTTGAGAATATTTCTTCTAGTTTTTATCCAGATGATGAACCAACAGTATCAAGCAGTGGATGCTCATCTGACCAGTCCTACTGACTTCCATGAAACTATTCCTGGAATTAGTCAAGTTCTCTACAATAGGGCATGGGACCCACACTCCAGTTTTTTGATCTACTAAATTACAACCCAGATAAGATGTACGTAACCTCTCAACAATCTTTCAGCAACAAACCAAGACAACTATCATTGTGTCAGTATGTGTAAAGTAACTACCAATTAGTAAACTAGCAATGCAAGAATAGTAGTTTAATATATCCAACCAATACAATCTCCAAAAATAGTACAATACTTGACAAAATGGAAGTGATTCCCCTAGCTCAGATTTTCCTATATAGCATGTATTTATGATTAATTTAGTATTTATATATTAAACTATTTTCCTCTTCCTAAGAAACAAAAATTTTATTAGTGTCAATACTGCATCTGTCTTGAGAGAGAGCCACACACTATTGCATGCTACTTACATTCCTTCCCTTTCATTTTAAACTAGCCTTCAGAGATGCTTTGGACTAAATTCATATCTTCAATAACTAACTTAATATACAGGTAGTTCATTACCCCTTCAGGAAAACAAATGGAACTCCTTTCTGAAGCAATAAATCTGACATGATATTAAAAAAAAAATATTCACACAAAACCTGTCAAAGATGTGAATAAAAACAGGATGGGTGCAGGACAGAGTATGGTTTAAGTCAAAATTTCATTAATTTATTTTGCCCCTCCCCTGCTCAGCAATAGACCATGCCATTTAGAGGACCGCTCATTTTACAGCTGTTCACAAGTATGTGCAATGAGGACCTCTGTTTTGTGCCATTACTCATTTGAGGAGCATGCAGAAAGGCACTTTTTCTGTCTAGCACACAACAGACAGCATCTGTGTTGCCAATAACATGACTACGACAACATCTTTCCTCAGCTGCCTTACCAGATGCACCCGCTAAACCACAGCTACGATGACATGCACAATGGGCAAACAGTGTGCTCTTAGTGGCTGGAGTGCACTACGTGCAAACACCTGGGACACATTTTTTCAGTTTCTTTCACTCCAGAGAAAACCATTTCAGGTGCTGCAATGCTGTTCATGGTGCAAACCAAACAACAGCCAGTGGGGAAAACCGGGATATTCACTTCAAGAGGTCCAAACTAAGTTGTTAATGTAGACCCACCCTGCGACACCCCGGACTGTGCTTCGGGTCTGTCAGAAGGGTCACAGCAAAAGCAGAAGAGAAGGGTTGTCCCAAATGAGAACACACTATCAATGGTACATGCAGATCTAGGCGAAGCTGCTACATGGTGGTCCAGAAGATGACCAAGAGGGGGTCTAGCTCTGGGGAATGCAGCAGGATGGTCTCTACGGTGTGGGAGTCTGGGCAGGCAGACATCAAAAAGGCTTTCTATGGGTCTGCACAGCTGCTTTCCTGTTCCCCTGTGTGAAGGCGAGCAGAAGCATCCTCCTGCTGAGGGGAAGAGCCCTCCCCAGAGAAACACGTTCAGCAAAATAAAACCCTGAAGTTTTACCTCTGCTGGAAGGGAAAAGGGTAGTGAGAAAGATGAAATCTGATTTTCATCTGCCTATGCTCTCACTTGCTCGTCATAAAAGCCTTTGACCACCTCTCCGTAACTCGGGAGAGGCTGGTAATGATTCTCTCTCCCCTGGTCGCAAAATCAAAGCTCCGCTCAGGAAGGCTGAGGAAATGCATTCTCCTTGGCAGGGTGTGAATGTTACACACTGCAGCGGTATTCCCTATCCTCACTACATTGGTCTGTAAGAGGCAATGAAAATTAAACAGATTTTAAACAGAATGGGGAACACAGCTGGTGTCTTACCTCTGCAATTGCAAAGTATCTATTTTTATCCATTTTTTTTTATGCGCTAATCAAACTACTATGGAAACCAATTACTGAACCTGGAGTGATTTTGCTAAGTCCAAATAATACATAGAAATATTAATATGTAACAGATGTAAACATGCAGATATAGGGACTATTTAGCCTCTTCCATGGAAGAGATTTTATGCCACTGTTTAACACTTATGGTGACACTGTACTTGTTAGGGATACTTCTGTGAGGCACTACTTTCAGGATCCTGGCACAAAATTTATGACTTGAGCTACTGAAGAATATTGCATCTGTCTAGTGTCTTTGATTTTACTCATTCTACTCCCAAAATAACCAATATGCAAAATTTATTCAGTGTTTTTTAAAATTTGCACATAGCAGAAGGAATGGCGAAGAAAGCGAAGTGCCTTAAATTTTAAATTGAGGTATTTACGTTAAAAGATTAAATGCAACTTGGCTTTAGTCACCTACATGATGTAAGTGACAGAGGTCTTCTAATACTGAGTTCTGGACTCAAGTCTTTGTTGGGGAGTGGATGAGCTCTCACAGCAAACGCTGCCAGCTAAGATATGGAGCCAAAAATCTTCCTCTTTGCTCTCCCCACCTCCCTGATGGAGCAGCTGTACTGCTGAGTTCCAGCTGCATACATCTGGAGTACCCCTTGCTGGTGGCATTCACTCCTGTGCAAATTAACCCTTAAAATTTATGCAGTCTTATCATCAAAAATTCACAGTAAACATCAATCACACATATACTGTACATAGACATTAAGAAATAACCAGAAAAAAGAGCAATATTTTCACGCTAAGATACCTGAACTGGGCTCAAGACTTTTGCTCCTCATCACACAGCTGGCAAAGGCATATACGAAGACACTGTAAGTGAAATATGTAATTTGGAAGTCTTGAAAGTGTTTTCTGACTGAAGTCAAAAACATAAGAAAGCGATGAGTGTGAAGATCTGTTCTGAACTGAGAAGAGACTCGAAAGGGATGAGAACACGATGCAGGGATGTGGAATTTGTTTAAGCTAAAGATAAACTTTTGGAGTTTGCATCCCACATTGTGTGAGGGACCTTGTGGTACCACTGCAGTAATACTTGGTCTGAACACAGGCTCAAACAAAACTAGGATGACAAAGCACATTTATAACATATGAGATAAAGACCTCAGTGTTGAACAATTTAAAATGAGCCAAAACCTAATTTAATACTTGACTTGTTTTCGAAATAAATTTTTTGCTGAAGAACAGAAGGTGAAAGATAGCATGACTAGTAGGAAAAGATAAATATATTCAGAAACTACCACATCTGACATGGAAGCAATTGCAAAGCTTGACACCCTCGTCATGGCAGAGCTAGTACTTTTTGGTAATCTTTACAAAACACTGAAAGAAGTGGCACCTGAAATGAACGTACAGTTGCATACAGACATTTAATAATGCCAGTCATGTCGAGGGAATGGTGGAGTTTTACCTCTCTCTGAAAAGGGAGAAGGGGGAGTCTGAGATTGAGCAAAAGAATTCAGTATTTTGCAAGTATCCAGGACATACCTGTGAGGAACTTATACAAAGAAAATAAAGGAGAAGGGAAATATCTGAAAGCTGGCTGGAACTAGACAGATGAAAGCAGACTAAATCCAGAGGTTTCATTTACAGTTCTGAAAGTAGCAATTTCCCAAACAGAGGAAACATGTCAATGCCAATTCAGAAATATCCAACCACAGAACAGGAGCTAGATACGAGTCCTAGAAGACTACATTCTATTAATAACTTCGCCTTTAAGCTCAGGCTATTCAATTGAAATAGCAAAGGAGAAAAAAGAGGCATATGGGTGGGTCAAGAATGGCTACAAACCACCAGTGTCAGGTTGCTGCGGAAAAAATGTTAAATATGACCTTGGGTTTTAATAGACGATGTATTTCCAGTGTAGACGAGGAAATATTAGCAGTGCTGTCTGGAAATTACATCCTGTATACCATGCACAGTTTTGGCTGCTGTTCAAGAAGGAGAAATTAATCTGAAAGTAAGAGCAAAGAAGGCCCAATTGAACGAGCAAGTCATGGAAGTGTATTCAACACAAGATGAAGTTGAAAGAGCTTGGCTTGTTTGGCCCATCAAAGCAATAGTTGAAAGTGGATACATTTTTTTCTTAAACATGTGCAGGATAATCATGAAGAAGAGATATCTGACCAATAATCAGTGCTATCACATATTGTACAAACTGTATGACCATAAACCACTTACGAAAATAAAACTGAAAATGACATTTCTACTCATAGTTGAGAAACACTGGATGGGAATAGGAAGTGAAGAAAACCTAAGCAATTTTGAAGATGGAATTCAGAAACAAGGAATTTTCCAGTGATCATATGTCCTAGTTACCTGAAACAGCTGGTGATTAGAGTTAACAATCCAGGAGAAATACTATGCAAATAATGGACTTCTACAGGCAGCCAGACCAAACCAAGACTGGAGGAAAAAGCAGTTCTGGTTGTCTCCAAGTGGAAATTCTGATAGTTTTTTGTTCATTCAGTTGATGAAATGAAATGGAAAAACACAATTTTCTATCCTACTTTCAGTCAATAAAATCATTCATTTTAGTCTTGGATTACTTAATCACGTATAAAAAGTCTTCAAAATTTTGTTTGGTTTCAAAACACATTCTTTCAAAATGAAAAGCTGAAACATTTATTTTAGAAACCATTGAAATGGCATGATTCTTCTTTTCAAAGATATTTCAGCCAAATCTATCTGAGGATTCAAATTCATAAATTGTTTCCAAGAGGGCACAATCAGCACAACAGAGGAAGTTAAAACTAATTTACGCAAATCCAGTCTTCAAGGACTTTAAGTAAGAATTTAGCAGTGGTCAGAATCTTGGACTATTTTTGGAGGATTTAAATATCTCAAAAGGTGCCTCATTTTAATTCACATATAGGATCTTTATTTATATCTTGACAAGGATAGTGAATTGAAGAGTATCTTGTTCAGCCTTAAAAAGAGGTTTTTAATATTAAACAAAATCTGTCTGTGATGGCCAAAAGAATTAGTTCTTACTGGAACTTCATGTCTAATCACCAGCTGTTGAGGGCTATATTTGACTCATCTGCAGAGTAGCCATCTGCTTTATAGATTCATAAGGTACGTCCACTCACATCATGTGCAAAAAATTCTTTTTCCGGTTCACTTTCCAATATAACTTCAACCCAGCTTCTAAAACTGATGTTATATATAATTAAACACTAATAACCCTCCTTCTATGCCCACTGCAGTAGCTAAAGGATTATGAGCCATGAGTATGTGTATGACCAGCTGTGGACTCAAGACTTCCGCACAGTAGGGCATTTAATAAAGGTATTGAAAATGCCACACAGAGATGTCAGGACTATATTTAGCAAAGTTTACTACCTTTCTTTCTCCTTTCGAACAGAATAATTATTACTTTACACAAGGACCCAGTAAAGAAGAGAGCATGATACAAGCATCTCAGTAATTTTAGCAGTCAAAATGTTTATTGGTAAAGGGGGCTGAATACAGTGGAACTTTTCCCTTCCAATCACGTCATATAACAAAATACCATTTTTAAATAGACTTTAATTAAGTATTTTGAGTAGACATGGTTTTTTCCAAGTCCAAAGATGGATGCTGTGCTGCTATGTCAAGTACTTTATAAATGCCAGATAAACTAAATTAAACACAGACACAGATTTCATACAATAGCTACAGCTGAACGACTTCTTCAATCCAAAGTGTATTTAAAATAAATGTGGTGGGTTTTTTTCCCCTTCTCCCTGGGAAAATAGTTTCCTTACTTCAAAATTGCTCATATTTCAAAATGTGCCTTCTGTGTGTCTATTCCAGAACAAAAAATTGAGTTTTGGGATAAACTCAACTGGAAAAAAAGTTCAGTGAAAAATACAAGGATTTTTGTAGTGATTTAAGTTATTTTTCACTCAATTTTACTGAACTAAGAACTGTCAGTAACTGCAATTACACAAAATTCTACAACTCCAAAGAGGCAGAGTGCCCAAAAGTCAAAAAATAAATATGTTTTAAAATCACAGTTCTTGTGGGTTATTTCTTTTCATATCCATAGTAAAGCAGATGTATTAACAAACAGTCTTTTTTCAAAAGAAAGACATCTCTGTAATCCTAACAAATATAATGACCTGATTTCATATTTATTTGCTGACATTCCTTTCGCAGAGTAATATAGATGCCAGTTTCAGCTGAGTTATCCATAAGTATATAATGCTCGTCCACAACAAAACAGATATGATTTAGTTTCTGCAATGATTATTTTAGAAGATACACAAAAACCAGAATTTTTCATTCCACTTTGTTCTGACTGATATTTTAGGATAAATATTAGAAAACATTTACTCTGGATATGCAACGATTAGTCTGGACAAGAGTCAAAAAAACCCAATAACCTTAACCTGCAGACGTTCTGTCTTAATAACATCTGCAATAGCATGACAATTCCAGAAGACTGAAACAGTGTTTTTTACTAAAAAAATCCCACAAAATAAAAATTGTGTACATAGAAGGTGTTACTCATAATGCTAGAAAAATAACTGAAAAATATGAATAAAGGGAGTTCACCTAACAAAGAAGGATGGGATTTTGCAGGAAGACTGAATGTGTCAAAATGAATCGTTCTAATTTTTTAATGTAGGTAAAAAAAAAAAGAGAGTTATTTTGATTATTCTATATCTTCAGAGGCAAAAGCACGGTACTAAAGAGCTCTTCAGCCTGTGCTATATCTGTGTGCCACAGGCCACTGAGTAACAGAGCTTGAGGGTTGGGTATCACCCAGGATCCTCACTGCTGTGTTTTAACCAGCTGAGAAGGGAGGTGTTTCACATGTTAACAAGTCTTTTGTCCGTCACTTTTATCTCAGCAAATTACTGATATGGCTTGTGATCATCTTTGAAAAGCAAAAGAGCTCAAATACTTACAAGTACATATTTACACATTTTAAACAACAGATCCCTGGATTTCATCTGGAAAGATCAACCACTCTCCTGGTCACTTCTGGTAGGAACTGGAAGCGCAGAAGAAGTCATTCAGACAAACAGATATGTTACAAAGGACCAGTCATTGCACTTCGCTTCTCAGGGCTCAAGTCTTGCTACCTTTGGCTTTCACACAATGGGGAAAATGCTAGGACACCCATTTTTGCACTCGCCAAGTATTCCCTGAGGAGCAGAGGTCAAGCAGTTTCATAGATGCGGTGCAGCAAAGCACAGGCTCCTGGGGAGTTCCACATGTTGGAAAATAGCACATCAGAAACAAACACCTGGAAACTGCATCCACACAAACCAGAAGTAAGGAACATTTCTCATTAGAAAGGGTGATGAATCACAGCAATAAACTAAAGGGAAGAAACTGCTTTCCATTTCT
Organism: Opisthocomus hoazin; assembly: GCF_030867145.1. Classification (NCBI taxonomy): domain Eukaryota; kingdom Metazoa; phylum Chordata; class Aves; order Opisthocomiformes; family Opisthocomidae; genus Opisthocomus; species Opisthocomus hoazin. The sequence goes on from NC_134415.1 coordinate 96,830,223, forward strand.
CAATGGCTTTCAAGGTTTACTATATCTTCGTCAAAGACCTAATGTATGTTATGTTGGATCCCATTTTTGACAATTTGATAATTTTGATACCATTTAATGCAGGAAAGGTAAAAGTAGGTGATCTAATGGTGTCTCTTGACCTTGGACTCCTAGAATCATTTTTGCTGCATCAGGGAATTAAAGTTTTGCTGCTATGTGACTTTCCTCAAAGGAGTGGAAGTTTAAATATCAGTGAAGTAAACAGGAAAAAATCTGTCACTTCCACCTTCTATCACAGCTACTTTGGTTAAGGACCATGATGCTTTCCCCTCATTCCTTGAAGACAACCATCCGGGTCCAGAGAACGTTTTCTGTTCTTCATTTAGCTTTAACAACACAATACAGACTTTGTATGCATGCACACATTTCCCAGGTAACTCTAAGTGTCTGAGGCTCACACTTCCTAAACATTGTCCTACCTTGTTATCCCAAAAGCATATATAATTTTGCCAGCTCCTTCCTCAGTGGCTTGTGAGTCACACACCTCTGCTTAATGTTGCTGTGCTAGGATTAAGCCTGACTCAAGGGTCCTTCCTAGGGCTCAGCACATAGCCAATCCTGTGTTTCAGCGTACTGTTACAGTTCACAGAATCACAGAATCACAGAATGGTAGGGGTTGGAAGGGACCTCTGTGGGTCATCTAGTCCAACCCCCTGCTGAAGCAGGGTCACCTACAGCAGGCTTCACAGGACCTTGTCCAGGCGGGTCTCGAATATCTCCAGAGAAGGAGACTCCACAACCTCTCTGGGCAACCTGTTCCAGTGCTCCGTCACCCTCAGAGGGAAGAAGTTCTTCCTCATTTCTGGTTTTGTATTAATCAGTAGAAAATGTTTTGCTGTATAGTACCTGAGGTTTGCAAGGCCTTAGAGAAAATGAAGTTGCTTTAAAGGTGGTTTTGTTCCTTGGTGCTGGGAGACTTCTCCACGTGCCCTGTTGCAGCTCTGCAGGGGATGCACATGTCTGAAGGGCCAGCTGAAGTGCTGGGGACTGGAAAACCAGTTCCCCCTGATTCAGAATAAATACCACTTCTCTTTTGGTCCTTTTTAAGTTAGATGTTATTTTAAGACCTAAGACACATACTGCTATTTCATTAATGAAAATCATCTGCTTCCTTTCTAGTCCCTTCTCTCCTCTTGACTATTCTCAGACTTTCTAAACACTATCTTTTCTTGCTATTCCAGCATCACAGACAGTTACAGTAATAAGTTAGATATTATTTCTATTTTTATTTATTATAATAATTATTTGTATTATCTGTGTTGGTGTTAGGTACAGTGTTACAATGAAGTATGTGATACAGATGCCTCGCATACACTCTGGCTTGTGGAGTGGCATCAACAGAGTGAACTTCCACCCGCCGTGGAGCAGCTCTTGCCTTTGCCCTTATATATATTCAAATAGGTTTTTAAACAGGTCAGAGAGTTCATATAGGTAACCACACAATTCTCAAAAACATACATTTTCCATACTCTCTTAGCAGAGACCCCTTCTTCTCAGATGCTTGAATTCAGCAACTGAAATGCCCAAGCAAATCTGTGGCCTGAAAAAAAAAATCTCTGGGTTGTTAATATTTATTTTTAATAAATCCTGAAAAACTGGGCAAGTTCCAGGGGACTGGAAGTGAACCAAAGAGAACAGAAAAGCTGACACAGGTAATTACAGACTTGTAGGGCTCTTAAGCTCACCTATCCAACCTCCCCCCCGGCCAAACCTGAGTGGATAACTGATACAGACTTCAGCAAACTTCTTATGGAAATAGGGAAATATTAGTTAGAATCACTTCACTGAAATTACACCTGGACAAATATACTACATATTACCCTAATAAATTTATGTGCTTAGATGACAGAAGGAGCTATATTTATGCATTAGGATTAAATATATGCCCCTGCTCCAGTAACTCACAATAGTCTAAATATTAAAAGAATCATGGTACACAACCACAATCATATTAATGAATTAACTGTCAGACTTACTAACAATTTAGGGTCTAATCGGTCCAATCCTGCAGGAACTGGTCATTGCCTTAGTGTTCTTTGTTTGTTTGATTCATCAAATGATGTACACAGATATGTCATCATAAATGGATATACACCTTATTTCCAAGGTGGGGTGTGCAGTTGACGCATTATTTGAGTTAAAAAAGACAATACCAATGACAGTTCTTCTGAATCCACCTTTATGTTTTCTGCTGGAAGGCTGGGTGCGACTTGATTTTTTTCTTCATTTCAGACAGATGACTTCAGAGAAGGTTAAAATCTCACTAGTAACTCAAGATCTGGAAGACACAGGTTAGGTTATCCATCTTCAGTGGAAGTTCACACTAAACAGCTCATCAAAAGGCAGATTAGAGATCTGAAACAAGAATAACCTCTAATTGCAGCCTATTTCAGAGAGAAAGGCATAATAGGATGGTATGACTAGAAGCTGAAGAAAGAAGAACAACAACTGGAAATGACATCAAAGTTCTTTTATCAGGAAGGTTGGAGTGACATATCACTGAATAAATGGACAAAGGAAGATTCTACCTCTATCATGAGTTAAGGGGCTTAGTAATGATGTGAGGCTACAAGTCTACCACCTGAATTATGAAAGATGTTCATGACCCACTGTCCAGCCTCATTATCTTTGAAACCATGAAAAGAATGCAAACTCACTTGCAGCTCTGGGCAACAAAACTACAACATGTGCTATTTTTTTGGTGACTCAAATCGTATGAGAGTTGTGGAACCTTGCTTAGACCCCCTGACAAGACATAGTAATGTCAGCATCTGGAAGGTAATAGCTATTTCAACTACAGTGTTACTTTTCCCATCTGAATTGGCATCTTACCCAAACATCATTTTAAACCACTTCAGATTGTCAGATCACCTCTCAATCCTTTTGTAGAAGGAAGGGACCACTCTAAAATATTCAACACTGATTTGCAGATAAAACTAATTTAATAATTTGGATATCACATTAAGACTTCTTTGTATTATGGGAGAAGTTGGTGGTTTCTCTTTCAAAGCAAGGCTTTTACTCAACCCCAAACTGCTTCTGCACCTTATCAGAAGTCCACTACTAAATATTTTGAAGCCCATTATTTCAAACTATCAACGTACTCATCAGTCATCTGATATAAGGAAGGCACCATTCATAATCACAAGAGTTTATGGCTGGTGGAGCTTGGTGTTTCCCACAAACAGCCAAGCACCCAAACACTGATCAGTCAATCAGAAATGAAAACATCTGGCAGTGTTTGTATTGCACTGATAAAATTCAAACAGTTCTATAATATCCTGATTGAAAGGCAGAGCCTGCATTTGCAAAAAGTACTCTAGAATAATAACTGCTTAATAACCCTTGAGAGCTAAGCCTTTATCTGTATTTGTATCTAAAGTCTCCACACAGATAAACTCCTGTCCAGGTTTCCAATTGTCCCTCACAGAACTTTTAACAGAAAAATTACAGAATAAGTTCAAGTAAAGTAACACTAGAAATTGTTTTTGTCTCCTCCCTGACCTCAGTTGACAGTTATCACAATATCCTGATCGTGAACCCAGAAAATCCGCCCCCCCCAAGTTTATCCAGGCTCCAAGATAATATCTGCAGATTGTTAAAGAATATCCTTATAATATCTAGCCCTAATACCAAATTTTCCTTTTTCTTTTGACTGAAGTGACCTAGCAGTCACATACTCATGCTTTGGCCACTGAGCACTACCCAGTCCTAAATATAGAAGACATATGGAAATCTAGAGGTCAGAGAAGTCACATGGGGATATCAGACTTTACTCTGTACAGACAAGCTGTTGGGGAAAGAAATACAAAAGGCACAAAAAGCAATGTAGGCAGACAGACAAAATGGATGTAAATGTTAATCAGAATTCTTCCACCATTTGTATAGATCATAAAAATGAACACCTATTCTACTACCTGTTCTCCAGGTATAAATGCATGCTCCCCTGCCTATATCTAAACTCCCATGCTAAATAAGCTACTCACGATCAAAAAAGCAGTATACCCCTCCTGCTGAAATCATTATCAACTTCAGATGGTGAAAGAGGTGAGGAATCTGCTTTCTGTTACCTTTGATCAACTACCAGAACAATACAGTTGTTGAACTGCTGTTACTAAAATTTCTTCTTGCTTTTCTAAGAACACAAGAGAAGCAGAATTAAGTTCACTTCTGCAGCAGGAAATATAAGGCAAAAATCAATGCATATTTAACACAGTGGTAATTTTAACCAGCTCTCAAGTTCTGCTTTGGCATAGTGCTGATTGGCCTATTTATGCCATAACTCAACAAGGAATTTTTCTTCCCCGTTAAGAAAGTAAAGTGGGGCAGATGAATATAAGAAATTATGATAAAAGTGGTTTATAAATGTAGTTTAGACTAAATGTTGCCATATACTCTTGCTCAAGGCTATCTCACCTCCTGTTGAATAAGCAATAGAAACATGATCAAACACTCTTCTAGCTAGTCTTCTGTCACTTCTTCTATCACTTTTTGTCCTAAGTTCAACAGAGAGTAGTCATCTAAGTCTGTTGTCCAATGCACACAGCACTGGAAAACCAAGATTCAAACTTGATCAGAATTAGTGCTATTCTCTAGTTTAGTGCACACTCTTTGGGGAATTTTTCAAAAATGTCAAAGTTTTAACAATTCTGTCAGAGGATGACATAACAAGATGAAAGTGTGTTGTCACAAAAGATGAACGCTGTGGCAAATGTACAGTGGTGCACTAAATAAGCTTAGATTGACTTTGTCCGTATGAGAACATATTCCAGTCCAGACTCATCTGACACTGATTTCAGGTACCAGGGTGCCCCGGCTAGGAGGGCAGAGTTGCCCTGTATTCTCTGCTATAGCTGGTAGAGACAAAGAGAAATCTCCCAAAGAAATTCAGTCCTTCTAAGATCTGTATTGTCTGCTGGAGTTGCCTGTTGTTCTTGATAAGTTATGGACAGAATCTTGGCAGATGGTCGGTATTCCTAAACTAGTCGCCTTAGCTCTGTACCTAAAATTAGGTGGGATCATTGCCATATAATATACCCCAGAACAGTCTGGATGATTATTTACTACCCTATATGTATTATATATGTAAATGGACAATTTTTTTCCCCTTACTTTATGCAGAAAACTCCCAAAGCAAATTTTCTGATGGGAAATGTGAATGTTGACTAAACTCATTAAAAGTCTCAGCATAATAATTTTCAGAAGATACATTCTAAAGCCACTGCACTAGTGAAAATGTTTCAGCTGAAAGTGGAACTATGTATTCTACCTTTTGCTCATCTGCAACAGTTTGAAAAGGTTGCCTGACTGTCTAGCTGATTTTCAATCCAGTTTGATGCTGGCAGCCTCAAGTTCCATTTTTCTCCTCATTTCAGATGTTTTAGGGCTCAGTAATCTTCTGCTGAATAGAGTACCGGAGAAGACAGATGAGGAAGATTATGTACTGTTTCCACTTTGGTCTGATTATTTGTGCAGAACATACAAATTTGAAGAACCATGCAAGCGAACTTCTCAGTGCTTCCCTCTCTATCTGCTAATTTGGTACTAAATCATTTGACTGTTCCTGGATTGCTCCCTGATACCACCAATTTAGACTGTGATTTCATTAAAATAATCATTACCAGGGTAAATACCGTCTAAATGAGCGTGCAGCTGGTGAAACACAGCAGACAGAATGCAAGACAGCCTGCTTTAGTTCCACCTCTTTGTACATGCTTGTATAAAGAATAATGAATATGTACAAAAACCTGCAATACAATAGAGCTTGAACATTTTACTTACTGTTTTATAATCCTAATGGACCAATTTCCAGCGAGATGAAAAGAAATCGTTCTGCCTTTCAAGATTTTCTTCCTCACACATTCTTTGAAGCTAAAATGGCATTATTCATTCTAACCTCAGACAACAAGAGTGCAGTAATCCTTCCCATATTTATTGCAGATAGAATATGTATCGACTTCAAAACAATATCCTGAAATGCACTTCTGAACAGTTCAACATGCTGCCATGTAGCACTCAGCCAGCAGTTGCAATTGACATGCTATAATCCACATAAATCGAAATTGGACCTAGACTCTTTACTGACCCTGCAAAAGGCATTGGTCTCCCTTTTCCTCTCCTTTCTTAGCATTTTGCTTCTTTCTTCAAATGAGTTCAAATGCTTCAAAGATTTTAATTAATTGGTACAGGTGGTTTTTAAAGCATGCGTTTTCAAATCTGTTTCTGATATCTTCAGGATGTTAATGAATCCATTTTTTATGTATATGTAATGAGATAAATAGACTAGGTAATGCTTTAACATAGAATAATTCTTGGTCTTATAACAACTAGAGAAACAGATAAACAGCTTTAGGTGTAGCAAAACTGTACTTATAAGCTAGCAAAAGTGGACTTAAAAGCTGATAACACTAAAGCACATAACCAAATGCATGAATCTATGAATTCATGCTGGAAGGTGACTTATACATGGCATTAATTAAAATTAGTATCTTACAATGAGATCAGTTTTCATCAATGGCATAGTGATACCTGACAGAACTCTCAAAGGATAAGCTCCAGTCTTTAAGCTACATCTCCTATTTAATTTGCCTGAGCACCAAAATAGCATGACCACTATTTAATTAGAAGCTATGTTTCTTGCTATCTTCAATCCTTCCTTGTCAAACTGTGAGTACTCCTCTGAGATTTTAAATGGTCTGCTAGTTTTCTTTTCTGTATGTGAAAACTAAAATCTTTCAGGAAGTTCAAATGTTCAAAGCTAATATGGTCACCTACCTTAGCAGTAAAAAATGAACTACAATATACCCATCAGTAGATGTAAAGAACAGAAAAGCTGGAAGTGCTAGTTAAGAGACAAAACTTGAATCCACCTCTTTTCTAATCTGAGAAAATCAGAATCTAGGAAGCAAATTGCAACAGATATAGCACCAATAACACTTTTATATGACCCATCAAATAACAACATTCTTATTGAACTATGAAATACTTGCTAAATTATCATTCAACAAGGCAATCACCACAGACTAAACAGAGGGATAAATTTTCTTCAGGCTCCATAAATTAGTATAAGGAGTTCTTTCACGTGTCCCTATCAAACAAAAAAGTCCCCTCAAAATGAATTTATCCAAAACGGGAAAACATTTCATTCACACTTCTTGTCTTGACATTCATTTGAAAGAGCATTTCCTGGGCATGTGATTGTCAGATTGGGTTACACAAAGAATGGAGACAATTCAAAATATACACTTTGGAGTATTTCTCAGACATTTCTGCTGAGCAATATGGTACCTAAACATCAGTTTATATTAGATATTTCATAACACAGGGCAAAATATAATCTGCTAGAATGGATATGTCAGCTTTCATACTCTGTATAAAAAAGACAGAGAAGTAGAAGTAAACACTGTAGCATAACAAATGCTACTGGAGTGGACTTCACTATCTTATATGGTAAAATATTAGAAGACAAGAACAGAATTAACAAGAATAGAAACTAAAACCACAAGTCCTCTTTTCCTCTCCTCCAGTGGTACCTAAAAATCACTCGAGAGGTGAAGGCAAACTTGCAGAAATTGTCCAAGATCCATATAAGTGTGTGAAACCCTGATATAAATTTTTAAATACATTTGGTTTCTTTCTAACAAAAATAAAGGCTTTTACATGGAAAACTTCAGATTTATCAACCTATATCCGCTATAAAGAAGCAGAGTTTACTCGATAAATCTCAGCCACAGCTTTTCCTAATTTTCTTTATGAACCTACTATCCTATTTCAGCATATACTCACACATTAGTTAGTTTCCTAACTTTCCCTCTGTCTCTTAAATCCAGTAGCACATGCTGTAAGCAAGAAACACAAACATTAATTTGGTTTGGTTCCATATTGAAGGAATATTTTAATACATAATAGAAGAACTCAGTGTCAAATAAAGAGCATTCTCATACCCAGATATTATAAAATTTCTGAGTGAACAGTTCATAGAAATCTTCTAATATCTAAAAGTGGAAAAAAGGGCTACGTGGATAGAATAAAGACTAAATGCCTCAAAAAACTTCAGATTTGTACAAACTTTATACAAAGAGGTAGTAGAATATGTATTTTTCTGCTAATTTCTAAGACAAAATTTGACAATCTCTAAACTTTATTTGTTCTAATAAAACACACTAAGGTTTTATGAGACCAAAGTCTGAAACCATAACATGAAGAGGCAGCAGTGGTTATTTATCAATAATGCTAAAAGTACATCAGTAACTACGGCAAAATCATGTGGGATATTGTGAATGAAGCACAACGTGAACTGAAAAGAGATAATTGAAAGGGCTATGATATTTTACAGTGTAACTAGAAAATTAATGATTCTGTTTGACTTGAGGAGCTTGGGCTTCTTTTTGTTTCTGTATCCAAGGAGATTTATCTTTCCAGCTTTGGATGCCCTTTGTAGTTGACTACATTTCCACTACTTCTGTTCTGGAGTCTTTGTATTTGGACATTACTGCTAGCCTTTTTCTCATCAGTGATTAGCCATCAAGATGACAAGTTTACAGGTGCCACTGTTCTCTGGGTCGTCAGTGACTTCTTCTGCTACAGCTTTTCATCTCTTATCTTCAAGTGCTTCTCTGCACACTAGAAAGCAGGCTACTGGAGACAATTTAAGAGGTTGAAGTGACCAGGGACGTTCTGCCTCTTTCTGTTTGAGGAATGCAGGTCTTCTGTAAGATTTATGTTGGGTTGTGGGGGAAGTCTGGATACAAGACGTACTAGAACATGGAAGGTCCACCCCTGCTATTTTACAACTTCATCCAAAGATTAACAGAACAGATACATCTAACAGATACTTAACTTCAGGAAAATACATTTATGTCTAGGCAGTAATTTTTAATGATGCTATGGGCAGGAGCTAGTCACAAATATTAAGAAAAAGCAATCACAACAAAAAAAATGTACAGATTATGGAAAACACGAAGGATGACAAATAGAACCAGTAATCTACCCACAATGTAAAGATGAAGCAGTTCAAATAATAATGTTCGAGCTTCCTAGAATGTTTTCTGCTTGATCCACTTTAAAGGTTGAGTAAGCAAGTTTAAACACTAAGGTCATTTCTGTTACAATATTGGCTATTTTGGAGAAACTAGGTCAGAACACAGTGAAAATAAGCAGCAGTGGTAAGTGGCATGAAAAACAGGAAAACTTGGAAATCAGAAACAAACTGAAAAACTTCATGCTAGTGTATCTTGAAAGAAATTGAGAATAACAACTGCATTTGTCTTTTCTGTAGGGAAGTACATAAACTGCATGAAGATATAAAATTATTTAAGCTAGCAGGCCTCTGTTCTTCTAGATCTGCATCTAAATGAGGCCAAACACTTGAGATTTAAAACCTGCAGTTTTAGAGTTTAAATACTCTTGTTACTTGCAGATATAATCATTCTAGCAGGGGTGGATAGGATTGGTAACCTAGGGTTTAGACTAATAATTTCTATTTCTCTGAACTTTTTTATAGTTTTCTAGTAGCAAAACTGATTTTTAACAAGGAGTGAGATGCCAGGGATTACACCGGGTAATTTTATGTCCAGCTAGGAAAAGCACTGATTGCAGACGCACAGGATTAGAAATGGCCTCAAATTTGCCAGAGCTGCTCTCTTCCCGATCTCCATTTTTCATGCTGGTACACAGAGATAACAAGCTCGAAAAGCAAAAAAGAGGAACTACACAGATGTTAAAATGCTACTGTATGTTACCTGCAAGTTCCCAAAATATACAACATTTCCCAGCTGATGAGCTGGATAGCTACATTAAACGTGTTTGCTTTGGAGTTTCTAAAACACAGGAACTTTTTTACTAGGGACCTTCCATTTTTCTCTCCCAAAATCGTCATAAACCACAGAAAGACAGAAGGAGATTTTAAATACGCACCTAGAAGTAAACATATGTGGCACACAGAGATAATCATGATGGTTCATTTGATTTTCTCTTTAGGGGCAGAGTTCCCTGAGGGCCTGGATCCCAAGAAATGAAGCATTCAAAAATAACACAATGCTATTCTTTTTTTGCCTGACATCTAAGTTGTTTGGCTGTTTCTTTGTATGTGAAAGATGGTTTTTCTTCACACAGACTGAAGTCTAGAGCTTCTAAAGACATAAGGACGCTAACAATCTACTACAATGACGTAGTCACTTCCACTTATTTCATGGGTACCTTTTACTCACCTTTTTAGCCCAATGGCAACAACACTTATTTTTAGACTGGGCAAACTCTGAAAAGAAGAAGTCTATTATTGCAGTACTATCTTCATCTTCTCTGAGAGCCATCACTATCTTTCTCAGCCTCTGAAACAAGGCAAACCCTTACCATAGTTACTTGCTAATTCCTCTTTGGCAACTAAAACAGTAGGTTCTCTCATGTGTTGAATTAGCCATCCTAAGTTAAAACTTGCAAGAGAAAATAGAAGGGTTTTTCTTCCATACCTGCCTCCCTCAGATATCTGCCCAATTTGCAAAAGGTTGTGCGAGTTGGACAGAACAAAAGAAAACAGAGAGGAAATAAAAAGTAAGGAAGAGCATGAGAATAGCACAAACTTGTATTTTATGCTGATTTCAAAATAAAATCAAATATTCTAAAATCTTAAAGATTGTGCTTCTTGACTGCTGGCAAAATATATTAAATTTGTGAGAAAAAAAACAAACCCAAAACTTGGAAACAAACCTCCACACAATCATGTTAATATAACAGAGTGGCCATTATTAAAAACTAAGTCCCCTAGCTACACATTGCACACATATAACACGGGCATCATTAGGCTGTGTCGGAAACCAGCCTGACCTGGAAGCTTACTGTGCTTACAAGAATTTCAGATCTGGTTTTGGCCTTCCTTTCCAGCTGCAATAAGCGGCATTTGGGGAAGATGCACCTGCCTGCTGAGGTTCAAAATGGAAAGGGAAAATTCATTTCTTGCAGGGTGTAACACACAACAAGACAGAGTAAGTTTGGAGACATCTGGCCAGATGAAAACCAACAACCTGGCAGTTAACATACATTGGGAGAAGGTCAAATACTCTTTTTGACATATCACAAGATGAACAACTGAATCGATCTGTTAAATCTTCATCAGACCGAGAGGCAACCTCCGTTTTAAATACTTAATAACTTCTGTGTCACACAAAGAAGAAATCACAGCAAAGAAGATGCATGAATGAATACTTTCATTATCCAAAGAGACAGGCCACAGCAGAGCCTTATTTTCTAGTATTGTCCGTTTTCCACTCGTCATCTCCTGCTGCAGTCCTGCAGAAATATATGGACTCTGTATGATTAAGCGCATTTACATCCTCTCACCAACTGTAACTGGTCTAGTTATGCCTCAAAAGCCACAAGCAGGAAACAACCAACAGACTTCTCAGAACAACAACAAAAAAATCTGATTTTTTTCTTTTTTTCAAAAAGCTGCACAATCACCTCATTTTCTGGAAGATGTTCAGCACGGAAGCAATGTCCATATTCAGCTTTTACTGGATGAGGAGGAATGGTAACTTTTTACCTACTGGTAAAAAGTCTCAAGACAAATCAGCATCTGATGCATCCTGAGGCATCTTTATGTAGATGTCAATTAAATAACATGTAGGATACCTCACTGGGACCTTATAGACTGAGAATAACTTAGGAGGTATGCCAAAATTCAATACTACTCTGCCTGTGTGCAGAAACATATCCAATGCAACCTCTACTTTGCAATCATACAAATTAAGTAAAACACCGTAATGACATTTCACCACGAATGTTTTTCAGACCCCACTCAGGTCTGTGCCCTTGCTCCCTTCCTTCCTTGGACACGTTTAAAGATACACATCCCTGCAGTAATCCCCTTCCCTTCCCAATTTTTAAAAAATTCTGCTGCGGGCTGGTTCCACTAATCACATACCCATGACCAACAGATACAGAGCAGAGCCACCCCTCAGCCATGTCCTGAGCCCAGGAGCACCTACAGACATCCCACCTACGGTCTCCTCTGCTGCTCACAAGAACACATAACCCAAGGATTGTCAGGAAAATGGCCACTGCCACCTTGGGAAGGTCTGAGGACAAGTCTTGTTTTTTTCTCTGCCCCCCTCTGCCTTCTAGGAGCCCCAAGCAGTTCAGCCTTGTTGCAGCTGAAGGCTTCTTCTTCTCTCCTGACCTTTGTTGAGCCATTCGCAACATCTGTTCAAGAAGCATCACAAGTGCTCCTTCATGAGCAAGCCTGCATTACTCTCCATGTTTCTTCAGTAGCATTCCTACCCTGAAAAAATAACATCCACCAAACAGCCTGATCTCCAAACAACACAGTGAAGGTTTTATCACTATACAGAATGCAACGTTTTAGATTTATGATGGCTAATAGTCAGGGGTTTTTGTTATTGAAATTGTATGGATGAACAAGAATTAGATACGCTTGAAAAAAAGAATCAACCAAAAAATTAAAGGTTTTGATAAATAACATCATATCTTTTTCTCCTTGGCAACATCTACAGTAAATAGGTTTATTAAAAATGTCAAATTTTGTATGAGGATTTAAATGGCTATGTAAGAAGTAAGCATTTTTTAACTGTTCTGCCATATTACTAATTTCATTAGTTTGCTTTGTAAAGTGTAACTCAAGACAGAGGAAATGCCTGTTTATGTTTAATACTAGCCAACTGTTTGCAGAAATGAGTAAGTCTGAGAGAGTCCAGAATAGAATTTTTAAAAATGTGGGTCTACAACAAGAGAGAAGGCACACTGTCTCAAAAATAGGAGGAAATGCTATTAAAAATTCAAGATGCTCATAAAGCAAGAAAATCAGCTTTTTTTTCTTTTAATAAACATGTGACATGACAAATTACTGTCAGAATATGGGATGTGCAAAGCAAAATCAGAAAATTAATGTGCAATATCAGATTTTTCTAGTGCTTCAACTCACAGAGAAAATGTGTAGACGGTAGCAGAAGAGTACCTACAGCAAGCGGAGTTTTTCAGATCCACAGAAACAATCTTCAGTGTTGTGACTGAGGGCGATCACAATTGCCCTTATGAACTCCATTTTAATATCCAAGCTATTTCAAATTACACTGAAATATAAAGTAGTGATTACATATGCTGTTTGGAGACTTTCAGGGAGGTATTCCAGCCCACATAACTGGAAGTAATTTTAAAGCCAAAACAGTAATTTGGCACTAGCTCTGATCCCTAGAGGTGGTTTACATTCAAAGAATAAAAAGAAAATGGTACGTACTACAAAGAAGCCATAAGATTTTTTTGAGTATTAATTTCAGTCAAGTTTGTTTCCTTTGATGTTCACCACAAAAATATAAATATTGAGTGACAGTGACTGGCTGAGCAGAACCTAGAGTAGGTTTTCTGTATGTAAGTGAAATACAAGTGGCAGAAAGGCTTACTTGTTGCCACTGTAAAATTGGATGAGTGACATCATACCTATGCCATCCGATCAGTCACACAGTGATTCAGCACAGATCAGTATGAATGCTCCCCCAAAATGTTTTGGATAGATCCAGAGAGTTAAAAATCAGTTTCAAAAATGCAAACTAATTTGAATAAATAAGCAAGTGTTATAAAATAACAAGTTGTCCACAGATATGAAAAAAAATCAATGTAATAAAACACATGGTTTATAAAATGCAGGTTCTACTTGTTGCACTTTATTTCTAATCCACTTACACTTTAGATTAACTATGTATTTTCTGAAATATTCTTGCAGTTCCACCTGCAGGAGAGACAGGCATGCCTGGGGATCTGCTCTTCCTGCATTTCCCTGAATTTACGCTGCGAAACAGTGGGATTTTGACAGCTCTTTTGCCACAGAAGCACAGAAAATTCTGGTTTAGCTATGCATAGATTCTGGGTGTAAGCAAATAAATAGAAAGAAATTGTACAAAGGCACGGTGGTGCCACTACATTAATATCAATTTCTACTTGTATTTATATTATCACAGCTCAGCAGTATCGCTATTGTGCTAATCCCTTGCAGGTATGAACTCCAAGCTCTTGAATGTCCAAGGCAAACAGGGTGACAGGAATACTCTGACATGCTTAACATGCCTACCAAGGCTTCCAACATTGAAAGGGCATGATCTTCCCTTCATCCCAGTAGTGCCAAAACCATTCCCGCACAGTTGGCCAGGTGATGAAACGAAATTACTGTTGGGCATTAACTTGTTACACATGTACTGTGCTATTCCAACCTCAACAGCACATATTTCGTAATTATTAAATGAGTAAAACAGATCTCAGTGCTATAAGTAGGCTATAAGAAAATCTAACAATCATTTTCTATTCCTTTTAAAATGAAATCAATGGAACAAAACTGAATTACTAAGTAAGGGCTGATTTTTAAGGTTTGGAACAGAAGACAAAGTCTGAAGAACATTTTTTCACTTGTATTATAATTTTTTAAAATCAGGAAAAAAAATTAGCAATTACCCAGAAAAGAAAAGAAGGAACAAAGAATACTATGATCAACATACTGCGGAACAGTATTTTAAACATTACTCTTTGATTCACGTTATAAAGAAACTCAAAGAGAATCGAAGCAACCAAACCAAAAAATCCCAGTACGCCCCAATAAATGAAGAGACAAGGTGACACTGATCATACAGCTTGCCACAGATGGCAAATTGCTGGCATGAAGCAATGGCATAATGTACTTGTGCTTAAACTCTGGAGGCTACAGTGAATGTCAGGGTGAATATGAGTCAAGAGCGGGCTGCCACTGCAGAAGGCTGCACACTGGGCTAAGTTGCAAGGGTGCAGACATCACCGGGGACAAAGGTGCAGACATCACCGGGGGAACTTATTATCCTCCCCTTACTTGGCACTGCAGAGGCTGCATCGGGAATATGGCATCCAGTTTTGGGATCCCAGTTCAAAACAGATGTGGAGGAAGTCAGGAAGACCCAGCAGAGGGCAACCAAGATGGTCACTGACAGCAAGTGACCTGTGAAAAGAGGTTGAGGGTGTTGGGCTTCCTCAGTCTTGCAGAAAGGAGGCTAACGGGTGATCTAATAGCAGCCTGCAGCTACCTGAAGGGAATTTGTAAAGATGATGAAGCCAACCTCTTCTTGGCAGTGCCAGATGGCATATTAAGGGAAAATGATTGGAAGTTTTGGGCTGGACACCCTCCCAGGAAGCTAATGCAGCCTGGACAAAGTTACCCAGAAAGGTGGTGGAACCTCCCCCCCTGGATATTTTCAAGACCTGTCTAGATGGCTGAGATGCTCTAGTGTTGGGGGTATCTGTGCTTTGATTGGAACCTTGGACCAAATGACCTCTAGAAGTTTCTTTCAGCTAACACTTCTGTGATTCTACGATTTCAGTACTGTTTTACCAAACCACTTTTTTCCTTTTTTTTTCTTGTCTTTGAAATTAAAAGTTGTTTTGTTTTAGTGTTTTACACCTATTTTGTTATCATAGAGGCTTTAATGCAAAGTGGTATCTTGCGACGCATAAATGAAAACTTTGAACTGATGAGAAAATGATGTATTTTTCATATAATTTGTCTTAGTATATATAAATCAACAAACTCAGGTACTACATAGTTTGATGAACTATGTTCAGACTCTTTAAGAAACAGCTTTAAAAGTGAAGACAAGCATTTAAGTTTAATGCAATAGAGACACAGGAGCCAGTGGAATGATTCATGGACACGGGGTGAGACTGCCAAATATCCTGGCTGGACGGATCATTGTATCATCCTTATTTTACATGGATATCGTAAGGGTAGAACTGCACCTGTCAAGCCAAGAGGAAGTGATTTTGCAGTAACCACAATGCAAGACAGTGAGGTTGCAAATTAAGCATTTATGTCGGTGGATGAAAGGGAGAGAGAGGTCTCTTGGAGATCACATAGAGAGGTGACCTGCAAGACTTGTTACGGTCTGGCAATGAATTGCTATGGAGACGACTGTCCAAGATCCAGCATGCTAGTTTATAGAGCTAAACCTTTCCACATACATCACAAAAGGAGGTGTCAGAATTTGAACGGAAAAAAAATGAACTCAGATTTCAGCTGGAGACAGCTGGGCAAGAAGAGATCATAGAATGGTTTGGGTTGGAAGGGACCTTAAAGATAATATAGTTCCAACACCCCCCCCCCCCCCAGCAATGGGCAGGAACACCTTCCACTAGACCAGGTTGCTCAAAACCCCACCCAACCTGGCCTTGAACACTTCCAGGGAGGGGGCAGCCACAACTTCTCTGGGCAACCTGTGCCAGTGCCTCACCACCATCATAATGAAGAATTTATTTCTTATATCTAATCTAAACCTACCTTCTTTCACATTAAAACCATTACCCCTTTTTCTATCACTACATGCCCTTAGAAGGACAGGTCCTAGATAGGAGAAAGTAGGTGTGGAGCAGATCTGTGAGTCATCAGCACAGAGGTTATGACTGAGTCTGTGTTCAAGAAGATCATTCACTGATGTGGCAGCAGCAGAAAAAAAAGAGACTTGAAAACCAGACACTTTGTGCACATTCACGCAAAACTGAACTAGGGAGGAAGAGACAGAAATCATCAGAAATACAGATGACTGTGGATCCAGTTAGTCCAAGGAAGGTGACAATTACAAGTGTACTTGTGCATTGTCTCAGGTGTCCTGGAAAGGTCAATGGGAGAAGTAGAAAGCTGGTGGTCAGATTCGACTAAAAAGATGAATTCAACAGAATTCTAGAATTATAATTCTAAGAATTAGAACCCAAGAAAGACTATTTGTTTTTTCTGGGTGCTTCCTTCCATCCCATTGCTTGTTTCTGGCAGACTTCTGACTGCCCTTGCATATACTACATGTAAATTATGGGTATCCAGAAGTGGAACTTGGCACTTATAGACAGGAGTTGCATTGGGATCCTGGACTTGGACTTCAAATTGGCACGGTGTGAAAGAGAGATGCAACAAAAACAGCAATACAGAATAGATGGGTATATTTGTCTTTTTTCTTGTGATACCTGCTGGTATAACCAGATCTTCAAAGAAATTCAGAAACAAAATGTTGACTAATGCAAGAAAATAATGCTAGTGTTCTTACAATGGTTTCCCTCCAACTGAGGCCGGTTGGGGGCACCAAATACTTTTCATTTCTCTATTACTGTGTTGTGTTTTCTGTCTGTTGGTAACCATGATATTCAAGCCCCCTGAGAAACACAAAAACATACAGGGCAACTGTGTGGGAATCTATTAAGAACAATAACTGAAACCATCTTGCCAGTGAGACTGCAATGTTATCCTAGATTAACATGCCTGGATGTAATAGGCTTGTTTTTGATCATATTTACACCTGCATAATCAAGAATTTATACCTGTATAATCAAGGGAGACAGCACTTAAGAGAAAGACTTTACACCACTATTACCACTTGTCAGTATATATTTCCACAACTACAGTACTCAAAAGTGGGTGCTTTCTAGCTTGTTTCTGAACTCTCAGCTATAGGTATTACTTGCATGTGTATGAAAATGATCCTGTGTATGAGCAGATATTTGCATCACATACAAGAAGTATCTTATAAATCTGTATAAATGGTCTCTTCCTCAGAAGCTAAACTATAACTCAGCTAAATAAGTTCATACAGGAAAGCAAACATTAGAAATAAAGTAATTATTGTACTTGAACAGATGACACTGACAAGGTGTGTATCAATGCTATTAATAATACCCTGGTTTATAAAGTAATTTTTCTCCTCTACAGTAGAGAATTTCTCACGCTCAACAGTGTCCAGAGATACTGATGGAAACAATGGCAAGTACAAAGTAAAATGTATATATTGCCAGCCTAAAATTTAATTCACCACTGTTTCCAAATAATTGCATGAGTACCTAGGAACATATAACATTTCCTCTTGTTAGATAAATGGATACATTTCACTGAGAAGAAGATTAATGTGCATTTGAAACAGAATAATAGGTATAAACAGAAATTAATGTGGTCTATTAAGATACAAGACTCTAAACACAATAGTCTTAATCTAATCTCAGGGAATGAATAATTGCTGGACCTTTGCATTCCTCTTAATGAATCTATTTACATATAATTAAAACTACTCATCCTCCTTCAAGTCTAATATTTCTTGGATGACGTATTAGCAACTTAAACTCTTCAATTTGCAAATCGTTTTTAAGAAAACCATCGCGCAGGGAAAGAGTAATATTCCTTTCAGTTTTACTAAATAACAGATTTTTTATTTGCAAATTATCTCATGCTAAATATAAAGTGCAGATCATGGATATTATGTTTTCATTAGTAATTGATAAAAGACATATAGTCATTCTGGTTGTATATCTTTTCACCTACTAATAAAAAGATGGTAATATCTGTGATTTGCAGTTGCTAAAACTGGCGTACTATCTGCACTTAGTATTTACTGTGATTTATCACTGCATCTCCTCTATGCAAAGAACAGCATTTCTCAAGGTACTGACAGGTTCACTACAATTAAACACACATTTTGTTCATTTTCTTTGATAGTATCAGAAACAGCATGAGCTGATATTAATGAAGCCCGCTTTCCTTGCACATAGGCTACATGAAAGTTTTTCTTGTATGCCTTTATTTTTTTGTGAGGGGAAAGAGGTGCAGTGGGTTGATCCCTTTTTCTAAGTGACCACCAGCACTCATGTACATTGCCAACATCATTGGGTGCACTGATCTCTGGCTGAGTGAAAACAGCAGTCTTTTTGGAAGGGACAAGAAGCACCAAGAAGAAAAACTGCTTCAGTCTTGTGGGCTGTGTCTACAGTGTTGGAGCTGGTGGATATGGCCTGAAGAGCACGCAGTGGGATACAGTCTGTGCTAGCAAACAAAACAGACCTAGGCTTATTCTCTGGATGTGGGGCCAACCAGCAGAGAAGAAGGAGGGCACTGCCTTGGGGTGTCCCTGGACCATGCATGGTGCACCACTAACAACTGCATAGCACTGTTAATCCTGTGCTCATTGATGAAGGACATGGACTTGAGCACTGACATGGGTGCCCTAGCTTTTGAGTTCACTAATGTAAACGCAACCTAAAATTGCAGTGCTGAGTTCTGCTTCATTTTGCGTATCAGTCAGTCATTTTGTACAGGGTCACACTGCCAGATGCCCTGAGCACACATTACCTGGACTTGATCTTCTTGAATGCGGGTGGCCAGAATGGCAGAGGACCTTCCTGCAAAAGTCTCAAGATCACCTCATGATTTCCAGTCAGCATTTCCCTGTCACGTTGTGGCTACGTTTATCTTTTTTGCAGACACATCTTGGTGGGACCAGTTACACTGTGACCAGCCAGTACACCCATTTACACCATTGTGCATACCCAGCACACTGTACAACAGAGATGGGGCATTCCTGAAGTGATGCAGAAAAAGGTCTGTTCTCTTCCCCGCAGCTTTTTTCCTGTATCCTACTGCATCACAAAGTTGTGCTTTGGGCCACTTAAACGTATAAACCACACTTCTTTTCCATATACACCTTTCTGGCTTTATATGCTAAAACCCCACTGTTTCACTGTTACCCTCTGTAACAACGGAAGAAAAGCAGAATTACTGACAAACAGTGGCTATAAATAAGTATAGTATCCCAAGTCCTCTGGGCATTAATGGTAAGGAACAGCAGAGAAGCAAACTTTAAGAGAACATTTAATTCCACTAAGTGCTATTCATTAAATCGGAGATCACTGTACTTTAAAATTTGCCTAGTTCACCAGCTATGCCATTACTGAGCTTATCCTCTCCTTTTCCAATAACAAAATGTTTCTTTAAATAACATCTGAAATAAAAAGCTAACAAGACAACCTGATTTTAAAAGTTATATTACATAACATACATCTAATCTTTTAAAACAATTCCAAAATTTTGGAGTTCCTGGAGAGTTATCGAGAGAGGATGAAAAGTTCATGACATAAACACCTGCAGCTGTGCTACCACAGAACACATGCAAACACTTTCAGAAAAGACCCATCTCATCTAAAAAATAAAGAAAAATTCAACAGAACTGCAACTTTTATTAGTGAAATAAGATTGAAAGAAAAAATGTAGACGAAATGCTAAATTCAGAATTCTGGTTCCAGTATATACAATGGCAGAAAAGACATTGTTAGAATAAAAATTCCTAAGTCTCTACACTCTGAGTTTGCTGCTACAACTAACCGATCTCCATCAGAGATAAACAGCTTGGAAAATTGTTTCACGGAAACTGAGGATGAAGTCCATTCACTGAATATTTTCTTTACCTGATCTTAACGTCAAAGAGAAAATACCGATACTGTAAGTATACGATGAAAATGTCTTACTCTTGAGATGACTCAAATCTTTAAAATTACAAAACACAGTTTTATCAGTGGAATTAAGACAGTCATGATTTTAAATGAGGGGAAAAAAATAACTGTAGATCAATATGCAACTATAACAGATTTTTTTCATCAGTAACAGAAGAAAGTTCGATATTTCAAAGTTCAAGCAAGCACAAAAGAGAAAGCTGTGAGAAAGTACTGGCAAAACTGTGGAGGATCTTCCTTCTAGCTAAGATCTACATGCATACTAAACCTGGTCCTAGGACAAAAATGGATAAAACAAGAAGAATTTAGTCCACCTGAGGTTTGGGTTACTGAGAAACACCTGTTTGCAGGACCTGAGCCAAGAGTCTAAAGCGAGCTTTGATGTGTCCTCAAAAGCTGCAGTCGATGTACACATATCCTTACAGCAAACTGTGGGGGTCTTTACAGAGCAATTATATTTCTTCTGTTACTTATGTGTATGATTCTGTTACTTGTCATGTAAAATTAAGTTCAATATAATAGAATTAAAAAGAAAAATTCTAAAAAAGGAGTGCAGATACACAGCATAAATTGAGAGAGAATGTAATTACAGCTCTTTCTCCTTGAGACTGATGGAGTCCAGACTTCAAAATCTAGTTCATAAACTAATTTCCTTGAAAAATTCAGCTTGAAAAACAAGAAGTGATTCAGATTCATGGTCTGTACTACTTTATCGCACATTTATTTATTTTGTTTATTAACTGAGAGGCATTTGGAATTGTAAAACTGCCATTCAAGATACCCGAAATTGTGAAAACACTATAAAATATCTTACTACACAATGCAAGCAATACGTTTATTGTTTTAATGCAGCAACTGATGATTTAAACTCAGTTAAGACTGGGAAGAGAGTAGACCAAAAGGAATGATACCTGCCTTTAAGCACAAAAATTAATTATTCAAGGAACAACAAATCACTCCAAAAGCAGAAATTAACAGTCGCCTCAAGAAGATACAGATTTCTGTGCTGGATACAACCCTCCCAAAAGGCAGACCAATGTAATTAGCAACCCTCTTAAGACCATTTATAGATTGTAGAAGCAGTAAGGACAGCAAGTATCTTCACTAAGATACATTACTACTAATACAAAGCCATTTATGCGAGGCATCCATGAGGTTAAAGAATTAAGTACAGTACCCCTATCTATTTATAGTTATCTATTTTCCTTTTCACTCTGTGTAACGGCAGGGCTTAGTATGGGTGGCAAATGCCTCCTCCTGCCAACTGCTCTGTCCACATCTCTGGAGAGTCAGAAGCACAGAGGGCATGCCTGGATGTTGCATGGCCACCGCAGCTGATCCTGTCAGGCCTTCTTTTCTTATCTTCTCTTCTCCCCAAAATACTACTGCTACTCTCTGAGGTCACTGGGCATTATGCCTCTGACAGAATAACTTCATGTATAAAAAAGGAGGCAAATTTGTCTTCCAAGAATCGCTGCAGAAGACCTCAGAAGAGGTCTGCAGAAAATGCAGGGTAGGAATTGAGGCGCAGCAACAGGGATGCTCTGAGCAGCGCAGTAACCGCAGATCACAGGAGAAAACAGGGAATTTGCCATCCCTTTGGCGGGCCCACAGGACTGCCAGGGTCAGAGCAGGGAGCTCCTCGCGTTCCAATGCAGCTCGGAGACACCTTTAAAATCACAGTGGGGCTCTTTCTCCCCACGCTGTGAGTTATCCATAAGTAGGAAGCGTGCAACCTCAGAGGTACTTGGCTGAAATATCGCCGGGACAGGATCGGTAAAGAGACGTGGGATGCAAACTCTGTAGCTTCGCACGCATGCTCCGTGCCACTCACAGGGTAAATCTGATGATGATAAATTCAGCTACCTTCTCATGAGCGCCACTAGAGCAGGACAAACGGACATGAAGCAGGACTTCTCCGCTCTCTAATTCAGATGACTGAGAAGAGTTTTGTAGGACAGAAAAAGACTTGGGATTTGGACACAGAAAGGGCAAATCCACACAACTGACCAGAGAGGGGACAACTGTCAGAGGATTCAAGCTAAAGTAAAATCAGCTGCTTACAGTCTGGTTGCAGGTTATTAGTGGAGCTCTGAAATTAGAGATATAGGTATTGCATTTCTAAACATTTGATCTATTTTAATGAAGTATTTATTTGATGATATTTAGTTATATTATTACCACAGGAAATTAGCAAATCCATTGAAATTTCAAAGCAGAATTATTATTTTCAATATAGAAAGAAAACGTTAATTTACAAAATGTAACATTAGCTGTGACAATATCTCAGGAAGGTTTTTACATCAGTTGCTTCCCTCAAGCTCAGGTTAGCTGATGGCTTGTATTTTACACCTGTTCTTACAATTGTCTCAAGTTCCATAAGGTGAAATGCAATTTATTTTTCCAACTGCAATTATTTTTGTTTCTGAAAAAACAGTGCTCCACATTGAGCTCAAGTCGTTGAATATTTTTAAACATGGATATTTTTAACAGACATGCATTTTTTTCTTTTGTGCACTTTTGCCTCGCGAATGTGTTCACAACAACACATACTATCTATTCAGACCTAGCAGATTTTGAAGCGGCAGAAGTGGGAGTGTGCACCTGAAGGTTAACTTTACCTGAAGTGTCATGAAACAGCTGTGGATGTGCTGCTTTCCAAGGCCCTGCTTTCAATCAGTGTGGTCACTATAAAGCTGCATGTTCCTGGTTTTGCAAGGAAGGAGGAAGCAAGGAGAGACCAAGGAAAGAAAACGAACGTTGGGAGTCTAGCCAAACCACGGGTGCTGGCAGCATCACCAGGATGCAGCCGAGTGAGAAGAAAGAGGTGTCTCCAGTCTCTGGGGGCAGCTCTCCTGGATAGCCAAGATGGTTTTACGCAGCTCAGGCCTGGTCTTCCTGTTCCTTTTATCGGATTTGCAGCGACGTAACTTCACTGATGCTGTGCTCATTGGTACACACAGACCCTGCAACTCCTCAGGTCCTCACAAAGCTGCCACGCTCTCTGGTTAGCTGGTGGAGGTGTTGGAATGGGTGATCCTCGCTCATCCAGGAGAGTCACCTCGGGCTGTGACCCCCTGCAGCCACAAAAGGGCTCTGACCCTGACTTGAAATCACCTAGTTGAGAACATACTAAGCTAGAGAAGAATCACAGCTCTTCCTTTTGCAAGGGACAGGAGAGGTAGGGAAGACAGAAGAGAAGAACATCAGGGAAAGACTATAATCACGAGAGCTAACGAGGACAACAAGGCTCCTACCAGAAGAAGTGAACAAGGGAGTGGAGATATTAACCTCACAAAGTCTGGTACCCAAAGAATGGATAAGAAGTGCTGCTAAATTGGAAGGTGATAACATTCAGGTACAAGAAACCCACAAGTGGTTTGCATGACATCTGTTTCAGTTGTAATACTGAATGGAGTGGAAGGTAAGGAAAACTGTATCTCGTCTTGGACTTCTCCAGTCTTACTGGTTTAAAAGTAATGGCTTCTCATAGACAGAACAGGGAGCAACAGGAACAAACATAAATTGCTACTACTATATGCAATTACCATTAAAATTGTAAAAATTAAAAATTGCTTACTATTGGAAAAATACCTGGCTATCTGTATACAACTTTTCTACTCCTATTTGCATTTTAAAAATATCTCCTCAAACTTGATGTATTTTCTTCTGAAGAAACATAATTAATATTTTATCTATTTTCTACCCTAATCCTGAATGTTCAAAATACTAACACTACGTAGCAGATTGTCCAAAACAAAGTTATCATTTATGAGTTTAGGATAATGTATTTTATGTCATACTGAGCAATACTAATTTAATTAAGTTTGGGACAAAGCTATCTAAATGTACGATCCAAACTGTAAACTGCTTGAGCTGCTAAATTAGATGTAATGGATGTTTTTAAGTATGATCACCTCCTCTCCCAAACTCAGAGTATTCTATGACAAAGCTTTTAATAGCAGTGAAGAACAGGTTTTACAAGGTTCTCTCAATAAGCATGTGTTAGTGAGAGGCTCTCTGGGTTTTTCTTCTTGGGGAGATGCTTTTGGAAAAAAATCATAAACATTTCTTCACACTCACTAACTACATTCATCTAAACCAGTATTCCAATTTAAGAAATCAGGCCATGAGACAGAGAAACAGAGAGAACAACTTAACTCATGCAATACAGCAGAACAATCTGAATATCTCTGTAGATGGAGAATACAATTATTTTTAGAACAAGCCTTTCTGTTGAAATGTCTCAGGATGGTTCATGGAAAAAACCCACAGAAACAAAAATACTTTTTGTTTTAAGGTTTTGAGTTTCCATTCAATTCCCTCTTTACATTTATATTGAAGGAAACCTACAAGGAGTGGAGAAAGCCCCACTAGGCAATTTATTATATTGAACTGAGAAAGTAGGTACCTGAGTTAATAAAAAAAGTGAATTTAAAGTCTAGGAATGGTCTTCAATTCTGTCCTTTCAAAACTTTTTGTTATGAATTTTTCCCCCAAATTTGAATTTAAGTGACAATGCAATGGTGGTATCAATCAGTACACGTTGATCTGGCTAACACAGCTCCTTAATGAAAACTTAAGCCATTACAAACCCAGATAAACCTTCCTTTCTTACTCACTTCAGTTGCTAATTAAAATGAGAGGGAAAACATTGTTTTACCTGGCTACTGCGAAAAAAAATTGTGTCCATGCACAGCACATCTATATTTCTAATAGTCCAGCTTATAAAAATATACAGATCTTATACAGCTAAAACTATCTTTTCTAAACTATTTTCAGTTTAGATCAACTGTTTTATGGTCTGTTGGACATACATAACTATGTAAGTCAGTACGCTAATAAAAGCAACAACACAAGCCAGAAAAAGTGCACTTTCTATGTATTTATATGTATAAATCTTTATTTAAAATGGCCCCTCAGCATAGTTTCTACTATTTAGCCTACTAAGTTGCTAGGTTACCAGCACGTATCATTAAGGTTCAGTTCTAGTAAGTTCCCCAGTCTAATGCCTGTCAGTGATACAGAACATAAAACAGGATACCTATTACTGGTTAACAACCAAGCAGAAATTGTATGAAACCTAAGTTGATTCATCTGCATTATCTCTAGTGCTATGCAAACACTTGCATTGAAGTTTTTGTGAAAATAAGTAAACTCTTGAACTGCTAGAAACTGTAGCTGTATAACTGATGATCCCTAAATCCTGCCTTACAATAAGGGAAATACATAAATTTGAGCTGATTCAGATAATGAAAGAAACATGAGCATTTTCAAGCAATTCTTCTTAAATCACGGTTTACTTAGAAGATAACTAGGAATTTACACTGGTTCTGTCAAATCTACAAAATTCTTGTGCCCTGTCTTCCTTAGTTACATGTAGGACAAATATTTGTTATACCATAATGGAAATAATACACAAAAATCATTTGACCCAGTGTGCATGAGGACTAACCACATAGATCAAACTAAAGAAAAGCCAACCTTTAGTTATTACCTTATCCAATGCAGCTCCAAATTGGCAACCTTCAACAACACCTCCTTATCTAACACAGCTAATTTCATAAATTAAGTTTTGGATTAAGCGTTTGCATCCGGAGCTGGATG
The DNA here is from genome assembly GCF_030867145.1 of Opisthocomus hoazin. Taxonomy (NCBI): domain Eukaryota; kingdom Metazoa; phylum Chordata; class Aves; order Opisthocomiformes; family Opisthocomidae; genus Opisthocomus; species Opisthocomus hoazin. The sequence continues at coordinate 96,856,146 of NC_134415.1, forward strand.
CTATGAAGCAGTTAATCATAGCTCAATGTAAGTTCACTTCTGCAAAGTCTACAATGACACTTTTCACATATATAGAGCCCAATATTACTGTCAACATGGTCAAATGAAAAATATGAACGACTAAGTCTCAGTCATCCATGAGCAAACTGTCAAGGCGGTGGATTACTCCTGTTTTACTTTTCCCCAGCATGCACTAGCAGTGCACGGTGCAGAGATCCAGCCAGGCCCTCATCCACCTTCTCGTGCTGCTCCAGCACACCACAGAGATCTGCAAAGGCGAATGCTGAAAATGTGTTCTGGTATCCTGACTGTAGTGAAAACACGGCTAACATAAATCACATCGAAAGGAAAAGTCTCAAAACAACTTTGAACGATTTAGATGTCCACAGAAGACGGAAAAATGTGAGCCCCAATCTTTGAGAACAGTCTGCCTACGTTACCCTTGCAGATAGGAGGAATTGTCTTTATTTTGAAATGCTCACGGATGCCGGTTTTGGTGACACTGCCCTTGTCTGCATCGAGGCAGTGAGCAAGGCCATGCCTCTGCCCTGGTATCCCAGCTTCCTCTGGTCATGCCACAGGTTGTGCGTGGGCGTTGGACTCTTCCGCTTTCCCAGCTTGGGCAAAAGGCTAAAATCCACTTGAAATCAGAGCTGCTGGCATCTTCAGGAGCCTGGGCCCTGGCCACAATCCTGCACTTTGTTTCACTGCTTTTACAGCTGTGAAAACTGGGATGTAGGCAACCCATCGAGCAAGATCCCTAGTGTGGTGACTCATGGGAGAAGCCCACTCTTCAAACCACTGCTGATCCAGCCTCCTCGAGGTCTGCCTCAGCAGTCTGTGCCCTTCCTCCCCTCCCTCCTCTACTGGCCGGACTGTGCCATGATCCAGACAGTGCCTGGTGGGATGGCCTCTCCTCGAGGTGAGACGGCCAACACGGCCATGTTCAAACAGCAACCCCAAACGGCGAAACGGCGAAGCCAAAGAAACCTGTATGTCTAATAGCAAAATACAGTCATGAAGGGGTAGGTATGAAGAAGTGACAAACGACTACAGCTGTATTTCAGTGTTTTAGGATCGTTACATGACATAATTTAATTTGTTGCATAACTACATACTTTACTGCAATGAACTGCAGATAGATGACATCTGACCATTCCAGTGTCAAGCTGAAGAGTAGGAGGGTATTGTGGGTTGATTAAATGATTTTTAAGAACAAAATCTTACTAGAAAGTATATTATAAATAAAGTACATATGTTGAAAATATATTCATTATAACAGAAAAATCCTACCAACGCAGGCCATCTGCTTTTGATTGATAGGTTTGGTAAACTGTCAGAATACCATGTAAACTGTTACAAATCTCATTTAATGAATATCTCAAAAACATACATAGCTCACATCACTGGCAAGCCTTTAATGAAAATATATATTGAAGATTCAAATATGTGTGAAATCTGAATTTCAATTACTCAGTAAGATAAAGAACAAAGGCAGTAGAAAAACAGCAAGAGCTCCATCTATCCCTTCTGAGATGAATCAAAATCCCCCAAATGTTCTAAAAGCCATGGTTATCAGCTTCTTAAGAAATATAATTCCTCCATTTCTAATTCCTTTAATATTATACAATATTTAAAATAATTCTGTAGAGACCAAAAACAAACTAAAAAGAGAATAGAAGTTCAGCCCCCTGTGAATATTTGCACGGATTCTGTCCAAAAGATAGGTATTCTCCCCGTCCCTTTTCACTATCTGAAATTTTTCATATTTCCCATTACCATCTCATTAACATCCCCCAAAATATTATGATGACCTTGCAAGGCCTAGCTGAGGATCCCACCGGTGCCTATCCGTACCCTTTCTGGACTGCTCCTCTATGCAAAGACAAACTCATGCACAGTCCTCCACAGGACTGGGACCACTGATGTGCATGTAATAGCTTCTCCCTTTGTTTTAAAAGTTTATCGATAAGTCAAAAGCACATGTTTCTCTGAGGAGAAGTAACATGTTTATTTTGAATGCACAAAACATTTACCAAGAGGACTTCTACCCATACTCAACTGACTTCAGGAATAATCCCTATTCTTCTTCAACATTTAAATTTCACTGGCATGAAAATGCTGGACTCTAAAGACTTCTCACTGTGATGGGAGATCATATGCACAAAAAGAAAAACCGCTTTTTCCATCACAGCATGTCAGGTATAATGCACCATGGCCTCCAGCCCTTTTCCAGGCAGCTTTCCTCCCTGACAGGCATCGTTGTTCTAGTCCTTGCTCTCTGCCTCATCACGACCAAGTGCAGGACTGTGGTATGGCATCTGCCCACACAGGTCGGCCTTCACGGATATGACTACAAGCAGCTTAAAACTGTAAGAATCCAGTTTCTCGGGAAAAGTAGGTGATATAAACTGAATGTCATGTAGTCTCAATGTTTCCTCTACAAATTTCAGTCTTACGTACTCTGATGTTAGTACTGAATGGTGCAATAGCCCCATACATAGAAGACATTAATAATGACATACAGTGAATGGAGTAGGTGCAGGCAGCTGTCAGATTCTATAGAATAACTCTGGAAAAATGCAAACTATTACTTATCATGTCTAGAAATTCCACGGCTCCTTTCAAAGCTCGTTCCCTCCAAGCTGTCTGTGATGGCAAACAATCTTCTGAAGGAGGAAAAGATGCTGCTGCTCCCTCTGAAGGCTGCAGTTGCATTTTGAAGACTACCAGAGCCATCCATGGTCTCTCCTCACTCTTTGTGTGTACAAATGCTTTACTAAGTTCAGCATTAGATTCTCATATAAATCTGCCTTACCCTGCCACTAACCTGTTACCATAACATGAAATTCAGCTTTGGTTTTATTTCCCAGGGTAGGAATAGACTCCAGAATCTCCTCATATGTATTTTATTGATGGTATTTTTACACCCATTTTAAATTGCTTTGCTATCTCAAACTGTATTTCACATTACTCTGTTTTCAGTTTCTACAGTTCATATGTTTAGATTTTGAAACACTTTTTTCTTTTTACCAAAGTGTATTAAAAAAAGTTTCTTTTTAGGTATGTGTATTTTTATTAAAGCAGTAATAATGGCAGCAGAAACTCAGAATACTCTAGCCTTGCTAAATGACTATTTGACAACCTATAATTTCTCTGTCATTAAAATACATATTCTATCACTGAGTTCATGTTGGAAGTACATTACCCTAAAGAACAGTCTTTTCTCATAGCATGTAATTTAAGTTTACTTGACACACTGTGCATTAAAACAAAAAGCGGTCAGTTCTGGGAAGAGAAATTCTCATATAACTGACCATTTCAAAAAGGTGGGAAGTGCAGCTACTTGTCATGAAGGAATTCCAGAATACCATTCACTGCATATAGTGTCTAGGAAAGGTCTGATTGTTAATGTACCAGTACCTTTTCTTTGGTATTGTTGCTGCATGATAAAGTAATAGTTTGCCTTAACAAATAATAAATGGTAAATATACCTGGGGTTCTGGAAGGCCATGCAAGAAGCATTGTGCACAAACTAATTAGCAGCACTACCTTTATAACATATACAGTGAGGATCTGAAAGAATGCTTGAAGTTGAATAAAGCAGTCTTTAAGATTACTTTTTCCAGCAATATTTTTATCCAGTAACATGAATTTTTAAAACCTCTCCTATTCCCCTACAAACAGCTTGACAGAGACTAGCTTCCTCTTCTGTCATACCTTACAAAATGCCTAGCTAGCAATTCTCCAGTCCCAGAAATATCCACTACTGATAGTTGATTTAACTCACATTTTAGAAAACAAAAGGAAAACTTCCAAAAGTCCAAAGAGGACCTGCAGGCCTTCAGAAAATGTTGAAATTTGGAAAGGAGATATACAGCAGCCATTCCATCTCATGTAATTTTCAGAATCAAAAGATGCCTAGGACCACTAAAGAGCAGAAATTATTTGTTCTTGAGCAGTTATTTCTGTATATACTGGTTGTTCCCAGTCTTCTATCCTGTGTAAGACAATCGCCATGAAACAGCATCTGAGTGCGCTTTAGAAGTGCACACTACAGAACATTATTGCTTTTCACGTGCTCATTTTAGTGTCCCCTGTGGCAGCAGTATCCTGCCAACTCTAATAGTTTTACTACTAACAGCGATATTAATACGTCTATTTACATTGCCGCATATTTAGGAAACTGTGGGAAAGATCAAAGAAACAGACCTGCAAGAGTGCTGGATCCTGCAAAGCTATTTCACGCCTGCAAGCACCCCTGGACATCACCACGGGAAAGCCGCCGTTCCCACAGGCACCATTTCACCAACCTGGGAACACTGCAATGCGAGACGCGGGCTGCTGACCCCTCTGCGGGCAGGCATGAGATGCGTACGGCAAACACCAAGCATTTCGGACTCGTTTCCTAAATGCTAAAAGATTTGCAGAGCAGCAGTGCCGTGACACTCGAGGGGTGTGTGGTGCCACCCCCAGCTCCTCAGAGAGCCCCCCGCCACCATGCAGGGGCAGAACGTACAGAGCGTTAGAGCTGACTTTCCTACCGCAAACTGCTGCAAGTAACACGCATTATTAACCCATATTAATGCCAACATGGTAGAAGGAATAGGAAAGGGACGGTAAATGAATGCAGAGCAGGTACTTTGATACCACACTTTCTTTAAGTCTGGAATTATGAAAATTATTGTGACAGGTAATCGTTTGGAAATGTCATAGATATTAGTTTAGAAATAATTTTCGAACCTCAGAAAAGCTCTCAAAGGGCACAAATGCACCAGTCATTTCATAGGGGGTATCCATCAAGAAAAATGTTTTTAACAACGAGCACTCTATTTGCCACGTTTTCAGAATACATTCCATCATTAACATGTGAATAAAAAGAAAATACTAATTACAGATAATTATCAGTGTATTTTCAAAATAGCCAATGGAAGAGTTAGCATTTTTCACCCTCTTTATCTGTTTTACTACAGATACCTACGTACTCAACTGATTCATTGCTGTTTGGGGTAGTTTTGTTTTAAAGTTTACAGTGGGATGATTGAACAGTAAGAAGTGTATTACTTTAGCGTCCCTACAAAGGCTAGACTAACATGTCTGTGCCACTTCTCTTTTTGAGCTAGCATGGTCAGAGTTACCTTGGGTATCTCTGCACAGCAATACGTAGCTCTACATACATACATCAGACCTGCACTTGCAAATTCATTATTAATGTTCTGTACTCAAAAGATTTTGCTAATTAACTGAGCCACCCACTAGTTCATCAGTATTATTTCCTGCAGCATTTGTACATGCCTTGGTTTCCCAGAGCATTCAAGAGAGTAAAACCCAATTAATTTGTGGGGACTTGATGGCAGGACAAAGTAGCTGCAAGCTATGCAGTACTGCTCTTTCTCCCAGATATTCCTGCTATGCTACCGAAGTCTTAACCAGGAACAAAGATAACACATACAGAATTGCACAGTACTTTAGTAGATGTTCAGTCACTGAAATATAAGGATTATGCAAACATCTTAATGGCATTACTTACAGAGTTACTGGGGAAGAAGAGATTATTTGGCAGAGGGAATTCAATTTGCTTTGGAGCAGCACAATACTTTAGCTACACAGCCTTCTTTCCAGCCCCAGATTAGAAATTCTTCTGATATCAAATCCTAAAACAATAACAACAATAAGTAACATGGGTTTTTTACAAAATATCTGTAATGTAAAGAGTCCAGAAAGATGCAGTGATGCCCTCATAGAATGGCAGCTGATTCATATGATGCTAGAGTTACCATGGTAATTTTCAGTTCATTTTTATTAAATCAACAGATAACATATAAGCATGTTTTGCTGTCATCACGGGCCTAGAAGTTGCCAGAAGTACAGGGCTACACAGCTGGTAAAACAGAAGCGTGAACAGAAGTCTCTTTACAAAGCACGTCAGAAATCTGAAATCAGAAGATAATGCTGAATTTTACAGCATTATTTGAATATCATGATTTAAAATTACACAATAATTTGTGAGAGCCTTGTCCAGCGGTTTTTATGTAAGCAACTTCTTATTTTGCTCAGAACCAGCAGAGTACAACTCATTTTGCCCACCATGTTACTACCACTGCTGGAGTGTGCCATGGAGAGCTGGCTGGGTCTTAGCAGGATCAGCTAAAACTGGGTACTCAGACCCAGGGGAAGATGGCAGCTTACACTTAGGCTTTGAGGCTGACACACACCTGTGCCTGGTGGCACCAAAGCCTTTCAAGTCACCTCCACAGCTCCACCCTCCCAGCTCCTCTCCCTGTCCCAAGGGCCCATGCCCGACAGGTTGCCCCACTGCTCTGTTGCATATTTCGATCTGATTTATTGACCAGCAGCCTTTCCAGCTTAGATCTCAGTGTCTGATGCATGCACGTTCAATGACAGCAGTTTTGCAAGCTATTCTAACCTTTTCAGCTGACAAAATATACTCCCTGCACAAATGTTTTTGCACCCAAACTACCGATAGCAAGTTGGATGTCACGGTTAACTGTGTCATACAACTCAATTTTCCCAAATGTGTTTTCAACACCCAGTTTTAAGAACACAAAATGCCCATCATGTATATTTCCAGAGGCCATCAACACCTTCATGATGGTCCACACCTCTTGTCCGAGACTGTGCCTTTAAGAGATAAGCATAACAGGAAAAGACCCTGAACACGGAAGCAGGAATTAAAACACTTGTAACGAGGCTTCGGAAAAAAAGCACATTTCCTGACAGAATTTAAATGCTGAAAGATCCGTATCATGTAAGTTGTTAAAATCAACACTAAAAGTCATTTTAATTGCTTGGATGTATAAAGAAATAGAGGACCTCCAAGTTTCGGCCCGCAGAAGGCAACGGGAAGCTTTGCAGCATTGCATTATGTTTAAAACTATTAAACTAGCCTAGCTGCTGTGTCATTTCATCTACCAGTCTTCTCAGTAGCAAGAGTTGAGTCTTATCTGATCATGCAGCAGGGCTGTGCTTCAGAGAAGAAACATGTTGATCAAGGTTTTATGATATCATTTTTATAATCACATCCATGTTAAGAATCACTGGCCGGTTGAGGCTGGATGGCATCACTGGAGATCATCTAGTCAAACCCACTGCTCAGAGCAAGGTCACCTAGAGCAGGTTGCTCAGGACCACATCCAGACAGCCTTTGAGTACCACCAAATATGGAGACTCCACAACCTCTCTGGGCAACCTGCTCCAGTGTTTGACCACCCTCACCAGAAAAAGAGTTTTTTGCTTATGTTCTTATGTTTGAGTGGAATTTGGTGTGCTTCAGTTTGGGCCCACTGACTCATGTCCTTTCAAGAATAAAGCATGATTCATTTGCATGATTTGAAAGAGCAGATAAAGCATGTAAAAGACAGGATTCCAGTAGATAATTCTGGACTAATCACTCATCTTATACGCATCTTTGAATAGTATGCTACTTAGGATGCTGTGTGGGGTACTCTAAACATATTTTAAATAGAAAAAGAATGACCCCTGTCAGATAAGAAGGAAAAAGAAACCCAGAGATCTTCCTACTCCTAAATTTGGTAGCTTTAGTAACAGATCCACCAACAGCTCTTTCAACCACAATTGAACTGTAGATTTTCACTTGTGCTATTAAAAAACAGAAATGAGCAAGGAAGGTGCTACCACCTCCCTTCTGCAGACCACCACAGCACTAGATAAAGCTAATCACCATTATCACTTAAATTATTCAAACTTGAACTTTCTACAGGACTCACACTCCGTGAAATAGTGTTTGAAGACAATAAAGACTAAATTAAAATAATTAAAATTATTTAGGTGATTACGGAGGTGTAATTTTAAATTATTGGCTCAAATGTCTAAGCCTTCTGATAACAAACACAATGATTCATGAATGCAGTAGCAGAGGACCTGGAGAAGAAGCTACATCACTACAATAACTCAAAAGGTCTACAGTAAAAAGAATACAGGAAAAAAAACATCACATCAAGGGAATAATGGCTTCACAGTTCCTCTGACGTGTTACAAGCACTTTTTTCCCTCCAACACTATGCGGATTTATTAGACTCATTATTTTGAGGTCACAGTGGACAAGCTGAGAATTATTCTCAGCTTATGTGACAGACAGAAAGAAAGTACTTACAGAAAAGAAATACTGCTTATATCTGTGTATGTATTATATTACATTCCATAAAAAAATATATATTTACAAATATTTGTCGAAGAGACTGAAAAATGTTCTCATTCTAAAGCAAAATGGACATGTTTCTTTATCAACAATTTAATACTTTTTAATTTATACATTAAAGAAATTAGGAAAACATTACAGTACCATTTAGCTAATTATAGGTGGTGGGAAGGACAGATGACAGCAAGCTGCAATGTTAGACATGAGGCCACACGCATATGTGCTCTGCTTCCTAGAAGTAATATACAGCAACAGCCTTGTATTTTAACAGTTAGCAACTTGATATGACAATAAAAAGCACCAAGTAATCTTCTCATTACAATCACACAAAATTAGGGTGAAGAGATAGCACGTGTTTTTCTAAAGAGATAGTATTTTATTATTCATTATGCTCCTGCCAAAGAATACAGAATCAGGGAAATGCTTTCACGGTTCCACTTTTGGCACACTGAATCATAGCTGCCACAGAGAAAGTGTAACAGATTCATGTTCTCAATTGTTTTCCAGAAACTGATGGATAATTGAAAAAAAACCCTGTTTCTAAGCACCTAAAATGCTCTTGCCACCATGTTATATTAAAACCAAATCACAGAGATCAGATTCAGAAATTTCTCTCCATTACAACTACAAACACATACAGACTACCCTATATATCTTCACTCTGCTGCATGTGCAGGACAAACTGGGAAAGGCTGCTGATTCTCAAATAAGATTAGTAGCACACACAGAGAATTACTATAATAGAATTAGAATAAGGTTTCCAGCGATTTTTTATCTAAATAAGGCTTCTTAATGCTATGTTTAGCATTTCTGATTTTTGCAAAATGCAATTTTACAAAAAGGGAAATGCGAAACTCTAATAACTCACAAAATGATGAGGAAATAGAAATACAGGCAATAAAACGTGATTCCAGGGAAACTTTTCCCCTGTTAATGCATAGCTAACTGTTTGTATAGTAATTTAAAAGTGTATTTACATATACCATAACATGACTTTCTGTAAGAGGATGCTGCTTATCTATCAAATAATTTAACATAACTTTTACTTCTATGGCAATTATGCCATGCTAGTCTTAGGATACACAGACTCCAAGCAATACAGACAAACTCACTAAAAACCCACCACTCTTTTCTAGAAGTGTTTCCTCCCTCCTGACTGTGGATAGCAACACATGACTACCGATAAACAGAAAAAGACATTCTATTGCTGAACTTATAATATTAAAACATTTTTAAAAGCTACATTATCAAAATGGAAAAAAATACGGCAACATGCTTTTATGCATTTTCAGTGCTGAATTTTCAATACTCACTGTTGTGAAATCATCTTTTCCTGTCTTGTACAGCCCATACATATTACTTGTCCTGAGTCTTTTAAATGTTTAGCTTCAAAAACTTAATCTTCAATATATGTAAAAAAATATGTATACAATATCTAATAGAAAGCATGTATAAATTAGAAGAGAAGGAAAAGTTGATGTGGCTGCCCTGCACTATTTTCAAATGTCTAAGACGTCTGCATAAATAAGTATGAATCACTGATTATTTCAGCATCTCATAGGACAGCTAATAGGATTTAAGTTATTAAACTCAGTTATAGTCCAGTACAAAAGACCTCAACTGTTCCTTAAAGGAAGCTGCCATCATCACATGTGGAATTGCGTTTTATAAAAATCACAACAGGTTTTTTACTTCAAGAAGGCTTCACTAATCTTTAAAAGTAATGCTGCTGTTCTTGTTGTCCTTGCATCAGCCAAAGTCTGCTCCCCATCCCCCGATACAGGCACACACACATACTGGTAAAAAGGATGGGCAAATTGGTTTGTCTCATACCTAACTGAAAGAGTTGGGTGCCTGGAAAAAGCACTATATACTGTCCTAAAATGAATATCAAAGATGATAGTTACGATATCTTTGCCTCTAAAGGTGCCTTTTTTCCTCTCTGTAAACAACCAACCTCTAGTTGCTGAGTCTTGCTGAGTCTAAGGTAGATGTCTTGAGTCCAGATACCCAGCTTCTGGTTGGTGAGGTGATACTACCTTACTGATTGCGTGAAGTAGACATATAGTAGAAAATAATCTCATTTCAAAGGCTGCATTAATAGGGATAGTCTTCAAACAAGTTCTTTTGCTCATGTTTTACCAGCACACTGATGTCTTAACACACACCCTTTAGCACCCACTGCAGTCTCTAACATCAGTGTAAACCCACTCTGAACTTTACTTATGCACACAAAATTCTTTTGGACTTACTTCAGTATAAATCAGCATCATGCTACAAAATTTACCACAAACATTCACTGTAGTGAATCCTCAAGGTCAACATTTCTGCATGAATATTTAACTAATCAGAAAAGCATGAACTTTTATACTGTAATAAATCTAAACTTACATTATTAAACTCCCAAATTCTTAACTACTAATCTACAAGAGACACTCATTGAAAGAAATACCATGTCCAGCTCTTTTAGAGCTTTACGCGCCGACAATAAGCAACATCAAGCTGAAAAATCTAATGCTGGAAGAGATGCGAATGCCAAAGTACAAAGAGCTCTGAAGTACAATTAGAGTATTTGTCAGTGTAGCTCCCTGCTGAGGCACAGCCACAGTTCACTGGAGCATGGAAGAACATCACCTTTCCATACCTGTGCATACTGACAATCACAGGTCATGCCTCTTTGGTCTGACCAGCGTGGCCTTGTCTATGTCCTTATAGACAGAGAAATTAACAGCTTGAGTAGCATCCTCCACACAGACAGAGAAGTAAACTGCAAGAGGCATAGGTGAGAGGCTTATCTGGAATACAATGGAGAAATCTAGTCAATCTTTTCCAAAAAAATCCCTGAGAACCTCTTATATGAGGAGGGTAAAAGAGAATAGCTGTTCTGGCACAGAAAAAACAAGCTGAAGGGATTATGATCCATATGTATGGATGCCTTGAGGGCAGTGAGGGAGGAGAGACAAGAGACAACGGAACATGGTTGGCACAAAAGCAAATGCGTACAAACTAGCAATGAAGAAATATAAGGTTCAAGTTAGATGTCTATTTCTAACCATAAAAATAGCTGGATTTTGGAACATCCTGGTGCAAGGTGTCAGCTAGTTCAACCAGAAGATGTCTTTGTTCAGGTATTCATGATGCATGGACATCACTAATTGTACAAGAGGACTAGACAATCTCAGTTGTTACTTTAGGACCTGAAAATCTCTGTAGCAAAACAGTGTTAAAAATAGAAGTAAAATAGTCCCACAATTCCTGTTTCATGCACATAGGTTTTTTTGTATTGATTATTTTAGGAGTCATTCCTTTCCAAAAAGCTGTTATGCACAGTTTACGGAGCTGTACGGTTAAGATGAAAGATAGTGTTCACTGAAGTAAAAAAAAAGAAGTTAAAAGAACACAAAATTAGAATTACAAATAACTATGGGTTTTTTTTTTAATATACAGCAAATAAGAAAGTCTACATAGGCACATTGCATTGATAATATCAAGAAGATAACAGGCCATTTGGCATTTGTTTTCACTAGACATTAACAGTATATTCAACTTCAAATATTATCTAATATTTCAGTTTGTTATAAACCTGATGACAACTGTAAGAAATCAAGGTCCCTCCATGAGATCCACAGACATCTGACATAACTTTACAGCTAGAGGAATTTTCCTTAGATCATTATTTTACAAAGATAAGACCAAAAATTTAAATGTCAGAAAAATGTTGAACATTTTGACATGTGAAACTGGAGGAGACCCTTTTATATTGAAAGCATTCTGTATTTACAGTTGTTTTTAATTAAGATAAAAACTAAGTCAACTTTTCAGTGTGCACAAGCATAAGCTTAAGAAGGGTTTAAACTGTAGCGACTAAAGCTTTATCTGTACTGCAAAAACTGATAAAGGATTCTGGATGATTGCTACAACTCCACCTCAATCCATGAAAAGTCCAGAAAATTGACTTTCTACAATTACCACTCTCTCATCTTCTAAATTTTCGGCATCCCAAATAGTATCATTACTCGGATGAAGAAGTTGTAAGTCCCAAGTGAATTATGAATTCTTACTTACATGTGGTTAATGTATTTTTTAAGCATAAGTACAGACATTTAGCTGTCCTGGAACCTCCCTGGACAGCCTGCTGTGCAAAATCCTGTAGCAGGTAGAAATGAGAAACAGTCAATCACAGGCTTTACTTGGTCTCTTCTGGCAGCAACTTCCACAGCTGGGACTCTGCTTCTGAGGACGGTTTGCACAGGAAACAAGCCAGGAGTCTCTTCTACTATTTTGTGGGGTACATGGCGAAGAATGGTGTGTTTTGCTTTTGTTAAAGGTACACATTTCCAGTCTACCAGATGGTTTCGTAGGCAGAGAATTTTAGTTCCATTCTAATGAGCACAGACTGCAAGTAAAGTTCACAAAGAAAAACTGTATGTTCATTTGGCCATTCTGTTGTCCATGAAAAGCACCACTGGTGACTTCATGGAAATCCACTGGAGTACAGGATAGGTGAGAGTGCTTGAGTATATCCTGAAGTTAACTCCTAGTATATTTTTTCAGTTGTGCAAAGCTATTTTTCTTATCTGAGATACAGCAAATTAATTTAATGAAATTACAGTCACTAAAAATCGTACCTGGGCTTGATTTCCTTAGATCATGTGTTATGTGACACCACCAACTGCAGTGAACATGCTGAAAGCTGGACCCTTACTCCACAACCCAAATAAGTACTCGAAACAAAGCAGAATGTTACAGGGCCTATAAAAAACACTAAAAGCACATTTGAAATGAAGAGAGATCTTCCTGCTCCCTTTTTTGACTCTAGGTGGGGGGACTCAGTGCATGACATTCCACTGAAGTATCACTGACTGAGTCAGCTTTAGGTCTTGCTTCCATGGTGTATGGTGTGACTCTTCTTTATTGCCTCCGGAATGGAAAGGGTTTATAATGATAAAAGCTTGTGGAAGTGAAAGCAGCAGTTTGTTTTCTATCTTGCTGTCAACCTGCAGAAATCTTTTTCCTCACAGAACCATGATAGCCGTTGACAGACTTTGCAGAGAGCAACAGAGAGATCTCCAACATAAATGTAAGCTCCAGCATAGACGTAGTCCAAGCTATCCTAGTATTCATGGTCTCCAGTTAGTCAAACAACTGTATTTGTTTTCTTTGGTAAAAATAGCAATGCATTAGTTGGGAGAACCGGCTTGTATCTTCAAAACAAATCTGATGAACAAGCTACTGGATCTGCCTGAAAACTACTAACAGCCACAGCAGGAAACAGATTTATAAGGAACAGTCTTGACTGAGTCCACCAAGTCACTTCTAGAGGTCCATGCTCCTACTTTGGCTATATTTCTTAGAGCATAATCACATGAAACACAGTTTCTGAAAAGCACATAAGTGTATGTAACTGCATATGGTGTAACTCCCAGTTACTGAGAAATTATTCAGTATATTAACTAACTGTAAGAAACCAAGAGCTTACAGCTTTTGATATTAAATGATATGGGTCATGTGTTTTCATCTTCTTTTGCTCAAATATGACGTCAGTAGACATCAAGTTCTGATTATATTTTTCAATATTATCACCGAATTATTTTGAAAGCTTCCTTCTGCCATAATCCTCCAACACATCAGCAGCTTTTCTGGGGGACAGGGACTAAGACTGCTTCCACACTTGAATCAAATATCAAAATAATCAATTCCTTCCACTATAAAATATTAGATGCAGAGAGGTTATTCTCCTTCATTTACATGAACGGTGCATGAATTTTTCTGAGAAATTCTGAATTCCAGCTGTAACTTCCCCAGCAGCAGCTGAGTCTCTCAACCTCAAGCTCAAAATTTTAAACTTGCACTCTCAGTAACCATCGCTCTTCTGTAAAATTCATGCGAAATATCCCACCTCCCCGCCTCTCACCTCCACAGCTCTACATATTCTCCAGGCAGAGGGAAAAGCACGGATACTGTTCAATGGATCAGTGGGACCAAGAGAGCCAAGTGCCTGGCTGCAGAGTCGCATGCATGATCTGTGTACAGGCCATTACTGGTGCAAAAGGCAATAATCCTTTCTGAATTCTGCATCCCTAATAATCTTGTTTTTTCTCCCTTGATATTTCACATTTATCCAACCTCCTTCTCTTCAATTTAGCTCTTTATTTAGCTCACAAAGTAGGCATTATCTTAAGTAGGTAGAGTATTCATCTTTTGGCGTCAGTGTCAGTTACCCTTGGCAACCAGCCTTTGAAGGGAAACCTTATTTTCATCTGGTAACTCAAAATAGGACTAAAGGGTCAACTGCAAAGCAAATGCAAGAAGGCAGCTCTTAAGCCTGAAAAATGTTCAATAAAGGGCCTGCTTTCATTTACAGAGTTGAAATGTCAAAGAGAGATTAATTTTTTAATGTCACATGACTGGGGAAAACTCCTGAAAAAGTGACATCCTGGTGCTCACTTAAAAAATGATGCAACAGCATTGCATATCAAGAAGCACATCTGCTTGGAAGAAGCCTCAAGGATGTGAGGTACACACTGACCCAGTTTAAATTAGAAGAAACCACACAGTCTAATTACAAAAGCTAGAAACAATGACACAGGTTTTGAATCTAGCATCTTTGAGACACACCGGTATACATACATACACACACACGGTATATCTCGCCTTCTCCTTGGCTGAGACCTATGTGTGCTGTACTTGCTGAATTTAGACAAAGTAGTCCTGTGATCAAGCAATATAGACACCGAATTAAAAATAGGTACTACAGAAAATGAAAAACATAAAATAATTGATATAAGAATTACCTGAAGCTCAGCCTGTGGCCTTGCAGAGCCATGGTGCTTTCTGCAGACACAATATGTGATTCTCCACGAAGACATGAAAGCAGAACAGACTTTGACTATTTTCTGCCAAGGCTAGGAATGAGACCTTTGCTTGGCCTGGACCACCTGAAGCAAAATCTCCCAATATCAGGAAAAACACACCTGCATTGATGACAGTGGGTTTGGTACAATTAAGTTTTGTCATCTGTTATGCACCTGGTGGCCTTGGAAATATTGCCAAGGCAGAATGAGCTGACAGCATGGTAGTGGTAGAAACAGCTCTATATGATAGCAGCTCACAGCATGAAATTCTTCTGACAAAAGGCAGATACTGTCCAACATGTCACCTGAACCTTAAAATCTAAAACTCTAAAAGTGTAGAAAAGCCGATACTTTTAGAAGGCAGTTCATCTTGTTATAAGCTAGAGGTCTAAAACAGGCCAGATGAACTGCACCCTAATGCCTATTTCTCTTGACTAGCTATTCAGGGAGCGTAGGGTGAGTGCCTCCTACCAAGGCAACCACAGCCCAGCACAGTGCCTAATGCCAGGGGACACAATGCCCACTCCAAAGAGAGCGAGCATGGGTCCACCTCAGGAAACAGAAAGCTTGCTATCTTTTCTGAAATTCTCTGGAAATGTAAGCTGAAAGCCCAGATGGATATGATTCTCTTAACTGGCTTACAAGGATCACATAAATACATTCCTGACCCTTTATACATGGGACGTGGGAATTTCAAAACAAGGCAACTCCAGAAACCCCATTTACACTCATACTCGCTTTTGGATACTTCAGATACACTTAGTCATGGCTAACAACTGCAGTCAAACTGCCAGACCCATCATTTTGTGTTGGCTTTGTTTTTTCGGGAGCAGTTAGGTTGAGACAGGAGCTTCTTATTTCTACTTATCAAAAGCAAATGGAAAAATATAACATAATTTAAAAACTGCTTTCTCTCAAGGAAATAGCTTTAGTCAGTGAGCAGCACTGCAATTACTGACCAAGCACGCATAGGTCAACATTGCTCAGCAAAAAAATCAACTGCTATTTTTTATTTTAATTTTCATTTACAAAAATAGAATCAGGACATGCAGTTATTTGTTTCACAAGTGTTGGAAAAATGCACATGCAATATTTACCATTTGGGCATGACCTGCTTCTACTGAAGTTAATCAACTGATGTTGATTTCAACGGAAAAACGATCAGTTCATGTTTGCAATACCATCTACTGTGTATTATTGCTTCCATAAGCAAATAATGGAGGGCATGTGATGCTTTTATTTTCAATACTTGGATCTCTTCCCTCTCAAGTGCATTAGGATAAAATTAGTAAGCTATATTTCTACCCAGTTCTGATCAGCAATAAATACTCGCTCTTGTAGCCTAGTGCACTTTTCCCTGGTGAAACCTAATCAACGCCCACTTTTAAAAATTCAGATATAGGGATTCACATTTCTACTTTTTGCGTAGAAAAGAGCAAGGAAAGATGATACAGTGGAATTTGTATGGTAACAGACTGTAGGTCTTTCAGCTGGAGAAAAAACTCAACGAAAGCAGGC
Organism: Opisthocomus hoazin; assembly: GCF_030867145.1. Lineage (NCBI taxonomy): Eukaryota > Metazoa > Chordata > Aves > Opisthocomiformes > Opisthocomidae > Opisthocomus > Opisthocomus hoazin. Next base: position 96,872,697 of record NC_134415.1, read on the forward strand.
ATTCTACACAATCACGAAGTGAAAAGAAAACATTTACTATTTCTCATAGCTCAAAAATTAGGGACATAGAGTGAAACTATGCAGTGGGGTATACTTTGGCTCTACTGAGCACAACAGAAATAATTCAGCTTCCAATTCAGAAAGCCCTGAATCCTTCCTTATCAGAAATTGAGGTGGTTACTAGGGGAGGCATCAAGGAGGACCTCAGCTCCTTCCCTCTTTCTCTAAGAATCCATTACTGGCCTGTAACTGGGAGATTGGAAATTAGGGTAGATAAAACCCTAGGCTGATTGCATAAGGCTGTTTCATGAAAATAATGACCAGTGGGTTTTCTACTCAATATTATAATTTTCTATTGTCAACTGAGAAGAACCTGCTTCTAGAATACTACCCTTCCAAGTTTTTTTCCTAATTAGGTGCACATGTGTGCTTCCAATTGACCGTCCAACTGACTTTTGGTGAATGCTCATTTATCTTGCTCCATCTGATAAATCACATCTATGTGACAGACAAATCACACGTCTATGTGACAGACAAATGTCTGTGATAGATAAATACATTTCTGTAAACTTGATTACAAATTCCTGACAAGACCTCAAACTAACACTTACAGTGTTGTATAACATCTAAAACTGTATCTCATAATCCTGAAGAAAATCCCAGGGTAGCCAGGACAGAGCCTCTGCTACAGGTGTCAAAGCACTATAAAAGTAAAGGCATAAGGGCAAATATCTTCACATTACATCTCTGAACTGATGCAGAATTATTAAAAACTGGGTGGATGGAAATCAATTCAGTCTGTGCGTGTCTAGAAAGGGAAATAGACTGATCCATAGATGATCATAGAAACAGCACCAGAGACACACAGAAAACACATTTACATATACAAGTTGTGGACTCTCATTAATACAAGCAGGTAAGTCTAAGACAAAATTTCGCCCATTTGAACTCCTGGATTGAAAATGTAGGCTTCTTATTCTAATCTTATCAAGGCATATTCAGTTCCCACTGGGCAGACATCTCTTTTTTATGCAAACATTTGCTGCTTTGACTTGCTTTTTTGAAAGTTTATTTTAAACTAAAGAACAGCTTCCTTCTTGTTGTTCCTTTAAATTTCAAAATACTTCTATCAGTGTTACTCCTTAAACACTGACCTGCTAAGCAAGCAGAAGTTTATTGGCAAATAGCCTACACTTGATTCAATGTGGTCTCCCCTTCTCATGCTGCTAACTCATACCCATGGGCACAAACCAATCTGTGTAAAAAAGGGGAAATAATCTACTCTCTCTCTCTCCAGAGGTCTGAGCTAAATTGCACAGGAGGTGAAGCAAGCACTTTTGTCTTCTTGTTGGGATTTACATTTTATCAAAAGAGTCTAATGCTCACAGTCAATGGAAAAAGCTGGTAAGAGATGAGCTTATCCAGAAGTAAAATGGATTTTGTCTGTGATGTTTTTGAAACAATTACTTTTCAGGAAAGCCAATTATGGAAGGGTTTCAATACCCAATCTATTGCTCTTATTTTTAATCTGAATGTTTTTCTTACATGTTATAATGAAAGTGTTAAAGGTAATACAACATATGTGGATCAGTTTAAAGAACTGAGATTAATCACTGAACAAAGCATGATTTTGAACTAATAGAAAACCTTTCTTTAAATTTATTAAAATATTTTCTTGAATATTTACTCTTTCATTTTGTTTCCTAAGGAAAGATCTATTTTCTTGATTGTTACCTACTAAAACCTGTTGGTTTCCAATTAAACACGACTTTTTGGCATTGTTTGTTGCTAACCAGGAGGCTACACAGGTTATATGTATTTTCACACACAGAGAAATTAGCTATAAATGAAAACATAAACAGCTTTGTATCAGAACATGTATTCATTTGCTGACATTTTGCATTTTAGTTATGAAACAGTGAAACAATAATTTCTTTTAGTAATTTGTATCAAAGTGCATTCAGATGGAAACTAGAACATAAAACGCAGAAAAATGTGTTCTAAAAATAGTTACATTCATCAGAATTCTGGATTCACAGACACAAACACAGTCTCCTTCTTCCCCAAGTTTATTAAAAGACAGTTTACGAAAATGATATACAAATGAAAAGGAAATTGTATTTTCAGCTAAATGAGCTAAAACTCCTGATGATCACATCTTTAAGGAATAGAAGACTAAAAGAGACTTACTTTTTATATATAAATTGGAGAAAATGCAACTGCATTTCAATTCTAAATTAATCTCTTTAGGTATTGAACTGAACAAGCCAAAAATACTATTTCTTTATTGACAGCACAGACTGGAGACTACTACTGAAATGTAAAGCCAGAAATTTTCACGTTTGGTGGTATGTCAAACACACTAGCTCTAAAACTCGCAGCACTTAAACATTTTTGAAATAAAATATAAACACTATATAACAATAAATATTGACTGATATGTCACAATTTTAAACAGAAAGAAAAACCTTACAGAAAAAAAAACCTTACTTGACTAAAGTAGACGAAATCTGTTCAAACTGTTATACACCACAACACGCATACGTATGCACACTTTGTAGCTACCTCCTGAAAAAGATGGGTGTGTGGTGTGAATTCTATAGCGTCCCAGCTTTCCAGCACTGTACTGCTTAGTGTGGCACTTCTTTGTCAACAAGAAAGAAACCACACAACGGTATTTCTCTAGTCTCTGCTGTCACGAATAACCTCACTTTAAAAAAACCCCTACCCCAAAAGTGAGCAAACTGGCTTACAACAGCCAAGCACTGTGTGGGACAGCAGCTCCTGTACTCAGTCCTGAACCACACAAGACCTGGTCATTCTGAATTTGCCTCACTTTGTATTTCAGCATCTTCTTCTGGCCCCAGAAACAGAGTTGTTTCCTAGAAGCAGACCTCCCTGGTTTCTGACAGTGTTGTTTTCCAGTCAAAGCCAAATACACATTCAGGATCAACCACAAAAAAAAGTGATCCCTCATGGAACCAATGTGATATCAAAAAAGTTTATGAAAATGCGCATGGCAGTCAATCAGTCTATGCATAAGGGAATAGTACTATGTATAGGAAAAAATCTACGAACTAGACAATAAATTGAGCTCTATTCTCCATGAAAAAGCAAGACACTTTTTTCTCTGAAATTTGTTTAAATGCTAAAAAAGTTCTAATTTCATAACAAATTTAAGTTTGCCACTAACTGGAACTAGCTAAAGACTGTCTCTTGACACAGATTATCTTTCTGTTAGTGGGTACTTCCAGTAATTATTGGTATTATGTTAAGAGGCTACTAGACACCTAGGATCAGACCTAGCCCCATTTCCATTGCATGGATGAATTTGACTCTGTCTTCTATTCCTGAAACAGTATTTGGGTAAACTATACTCCTCTTGTACCCCATCAGGTCCAGCTTTGTGTCTGGCATTGTATTTCCCCCCATTTAATTTTGTCTTTCTAAGACCATTTTCACTTAAAAAACACCACGCTTCTGCAACACATAGACTAACATTTTAAAAATTTAAATTATCACAACTCTCAATAACATCCCACTAAATTTTCTATCCAGAATGCAGAGTCCTCTGCTGTGTCAGTTTGGTAGGAAATGAATAAAGGAAGAGCAATCCTACAACGCTGTGAAACAATAATGACAACTGAAGCACTCAGTTTCCAACATGATGCCTCATCCTAATATAGAACAGTGAAAGGAGTTAATTTTTAACCACACACAAGCATGATGAGGATTTGCACACAGCCGCTCACATCTTCAAACCAGAGCACCAGCTCCCCATGCTGACTGAAGATCTCAGAGGTCCTCCTTCTGCCTGCTTCTCTCTAAGTTACGACGCCAAGAAACTATTCGTCTTTTTTGCTTCACAGACTCCAACTATAATCTCACAAAATGTCTTTTTTCCATAAACAAAGCCAAAAATAACTTCTTAGTCATTTGATTGGGAGCAGAATAGCCTTTTATCAAAGCACTGCAACACTGCTGACAGATATGGCAGTAATTATCACCCTCTCCAAATATGTAACCTAGAAGGACATATAGTCCTTATTAGAGCGATAAAAATCCAGCTAAGGGGAACCATACTGCTTGCTCATTTTTCGACAAGTTTTACAAGTCTGTAATAAGTCTGTTCTAATACAATTGTAACAATTATATTTAGATAATCTTCCTAATAAGACTTAGCCAGAAATAGCATATGGATACAGGACAAACCCTCTCACAGCACTTTAATTCTAAGAGGCAAGGATTTGGGGGTTATGCTGATTTTTTAATGCCTGTTGGAGGCAGAAGACCACACTGAACAGATGTATCAAATGGCAAAGAACCCCACAGCAGCCAAACGCTGGCAGCGGTAACCCCCTAGCACCTGCGGAAAGGGCAACAAATCCCCTGCTTTCTGGGCTACACTTCAGAGCAAAATTGCTTGCAAGCATCTCAAAAACTACTTAACTGCCACAGTCAGACTTACCTCAGATCTCATGCTGATGATAAAATGCTGGTTATATGAGTCTGCTGTGTACGCACAAAGAAACCGCCGTATTTACCTCATGTTCAGTAAGATTGATGTCAAATAAACATAGCTGTCCGCGTTGCTGGGAAATGGGAGGAAGCGAAATACTATCATCTTTTCTGTTACTACAGGCACATATCACATAGTGCAGCAGGACCTAATGAGAGCTAGTACGGCATTAGTATGACATTAATGATTATTAATGTCAATTTCTTTGGATAAAATTAGACCTCTCACAAGGATCTGATACATTTATTAATTCCCATTTTTCAGGATACCTTCCAGAAGCAGAGCAGACAGTGCCTTTGTCGTTGCAAACATTAAAAAGGCACGTACATTATATTTTTGTTCTGGACTGGTGCACTTCATTGAAATTATATGTCTTAAGCTGTCAGGCCACAAACCCAGGCTGGTCACTGCGAAAGCGGCCAAGAATAAAGGCTGCAAAAGCAGTATCCATGCAGATATTTAGCTGAAGCTAAGCAGGCATATTCCATACACAGCTTCAGTTTCACTCTCTGATTTCAGTCAATGACTGTCTCTTGTGGGGTCAACTGGGGAAAAAATCTTTATAGCTCTTCGCTCAAAGACAGAGAAGCAACATTTTAAGTTATTTCCAAGCTGAACAATAAAAACAACCCAACAATTTCTGTTTCCGGACATGTGGAAAATAAAAATACCTGGGACAATAAAAGACTGGATTTATAAAATGAGGATGAAACAGTAATAGTTCCTTATCTGTGCAATAGATCTGTGGCCAGAGCCCTCAGGGAGGATACTGTATGTTAAGCTTGAGTTTCCCCAAAGTCAGAGTGAATGCCCTAGCAGTCAGCACAGACGAGTATCATCTGGAGCAGGTCCATATTACACAAAATGCTTCAAAAATTACTGATAAACAGATTAACATATCTACCCGGGAAGCACGACATGACAGTTTCCACGAAGGACAATCATTTATGCAAAACGTAAAGGTGGCTAGAAGAGACAGAGAACCTCCCCCAAAACGCTTCGTAAACTTGGAGCTGAAAAGGTCACTCCAGGAAAATACAAGGACAGGAGAGCGACTAAGCAGAGACCACAACCATTCATCCTCGATGACTTTCTATCCTAAACCCAACCAACCCGTCTGATGCAACAGCTCATCAAATTGGGGGCATATTTGCAAATAGCTTCAGGATGACATTTTGATTGCTGGTCAAAACAAAGTCACCCAAATCTAGTCGCAACAAGCCAGGATTTGTAATGCTATGGTTAGGGTGTCTACAAAAAAACTTCTTCATGTCTGAACTTTAAGAAACATCCCAGGTCATGTGTTTAATAAATATATAGATAAACAATGGAAGTATTATACACAAAATCTGTAAGAATGTAGAAGTAAATCAATACATATAAAGTATGTAGAAATTGTAATTACTCCAGAGAATTTAAAAAAAAACCCAAACAATATTTACCCAGTGACAATTCTATCTTTAAGCTCTTGCTTAAAGTATGGGAAAAGATTCTGTTTGCAGTTATACCACTCTAAGCAGAGATACTGCTTTCAAAAGCAAAACTTCAAGCACGAAGTTAGAGACATAAAACTCACCACTTTTAGTATGTGACCACTTATGTATGCATCTTTTAGCATGTCCTCTAACTAGAAGTTTTGTCCATGTGACAGTAATTCCTTAAAATAAGCAAAACAAAAGATTATCATCAAAACACAGCTTTTGTAACTGCAATGGCTATTGTGTGTTCTTTTGGGGTTTTTTTTCTCCTTTTTTTCCCCCTCATTTTGACAAAGAAGGGGGAAAGGACAAAGAAAAAAAAAAGAATGTATTCTTGCTGCTTGCTCGTAGAGAAATGTGTACTCCAGATTGGACAGTCAACTCAGAGTTGTTTTGATTTTAATACTTAATCCATTAGTAATGGAAAAACTTCACATCATAGTAAAGGAATAATCTGGTGAATTTTTCAACTTGTAGGACATTGTTTTTGATAATTTGCCAACCAGAGCGGGAGATTTATTATGCAGGGTACGCCAAAATGGCGAAAGGCTTCTCATGCTGTAGGGCCACAAAACAATCATTTTACAGGATTAAATTTACTGATTCTTATGCTTTATGGCTCTATGCTGCCAGGCAGAAGGCATTAAGTCTGCTGTAGGTCCTGCGTCACAACTCAAGAGGATGCACAACTGGCTGGGACGTTTTGTTTGGTTCGTTCAAGCCACCACATCACCGTTTCATTGAAAGTATGTCCTGACAATTTTGTCAATCTGATGGCCAGAGGTTCAACATGCACTTGTGCTATTGCTCTTTTGTTCCTTTTTTATGACCAAAAATATTTCTCCTAGAAGGTAGATTAGTTTCACTATCATTGGATACAGTACACGTGTTACATCAATGTTTAGTTTTATACAAAGCTTATTTTTAAAATTCAGATATTTGCTGCAAAATATAAGCATTTGTCATAAAGGAAGACAGACATTTTATTTTAACTTCAAATTTTTCTGTGTAATTATAAAATTAAATTAAAAATTGACAAAAAATAAATTAAAAAGAAAAAAAACCAACCCATATTCATTTGTTTAATTAAAACCCTAACTGTTAGGAAAGGCTGAGGGAGCTGGGCCTGAAGAAGAGAAGGCTGAGAGGGGACCTAACAAATGCTTATAAATATCTTAGGGGTAGGTGTCAGGATGATGGGGCCAAACTCTTTTCAGTGGTGCCCAGAGACAGGACAAGGGGCAATGGGCACAAACTGAAGCATAGGAAGTTCCGTCTGAACATGAGGAAGAACTTCTTCCCTCTGAGGGTGACGGAGCACTGGAACAGGCTGCCCAGATGGGTTGTGGATTCTCCTTCTCTGGAGATATTCAAGACCCACCTGGACAAGGTCCTGTGCAGCCTGCTGTAGGCGACCCTGCTTCGGCAGGAGGGTTGGACTAGATGACCCACAGAGGTCCCTTCCAACCCCTACTATTCTGTGATTCTGTGATTATACATATGTAGTTTGGGTCTAATTCATTGGTCATAACATTTGTGGAATAGAAGGAAAAATTCCAGTTCTAAAAATAATTGATATAACATCTAATGATATCAGGAAAATATACATTTTGTAGTTTGTCAGTGAGATAAGACACTATGAATAAGAAACAGTTCTGACACTGACAGGAAAAAAAAAAATAACTTTGTTGATAAGCATAGGAATATACCTACAGTGACACATCTCTGTTCCCACTTGTGAGTTAGGAGCAGAGCTATTCTTCCTAGTGTTTACACCCTTTTTATCAGTTAAGAAAAAAATGTACATGCTCAGATACAGCAAACGAACAGGAAGCCCAGACTGTTGTCATGGTTACTCTGAGACATCCTTTTAGTATATAAAGTATCTTACAGCAAATTTTCATTTTTGTTTCAAAAATTATTGATTTGTTTACAAAGTTAGAATTCTTTACTACTGCATATTTAGGTGCTAATACCTCCATAATTTAGTGGCTACTGTTTTCCCAAGTAATTTAGCTTTAATGGACTCTGCGCAGTGGAAAATGCAGTATCATAAGGGTTTCCAGAACAGTTCCAAGCAACATTCAGCAAAATGTTTTGTCTTGATAAATTGGACATCCCAGCCATAGCACACCAGCTTCCAAATATGCGGCTTCCCAGATGAATTACACATTCATTTTACTCCAGTGCTTTAGCTAAAGGCTGGTTTATTTATTTATTCTGGAGATACTTCCTTATGGTATTGTAGTTAAGTACTTGCCAGCAATTTTATTTTTAGACTGTGCACTTTGGTGGTAAAAACTGAAAAATAGCAATATTTCACACTGAAATATTGATTTGTATTGTTTAAAAATGATACTTATCTTTTCTGAAAACATCTGCCCTTCAAACACATTTAAGAGCTTGAAGATGTGCAATAAAAGGATGGAACTCCCTGGTCGTATTTCATGTGTGCATAAGGAAGAAATACAATTTACATGTGTAAACAGGAGTTGCTAAAAGATTTTCATAAAAGTCCCAGTGGCATGCGAAATTGTTTATTTATAGTAATGTTTGTGTGCTCCAGCTCGGCAACAGATGCAAAGCAGTACAAACTTCTACAAACACTGTTAACCTCAAATTTTATAAGTATGCTAATGTTCTGGCAGTCCAAGTATGTTACTGAAAATGTGTGCCGACTGCAAGTGTCGCATTTCTCTGGGGTGGCATTGTTCAACATGTTCTCAGCTAATTTTAACACAGGGCCTTAGTTTTGGCATGCTTAAAATTTATGGTGTGCATGTCTTAATATGGGTCAAAGGTCTTTGGGAACTACCTTTGTGTAAAACTAGCCATAAAGGTAGGCAATGATGTTAATCTCTGTTATGCAGGAGTTACATTTCTGTGTGATCAGCAGCAACGCGTGAGAAGAACCCTAACAAGTGCCTTTGGAGGAGGAAAGCTCCCCGAGTGTATCTCTGGGTACCAGTTTAACACAGCTGATTTCACTGGACTATGCCTAAATTCACTCACATCTCCACAATGACCTGTTTAAATATTCATTTAGGAAGCACCTTTCTGCAGGTCAAGAGAAGGAAAAAAAGAAAAGAAGGACTGATGTGAAAGGTAAGGGGAAATGAGATTCCAGTCAGCAGGCAGCTGGAGAGGAGGTAATTGGAATTAATGCTTACCCATTAACTACCCAATACACTGCAAACAGTCACAGCTACCCAAATCGCTCCCAGTTCTGCAGTCTCATCCTCTCCTTTTGGCAAGAGTAAATGGCAAAATGAGGAAAAGGATGAAAGAAGAGACGTATTAAAGCAAGTGAACAGGCTTTCCTCTCCCTCAGCAATGTAAGGATGAGGACAAGCAAAATATACCACACCTTGCATGTTTATTTTATGCGTGCTAGCAAGCGAGGCAGCAGGGAGAAAACTGGTCCATCACCTTGTTGAGAAGCAGACGGCTTTCCTCACATCACCTGCGCAACCAAGCAGACCCACAGAATCATCTTAGATAAAATTTAATATTAATAATAATAAAATTTAAGATGTGCTTTTTCCAAAACTCCAGACACTTCTGTGGCATGAACTAGGGTATTCTCTTTAGCAATTACTAATACTGCCTCTAGATCTGTCACCAGATCAGCATTTTCCCACCGTGCCGCAGATCCCCCAGTGAAAGAGGCAGCAAGGCCCTTTCTGCCAGTGCTGAAGCAGCTACTCCTCAGCCTGTCAGCAGGTCAGGTCAGAAGAAGCCTCCTGATTGTTACTGCCCTGTTCTGGTGGCAGACAGACCTCAGCCAGCTTGAGCAGGGTCAGTCGGATTGGACGGAAACAGCCAGGTGAGCCTGGAAGCACCCAGGCTTCACTAGAGAGAACAAAACCTTGCTCACTCTAATCCTGCAAATAAAGAGAAAAGCAAATTTATCTTAATTAGGGCATGGTCTAATTTAGATGGGAACTACATATGTACAATGTATCCTCATTGATTTTAAGTTATTTGTTTAAATCATTGAACGATTGGAATTATATTGTTGCATTAACTTGTTTTAAGTGGGCCAGTATCATGCGTCACACATACCCAGGGGAGGAAAGGCAGAGGCTCAAGATTCAGTTAAATACGTTGGCCTAGACCCTGTACAGACTCAAGATTTGAAGGAAACGCAACATCTCACCCTAAGAAACGTGAAGGAAAAAGCTCTCGTGCCAGAGGAAGCACAGGAAAGGGAAAGAAATCCAGCCAACCTCATAACATCACTGCACTATTAATTAACTACGACACTAAGCCAAGGTAGACATGTCCAGATATATTGGCATTGCCTTTACCCTAACACAACATAAAGGTCCATGGACAGGTTAGCCCCTTTTTCTTAGAATCACAGAATCATTAAAGTTGGAAAAGACCTCTAAGATCACCAAGTCCAACCATCAACCCAATACCACCATGCCTGTTAAACCATGTCCTGAAGTGCCACATCTACATGTTTTTTGAACACCTCCAGGGATGGTGACTCCACTACTCCCCAGGGCAGCCTGTTCCAATGCCTGACCACTCTTTCAGAAAAAAATTTTCCTAATATCCAATCTAAAGCTCCTCTGAAGCAACTTGAGGCCATTCTTTAGTTATCTCATGATGGATCAAAAAACCCAACTAGCCTTGGTAATTAATTTTAGTGAGAGAACTCCATGTGTGAACATCATTTCACAGCTACATCCTAGCTGTGAAGCGAACGGCTAGAGGCAAGGCATTCATGAGCTCCAGGCTATGGAAAGGCAGGAGGACCTTCATACAAGCGGTGGGGGCAGAGACACCTTGCTTGTACATACTCTTTGGCTCCTTTCCCCATGAGCCCTGATGCTGATGTCCAAGCCCTGCCAAGCACCTGCTCCTGCACTGAAGCTGGCACCCAGCCACCCCAGCAAACACCAGGGACAAGCCTGGGGCTCACTCCCAGCTCCCTGCACCCCTCACGGCTCCCAAAAGCCCTCTGGCTCCTGCTGGCATATCTCAGAGTCACTAATTGAGCAGAATCAACCTGCAACTTTCTAACCAGCTTTTCAAGGGCTTCCAACGTCACCAAATGCCAGCAGATATTCACAGGGTCCATCCCAAAGCACAGACCCATTTACAGCTGCAAACCTCTGCTCTAGAGCAACTCTGACAGCTTCTTTCCTGCTTACTTGTTTTCATTTATTTTTGGTAGCTAAATGTAAACAAAGGCATCTGTGTTTCCTTCTCTTTCCTTTTTTTTTTTTTTTTTTCTTTTTTAAGCATGCTGGAATGTTTTAATTGATGTTCTTCAAAATAATCCAGGTGAAAGGAAACGTCGCTAGAAAAAAATCTCAGCTAGCATGGCCCACATCTAAAAAATATGACTGAAAACATATCCTTGAGACATGCATGAGAAACATCAGGCAAATCTGAGAGCAGGCAATGATATCGCTTCTACCTATAGTTAGAAAAGAGAAAGAGCATTCATTGCCCTTAAGTTTAGGCTACACTACAACTGAGCCATATGTACAACAACGCACATATGAATTCCTCAGAATTTCTGAATACAGAAACCGACACTGAAGTGTTCAGGACTGTTCGCACATTATCACAACTCACAGCCATCTCCAGTCCTCAGAACATTTATGTGTCGTGTGTGTGTGTGCTCCCCCCCCCCCCCCCGGCTCCATATATCTCTGCTAAAATGAGAGAATGAAAATAAATAACTCCAAAGGAAAGCACATAAAACATAAAGTGACATTAAGCATCTTTCTCATAGTTTTGCCACACCATATATATGAGAAGCCTTTTTCTCAAAAAAAAATTCTCAGCCCACTCAGCTTTTACCAAGTTTTTCCGAGTGCATCACACAGAAAGCCTAAGCTTTCCAGCCACTGTCCCTAAGCTTTCAACTTATTAACTCTCTCTCAGCAAAGCTTTCCAACTGGTGCTGCAATCGCAGACGTTCTGTGCCAGCATGACATCAAAGATCTACCTTTTGTTTAACTACGGCATTTCTCTCATTTTCAATATAACTTCACTTCTAAACCAGCCTGTTTACCTTCACCGAACCACCAAATATTAGTCGTCTATCTTAAAAACAATTCCCACAAAGTCTGAGAAACTGCAGCAAGCCAAAAATCCAGAATGTACGTATATTCATCAATAAAGCAGACAAAGAGGAATGTGCACTACAAGGAAATCACTGCTCTCCAAGCAAACTTGAGTATGCAGAAAAACTCCTCAAAGCTACAGACTGCAAATGACTAAAGCTCAGTTCTGCAAAGCCAAACTCGCAGGAGCATCCTTACTCCCACACTATTCTCTGATTTGGGTAGAACTTCTTGTATGAACTGAGGACTACAAGGTTTGAGTCATTAGCGGTAAAAAGCCTTTTCTGACAAAGTATTTAACAGAGATTGCACAGTGAAAAAACTGTGATGTAGCTCAAGTGTTAATGACAAATCAAAACAACTTAGCACAAACCTTTCATTCATGTTTTTTTTTTCTACACCAGCAAACATATCCCAACTCTGAGAATCATACTGTACTTTGAATAATACTTCTGTGCCAGTTCTTCATATTAAGTGCTACTTTTCAGACCAGGTGTGGATTGCTGCTGAAATAACACCTTCTCCATGTGACTGTAGGCTGTGATGCCAAAAGTTTGCTTTCCAAATCAAAATGTTAAACAACATCCTGAATTCTCACCAGTCCTTCCATTACATCTTTCAGGCTCCAAATGCAATCTATAGAAACGTAAGAGTACAGATGATTAAATCTCTCTGCAAGCTGCAGGCGGTAACGTGTTGACTTCAACTCATCAATCCCAAATGAAAACGCCAGACAAGTGCCGCATGTCCTTGTCTCCGGTGTCAAGTTAGTATTTTTTTCGTTTTTTTGAAATGTCATCCTCAGAATGCCTGAAGCCTGTACATATTTTCTGGCTACCTACCTCTTGTTGCCTGTCATTTAGGGAGATGTGGTACAGCAAAACTTTGCCATGAGTCTTGTTTCCATAACTCTTCTTGCAAGTTTCACTTGCAAATAAAGGCAGTGCTCAACCCTCAGGCTGCAAAGCTGACAGAGAATGTAAATGTCAGCATTTGGTTCTGGTTTATTTCTAAATATCAAAAACGGAAAAGAGCAGTGGAAGAATGCAGTGTTCAGTTAGGTCCTAACTCGCCATACATGCAACAAGTGTAGAAGGACGACTTCACCAAAAGCCCAAAAGACCCAAAAAATACACTCCAGTCACTTCCTCAGCTGTTTTGAGAGCTCTCCTGTGGGTGTCCATGGAGAACTGTTCGTTTGGCAAGCTCCACACGCTCATCAGGTGAAAGCCGGGCCCACACAATATGGGAGCAAGAAAGGGGTTTAACTATAGCAGAAGGCAAATGGTACTGGGAGCGGTGAAGGAGGAGAGAGGGAGCCATCAGTCATAGAGCTGGGCTCTGGCACCCTTGATATCCGGGACGCAAACTGCAAGTTGTCTGTCTTGCTGGAAAAGAAGGAGATCGCTTGCTATTGACACCGAGACTGAGTTACTGCTGTGATAACTCGGGGACTGCTGCTTACAGTGGAAATTCAGGTCTATCGTGGGGCTGCCATGGTGTTCACAGTGCATTTAAACACTGCAAAAATGGGCATTTGGAGATCATGTATCTGGATGAAGAAAACCCGTTGGTCAGAAGGAAAAGGTCTGTGTGTAGGACTTTTTTCTAAACTTCATGTATGTAAGCAAGCAGAAACAAACAACGAAAAGTCCATTTAGAGAAAGTGAACTGCAAGACAGTCCTTTTAAGACATTATCCCTAAGCATTATTTCCATAGCTGCAAATGTTATATTTTATTGCTCCTTAAAAAAATGTACCGTATTTTATCAAAAAATTGCTCTAGGGTTTCATAACATGTAACACCCTCTTTTCCTAATAACCCAGAAAAAATGTCAATCTGCCCTCTGTTTTAGCAGAAACTTGAGGCAAATTGTAGGACAACCAGAAGTACAATAGAGGTATAAATACTATTACAAAATGTCTATTAGCTCAAAAAACGATTATTGTATAAAACACAGAAGAAACTTGAATTAAAATCTGTTTTAGGATGCAAAACTAGTAGGTATATTTCTGTGAGTTCAGAGAGTTTTCGGTTCTTCAGAATTATTTTCTTCAAGTTCTGAAATTATCTGCTGAACTAGAATACTCCTGTGACCTTCTGTTGTGAGAATCTACTCTATTTTCTCTTCTCATCAGGTAGCCAGTCTCATAAGAAGACACCTTCAGCATGGCAAGCTGATAATATGAACTAGGAATTTACTTCCCTGCATCTTTTTCCTGATCATTCACAAGATCTTACCATTTAAAAATAGTTAATATTTTCTAAATGCTAGCTTATAAAACAGGGAAGATGCTTTTGTGGGGGTTTAGACACAACTGAAGAAAGCTTTCATGAGGGCTGCGCTATGACAAGTGCTACAAATCCACCCCGAAAACACAAGAGAAAGAAGCTGACGCATGTTCACATGCACCCCCACGCACAAACACAGAGTAAGACTTAAGTGAAGAGATAAATACGAACAACAAAAGAAAATTAGACTGTCTGGATTCCTAGATGAGAGATTTATCCTGATTTTGTTTCCATGCCGTAGAACATACCAGACAGGAAAGCTTCCAAACTAAGAAGCAAGGTAAAGTGACAGGGGAGAATACAGGGACAAGTGCAGTTTCACATTCCTGGTTACTCACAGTTGGTTTTAAACCTGTATCATCAGAAAAAGTAGGTAATAGTCTTTTAATTTTATTAATTCATGTCTGTAGATTATACAGCTTTTGAGCAGTGAGATCACCTCTGAAGCTATCAGTACAGTACCAGTCCTCTCAATTTGAAAACGTCCAGCTCCAATAGTACTCCAAGCCATAATCTATGGATGTGTAAAATCCCTAATTATCAGATAGCAGTGGTACTTTTGTACACCTCACAGATTAATACATTACCTGTCATCATACGGCTCTCAGTTCAGTCTTAATGGCAAAATCTTTCCAATACAACTTGTTAAGCTACAGAATCAGACAATTTAATGGTTACAGCTCTAATCCAAGAGGAAAGAAAAGACAAAGTGATTATACTGAACGCCTAACTTTTAAAACTGACCCTGTACATGTTAAAAAGTCA
This sequence comes from Opisthocomus hoazin, assembly GCF_030867145.1. NCBI lineage: Eukaryota > Metazoa > Chordata > Aves > Opisthocomiformes > Opisthocomidae > Opisthocomus > Opisthocomus hoazin. The sequence goes on from NC_134415.1 coordinate 96,887,841, forward strand.
CAGTATCAACAAAGAAGCAAAACTCTCCACACAGCAGCACAAACTTCAAATATACATTCACCACTCACCCCTAAAACATCTGGGAGACTATCTACAGATCCAGAAACTCTCTGCTGTGATTTGCACCTACTTTAACTCATTTGCTCTGTTTTACAATGACCCAGAACTAAGTCCAGGGTAGAATGCCCATTTCTCCATAGGAAATCCTACTGGTGGCATTGGCTACTGGTGGAAAGGTAAGTGAGATGAACTAAAAGTGATTTAACAAGCACATAACTTTCTTTAAAAAAAAAAGGTATAAGATACAACCCTAGTTTTCAAAGGTACAAGGAGATTGCTTTATACTCTGCAATAATTTCTTGAAAATGCAGGGAACACATAGATATTCTATACCAACAGCTTCAAGAATCCTCATCAAAATTTGAATTAACATTTTTTGTTTATTTAACCTAATCTTCCACCACTGAAATAACAAATATCTTAATAATTTGGCTATGATGATTTCTTTTTGTAAATGTAATCAGGCTGAAAAGACTACAAAGACGAAGAAAAACATTTTTTCACCATGACATTGATGGTATAGGAAACAAGGGCAAAGTTTTCAATTGAAAATATCTATCTTTAGGAACATATTAGCCTCAACATGTATTATTATTGAAAGCTGTTTTCTAAAGCAAGACTTTTTTCCAACCTTAAATTCTGTACTCATTATGGCAAGTATTTGTGTGACAGGTAACACTAATTTTTTATGAAAGTCAATTTATAAATTCTACTGTAATCTGAACATGTTCTTTCATAGTCTTAATCACCCTAGCATCCAAAAACCTTTTGGCACGGGGTAAACAAGAAGATTATCATTTATACAATCCAGCCCTGCTGTTTCTTCCCAGGACATGAAATGTGTGTGCATGGTGATTTGTTTTCTTTTATTATGTATGGCCTTTACATGGAACTACATGATTTTCCAAAATGTGAAAATCGGTGATCTGTACACAACTTAGATGATGCAAATATGCCAATTTGCTGGATGTTCCTCATAACTACATTGCAATATCAGGAATTTCTCCTTTTATTTTACACGGCCTTGACTCATTTTTCCTGTTCAGGCTTGTATGGTGTGATCTGCTAGGACAAGAGGGGAATAAAAATCTTGTCTCAGAGAGGAGAACTAAACTTGAGTTTAGGTGTCCTGGCACACCTAGAATACACTTCGAATACACAGTGACTGCTTTTAGTAGTTCATGTCTTTCTTTGTCTTGGAAATACATTGAAAGCCCAATCGTTGGGTGCCAGTTTGACAGCTTGCTGACAAGGTACACAGAGTGGGCTGAGCAACAGACCTAAAGGCTGAAGCCAAGAGTTTCCAGGTGTAGGAAGATCAAGTTGAGCACAGGCATACCCACCGCAGCTGCACCAATGTGGCCAAGGACTGCTCTCTGCACGGGTGACACACGTGGCTCTGATTTTTCTTTTCTAAATGACCTAGCACATCATATTTAATCAATGACAGCTTCCTTATTTTGAAAAGAAATTGTTTCAGGAATATTGAAGAAACACAAAACACGGGAAGGTCTGTTTTAAAATCATTTGCCAATTTGTGCCATTCGGTTATTCAGAATAGTGTATCAAGTTCAAATTTAGCAGATATTAAACAGATTAGCAGGACGTACTTCAAAGCTTTTGCTTTATTTTTTGAGACAGGGTTCAAGGCGGCTGAACAAACGTGCTGCCAGAGGTACAGGACTGGCGGCCGTGTTCGCAGAACCACTACCATCTCCATTACATCAACAGTCACTGCTTCCAGTTACTGCTAATCACCATTATCCTTAATGAGCCACGGAGAAGTGCTAACCCAATCATGTAGTATTAACAAGATGAGGGGAGAGGACAATCAGTCACCATGGTCTTTGAAAGCAACCATCTCTGTTTTCTTGGCGATGGACTGGCTGAGTTTGCCTGACCTTTACGCCGTTCTCTAGCAACATGCTCTGCACGCTTTGTCTGCTCATCATCAAGGCGGTAGTTAAGTTATGCTGCTGTCTTTCCAAGGAACATAAATGGACAGTTAATCATGTTGTAACTCATAACAGGTACCCGTTTTAACACAAGGCTTAAAGCCCACTTTGTGCAAGGAGGAGCCCTCTACTGCAGTGTCCTCAGGCTGGGGCTCACATCAGCTTTTCCTCAGTGCGGGCTTTTTCATGGTGCTTGGAAAAACTTGCTGCCAGTTGTCAAAATGATGTTACATGTATGGAGCTCTCACTGTAATTCCAGGGTAACTTCTTCCATACCTACCTAAGTTAAATGGCCACCTCCAATTTCTTCCCTGTTATTTAGATATTCCTGCAGCAGATGCCTGGGATTCAGTGGACACCCACAAAACCCATCTAGCATGTCTCCTCTCAGCCACGTGAAGCTTATAAAAGCCAGTATCACTGGCACAGACGGCACTAAATGACATAGCACATAGCCAAGTACTATCTACTGATGCTAAGATACCCTGAAAATAAGGTGGAAAGAAAAAGCTGAGAGTCATTATGAGGAAAAAGAAACACCCTTGGTGAGTATAAGAAAGGACAGAAAACAATTGAGACAGAAGAGCACCAACAGGCAGTGAAACTGGGGGAGGAGTGAAGGGACTGAGACATGCCTACAGAAAAAAGTGGTGGGTATAAAAATTCAGGGTTGCAAACATTAACGAGTGTTGAAAAAATCTATATAGTCACTGTGGTCCCTGTTGAGAGGCATAAAACTCAGCACAGCTTTCTGAACAAGAAAACAGCTACAGTGGTTTTGGTACAAGACTTACACAAAATGCTTCAAAAGAGAGATCATGCCTAGAATACAGGAAAATTTACACCATGACAAAAAGTAGACCATACTCAAAAACGTCTCAAACTCTGCTAATGTGAACTGAATTTACTATCTTCAGTAAATAACATTATTGTAAAATGCACCCAGTTAGGAGACGTAGAAGGAAGAGATCCCACCAGCAAGCAAGGAAGGTGAGGTCCATCATGCTGCACCATGAAACACAGCTCAGCACTTTCTGTTGATAAAGCAGTGAGATAAAACCAAGCCAAAGCACCCTGCACAGCACCACTCTGCCTCAGCACAGCTATTTGCTAATTGTCAATGAACAGTTTTATCTGAATCCAGCATGTCTACCAACAACACACTTCTGCCGTCTCAAACCTCCACTGTTCCGGTACTTGATATTCAACTGCTATAGCTGCAACAAGCATGAAGTTTTTAATCAAATTGATCTTCTTTTCCTTATTGTTTTTTTCACATTTGGCATGCTTGGAGCTTCGAGCCAGATCTATATTCTCAGTTCAAATCTTCTTTAAGTGGTTTTAGCCGTTACCTAGTAAAGACTCACAGTTCATCTCAACTCCTGGGGTTCTGTTGACTATTCTGAAATAAATTCTTTGATCAAGTTTGCCAAAGGACCAGAACAGCCAAGAGAAATAAAACTGAAAGTCTGTCATATAGCCAATATGAACATATCTTGGTTATTGCAAAATGCAGTGTGTCACGAAGAACAATTTTACCCCTGACACCACCTAACATTACTTTTTGTTAATATATATATATATATGAATTATTAACTGGCACTATGATTTTCTTTGAATGGATGTTTTTGCATCTGAATGGCATCTTTGCCCAAAAGATACATAAATTATATCCAAGCACTATGCAACGGCCTGTCCATTTTCTTCTATTTACACTTTTAAAATCACAATCTCCATAATCCCCCCCCGACAAACATGCCATAAACTAGACTCTGTCTAAGCAGTGGTTTTGGTTCTGGTATACACTTCTCAGATATTAAAAACATAAGGATTGGAAGTATTTCAGCATATATGATTTAGCTAAAATACTTAGTTTCAATCACACTATTGTCCTAATGAATGATTTACCCTGAGATGCTCAAGAGCAAATGGTTTCTTCTGTCTATGGCACTGACTTGTCATCGACGAAAATCTGGACATCACTTATTCCTCAGGCTCCCACAGCAATTATTCTTCTACAAATGAGTGAAAATTGCAAGAGTTTCACCTTATGGAAGTTCATTTTCAGTACTGTCACAGGATTTTGGGTTCGAGTTCCTCAACACTCTGGTCAGTTGAGACACCCATGACTCTCAGACAGGTCTCTGGAGACGTGAACAACTTCCTTCAACTTTTTCAGTGTACAGACTATCATCTCCGACCCTTGCCTTCTTCAGAGGTGTCTTGCTGCCATAGAGGCTCCAAGGGAACCAACAGAGAACAATGTCCGAGCCCAAAGCACCATCAAACTCCATCCTCAATAATCTGCACGATGGGGCAGCAAGCTTGCAAAAAACCTATTAGAAAGGTCCTCCACACAGCATATCTCTCAGCTCGGTAATGCACGGAAATTCATGCGCTAATGACAGTTTGTCTTTCATGTTCAACATGCATCGCAACTAAAATAAAATCACTTGTTTTGAATTTCTCATCACTTGTCTCTCTATAACACAACCAAAATGGAGTATTTCTGTCCATATTGTCTATGTAAGCAACCTGAACATGCAAAAACAAGTTATTCTACCAAAATTAGGCATACCCATAAGATCGTATTTTGGCATGTTGAGATAGGAATTATCTTCTCCATCTGCTTTTCCAGTTCCTCTAAATTCCAGTGTTTTATTCCAAGAAAAAAACCTCATGAATTCTAAGAAATAATTAACGGCTGCCCCACCATTCTTTGTATTTGTTTTCATCTTAAATTTCTTTAAAAGTCCACAAACATTAAATAATCCCTGGAAATTTCTAGAGGTAAAGCACATAAAATATTAACTGACAATATAAATTATATCAGCATATATTTACAGTATCTAAAATATTTTAAAATAAATGGGCAAAATGCTCAGTTTTTACTTTATAGATGTACATAAAAATGAATTGTATTCATTCACAACATATTTTTAATGACTTTTCTTCTCACCTTTCAGCAAGATAATTTTTATACATCACTTCTTGGACTTCATGTCTTTAGGAAGAATCATGATTAGTTGCATTTTTGCTGGCACAAAATCAGCATTTACTGCCTAACTTGTGGAAAAGTGGCTTCATTCCCATTTCTAATTTCAGTGGAACTGATTATGACTGGGTTATGAACCCATATCCTATAGACAGCCAATAAAAACACAAATAGGAAAAAAGTTTTTATAAAGAACTTTATAATAATATTTTTAATAGGATTCTGTTGGCATTCTGCAATTTTGCTAGAATGTTTACAGCTCTAGAAATCTTAGAAACCTAAAAGGGACACGGACTTTAACTTCTTGCACATTTACTGCTGACAGAAGATACAGCGTTTACTTAAGTTTTTCAGGAACTGTTCCTGTCCTTCAAAAATCATCAGCATCTAGCAAATAATTCTTGATTAAACAATGGATGCTCAGCCATTAATTTATTTTCTTTAGTATCTCTAAAATGCTACTAACTGGCTTGTTGAAATGCCAATATTCTCTTATAAAAATGACAAGGAAAGTATATGTGGAATAAAAAGGAATGTTAGGCATTTCTTCTTAGTTGCTTGTTTTTCTTCGTTTCAGACATGCAGTGATGTTCTTTCTTTAGTGAGGGAAAAAAACCCACAAAAAGCAATGAAAACCAGTACAAGCGTCCTCTTTCCAAGAGCCTCCTTTCCATCCAAGCCTGTCAATGACCTTTTCTTGAAGAAAATAGCATCTCACCTATCACACAACTTCAGTTCTTAACCTCTCTGCCTTCAGCTTTTAGCCATCCTGCCAGCTAGTGACAAATAAAATGGATTGGTTTGTGATGTAGACACGTGCCCAGAAACAGGTATCACCTAATTCCTTTGACGCGGACAGTCTTCAGCCATTTAATAGGTGGCATTCAAACAAGGCACCCTGAAGGGGCACGCGCCTTATCGCGCTGCCGATTCCCAAGGCATTCAGCACACGTAGAAGTGATGGCATTCAAACACACAGGGTGGCATGCAGCAAAAATACTGCTGCTTTCTGAACTTCAGGTATGTGAATTCTGCCAGCCAAATCTGACATTCACACTGCCTGCCAAGTTTAGAATTGCATTAGTTTATGTACATACACACTGTGTGTGCTCACACGCACCTCAGTCTCTCCACTCCTGCTAACCAGCTAGACTGTGTGCCTAACATTAAGAACATTGTTTCTAAGGGATTTGGTCATTCTGGAATTTTGCTGTAGTAATTACTAGTAGTTACTAGTAGAATTAGTAATTTTAATCCCATCCATTACTATTACATGTATTTTTGTAAAGCTGTCACTAGTTTTGTACACCCAAACCAAGAATTTAGTTTTGAATCTGCTGGAGGTACAGCTGGGGAAAAAAACTCCAAACCCGCAAGAGAAAAACAGTATTTCTCAGTTACAGATACAAATCAGCAGTAGAAAATAACAGAGTTTAAAATCATCATTCTCCTGAAAGCCTTGAAATGAAAAACAAAGCCACTTTGGATGGAAACTCCTTTGCCGCCAACATGTGATTTTCTTCACTACCAACACTGGGAATGACACTATAATAATTAACAACATGTACAGCCTTGATGAACATTTAATTGAGAGATACGACTACATGTAATTCTGCTGAAGCAGGATATTGCATTTTCTGAGTAGTGCAGATCAGCAAAGTCACTCTAAATCACTTGATATTAAAACATGCTGATTTAAAACTAAAATAATTTACTCTGAACCCCACTTATTCAGCAGAGTTCAAACATGAACAGCTAAACTGTTATTCTAGAGAACAATTACCCAAAGGAAAGTCTCCATTCAAGTCTAATAAAGCCTCATTTTCCAAATCAATAAAAAGAAAATACTATTCAGTAACAAAAAAGTAGGATGCTTCTGCTTTGCTGTGAAAGACAAAGGGGTAGAGAAGAAAAAAGTGCAAGTGTTCTTTTACTTTTACTGTACAAAACACTGTGTATATTTAGTGTTTTTCCTGTTTTCCACTCAGTCTCAAGCATTTGTCCAATCTAATTTAATGTACTTCTCACAGTAGGCTTGCATCAGCTCCCTAAGGAGTGAGAGCATTCCTGGAAGCTTTTGCAGGTGTAAAGCCCCTTTTCCCTACGGCTCCTCCATCCACCCCATAAATCTGGCCTGGTGCAAGCGGTGCCCTGTACTCTGCTTTCTTGGCAACCCCTCTCTGTTTACTCACTCCTTGCAGCCCAGCGGGCACCCAGTTTATTTAGAGAGTTTTCTTTGGATAACACTTCTAAATGCTGGCAACTATGCAGAAAGCACTATCATTGCTTAACATCAACATCTCTCCAGGCTGGTAAAAGAAAAAGGGTGTGATTTCTCATCTTCATATTCATCACCTTTTTTGTCCACAAGGATTAAGCAACAGGCATGGGGATACCTGACATTTATCTTTCCAGGGAAACTCTCGTTCAACAGGAACACTGTTCTTGTTCATGGTGGAAAGACCTCGGGTAAAACCGAAGTGACAAGCCAATTATAGTATGTTGTGATTTGCATTTACTTCAGGTTCACCTTTGAGATGGAGGACTCATCTTTTCCTTGCAAAGCACAATGCACATTTATGGCATAAGAAAATTGGTGTTACTGCTACCACTCATTTAAGTCCGCTGTCCCTGGACAAACTAAGCATATATAAGTGTATTCTCAAAAAAATGCCACGTACTCTTGAGCTGTTACTGTATGCTTCTGGGAACAGTCAGTTTAGTCCTCTTCAGTAACAGATGGGCTAGCAGTGGGACTGGAGCCAGATTCTTACGGAAACAAGACTTCTACAATCAGGCGGCTTGTGTGCATGTTTGTCCACTCCAGCTTCCCCCCAAGGCAAACTGACTTTTCAACCCAGTAGCTGATATTGATCAGACTTGACAGAGGGACAATTCATAAAAATGTTACCTTCTTACATATTTAACAAAAATAAATGGCATGGCAAAGGAAAGATACTGTGCAAATCCTGTGCCAAAGAAAAGGTGGAGCATGCGATATAGCTCTCATTGCATATCAGAAATGCACAGGAGAGAAACCGGCAATGCAAGACAGTTGAAGAAAAACCGTCAGACTGAGCTCTGATCATCTTAAGGCACCAAACCACAAAATAAATCCAGAAACATAAAGCCAGATTTTATTAATTCTGCTGCTTATGAGTCTACCTGTTAATTAAAATCACAGTAATTCGGCACTCACTCAGCATCTTCTGTGTTTCTTTAATTGCTAATTTTGTATGCAAGGAATGGGACTTGGAGAAGAAAGTAACCAATATTGTCTTGGAATCGGTCAATAAACATGAAGTAAGCTTGTGGCTGCCAAATACCTCTGCAAAATGTGAGGCAACAACTGCTTTTCAACTGCAGCAGAAGTCGCAGCAGAAATATCTGCTCACCAGTGAGCGGGCTCCGCACGACGCCCACGTCCTGCCAAGCCCAGCAAGACAGTTTGCTCCATATTTGCCAGGAACTTCCAGGAACTTCGGCGGCCTCAACAACTCACTCCCACTGAATTTCAATACATTCTCTGTGCCTTACACGTTACAAAAATTAACCTGTGCAGTCCATGTGGTTGCCCAAAACCATAAATGGGGATATCTAGCACTAGCTTCCAACCTCAACTTTAGAAAAATGTGTCACCTAGAGCTCTTACCTGTCATTGCCCCCCAACTCCTCTACATATGTGGAGAGTGGGGATCATTAGGAGACATCAGGAGGAGGAAGGGAAGGGTCATGCCACAGGGTATCAGCTACCTTTTTCTTCTTTCGCCCTGAAACCTTGGGTAGCAGGTTATCAAGGAGCTCCAAGCAACTCCACAGCCAGCATTCCCCACAGACCAAATACAGAGCAATGGAAATGGTCTAGTTCAATCTGTTTCCACCATGTTGCATATTTTCATTTCAATCCAAACATTTAGATGCTTAAACTACAAAATATTCAAGATCTGGCCTGGACATAAAAATTCCCACATAAAGGAAAAAAATCCAAATATTTTTTTCAATTCTGAATCAGGGGAAATACTAAGTGCAGAATCTTTCTTAAATTATTTAATTTTAAGAAGTACACAGGAATGCATTAGGATCGCTGTATCCCCAGCTACCAAACTGATGGATGTCTCTGCTCGCTGGGCTTCACTTCAGCTTGCCTACAGAGAGGTCCACTAAGGAAATCCAGCTGCAAGACAGCAAGCTGGCAGCGCAGGGAGCTGAGGAGGCAGGCAGACAGCAGGACAGACTGGCGGGCAGGAGTGCAAAGCAAAGCGGTATGGAGAGTCGTCAGCCATCTGCCTCCCTTGCAGTTAGAACTGTGGGATGATCAACAGGTTCCTGTGGCATTTCCTTGCGGTTCTCCTCTAGAAAAAACTATTAACTGAGATGAGTAAGGTTAGGAATACCAGAAGTTGCCAAACAAACATATTATTTTCAAGGAACTCAACGCTGAATGACGCTTGGTTGGTATTTCATAACATAACATAAAAAAACCCTAGAGCTTTCAGGTTATTTTCCTGATCCAAGAAATCCATACTACTGTCACAGCAGCACCCGGCAGAAAAACATAAGCGCATTTAAGGGTGCATTTTCCTATGAATGTTTTGTTATACCAAATGCATAGCCTCAAAAAGCTCTTTCATGCTTAAAAATGTGACTACTTTAAATGAATCATAAAAGTTAGTGGTTGTTACACTGGCTTCTCAAGCTGTTATTTTATGCCTTAAGCCAAATTTAAAAGAAGCAACACCAGAGTGTAACATCAACTTGTCTTCAGTTACTGGTTTGCTTCATTTGCATTTTCTCAACAAGGAGTTGTGAAATGTTAAACAACCTGAAGAATATTTCTAACTTGTTACAGCAGCTTTGCTTTGAATTATCCTCTGATTAGTTGCATAACAAAAAGGCTTCTTTATCTTCAAAGTATTTCAGGCACAGATAAAAATAAACAGCTTAAAAATACTACATCGTGCTACTAAACACAAAAATACTACTACACTATTATTTCTCACCCCAAACATTTCATACGTTCATATAAAGTCCACAAATACTGCATTTGGTATCTGAACTGCTCACTTTGATTAGATATCTTTAAAAAACCATATCAAAGTAGAAAAATGATAATTTAATATACACGAAGAAACACACATGAAGGGAGTCACCCTTTTTTTAATGTGTGCTAGGGGATACAATACACTTCTAAAACATTATTTAAACATACAAGGCTTCAGGTAAAAGTAAGCAAATAATACACGAGTTGCCCAGAGAGGTGGTAGATGCCCCATCCCTGGAAACATTCAAGGTCAGGTTGGACGGGGCTTTGAGCAACCTGATCTAGTTGAAGATGTCCCTGCTCATTGCAGTGGGGTTGGACTAGATGACCTTTAAAGGTCCCTTCCAACTCAAACTATTCTATATGTCATGATTCTACATGGAAAACGAACATCTCATTTTAGTTGGACCCTTCTGGGACGTCTGCATCTCTAGCAGGATGAAAAGGGGAGCCCGGGACGGCTAGCACAAGAACACCGCAGTTGGCTCACTAAAGGTTGGCAAATATTGCTCATTCAAGTGTATAGAGCTATGTTTGCAGTAATGAGGGATAAGACCTGGGCCCTTGATAACAATAAGGGCAAAAGCGAGTCTCTCTGGTGCATGTGCAGAGCAAGCCCCGGTTACGTGCTGCAGCCAGCTGGGATGCTGGTTGTTCAGCTCCGCCGCAGGGCATTGCTGCGTGGTCCTTGGCTCCCTTACAGCAGAAGCACTTGAAAACACTAAGGTCCAGACTGAAAGTATTACCAAGAACACAGAAGTCTGAGTCTAAAAAATGGTGAAATACTTGCTTACACATACAACTCCTACGATTTTAAAGCAGAGCACCCTTGCTCACCAAGTTTCATAAACCAGCCCAGACAGACTCACCAACCTTTTCACGTAATTTTGCCTTTCTGGAGGGGTAGAAGGAGGTGATTAAAGGTTAAAGCTGGGATTCAGATTGTCAAATTCTTTTAACAGTTTCTAACGCTTTCAACCAGTATTCAGCAGTGCTTTCACCCTCCCTCTCCACCCTCTCAGCTCCCCATCTCTACTTTGTACTTTTAATGCAGAACTATGCTTCCTAGAGCAGCAACCAGAGTGAAGCTCATCTCTCAGAGTATCAGCCTTGCTCCATGAATTCCTCATGAAAAATGCAGCAAGAAATCTCTAGCGGGAGTCTCACTGCCTTTCCACACGTTGGTCATCTGCAAATGAAAGAGGGGAAGTGTAAAAGAGAAAATGGCTGGCTGGGAATTTTTAGCAAAATTTCTCCTGAAAAAAACCATACGATTCATTAGCATCAAAACTTTCGTCAAAGGAATTGATTGATTTTCTTTGAGAAGTCTGCGAGGCATTTTGATTTCAGGTGAAAAAGTCCTCTTAGTGATGTGAAGCTTACTACACTTTTAAAAAGGTACAAAGTGGCTAACTCTGAAGCACAGCATTTATCTAAGACATATTTTTACGCTTGATTTGGAAAGCAGTGAAAGCTACCTCTTCACTGCAATTTGGCATGGAATTTTTTAAATCCCACATTTTCACAGGACAAAGAACATTCTCCACCAGCTCTGACTGTCAATCACCCCTTCTACACTATGGCCCAAGGAGGCTCTGCAGAAAGAGCTATAGGTATCTCTGGGTACACCTATGCTGCTCAAGTGAAGGTGGTGCCAGGAGGGGTTCTTGGGCACCATACTCCTGAATACTTCAGCTGTTCAGCCCACCTCCACTTTTTGCTCTTTGTCTTCAGGGACAGTTTGCTCCCACAACGCCTCATTTTTGGGAAAAAGGACATGAGATGGATAAATTGGCCACAAGTCTGGCTCATATGGTACTTGACAGGTCATAAAACGTGCGATTAAAGATTCGTGCTACAAAAAACACCATTCTGGTGGGCTGCAACATAGTTTTCTCATTCTTTTGGATAGTTTGGACCACAAAACCCATGGACTATGTGCAAGGGCTAAAGGACTACCACCTGCTGCCCAGAAGAGGCCCATGGTCAAGTACAAGATGGGATAGTAGCAGCCCATCAACTCCGGTGCAAGTTAGCCCTCGGTGATGTGGAAGGGGAAAGCCTGCATCATTTCACCTTGGGATCAGGAACTGCTACCTACGTTCAACATGTTTGCACATACGTACATATATACATATGTATAAAAGCTCTAAGTCCTTTGTATGGATCGACATTAAGGTGGATCTGCAATTTGTTGGAATTGATTCACTTCTTGCTAGTTCTGGTATGCACTGAGCATGAAGAATGGACCAGCGTACACATTAAGTAATGGTTAAATATGCTTAGATTGCACTGGTGCACCTATCCAGTGTATGGCTGCTAGGACAAAAGAAAGAAATGGCATCATAGAAAGGAAGGGAAAGATTAAAACACAGAATAAATGTGAGCGTTTCAAAAGCTACACAGCAAGGGATATATGTTCATTCTCATCAGTCTTATTTTCAAAAAACTACTGTGTAGGGGTTTTAGAATGATATCATCTTTATAAAAATTATTTCCACTCTTCTTAAAAATAAACCAAAAATACCACAGCAATTTCCCAAAATTTCAGATTTGGCTTTATATTTCCACTCTTTGCATCTCCAGTGTCACTTCATTTGGTAATCTGAGATGTTGTCCATGCTATTTACTCGAATTTTAGGGAATGTATTTACTGTTATTATTAACTCAACTGGATTATAAAATGTATTTTAAATAAAAGAAACTGAATAACCTAGTCTTAGTATTCATCACAATTTTGCAATATGTATATTTTAAATGAAGTATTTTGAATCTTCAGGTAAGGTTTCAGAGACAAAAGTTAACTTGCAAAGCATTTTTAGTAGAGGAAATAAACATGACTCAAAATACCATATATTAAAAAAAAAAAGAAGATACACAATAGGGAAAAAGACTAACTAACCATAAATATAAAAACATTGTGATCCAAACCTAGTATTTGCATCACTACAGACTTCAAGACTGACTACCCAGATTTGAAGTAAATACCACAACAACAGCAGACCAGCAGCTTAGTAGCATCAAAACCCAAGCCAGGCTTCCGACACGGCCACACCTTGGTAGACTTTCATTGTACATCCCAGACAGAACCATGCCTGCTCTCAACCCAGGGTAGAGCTGATGCAGGACACCAGCTCTCAGACAAAGCAGATAAAACAATGGCAGACCTCAAAAGATAAATCTAAAGAAAGACCAAAAGTAGATTCTGGGTTTCTTTATAAAAGTGCATGACAAATAGAATTTTTTCATTATGGCTTCAAATTGTCCCTGGTGATCTTAGGAGGCAATATTTTCAGTACATGGACATGTGTAGATCTGTGCCATGAGTATTGATATATTTGTTGTATTTCAAGGAAACCAATATTATATACTGCTGCACTTAATTGGTCCCAGGTGTGTTTCAATTACTACCCATAAGGATTTTACTCCATTATTTACACATAAGCAATTAAGCACATAACCATGTTTGATACAGTTGACACTCGTCTGTTCAATAGAATCTCTGTCTTCAAATATAAAGAAACATTTTTCAGATAATTTTCCTTTTCGGTAAGACAATTACAGTCAAACTGCTTCCTTCTCCTAGTGACAGTTTCAAACCCACTTGTTAGTAGGCAAAAATTATCAGCAGTGAGTAATTCCTGCGTCCCCTGGAACACAAGCTGCTGGTTTCAGTCCTGTTTTCAGTCGGCACCATGCACCCAACTGCAGTACCACTAATTAGCACACTTCTTTGCAGGCTGGTCATGCCAACCAGACTACACAAGCTACAGAAACAAAACTCACTTTCAACAGCAATGCCCCACGACAGGGCTACAGAAAACAGAAATTTGTGGAATTTAATGGCGATGCTGGTTCTCTATAGCCACTCTGAGGTTATACAGGACACCTACATTTCCAGGAATGTCCGTCTGGCATATTTCATGTGTATTAAAGTTATAAATACTAACATTTAAAAAAAAATGAAAAAAACCCTCCCAAAAAACAGAATCTCATTATTCCCAAGAGGCTCATCAGAACAAGTACAATCATAATTCAAAGTTAAATGGCATTATTTTTTTCCAAAAAATTTTTAAACTATTCCATGTATATCTGCATTTTGTGTGCCTGGAAAGTTGCACAAAACGTGTTGCTTCAGGGCTGCACCTAATTATATTGGGCATCCAGAAATAGGTGTATCTGACTCAGAATTTCTGCATGCTTTGCCAACCAATCAAACCGTAACAAATGCAAGCTATGGTTAAATTAAGCAATAAAACACCGCAAGCTGCAAGTTGTAACGTATCAGCATACACCACACTGCAAGGAAGAAGATCACAACAGGAAATAGTTTCAAAGTAGTAGTTGTCCTCAGCACGCTGAGAATATCATCACAACTGTGACCTTGTGTGATCGGAGTCAGAGGATTAACTATTCTAAACTGAATGCTACAGAACAGGATTAAACACAAAATTTGGATAAGTGCACCAAAGTAGTGATATGTGTGATTGCCAGCTATTATCTACCACCTTTTTAAACCTTTATAAATGCAAGTTTTTTCGCTTGATAATCATCCCTCTCTGTAGACAGAATCTTGAAGCCAGATTTAATTCCTTTAATGACTCTGACAAACACAGAACTGCTACAAAACCAGACTTAATGAGCAACTCATGCTGAAAATTTGTCATTAACCTTAAGCCAAGATGGTCAGCTCAGGTGCTGTGGTCCATGACAGGTGGGCAACAGACCAGATCACCCAAAGAAAAGCCATGCTCATCCAAGTCTCTTCACTGTGAAACATCTCCAAGATGGCAGGTGCAGCTAAGCTGTTTTACTTTACTCTTTCTTTTTCACAACACTATGCAAGCAAATTATGTAAATCAGCCAGAGGAAATCTGGTCCCAGAGATTTCAAAAGAAAGTGTATTTCATCATGAGAACGTTAGGATATTTGTTTTCATGCCCCAAGGCTGGTCGTTAATAATCATCAACTTGCACAAAGTTGCTAGACAAAGCTCAAAACAAGATAGTAGATTCATCCTCTCATATTTTCTGCTTAAATTTTAGGAAAGTTAAAAATTAGTCATAACAGTAAGAGAATGGGGCTGAGAACTATAAAGCAATTACAGTCATTGATAGGCAATCATGCATAGACAATCATGACAGCAATTAAAGGAGAAACCAGTAAGCAACCCACGCCAATACTGAGAACTTTCCGTTAATAGCTGCTGTGCCATAGAACCACTATAACCTTGCTAATCCAGTCATTTCACTAACTTGTAAGGGCAGTTTCTAAATGGGAAGTGATGTCTTGAGTTGCAAGGAGCTCTTTTAGTTCGTAGGTATGTGTCAAGCAGTGAGGCAAAAAATTCCAAGCAATGTGGCAACGTAACATCAATCTCTTTATACGAATACACGTGCTTTTTTAGATTGCTAATATAAAGAACAGTCTTCAACCATATTCATTATTAAGCAAACTCTGCTATTAAACACTGCTCTGCACAAAGGCTGCAAGCTTAATATGCAATCGGCTATCAAACTAAAATATGTTTAAGAGCTATTTGAACAACTGAAGTATTTCCTATTTATTTTAGATTAGGAACATATCCAGATTTCCATGCCTGCAAGAGAACAATCATTTTCAGAAATGAATAAAACTGTATGTAGCAAAATACATTATTTTGTACCCCATCATTTTCCAAACTCTATGGTTACTTTTGCAGCAGTGTTTTAATGGCTACTTTTCAAGGAAAAGTATTTTGCCACTTACAGTCTCTGTCATTCACTGCAAATGGCTAAAGTAAAGATCTACAGACATTGTCTAAAGCACATGGTGATCCATTGCAGCTGCAGGTGATTTAGCATATAACCTAACACAGTTCACGCAGCACCAGCGACCACTCGGGAGGCTACACAAGACAGCGACGACACAGGGCTGACAGAAACCTGAAGCAGATTTTTTTTTTTAAATCACACAGCACTCTTAGAAAATTCAAGAACACTAAGATCATAGAATCATAGATTCACAGAATCATCGGTTGGAAAAGACCTCTAATGAAGCATCCTGTTACTTCACCGGTATTTTGCTTGAGTAAGAACTTCCAGACTGAGCCTGGAATTAATGGCTAATAAACAGCTTGAGAATTTGGCCTGCTACTTGTACCTGCTAAAGACTTCTCTATCCAAAAGTACTAGTATTTGATTCAACAAAATACAAAATCATGTTCTCTGCTTTTATTAACAGGGACAGCAATATCTGTCAGCACTTTTATATATATATATATATATATATAAAAATAAACATCTACATGCTTGAATGCATCAGAGAGTTTTCTGAAAGCCCAAAATAGCATGAGCTGAATGCCAGGATGGTGCTGAAATTTCAAAGGAAATAAACCACTGTGATAAAAGCTGTGCTCTTTTCACCCCTCAGCAATGTCCACAGGGTCCTCTTACAAGGGTGACCATTAGCAAGCCCTTGGGTTCCAGTTCCATGGTCCTCTGAGGGAGGACTTAAGTTAATCAGAGAGCACAGAGGTAGAAAATGATCATTAGTCCGTTAGGATACCAACTGCGCGCAACCAAAAGAAGAAAAAATTGACTGGCAAAAAAACCACTCAAAGGGAAATCTAATGTCTTTATTTTGAGCGGCGTTTCAGGAAACACATGAAATCTGCTAAGAAGAAAAAGAAGCTTTTCCTCACCTTTCAGTTGGAAAAAGAACCTAGAAACACTTCACTTCCAACTCAAAAGCTTGCCATGACTCTCCATATAAAAAAAAAGGAATAAGCATGCTTTTCCAGTGGGTTCCCCCCCCCCTCAGGATATCAGAGCTGACAGTCTTATTTGCT
Source organism: Opisthocomus hoazin (assembly GCF_030867145.1). Lineage (NCBI taxonomy): Eukaryota > Metazoa > Chordata > Aves > Opisthocomiformes > Opisthocomidae > Opisthocomus > Opisthocomus hoazin. The sequence continues at coordinate 96,904,721 of NC_134415.1, forward strand.
TTGTCTTTGGGGAAGACAAGGGTGTCCACACGAACAAGGGTGAGGTTCCAGGAAAGTGTGCGTTCTCCCTGGTTCGCTACGGTTGCATGAATGGAGAGGCCATACATTTCCAGCTTTCCCAGCACGTTCTCTGAGGCACTAAACAAGCAAACACAAAAGACATCCAGATGTTGGGGGGGGGGGGCAACAAATTTTAGGGTCTGTTTTAGTGAACACAATGTATTGAATGATCCTATGCAGCTCCGAAACAGCAGACACAGTGGACTCAGCCTACCTAGACAGAATATATATCAATTTTAAACAACTGTCATCTAGAGGTTAGCTGGTAAGATGGAAAAACTATTCAAGACTTTCAGTCACAAAGATCTGAACTGCTGTTCCATCCCAGGTCACAAGCAAAACATATTCCTTTTTACTCCTGTTTTTGAAGAATTTGCACAAAATTTATACAAGCCTTCAAAAGTTTGGTAGAATGTCCCAAAAGACACAGTGACCATATGACAGCAATAAGATCAGTTGAAATTAATCAAACTAGCTCAAGCACATTAAGTCCATCTCATCCCATACTACAGACTACAAAAGTATGCAGAAGCCTGCTTTGAGCAAAGCAGCTTCATAAAAACATACCTTAAAACCAACAAACTACCCCAGTTCATGTCTACCTTTCTCAAAGTTTGTCACTCCCTAGGATTTTGACAACAGCTTGTTTCAAAGAATCCGTGAGACTGACAGCAATCTGTTCTCCCAGGGCATTCCACTATTTTCTCCACGTTCTTACTAGTCTGTACAGCCACTTAATATCTGCTGGTTTTTTAGCTCCCAACCTCAGAAAAAGTTGTAAGACCAGGTGTAACTTTACCACCGTTAATTCACCTGCATCCCGGTATCCATGTCACATGCTCAGAAGCTGCACTGCCATTCTGCTTGTTCTTCCACCAGTCACCCGTTTGTCTAACTCAGTATCTTCGGACAAAGCCATATAATGCAGGAAGAAAACTCTCATTAACCACGTGACATATTACATTCATAAAATCTTTACACAGTGAAATTCCTGGCTAATGTAACAGCTCGGTATCTGCCAAAATAAGTGTCACTTTCAAAAAGTAACTAGAAAAAAAATACACCACTGTTTTAGGTACAGGTTTACTGAAGTTTGGTTTAGTTGCAGTAAATTAGAAATGCACCCATGTTAGTCTTCTGCTGTCAGTAGTTTATCTCTGAATAAACAGTATTTCTACCACATGCTGCTGAGGTTGTCAGACCCAGCAAAAAGGACCGGTTTCATTTGTTCTTTTTTTCCACTTATTGAATCATGCAAAGCTGACTTTCTGATTTTATTACTCAGTTATACACGTAGTTTGAAAAATTAACTAGCCAGATGCTTTTTACAGCTACTGAAAGTTAAGAGGAATAACTTTCTCCCGGGGCAGTAAGAGGAGCTAACTCTGAGCGGAGGGGCAGGGGTTACACAGTCCCAGGGATGAGCACTTGGAGCCTACAGCTGCGGCCAGAATGAGGTTGCAAGAACTGAAATATTAAGAGTTTGAGTGACACTGTCGCTGTGGCAACAGATAAGTCATACCTTTGAGATATTAGCTAGACAGAAATCATACAAGGAGTGATAAAGGTCCATCTCAACAAAGATGCCGGGGTTACCATCCTGAATAAAAGACAGTGACTTTGCTGTCTGTGGTAATTTAGAAAAAGGCAGGAGGAGAATTGATACTTTTACCTACGATGCTGACCAATGCCATTGTGTTGTCCTTCCATATTATTCCAAGAGAAAAGACCGATTTCTTCTGTGAAGATTTTTCACCGTTTGCAGAGCATGTAAGACACTGACAGATAGCTAGATAGGTAACTAGAACACCCAGTAACAAAACTGATACCAATACTTGGTATTATTTAATCATGAACTTGCATCTCTTGCATTTATTACAAGAAAGAAGTTTGCAGATTAGCGAATGACATCCTGCAGAGCTGTGGCTGGGAGTGCCATCATTGTCACAAGGTATTCAAACAATTTTCCAGCCTTCTGCATTAATTATTGTTTTTGACAAAACTAAAAAAGTTAATGATTTTTTAGAACACAAAACCAGCAATTCCCAGGGCTAGGCTACGAGATACCAGTTTTATCTTCCTGTCAGAGAACAGTATGAACTGTATGCATAGTGATTTGTTGCCGTCACCTGCACACCCTCTAGAGGTAGGCAAGGCAGCCCTCCGTTTGAAATTAATCCACAGATCCATACTTGGAACAGCATAACCTGCCAACGTTACGCATTCATTACTGTATGCTTCATGTTTAAAGACAAGGCTGGAAGACAGAGCTTTATCACCGAGCCTTTGCAGCACACCAAATACAACAGATACCCTGCGTGTTCATCAGACACGGCTCTGCGATACGCGCCGGACTGCGATGAAGGCAAACACTAGTTCATTGCAGAATGCTAAGTGGAGGTGTTGGGAGAAGACTGGGCCTCCCTACTACACTTTTCCTATTCCCAAAATCAAAATACACTTCAGACCTCTTGACTGATTGTTCTCTAAACGACTTTAAAATCTTTACAACTGTTCACGTTTTCATCCAGGATCATTTTCATTTTAGTCTTATTTCATAGATATTTGCCTCTTTTACACTCAAGACAGAAAAGAATACAATTTTTCCAGGGATTAATCAACCTGAAAACATAATCAGCATTTCATAAAAAACATATTTCTTAAATACTGAGCACTCTGCTAGTTAATTTTGTCTTCCAGATACAGATTGCATCTGAAATGTCACTGCACTGTCTTAACATATCCAAGTTTTCAGTCAGTATCCGTTATATTATTGATGATTAATTCCTAAAGCTGATGATAAAGGCAAGCCAAAAAGAATGCCATGACCGTTCATTGCAGTGAGGTAGTTTACAGACATAGGCAGATGAAAAAATACTGAAGACCAAAATCATAAAGGATTTTTCGAAGTAAATACTTCTCTTCTGACACTTACTGGTGTGAGATTGCGCTTCATTTTGGTACAGCTCCTTGAGCTCCAGATTTGCCCTTAATGAACAGCAGCAATAACAACATTTAATTAAATATTATCATATTTTTAGATGTATTTGGTATTTTATGGATATCATTAACTCAGCTATCGTTTCAAGGAGAAATTCCCTGGACATGAATAAGACTGACTGAATTCCTTCCTGTAGAAAAAGTCCATAATGACTGTATTTCTCACTGAGCTAAAGGGTATTCAGGAGTACTGGAATGTCACACGCACCTCCCTGGGTTTTCCTCCAAGTGCAGATGTAGCCACGCAGGAGGTCAGAGATTGGGCTGCACTGTGCTGACCCAGCCGCATCCCTTTCCATCCAACAATGCGCAAGAGCAGCTAAAAAGTGACCGAGGCCTAGGGTGGACCCAGACAGGAATAAACCAGCTGAGGCTCAATCTCAGCAAGGAGATTTACAGATTTAGCAAAGGAAAAGCGATCAGAAAAATGATCAGGTAGTGTATAAAATGCTCATGTTGTAGTAAAAATATTACTGATTATTTCCTCAGGTCTGCACACAGAGTCAAGACTTCAGTGGAAGAAAAATATAATGATCAATACCATGTTTTATTTATATATAAATCTAATAAATTGATTCACACCCGGACTCCAGCTTTCTCTCTACAGAAAGCAGATAATAAAAGGGGGAAAATGTTAATTTAAAACATATTATTATTACAAGACAAACACCTTGCTAACCTTAAAGTCCTATCCAGTATCAGCTGAGTACTGTTACAGTCCAATAGACATTCATAAATTCTCCTTCACCTCCATGATTTTGTTCCCACCTAGATAACTCCTCCTGCCTCTGCGATTCCACCAATGCTCTCACCGTAACTCTCTGCATAATCTCTCCAAACAGCAAAACCTCATGTGGAGTGCCCGCATGTACACAACGTAGCAGCTTTGAAGATTTCAGGATAGGCCTTCCTCTCTCCATAGAAAAGTCCTTGAGCACAACTTCAGAAGCTTTATAAACCTGTCTCTAATTGAGATGGAGTTTCGCCATCACCCTGGACTGAAAGACAGAGCTCTTATCAATGTTCAGTTTGATGGTTTCTACTAACTACCATGTAAGTGTCTAAAACTATTAATGACACCACAAAAAAGAGTATGTCTACAAGCATTTTCAGGATGAAAATCAAATTCCTACCGAACAGTATTCATAATTCAGGATCATCACCTGCCTCATCTCTGCCTACAACGATCTCTCAATTTCAATACCCCAGCAAACAGATTATTCGCGGAAGCCAAATCACGAGCTTAGTCAGCAGTCAGTGTGACCTTTGAGGAAGGCTAACTTCTTTCCAGACAGTATCATCAACCACTAAATGAAATCTATTGTTTCTAAGCTTAAGGGGAAAGAAATTCATCTGTTTGAACAAACTGTTCTATTATATAAAAATTTACAACACCCACAGATGTTAGCAAAGCTGTTCCTCTTTTATTCTAAATTCTGCTTCATCTTCAGTCTACAGATGCAGTCAGGACATCTCAAAGTGAGAAACACTCACATATTAGATGACTAGCAACTGAATAAATCACTTCAGAGCGTGCACACTTATTGCAACTAACTATAGTTGCACAGGAGGTGTACTGGAACCTCCTTGGAAAAGACAACATTTAATTAACATTTCTAGTAAAAACAAGAAGGTGAGGACAAAGGCATGAGAAAAGGACATTGAAAGGAGATTGTAGCAAGGTGGGTGTTGGTCTCTTTACCCAAGTAATAAGTGACAAGAGGAAACAGCCTCAAGTTGCACCAGAGGAGGCTTAGATTGAATATTAAGAAAAATTTCTTCACCAAAAGGGTTATCAAGCATTGGAACAGGCTGCCCAGGGAAGTGGTTGAGTCACCATTGCTGGAGGTATTTAAAAGACGTGTAGATGTGCTGCTTAGGGACATGGTTTAGTGGTGGACTTCGCAGTGTTAACTTTACAGTTGGACTCGATGATCTTAAAAGTCTTACCAACCCAAATGATTCTACAGTTCTATGATGTTAAGTTCTGCCTCCCAAATGCACTTCAGAAGGGTCTGAGCGACAGGGCTAAGAAAAGCCCTCCAACTGCCAGCACAGACTCTTCTCTCCCCCCCATTCCACAGATACCTGCAAGTAGCTCATTCACACGCTGCTTTACATCTCCTGCCACCTATACGCATTCCTTTGCGGAGAGCAGCAAAGAGCAAGACTCTGCTCCTTCCCGTGGCAATGGTTCATCTCATGCATGTGAAAAACACTGACTCTACAGGAAAGCATCACTGCACAGAGACGAGAGCAGAAACAGAGATTTCTTTCCTCCTAGTGATTTTAAAGACTACTTCCAACCCCAGTCAGCATAACTTTCTTGGATGTAAAAGAGTTTTTCAAGCTGATTGAGTTTGCTGTGTGATTTTCTGGCAGTGCCTCTTCCCTGGTGCTGGGCCACCTGAAGGGACGAGGACATCACCTGCTCACCAGCCCCCGCTGCGGTGTGGATGCTGCTCCAGCCTCACCACGCCAGCTTTGACTGAGCCTTCGCCTGTCATACTCTGAAGACATGGCAGTTATAGCACTGCAAAGATGCGATTACTGATACAGACTTGTCTCCTGGGGAGACCAACCTGCTTTTCTAAGCTCACTGCCAAGGATGAGTGGCCCTCCACCCCCACCACTTAACAGAAAGGCATCCAAAACAATATTTCATTTCCATCTTCCCACAAAAGGCCCTCTCAAGTATGTCAGGATCCTTATGCTTATTTAGAAACGCCCCAGCAGTAACTTGTAAGTGCATTCCTGCCACGACAGCCTGGAAGAGTAAGATTTGTGCATTTGCTTCTAATGGGTAATTCTCTGATACCATGGTTATGGATGAGCTTAGGCCATACAAACCAATAAAATTTATTACCCTAGGACAAGTTAGATGCTATTTCTGACTGAGCAACCTCAAAAGGGTGTGTGCAGATGCTCTAATCTATTACACTAGTGAACTAGTTTTTTTACTTCTCAAAGCAGAAAGATTTTACTCTCCTGGTTTGGTCGTATTTGTCTGCTGGCTGTTGCTATCATATGATATTGGGTATGACTACAAGAAAATAATTAAAACTCTACAGAAATCTTGAAAGGCGTAATACATTTGTTTTTTTGAACTAGGGAGTCTCAAAGCAAGAAGGAAGCCAAGACAAACAGGAATATATTGCTTAAATCAAGCAGTGGGCAGGTACAGAACTTCCTTTCTTCATTATTTCTAATCAGTTTAAGAGCATGATTCATTTGTTAAACTTCATTCTATACAAGTGGGGAGAAAAAAGTGAATTACCCATTGAATGTACAACAGAATAATGAAAGGAAGCTGCAGGTACTCCATGCCTTTGAAAATCATCCACTCTTCAATAAAATGCTTACTTGCATATTTATGTCCATCTCTGTTAGGGAAAAGACACACATTTATGTTTGAAGATTTTCTTAAGTGAAGGCCAAACAGAGAAATTCAGATATATCTAGCTGGAGGACTGTGTCCGCCTCTGAACCACTGGACCAGAGTGCATATATTAACAAGTAATCACACAGTCTTTCAAGGAGAAGGCACTGCCTGAGACTACACTTCATTGCCCAAAATGATGAACGTTTTGCTGAGCTTCCTGTAACGCAATTACACTGCAGCTCAGACAGCTATCACAAGATAAACCTAACGTTCCACAGAAAATTGAAAATACTTCTTGATTAAGCGCAGCTGACCTGTAAGACAGCCTTTGAATTTTTAATTAATATCTTTAAAAGAAGTTTACTTTGCACATGAGCACAGCAACTGCTTAAAATTATTTTGCTATTGATAAACCTTACAGCTAATGAATTTTCTACCTTAACTGACATGTGGTGGCAATCCCTTGGGTAATCTACATCTGCTCTCTCACAGGAAATCTGTAAACTAAACTTAAAAAAAACCCTCTCTCAGAGAAAACAAGAAGGGAGAAAAAAAAAATACAAGTTTCCCAAACTCAGTATAGTTTTATATAATACATATTTAGAAGTGAATCTCAATACACCAGCATTCATTAAAAAAAAGCCAGAAATGCATGCTCTGTTGTGTTAATCATTTGCAAAGGGAAAAAGTAACATTTATTGTAAGAATGAACATCTGCCTCATTAAGAATAATGCAGCAAATAATGTCTATTACGTATACATGCTAAAGTTTTTTCATTAGATAGTATTATTTATGCTTTCTACTTCATCTTTTTTACCTGTGTGCAGAAGAGTCACTTTTGCTTCAATTAAAATCTGTGGCAAATCTCATTAATTTTCATCAGACATTTATGGTAACGGAGATATGAACCACACAAACATGTTAAACACATGACAATTAAGTTTTACCTTAGAAATGCTAGGAAACAACTACCTTACAGCAGTGAGTGTTATTTGCAATGTCAGGAGTTTACATTGTCTAGGAATAAAAGTTTTTCCTTCTATATATTTTGTTGTTAAAAAGATTAATAAAGTTACAAACTACGTGCTTTTCCTTTCCTCTGAAAATATTATGAAAAATTTCACTGTGTTTTTATGAGTATTGGTAAATCTATTAATGATGTTTATTCTCATGAACAGGGAAATCACTGTTAATGGCTGCATGATCATTGCTATTCCATTTGGTTGGTGCTAGAAATTACTTGCAATTATTGCAAAAATACTAGTTCAATTGTACTTTCATCCAGTTCAGGAAACTTCATTCAGGTACAAACAACAACAGTAAATCAGGGTGAGCAGCTATTAAAAATATCTTCAGATTTGGAGCATTAAAAGAGCATCAAGTCTGTGTAGGTATCATGACTTTTATTACCGCTTTAAAAAGTTCTGTACCGCATAAACTTTAAAAGTATTGAAAAAAAAAGGTGTCTAGCTCATTAAGCTATCGTCTAGAGCCTACTCTGAAAATCTGTCACACAAACACTGTCTCGCAGGCAATTAAAATCTTTCTAAAATCTTTCTTGCATCCTCTAAAACAACTGCTCCTTTGAGACAGCACGTATTTAATGCCACGTTACTTCTTCATAGATCGCCCAATCCCTGGACAACATCTGTAATTTTGGGCAACATCTTTCACCGTATGAGGCCACAGAAATTTCCACCAAGAGTCCCCACATCATACAAGACACTCGGTAAGAAAGAAAAGAAATGTCACGCCCGAGGCTGGCACACAAAGAAAAACAGATCCAAGACAAGACTCTCATCCCCAAGTACACTGCTGATTGAATGATTTTTGCATGAGGGAAAAAATTACAGCAAAAAGACATTTATAAAGAAAGTTCTCATCTCACTTCTTGCTTAAAGAGATGGGGAAGAGATGGAGAAGACCCTGCTTGCAAAGGGTGTACATTTATCTAAAAATTGTAAACCCAAAACACTAATCTAAGCTATTATCCACTTTCCTAACCTCATACATGATTCCTTATGTCGTTTGAGAAATAAACTTAATGACAAATAGAAGATAGTCCACGTGCATGAACTTTCCCTAATGCAGGTCTTGGTGATTCTTTCTCAAAGCAAGCCTTTTGTTCTCTTCTTTCTAGGAGGTTGAGGATCAGTTTTGATTTTCACGGCAAATTAGTTGTTTCTCCTGGATCACTACTTCTGAGTCAGAAAGTAAGCCCAGTACACATGAGAAAACTTAGCAGACCACGCCTGAAAAAATAAAAAGTGAAACAACATTTTACTAAGGTAAGTATACATCACATGAGACACATTCCTGATACTTATCTACTGAAAATCCTGAGGTGGGCAGTAGCTCTCCAACAAAAACCAAGTGAAAAACAGAAGCTAGATGTTATTTATTGCCCATGACAGGGTACCAGGAGAGGACTGCTGTCCACGAACGATACCAGGAAAGAGGAGGAATGAAGCGTTGTTGCCCATTTTATGATCTTTGCCATCACAGAGAATGTGCAAGCGGTTTTAACAATTGTTTTATCTCCACCTCTTGGGTCAAGGTATAGTGACTGAGTACAAGAAAATATAGGATGTGAACATAAAAACTTACGAAGTCCAGTTAATACAAAAGCAGAGCTCTGCTTGTGATGCAGAACCATCCCATGCATCAGTACAGGCTGGGAACCCTCTGCCTGGGTGGCACCCCCACTGGAAAGGGCCTTGGGGTTCCTGCGGATACAGCAGTTCAAGTACAAGCCAGCAGCATGCCCTCATCAGAAGTAAGGCAAGCAACACACAGCTATGTTAGAGCATGGCCAGCAGGCTGAAGAAAGTTCTTTTTCCCCCTTACTCAGTGTGGCCTCACACTGTGGCACCAAGTTTTGACTCCCCCCCTGCCTCCCAGCTGAACAGGGATCTGCAGAAGCTGGAAGAGGTGCAGCTGAGCAACCAAAACAGTCAAGGGCCTCAAGCTTGTGTCTTACATAGAGAGGCTGAGGAAGCTGAACTTGTTCGGTCTGGCAAGATGGTGATCTAACAGCTGACCTAGTAGCAGCCTACAGCTACTTGAGGGGAAATTAGAAGGATAAAAAAGCCAAATTCTTCTTGATAGTGCCAGATGATACAAAAAGGGTCATTGACCATAAAGTGCCACTTCAGAGGTTCAGGTTGGCTCTCCTGCCCTTCCCTCCCCATGTCAAACCACCTTTTTTTCAACAGGAGAGTGGTGCAGGCCTGCAACAAGTTACTCAGAAAGGCGGTGGGACCTCCATCCATCAAAGTCTGAGACCCGTCTAGATAGGGCCCAGCTGATGTGACTAGGAAGAGCGTGCCGTCCAGTTGGACTGGATGACTTCCACAGGTCCCCTCCGGACAACGATTAAGTATGCACACATACAGAATCACAGACTGCCTCAGACGAGGCTAACACGCGCAGATGTATTCTGAAGTGCATTTAAATATCCACCATCATTCATTATCACTCCATGAAAGAAAATGCCTACTAAAGTTCAGATGTTACAGTTAAACAGTTTCAGATTTTGACCTCCTTAGTACCTAATAAGATTTGCTTTGCCACATCATTTATGTTGTCAACCCTATTATTTGTTATGTGTAAATACCATGCTGTTATTTGGTTTTTTAAAGCATATAAAAATACATTGTTATCCTAACAACATCAGACCCTGACTCTGAAAGGGTGCTTGAAAAGATGAAGGCCACAGATCGACCCACAGAGCACCTGAAACTGGTTCATTAGATGCCTTGAGATGGATAAAATAAAGAGATAAAATAATTTCTCCCACTTTCTGATAGGAGGAGAAAAAGCAAGTATTTAAGCTGTTGCACATTATTGGTTTTTTACTCAGAATGTGGAACCTCCCTAATTACACTAATGGCACAGTATGATGCAGCTCTGCTAGCTCGTGTGCAAAGACGCTGCTGTTCAATCACTGTCTGATCATTAGCAAGCTATGTCCTTTCCAGCGGGTCTGGAAAACTAAAATAGCTAGTTAAATCTTTGAGGGCATCATTAGATTTTTTTTTTTTGGAAATCATTTTTCAAGCCTTTTTCCATCAATAACGCAAAGAACAAGCAGAGCATCGTACGGGCTCATAAATTCTCCTAGCACCCTATCTCATTTCCAGCAACGGCCAACAGAGGATGCCCATGGAAACTTAGCAATACAGGTCATGCAAAGTGATACTGCCCTTGTGCACGTATCCAGCCCTGCGATTTGTGATCCAGAAGCTTCCAGAGCAAAAGGTGGTGGCTTTGTAAAGAGCTGGACATCCCCACCGCAAATGTTAAAGGCTTTTGCATGGAATAGATTACAAAGTCAGTAAGAAACTTTATTATCCCTGGAATAAATCCAACATGTTAAATTAGGAAACTTATGGAACCAATTGTATGCTACTAGTACCAACAGTATCAGAGAGAAGCATTTTTTTTCTGAATTTCTCTAGCCATCTCTTTTTCAGAATGTCAATTAAGCATAAAAACGATAGAAAATCCCTATGACAACTGAAGACGAAACGCAGAGTTAAATTTGCAACAAATCTGGAATTCCCCTTTGATCATTCTAAGGCACCATCTATACACTTTCATCAAGCCAAACAACCCAAAATAATCTAAATAAACAACAGCAAAACCAGAAAGAAATCTTACGACCCCCCAAGACAATACTTTTGCAAAGTTACCATGCCACAGCATTTTAACGTAGGCACACATGTGCATTAAGTATGCACACGCTCCACGTGTAGGTGATGTGGTGTGGCATAAATATTTTACTAGCAGGGGTTTAAGTTACTGACTCATTACTCGCAAATGGTATGAATGTTCTTTTCTGATTTTATAAGAGTTCATATTTTCAGTGTTCCTGAATGATTAAGAGCAGAAGACTGTGGCACCCAAAACGCAGTTTTTCAAAAACTTGCAGTAAAGGTCTTAGATTCTTAGCTAGGGCTTCCATTCAAAGAGCTACTGATTTACACAAAAAGGAGGCAAGAAACATGCAATTTATGGCACTACTCCTCAGAGTAAGTATACTGAAGTGACAGGCCTTTGCTCAAGAGCAAATCCTTCACCTAGTAGCAGAAGCTTGCAGAACAGCTGTCTTTTCCAGCACTTTGCAAGGTTACATTTGCAAATAAACTAATTGACATCCGAATGCAGGTCGCAACACTTGTTCCTCAGGTGGTTGGCTGATTTTTCTCTTATTTGAAAGGGAAAAAAAAGAAAAAAAGAAGAGTGAACCGTGCATAATTCTCAGCTCTAAAGTATTTTTCCCTATGGAAATGAAAAATGAAAATAGCACTGCAGGGATGGTTTCTTACTTGTAACTGGTGCTTGATTCCCCACTTCCTCCTTCAAAAACAGACAAACCTAAACAAACTTCTAGATCAAAGAGTTTAAACTGATGCTCTGAAACCACCCTCGTGTTAGTTCAACCTGCGTATGAGAATGTGCTTCATTTCAGGAGACCAATGAGCTACACAGAAAGTCTCACACCAGATAGCCCATTCCCGTAACGGAAAGAGTGCGGAGCTGTCGCGGGCTCTGCTGCAGCCCAGAACAGCTTAGCAGAGGTAGGGGCAGGCGTCTCATCCACGTACTTCGCAATGTCTCTGCAACCCTAACCTACCTGCCTGCTTCGAGACTTTTTTCCAAGTAGTTGGGTGTTGGGTTTTTTTTAATTCTGTAAGAAAGTATTTTTTCCAAGAGGCAGTTGTATTTGATCAGGCGGCTGGAAAAAAATGGAGCCTGAAACACCAAAACTATTATCTGAATATCTGGCAGTCAATTAAATCAGAATTATATAAATACATTAAAATAATTTATAGATTGGCAACGCGGATGGCTGTCAAATTGAAATCCAGTGGAACTTCAAACGCATCTTAAACACCATAGCAGCGACAGATCCTTAAACATAGCATTATCACTAGGTGCCTTTATATTACAGCAATGTTTCAAGCTCTTTCACACAGATCTACTCAGATAAAAGATACAATGTTGGCATTTACAGCTGCCAAAATTTCCATTTGCAATTAAAAATTAAAACTGGCACTCTTTCTATGCAGGCAATTATCTAAACGCAGCTGGCAATCTTCCTTGTTTACAGTGCTGCTGTGTCATGACTTCACTCTGTTTGGACATTTACATTTTTTTTTTTTCTTTGAGGTTTAAACTTGTCAACTTTTCAATTTCCAACTTGAACTTTCCTTGGTTTAATGATTTTTGTTGTGATCTCAAAGAGAAAGGTCCCAAACTACACTTTGCGGATTTTGCATGGCAACCCAGGCGCTGCAGTAAGACAGACCCTGGTGAATGCTCTGGTGACTCCCACGACATTCGTTTACAGCCATCTACACCGCGGGGTAACACCTGTAGGAACCCAAACAGCAAAAATGTGCCAAACACACGCCCTCCGAGAAGAAAGTTCAAGCTGTAAGAGTCGATTTTCACAGTAAAACAGAGAGAATGGGCAGATCTAAGTGGACAAAAATCCTTTCACTGAATAAAATAGAACATTGTTTCTACTGCTTGTTATCTATAGCAACACTGATTTGCTAAACAAATCTCCAGCAATTTCGATTTACTAAATAAATCTATCCACAAGTGCCTTATTAATCAGACTGCCACGGTTTTGGCAAAGTATTTTTTCACTTGCAAAAAATTTGTGTTACAGTAGGATTTGGGGATTCCCCTGCTGCTGGGAGGGGAGTGATTTTTATGCTACCAGACCGCTTTCAGGGAACACTTGCTTTTTTTACCGAAGCTTCTGTAACCGCTAGCTTGATTCCAGCGGCTACCATGGAAATACAGTTACCTACAGCACGGCAGCTAAATCTTCTGGTTTATTCACGGTGTATTTTCTTGTAGCCAAACACAGAAATACCTTGCATTATATCCCTGATACAGCAACGCTTATCACCCTCCCTCCGCAATTTATCGCAACGTTTCCATCGAGGACGCAACGACTCCTTGCCGGTCTGTATCACGCGTCTCGCTCAGCCACCCATCCAAAAGGCTTTTCGAGCCGGGCCTTACCCCAGAACATCACCAAACCCCTAAAAACAGGGGGCTGCTGATGAACTAAGGAACCCCACCGACCCCGGGGGGTACTTCAGCAAGCTAGAGACCCCAGGCCCCCCTCGCACAGCTCTCCCAGGCAAGCCTCTGTGAGCAGGGCTCTCCACGCGTGTTTCAGGCTCCTTCAGCAGGAGGGCGACGTGGGGAGCCCCCCGCCAAAGGGGAAAAAACGCGGCAGACACCGGGCTGCGGGTGCGGAGGGGTCCCCGCGCCCCTCCTCGGGGCCGGCCCCGGCGCTGCGGGTGGCAGGTGGCCGCACCCGGGGGGACCGGGGATGGGGGGGGACGCGTCCCGCGGCGCCGTGCACACGCGTGGGATGGAAAGCGTCGCTGCCCCGCGCCGCCACCCGCGCTCCCTGCGGGGGCGGGGATCGCGCGCGGCCGGGAGACACGCGGGAGGGGGAGGGAGGGAGGAACCCGCCGCGCGAACTTTTTCAAACCGCGCGGCGCCCGGAGCCCGCGAAGCCGGAACGCACCGCGCCCCGCAGTCCCCGTCCCCCCCCTCACTCCGCGCAACCCGGCGGCCTCCCGCGCCCGTGCGCTCCCCGCCGCGCTCCTTCTGCCCGGCTGAACCGAGCCTTCCCCCCCCCCCCCCATCACCCCGCACCGGGGGCTGCGCGGATGCCCCGCCGCAGGTGGCAGCGATGCCCCCCGGGCACTTCGGGCGGGAGGATTCGCCCTCCCCGGGGGACCGGCTGCGGAGCGATGCTCGGGGCGGTGCGCGCCGCGGCTCCGGCCCGGGGCAGGTGCGGGCGGCGGGACGGGACGCGACGGGGCGGGAGGAGAGGGGAGCGGGTCGGTACTCACACGAAGGCGTGGTAGACGAAGGCCCAGCCGCGGGGCCGCTCCAGCACGTTGTACAGGTAGTTCTGCAGCCGGCGGTACTTGGCGTTCCTGCGGCAGCTCGGCCCGCTGCTGTACGACAGCGGCTTCCCCAGCAGGCTCATGCGGGCGCCGTGCTTCCCGCGGCGGCCCTCCCGCAGCCCGGCGGGGGCGGCCGCGCCGCCGGTGCCCAGGAGCAGCAGGCCGTCGCCGCGGGCCGCCGCGCTCGCCAGCGCCCTGCCCCGGCCCGACTCCACATCCTTCATGCCCGCCGCCGCGCCGCTCTTCACCCAGAGCCCCGCGGAGCCGCCCTCCTCCCCGCCGCCGTGGTTGCGGGGCATGGCATCACCCCGGGCGCCGTGGCGGAGCAGGGCGCGGGCGGCGGCGGCCAGGCACCCCGCGGCGGCGGCCCGCAGGAGGCAGCGGGGGCCGAGGGTCTCCGGGCGGCGCCCGCGGGGCGCGGGGGCGCGGGCCACTTTGGGCGCCCGGCGCGGCGGGCCGGGCTGCGGCAGCTTCGCGGGGGCCCCGGCGAGGGAGCGGGCGCTTCCCCCACCCCCTCCGGGTGCGCTCTGCTCCCGGGCGGCGGTCCCCGCAGCGGCGCCCGGCGTGGCCCCGCGGCCCGGGACGGGGCGGCGGCCCCCGCAGCGGCGCCCGGCGTGGCCCCGCGGCCCGGGACGGGGTGGCGGGAGGGCAACTCCGCGCAGCGCAGAGGCCGCGGGGCGAGGGCTCCGGGCCGCGGCTCGGCGCTGCCTCTCGCCGCCTCCACCCCCTCTCCGCCTCCCGCGGCACTTGTCCCGGCCGGGCCGGGCAAGCTGTTGCTCTCGCTGCCGGCGGCGGAGAAAGGCGGTCTACGCGCGCTCCCGGGAAATGTCCATTTAAGTCCGAGAAAGTCAGAAAACTGCCGTGAGTCCCGGCGGCGGCGGCGCGGGGGAGGCTCGGCCGGCGGCGGGACCCCGCTGCGGGCGGGGAGCGCGGCCGGCCCGGGCGGGGCAGCGCAGGCGATCCGCCGGGTGCCCCCCCGGGGGGGGCGGCGCAGCCCGGCTCGCCGCTCCGCCGCTTCCGCCGTGCCCCGGCCCCCCGCCGCGGTGGGAGAGCAGATCCCGACGGCGGGGGCTGCCCTCCCTGCGGGCTCCCCCCCGCCCCTTCCCCGGCCCCGGAGTCGCCGGCGCGGTGCGGGCGGAGCGCGGCGGTGCAGCCGCTCGGTGCCCGAGCTGCGCCGCGAAAACAAAGCTCCCCCTGCCGAGAGCGGGCCTTTAACTCCCCGCCGCATCGAGGTGAGCTTGCGGGGGGGAAGGAAGGAGGGAAGGGGGAAAAAAAAAAAAAACCCTAAAAGAAAACCCACGCCGCCTCCCCGCCCGGAGCCACCGACGCCGTCTTTGGCCGCCGTTTGTCGCCGGTGCTCGGGGTGTGTGTGTGTCCCGTCCCGTCCTCCCCAGGCCGGTGCCGCTCGCCGGGGCTCGGCAGCGCCCGCCGCCCCTCCCCGGGGGCCGCGGCGGGGAGAGGGGGAGCCGGCGCCCGGGCACCTCGGCACCCGCCGGCCGGGGAAGGGCTGGCTGTCGGCCGCTTGGTTTGGCACCCTGGGCACCGCGGTGTGACAACCTGAGGCTGATTCGTCAAGGGTGAATGGAAAGTCACTGTGTGGACGCCAGCGGTGTGCCAAAATCGATGGAGGTGTGCAGAAATTCAGTTCAGTTTCGGGTTTGTTTCTTCGTACTGGCTAGTTAGATGCCAGGCTCGCAAGCCCGTGATTAACACACCACCTCCAACTTGCAGAAAAGAAGAAGCAAGCAGGTGTCATACTCTGGCCGTGGACGTACACTTGTACCTCTACCAAAGCAACTCGGAAACATCAACAGCATTAATTTCCTGCTGCAGTGTCTCCAGTGCCACTCAATCAGTTGTCTTTAAATGAAGAGCTTCACCTTCTTCCTCGCTTCACTGCGCTTCCTCCCCCACCAACGGCAGCTTCAAAGCGGAACTCACTGTCCTGTGAACCGCCTTGGCCACTCACGCTGGTGTTAGGGGGTGGCAGAAGCAGCACACATGTCAAAACAGATGTTAAGTAGTGGATACAAGTATCCACAGCAACCCCATTAATATTTAAGCTTTCCAGTGGCACATATCTGCTCCTCCTCCTTTGAATTGTAAATCGAGTTAGTTAATCCTTCATTTACTACTTGTTTGCATTTCCCTGGGTTGTTATGCAAGTGTTTATGCTCTTCATTTTTCTCCTCCCTATGTACTCGCTTACAGCTGAAGATGTATAGCATGCCTCTCGCATCAGCTGGGCCTCCGGCACCTTGCTTAGGTTTATGCTCCGCTGGCCTTAGTGACTTGAACAAAATATTTGAGGGTTGGTACTGAAGTTCCAGAAAGCTGAACCGTGCTGTTCGCCTGGGAGCACGTGGTCCAGCCCGCTCAGTTAGGCTCAGCAAGGCCCCCGTCCCGCAAGCACGCTCGCCCCTGAGCTGCGTTTGATTTCCGTGGGTGGGCAGCGGCACAGCTTGCAGCAGCAGAACTACACGCGTGCGTCGCTGTTGGAAGGATCGAGGCTTTAAACTGGGGATTTGGACAATAAATTGTGAAAATTAATGACCTCGTGTTCCTGATGTACTTTTTGTGATCCACTGAGAAATATTGTTATAATTCTGTGCCCTCTAGTGGTGCTTAAAATCATCTATTAATTGAAATACTAGCAAGGAAAGCGGTCTGTGAGCACAAATAGTATGGGGCAATAACAAAATGTAGCCATAGATGCCAGGACAGCTTGAAGCAAACCAAAGTAATACTCTTAATGACGAATTTTTGTAGTGTGTGAGCAAAAGTATTTTTCCATTTATTATCTTTTATAAAATAGTGCTTTACAAAGTATGCATTATGGGAAGAGATTGATGGTAATTAATCTAAAACCTGCTTGTTAATGTGTCAGATAACCAGGGCACGATGCGCTGGCTGAATGCTGAGCGGATCAGCAGCACCCAGGCAGCTGCCTGCCCTGCACCAACCAAAAGGGCCACGCTACATAAAAAAGATAGTCCTCCTCTAAGCATTTATTGCAAAATACGGGTCTACATTTGTACAACAGCAAATTCCCCTGATATTGTGGCTTCAGACTATATAATAGCTACGGAGATGAGTTGCGTGAAATTCTAGCGTGTCCGCGTGGTCCAAGGTCGCCCTGGGTTCAGGTGTCAGTAAGAGGATCTACTTGGCGAAATCTCCAAGGCAAGAACATCCCAAGGAATCTTGACTTCTCGAGGCTGCAGGTACAATATATCCCGCCTGCCGGCGCGAGCAGGGAAACGGCACGCCGAAGTGCGGCTGGGGACGAGCTGTTGCTGTGCTTTATGGCAAATGGCAACAACGTGTTCTCCCAAAGCTGTAAATCACACATTTTGAGATCTTGTTGCGTTTTTCCAAATGTGTACGTCAAATGTTATATGTCCTGACTTGTGGAAGGGTCAGCTGATACATGTAAACTTTTCTGATCAGCAACAAAACATTACGTATATTTGGGATTTTCAGGGTTTTCTTTCCAATGTGTTACTTGTGGTATGTTGTCTTAAATTAGTGTTTCCCAGATCCATCGTAATAAAAGAGAGGAAATAATTTAAACAGCAGTAATATTTCCCTTTTCCCTTATTTATAATAAAATCGTTTCTGCAACTGCATGTAAACTTCTTTTCCAAGCCATTTACTAATGCAATTTTGGGGTTAGCCACACTGGAAGTTAAGGCAGGCCTTCAGAAGGACTGCATTTTCAGATAAGTAACAGGAATTCTGCAAAGCACAGGTGTATTCGTGCCACGGGGTAGATACTAATAGGAGAACCTTGTCACAGGGAAAAAAAAGAGGGAAACAAAGAAGACTGTCTGGGTTGGAGGGCAGTGGCCAGAGCTCAGGGTGTCTGGTTCGCTGCCTCGCTCTGTGCTGCCAGGCCAGGTAGGAGCTGGAGCCTGCCCACACCAAGTCCAAAGGACCGGAGCACGTAGTTGCCTCAAGTCACAGTCAGATGCTTACTGAGCTGCTGAAAACCAGTTGCGTACCTATATGCAGCTTTTAGTATTCGCACGGGTTTGAAAAATCTCTTTGTCTTTGTGCCTCAGTTACGTATCTGTCACAGGGAGTGGTAGCAATCCGTTCGTGGAGAGAGGAGCTGTTGGCATGAATTCACGGAACAGTGTAAGATGCTCACACGCTGCAAAGGGGGGACGGTACAAATCACGTACACACAGTGGCTGTTTTGAACAGAAAAGCAGCCAGAGTGCAAGCTGGAGGGCCTTCGCAGCAACGCTTTGCAAAGGTCAGTTTACCAAGGTATCATGTTTTGAGTTCGAGTTGCTTGTTAATAATATTTTTTTTGTGTTATATAATACTGTGAGGTATCATGTACCCTCTAGTTCTGCATCTCTTTGTGAGATTTTTAGCTTTCTGCCTAATTATATGGAGGAGGGGATATTTATAGCTATTCTTGGTGACAAGCATAAGGTCAGGAATAAGTTTTCAAAGCGCTTAGGTGTTAGGAACAATTGATTTGCTGTGTGGACCTGTTGTGTGGCCTGCAATATGTGGAATGCATCTCCAGGAAACCCAAACTGAGCATCACTATTGCATAATAAATCATTAGCAAAATGTCAGATGAGGTGAACGGCATGTTAGGATGCATATCACAAGCAGTCTAGTTAGTCATGTAACATGCTAGCAGCTGTAGCAGGGCTCTGATATTAATATTCCAAAATGTTGGAACATTATATGTATCACACTAATATTCCAAGATGTTGCAATATTTTCCCGCAAGGTTTTTCACAGAAATGAAAGAAGCATGACCGTCAGTAGCATAAGGCATTCACCCACTGAACACAGTAGAAAGGACTGCCCGACCTTCCCAGTGTGTTCTTCCTGAGATCCCTTAACCTTGAACTCGAGGGAGTACCTTTAAAAGTAATTTAGCTTTGATATCCCTTTCTGTGTTGACCTTGCTCTTAGACTGCTGTGAGGTTGCTAACTCTGAGGAAGACCTGTCTCCACAAAGAGCTGTCCCGAGACCAGACTTTCACAGCTGATGATCACTCTGGATTATTACCAGCACAGCCTAAATTTTAATCGGAGTGTAAGGCGTGAATGACTTACTCGCAGTACTTGTGCCTCCATGGCTGGAGGTATGCTAGTAATATCTATGCCTGGTTATTACACCTGAAAAAAACAGGGCCAGTTCCCAAACTGTTTCTAGCGGGCCCCTTCCTCTGCCAGGAGCTGTTTGCTCCTGCCCAGCTGGAAGAATGGTTTGGCCTGCTCTCCTCTCCAGGTCCAGCTCAACAGCAGACATCCCAGGCCTTGCTCCTGTGCCGTCTGGCTGTCCTAACAAAATGTTCATTTTTCTTCCTGACGTCTGCTATTTCCTCTCACTCATCAGATATTTGTCCTTGATAAGAGAATTAATTGATTCCATCGATTCCTACTTAACTAAACATCTAAACATCACTCTCCGTTAATAAGGCATGCCTCTCTTGTAAAGTCATTGCCAGACCCCAACACCCTCTCTCCTAAATGGCTCTTCTGTTCCTCTCTTTTACTTTCCCTTTCATTTTCTGTGGGTTTTCTAAACAATTTTGTGGCATTTTTCTTCCTTCCTTCCTAAGCCTCCTCGCTCTGTAATTCAACTATCCGGACTCCTGAGCAAACATTCTGGTGACAAAACAAGACCGTATGCTTTGAATGGTGTCAGCTCTGCCACAGGGCCTGCTCGATGGACCATTCCCACTCTCTAATCTAGTGAAACCAAAACATCGGACCATTTAAAAGAATAAAAACCCCAACTTTCTATACTGAGAATTGCAGAGCAGTTTACCATACAGAAGCTGGGAATATAATATAAATAGAATATGAAACATTTTTTCAGATAGGAAGGTTCCATTTCTTAAAATACTTGGATTTTCAAAATCATATTCCCCAAAATACCTAGAAGATTTGGAGAAAATATGCCAATCAAAAATGTTAATGTTTAATGCAGTCTTTTGTAGCCAAACACAGTTTCTAAATAAGAAAAGAGATCCTTGGGATATTGTCTTCAAAATTTGTTGCTATCCAGGAGAAGAGTGCAATTTGGCTAGCTTGCAAGTCGGCCATTCTTTTGAGCAGGCGTGGTAATAACCCACAGCAGACCTGAAGAAACCTGGCAAGGTCAGAATATGGCTACTTAGGAATTCAGCAAGAGGACATACTTTTTTTCAGGTTTCTAGTGTAGGAGACACGTAAGGATTTTTCTGGTTTGGAATAGTTTCTGTTTTCTTTGGGTATGGAGGAAATATTCTGTGAAAGCTCAGCTTGATCCCAAGAGTTAACAAAATTCCTTTAAGACACAGCAATGCATAGCCTTAGTTTATGCATTAGATCATTTAGAGCTGTACCTGAAAGAAGCTGGTGGCTGATATTTTGATGTATCTCACTATAAGCTTTTGCTTTAGACTGTAGTGTCCATCATTATTTCCCAGACATGAACTTCTGGTCATCTCTTCTTTCCCCTTCTCTGCACATCTCTTCTGCCTGTACTATGGCAGCTCTGATTTTGAAAATTCCTATTCAACTGTGGCCTAATCTTTGAGGCATTGACATTTTTGATGTTAATATTTCAGAATCACCTGAGACTTTTCTTCTGAAAATCATAGAATCATAGAATGGTTTGGGTTGGAAGGGACCTTAAAGATCATCTGGTTCCAACCCCCTGCCATGGGCAGGGACACCTTCCACCCGACCAGGTTGCTCAAAGCCCCATCCAACCTGGCCTTGTACACTGCAGGGAAGGGGCAGCCACGGCTTCTCTGGGCAACCTGTGCC
This sequence comes from Opisthocomus hoazin, assembly GCF_030867145.1. Taxonomy (NCBI): domain Eukaryota; kingdom Metazoa; phylum Chordata; class Aves; order Opisthocomiformes; family Opisthocomidae; genus Opisthocomus; species Opisthocomus hoazin. Next base: position 96,925,905 of record NC_134415.1, read on the forward strand.
AGTGACTCTCCACCCTCAGAGTAAAGAACTTCTTTCTTATATCTAATCTAAATCCACCCTCTTTCACAGATCACCCCTCATCCTTTCACTACAAGGCCTTGTCGAAAGTCCCTCTCCAGCTCACTTGTAGGCCCCTTCAGGTACTGGAAGGCTCTTATAAGGTCTCCCCGCAGCCTTCTCTTCTCCAGGCTGAACAAGTCCAACTCTCTCAGCCTGTCCTCATAGGAGAGGTGTTCCAGCCCTCTGATCATCTGCATGGCCCTAGAAGCCTATCAGTGGTACCTGGAAGCCTGTCAGCCTTCACTTGAATCAACTGGAACATAATTTGCATTTATGCCACTCGTTTCCACAGGTTAATTTGTTCATAGAGGAGAGGTACTCACCTTTGTCCTCTCTGGCCCAAATAATTTGAATAAAATCTATGCAGAGTAGCACGGAGAGAGCCAGCTGCTTCAGGTGCTCTTACCTCAGGGTGCTTGTACTTCAGAAATGCTGAACATCTCTAGGTGTTTCTCCTGGGCAGCAGAGCCATGCTGAGACTGGAGGGAATGCTTTGACCACTGACCACTACAGAAGGTTAGCAGCATCACTAATCTCATGTACGGGACACAAAAGGAGATACTATCTGCATGTTTCTGGCCAGTTTAAGAGGTTCCTTGTTTGGTGCCCTGGCTTCTGTCACCCTCATATAGAGGTGCCTGTACGCCTCGAGCATTGGTGAGATGACTTAGTCCTGACATAGGAGTCTGGTTTCTGCTCTTGGAATAGGACTTCAAGCACAGAGTTTCCTGGCATCTTCATTTTCTGTTGAGATCTAGGAGTGATTTAGCATTCTCAAAAGATCATCAGCTGTTCATCTTGCATGCAAATGTTCTTGTGTCTTAGGCTTTATTCATAGCACAAACACAGGACTCAAAACTAAATGACTGTAATTCATTGTAATAGGAGTAACATTCTTTCTAAATTAGATGGTTAATCATCAACCTAATATATTCTGCAGGTACATTTTAAAACAAAAATAATTTACTGCAATTTTGATAAAAATTGTAAAAATATTTGGCATTTTCAATGTGCCTGTTCAAATAATTTGACAGCATCAATGATCCTCAAAGACACAACAAGAACTTACTCGTATACTAGAGGCACCACAGAAAGCTGGAATGGATACAAATTCTGACAGCACGTGTTTCCATTACTGTATCAGAGGACAACTAGTCATGGGAAATCTTTTGTAGGAATTGTATGCTTGGGGCTCCTCCTTTCTGCTGCTGCATTCCTGTTGACTTCAGTGAGATTTATTCCTGTCATTAGGTAAACTGCAAAGGCAGAGAAGAGAGTGCTTAAGGTTAGTATGGCCCTCGAGAGCTCCCGTTGGATGAGTAACGAGATTCAGTTGGAGCTGTTGGAACCATAACCCATCAGAAAGGAACTCCTTAGGCTTCTATAGCCATGGTTAGGCACTTGATTTACCCGTGTCCTTAAATATCATCCTAAAGCATGCACTCCGAAAATCTCCAGCAGGAGAAAGAGGAAAAGCAAGAAAGCAAAGGTTAAGAGGAATATAGGCAATCTAGCGAGGCTGTGAGACAGCGAAAATAACAGACAGAGTTTACAACAGGTAAGCATGAATCATAAACATGGGGACTAAATTGGTGGTAGAGAACAGGGCACGCAGCTTAAAGGGGTGGTCTAGAAGCTGTGTTCTTAGAGAAAGTCTGGAGGTATTTATTTCATTTTGGAAGAGAAATAAAATAGAAGCTGTGATGTATCTAAAGCGAGCTTGTTTTATGTCTCCATGTATATCATAGTCTGCAAGGAAATGTAGGACCCAAAAGTATTTTTTAATATCCTTGTAGGGTGGGGGAGACGAAGATTAAATGCCATAGGCCAGATTTAGCAGGGGAGTATTTACATGAGGAACAAGAAGTCCAAATACAGATTATAAGGCAAAACCCACAAACTTTTACCATGACGGTGGTCGCACACTGGCACAGGTGCCCATACAGTTCCGAAATCTCTGTCCTTGGAGTTTTTTGAAGCTTAGCAGACCTCAAGCAACATGACATAACTTCAACAAGAGCCATGCATTGGGCAGGTTGGAGTAGATGACCTCTAGCAGTTCCTTCCAGCCTAAATTATTCTATGAGTGTAGATGACCTAGGGCAATGAATACTTTATGACCTACTGTGTGAAATAAAAACCCATTGATAAGTTTGACCTGGTCGATACTGTAAGGACACGGAAGCATCTGTCACTGCTGATATCCTGCCCCCACTGCAAAATCACAAACCTTATGTGCAGGGGGCAGAGGGTTCAGAGGACAGCAGGGGTTTCTGCCTTTGATCTCATAGCTCCTTCGATTCCTTCTCTAAAAAGCGGAAGGGTGGGAGAATGAGCAAAAAGAGGCATCACAGCACTGTCCCATGCAAGCATAACCATGAGGAACAGCACAGGACCAGATGCCTGCCCTGTATCCACCATAGGTTCCACCGCTCTGCAGCCCATTGACTGCCCCTTCCTTTCTCCAGTCTTCTCCGCCATAGCGGGCATCCTTCCTTTTCTCACCTCTCTTTCCCTGTGAGATGGTTTGAACTTGGTTGAACTTCTTACAGCAAGACTTTTCAGTGCCAAGAGATTACAGGTCATTAGTTGCAAACCTGTTTTTTGCCAAATAAAAAGGCAGCATTTCAAAATTTGTATTTTTCAAAAGGGATTAGTTATTTAATTTGCTCTACGTAATGGACCATTTTAAGAAAGTGTTGAGTGCTCCTGGTTTGAAAATTATGTTTCTGTTAGCATTTCCCTACTAGGATGTTGAAATCTCTAGTCCTTTTTGAAAATCTTGGTCAGACTTTGCCTCTGGTTAATGGGACATTCACATTAAAACCAATAGGTTGTCTAATTTAAGCAGGGGTCAAATTCTGCCTCTATTTTGTTATTCTGCTTGAAGATTGTTATTCTGCAGGGAGGTTCATTGGCTCCAACTAATGAGAAGACCAGCTCAGGTTGATGATACCATAAATGCTTGGAATGAAAATTAAACATTATTATTAGCAACTTTCAGCAGGGTTTAAAGTGTTGAAATTTAACCTTACCATGTGGATCCCTATCACTTAACTTTAATGAGTAACCAGTAGCAGGAGAGTTTCCTATATCATGTGTGCAGTAGCTGCTGAAGAGAGATATGACATATTATCCAGACTGGTTTATAGGGGCAGCTATCCTATCACTGCAGTAAAGAGAGAAATTAGAAATTTAAGCCATTATCTTCTAAAAGGTGCATTATAAAACTATGGCTCTAAAATGATTTTTGTAGTTTGAAGATCAGGTACTGGAAGAAAAACTCTTACATATTTCAGAAAGACATGATGGCCCAGGTGATAACGAAGGGTGATAAAGAAAAGCAACATACTACCCTCATAACTCAGTTGGAAGTGGTTATCACCACGATTCCACCTTACTCGTGTGACATCCTGATAGCAAACTTTTTTTTTTTCCTTTTCTCAAAATGTTTCACTTGAGCAGAAGTGAGAAACGCTTGAAAGCTTAGAGATGAGTGTTTTGGAACATTTTGCCGAGCGCGCTGTCTGGGGCCATAAACACACGACTCAGTTGTAACTTAAAATATCTGATTGAGGTTGTTCTTTCCATTCACTGTCTCTTTCCATATTTAAATCCATACAGATAAGGATACCTCTCTGTTACCAGACCGAATCTGTACACTCGAGTAGCGTAACGGTGGAGGCAGTTGCCTGCTGAAACAAATGAGCCCCAGATAGTCACAAATATTTTATTGTTTACTTCTGCTCAACTGATGAAAAACTACTGACTTTATTTTCTGAAGAGGGGAGAATTTGCAATGCTGATGATAATTTTGGAAGAGCAATATTGCTTTAGACCCCAAGTAATGTAGATTAGGATCTTATCCCCCACGACAAAACAAACAGGTTTTCTTTCTTTAATAAAGTACATGACAATCTCTTTCGTACATTGCCTTTGGCTGAGGAGCCCTATTAAAGGCATTTTGGCTTCATGCACAGCGTCAGTTAGGAGTAATAATTTCCACCGTGTAACATTACCCCCTCTTGCATAATTATTTGCTGCCCACTGAACTGGTGCGTTCTCTACCTGAAGCACACCGCCAAATTCAGACAACATCTTTTACAAAAGGGAAGTCTTTACAGCAAAACGCACCTTGTGGAAATGGCCCGCGATCACGAGGCCACCAAACATCATTTCATCTCACTTCAGACCTACTAACGGGTTTAGGAGGCTGGAGCTGGTAGACCGACCGGGGAGGGGGGAGGATGGAAAGCAAACCGGCGGCCCTAAATTAATCTTTCTTTCACCCCCTCCTCAGGGCTGTGGTGCTGCTGGTGGAGACGTGTTGGGCTGACAGCATCCTCGCCTGCATCCTCCGCATGGCCCGGCGGCCGGCGGTCCCCCGGGGACCGGGACCGTCAGTAGCTCGCTGCCCTCACCAGGTGGCAGTGGCGGCCCGCGCGGGGTGGGGTGCGGGGATTCCCCCCCCCCACCCGGAACGCACCAGCGGGTGCGGGGCAGCGGCATCGGAGGCAGGACATGGCCTTCCTCCCCCCCCCCCCCCCCCCCAATCCCCTGCACACGGTGTGGCACTTTTAATAAGTGTTAAGTAATTCCTCAAAGGAATTTCAAAGGAAACTGTATGTAATCAGGGAAAAAAAAACAACCCATGCCCCCCCGCAAAATCCCCACCCATCCCCTACTTAAACAACAAATCAGAGATATTTCTCCCCTATCCATGCAGTCCCTTCACCATCACGGCTGTGATGGGACTTGTGAGTATAGGACGGTAAAAACATCATGGTAAAAATAAACCTCCACATCTTTTTGTTAAATTTGGTCAACCTGGATTTGATGCTGTGATGGCTAAATCCTTCTGTGACTGCTTACACAATGATTTACAAACGTTTGCCAGTCTTGAGCTGTTCCCTGAAGCGAGCAGATATGTACAGAAGTATCCATGTAAAAGTGCGTGGAAACAATCAAATTTCAAATAGCGTGGTCCCTCTTTATTTGAATTTCCAAAATGTTAATCGTATGAACATGCTGAGTTTATACAGGCAGCCACGGGAAATGTTGTCTGTGTTTGTCTCTTTTTCCTTTATGAAGTATTTTATATGTTTCTGTAACATTGTTTTGTATTAAATCGAAGTGTTTTAAAATAGCCAAAGTTAAATAAATCTCCTTTTTTTAATGACTATTGCAAGTGATTACATAGTAAGAGGATTAGGGTTTGCAGGAACAATTGTTGAGTAGGGTTTGTGTCATCAGTACTCCTCTAAACAAGGGTCTTTAAGATGCTGAGCCAGACTCTGTTCCCCATTGTGTCCATGCTGCCTTCGGTGGAAGGACATCAGTAAGGAATACTTCTCATCATTTTTGGTTATTTAAGGTTTTTGTATAGCATGTGGTTCCTCTAGTTAAAGAGAGGATAAGGCAAGAGTAATGGAGTATGGTGCTTTGTGCGTTCTATTTATTTGCTCGTACCTGTTTATAAATTACGAAGATACATATATTTTTATATATTTGGCTCATTTGCATATATTGTCTGACAGATTTTCTGTTTATTTTCCAAAGCTGTTTATCCACTGTTTAAAACTGTGGCAATGTGGTGCGGTCATGTGCTGGCTGGTCAATGATTTCAAGCGGAACTCAAATTTCTTAAAAGAGATGATAGATCTTGTGATCTGGGGCTTTGGGCAACTAGGAAATAATACGTTTTCTGTGTGGGGAAGAGCATGTTTATCTTCATTGACAAGAGCTTCAGAAGCCCATCTCTGGAGCCCAGAGAGACGCATTGATTGACAGTTCCTCTTCACCTGCCCACTGATGGTGATGACTGACCTCGAGACAGGAGAGGAAGCAAGTGGGAAGCAGGGACAGGCAGGAGGTGCAGGCTGGGCAGTTCTGCGCATCCCGCTGAGGTTCTGCACCTTCCATCGGAGGAGACCTTGCCGGTGCCGTGGTTTCCATGGCTGCGCTCCTCTGTTTGCCTCCTGTCGCATTCCATTACACCTAACTTTTCTGTACTGTTCTAATTGCTTCCCATCGGAAAACATTCCCAGAGATTTGCTTTTTTGAAGCCAGGTTCTGTTCCTGGATTTAAGTCTTCTTAAACTGATAACTGCAATGTTTTTTTCATTAAAATGCGTGCTCCAGTGAAAGAGGCTGATACACATGCAGCAGAGTAGAGGAAGCCTGGCTGGTGTTAGGCTGTGGAAACACAAAATCCTACACATTTTCCATGCTATGCTTATCAGCTGTCAGACTATTGCACTAGATCAGATGCTTGCAGTTACTTAAAATAAAATCTGCAGCTTCTCGAAATACATATAACTGCAGGTAAACAAACTATTTTAAATTATGAAGTTAATATTTACATGCAGTCCTCTTTCTGCAGCCGAAATAGTATAGAGAGGACTATCCTCATCTATTTATTGTTATTTTAGATGAAGCCTTACCTTATGCACTTACATCAGTAGCATATAGGAAATACGCTCCTCCTAGATTTTGAATTTCATTTTTGATTATAACTGTGGTTACCTGTATTGCTCACCCCAATCACCAGGAGCATGCATCTGCTTTGGGAGTAACAGTACAAAGGTCGAGCAATTCCACGGGTCTGGAACACTTCGCTTCCCTGAGGATCATGGCTTCTGTGACTTCTAGTGCAATTATTTCAGTGACTTCTTACAGAGCTCTAACAAAATAAAATGCTTAATAAGACTTCTAATATTCTTTCTGAACATAAAATAAATATTACAGAATCACAGAATCACAGAATCACAGAATAGTAGGGATTGGAAGGGACCTCTGCGGGTCATCTAGTCCAACCCCCCTGCCTAAGCAGGGTCACCTACAGCAGGCTGCACAGGACCTTGTCCAGGCGGGTCTTGAATATCTCCAGAGAAGGAGACTCCACAACCTCCCTGGGCAGCCTGTTCCAGTGCTCCGTCACCCTCAGAGGGAAGAAGTTCTTCCTCATGTTCAGACGGAACTTCCTGTGCTTCAGTTTGTGCCCATTGCCCCTTGTCCTGTCACTGGGCACCACTGAAAAGAGCTTGGCCCCATCCTCCTGACACCCACCCTTGAGATATTTATAAGCATATATTAGGTCCCCTCGCAGCCTTCTCTTCTTCAGGCTGAACAAGCCCAGCTCCCTCAGCCTCTCCTCGTAGGGGAGATGTTCCAGTCCCCTCATCATCCTTGTAGCCCTCCGCTGGACTCTCTCCAGTAGCTCTCGTTACTTCTGTGGTTGCTACAAGTGGCGGCTCTACCACACTGTAATACCTTTAAATTTATTTTCTGCTTGCTTTACATCTCGAAAAGTTCTACTACTCCATTTCCAAGTGATATTATGGTATTGAATAGCAATTGTTTTTTATAGTTACATAGAGAAATTCATGCCAATTATTAAATACTAAATCATCCTTCTGCAGAAGAAAGAAGACACCTAAAGCTTCCGCTTCCTACCCTTAACCTCTCTCTGTTCAGAGGGCACAAACTCTTTCTAAGGAGATGGAAAGGCAAAGATCACATCTTCAGTAAATATCTGGCAGGGAGCTTAACTAGAATTGTCCTCTCACATTCCCCGTTTTTCAGTAAGTGTGTTACCAAAGGAGATCAGCATCTACCATATTGCCATTCAGCACAATCAGCTTTCTGCCTGTTTTGTTCCAGACAACTTCAGGCAAGCAAAGTTGTGATTTGGTACTCACTTTAGTCATTGTGTTCCTTCTTAGAGGCACACAGAATGGGATTAGGCTAATCAATTTTACTATGACATGAGAGCATCAAGTTTATGGCAGGATAAATAGAGGTATCTGCCTGAGAAAAGATTTTCTCTACAGTATTTTTAAGAACAACTTCAGATATAGGTTTTACAAGGTTTTATTAAACAAACAAAAGGTTTATGCTGATATTAAGTAATTCTTTCTGCTGTAAACCTTCTGTAGTTTTTTATCAGAAAAGCATTTGTCTGAGCTAGTTATTCAGCATGCAGAAGAATGGAGTCTTTGGGATTTTTGTTTCAGCTTTATTGAAAACACTTTATTTTAAGTTCTCCAGTTAATTGCTCAGTTGGGAGTTATAAAGGCTGTATAATGAATTGCAGGAAAGACCCCCAAAATGCACACATCCCCTTTCGTATGCTAGCTGAGTGACAGGACATAAAAGCAACTCGGATCTTGGCCAGAGTTGTATTCGGATCTCAACATTCAGATTGAAGTAATTTTATGGAATGAGGTAAGAGGAAGAATTAATTCTTGATTTAGAAAAAGGGGAGATCTCATGAGAAAGCATTGGAAGGAAGATTGTTTTCTAATTTAACTGCTGCTTATTTCTCTTGGATGCGTCTTGTATGGAGGCTACTACAGCAAATCCATTAATTTGCCAGGAGCTTGATGTTCTTTTACCAGCACAGCCAGCAGTCTCCCCGGGCAGATTTAGGGAAGCTGCATGGTATGTCCATGCCTCAGTTTCCCAACTGTAAAATTGGAGTAATAGTTTGTTACTTCAGATGGTGTTAAAATAATATCCCCCTCAATTTTTGGAAGGTTGCTGCTTTCATCCTTATGATATTTTAAATATGTGGTTAAATATGTCTGCCCTTCCTTCATAATCAAAAACAAAAGTCTGCTGATCTCTTCAGTCATCTGCCACAGATGGAGAGGACTGTGCTCACAGTCAGGATAACTCTGACACAAGAGGATGTTGCTTAGTCAGTGAGATGTTTTGTACATTTGTCATTATGTAAAATACATCTATTTTCATGCATGACTAAGGGTAAAAAATTTATTACCACAGGGTAAATCAATTAAATGTTTTTATTCTTCTAACAAGTATGCATTGCTAATGGAACATTTTGTAGCATGTTGTTATATTGCTGTACAGTACTAACAAACATCGGTTATTACACACAACTAATCAAAATCTGACTCAATTACCCTGCAGATAATTTTAAAATGTCTTAAAAATATTAATCATGAAGCACTCAAGCACCACTTCTAAAAAAAAAAAACCAACCCTGAATTGAAGCATACAAGTGGACATAGCAAGATAACAAGGAGTGGATTAAACCCATACTGAAACCAAGTTATGCCGCTGTTTTATTGTGAAATATTACGGCCTGAAGTGCAGTCTTCTGAGTGTGTGCTCACTGGAGTGGTATTCCTCTCTCCTCAGGTGGATGCTGATGTTCCCTTCACCTCTCCACTGCAGTAATTTATCTACTTATTGACTAGTTTAATATAATCTTTGAAAGCCTGCAAGCAGCTAATTGATATGTGAACAAACCGAGGTTCCTCCACCGCTTTGCTCTGTTTGTCCCTTTTCCCATCACTCACCTGACAAGACAGCTAAAGGCATGTGGCCGGAGCCGTAAGAGGCAGGGGGATTTCCCAGCTGCACTGTTTTGGGGAGGCAAGGTAAAATCCCCATGTACATTATGCAGCGTGTCAAGGGACGCAGTAGAAGGTGCCTCTGGCTCAGGTTTGGGCTCTTGGGTTTTGGTGAGCAGCTGGCCCTGTTACATTACTGAGCCTCAGATGCTCAGAAACTTCCTTCTGCTTTGGCTGCCCTAAGTTATATATTAAATCTACATTCCAATGAACAACAAGAGAACACTAACTTCTAACAAGTCAGTAGGAAATATTGGCTGTGCAGCACCTCTGACCTTTCAGCCAGCTGAGAATACGGACCTGGGGACTCATTTCTGGCCACAGTTCCTTGGCAGGGTAGTGGGATACAAGGTTATTACTATTACGAAGATATTGTTGAGCCTTTGCTTTTGTTCCAAACCTCAAACCACAGTTCATGTATAGTGTAACATAAAGTAAGTAGTACCTACATCTTAAAATATCTTGTTTCATGTTTATTTTTCCCAGTGACTTGGTATTCTCTGCTAAGTTGGTAGTTACATTTATGAGAGATGGGTGAATTTAAAGTTTTCTGAGCACAAACTTGTGAATCCAATGGGATATTTCTCCAGCTTTTTATCTCTGGAGATCTAGCTCTAAATGTAGTTCGTATAATCACCTGTACTGCAGTTTGTTTGTATCGCTCTGGTAGGACTGCATAGTATTAAAAATCAAAGCCAAATATGGAATGAGTTGCATATGCACACAGTTTGTAGCCTCTGCCCACATTTGCTTCGGTAAGGCTTGATATTAGAGAAAGTTTACCAAAAATCAAAATTCAACTATATTTACAGCAACATGTGGGAAATCTTTCTAATACCTGAGTGCTATTATTATAATATAGCCGGACAACTATAAACAGCAAGTCATATAAAAGTTTTTAATTGGTTCTCCTGGTAGTCATCACTACAGTACTATAAACTTCTTCTAAACTGGAATTTAACTGCACCACCCAAATGGTATGAATTCCACTGTCTCCCCCCCCCCCCCCAAAAAAAGGAAAAAGACAGACGTTTCACTTCACTTACTCTGTAGGTTTTTTATTGTGTTTTATAATGCTTGCTTAAATTATTGATGCAAGAGCTTTTGTGCATGTATTATTACATTATAAATACTGTCAGAACTGTGTTTACTTAGCTAGATTATCGGGAAAAATAGTGAAAAGAAAGAAATTGGCCATATACTTCATAACAAACAGAAACCAAGGAAAACACAGTGATTATCTCAATTTCTTTATATATTTGGTTTTACATAACACATTTTAAAACATTCTGTTTTTCCCACTGGTAAGCTGATACTCAGCCTGAGGATAAAATATTCTGGGGACAGAACTGGGAAGACTTGCATTACAAACCAGCACCGTGCAAGCCTGGATTTATCCCACGTCCCAGTCTTTAGGGATTTTCAACAAGTCCTGAGTATCTGCTTACTCTCTGAAGACAGAAGCGCAGAGGCGCTTGCACTACTATGGCTCAGTGGGTGCTGACGTGCTCAGCACATCAGTAACTTCTGCTTCCCCTGATCAGGAGCATCATTTGGGCAGGCAGAGTTGCCTGAGCTGTTCTCGTTCCTGTGAGAGATGTCCCAGTGGTAGCATTGTCTGTCACTCATCACCTTCAAAAGCCCTGCCGGTTGTCCTGCCTTAGCAAATCATTCCCTCCCCTTACCTACTCTCTGTGAATGTGAGCAGCTGCTGCAGCAAGAGGGACAGCATGGGCTGTCAACTTTTTAACAGCTGGGAAAAATGCAAGTCTGCTTCTCATTTTTAGGCGCTGTACATAGGACTATTCATTGCTTGCTGTAGGAGGAGGTCCGGCAGGGTGAAACCACAACATTGAGCAGAACATCTACACCCTGTTTGACTCATATGGTTGGCCATGGTCTGTGCTGGACTGTGCTGACTCAGAAGTGCTTCCACAGAAGCATCCCTGAAAAGGTTCAGGATGGGGAAACCGACTGCATTCCCAAACCACACTGTAGGCAATCGCATTGGTATTTAAAACTGTTCTTGGAGCTGCTCTGTCACCTACTCTGTCTACTTTTTCTTCAGTGTTGTGTGGGAGAGGCGAGGTAGCAGGTCATGCCAACAGCTGAGCCGGCAGCTTTTCATCTCCTTTCCTCCTGGCTGGCATCAGACCTTGTCTGGGAAGTACCAGACCCACATATTCAGCTGAAGCCAGCTGCAAAACAGGACCAGGCTTGATGGCAGCTTGGACCACAGCCTGCCATTACTGTGATCAAGGAGCCAGCAGACCTGAGGCTCTTTGGGAAGTCTGGTCCCTGATGAATCTGCTATGCCACCTCTGAAATAGATAATGTTTCCATCCCAAAGCTTAAGGAATTTGTCTATTTTGCCTCCACTTATAGAATGACATCACTAAATTTCACTTATTTCTGCTTCTATTTCTTTGCTGTCTGAAGCAAAACTTGGGGGAGAACCACGGAAAACCAGTCTGAGACAGCTAAGCCTCATTTTGCCCCAGTTAAGGACCACTGCATGGTTTGCAGGAAATCTTGAAAGGCAAATCAAGGCTTGCACCTTTCTCAGGTTTCAAAGGGTTAATTTTCCTTTTCTCCAAAAGAACGCCTCCACCATACAAGGGTGGATGCTGGCTATTTGAAGAAAATGCTCAGAGGATGTGGTTCCTCTCTCTCAGCTCTACTCTTCAAAAATTTACAAAATGGAATCACCAGAGAAGTGCTTGTCTCTGAATATCCAATTGACACCCCAAAAGTGCTTGGATAGCTACTTCTCTTAAAGCTTTCATGATTGTTCACAGTTCCAGAGTAGACATCAGTGTAGAGAGTTATTATAGGCCATTTTACTTGTAGCTCTGGTAACATGTCTGTTCCATAACTCAAAGCAAAGCTAAAACTATATGGAGAATGAAAATGCTTCCAGAACTTTGAGTTTTCTCGAGACATTTTTATCCCAGTTCAAGAAAACTTCAATACTAAAGTATTCCGCAAAATGAGAAATCTCTAGTTTCAGATGGATCAATTCTTTCCAATTTAGATTTTTTACACATCTCACATATGTCTGTATGAAACACAAAAATCAAAGTAAAAAGCCATTTCAGAAAGGAAAGTATAAGACTTTCATTTAAAGATGTCAAAATGAGCTATTTTGACATTGCCAGAGCCTTTCATCCTGGTTTTTCCTCACATAAATGGAATTTCAGTAAAAACGACAAGACTTCACAAAGCATTTAAAGAGAGCTACACTATTTTAATGAAAACAAGTTCTGCTAGTGGTTTGATTATCAACTGTAATAAAAATAATAGCAAGTCTTGTTTTTGTTAAAATAAAAAAAATGAGACTCTTAGGTAATAATAAGATACAGCAGCAGTTAACTGGCGTAGAGTGTATAATAGCATCTGCTTCAGAATTTAGTTCTCAAACAGTGATTTATATTATCCATCAGTCACTGATTTTCCAAGTACAAAAGATAAATTCTCTTGACATTCTTCAGCTCTGGTGGGTAGCAAACAAGTGTGAGTCTCAATTTTTAAATAAATCTTTTAATAAGAAAAAAATTCTGCCTCTGAGATTAGATGCTTTACTATACTTTTTTTTTTCAGTTGATTTTACTGGCATTTTGCAGTCTATTTATACTAACACATGTAGCTTATTTTACTGAGTTTGATGGAACTATGAGAATTGCCTGAATATTTGAAGGACATGGATTTTAATGACTGAAGGACTTCAGTGCATTTCCTCGAGCAGGCAATTATCCTTCATGAAAACTACTTTCCAGTTAGAGTTAAAAACAACTCCCTGGTAATAGACACTTTCCTGTACAGTGAATTAGAAACACAACTAATTGGCAAACTTGGTCATGCTCTATATTAAGTAACTAATCTGCTTTATCCTATTAGGTCTGTTATCATACTCGATTTTCAAATTTGATTTGGAAATATGAAGGACATGACAATCAGCTGTAGAACTTAGTTGTCCAATTTTGAAAATAAACAACAGAATAAAGCCTATTTTCCTATGCCATGAAATATCTTATTGAACACATGACACCTCATTGATGTAACTGACATTAGACAGCATATTAGGCTATTATAATTATAGGGTTCTCACTGAATCAAAACCTATCTTAACGATTAGTCTTACTATGTAGGTTTTTTTCCACATATTATTTCTCTTATCAGTGACAAACAAAATGAAAAAATTACACCAGTGCTCAAAAGACAACTTCTGGAAGCTCCTGGTAATAAGAAGGAGAGGCGGATATTAATATCATTTCTTCAGACAGTAAAAATGTTATTTGAATTGAAACCTAGTTCATCCCATACAGTTACACACACTAAAAAAGGGGTTCAACTCTAAAACAGATGTTTCTGGAAAAAAATCAAACTAGTCACCTATTGAAAGGTCAATAAAAAGCAGGAAAGACATTTAAACCTTTTCTTTGCCAATTCCAGTGTTTTTTATGCTTTTAATTGTTACTAAGTGAGCAGGTTTTAAAGGGCACAGAAGAAATATCAGCATAGATTCTTCCACATCATGAGTGGTCTTTCATGAGTATTGAATCAAAGAAAATGTTCACTCTCACCTAGGTGTGAGATACAAGCAAGACTAAACTACAAGAAAAAGAGTACTCCATTAAAAATGTTCTGATATCATCTCCAAGGCAGGCCAAACTGAAAACTCCCTGTCTAATTTCTTACATGAAAATCTAAGATGTGGAATAACAAGTGAAGATGAGGGCAACACCGTAATTTGTTTCTTAGGCTTCCCTGTTAATCTTCCTGCATATAAAATCTGCATTTCCAATATTTTCTGATACTTCCAGGGATCTTTTTTCTGCAGCAGAGATGGTAAACTTTGTCGGGTCTGACACCAAATTTATTTTAAAAAGCAGTGTAACTTTCTGTCAGTGATTCCCATCCAAATCCCTGCTGATGCCAAATCTGGCACCCGTTCTCCACAGCTTTTCTGCACTAAACAACTACTGAACCCTGAAAATATTTAAAAATTAGTGAAAGATGTGTTTATCCACTGTGATGCCACTTCTACTTCCTAAATATCTGTGTCTTTCTCCAAAGACACCAACTTGCTGGCTGCCACTCCCTTCCATCCCTCAGCAGAAAAACACCACTGCCCACCACAGAGGACGAGAGGCTGTGGGCAGGGCTTCCTGCCTGCACCACCTCTGAGTCGGTGGAAACCATAGATATCTTTTATTTCCAAGCACAGAAGAAAGGAGGGGCTTTTACAGAAGCCCATGCTCCTCCCTTCCTCTCCTTTTCTCCTGTTTCCATCTCTAGAAAGAAGGCATCTCATTGCAGAGAAGCCCGGTGACCAAGAGTGGCTGAATACGTGGACATGCTTACTGCTTTGATCGTGCCAGGGGAAACGCAATGGGCTGGACTTGTTCATGTTATATCCAGACTGCCAGGCACATCATGCTGGAGGTGGGGGAGGACCTGGCTTGGGACCTGGCTGTGCACCAGGAGTCGGCAGCCGTGTTTTCCCTTTCCTTCTGCAGAAGCACAGAGGGAAAACAAAAAGGCGTTGTGTCATATGACAGAGCCTCTGTGTCATCGCCGGCTGGGAACAGTGTCCTTTGCCTGCTGCCAGTGTGCTGACAACCAGCCCTAGGGATAAAGATTACAGGAGAGGTAATTTGTTGGCAGCGTGTCCTCGGTCAGGCCTTTGGTGAAATAGCTCTGAGGGCAAAGGTAGTTCCCTAAACTCTTCTGTCCACATGGACTTATGCCATCCAGAGGGACCTGGACAGGCTTGAGAGGTGGGCCCATGCAAACCTCATGCAGTTCTACAAGGCCATCTGAACATGAGGAAGAACTTCTTCCCTCTGAGGGTGACGGAGCACTGGAACAGGCTGCCCAGGGAGGTTGTGGAGTCTCCTTCTCTGGAGATATTCAAGACCCGCCTGGACAAGATCCTGTGAAGCCTACTGTAGGTGACCCTGCTTCGGCAGGGGGGTTGGACTAGATGACCCACAGAGGTCCCTTCCAATCCCTACTATTCTGTGATTCTGTGATTCTGTGAAGGCCAAGTGCAAGGTCATGCACATGGGTCAGGGCAATCTGAAACACAAGTACAGGCTGGGAAGAGAATGGATTGAAAGCAGCCCTGTCAAGAAGGACTTGGGGGTCATGGTTGATGAGAAGCTCAACATGAACCATCAGTGTTCATTCACGGACCAGAAGGTCAACCATATGCTGGGATGCATCAGAAGCAGCGTGGCCAGCAGGTCAAGAGAGGTGATTCTGCTCTGGTGAGACCTCACCTGGAGTCCTGTCCAGCCCTAGAGCCCTCAGCATAGGAAAGACATGGAGCTGTTGCAGCGGGTCCAGAGGCGGGCCACAGAAATGATCAGAAAGCTGAAACACCTCTCCTATGAGGAAAGGCTGAGAGAGTTGGGCTTGTTCAGGCTGGAGAAGAGAAGGCTCTGGGGAGACCTTATAGCAGCCTTCCAGTGCTTGAAGGGGGCCTACAAGAGAACTGGAGAGGGACTTTTTATAAGGGCATGTAGTGATAGGACAAGGCGTAATGGCTTTAAACTGAAAGAGGGTAGGTTTAGATTAGATATACGGAAGAAATTCTTTACACTGAGGGTGGTGAGACACTGGCACAGGTTGCCCAGAGAAGTTGTGGCTGCCCCCTCCCTGGCAGTGTTCAAGGCCAGGTTGGATGGGACTTTGGGCAGCCTGGTCTAGTGGAAGGTGTCCCTGCCCATGGCAGGGGGGTTGGAACTAGATGATCTATAAGGTCCCGTCCAACATAAACCATTCCATGATTCTGTGATTCTGTGACTGTCTCTGCTCTTTCTGGAGGTGTCGCTGGTTAGGGTGTGCTGGGAAGCATTGTGAGCCTCTCAGATCTTTTTGCAGAGAATGGCAACAGTTTTATAAACAAGTGCAAGCAGATGCACAATTGGAAAGAGGTGAGGGACATAACAGATTGAATGCGTATGTCTGTGCATGGCCTGCTGCCACCTTGCCGACATAACGCAGCCTCCATGCAGCAATGATCTGGGGAAGGCTGCCCCTCTCCAGCTTCTGCTTGGAGGTTTGTGTGCCTGTTACTGTGTACACGAGGGAATCAGCCACCTGCCTGATAACAGTGGCGTGGCACAGGTGCCTTGCCTGGGGGCAGCATCTCTCTGCAAAACACATTACAAATATGTCTGTTTGGAATGTCACCGTTTTAAATCATTGAACAACAATCAGCAGTGATTCAGAGGCTAGTTTTGACAGTTTCCTGGAATTATGTAATGTCTTTCTTATATATATTGTAGATTTATTATATACATTACATTTTATAATTTAGTGTATGTACACTTTATTTTATATATATAATGTGGGCACACATACACATTAGTACCCTTGTTAAAAATACGTACAACCTTTTTATTTGAAAAAGATGAAGAGTATAATCAAATGTCAGACCCTGAAAAACACACATGATGAGGCAATGCCACGTAATCCACAATCTTGCTTCTGTGGCAGGTGACTTTCAGGGGCTGCCAGAGGAATCGTATGACATGGAATAAAGCTGACTGTGCAGTTTGTTTCCTTCCTAGGGAGTGAATTTTTGGAAAATTTGGATTTTTTAATTTCTTACTTGAAGTGCAGAGTCTCCAACACACAGTATTTGTGGTGTTGTTATTCTTCTGATTTCTTTAGCTCCCTATTTTGCGTCACAAGTCTTTTGTTTAGAATTGTTAGCAAGGCTTGCTAACAGGCAGCCCCTGTAGACTCACTCTGCCCACTTGCACGTCAGCCTGGTGAGCTGGCTAGCAGACCAAGGCACTGTTTTCTCCTGAAATAGCAGCCAGGTTGAAGCTGACTTTTCCTCCAAGCTTTTTGTGCTTCGCTTGAGTTAGCTCCAGCTGCCAGGCTAGCCCTGAATTGGGATGCAGAGACTCCTAACCGGCAGACCAAGCAGAAGAGGGTCCCCTCACCTCCTCACATCCCCATCCAACTCTTTTATTAGTCTCTTTCTGTTGAGAGGCCACCATCAGTTGGGTGTAGCTCCTTCTTCCAGGTAGGAGCCTGTGCGCATGTCTTGGGCATCCTCTTGCCCTTGCTACAGGAACAGGACCCCAGCATTATCACCTCTTATGGAAAAAAACTGCATGCTAGATTCCTATTTTGCTTTTTGACAAACCAGGTATCTGGAGTGCATTACTCCAATCTACAATTCATATTTAAACTTTTTTTTTTTTTAATGGATACTCAGAAAATATCAGATGTCATTTTTCAGCAGCTTATTCACACAATGCATTTTACTGCTTTCCCCTGATCTTCAAACCTCGACTTGTTAGGGTTTATTTGTGCTATGACAATTTTCTAGTTTTTTCCATCAAGAAGGTACAGCTTCAGTAATTAAAGACTACATTGTGGTAGTCTTCATTTATGATGAGCAAGTCATGGACTGTTTCAATATTTTTAGGATAAAGAAATGCTCAATATGAGAATTCCTCATTCTCATGAAATGAGCAGCAAAATATCCTTCTATTCCAAGAGGTGGGATTTCATCCAGCTTGACAAAAGAGTACAATATTCTGGTGCAAAGATATTTCATGCTAAAATATTTAAAGTGTATGATTACCTAAATCATATGCTGGTGACTTCTTATGAAGGAGAACTAAAATTTTACTGAAAGCAGCAAAATGAGAATCACTGTAAGGGATAGCTTGATACGTTTTTTTCAGTGGGATGCGTCCCTTCTCTAAAGAAATTATGTCTAGTGCTTGCCAGAGATTCCCTCCAGCTCTCACGGCAGCAAAAATGTCAGCTACTAAAAAGGTGCCTGCATCAGCAAAAGTGGCAAACACTGCAAGATCCATGACACACAGCTTTGGAGTAGGGTAGCTACAATAGATTGAGGAATTGAACTTTGCAATATTTACTGCGTACAGTATGATATAGATGACGTTTTTTTCCCTTTTTTTCTCCCCCTCTCCCCACCCCCTGTTCTTTGAGGGCATCTAGAAGTAAGCTAGTGCTGGGAATATTTTATGGTTTTTGCTTACATAAATATATCATTACAGGTTTTCTATTGAAAGTAATGACATGATCTAAGTGGTTTCAAAATAAACCTTTAATTCCTGCTCTGAAGGAAAACTATTTACCTAAGGAAATTCTGTTTGTGGGTCTTCAAAGTGTCCTCTGGATATTACTACTATAAGACCTATAGCAATTTTCTATAGCAGTAGCAGAGGGTTCCCCTCTTCTGTGTGAGGGGAAGTTATCAGACTTTAAAAATGTTTTGGTGGAAATGGTTTGAGTGTAGGTCAAAAAAGGCAGTTAATAGAAACCTTTTAAAACATAATTGAGTGCTGTTAAAAAAAACCCGAGAATGATATGACAAATCATTTAGAAGCCACAGAGGAGATCACAGCCTTCAAAGATTTGTATTCAAGTGTTTTCACAAAAATACTCTGCTGCTGATTAAAAAAAAAGTCTCAAGCTACAGCTGGTTCACCACAATTACTTGCTTGTTTTCCATTAAGAAACTTGCCACAAATTAAATTGATAGAAACAGATGCATGTATTTCTTTTCCCAGGAGAAAGTCTGTAGCTTAGTAATGCATTAAACTTAGAGTGTTTAGAGTGTTTCTCCTGACCTAGGTGATACCATAGGTCTTTTCATAGAGTGGAAATGCAGATTAACCAGTGGGCAGTTTCACCCTAACATTTAGAAAGGGAAAACTCAGTGTTTAGAAGTTTTGCTGCCACTAAAAAACCTAAAGTAGGTAATCATTCCTCCTAGGATGAGGAATAGGTTTATGATATTTATTTCTGCAGCCTCTTCAGAAGGTAAATTCTGGGTTATCACTCAACACGTAGTACTTGTATCGGATCCAGATCAGCAGGTACAATAAACCTTTAGAATTTCTCTTTGATATCAAGTTTTGTTGTTCCTCCTTGTACCTGTAGGGTAACTCAGAAAATATACTCTGAAAGACACCATTTGGTACCCTCAAGAGTACAGACAGAAGCTGACCTGAAGCCGGTCCCACAATGTAAATAAATTTCACCTGTCCCCAAACATCAGCTATTTAAGAACCTGATATGTCTGACCAGTAATAGTGGACTGCCCAAACTGCTTATTAAAGAAGAGTCTAAAAACAGTCTGATTTTGTTCTTATAATTTTGGGGAGAAACCTACTTCAGAAGTTTTTTAACAGAATGTTACTGTTTCTCTTATGTCTTTGGTTGTAACTCTCCTTTCTGCTGCCTTACTCTTCATAACCACATCACAGAATCATAGAATAGTTTGGGTTGGAAGAGACCTTTAAAGGTCATCTAGTCCAACCCCCCTGCAATGAGCAGGGACATCTTCAGTTAAATCAGGTTGCTCAGAACCCCAGCCTACCTGACCTCGAATGTTTCCAGGGATGGGGCATCCACAACTTCTCTGAGCAACCTGTTCCAGTGTTTCATCACCCCCGTTGCAAAATATTTCTACTTTATATCCAGTCTAAATCTATGCTCTTTTCATTTAAAACCTTTATCCCTTGTCCTATTGCTACAAGCCCTGCTTTAAGGAAAAAAAAGTCAAAGTCTGACTCTTTGCAAATAATTGTGTTAGCTGAGCTTCAATGTTAGGAGGCCATCCACAGCTTTCCAGAAAATAAATCCACATTGCAGAAAAGACAAGGCAAATACTTTTCAGAGCTGGTTCTGCTGCATAAATTTGTACTGAAAAAATATGTTTCCATTGCTAATGTGGTGATAACTTGACATTCATGTAACTTGTTGCATATTGAATAGATGTGGATGATTTTTAAAAGCATTTTTCAAGATTCCCCTGGAAAATAATGAAGCTGTTTGTTAGAAATTATTTAGTCTGTTCACTGTCCTTAAGGCATTTGCTATGGAAATAGGAGAAATTTTTTAGTTCTTTGGGAATGAAAATCTGTTGTTGAGAAATTATCTTCACAGTCTTAGTCATAATTATATCAGTAAAACACATATCTGAGCTATGTCTAGTCAGATAAAGGTTTTGGCTTGTAACATCTAAAATGTGGACATATTTTAGGGACTCCAAGTATTTAATATGGTTCTGACCCTATCTATTTCCCATTTTAAGAGAGAATGCATAACGAAGAAGTCCAGATGTTATGCCAACACTGTTATAATTATTTAGTTATAGAACAGATATGGTAAATTAAAGATTAGTGTGAGCTTCACCGAGCCCTCCCATCCTCTACCATTTTTTTTAAATTGTGCCAAAATTCAAGTTCCGGTGAAAAAAGTTATTTAAAATTTTAATCTTCTATATGTTTTGACCAGTTAGCACACATACCTTGGGGGGTCTAGGTATCCCAGTCCTACAACCTCACTGCACTAGCTAGCAAGATTTGTTACCCAGAAAGTAATAGCAGGACAGGATTTTTGATCACAATACTAAATTGAAAGAACATTTGTGCAGTGAGTCTGGGTTTTTTTGACTAAGGACTTAGAGAAATTTTAGCTTTATGGGAGAAGAACGTATGCTTCATGGTCCACCTGTGCTCTCCAAGTGTTGCTTGAGGATATGCATACTCTCATGGGAGTACATGTTGCAGATCAAATTCGGGCACTTGAGTCAATCTGTGCATGTTGGTTAGTCCCCACTCTGCTCTCGCTCGGCAGCCTGAAGGGCAAAATGTGCTTGCAGTGGGTCTGCACATGCCCCACAATATTTCCTCCTCCTGCATCAGGCACGTGTCCCCTACTCAGCTCTCGGCAGCCCCACATGAACCCTGTAGTCATGCCAAGGGTACAGCCATGTCTTCTGCACACCGGCACTGTCTAACATGTGTGGCAGCAAGGTATTACCTGCTAGCACTGCCCTCGCACTCCTGCCGTCATCATCACCGCACCCCTGGTGCATGCTGCCGTGTCTGGGGAGCTGGTGGTCCCCCAGCTCTGCTTCCCAGGGTCGGTGCTGCTGCTGAGCTGCAGGATCGGTGTAGCAACCTGTGCTGGCCAGGACCAAGCAGGACGCGGAACCTGTGAGGGTCATATTCTGCCATGGGACCTTGCACGGTGGGCTGTGGGTGCAAAGCTTTTGTATGTCTCTGGCTAATTTCACAGCCCATCCGTCACCAAGCACGTGCATGTCTGCGAAAATCCATTTTGTCTGAAAAGAGGGCAGCTGTGCAATGCCTATGGCACACCTCTGGCTGAGGAGTGATTTCTCGTCACCCCAGTGTGACATATGAGCTGCATTGCATACTCTTTATGAAAGTTAAAAATAAATGTGGAGTGACATGCAGAGTCAGATAATGTGCCTCCAGCTGCCAATCGAGCCCCGTTGACTATAATGCAAGCTTGGCACCTAGCTCGCATGTAAACACCTATATTTAGCTACCTAACTTCAGGTGTCTTAATCCCACTTCTTTGGGGTGGGAATCAGTTACCTGAACACAGACATTTAGTACCATTTCAACGGCCATGGACTTGAAATGCCCGAGGACATTTGAGCCATCTAAGCCATCTGAGCCATCTGATAAATTACATTAGTTACTTATATTTAGGTGTTATTCGCTGTCTCCAGCCCAAAGTCTAAGAAATGAGGGGTACAAAACCTTTCTTGTCCATCCCACCAGTCTCTCAGACAAACTGCAGTCTCTTTGAGTTCATCACAAGTTCAAAGTAAAGCACATGTGTAAAATCTGAGAGGGATCACAGTTACTGAAAAGAATTGTAAAGATGGACAGAATTAACACACAGTACCAAGAAAACTTGACGTTTCATTTTTAGGGGTGAGAAAAGACAAAACTCTGATACAGAATAATGCCTTTGGAGATAAAGAACTTTTACAACTTAAAAGTTTCGACAAGATCACCATGACAAATACACTAGGGAGGAAATTTATATTAAAGTCATAAATAAGACTAACTGCTAGAAGTGACAGAAAAGAAAAAGCTGCAACTGCAAGGCTTTATAATCAGCGTAGCTTTCTGTACATGGGGAATGTAGAATATTTTCAATGTAAACAAAGAAAAATGGATTTAAATTCTGGGAAAAAGAATTCTTGATGAGCTACAGGACTCGTGAAAAAGGCAGTTTAAAAATATCATAGGTCCATACAAGAGATCTCACTTGTTTAAAATCGTGCTGCGGTTAATTTCTAGCTCTCCATCATTTGAGGTTCATCTTCATTTATGTACAAAACTCCAGCAACAGTGGTGGGGGGGGGGGAAAGAAGAGACCTTTCATAGTTACTAAAAGACAATGCAAACTTATGCCTGAATCTGAGAACAGTACCCAGGCATCATAGCTAAGTTCCCACTTTCAGTGGGACAATGAAAATTATTTTATAGGCTAGTGATCAATATACTTACCTACCTGAGGAGGCGCCTAAATACTGCTGTAGTTTTACTTCTGCATACTTAATAGTCATCAAACCTGTCAGACTTATAACCCTTATTCTGGTGAGATGCCCTAGTTCACCAGGATCAAGGATTTCATCCTCGTCCTTTCTCTGAAATAATGCATATTGACTTCTTCCAGGCAAGGGGAACAAGATCCAGAGGAAACATGAATATTGCCACCCTGTCCTGTGCAGTTGACTGTGGTGGCCTCAGATGCGAGTCAAATTTCTCTCGCAGATGTCCAGTGCTGGGGTGATTACAAAAGTGCTGAACAAGTGAAGGTGATGGCAGCTAAGGGGTCTGCATCCGTTATCTTTCCTTGCTGCATTTTTTGTGGAGACCAATCAGTCAACTATTTCCCAAGCAAGCTTGCTCATCCAAGGTGCACCTCATGCAGAGGTCTAGTGGGGTGGGTTTAAGGAGAGCACAGAATCATAGAATGCTTTGGGTTAGAAGGGACGTTTGGAGGTCATCTAGCCAAACGCGTTAGCTCTTCGGCACTTTGGGGCAGAGGGCTTTCAGGAATCTGCCATCTCTCATCCAGGATAAAATGGCTGCAGAATAGCTGTTTTGAGGCTCTAAGTTGCAGACTTCTTTATAATCTCCTTTGTGATTGCAGTCCTTGGACTTCTTCCTTAGAGGAGAAAAATAGATTCTGCGTGAAACAGTAGTTTTGTCTAAATGCAAAGTGCCAGATTTACAAGTGGTGTCAGCTGGCCCAGCTCCAATGCATGCGAGAGCATTGCGCTTTACCAGCACTCAGAAACACTGGGAGGGAAGAATGTCTGACCCTCTGGTCTTTGCAGGAATTTGTATGGCCGTAATTTCAGATGTTTCCAGAGAAAGCCGTGCCTGTTGTAAAGGAGCACAACCATTCCACAGGAGACGAAAACAGACAAAATAGTCAATAGAACCTCAAAAGTGCATTGTACCAAGATGCTGCCCAAAGCTGCAACTAGAGCAAGCAGGGTTTTTTTTAAACAGGTAGATGTTCAAACAATAATACACTGAAAGGAGGCCGTGGCAGTGCATGATCAGCCACTAACTTTGTACCTGTAGTTGAGAAGAGTGGCTGATGTGTGAAACAGAAACAGTTAATTTCCAAGGGAGATATGCAGAGAAAATCAAACCTTCTCTAGCTATGGGCAGATTCAGCGCAGGCAGCTGTACCAGCGTGTAGGACATGGAGTCCGGGAGCCATCTGTGCCCAGGGCTCCCAGATGGTGCTGCCAACGGCACAGCCCTGGCCCTTGCAGCAGCCCCATGGTGTGGCAACAGCCCCATCTGGCACCTGCCAGGGAGGGCTCTGGCATGAGGGACCGCAGGGGACATCAGTGGGTGCTGCAATTGCTGAGCTTCACTGCCGAGGAAGCTGCTGGGATGGTGTGTGCAGACCGTGTAATCTACAGTGGTAAAGGGTGTCAGGCTGGAAAGTTCTTATCTAGTGGTTAGGCTCATGGTAGGAAGGTTTTTCTCCTTTAATCAGTGATGTGGAGAGGTAGAATACCTCCTGCTTCTCATGTTGTTCGATGCCTGTTTTTCTGCAAAAGTCGGAGGAGGATTTTGGTCACAGTGGAGGGGTGCTGTGTGGAAACAGAGTTTGCGAGTCAGCATGGAAAAACCAACCTACAAGTGAGTGCTCCTCTGAAGATACACTCCCAGCCTGAAGAGGAAGAGTTGTTTTACTGAGGGAATGAAAAAGCACCAGTAAAAATAAAATATGGATGTCTTTAGGGTAAGAACTGAAGCATATAGTTTGCCCAGAGAAGTTGTCAATGCCCCATCATTGGACTTGTTCAAGGTCACATTGGATGGGGTCTTGAGCAACCTGATCTAGTGAAAGATGTCCCTGCCCATAGAAGGGGGGGCTGGACTCAATGATCTTTAAATGTCCCTTCCAACCCAAACCATCCTACAACTCCATATTTCAAGTCAGTATGCTTAGCCCTCCATCAATAAAAGATTTACGGAGAGGCGAAATGTGGTGCTAAGTGATGGAAATTCTATGACTGTGCTTCAGAAGTAGGACCTAGTTCACGTTCTCTGCTAAGATGCTAAGACAGGGGTGTCGGTCATTCAGGTCAGAATTGGAAGAGAAAGCAGGCAACAAATACGTTGTTTTCCTGTTCACACACTGGGAATGTGTTCTTTCAACAACATCATTTGGTAGCTCAGAATTTAATTTTATTTCCATTTTGCTGTGTTAGACAAGGAAGTTTATTGAAATATATTTTTTAAGGGACAGTACAAAGAGGCAGCAATTTCCTGTCAATGCTTAAACAGCTAAGAGACTAAAGCAATTTCTACTAAAAATCAGCCCTCTCTTTATACATATGTTTCTTCATAGATGTCAGAATCTGGGGGCTGAAATTACTCATGTTCTGAACTTTCTGAAAGTGATAATTTTAGGAAAGTCTGAGCAACAGTAACTGAAAAAATCAGGAAAGCTAAATATTATTACAGTCAGTGCAGTGTCGTAGTACCGTGTTCATTTCATACATTTTGATACACAAACAATAGTGTTAGCTATTGATTTTGCATAATTTCACCTTGAGTTTGTCCTCTCTGTTTCTTGTCTTGTCTTTGTCTCCACATGAAGGTGAAACTTAGGAGAGACCGGTTCAATGCACTAAGAAATAAGAAGAATTGAAGAAGATTGAACAAAGGCTGACAGCTGAAGGCTGCAGTTTGAAAAGTATGTGGCACAAACCAAATCACGTATTAAACAGTAAATTTGGATTTAGATGTGTCCTGGCTTTAGATTTGTTCAAGACAAAACACCTCAAGACTGTTGTGGAATTCCCAAAATTAACCTTTGGACAAAGCCATTCGATTTTCTCAAGAAAAGGAGCCTCCCTGTCCAGAATGATGTGCATTAGGAGTGGACACCTAAGCCCAGCAAGACATGCAAAAAGAGTGACCCAGGACAGAAAAGTATACGAGAGCTCTAAACAAAAGTCCACAAAGAAATAACACAAAAATCTGTGTGTCCTTTTGCCAAACAGCACTGCCAATACCAAGCATGTGGGAAAAGATACAACACAAAACCTTGGACGCACACTTCTGTAGTGTGTAAGCACAGAAGGAACAACAAACACCACCATATTGCTGGCTCAAACAAGCCTCACAGGATGAAGATGCAGCAGACGACAAATGGACAGTCAGCCTGAGAGCTAATGGGTTATACTACTCGTAACACAGTCAGAGGAGCAGAACCCAAAGTGATGCCAAAATCCAAGATGTTTGCTCTGGGGGAAAAAACCCAGCAACAACCTTATGCACAGAAGCAGACTGCCACAAGCCAATGCTTATAATCAGGGAAGTATCACAGAGCTCAGTATTGGTGTCCCTCGTGTGCCTTGGGGCAAGAACCCGTGAGCCAGGGAAGCCCCTGACGAGTGGCAGCCCAGCCTGATGCGCATCCCCCACACATGGTCCCCTTGGGATCTGGCCTTCCCTGTGCAGGACACTCTTGCTCGTGGGGCCTTTCGCTGCTGGGTATCACTGCCCTTCCCCAGGAATGGCTCATTCTGCTTTCCACTGAGCTTACTCACCGGCCAGCCATGGGCTGTGGCTTCTTGGCTTCACTGCCCATGTCCTCTGGCCGGGGGCTGCTTTACTCCTGCAACTCTGCAGCCCGCTGAGCAACTGCCCCCTTCACCATGCCTTTGCAGCAGATTTTCTAATTGGTTCTCTGATCTCAACTTTGTGTACGTGTATGTGTGAAAAAGCAAAAGGAAGGGTATGGTAATGATGCCTTTTCATTAACTTTTTCAATTTCTTTTCCATGTAAGGAGTTTACACTCCATTTTACAGGGTATGGAAAAAATGTTCCGTGTAATAGTACTAAGGCAAAAGACCACATCATAAATCACTCTTGGTTTCATCCAGCAGATGCATTCACTGGAGATGTCAGGGGAACCACCTGCGTCAAACACATGCCAAGGTTATCTTCAGAGGAAAAAGAAGTTCACACCTCTGTTCTACGTACTATGTACTACACTGGAAAAATCCCAGCAGTCTCACCAAACCTGTTAAGTCTGGGGCAAGAGGATAGGGAAGGAGGCTCATGCTTCGGAACCATACAGCAATGAGGAGAACCAACAAAAATCCAGGCACATGCAATTCAGTGCAGGAAAAGGACCTTTCTTAGATGTCAACTCCAAGAATCTAAATAGTCACAGTACAATGGAGCATTTTCTATTATCTGGAAAGAAAAGGAATATTTAGAGAATTGGTAAATACAGTGATGTCTTCTGTGCTTAATGAACCAGGAGGCTGTAGTAAATTGGTTTCCCAATAAAAACAAAAAACTCTATTCTGGCCCTTAAAAAAAGGAAGAGATTAAAGCAGTCAATGAGATTTCAGTCATGAGTTGCTATGATGTTAAATGCAAAACAAATTTGTTCACTGATGGCTCTAAGAAAAGCATTGCACAATCCTTTACAATGGTGTGGTCAAAACTTAAAAACCCCAGTAGAATAATCATCATAGGAATGAACAAAAGCCAAGCTTTCAATAAACTCAAATAAAGAATGTGGCTTTGGTCTCAGTCCATGGGTGAAAAATATTTCATGTTTTTATTTATGGGAGGTGACTATTAGCTGACACTGACCATAAACCACTTGTTGACAGTGCCAAAAGGGGCCTGGCAAACCATATGCTGCCACTAAGAATAGATCTTGTTTTTTCAGCTACAAATATATGATCTGCAAATTGAACACCAAGTGGGGAAAGAATTAGTGGTTGCAGATGCACTCAGAGCATTTTGACAGTGCAATGGAGCTAAGTCAAGAGGTATGTTGTGTACTGTGAATCTGATTAAAAATGTGGTCTGGTTTCAGGTGGAAATGAGGACTATTATTCCTGGCACCATTGTTAGGAACAAGGCCCTACAAAAAATAGCCCTGGAGAACCAGTACGGTGTATTCCTAGACCCCATTGTAAGAGAAGGCTTTCAGTACTGTCAAGATTTTATTTGAAAGATAATGATTGCTAAGCTATTATAGAAAAAAAAATGCTTCAAAGGATGGGTATAAGGATGATTTACAGAATCAAAAACCTAAGAGTAGGAGAAGACTTTAATGTTGACCTAAAAAGAACAATTACTTTCATTAAGGCTATTTGGCTTACAAAAAGTACAAAGACTATATAGAGCAAGTCATCTGAAACAGCCAATACTTGTGATACAGGAAGATTTGGTCCATTAAGGAGCTACAGGTAGAGATTTTTTTACGTTATATATGTTTGTTTATGACAAAGCTTTTTTTATAGTTGTTCTGCCTTCCCTGAGATTACAATACTAGATAGAAACCATGCCTAGACAAATGCTCATATACATTTATTTTTGTGTAATACAGTATTCCTGGTCTGACTACAGCATGTTTTCCAGTATGCATGATTTTGCAGTGAAATATGCATTTAAAAATATGGTTAACTAGCTCCAATTACCTCTATCCTAAGTAGCTGCCATAAGTTAGTGACAAAAATACAGTGCCTACCTGAAAAGATATTGAGATTGACATGCATCTGTGTTTAATACTATTCAGTTAAAGTAAGAATATCAGTAAGAAGTATAGGGCTTCTTTCTTCCTCCAGAAAAGTGAAACAAGATACCTTCACTGCTATACACTCATATCAGGCATGGAAATCTTTGGAAACAAGCAAAAAAACAATATAAAATTTCATATGGCTTGGAATGCAATTCCTTCAAATGGCATTGTGATAGCATTGGGGTAGCAAGTAGCAGCTCAATCTTTTGATGACATGGTTACTCAGGATGGGTGAATATGATAAAGACACATACAAAACACCTTGATTTACCACCAGAAAAATGGCCACAAGTTATCCACCATGGAGAAGGCAGCTGATCAACCAATATCAACTACCTGGACTTGAGCAAAGCATTTGACAATGTCTCACACGACATCCTTGTCTCTAAATTGGAGAGACATGGATTTGATGGATGGACCACTCAGTGGATAAGGAACTGGATGGGTGGTTGCATTCAAAGAGTTGTGGTCAATGACTCGACTTCCAAGAGGAGACCAGTGATGAGTGGCGTTCCTCAGGGGCTGGTATTCGGACCAGCACTGTTTAACATCTTTGTTGGTGACATGGACAGTGGGACTGAGTGCACCTTCATCAAGTTTGCCATTGACACCAATCTGTGTGGCATGGTTGACACATTGGAGGGAAGGGATGCCATCCAGAGGGACCTGGACAGGCTGGAGAGGTAGGCCCATGCAAACCTCATGAAGTTCAACGAGGCCAAGTGCAAGGTCCTGAACATAGGTCAGGGCAATCCCAAGCACAAATACAGGCTGGGTGGAAAATGGATTGAAAGTAGTCCTGCCGAGAAGGACTTGGGTCATGCTGGTTGACGAGAAGCTCAACATGAACCATCAGTGTGCGTTCATGGACAAGAAGGCCAACCGTGTGCTGGGATACGTCAAAAGAAGCGTGGCCAGCAGGGCGAGGGAGGTGATTCCATCCCTCTACTCTGCTCTGGTGAGACCTCACCTGGAGTCCTGTGTCCAGCTCTGGAGTCCTCAGCACAGGAAAGACACGGACCTGTTGGAGCAGGTCCAGAGGAGAGCCACAAAAATGATCAGAGGGCTGGAGCACCTCTCCTATTAGGAAAGGTTAAGAGAGTTGGGCTTGTTCATGCTGGAGAAGAGAAGGCTGCAGGGAGACCTTATAGCAGCCTTCCAGTACCTGAAGGGGCCTACAAGAGAGCTGGAGAGGGCCTTTTGACAAGGACATGTAGTGACAGGACGTGAGGTAACGACTTTAAACTGAAAGAGGGTGGATTTAGATTAGATACAAGGAAGAAATTCTTTACTCTGAGGGTGGTGAGGCACTGGCACATGCTGCCCTGAGAAGCTTTGGCTGCCCCCTCCCTGGCAGTGTTCAAGGCCAGGTTGGATGGGGCTTTGGGCAACCTGGTCTAGTGGAAGATGTCCCTGTCCATGGCAGGGGGGTTGGAACTAGATGATCTATAAGTTCCCTTCCAACCTGAACCATTCTATGATTTGATGAAATACAGCAGGATGAGCTAGTTGAACCAAAGCACAGCAAAGCCAGAAAGAGTGAGTGTACCACTGCCTAACAAAACTGGAGTATTGCTGTGGGGCAGCCATAGGTCAAGCAAAATTATTGCAGGTAAATTTTAGTGTAGATGAATGTAAAACACATGGAGAAAAATAATCTAACTAGACATACTCACTGAAAAACTCTAAACCAGCTATTATGTCTTAGGAAATGAATCATGGAAGGGCTGTGGATCATTCTGGGAAGATGTCTGCTCAGTACTTACAACAAAACATTACAAATCATTACAAAAGGGAAAGAATCAAAGAAGAGAAAATAGAAAAGAAAAAATATTGTGCTACTGTCTGTCCACATCCTGAACATTATATACAGTCCTATCCTCCCAGCCCGAGGACATGTCTAGTAGAATAAGGACTGTGGAAAGTGACAGAGGAAGGTAGCAAGGATGAGTAGGAATTTGAAAAAACTGCTTCATAAGTACATAGATTAACATTCTTTAGCACAGAAAAAGATCACTTAGGTGAATATTTAAAGAATGTATGAAATCATTAGCACCATAGAGAACGTGAAGAGGGAGTGATTATTCACTAGTCACAACACAGGAATAAAGAAATTAATCTAAGCAGCATCTTTAAAGCAAACAGATGTAGTCAAACACATATGTTGTGCAATCATTGCTGCAGGATGTTAGGGAATCCACATCGGTTCAAATTTACTTTGAGAAATGCATGGGTCAAAAGACCATTGAGAACCATAAAGACGCAAGTAAAAACACTGCCAACAGCCAGGCTGCAGGATGTTGGGGCAGCAAAGGTACAGCAAGGCAAGCATGACCTTATGATATCTTTTTCTCACCATCTCTTACTGAGAACACAGATGAGACTATGGACTGTATGTACACCTTACTTTAGCCTGAGCATAACGCCACACAGGTCCCGAGTAGTGGTAGTGTCCAGGACCTACACTTTAGAATATATGGAGAAAACTCCACAAAATCCTTGAAGACCCAGAAGACCACAAGCAAGAGGTTTTTGAGTATTTTAAGGGGGAACAGAAAGAGAGAGCTGTAATGCAAGCAAGCTCCACCCATTTTGTTTTCTGCAGATAGTTTGTTGAAATGTCAGATTAAGAGAGAAAAAAGTCATAGAATCAGAGAATCACAGACCATGTGAGGCTAGATGGCATCCCTGGAGATACACCTCGTCCCTGCTCACAGCAGGGTCAGCTACAGTGCTTTGCCTGGGACTGTGTCGGACTAGATTTTCAACATCCCCACAGACGGAGACCTCACAATCTCTTTAGACAACCTGTGCCAGTGCTCGATAACCCTCACAGTAAATAATTTTTTTCTTGTGTTTAAATAGAATTTCCCTTATTTCCTTTTGTGCCCATTACATCTTGCCCTGTCACTGAATACCCCTAAGAGTCTGGGTCCATCTTTACTCCATCCTGTCAGGTATTTATACACATTGGGAAGATCCCCTTGTGCCTTTTCTTCTCCAGGCTGAACAGTCTCAGCTCTCTCAGCCTCTCTTCATACAAGTCTCAATCTCATCATCGTCTTTGCGGCCTTCTGCTGGACTTGGTCCAGTATGTCCATGTCTCTGTTGTACAGGGAAGCCCAGTTCAGCACTCTGGATTTGTCTCATCAGAGCTGAGTGGAGGGGAAGGATCACCTCCCTCAACTTGATTGGCAATGCTCCCCATCATGCAGCCCAGGATGGTTTTGGCCTTCTTTGCTGCAAGGGCACATTGCTGGTTTATGTTCAACTTCACATCCACCAAGACCCCCAGTGTCTTTTCTGCCAAACTGTTTTCTAACCCACTGGACTCCAGCAGGAGGGTATATCCCCACTGGCATACGGGATTATTCCTCCCCAGGGGCAGGACTTGTCATTTCACTTTGCTGATGGTTGGACTTGATGATCTTAGAGGTCTTTTCCAACCTATGAGTCTTTGATGCTATGATTCTATGAGATAACCACTAGCCCTTTCTTCCAGCCTACCAAGGTGCTTCTGAATGGTGATGCAGCTATTAGATGTATCTGCCACTCCTCCCAGTTTTGTACCATCTGCATACTTGCTGAGGACGTACTCTGCTCCATCGTCCAGATCGTTAATGAAAATGTTAAACAGAACTGGCCTCAGTATTGACCCCTAGGATGCATCACAAATGACGGGCCTCCAGCTGGGTTTTATGCCACAGACAGATCATAACCTTTTCAGCCCAGCACTTCAGCCAGTTTTTTGATTTACCTCTCTGTCCACCTACCTAATCCATACCTCCTCAGTGTGTCTATGAGGATGTTATGAGAGGTAGTACCAAAAGCCCTACCAGAGGCAAGATAAAAAACATCTACCGCTCTCCCTTCATCCAATGAGCCAGTCATGTCATCATAGCGGGCTGTCAGGTTGGTCAGGAATGATTTCCAGGGTTTTGATCCTGCTCCTTGCCTTGCTCTTTTTTTCTCAGAACCCTGAATTTTACTGTCCTATGCTACCAGCTCAGAGCCTTCATTGACAAAGCACCCAGCCTCTCCTCTGCTACTAGGGCACTGACCCCATTCTGGAGCTGCAGATGGGGCTGGAGCCATCCTCCTGGTGCCAGAAGTCACCAGCTTCCAGCCTTCACCATCACAACAGTGTCCATTTCCCGGTGCCACAAGCATGGACTCTGCCTCCTCTGTCGATGCAGCTGAGGATTCAGGCTGTGATACCTGCAGGGTTTTGAAGAAGCTCCAGTCAACCTCTTGCTTGCCATCTGTGATGCTGTACAGCCTGTGGACCCCCTCCTGCAGCTCCTGCAGTTGGCAGCATGGGCCATGCCCAGCACCCATATGCTGCAGGCAAGGAGCACACCTAAGCTGGGCCACTGGTGAGAGGCCTCTGGTGTCTCCATAGCCCCTGGCTGCAGAGCTGCATCCACCCTTAGGAGCTCACTCTGGTCTGAGGTCTCTGATGTGCCAGGGATGATAGATGGTCCTGGGGAGCTGGAGACCATGTTCTGCCACACGTCACCACCACTGCGGAGGATGCGGATGCTGTTCTAAGCTGACTTGCTGGCCCCCTCTGCGTGTTGTCTCCAAAACCTGCTGTGTCTGGGAGCAGGTTAGACAAACCAGAAAGATGTCACTTCTTTTCAGTTTTGCACTGGACTTGTAAGCAAAGCATCAACTTTTGGCAGTTCTCCTTCCCAGCAGATGTATGATCTGTACTCTGTCCTCCAAACCAGCTGGAAATGTAATTAAGTCAAGATGCTTGTCCCTATGTAGACTGTCAAAGACTAACAGAGAAGACTCAAGTCCCTTCCATTCCCTTTCTAGAACATCATAATCTCCTTAAGGTTCACAAGTGTTCATCTTTCTCTTTGGAAGAGCGCAAGGGCTCAGGACTCCGTAAAATTCTCTCAGCTCTCTGTTTAACCATGTTCTCAGGTGTTTCAGTTTAGACATAAAAAACATAGGGTTGCCCTAGAACTTTCTTTCTGTGCTTCAGTTTCCTACTTGTAAAATAAGCATAACACACCTTCAGGCCACCTGGTATTTGAAAATATGAAATTGTGAAAACCAATCATGCAACTTAACAATTACAGCTTTGTTCAGTCTGAGCTATTCCACATAAATGGGTCAATTTCTAATTTAAAAATATTTCGCAGGAACATTTTTCTTTGTTTTCTAAATCAGAAATTAAAAAGACAAGACTATTCTATGTAATTTTGTGTAATGCAAATTCCAATTCCCACACAAGTTTCACAGTCTATACTATTAGAGACCTGTGAGGGAATTAATGATAATGAGAAAAATCTCCTTAGGGGGGTAATTTTAAGAGCATGCTATAAACAGGGAATGAGACCACATGCTGAACAATGCAGAATAAAAATTTAATAAGTTGTACCCTTTAAGTAAGATGCCATCCATCCTTTTCAGTAAATGAGGATGAAATCTTGAGAAAGAAGTAGCATTTGTTCAGGTAATTAGAGTCTCTGTCATAGCACATGCCATATGCACATACACAAGGAAACTAAAGTAAAGTTGAGGAGGAAACTTTAATTAAGTTTCCTAAAGTTAATTAAGGAAAATCTTACAAGCATCCTTCTAGGACCTATGATGAGGTCATCAAGAAGACATAGACAGGAAGGATGAGAGACAGAGAAGCTAAACTGCAAAAAGGAGAGGTTCAGACTGAATGGAAAGAGAAACTTTTACACTGTGAGGACAGCCCAGCAGCAGAGCAGGTTTCCTGGGGGCTGCACATTTTCAGGACCCATCTGGATAAAACAATGGGCAACCTGGTCTGACCCTCTAGCTGCCCCTGCTTTGAACAGAAGGCTGGACTAGAGACCCAGGTGGGGTCTCTTCCCACCTGGATTATCCTATGATTCTGTGAATTTGCTTTTTTCTTCCATTAGACTGCTTGACTTTGCAACCTTATTATTCTTTATATATCATATTTATGCATTGTCACGGAAAGCTTGCAAAGGTAGCTATTTGTGCTTTCTCCTGTAGCTCAACTGCTTTCAGCGAAAAACCTTCACAAACCAAAGGCCATCTGAAATAAACTGATCACTCGAAGTTCTTGTTTCAGATCCTGCATGGTAATTTAAAATAAATGTACATACTGATCCCTGCAACTATGGATTGCAGGGGAATGGCTCTTTCCACTGAAGTTTCCAAAGAAGTTATATAGCACTACCCAAATTGATTATTTTATTTCCAGCCTTTGCCTTTAAATTTGAATGTGCAACTAACTGTGCTAACTGTGCAGGAAATTAGGACCAGGCCAATTATTGCTCCAGCTTCTTGTTATTATAAATTTATGTAAATTTGGAATGGTCCAGTGATCTTAAAACATGAGACATCTTATCACAACCCTCCCCTGACCTCATGGTAGGGCAGCATACTTTAGCTTCACTAACAGTGAAAGGGCTAAAAGGATCAGGGAAAATAAATGACTCCAGATGATACTTTTGCTTATGGGAGAAGATAATCCATCACCTCCCTTTTCCTTTTTTTACTATGCAAGAGTCTCGGGGGGAAGGAGGGGTCAAGACCAGGGTGTTTCCCATGGAATATAACCTTGGAGAGATTTGTAAAGGTCATTGGGGGAGACTTTACTCCTTCTCAACACTAGCTGGGTAGATTTTTTTCTAGTGAATAATAATTGGTAAAACTAGGATTTCAGTCTGCCTGAATTTAAATAACACATTCAGTCCAGCTGTATTGAAAGGTTTTATGTGGGTTGGTTTGTTTGCTTTAAGAACCAGACACACAAAACCAGAATAATATAAAAAGAAATAGTGTTCCACAGTCACAGAAGGGCTCAAGAACCAGAGCTTTTCAGAATTTTTCAGGAATATGCAGTATGCTAGAGACACAAATTAAGTTCCATTTTCTGCTTGAAGGAACCAAAACGTGCCCTCTTACCTTCCTGATGTAAACCTACCTAACAAATTGCCCTCACTCACACTCTGTGATATAAAGAACATAATATTTGATATCCATCATATTCGAGAGGTCGTGCCGGTTTGGGGAGGACTGGAGAAGGGGCAACATCAACCCCATTTCTAAAAAAGGAAAAAAGGAAGACCCGGGGAACTACAGGCCAGTCAGCCACACCTCTGTGCCTGGCAAGATGATGGACAAGATCCTCCTCGAAACCATACTAAGGCACATGGATAACAAGGAGGTGACTGGGGACAACCAACATGGCTTCACCAATGGCAAATTGCGCCTGACCAACTTGGTATCCTTCTATGATGGGGTGACAACATTGGTGGACAAAGGGCGGGCAACTGACATCGTCTACCTGGACTTGTGCAAGGCATTCGACACTGTCCCGCTTGGTGTCCTTGTCTCTAAATTGGAAGGACATGGATTTGATGGATGGACCACTCAGTGGATAAGGAATTGGCTGGATGGTCGCACTCAGAGAGTTGTGGTCAATGACCCGACATCCAAGAGGAGACCAGTGATGAGTGGTGTGCCTCAGGGATTGGTACTGGGGCCAGTGCGGTTCAATATCTTTGTCGGTGACACGGACAGTGGGACTGAGTGCACCCTCATCAAGTTTGCCGATGACACCAAGCTGTGTCATGGTTGACACATTGGAGGGAAGGGATGCCATTCAGAAGGACCTTGACAGGCTGGAGAGGTGGGCCTGCGTGAGCCACATGAAGTCCAACAAGGTCAAGGGCAAGGTCCTGCACGTGGGTTGGGGCAATCCCAAACACAAGTACAGGCTGAGCAGACAGTGGCTCAAGAGCAGCCCTGAGGAGAAGGACTGGAGGATACTGGTTGACGAGAAGCTCAACATGAGCCTGCAATGTGCACTTGCAGCCCAGAAAGCCAACCGTAATCTGGGCTGCATCAAGAGAATTGTGGCCAGCAGGTCGAGGGAGGTGATTCTGCCCCTTTACTTCACTCTTGTGAGACCCCACCTGGAGTACTGTGTCCAGCTTTGGAGTCCCAAACACAAGAAGGACACGGACCTGTTGGAGCGGGTCCAGAGGAGGGCCACGAAGATGATCAGAGGGTTGGAGCACCTCTCCTATGAGGACAGGCTGAGAGAGTTGGAGCTGTTGAGTCTGGAGAAGAGAAGGCTGAGGGGTGACCTTATAGCAGCCTTCTAGTACCTGAAGGGGCCTTACAAGAGAGATAGAGAGGGACTTTTCACAGGGGTGTGTAGTGATAGGACGAGGGGGAATGGCTGTAAACTAGTAGAGGGCAGATTTAGATTAGATATTAGGAAGAAATTCTTTACTCTGAGAGTGGTGAGGCACTGGAGAGGTTTCCCAGAGAAGCTGTGGCTGCCCCCTCCCCGGCAGTGTTCAAGGCCAGGTTGGATGGAGCTCTGAGCAACCTGATCTAGTGGAAGATGTCCCTGCTCATGGCAGGGGGGTTGGAACTAGATGATCTGTACGGTCCCTTCCAACCCTTACTGTTCTATGATTCTATGATTCTATAAATTTTCTTCTTCTAGTGGACTATAAGAATATCAACAGGGATTGGAAAGAAAGCTCAACCCAAAGTTGTTCTACCAGGCTGCAGAGTGGAGTGCTTTGCAAGGGTATGGGCCTTGTAGGGGAGGAAAATACTCAGTTGGTCACAGCTTGGGTGGGAAATCTGATCCCTGAACCGATGGAGAAAAGGCATGATATTGCTACATCATATTTTATGAAGCTAATGCTTTATTTCTTTGGCTTTTCTTTCAAATACCTTAATGGTTTTGTTTGTGCCAAATAGGAACATTCTGTGTCAGAACATCTTTTTTTTTGTTCTTGTCAAAAAAAGAACTTAGAATTTGGTTGGTGCCAGTGACATTTTTATTCCTCATTTCCTGTTTTACAGCAGAACTAAAAAAAAAAAATAAATCAGTAGTTCATCTAGAGCTCTGCTGCAGGTTTGCAAGGGTTATTCAGTTCAGAGCTGGAACTAGAGACCTCCTTCCAGCCCTGGAATAAATAGGCACAGCTCCTGTCGGCTTTAAAGTTTATCCTGGTAACTATCCAGGGCTGTGTTTGAGCCATGGAATAGAAAATAAATGTAACTGAAGAGGAGTTAATAAAAGTTTTAGTCACCCATTAAATAATGCACCTTTAGTGCTCCAGACACAATAATCCCAGTGCTTCTAAAATTAACTAGGGTTCTTTTTGTCCTTGCCTGACTTGTGGTGTAGGCCTTTCTCATATTACTGATAAACCCTGGAAATACAGGGACCGTTCCTTCTGCATGTATCCTTCACAGCTCAGTTCTAAGGATACATGCTGTACCTTGGGCTGCGTCAGGATCTACTGTGCTTTCTTCTCATCTATTCACTCCTTTCAGTCTTTAATGTGCAAGATCCTCTCCTATTGCCATGGGGATAGCCATTCAGTCAGAAAACTGTTTATTTCATTTCAGACACTTACATGGTAACAGTAGTAGGCTCAGGTTCATTCCAGCTTTTACTCCTGGTGAAGATAAAAATAAATCCTTCATTTTATAATATGCTTTGATTTCCAAGTTGCCCGTTCGACTTTGTTTGCTTCCACTAGCATCTAGCAATGATCCTTGGAAAAAATGATCTTTCTTTTTCAGTACCATAAATCTGAAAAAGAAAGATATATTCTTCCTTTTCCACACTGGTTCTTTTCAGATGTCTGCTAGATTCAAAAAGTCTTTTCAGACCTCCATTGCTACCAAAAGTGATCCCTTGCCAGACCGGTCAGACTTACTGTGAAATAAGGTTTCCTGTCCTATTAAGGTACAGCTGTCATCTTAACCTTCAGTGCTGTAAACAAGCAGTTGCTGGCAGTGGATCATAAACAGAACTACAATCTATGTACCTCAGTTTTCCACACGTCTGGCCAGGAAAGGTATCTCTCCATGACATCATACCATTTCATCCCTTTCCCTCTCTCCTCAGCCTTACAGTGTTTTTATCCTCCTTTCTATTTCTCCTGCATCCACTTCCCTTGCATCCCCTTGAATCATTTTTCTGTGCCATTTTCGTTGCTGTATGTAGCCCAGCGGTGACTCATGGAAATGCCTGTAGACTCCTCGCCTGTTTATTCTACCAGCCATATCCTGTTATTTATCTGTCTCCCAACTATTCTTGTAACTAGACACTTTCTGCTTGACTTTACAAATGTTGCTTTTCTTGCTTAGGATTTTCATTCTTGAACATGTAGCCCCAGTGTTGCTTCGGTACTTCTCCTGTCTCTAATTTTCCATGCTCTGCCGGCCAAAAAAAACCCTACGTCTTTGGCAGCTTAGTGGAATGCAGCTATCCACCTTCTTACTTATGCAGTGGAAACCAAATTGGCCTCTTCTTCTTACATCAGCTATGAGCTGTTGGCCCTCTTCTGTTGCTTCAGGGAGCCCAACCTTGGCAGAGGCCAAAGGACTGTCCCTATAACCCTAGTCCCTTTGACCCCAGTCCCATACTCACAGTATGATGACTCAGTCCACCCTGCATGTGGGTTTTCTATATCAGTACCTCTTGTCTACCACAGAAATTAAAATATTAACCACTTATGTATGTTTATATACATAAAGGAAAAGAGATGACAAAGGATCTTTTCTGTATATTTTCTTTCTTCTTCCATAACATTTCCTATTTCTTTTTCTTGACACTAGTTTTGTAGATCCGAGGGGAAAAAAGCCCGTATTCTGCGCTCTGCTGTCTTTGAGGATACTGAGACTGCCATTAGAGATGCCATCCATGGGATAAAAAGCTGTAATGCTATGTCTCAATAACATCTTTGTTAGCATTTTTGCTACTAGTATTTTAAAATTGTATTAGGATCAAGTACCATTTCTTTCTTGTTCTGTTTATATTTTCTTCCCCTGCTGTCGTCTGTGCTTTTCAAAGTATCGCAGACTTCTCTTCCTTGTGGTGTAATTCTATTCAGTCTAGAGGCTAGCATTCTGCTGCACAAAGACTTCTGAATTTAAAAGAACAAAGAAAGTTTCTAGCCCCTTTCTATAGCAACTGCACTTAGTCTTGGAGCTGACAGTTTTCATAATTTTTCCCACGGGGTTTATAGCAATCTCAAAATATATACTACTAAAAATTCAGAGAGTAAGAAGACATGGAAGACACATCTATTTTGACTGGATTCATCATACATTGGTGAAAGATTTATTTTTCAGCAGCAAGACAGCGGCATTCTTGTAACAAAATCAATAGGTCAAAAGTATTTCTGACACAGAGCTCAGTGACTTTGAGGTTGGATGCCACTAGGCTTGGCATAAACTTTTGGGGAGTTTCTTAATGTCTTAGAATCCCAAATTTCATTTTCTAAAGTGACTTTTGACTTTTTGGGTAGGACTTACATAGTCTTATTTCTGTCTAAGCTGCTATTTGGGTAAAGTGTTGTACCCAAATGTCAGTCTGTAAATTTTAGAAGATCGTAAGGATGGATTTGAGTCCACAAAAGCTAAGCAATACCTAGAACTCAGGCCACTGACTACTAACATTTCTGTGGGTTCAACGATTTACTTGAATCTCCTACACTATAGGCAGGCTGCACCACTCCTCCTTTTCTTAAAAGCCATGATGGTTGGAGACTATTGTTTATGCTTGTAACTCCTCCATAGCAGATGGATATAATGGCCTTTTTCTGAACTCTCCTTCACAGTCCTTCAAGGAAAAAGGAAAATGTAGGCTTCTGTTGACACAAACTAAGCTTGCAGGAAGGAGAAAGTGAAGCAGAGCCTTTACCAGATCCTTCCACAGAACATTTCTTGACAATCTGCTGTTTAAAGGATTTGGCAGTTGTCACCTCCCCACTTAAAAGAATTTCCTATCCTCACCTAAGACGTACTTTTCCTTGTATTGGTCTTTGAAAAAATTATATGCAAGTCCTTGTCTAAAACTGCCATTCATGAATACTTGTTCTGGCTTGATTCAGCACTTGAGATATCAAAACAAATCAGTGGCAAGGTTCTTCTTGCTTCATCAAAAGCTCAAACCAAGTAATAAATGTAATGCAGGAAGTGCGTCTCAAATGTCCATCATTTGCTCCAAAAAAGGAGGAGGGATATGTGATTTTTATTCTGCTTTTGTTCACTTCGCTGGTCATAAGGTTAGGCCTGGAAGAACAGTCTTTTGTTTTCTTTTCTCTTTTTGTTCTAATTGCATATGAGAGTCTGTTGATTGACAGAGAAAACACACAGAAATAGATCCTGGTCAAATTGTCATTGCTAGTGTCCTGAATTGGTGCTTCCTAAAGACACCATTGCCTACAACTGTAAGGTTCTGTAAACTCCAGGATGCTAGACTTTTTTTTTTAATGAAAAAAAATGTCAGTAAAGTAGGATAGAAACAGTGAACTACTTTTCAGAGACTCCTTCTTTCCAGTTAATAAATTATGCTCTCTCTAGGAAAACCTTTCTTGTTCATTTTAAAGATCAGCAAGACACTTTGGCTGCCTGAAGACTTAACTCCTTTCCCTAGCCTGCATTCAGCATAGGAAAGTCTTGGACTATTCTGCTACTGATTTTGTGCTTCAGACACCAAAACACAGTATTGATCTCTTCCTGTTTGATAGCAGAATGTGTGAAGGGAATGGGGGAAACAGCCTGCAAACAAACAAACAAACAAATCAACAAGCCATAAAAAAACCTTAAGAAAAACTGGACTTTCTTGTTAAGGGGGGGAACCATCAGTCCCAACACTAAGCACACAGCAAAAAGGAAGAAAGAATAAATGGTATGCTTTCTGAGTTTCAAAAAGAAACCTGTTTACTTAAAGAGGGGAAATATGAGTACCAGGATGCATACTGCATTAAGATACCTGTGTCTGATTATGGACTCCAGCTCCCAAAGCTGAATGATCTGAAGTGGGGATATCCCTCCCCGATTTGGGGCTGAGCCTGAGTGTGGGCTGGTCCCCTGGCAGCAGCCTGTGCCTCATTCTTCCTGCCCAGGCAGCCATTTGCTCTCTGCAAAGTGGGTGCTAATTTATAAACACCAGGGACCATTAGCAAGTTTGTATTCAAGCACAGTCCTTAATCCCAGGCTAACATATAGATCTAGACTGAAGATACAGGTGAAACTTTAAGCCTGAAGGCATCGATCTAAATTGTTGCAGGCTTATGAGAGGCACTACTGAAAACTACCATTCCAGTAATATGAAATATTGCCAGCTATGACCATTTGTATAAAAACAAATTATTTTTTCACAAGTAACCCCAAAGGATGATATACACTTTCACAGCAAAAGCCTTACAGATTTAAAGACCCGAAACCTACACATCTATGTTTAGAATAATGAATATAAGGTAAGGAGAGGCCTAAAAGGAGGTTTCCACAAACACAGCTTAACCAGTGCAAGCAAAAAAAAATAAAAATAGAAGGAGTTGTTTAATAGGAATATATGCTCACACAAAAAAAGGACAGTTAAATGAATTAACAGAACTGTTTTTTTTACATGAGTTCATTGTGGCAACCATCAGTTTTAAGACTTATGTCTTTGACATTGCCTTAGTGGATACTTGCAAACATGCCTGAGAATTCTGGAAAATTCCTTACAAACATGCCTGAAAAATCTGGAAAATTACTTGCATAACTAAGAAAGAAACAAGCATGCAAACATAGTAAAACTTTATTTCCCTCCAGTAATAATTGAACTGTTTGAAGCCTCAGGCAGGACTTTTAGCATCACTGATTCAATCCTAACATTTAGATCAGAAGCAGCAAACCCACGGTTGTGATCCCACGGTGATGTTCATCATCTGCTGTCTGGCAGTGGAAGTGCATCATGCACGTGGTTGAGCCCATCTCCCATTCTCTGAAAGCCGACTGAAAGGGTAGGCTTTAGAAAAGGTCATGCAAGGGGCAGCATTGACTGGCTGCAAGGTGTCTGGAGGGCCTTCTGTGACTCCATCCTTGGAAAGTGTCTCACATTGGAGTGAGGTCAAACACATCTTGAAGAACATATCTGCATTTATACACAGACAAGCAGTACTGCCTTTGGTGTCGTTTTGGTATGAGATGATTACCTGTTAGCAGGCTGTTCACACAGGTATCGCTGCAGTTCAGTGGAGATGGGCAATGTTGCCTTTCAGTGAGGGTATGTTGAGACTTATGCTTAGGAACAGGATTAGCTTATTCCTTCCCTTTGCATTCAATTCACATTCTGAATTGAAGTCACAGCTCTTCAAAAGCTCACAATTTACTTTCCCTGTCTCTGTTACAATACTAACCATTTTTACCATGAAAAAATCTTTTTTGTGCCTCGAAACTTAATGTTGTTTTCAGTTGCAGTTAAAACAAACTGCAGGCCTTGAAGAGCATTCTTTCACTTTTTCCATCACCAGATGCACAAAACAGGGTCCACCAGCTGTTTTTCTCTCTCTTCAATTCTAACGTTCCTGCTCCATCTTGCACTGAAAGATGGATTCTCTCATTCTCCATTAACATCCCCCAAATGCTCAGAGGTGAGGTAGTAACGTGACTGGTCCAGCACTAGTCCAATATTTGATTTTGTTGACCTGTAAGAGCTCCATCAATGCAGATGTCTTTCCAACTGGATGCCAGGTTTTGGGGCAATTTAGCCTACAACCTTCAGTGTTGGACATGAAAAGCACAGAGAGATAAAAACTTCTCAAGCAGATAAGGATACAGATTTTCTGGAGTGAACTCTTTCACCTCTCCAACTGCACAGCATTCATAAAGGTGGGACCCTGCCTCCATCTGTTCACTGGAATTT
This sequence comes from Opisthocomus hoazin, assembly GCF_030867145.1. Classification (NCBI taxonomy): domain Eukaryota; kingdom Metazoa; phylum Chordata; class Aves; order Opisthocomiformes; family Opisthocomidae; genus Opisthocomus; species Opisthocomus hoazin. The sequence continues at coordinate 96,968,962 of NC_134415.1, forward strand.
TTCACCACCTCGTTTCATGCATCAGTTACAGGTAAGCAGTGTGATAGAGAAGAAATTCTGTTGCTACTTGGTGGCACAAAGAACAGAAAACGTTATTTTAACCAAGGAAAGAATACCAGTGAGGTAGTCCCTTCACTGGCATGTGTGAAGAAGTGGGAATTCAATCTCAGCAGACCTTCTTCTTCCCCAGAGTTACTGTTTTTCATATGACAACAGCCTGAATCACTTGCGTAGGCTCATGGAAGCAAGATTTTCCTTTCCGCATGTGCTTTAATTGTTGCCAAATATTTTACTCTCCTATGCAGTCTGCTCTAACTGCTTCTCTGCTGGGGTACAATGACATAGCTTCTCAACCTGGGAATTTGTGAATTTCCTGCCTTTCCATAGTGATTCGAGGATCTGGAAGAACCGAAGTATCCAAGTATGTATCCCCAGTGAAGTGATACTGGTACGTAACCCCAGTAAGCAAGAAGTTGGGAATCACAGCCATGATGAGTTGGTTAACAGAGTCACAGACTCACTGAATGGTTGAGGTTAGAAAGGACCCCTGGATATGATCTTGTCCTACACCCCTGTTCAATCAGGCTCACCTACAGCAGGCTGTCCAAGACCATGTCCATATTGCGGTTGAGTATCTCCAAGGAGGGAGACTCCACAACCTCTCTGAGCCAGTGTCTGTGCCAGTGCTCGGTCACCCTCCCAGTAAACGAGTGCTTCCTGGTGTTCAGACAGAGCCTTTTGCGCTTCAGCTGGCTCTGTCTTCTTTGCACCCTTCTTTCAGATATTTATACCCCGCAATGAGATGACACCTTAACCTTCTCTTCTCTAGGCTACACAGTCTCAGCTCTCTCAGTCCTTCTTCATAGGACAGATACTCCAGTCCCTTAATCATTTTAGTGGCCCTTTGCTGGCTCATGTTCAACTCGGTGTCCACCAGGACCCCCAGGTCCTTTTCTGCAAAACTGCTTTCCAGCCAGTTGATCTCCAGCGTGTGCATGGGGTTGTTCTTTTCCAGGCACCGGCCTTGGCGCTTTCCTTTTATGAATTGTCTGAGGTTCCTGTCTGCCCATTTCTCCAGCCTGTCCTGGTCCCTCTGCATGGCAGTATGACCCAATGGGGTATCAGCCACTTCTCCCAGTTTTGTGTCATCTGAAAACTTGCTAAGGATACACTCTGACCTGTCATCCAGATCATTAATGCAGATGTTGAACAGGACTGGACCCAGTATTGACTCTTGGGGTACGCCACTGGAGATCAGCCTCCAACCAGACTTTGCACAGCCCTTTAGGCTTGTTCAGCTGATTTCAGTCCACCTCACTGTCTGCTCATCTGGCCGATACTTCATCAGCTTCTTTATGAGGATGTTATGGGAGATGGTGTCGAAAACCTTCCTGAAGGTGAGGTAGACAATATCCACTGCTCTTCACTCATCCACCAAGCCAGTCATCTCATCATGGATGTTTATCAGGTTGGTCAAACATGACTTTCCCTTTCTGAATCCACGCTGACTACTCCCAGTCGCTCTTTTGCCCTTCATGTACCTGGAAATGGTTTCTACCATTAGTTGTGCAGGGACTGAGGTGAGGCTGACAGGCCTTTAGTTCCCTGAGTCCTCCTTCCTGACCTTCTTGAAGACAAGAGTGAGACTTGTTTTCCTCCAGTCCTCAGGCACCTCTTCCAGCCACCACAATCACACAAAGATTATCAAGAGTGACCTCGTAAAGACGTCAGCCAGCTCCTTCAGCACTTGTGGGTGCATCCATCAAGGCCCACAGACTTACTACGTCCAGGATGCTAAAGTATTCCCTGACCTGATCCTCCCCAGCCAAGGGCACATCTTCCTTGCTTTTCCCTGGTCTTCAGGGCCTGGCGTTTCTTAAGGCTGGTTTTGCTAATAAAGACTGAGACAAAGAAGACATTAAGCACCTTAGTCTTTTTCATGTCCTGTGTCACCAAGGCCCCTGCCCTTTCAGCAGGCCCACATTTTCCCTACTCCTCCTTTTGTCACCAATGTACTTACAGAAGCCCTTCTGTTGCCTTTGACATCCCTTGCCAGATTCCACTCCAGCTGGGCTTTGGCTTTCCTAACCCCACCCCTGCATGCTCAGACAGTGTTTCTATATTTCTTCCAGGTTATCTGTCCCACTTTCCACCTTTTTTATGCTTCCTTTTTGTGTTTGAGTTTTGCTAGGAGCTCCTTGTTCATCCATGCAAGCCTCCATTTGCCTGACTTTCTGTTTGTCGAGACGGACTGCTCTTGAGCTTGGAGGTAGTAAAATCATAGAATCATAGAATCACAGAAAGTTTTGGGTCGGAAGGGACCCCTAGAGGTCATCTAGTCCAAATCCCCTGCAACGAGCAGGGACACTGCTAACTAGATCAGGTTGCTCAGAGCCCTGTCCAACCTGGTCTTGAATGTTTCCAGGGATGGGGCCTCCACTACCTCTCTGAGCAACCCGTTCCAGTGTTTCACAACCCTCATTGTAAAGAATTTCTTCCTTATATCTAGCCTAAACCTACCCTGTTTTAGTTTAAAACCATTACCCCTTGTCCTGTCACTGTTGTCTCTACTAAAAAGATTGTCCCCATCTTTCCTATAGGCTCCCTTTAAGTACTGAAAGGCTGCAATCAGGTCTCCCCGCAGCCTTCTCTTCTCCAGGCTGAACAAGCCCAACTCTCTCAGCCTGTCCTCATAGGAGAGGTGCTCCAGCCCTCAGATCATCTTTGTAGCCCTCCTTTGGACCCGCTCCAACAGTTCCATGTCCTTCGTGTGCTGAGGGCTCCAGAGTTGAACGCAGTACTCCAGGTGACGTCTCACCAGAGCAGAGTAGAGGGGCAGAATCACCTCTCTCGACCTGCTGACCACGCTTCTCTTGATGCAGCCCAGGACACGGTTGGCCCTCTGGGCTGCCAGCGCACATTGCCAGCTCGTGTCCAGCCTTTCATCTATCAGTACCCCCAAGTCCCTCTCAGCAGGGCTGCTCTCGATCCTTTCATCCCCCAACCTGTATTGATACCGGGGATTACGCCGACCCAGGTGTAGGACCTTGCACTTGGCCTTGTTGAACCTCATGAGGTTCACACAGGCCCACCTCTCCAGCTTGTCCAGGTCCCTCTGGATGGCATCCCGTCCTTCTGGTGTCTCAACCATACCACTCAGCTTGGTGTCATCTGCAAACTTGCTGAGGGTACACTCGATGTCACTGTCCATGTCATTGATAAATATATTGAACAGTAATCATTGAATATCAACCAGCTGGGATTCTCTTTCCTCCAGGACCTCGTCCCATGGGACTCTTTCAAGCAGATCTCTGAAGATGCCAAAGTCTGCTCTTCTGATCTTGTTTGTGATCTTGCTTTTTGTCCTGCTCCCTTCTCTCAGAGTCCTCTAATCCCATCTCATGGTCACTGCAGCCAAGGCTGCTTTTTGCCTTCACATCCCCGATACATCTTTCCTTGTTTGTGAGTATGAGGTCTAGGAAAAACCTCTCCTCATTGGCTCCTCTATCACTTGTGGTCAAGTTGATCTATCTCAGGCAGTGTTATATGTCTGCCATGGAGATACCTCCATGTATGCTTAGAACCCAAAGGCCATTTTATGGGTAGTGGAAATAAACAGGATCTTTGGGGATGTGATTGATCCAATCGATTTTAAACTTTTGGTGTATACTGAATTGAAACCCATCTAAAAGTGCTTATTTATGTCCATCAACTATAAACAGTGCAAAGGGTAACTAACTCACAAGTAGACAACTGTATTCGGTCATATGGGCCATATCCCCAAAGATTCTTTCTGTCTACACGTTCATTCTAGTTTTTTGAAGGTCAGGTGAGCTTTCATCTTTCAAAATTAATTTTATTCTCTGTTGAAACCAGAAAATGTCCTTATATCCTCCCATTTGCCATTTAGATTTGCATAGAAAATAGATAAGTCTAAAGAGAGGAAGAGTATAAAAAATGTGTCATAAATTCAGGTACCTCTAATGAGGAACTGGACATCAAAATAAGGACATGACATCAACATGAAATCACACACATCAGATTTCACAGACTTTAGCCTTATCTGTAATCAGCTGTTCTGATACAAATAGCAAAAATAGCTCTAGATCCTCGATATGAAATGCCTAAGTTATGTAATAATCGTATTCATATATGCACAAATAAACATCAGTATGAATATGTACTGATATATATCAGTATGATACACACACGTAACAATATTTGTACATGCACAATTATGAAAATGAGACAATTTTTAAAATTATAAGTTGTGGTAAACAAAAAAGTAATTGCCATTTCATTTTCTGTTTGGAGATAGTATGTAGAACAAAATAAGTTTATACCATTTTACATTATCCTTCTAAAAATCAATGTCTAGCACTGGAAGAACATATTGACAAAAACAATAGCTCACTTTTTAAAAGCAAAAATCCATACACACAAACAAAACCGTAAAAAATAGCCGATGTATAAAGTCTAGTCCATTGAGAAAACCCACGGAATCCTTTAGAATGGTCATTATGTAAAAAGAAGAAGATTACTGATAAAGTACATCAGAATAAATTAGATGCTTAGGCAAATAAGTGCATTTGGAAAAGATTTTCTAAAATAAACTTCTTCAGTTCTTCACAGAAGTTCATGCTGAACACATTGTACTCCTTCACTAGGTAAAACAAGAACTAGGCATGGAAAATGGAAAGTAATGTGTCTGTAGAGTGTAATTCCCTACCCTTGCTGAAAATCAACTTTTTTCTCTCTCACTGGTGCTATTATTAAGTAGGTGTCAAGAAGGCATGCCAAAGTATTCCTAAAGGGAATCTGAATTTTAGAATAGAATCACAGAACGTTTGAGACTGTAAGGGACCTCTGGATGTCATCTGGTCCAACACCCCCTGCTCAAACAGGGCTACCTAGCAGGACAATATCCAGACAGCTTTAGAATATCTCCAAGGAGGGAGACTCCACACCTGGCTGTGCTACTTCATATATTCAATCTTTGATTAGGAGACAAAGATAAAAGATATTTTCACTGATAATCTAGCAAGATGCACTTTTAAGCATGTTATTAATATACCTGAGAAGAGGAAATTAATAAGTTAAAAGTAGACTATATGACAAACTAAGATATTATAGTCAGTAGCAGAACTAGTATTAGAGCTGTGAGAGAACATTTCTACTAAGAAATGATTCCACGCTCATACGGAATGGTAGAGCACTAAACAGTACACTGTAAAAGGTGAGTCTGATGAGTCTCAAGCACAATCTATGCAGTGATGTACTCTTGGATCTGCAGAGAGCTTAGAGACTAAAATCCCCTAATTATTTGAATAGGTCATTTAGAGATAATTCTGGTGGGCTGAGCAACAAGTCCCTATTGCATTGCACAGTTGGTCTGCTCTCAACCAGGGCAGGGACTTTGCTGGAGCTTGGCATCGCCCAGAGCTCCTGTGTTTGCCCCCAGCACAAAGATGTAAGAAGAGAGGAGACCAATGCATCCGTAAACCTAGCTCTGCTATGGGGGATGCATATCTGGAGTAGGGACTGCTAAAATCCCACTGGATGTGTCAGTTTGGATGGATTTTGAGAACTCTGCTCCAGGGCAAGGAATTCTTTTCTTCAGAAGGTTTAGAGCATTCCCCACCCTTCATGACTCTGCTGGGTTATTTCAGTGACCCTCTACATCCTGATTTCCAGCCCTGTTCCTCTCCTGTCCTTTATATGGGTGCACTGGGCATGAAGCCAGTAGTGATTCTGTTTCTGGTTTTTGAAGATCAGAAACAGTGCTTGGTGGAAAAGTTGGGACTTCTTCCGGCAATTCATTGCCTACCACTCACTCTTCAAATAAATGTTTGAAAAAACAGGGTCCCTAAGAGCTGTTGCAGGGTCTGGATCAAATTACTTTAGGCTTCTTACACTTCTCAGCAGCTCTGACAGAATCTTATCAGAAATCCTCCGGGCAGAAAATTATTGTGATTGTTGGTGGCTTTAATATAACAAAATTAAGAAAACATTTTAATGTGCACTTGTTACGTGCCACCAACCTATGCGCTTAAAGTTTCTCCACTACATTGTATTATCTTCCTCTCCTTAGGTCTAACCGGCATCTGCTGTACATTTTCTCTTCTTAAGTAACATTGCATTAAAGGAAATTCTCGGAAGCTGTGTGCACCTGTATTATCCTGGTGTAATTCTACATTTGATTGTCTTCCATGAAACCAGAAGTGAGTTTGGCCCCATCTGCTTAGGCTGGTCATCCTTACTGTACTTCACCTCTTCCGTGCAGATATTCTTATTGCGTTCCTGCTAGCATGAGAAAGGATTCTGTAGAATCCATTAGGTTATTGTACTTCGCTGTTCAAAGAGCAATGCAGGAAAGCAAGAAGAAGACTAGGAGGTTGAAAGAGATGACTTTTCACCAGGAAAAGCAGACCCCGCCTAAGCATCACAACCGCACTTAAACAGCTAAATCCTTTTATAAATTGGGTTCTTGGTAATTCTGGCATGATACGCGCTTCTTTTCTCCAAGGTCAACAGGGGCCTTTATGTATGTCTTAAAAAATCCTTGTTATCCCCACAAAGGAACAAATATTAAAGAATCTAAGAAAATAGTGCTTAATCCCAAAGGGAAAAATGTTTCTCTGTGGTAACTTGGGGAGAAGACCAAAGCTGTCTTTCCAGGACTCCTGATTCACTGAGATTATAGGCCCTGATGTGCTGCAGCTCCTAAAAATGGATTGGGATAGGCAACAGCCTGACAGTTTAGAGAGGGAAAGATTAATCAACTGTAGTAGCGTCTCTCAAGCTTTCCCAGCTAGGATAGGAAACATTGAACCAAGTCAAAAAGAGAACATGGCAGATGTAGGAAATAAAGAGCAACAATAGGTCACTACCAGGCTGCCTTTCCTTGGGGAGCCTCTAGTATCTGAATGGATATTCCTTCAAAAAGCAAAGAAAAAACTGCTGTATTCTAGCTGGCCCCAGCAAAGGTGTTTCTCTCTCCTGTTAACTGCTATTTTTTTAAACTAAGGTGCTGTTGCAGAAGCAGCAAGGCTGATTCAACCCAAAATAGTTCACTAATTCTTCCTTTATCTTTGATAGCCTCTTGCTCTGTTTAAGGTAGGTAACGCAAGTGTTCATTTCAAGGTCTGCATTAGGTTTCTCATTAAGTGTTCACCTTGGTTTGAGTGTCAGCAACTGATCATCATTGGTCTGTTTTTAGTCCCAGAATACAGAAAATGGCATCCTGGTCCTTATGCCCTCCCACAGCTGAGTAACAAAGCAGCTGCGGCCGTGTTAGTTACAGGCACAGCATGATGCTCTCTGCTACCAGCTATCTTTTCACTCCAGCTTTATACTGTTTTCTTAAGGTATTGACATGCTTGATATCAGGGATCATTTGTTCTCTTTCTGTACAGCATCTGGTTGATGGGCACCCCCGTCCAGGGCCAGGTCTCACAGGTTTTATAGTGATGCTGTAATAACAACAACTGCAGTTAATGCTAAATGCCACCCAGTTGCTGGGTTTGCTGTAACCAAGTCTATAGAGATGTTGTATAATTTCTGTCTTGGAGACTGTCAAGAAAACAAGGTGCTTAGCAAGAATGATTTGAAAATGTGTCAACCTTTCTTTAATAAATAGTCAAGGCTAACTTTCAGGTTCCTTAGTTGCCCAAACTTACCTGAAAGATACAGCAGGACCATTTCTTTCTCTCCTTAGAACCGGTATCAGGCATTATCATGGGGATGTCCTGATTGACATCTTCCATCAGCAATCTAACCACAATCACCTTTACCCTTCAGTACCTTCTCTCTTCTGTAGTCCTAAGATGTCTTAGCATTTTCAAAATACTAAGGACCACAGAAAACAGAGCAATCACAGCTTGTACATCATTTCCAGTCTCTTAAAAAAAAAAAATCATTTTCTTTCTGAATGCTATAAAAAGAAACATCAAAACTACTGCCAAAGTAATATAAATATTTCCTACAGAAATATGTTCAAAATTCAAAGTTTTAATATTAACATCCAAATTAAATTATTTGAAAATTCAGGGTAGTGGAATGTGATGGGACTTGGCCAGCACTTTCAAATGGATTTACTTTTCACTATAGTAACTTCCCAGAAAGATCAAAAGGCTTCTAAACTCAGAAAGACAGGTCTTATTAGGTTATAAATACTTCATAAGTAGAGAAGCACTCAAAGCGACTGGGTGAGATGGAACAGAAGTAAAAGGGCTTATAAACAAATCTCTCTTCCTCCCATTGTAACCTTGCTTTCTGTTGCAGTTTCAGCCAGCTCTAAAGCTTTCTGCTTGGGATCATACTGTGCCCGTTCCTCACAGCTCCCCAGGACGCCTTCCCTCCCACCTCCATCCATGCTGGCTGCATGCCGGCTGCCTGCTCACCCTGGAGTGGAGGGCGTCCTGCTTGATGTGGTGCCTCTCCAGCTCTCACAGTTTCTCCGCAGCCATCTTTGAGGCAGTGGGCAGGAGCTGGCCCTCTCCCCTTGCAGGTCCCAGCAACCTTCACCCTCTCCTCTGCGGGCAGCCAGCGTGCTGATGGAGAGCAAACCAAACAAATGCACAACAGAGACCCACTCAGAGGCATTAATGTATACAAAACACCAAGGCTACAAATCTGCTTTGCACATCTCCCACCCCTCCTGGTCTGATGCCAGCCGAGATCTGAAATTGCTTGTACCGCATGTATGGTCATTTAGGATACTGCTTCCAAAATTATTTTTGGCAGAGGGGTGTGGGAGATGGAGGAGCAGTGCTTGAAAGAAGAAATAATCCTTCCTTTGAAGGGGTTAGTTTTGGCCATGAGGACTTCTTACTATAAAACATACCTCTGTCGTACCCTCTCCAAAAAACCCCACCTCTGTTATTCCAGATAATTTTAGGAATAAATAATTGAAAAATTCTCCAGCAGTACTCAGTGAATAGAAAGCCTTGCTGTGTTTGCACTTCTGCTCTGTACTTCCATGATCTCAGCAGCTGGGTGTGAAACTTGGTGCCTGAGAGCATAGCGTGGTTCTGCGAGACCCTGGCAGGACCCTGGGTGAGGCCGGAGTAACACAGGCAATGCTGGTGGGTCTCTGACAAATCAGCTGATCAAAATTCTAGATGAAGTTCAGGTTAGAAGCATTCTGCAGCACACATAACCTGTTCCCCTTGTACCCAGCAGCTATGTACCTCACCTGCAGTATTTGGTAGAGCCCATAGACTGAGCTTCCTGGAAGGGCAAAGGATGTGGGTTTGCTTGCTTTCAGGTTGCTAGGAGACCTACGATTTCCCAGCTATAACCTCCTGTATAAAAGGGGATTACTACTTCCACATTTCAAAAAGAAAAGTGATTTTTTGTTTGCATTTTGCCAGGGATCAGGTCTGGTCAGGGGGTGGTGAGCACTCCTGCAGTGCCAGACCCTCAGGCAGATGAAGCTACAGACTGACCCTGGTCTTGGACCTGGCTAGCGTTTGGGTGGGAGCTATCTTAGCATCCCTTGCCAAGCTCAGCTCCAGCTGCACCTTGGCCCTCCTGACCTCATCCCCACACACCAGGGCAGCATCCCTATACTCTTTCCCAGATACCTGTCCCTGCTTCCACTGCCTGTGCAGTTCCCTCTTGCCCTTTAGTTTGACCAGCAGGTCTCGACTCAGCCATGCCAGTCTCTTCTATTCCTTGCTTGACTTCTTACACGTGGGGACTGAGAGCCTCTGCGCTTTATGGAAAGCGTCCTTAAAGGTCTACCAGCTCTGGTTCTGCTTCCTTGCCTCTGAGGACCGATTCCTAGGGGGTCCTACTGACTAATTCCTTGAAAAGCTGGAATTTGGCTTTCCTAAAATTTAGGGTCCTGACTATGCTCCTCGCCCTTCCCACATCCCTCAGGAGCATGAACTCCACGGGTGCATGATCACTGCAGCTCAGGCTGCCTCCAGTCTTGATGTCACCGATGAGCTCGCTTGCATTGGTGAGCATCAGGTCCAGTATTGCATCCCCTCAGGTAGGGCTGTGTATTACCTGACTCAAGAAGTTATCCTCAATGCATTCTAGGAATTTCCTGGATTGTCGACAGCTCTCTGCTCTACTTTTCCAGCTGATGTCAGGGTGGTTGAAGTCCCCCAGCAGAACAAGAGACTGCGAGCGCAAAGCCTCCTAGCACTGGAGGAAGAAGGCTTCGTCAGTAGACTCCCCTTGATCAGGCGACCTGTAGTAGACACCCACGACCAGGTTCCCTTTGTTGCCTCTGTCTCTGATGAAGCCCATGAAGCCTATGAAACCCATAGGCTTTCAATACATATTCAGGAAAAAAAGGATATCTATTCAGGAATATATATATGAAACATATCTTCAGGATATATATTCAGGAAAAAAAAAAGATATTTTTGTAACCTATTTTTGTGTTTGTAAATGCATGGACGTATGCACAAATTAAGCTCCCATGTAAGTATAATTGAACCTTGATTATTAAAAAAATTCTGACGGACATAGCAATGTCTCCTGGTTTTGTCTGGGATCGAGTTAATTGCAGTTGTAAGCAAGAGTACCTCAACATTTTTTTTTCTTCACTAATTAGAAATAAAGTATTTGTCTTTCAAGAAAAGCCCATAACATTCATTTAGGTGGGTCTTTTGGAGCTGTGGAACTTTCGAAGTCATCATTTTCAAGACAAAAGATTTTCAGTTCCCACTGGCAAAATCACCTGACGATGAACCACAAATATCTTGTTTGGACTAACATTTTTTTAAGATCCTAAATCTGACTTCCAAGCTTTGTCAGCTGTAAATTCTTCCATACCTACTTTACTGTATTTTGTATTCAGTAGTTCAAAAGGGAGTTTTGCAACAGTGATCCACTTCTGCTCTGCAAATTCACACCTCCAAAAAAGGACAACTAATGTGAGCTGGTTACTTTTTTGTCCTGTCTTTTCATTACCTCTCTTTCGATTTCTGATTTCTTTTCTTCACATATTCAGTTATGGAAGATTTTCTTGCAGGGTTCCTTTCTGTAAGTTTCTTTTATGAGAAAAGATCAGATTTCTCTCCTTGGGACTACACAGTATGGCTTTGTTCTGCTTGTTACTTTATGAGGACTTTAACAATGCATGCTGATAACTGTGCATTTCAAAGCTTCACTCCAAGAGAAATACATGGGTGTCTGAGTAACACCAGAGAAAGCCAGAATAAAAGTTAAAGTTGAGCTCTTACAGTTGTGCTTAGGTACCCAAATACAAGTTTTGGCGTTTTCACAGGGTTGAGATGGCCTGACTGAAAAAGGTTTACTCAACTCTTTTTGGAGAGAAAGGGACAGAGATCAGCCCACACCACTGAGAGTACCTATTATACTGTCATTACCTTGCATATCTGTATTTGTCTTGGCATCCGGCAGAAAAAGTAATAACTACTTTCAAGGAAATCAATTCCTTGAAAAAAGTGGAAAGCTGTGGAAAGTCCTGAACTTTACGAGAACACTTCAAAAAAACACTCACCCAAAAGCCTGGGAGACAAAAATCCAAATTTTAACACAGTTAGAAAAAATTATAGGATGAAGGGCACAGTTAACTTTCTGGGCGATACAACTGCACCGTATTTAAAATCTTTCAGTGTTAATGGTCTGAAGCATAAGGTCATAAACTGCACTTATGGTGGAGAGAGGGGAAAGACGAGTATAAAGTCTCTTTCATATTTGTCCTTGAATAAGTTCATTCTCTCTGCCAACTGTTCTGATGCATGGAGAAAACGTGAAAGAGAAGCAAGTAGCTGAAAATACGTTACTGATCAGGGGCTGACGGTAGCATCAAGCTTGGTATCACCAAACCTCAGAAGTCTGAACCTTTACAAACTTTACAGACCTTTAAAAAGTGTAGGCCATTCCTCTGACAATGGACAAACCTCCAAAACTCTTCTGGTGCTGTCAGCACCCACGTACTTAATAGAGCTCTCATTTGTTTACTTTTTCTCCTCACAGAATGAGTTAGTCTGAGAACTGGAAACATGGTTCATTGCCTTTGTCCCAGACAGACACACATGGGAAATGTACACCTCAAGCTCCCAAGGATCCAAATGTAGATGACTTAGATCCCCCAAAACAACATATCCACGCATGGTCTTTACCTCCTTGCTTTATTATAAGCGCATCATCAGCTGAAAACTGCTACATGTCCAAGATTTTGGAAGTAAATTAACAGAAGACCTTTCAATCAGAACTGGTTATTTAAGCCTGACATATGAGTGTGAACTGTGTCTCGTATTCCCTCCTTCCAGAAAGATTTTCAAGAATAAAATGAATTTGAATTACATAGAAATCTTTTTGGCGTGATTTTTTTCTTTTGCACAGATTAAAGATTCGTTAGAGTACATTCTTTCTGTCTCTACATGATTACGTGTATGTTGACCAACATTTTTACACATGGAGTCCTCAGGCTGAACATGTTTAAATACCTTTAAGTACTAAACATATGCTCTGACTTCCAGATATGCTGAGCAACTGATCTCACAAATTCCATTAAATCCCAATGTCTTTTTCCCCATAAGTAACTAAATACCAGTAACTGGCTGTAAGAGAGAATTCAGTACAGGCATATTTTCTTTTGAAATTTCCAACTTGGCAGTAGATGGTTACCTCATGTGTCATCCTGTTACTGTTAAACAGCTCTTCCAGACAGGACTGTATTGAAATGGGTAAGATAAATTTTGTTGAACAGAGCTGTACAAAATCAATCTGCTATAGAGAAGAATATACAGCCAAAACACAATTATATTGGTTTTGGGAATTGAGCGATGTGGCTCAGGCTCAGCAATACTTTGGAAAACACAGAGCAAGAAAGAGAGAGTTACATGAATTTCATGATTCATCGAAAGAATATACGGTACAATGGTGACCTTTAAAACTGGTGAAAACCCAACAGCCTCATTTAACTTTCTTGTGCTGTTTGCAGACAACACAAAGAGAAAGCAAAGGTCCTAAGTACTCTGGTCTTTAACTAGTTTTAAGAATATACACGGTAACATGTATATACACGGTGGGGGAACTTTAATCTGTGAGGGAAGTAGGATTTGGAGTTTAACAAGCTTACGGCTTCTTATCGTTAACACTTACTGTTCCAAGTAGCTTACAGCCAAAGAACATCCAGTTTACGTACTTGACAAACAGACAAACAAAAAATAAATTTGTTTTCTCTAACTCTCTCATTATATCTTAGCTCCATATCTGTCCTTACAGTCATGAGCTCCTAAAAGCAGGGACCTCTAACACGGCATCGAAGAAATGGTGTTAAAAATCTAACAAATCTAAGCCAGCTGAACCTGTTGGAAAGATACATATTATTGCTAAAGCTTTGGACTCGCTACTCAGTCTTCCAAAAAGCAGTACCTTTTTGAAGCTCCAACTGTTTTTTATAGCAATTTAATATATAAAAGTAACATTTCTCTTCCCTCACCCCCCCTTATATTCAGACATATACACTAAGTAATCAGCAGAGGTCTGGAAGCTGACTCGAACAGAGTTCTGATTTCTCCGCACATCCCCACTGCACTCCTTGTCCCTCTGCCCTTTGTCCCAGCTTCATCCTCTCATACCTCCAGTTTCTGCCACACATGCTCCCCTCCTCCGAGTACTCCCATATTTATTCTTATTTTCCCTCAAGAATTTTCTATCTACTTTGCAAGTCACATAATTTCTAAAGAGGCAGGAGGCAGCATGATCTGTGACTAGCTTGAAAATAAACAGTTTTGACTGTTAGCTAGGAGGCCAAACACAGAGGATAAGTGTTGAGTTCAGTCAGCAGCCTTTACCTTAAATGGGACAGCAATGGGGGCCACTCTTCATCAACCACCAAACAGTTTCTATATGAATTTAATATCTTCCAGACATCTAGCTTTCTGTCAGAGCTTACTGGCCAGTGAATTAAGAAGGTCATCTGTAATCCAGAACTCCTCTGGCACCAGCGCCTCGTCACTGTGGGATCCAGGCCATTGTACACAGGATAGAAGACACCCTTCTGACCCTTCTGAGATTTGTTATTCTATTCTACGCTTTCCTGTTCCACTTTGCTGTCCCACCCTGTACTCTCCTCTGCTGTACTCTAATGTAATAGTGAGATTCTTTCTCGAGTTCATTCAGTGGTAGAACTCACAAATATTACATTTCTCTTCTTCCTTTTCTATATCATAGGAGAAAATGGAATGTGGCTTACAAACAAAAGAATGTAAAACACATGCAATTAAAAATAGTGGACTACTTGGCAGTGGCAGGGAGGGGAGCCAAACTGAGTCTGGAGACTGGTACCTACCACCTAGAGGAGCGTAAAGTTTATGGCAGATCTAGGTCCTCTACGGAAATCTGTCATTCTTAGGACGGTCTTAAAAGTATTTCATAATTGATAAAGATAATCAAGCCAAATGTCACCACAGAAAAATATTATCCGGAACTTCAAACTCATTCCTGCACAAGTACCTCTGTGTAAGTCAAAGATGCTACTCATATGCATGTGGTTGCTGGCATACAAGGTGCCAGAAGGATCATGGAGATCATGGAGATTTAAGGCACAACAGAGCAGAAGTCTATTGCAATCCACGTCCTTGTGAGAATCTAAAATATCCAGCTTTGATTTACCCATCAAGATTTTGTCAACTGGACTAACTTTGTCTTTTAACATAAAGAGTGTTTACATTGACATCTTTAATGGATGTTGTAGAAATGTGCAAGATTGTTCAAAAAAGCACATTAATGCCTGCACAGACATAGAGACAATTTTGAAGGACTTTTAAAACATAATAAAATATTAAACAGCTAAAGCAAGAATGCGAGATGTTTTAGTTGTCTAAACTAAGAGAAATCTGTGTATTTCTCTTGTTTGCTTATCATCTTCTCTAACTGCTAAGAGTGAAAAAAAATCTCATTAGACTCCACAGGCCTGGAGAGCACGGCGCTGACTCTGATTTCAGTGAACAGGCCTTCTCCATCTTCTCCAGTGTTGTGCTGGAGTTAGCAATTTCTAACTGCTCTTAATTAGTTCTTGTTAGGTTTGGGTTTGTTTTTTTGTTCGTTGTTTTTTTTTTTAAAGTCACACAGAGAAGTTCTAGAGATCCTTTTTAATAAAAGTCACGAGTTTCCTCTGGAGACTGACAGTGTGGCTTTCCAGCAGAAGACATTTTGTGGGGCCAGCCGTTTCAGAGACCGCGAGGGGCAGTGCGGCAGGCTGTACTAAGCACAGGGAGACACGACACATGGTGCCAGGGCAGGAAGGAAGGAAAGCCAAAATGATGGCGTCACAGGGCCCTGCCTGGAAGAAACAGGTTCTTGCATCTGTTGCAGATGCACTTCTAGGTGAGCGAAATGGAGGTGCTCCCGTCTCGCTGCGTCCTCGCCCAGGACAGCCCAGGACATGGCCCTGTGGACCTGACATCGTAGTGCCAGGGGCTCCTCAAGAAGGATCTCCAGACTGGTGAGCAACTCTGGGGGCTTCCTATAGGCACTGCCACCTCACGCACCCCCTTCTGTCCAGGTGTTTCGAGACGGAGGAGCGAGGACACCATAGATCGGCTTCTCTGAGGAAGTTAGGGGCTGTGTGTTTCCATAGCGAACACAGACCTCCACCATGGCCTCCCCCAGTGCTGCCCATGGCTCCTCTGCAGTTGCCATAAGAACCTCACGCAGCGTCAACGCTTTGAGTGAAGTTGGTCACAGGCGCTGCAAAGGCACAAACTCGCAGCACGGCCATCACACGTGCTGGCTGGGGAGCACTGGAGGAGACAATGTCCCACTGAAAAAAAGGACAGTAGCAAGTTCTGATTGCTCTAAATCCAAATAAAGCTTGATCTGCACGCTCACCACCATGCGCCACAGCTCTTACTGGAAAACGTTAACGAAAGGAGGAGATGGGAAGGAAAACAAGGACTGTTAATAATGGGATAACTTTTCAGGTGCCTCTCAAGCCGGGTTTCAGGACCTGCTGCTGCAGCTGAAGCAACGCGTGGACCCAGCATCAGGGAAGCAGAGAAGAGCTGTGTTTCTCTGGGCTGCCTGGCTCCTTGTGTGCCCTGGGGAAAACCTGGGCACTTCAGCCGTACAGTGAGGATGGCAACACAGCAGCACCGGACACTGGCAACAACAGCTGTGGCAAGTTCAAAAGATGGCAGCCATACAGACCAGCTCATACAGTGACCTCATTTATCATACTACCAGCACTAATGTCTCAGGAACTCTACTATTTTAGATAGCGCCATAATATCGATACAAATGAGGTCAGCAACAATCTTTGACACAGAGCATATTTTACATATATAAATAGTCTATTTGCTTGGTTTTTTTTAACCAGCCTGCCTATTAGCTTGAATATATCCAGTATTTTTCTTCAAGAAGATGTCTTTACACTTGCTCGCATTCTTCTCAAGTGTCATTCCGTATGCTTAATCTCTTGCCCGTCTGCTGGCTAAGTGGCATAGGTATGGGTTATTTTATACTCAATGCTTAGCAATATAAGTGGGAAAATAAGTTAACTACTATGACTTTCAGCTAGTAAAATATGTGCCTTCTTTTGCCCTGAAAAGACAAGGACCCAAAGCCACATGCCATGTGCCTGCAGGGCCAGGCGTGATGTGCTCTTGGCTCAGCCGTCTCTCCCTTTCCTGACATGGGAGCTCTGCACGGCCCACAGGGATGTGGCTACACACTGTGATGTCTGGCAGGCGGGGACAGGGCTCTCCAGCTGCCGGAGGGATGCTTCTGGGAGCACAACTACCACATCAGTTTTTAAACTTAAGAAAACAAGGATTTTCTGCATCTCTTCTCTCCTCCTTCTTTTCACAGCTCTCTCAATCTCCTATTTCTGGTCACTACCTGCCCTCTTCAGCCATGACCACCATTTAGTCTTCATCTGTGTATTTCCCTCCCTTTGGCATAAACCCATATTTCATATTAATTTCATACTAATTTAATATCCAACATTGCTTGCTTCTTCGTCCTTCTTATTTGCCTTATTCTTGCACTGACCTTCTCATATACTCATTCAATCACTCACTTCTGCGCAGTCAAATGATTGGACTGTCTCCTGGCCACAAACACTCTTTTTTTACATTTTCAGACAAGAACTACTGTGCTTTCTCCCATGCTGATCTCTTTCCCCCATGCTCAGGAAATGCCTACAAATATTTGATAATAGTTAGATTCCTAACACTGCTAACTAAGATCTGCTTGTTTTATCCATGCATTTCTCATCCATCTTTCTCTGGTTTATGCTTGAGCTGGACTTTTTGAGAAATAGAGAGTCCCTTTTGGCTCTGTGTTTGAGCACTGTCTGTCATGACCAGGTCCTGATAATGATACCCTGAGAGCTCCACAAACACAAACAGTAAATCAGTTTTCTGTTAAAATAAAATCCATGGAACTTTAGCTTTACTAGAGATTGAAGGCCTGATATTTAACTTTAATGTGTCTCTTGGGACACTCCAGTTTATACAGTGCGTAGTGAGACAGCAAGGCCTTGAAATAGGCCTGCTACCCTGCTGAATGGGGAACCATTTGATAGTCTTGGAGCTAGTGTAGGAAGAACTGCTACCCAGGATCGTTAGTACCTCATAGAAACACAGAGCAGCTGAGATCGGTCAGGGCCTCTGGAGACTGTCTAGTCTACCCTCTATGCTCAGAGCAGGATCAGCCACAGCAGGTTGCTCAGCGTCTTGTCCTGTCAGGTTTTGAACACCTCAAAGGGTGGAGAATCCACGTCTTGCCTGGGCAACCTGCACCAGTGCTTGGTCACCTTCACAAGAACTGCTCTCAAATTAATTACCTTAGAGCTCTAGGCTAACAACTTCTCAGGCAGCATCTTGACACTTTGCAGAAGAGCAAAAAGAGAACAAAGACAGGCAAACACACCTCTGAGCTCCTGAACCCCACTGCATTTTTAGCTCAGGACCAGCTCCACTGGGGGAGACTTCAAGCACTTTCTCTAGAGAGGGTGAAATCTCAAAATGTTTTAATGCTACTGAGTTGGTCCAGTGCACCTGCCCCAGCAGTCCCATGTGTGCACCAATTTCCCCCTCGTAAGCTCCAGCAGCACCAGTGATGTGTATGGACTACCTGCTACTTCTGATGAACCTGAAACAGAGCATTACCATGGATGACAAAGCAGGGCTTCGCTGATACCTGACACATCAACTCAACAGCTATGTGAGGCTCCAGCAAAAGGATCAAGACAGATTCACAATCTAAGTAAGAAAACCTGTTCATGAAGGAGCTGGGTGTGTAATGCAAGCTTCCGTGGCTATTCAAGACAGCTGATTTTCTTTAGACTGTTCAGTGACATTTCTACTTCTTTAGGAGTATATTTCTGTGACAAATTTCACAATACATTTGTCAAAATTTTGGTATAAAAAAGTCTTTTATCAGAAAAAGAAGAAAACCAGAAACATAGAGAACTTTCCTCTCTTCTCCTTGACACCTGCCTACACACACACATTTTCAAGCTCAAACATTTTTGGGTTTGAGATTTTCCATTTAGACAGTGATTAATGATGGAATATTTTGGCCCAACACTGGTGAGCACTTCTGAACTCTGTTTTTGGTCAAAAACTTTTTCCATCATGTGTGAAGTTGCAGTTTTAAACTCCAAAAGTCCAAACAGTGTATGATCCCATAAATTACAGCCTAGGACAAATATCCCTCTGTTTAAAAGTCCCTTTAAAATAATATGATCTTCAATTTTTATGGGTTTTATTATTTAACTGCTATACCCAGGTATTGTCAATGTATAAATTTAGACTTTAATAAGACGCATTTGGCACTACCCATCTGAGCACTGCCTAACAGCACACATTTTAAAGACAACAGATAGTAGTTTTCAGGGTGTTTTATTCTTTCCTTTAGTAAAAAAATAAAATAAAATCATTGACTACACAGTCATGCTCTCTTTGTTTTGTGTTCCTATTGGGATTTCATATTGAATAAAAGCCAAGCATTATGAATTGCGTTAGCTAGTGTCAGTGTGCTAATTTCAATCAAGCCTAGATATTCTTATCTCATAGAAAAAAATATAATGAAATGAAGTATGTGTAAACTTTTCTAGCAGTAGATGACCTCTCTGTGGATATACTTTTACGGTTCAATTCACAGAGAGGAGTGTTTATGTGATAAAGGAGAAGGTTTCTTGCTGGCCTGGGCAATCATGTTAAGTTGTTTTCCTGAGATCTCTACAGTTCCATAAAGAAAACAGATTGTAGATTTTTGATTCTAAATCATGTCTATCAGCCGTAGGCTTGCACTTTTGCCACTAACTACTCTGCTGACTCATTCACTGACTCATTCAATGAGTTTCATGTTGTTCAATATTAATTTATCTTAGGGAGAAGCATGCCATCAAGCATTTACCATTTTAACACACACTCCCTCTCTCAACTTTGATTTATAGCTAATAACAAAAAAACAGAGTTGGGCCAGAATCGGGAAATCCAGCATTTGCTTTTTATTTGGATGACTTTGACCCTGTCAATGAAAGTCATGCACTGGGGCAGGCATGTGGCCAGTCGCAGGAGTACTAACTGTGAAACACAGTGGCTGTGGGTGTTGTGGCTTAGTCTCAGTCTAAGTTGCCACTAGTTACAGAGTTTTACCATGAAGTGAGACTTATAAAAACGGTGCTAAAAGACTTCTAGTGGCTACTCTTTAGACACTTTAAATATTTAATATAAAGTGATGTTTTGAATATTTATGAATAGAATTGTAAGTGGATGCTTTCCTGGGTGGAACTCGGTTGTCCATTTTTTTTAATGCTAATGTATAAACAAATAAAATCTGGGATTATACCAAAGACAACAGCTCAACCCTTTGCTGTTTGTGTGCTTCATATTAAAGCTTTCTGAAATTCTTACTTCAGAAAGCACACCCAGTGAAAATAGACAAAAATTATTTCAACAAATAGTACTGTTTGAACAGATTTTATCACACAAGGATGGTCATCTAGTCATATTTTTTTAAGATCCTAAGGCAAGATGAAATACTGTTACATTATTTACACTACTGCAGCTTTAACCTTCCTTCGTCCTAACTTTAGCTATAAAAGGTATCCAAAGACAACAGGAGCAGCATCCTCCCTCTAATTAAATTAAAGCTGGCCAAGACAAAGCTCAAACATTTTTTTCAACACACAGGCAGGGTTTCAGGCCAATCATCTTCAAGACCAAGTTGGACAGGGCTCTGAGCAACCTGATCTAGTTAATGGTGTCCCTGCTCGCTGCGGGGGGTTTGGACTAGATGACCTCTAGGGGTCCCTTCCAACTCAAAACTTTCTATGATCCTATGATTCTATCTTCGTGCCCCTGCTTTTTGTCTGTTTCACATCCTCAACTTTTGGGGAGTGAGGGAATACATCAGTATTTGGACACTTGCTGTCATCTGACCTTGTTTGCTCATGTACTCCAGGGAACAAGAAAGAGCAACCCACAACGCAGCTTACTGCTTAGATGACACAAGCGGTTGTAAACTACTACCCATAACTTTAGAGACATTCCTAGCATCCTGCACCCCAGGGACACCAAGACCCCTATCCTGTACACACTAAGTCTGAAAAATGGCCACATTTAATTATAATTTGCTACTACTCGGGCTGACAAGGAATTCGGGGCTCCACTTTCTCAGACAGTTTACCTGGCTTTGAGGTAACACATCACACGTGCTGCTGAGAGGGAGAGCCTACCGATTACCAGTTGCTGAGAGAAATTAGCTAACTGCCACAATTCCATTTCTAGATGCCAGACCAGCTCAGGAATAAGCCAGGTAACAAACTGCTCTTTGTCATAGCTGAGGCATATATAGAAGTACAACCCACAGTCACCCTCAGCCTCTAGTGTGATAAATCCCCTATGGTGCTTCAGCAATGAAAGGTTGGATGGCAACCGAATTAGCAGGTTTCAGAACTGTAGTTTGGGATTTCAACAGCAACATTCTGCCCAAATCCCTTGCTCGAAGACCACATCCTTCTGAATGGTTCAGAAATCCTTTATACAAAAGAGGCTGAAACTTTCGCTCACAACCACAAATCATGTTCCTCGTTTTCTGGTTTCTTGCTTGAGACCCCAAAGGTATGGCATGGAAGTTGGAGAGAGGAGATGGAGCCTGTGAGAAAACAGCCACAAGATACTCAGGCACTCAAACCTAGCGGGCACATCTGGGAGTCTCGGTCGATCTTCCTCAGTGGTGGTGGAGCACTCTGGTGATGAAAGAACAGCAAAGTGCAGAAAGTGTTTAATAGTTTGTGCTTGGTGGAAAAATTGGAAGATGGGTTATAAAATTTAAAGTTAGGAGTGAATAGAAAGACAGCACACACCAGTACAGCAATCAACAGCTATCAGTACTGCTTAAATAATGCTGGGTCTGGAGAAGAGGAAAGAATTTGTGTTTATGCAACTGGACTTTCATAATCATGTGCCCAGAGAGGTAAAATAAGATTGTATGTACTTCATTCTTCTGTTCCTCCCTTTTGTTTGTTTTTACTGAAGAATCTTTTATTTCAGATGTTAAGTGTAGTTATACACACTAGAGAAGGGACTGTCCCTGAAGATGCTTAAAACCATGCACAGAGCTGTACATACAAGAAGCAAAAACAGAACTGAGGGAAGGGCCATAGACAGATTAATAGAAACTGAGCGGCTCTGGTCAGTCTCCTACAGTGCCACAGACTTTTATCCCCTGTGCCTTAATTTTCCTTGAAAATGGGTAAAATATCACTTCCTTGCCTCCTGAGAGTTCAGGAAGAAGAACAATATACCCAGACACTACTGTAATGAGGCCATCTAAGGGATATATAGATAAGAAAAACATCTGCTGCCTTCTGTAACAGCCTTTCCTCTTTTCCCTATCTCCTAGGCAGCAAACTAGGTTGTTTCAGAGGCAGAGATTATTCAGCTTTATTCTAGTGTATGCAGAACTTTCGTCACATTTTGTCTAATCAAAGATTTTATCACAGTATCATAAGCCACACCTGGTTCCTGTATAAGAAAAGCAAAATTTCTGACAAAGTTTGTTGTCAAGCTTTAAAAACGTTTGACTCAATAGGAGTACTCCTTTCCCACCTAGTCTGCACACACTCATGGTCTACCTGGCTTCTGCATGGCTGTAAGGTAACAGGAGAGGGAGAGAAAATCAGGTCAAGAGTTGTTTATTCCTCTGCTCCCACTGCCAGAGGCACAGTTCAGTCTGACTTCTAGTTCACTTGCAAGGCTTTTACATAAAGCTTCACAGAGCTGTGCTAGTAGACTCTTTTCAATTAATACAGTAGATTCCCTTTATTTGTTTAGTAAAGTTTCTTCCAACTACAATAAAAGTCCCTGGTACAATAAAAGGTGCTGTGACGCTAGGTTTGGGAAAAGGTCTACCAGTCCGAGTCCAGAAGTGAGTAGGAGAATTAGGGCAATGGACAGCTTCGCAAACCTTTAGCAAAATTTCCTTGGGAATTTAGAATTTGTTGCGCTGGCACTCGTGTGAAACAGCTTTTAAGTTCCACTACTGCCAGACACATTTGTAATGTGGTGTGAGCTGTAATACGGTGCCACTGCACTTCTTAATTTCTCATTATTTCTTAACTTCTATCTAGTGGACTTTGCCAGCTCAATACCATTTTTAGCACTACTTTTTGGTAGTGACTGTATATTCCTATGAATATAAGTATAATGACCTGAACTGAAGAAACAGCAAATTCAAAACAGAAGCTCTCTTAAGTGGAATTGTATTGATACCTAGGAAGGTCATCACCAGGGCTGGAAATTTTTGGTCCACCACACAGAGAACTGCCTCTTGAGTTGCACAAGAAGGCAGTGGAGTAACAGCTAGCAGCATGAACTTGTTACTTACTCAGAGACTCAGCTCTAGTAGGGGCAGAGGTATACTAGTATAGAAATCTGTTCACAGGGAACAGTAAGTCTTAGGAATCACAGATTATATGCCTCTAGAAATCAGCATGAACTAGTGAAAATGATTTTCCTGAGTTTTTTTCATCAGTTTCATTTTTTTTCTCACCTTTGGCTTCATCCCATGCTCATTCTTTTTTGCCAGCCAGTGCATAGCTTCTCATGCCCATCTCAGTATTTTTTTCCAGGAACACGAAGTGGTACAATCAGCTTCGTGTAATAATACATCTAATTAAAAAAATGCTAACAGTGTCTTTAATAAAAGCAGCTGATGAATGTCTTATCTCTAATAGCATGCATTCAAATACCATAGACATAATTATGCTAGTCTTTTTATGTAGGGTGAAAAAGGCATATGTCAACTTCACCTAAAAGGTTGGAAGAGACTTTGATTGCTGTCTTCTGACATTTCAGCAGTGATTTCTGCTTTATGCAGTTTCAGGTCTAAGCCCTAAAAGAGTTTGCTCTCCTTTTGGTGTTGTTCTGTGGGATGGCAACTTTTAAAGCCTTGACTAGACAGAGGTCTTTTTCTTATAACAGGCAAAACGAATGCTAATTTCTAGTTGCATGAACCTTGGTGCTCTTTCTTGATTAAATCTCTTGTAGAACACAAAACTGTTTTTTAAACATGAAAAACATGCCATTAGCAAAGCTTGTCTTGCTGATATTTTTATCTTCTATATTCTGTGTCATGCTTTGAAGTCTAATGAGGCAAGCCACTCTGCACTCCTTAGGTAGCAGTGCAGAACAAAGGATTTGAAGTGTTTGGTTTCTTCCCTTGCTTGGGAATTAGCTTCTTTTTTGCTAGGAAGATGTTAGTTTTAGAATTTTTCAGACCATTGTGCTCATTTCATTGTGTTCATTCTTAAGAATTCCTTGGGAAAACACATGAAATGAGATAGGATACTCTGCTGCAACTAATAGCAAAAGTAAAGAGAATTAAGCTCTAAAAATCTTAGGCAGCCCTCAATGTAAATCACTCCAAATATGTATCTCCAGATTTGCTTTTCCAATAATGAATCATATTCAGATTACATCATTACTCACTATGAGAAGCCAGACTTGGAAATCTTGGAAATATACCTTGGTTTACATAAGCACTATCCATAATTCTTACAAAACTAGAAAGTATACCATGCCACACAAGAACCATGGGGGTTTTGAGGGAAGGAGGAGGAAGCTGCCAGGCATGTTTGGGCAAAGCAAATCTCTTGCTGGGTCTGCTATTCCTGCTATTATTAAATGGGCTATATGTGGTCTTTTAAAGAAACTGGGGATATGACTGTCACTGAACAAAGTATAACTTACTGATATTGTATATCACAGAAGAACATTTTTGTAACCCCAAAAGAATTCTGTGGAATTTAACATGAACAGACTGAGAAGGGACAATTAGTTAGTGGGCTGTCTAGGCAGCTCTGAAGTACTGAAGGCACTTGGCTCCAGCTAAAGCCATCTGGAATATTTCCATTTGTACTCAAATCTTAACTAGAAAGAAATGTCAGAGGGGGTAGGTAGAGTCATATAAAACTTGGGGAGCCATCTGGAAGCCCTAGGAAATGTCTGAAGCCCCAGTTTTTGCAGCTAGGACATGCCAGAAGAATGTAGGTGACAGGTATAGAAAATAGCTGAAAAGGAATGTCTTTGTTAAGTACAAATAAAAAAATACATTTTTATATTTATCTTATTTGCAACTTCTGTCCAAAAGTGTCTCAGAAAGCCTGATGTTAAGTCTTGCTAATTATGTCTTTACTTATTTTTCCCACAGAGCCATTCTGGTGCTGGGAACAAGATAAATCTGGATGGAATCAGCAAAAACGCATTACGGTAACAACAGGGAAAGCCAGGAAAAGTTGGTGCGTGCAGGGCTCAATTGCCCTGTCTGTGGCAATAGACATCCTAACCACCCTGCAGTTGGGCAGCCAGGCAAGGTCTCCAGGACAGGCAGCACTCTTCCTGTGAGGAATAAAGCAGAGCTGCATCCCACGGCTGTCACGAGCTAGCACTGCCACCACCCCTTGCAGCATCGCCTTGCTGTTAAGATGTGAAGGGCCAGTTCGCGGCTGAAAGACGTGGCTGACACTGGCAGGGCTGTGCTGTTCAAAATGCCGTGGCCCTCCCTGACCTGCAGAGCTGAAACTGCAGTGGAAATGCCGTGAAAAAATGTCTGGATTGTGGGGTTTGTGCTGTGTGGCGGCTGTACATTATCAGGTCGGGAAAGTAGATCCAGACTTTGGAGAAAAGTAAGGGCAGAAGGTTTCTTTTGCTAGCTCCTCATTCCTCCCACGCAAGCACTGCTGCACTATCATCTACAGATTTAAAGAAGTTTGAACAACTCCTGAAGAGCTGAATAGGATCAAGCTCTCTTCAGTCAGCTGACCTTAAGAACTTAGTGTCTGAAGAAAACAAACAAAAAAGGCGATTGCTTACTTACTAGGGGAAGCTGACAAAACGTTTCCCTAAATTGGAACTACCTTTGCTGGCTTCTGTAGGGACAACATCATAAGTGATTTTCAAAGCTTTTCAGTGGAACATGGGCGTTCTGCCATTTATACGCAAATGAATAAAATATACTCCAAAATTAAGTAGATACAAACACCAGGTGGACTGACCATATTTTGCATCTTTCCTAGTCGTGGAGCAAAGCCCAGACCCTTTTCAACCTAGGACAAAAAAAGCCCAGAAAGTACCACACTCTGCAGCATTTTGACCATACTGAAGGATGCTAAGCGCGTTGGTAACATGTGTGTATGTACTGTCACCATCCAGCGCTTTGGGAACAGAACATGTGGCTGTTCTAGGACCAAGTGATGTAAACTGCCTTTGCTGCAGCAAAATTTCTTGGCTAAATTACACAGCAAGGGCCCTGTTCTCCAGATGGCCTAAACAAGTTGTGGACTTCACTCCATGCACCGAATTCTAAGCTTGCTAAATGTGACATCCTGCCAAGGGATGCTGAGTCTCAAAGCGACCCAACTTCACCTCTGGGTGGTCAGCTACCTCCCAGCCAAAGCTGATCAAGGACTGCAACAGCATGGGAAGACAGAAAGTGTGTATGTTTATAAAATCCCTCCCTGCCTTTGTTTCTCAAAAAAGTGTCATCATCCCAATCCTTTCGATCATGGTTTTATTATTCAGACTGATATCTCACAAACTAATGCCAAAACAAAATAATTTCCTGGGCCAAAATGACCTAGGGCTATTGCCCACAACCTCAAGCCAGTGTAGGTATATTGACAGGGAAGAGATCTGATTTTGTTAAACCAACCTACCCATACTTTAATTTCACTGCCAGTCAGGTTCCTGTTTCAGCTCACTGCCAGAAATCATTTTGAACAAATGTCCAAGGCAAAGGCAAAACCAGACCTTACCTGCTTCAAGTCTTCACACCACAGGCTTTGAAAGCCTGCCACATCAGCCACTGTTGAGCCTGGGCCTCGCTCAGAAAACAACTGAACTTTTGTGCCCCCCCCAGCAATTTACATAGCAGGGTGGGTGTGTTTAGCAGTACCTTAAAGGACTGGGTTGATCTGTGGATGCAACATGATATAAAGAAAAACAAAGAACAACGATAGAAGCACTCCATGCTCGAAGTAGGATAGCATGCCACACCGCAGTAGAAAAACACAGAACTGTGCGTTCAAAGTATCCATGGGAACGCAACGGGACCAATTGCGATTTTGCCGATGCTGTGGGCATGCCAATTCTAGCAAGCTGCCTCTGGAACCACTGCTGTCGGCAGCTGCCAAATATCGCCAGCCATCTCATTAGCAGCGATCTGCATCTGTCAATGAGAGAAGCTGCTAGATGGAGTTATAGCTGCTGAACTGTGAGCTTGCTGAGGGCTAGAGGGCACTGAGGAAGGAGAGATGCTGCCTTTATGTCCAGCGGAGCCTCTCCTCTCCCCTCGACGTCAGAAGCAAGGAGCTGGTTCCACGTCCCTTTTTTCCTTCCCCTTTTCTTCTCCCATACACATTATAGTTAGCTCCAGTTTGAATTCAAACAATTTTTCCCATGCAGCGAAGAAAGAGAAAAATATCATAGCTCAAAATATCCCCCAAAAGAAAACAAAACCAGTGCAGTAACCAAAGCAAAGTTCTAACTCTGAGAAGGAAAATTAGGAGGAGCTCTGTGAAACCAGCTAACAGCTACTCCAGGCTGTTCCTCCCACTGCAGTTTTACGCAGAGGGTGCTCAGAAGACATGGAGGGGATGGAGGAGGCAGAAAGAATAAACACAAGAGTAACAAAACAAGCAGTCAGAGCAGAAACTTCGCTGTTTCTGGTAAACTAATACCGATATTGATCATTTAACTGACGCATAGATATTAACAATAAAAAAAAAATTTTACTCGAGGTTTCTGATCATCTTTAGAAAGCACGTGATTTTAGGTACTGCATAAAAGACAGATCCTGCCTGGCCTGAGAAATACAGTCTTTCTCACCAGGATGTCCAAATAACAAGTATCATTTGCTATTCATAGTAGGGCAGCACATAGCCACATCGCTCCTCTAGTCATGAATTGAAACCCCAGTGTGTTAAGGACTATACATAGAGGTGGAAATGCTGGGCTCTACTCAGAGAAGCGAAGCAGATGGGAAACAGACAGATACAGGGAAAATAAACACATTATGAGTAAATACTCCTGGTAGAGGTTCCATGATTGAAACTTACAGTTCACATAGGCTTTTGTAGGACTTCCTACAAAGATGTGTTCCATCAGGAGACTGAAAGACTCAACATTACCTCATTGCAGGTGATTTTAGCGAGATCCTCCAAACACGAGGGGCAGGATAGAGAAGATCACTTAAGCTGGTATTTGAAAATTTTAGCAGGGGGCATATGAAGAAACCAGTTAGTGGCAACAACTGGGTTTCAGTGTTAAAAGACCGGGAAGACACAGAGTAACAATAGGGTATGAAGCACATAAATCTGAGGACAAGTCTAAAACATGAGATGCAGCAGAGAAAAAGGGAGTCTCTGAGGAAATGTGGGATACAATGGTAAACATATTGCAATAATCAATAAGACAAAAGGCTTTGAATCAGAGAGTAAGAAAAGCTACATGAAGTACCACATTTTTTAAATAACCCAAGGTTGTAAAGCATAACAGAAACGTCTCATTGTATGAACAAACAAAAATATTCGTTCTAAAATTTTTCTTCTATGAATGTTCCTGTGGAAGGAAATTTGTCAAATCACTAGCAATTCACAAAGTGACCTGCAGTCTGAGACTCCTTCACCATCGTATTTTCAGTTTGGATGATTTCAAGGTGCCTTTGGAGTAGCAATAGTTATTTCCCCAGAGTAGTTTCCAGGTACCAAAGAAAAACCCGATTCACTGTAAAATCCAGCTCCAAATGTCCCACTTTAAACTCAAGGACTGGCATTTGTATGCAGTAAAAAGACATAAAATGTGGTTTAAGGACACAAATTACGTTTACTGAAGTAGCCCAGGGGAACACAACTGTGCAGCATGGTTATGAACTGCTGACGCAACCACTGCTCCACAAACATCTGATTGTGAGGGAAAAATTACACTATGGCCTTGATGATGAAGCCAAGGTAGTATAAGCAGCATCCAGAAAAGCCACGATATAAAAAAAGACCATCTTACTCTGTATTTTCATCCTCTATTAGAGAAGGTGAAGGTTTTTTAATGTTGCTGGGGATTCAAAGATTTTCACAGTCTGGGTTGTGGGCTGTGAAAATGGAAATAGAAGATAGCTTTGGGATTTCCAGCTACAACCCTGTAATGGTTAGAGGTGTCCTGAAAGTTGGGACAAGCAGCAGCTGCTGAGCTGGCACATTATTCCTGCCACCCACGGAGAAGTGTTAGCAGAAGTGCTGAAAGCAGCTTTTAAGTGGCCTCGCCTGGCGGAGGAGAGCTGCCAAGGGATATACATTTTGGGACCTTGGTAGAGGCTCTTTCACGCTGCGCCACTTGTGGGTGATACACAGAACAGTACACCGTTCACCTAGGTGGTGGAAATATTAAGCGTAGACCTTACTTGTTTGATTCAGTCCTCTTGTGATGTGCGAGGTGGAGCGACGCAAGGCTGGCTGGCAGCGCGCTGCAGCCAGGACCTGCAGGTAGAGCTGGGAGTTGGCTGGAAAGCAGAGGACAATGCTTTCACAGGCTCACAGTACATGTTCAGGTCTGCAGCACCATTCTGGTGCCCTCACCTGGCTCACCACTTGTTTGCCTCCTACACAAGAGGCTGCTGACAGGAAGGATTGTTGATTTCCAAGGACACCTGCAAAATGAGAGCAATTCAACGGTGAAGAGGTAGATACGGCAGCCTGAAGTTTCTAGCCTCAGCCATTGCAACAGCTTTTGTAGAACAGGCTTAAAACCTTAATCTCACTACAAAATAAGGATAACAGTGCTTATTTCTCAAGACTATTTTACCAAATGCAAGTCTGGACAGGAACGGAAAATGAAGGCAAAGTATTGCATTAATAATGATTAAGCCTGATGCTAATCCTGCTTAAATTTCCACATCAGCGTAACTTCTGACTTGAAGCTCCTTTGCTTCGTGGGTTTAACCATTTGTTTTTCTTACCTCTTACCTTGACTTTTATTATGCCCTTCATTATAGAGCCTAGACTTAATGTATGCTAAACAGCTGTATCTTTTGTTTGTCTGTTTATTCAGCAAAATTTTTAGTGACTACAGTGGTATTCTGCGGGGAGAATAATCATTAGGTTCCAATGCAGACCTTCAGTCAATGGTTGAATCTGAAGTTATCTGGCAACTTTAAGTGCCTTTGTGTATGGGGGTGAGTCTGAGGCAGAAGCAGAATTAGACCTTGACATCAAACTTCCCATAAAAGGGGAATCTCAGTAGGGGAAAGAACTTCGCCCTTTAAGCTGGAAAGTTTTAATCGGAATGATACAAAATGACATTCATTGAATTGCTTGCATTGTAAGAGGGCAGGTGAATGATAGACAAGAAGTGTTGAGGTAGTGTTTTCCCTCCTGCCTCACTTGGCAAGGCCTTTTTTGCTATGGAGCTGCTTCTCTGCTTGTAAATACGACGTCTTCATCATAGATTAGTCATAAGGGAAGAACTGAAATTAGAGTAGACAATGCCAGCACACCTGAAATAGCAAAGCAGTATGGAGGAAAAAAACACTGAATTTTTGCTTTATGATCTAGGGGTACTTTGAGGATCTCTGGGCAAAATATTGAGTTCGGTTTCTCCAGATATAACAACTTCAGCATGCAAATAGTCAGTATTTTTAATGGGGGTCTTTAGTTCCATGGGAATTGGGGTACGTGCCTTTTTAAGGAGAGAACAACCTAAGTCCAAAGGGTATCTCTGAGACTGAGTTCTCAGAGGGCCCTCCAGCTCTCCTGGAGAGATCAGACTGTGGTGCTTCAATGGCTTTTCCCCTGTAGCTGAGCAGCTGAGGGAGGGCATTCACTGTGTAACTGTGCTCGTTGTTACGGAAACACAGATGGAAGGACTGCCTGCACCACAGTTCAGGCCCCCACAGCTGCAAGCTCTTCCATGCACTGATCAACCTACATTCTAAGAAGCAGTTGTGTTCTCTGCTACAGTCATGAACTTTCACCGTGTTTGAGGCAACACTCCCATCAGTTGAAAGCAGTCTTTCCCATGTACAAATATACAGGAGTCCATAAAAGTATAGCACGAGACAAAGGCTTCCCAACAGCCTGGCTGCGTTGCTCCCTCTGAAGGGAACCTTTCAGCCCCTAGAGAAGTTACCTCCAACCCATGATCTGCCAACACCACATTATTATACAAGTTCCTCTGAAGTTGTTCATATTTATTTAAAATTGAGGCAGGGCTTTGTGATTCAGGTGTGGGGTATTTCAGAGTTCTACCTGCTTGCTGCTGCTTCCTGGGGAGCTAGCCTGCTCTTGGGGTCTCTAGAGGATGAAGAGCATCCTTGTCAGAGCATCTTGTCTGCATGGCTGTCATCTCTGCAGTGATGAGGGACAGCCTCACCTCACCACGCTAGGAACTGTGCTCAGCTCTTCTGGAAACCCTGTCACAGCAGAAAAGAAGGGATATGCTCTTACAGTCTCCGAGCAAAAGAAGAAAAGAGGTGCTACTATGGGAGAGAGAACCTGGATCATCCTG
Source organism: Opisthocomus hoazin (assembly GCF_030867145.1). Classification (NCBI taxonomy): domain Eukaryota; kingdom Metazoa; phylum Chordata; class Aves; order Opisthocomiformes; family Opisthocomidae; genus Opisthocomus; species Opisthocomus hoazin. The sequence goes on from NC_134415.1 coordinate 96,999,969, forward strand.
CCCAGCCCAAGGGGTTCCTACAGTGTGACCCAGAAAACGTAAATAGACCAGAACTTGGTGATTGTCTTGCATCTTCGCTAAAGGAAGAAAACAAAATCAAAACACTGCAGATTTGGCCATTAAATCCTGTCCATAGCACCCACTGCATTTGTGGTGCATGTGAAGGATGAGAAATTTAGAAGTGCATCTTTTATCTGGATGAACTTTATTTGGAATAAGCCAACAAACTTCACCAGAGTTTGTTGCATGAAGCCATGTGTGAGGATTTGTGTGTTGGCACCCTGGAGCGTGGGCAATTCTGTTATCTGCCCTCTGTTATTCTTTGTGACAAAACAACGGTTTCCTGGATGCAGAAGAGACAGATAGTTTCTATCGGTCTGCTTATGTGTTTCAGTTGCTGAGGATTTGTGTAACTGATGATTAACTCCTGCGTTACCACAGAAGCGCATCAAGTCTTTTAAGCAAACTGGATCCTTTGCTATCTGATAGTAATGCATCAATTACTGATATTTTTTAAGAGGTTATACCTAAACCAAAGATCAAAACCTGTGATTCAGCAAAAGACTGGGTCTCAGGGAACCTACCCTGGGCACTCTCCATGTGGCCAGCCCCGTGCCTTCCTCCCCCTTCACCCTCTTCCTGCTCTCCAAGGAGCCTCTTGTCACTAACCTTCTCTCACAGCCTCCTGCTTGCCTTTCCCTCTACCTTCACTCATTATATCTTGCAGATTTACATGAGGAGACACATTACCTGAAAACTTATTTTACGCATAAAGAGATGACAGCCAGGATGAAAATTCAATATATTAATCTGAGACATTAATGGTGAAAGATCAGCTATCATTGGCAAAATCCCAAAACTAATCCAGCTGCCCACTGAAGCATGAGTCCGAATGTCTCCAAAAACACAAAGAATTATTTATTCAGCCCAACACAAGGTCCGACGCGCTTCCTCTGAGTGGGGTAAGGGGAGGCATTTCCATCTTCCAGGGAAGTCAACCAGCTCTCCTTGCTGCATTCTAAGCAGGAGCCAGACTCTCGTGCTATCAAAGCCAGCAGGAATTCTGCCATTCACTTCCCCAGTGAAGTCCTGGGTTTGATCCCATTTTCCTGGCAACAGATTTTTGAAACAAATATTCAAACTCAAATCTCTTTTACCCTGAGGTTCAGGATGGCAAAATCAGAGTTTTGTATATTTGATTAACACCTTGAAAACAATTTATCTCCTCTTTCATGGCTTCTTGAAACACATCTACCCTGCTGCACTAGATTCCATACAAATAATATTTTTGTATTAGACTGCAGTAACACGCCCTTTTGCTTCGCCTACTTTTTACATAATATCAGATGACACAAGTTACAGATGTGATGGCCAGGCAGTGAGTTATGTGTGACGGGTTAGTCTGTTGCTGGCAGCAAGGAATGTTATATGTTGCATAAGTAACATATGGGGGAGTAAAAGACAAATGGGGGAGTCAAGCCAGCCTTGTCCTGCACTGCCTTTTCTCATTCATTTGATATCAGTTTTAGGCTACAGCATTTTTATTTTTACCACTTCTCTTGCTTTCTTCACGGGTGATACCTGGTTTACACCAGCAGTTAGCTGTATAAGACAGCAGCTAATTGCTTGAATTGCTCTTGAGATACCAGAGGCCAGCAGAGGCTTGTAGGATAACTCAAAAGTCCAGTAGGATAATTCAAAGGGAAGTATAAGTCAAAGAGGGGAACAAATACAAGAAACCCTCTTGAGCCTCAGTAACCCAAATGGTGGTGAAGGAAATGAATCTCTGCGGGGACACAGACTGAACAGCAACTTTTGGGGACTTTACTGTTCTTCCATGGGATGTTTTAGTGTTTAGGGGGCAGTGTGCAAGCACTTGTTAATCTAAACATATCTCAAAAAAAAAAAAAATCCATGTATACATAGCCCTATTCTCCATCTGTAGGAATGACAGTAGGCATATGCTTTATGAATTAACACATTCTTTGCTTTTCTCTCCTGTAAAGTAAATTCTTCATTTCAGATGCTAGTTGTGCTGTCATTTATTGTGACCTAGGGTCTTTCCTTAAAGCTTTGGCAACCAAACTGTTATAGCAACTGTCTTGCTATAAATAGTTCAATTTCATTAAGACTTACTAACAGAAATGCAATTTCTCTCTCTCACTGAAGTACAGCCCTCAGCACCTCCAATGCAGCACAGGCTTAATTCTCCCACTCAGGGGATTTCTTTTTTCCTTAAATTGCTTACGCACTTTATTTCCCTCATATCACTAAAACTCCTTATTGCATTTTTTTTCAGCCAAGTTTATACAAGCTGTCTCATTGTCTAGAAATATTAACTCTATTTTATTCACTGCATTTGCATTGTAGATGGATTTTTTTTTTTTTTTCTTTTTTTTAGGGCGGTGTGTGGAAATACTGAATTCATTTGGAAAATTTAACCATTTGTTCGGTTTCTTGCTAGTTTGGCTTCTACCACAAAACATACCCTCTTACTCCTTACTTGCTTTATTTGAAGAAGATATTACCATGATTCCTTCTGATACTGCTGTCTCCCTAAAATGATTTAAAACAGTACTGTGCTAGCTCAGCTCTATTACAAATAAAGCTCAGAGCACTCTGCTTTAGAAGATCCAGTAAGCAGGCACAGAGAGTGCAGAGGGAAGTGGTGAGAGTGATCAGAGGACCAGAAAACGTGATCTCTGAGAAAGGCTGAACGAAGAGAAGATGTTCAGTGTACAGAGAAAGAGTCTGAGGGTACAAGGTGGTATTCAAGCATGTTGAAAAAAAAGATGTTTCAGAGAAAGGGAAAAAAGATTTTTCTCTGTGTTTATAGAGCAGAGAAGGAAAGAATGGGTGAGCTTAATTGTAGAAAGGGAATTCAGACTAGACATAAGAAGAAAACCCTAATGAGAAACTCTAAAATATAGTGAAGCACTGGCTTTATTACCAGACAATCCCTGGGACCTCCACTACTAGACACTATAAAAAACAAGTATTTTGGCAAATATATGTGAGTCACAACAGAAACGCAGTTGATCCTTCTTTGAAGTAGGTGTGAGTGATCTTTTGAGATCCTTCGAGTCCTTTTTTCTATGGTTCAGTCTTCCGTCACATCACTTTAAACACACTGTGGGACATCATTGCTTATGGTGAAAACTGCGAAGGCAAATTAACTTCAAAAGTTGGATCCTTGCTACAAAGAGCCACGAAAGCAATACCAGCATCAACAGACATACTAACTCCATAAATCTTAATGACTTGAATGAGGAGTGAAGGATTTAAAAAACTAAAAACAAGTAATGTCTGTTACTCAGTTGTTGCAAGGGATTTCAAAACTAAAACATACAGTTAAAACACATTTTACAATAAATTTAGCAAATAAAAACAGAATAATTTATTTTGCTCACTGCAAGGTAAAGTGACATGTGCCTTACAAAGCTGGGGTCACTAAGAAAAATAAAACAGGACAAGCTAACAGTGTCAGGAAAACCTCTAAAATGCACTTGCAGAGACAGTTGTATAAGGACAAGACAGAGCCCAGCTTTATCCCTTTGTATGTTCATTTCAGTAAAGACCACCAGTTACCCGCCTGAGAAGACAAGGGGTGCCCCTTTTGAGAGGGCAGTGGGTGGGAGATCCGTGGTGCCCACAGGGGCTCCGTGAGCCCCACCGCCTTGCAGCAGCCCTGCCTGCATGAAAGCCACGGGAGGTTTCAGGGCTCCTTTTCCGCATCGTATTAGAAAAGCGAAGGCCTGGCCTAAGTTAATAAAAAGCTATGGAATTTAACTACTCAGACTTTTAAAAACGTTGGTGTCTTAATGGAAAACTATTACCAAAATGACACTGAAGATTTCCATACTCTGGAACGGAGCCTGCCCAGCATATAAATAAGCAGGTTGTTCTTTTTTGCCTCCGGGCATTAATCTGATTGCAGATTCAATCTGTGATCCAATAACTAGTTTTCTTCTGTAAGCTCGTAAGCACCAAGATGACAAGTGTTGTCCATCCAGGCCTGTTGACCGCTTTCAGAGCTGTAGACAACTGAAAACCAGGACCTGCATTGTTTATTACATGATCAGGCTCACATAAGTCTGAACTAAACGGGTAGGTTTTACATAAATAGCTTTCTTTTCAAGATACCAATGAAGAAACAGACTCTACTTTGTTTTTTTCTTAGTCGTGTTACTTTGGCAGCTATAGCAGGAGGAGCTTGTTTTTGTCACTAAAATAAGATCCAGCCGAACACTTACAGGGAGCACATTACAGATAAAAGCAATTTCACAGTCACTTTTCAGACTGAAACGGTAGTTGAGATGGAAACACACACATTATGTTAACAGTAAAAGAGAGCTGGAAGAGAAATGAGAACTTTCAAAAGAATGTTAGTTAAGGAAAGAGAAAGAAACTCCAGGTTTCCCTAATGGCAAGAGGAAAAGCAACCATCATTTCATTAGAAGTGATATAAACTAAAGGTGCAATAAAAATGAAGGAAGGTGGAGCATTATTTTAATATGCAACAAAGTGGTTAAATGGAGGACGCAGGACAGAAAGAGGGCAGCTACTGGCTCACAAGCTCATGGCCACGATCAGCCGAAGCAGCCCAGGACCCAGCACAGACCCACAGGTGCATGGCCACAGCCCAAGCCACTCATGACAGCCAGAGGCCAGGTGCATTTTCCTTCCTCAGCTCTATGTGAGCCTGCAGTATTATCACAAAACCCACCAGACTTCTTAACGTAGTCATGCAAATTCCTAACGTTGCAGGCACTTTCCAAAAAAACATTTTAGCCAAGTTCCCCAGCTTCGTTTCAGACTTATTCTGGGTTTGGGTTTTGCAAGGGGATGAAAGGTGCATGTCAGCCCTGCCACAGCTGTCTCCACCTGACCCTAAACAGTCTTCCTGCAAGGCAGACAAACGGGCACCAGTTTTCTTACACATGCAAAACATCCACAGTACCCCAGACCCTAAATGCCTAAATCCACTACAGATTGTAATTTCTTCCCAATACAGTCATACCTTGAACTGTCAACAGAAGAAGATAGCCTGGTCATATGCTGTTATGCCAAAAGGGTCAGCATATTACAGAATCTTATTTTGCCTTATATAAACCACCAAAATTCAGTGAGACTTGCAGCAAAAAAGGCTGCTATCTAACTTTCCTTTCACAGGTGCTTATGGCAAACAAAACGTAATTTTACAACGACTGTGGTGGGTTAAGGGGACCACGCTGTGCTTGTTGATGGGCTGCCATGATGGGCACTCGGTTCCTTGCTAGCCCAGGAGTCCTTGCTGTACTCAGTTGCTGGTAGAATAACTCAAGTGAGACCTCTGGTTGGTGTTCATTATCCAAGACCTTTGAAAACATCACAAAGACTCACTTGTTAGCACTTCATTGGACATCCTGGTATGTCCTTTCATTAGCTGTTGAAGACTGGAAATACAGGAAAAAATTGATAAAGGAAGAACAAGAGAAAATGCTGCTATTGACTGCCGACTGTCAACTTGTTAGAGGACCAACACATGACAGGTAATACCTATCTAAAAATCGAACGCTTCCATCGTGCAGCAGTTGTACAAGGTTTTATCATTCTTCTTTCCAGTACAGCAGGCCAGGCTCAGAGAACGATACTCCGTGGGAGTGTGCATCAAACAAGCTCAGCTGGGACTTGCCTGACTTCTCCTCCCAGGCAGGGCAGGGGTCTGGGAACAGAGCATAGCAGCACAGCTCTGGCATACAACATTTGGCAGCCTGTGGAGACCCCAAGCAAGGTATCTAAATCCCAGATGTAGTTCACGTAGGTGGTCATATTTCTGTGAGCCAAAGCAAGAAGAGCCCACTGCAGAAGGTTACAGAACAAGCCTGGGTGAAGAAGTATCTCATAAATACTCTGGATTTCTAGTCTGCTTTTAATTATTTTATATTTCTTTCTTCTTTCACGTGAAAACAGCTTATAATATATATGAATTACCTTGTTCCCTGAAAATTTGGTTTAATGAGAATCAATCCAATTTCCAAATCTGAGTTGATTTTGTTGAGTCTGTTTGGCCAAAATGAGGCAAGAAGTCCAAAGGAAAGAAAAAACTACTCTTGACTTCCTTTAAGACTTCCAACTGGATTTGTGAAACCTGTTTCAAATCCCTCCTATTGCCTCCTGCAGAACAAATTTCATGTAGGATCACAGAATCATAGATTCATAGAACGCTTTGGGTTGGAAGGGACCTTTAGAGGTCATCTAGCCCAACCCATCTGCAGTGAGCAGGGACATCTTCAACTAGACCAGGATAGTCTAAATGAAGTTCATTTCAGTATCAGCTGGTCAACATGCTTCCAATTTTTAGAAAACTTACTGTTGACCAGAGCAGGGATTGGCAGAAGGGCCTCCCTGGGCCATCATCTGCTGATTAGCCCTCTGGCCAATCGCAGATACAAGCGCTTCCTATTTCCTCTAAAATTGGACTGTTTTGGCAGAAGAGAAGCTCCACAGCACACAGGTTACTGGGATGTTCTGCTGGGAGGACAAAGATCCACTTCAGATCTCTGTCTCTAATCAGCAATGATACGGGTGAACTTATATCCCAGGTAACCAGCATGTCCTGGCCCTACAAGTATTGTCCATAAGGGCACCTTTTGAAGCTTGCTTGAAACTGCTAAATTTTTTGCTGCTCCCAAACTATCAATTATTTATTTTATATATATATATATATTTCAAACTTCTAGCTTAACACCCATCAGCCCTGCAAGCTGACTTTACTGCATGGGGGCTCGTATATATAATTTCTCTGATGATTAAAAACTACCTACTGCAGTACAGCATGAAAGTACAGCTTTCAGGTCCTTGGTTAACGCTGACTTTTATCTTCTGTGGTTTTTTTACCTCCTTAGGATCTACAGCTTCTGTCTTCTGGACAGAGTAACCTTGGGGGGAAAAAAAATCACAGTTCTCTGTTGTATTTATTACTCTACTTCTACTGAAATTTTAAGAGAATGTCACTGCATGTAAATATTGGTATATACTGAATGCATTTTTTTAAGGGTATGCATAACATCAGCCTCAAAGTAGCTTTACGGACAGAGTATAAATCAATAATAACCTCCACCTTTTCTTAGTTTTTCAGATGTTCTTAAGGTTCATCTGCTTCATCTTCTGTCCTGCTGCACCCAGTTTCAGCCCCATCTACTGATCCCTAAATATTTATTTTTCCTCTGGCAGTCCTTCTGCCCTCTGGCATCAAATGCAAAGGTATTGGGGTTGCTGTGGGGACCCAGCTGTGAAACACCCCGTCAGGGTTACTGATGTGACAGGGTGGCCTCACCATGACACTGAATGCAGGCATGGCTGTGTTGCCTGCATGTTGTCTAGTGGTGTAAAGCCACCCCTGTAAGCCTTCTGGCATTTTTCCTGGTATCAAGCTGTCACGTTAATTTGGCAGAAAATAAACCCCCTTGCATTCTAACTCTCTTCACCGGAGTGAGAGGCTAGGTGCGGCTAGGTTTAAATTCTGAGTGATATCCAATTTGCCACTACCAGTCCAGTCACGTTTAATATGTATATTAAACTACCACGACTCTGGATACACTAATAGCGGTCTGCACCTTCAGTCCAGTCGTGCTCATCAACTAGCACAGCCGCGTTTGGTCGCATTCAGTGAGAAACTGTGGCAACTGGCTACTTCAGTGCAGTTTTATTTGTGCAACAGGTATATAGGCTTTTTGAATTGCTGGTGATAGTGACTGCCTGCAAGAAAGCACGTGCAAATATGAAACACGTGAAAAGGTTATAAATAATACAGCCTGGCTATAAACATTAGGGAGTAACTATTCCCGAGAAAAGTGCTTAGTTTAAGTCTCACCCAAGGCATCCCAAGGCGGGGAGAAGCAAGGCTTAGCCCGTCAGGCAGTCCCGGTTGTCGGAGGCAGTCTGAGGTGGAGTTTCCATTGACTTACTCACGGTGTTATCTTCTTTTCCTCTGAAAATCTATGGTGTTATCTTCTTCTTCGAAAATCCCCCATTTCCCTGGCTATTTTTATATCCTTTCTACATTTAAGGTGGAGCTTGAGTGACTGTAGTCTTACATATCTTTTATCATGATTGGTGTAAAATTCTCTCGTTTCACGTTTAAAGGTATAGTTTACGAAAAATTGAGAGCACAGACTCGAAGACGGGTGGTCGCACCTCGGAGGTGGGTAGCCTTCAGGATGGAGGTGTGTTTTGGTATTAAAATGATATTGAAACAAGCAAAGTTCACGAGAGGGTAGCACTTTGGCAAGGTTTCGAAAACCTGTTAGCTCAGGGGGCCAGATGAGCTGCTTATCAGTTCTAGAGGATCAGTTCTTTCTGCTTTATCATTACGGAGCATGGCCATGAAGTCTCCACTCCGCTCCGTCCTCTATGGTATGTTGCAGGGAGTTGCTGTGTTAGTGGATTCCTTGCATGCCTGCTGCAGCTGTGTACCATCCTCAGAGCTCCTTTTGATTTCATGCTTTTCCTCAATGGGTGAACACTGCTATGTTTTTCATATAAACCTTAATTTTCAGATGTAAAACGTTAATTTTACTAATAATTCCACACAAGCCGGCAGGCGCTTCTTTGTAGCCCCCCAAGGGAGGCTGCGCCGGGGTGAGCTCTGGCTGAGGTGCATTGTAAGTGGAGCAGCCCTTCGGCCACCACCATGGGTCATGCCAGACACCAGGTGGGATGGTGAGGATCAGGGGTACAGAATCATAGAATCATATGTTGGAAAAGACCTCTTAAGATCCTCAAGTCCAACTGCCAACCCAACACCACCATGCCTACTAAACCATATCCCAGAATGCCACATCTACATGTTTTTTAAACACCTCCAGGGATGGGGACTCAACCACCTCCCTGGCAGCCTGTTCCAATGCCTGACCACTCTTCCAGTAAAGAAATTGTTCCAAATATCCAATCTAAACCTCCCTTGACATAGCTTGAGGCCATTGCTGCTCATCCTATCACTAGTTACATGAGAGAAGAGACCATCACCTGCTTCACTACAACCTCCTTTCAGGTAGTTGTAGAGAGTGATAAGGTCCCCCCTCAGCCTCCTCTTCTCCAGACTAAACAGCCCCAGCTCCCTCAGTCGCTCCTCATAAGACTTGTTCTCTAGACACTTCACCAGCCTTCAACCAGAAGGCCCAGGACTCACCCTCTTACTGCTAAACTGGCCACCAGCCTCTGCTGCTCATGCTTCACGCTCACCAAAGGGAAAATAACTATATTAAATGAGCCAGAAAATAAAGGAGCTATTCCGTTTCTCATTTCCCTGTATGTGTTTGTATTTGAGAGCTACAGCTGGATTTTACTAATGCCAGCATCGCTTAGGGAGCTATGCTCAGTTCTGTCGCCTTGTGCTCATCCTTGGCTTTTTGGAAATGTTTTGTACATAAATGCTTTGTACATAATGCACTTCATAACTTATGTCTGCGCTGTGATAAATATTTCCTTCCATTTAAGCCTGGCCTGGGCTTAAGCCGTATGGATTCTTATATGCTGTGACCAGACAGCATCCTTTCCTGTGCTTACCTCTAAGATTTCATCAGCACAGCACTGTCTTTGTCATCAACATCACTCTTAAAATATATTTAGAATTTCATTTCCTTGGTGGCCCGTGTTCCGATTGTAACATACCATCATGGAAAAAGGCAAATGCTCTGCTAAAATCTGGATGGTTTATGCTCTTTATGCCATAGATACTTTGACGTACCAATTTTGTGACAATGTTCTTACCCTCATACGCCTACAAATCAGATACACTTTCATTAGTACGATTCCTAACACTGAAACAGGATGTGGCTCACGCAGTTTTTTTTTCACAGATTGGAATTTGAAATTTCTGTCCCCCCAAAGGGGTAGAAACCTTGAGGGGTAACAGAAATGTGACATTTGGGTCCACAGTGTATTCAGCCAATTCCTTCAGACAGCCAGGCTGTACTCCATCTTCAATCACTGTGTATGCTTTATCTAAAATTCAGGTGATCTTGCTATTACGTAGTATACATAATATTGGATTTATTTATATACATACCTACCTAAAGACACTGTTGGCCACTTACTGCAAACCAGCAAGCTTCATCAGTCCAAATCAAGATCCTAAACACATGCCCATAAAGGTAAGGAATTTGTATGGGGATCCTTGATCCAAGTCCCAGTCATGACAAGAAAGAGAATAACCCAGTCAGCTAACTCACTTTTTAAGATAGTTGTTGAAGAGTTCAAAGCTGCAGGAGGAGTAAACCTCTCCTGTGCCAGTGGAACTGCAGGCAGGTAAACTGCCTGCATGCTACCTGCATGTTTTGTGTAAGGTAACAGTTTGCTGTAGGTTACTGTGGCTCTGGCTGACATCACACCCAGCAAATGTGGGGTATTTCAGAAAGTGAACTGGAAGGAGCAGTGTCGAGGGTGAGCCAGTTCTGCAGGACAAAACACTACATCATTCTCAGCCTGATGCCCGTTACCCCATGCAGACAGACCCACTTTCAGCCTTGCCTCAGTCCAGAGGATTGTCACTGAAAGGGCTCTTACGAGGAATCCTGCTGCTTGTATAGATGTTGGTTTGTTTGTTTGCCTTCTGAAAAGGAATCCTACTGTCCCTAAATAGATCTGATTTTTTTTTCAAAGCTACAATTTCAGTTATCCAGTAGCATTATCCAGCTGACAACTATCAGAAGGGAAGAGTATATTGTCTGAAACATTTACTGCAGTATTTATTCTCAGATATTTGACACAGCATGGGAAGGATTTAGCTGACCATTGCACAGCCTGACCTTCCTACCTTCATGTTGCTGATTTCTCATCTTATCTTCCTCTAAGAATCTGCTTAGTGGAAATGAAATGTGGGGTTTTTTTTAAGATAGTGATCTTCTATTCTTCATATTAACTATCCAGATCCTACCTTTGGTCGCTTTCTGGATAGTCAGTTGGAAAAAGTATACTGTCAAATGTAGAAGACTGTTACTGAGATAACAGAATACAGCTAAGCCATGGATATCTTGGTTTTTTGGGGTTTTCCTCAGAATTTCAGGCCTTTCTTCAAAATTCTGGGGTTTCTCCTCAAAATTTTGGGCTTTTCCTCAAGATTCTGCAGGTGTGAACTACACTGATTTCAGTAGAATTGTCACTAAGAAATGTTCAGCTCCTGACTTTATTTGCTCTGAAAGCCGGATTTAGGAAAAACAGAGATACAGGTAATCTGTACTATAATGTAAGAACAATCACAAACCATATATATTTTAGATTCAGTTTTGTTAAACTAATGTTTCTTCAGGCTTTTCTCTCATGATAGGGCATCTAGTCCAGTGCTGTTGAAGAGGAAACCTGACAGAGATCAGATAAATGAGTGAAGGAGATGAAAATGGTATAAACACAATAAAGATTCACAAATACAAATCCCTACCTAGCAGACTAGGTAAAAGCTATTTTTCTGGTGATTCTCATCAGACACTCAAAGGCATACATCATACTTTGGCCTTATGCTTCTTTGTGCTCTGTGTTTTTGCAGGGCCCCAGACCTTGTCCAGAGATAGATGTAGGTGTCAAAGGCATCAGTCACTTCAAACTTCACAATGAGTCAACCTCAGTAAGTATTTTAGATATCACTTTTCTCATGTTGCAAGGTTCATTGATGGTTCTAAAATGGAATTTTAAATTGGTTTAAATTTAATGGATTTTAAAACACCCATAGACTGTCAATGAGAACCTAGCATCTGTGTCCCTCATCTGTAAGGACCTTCAAAATGACTTGGACCTTTCAGACAGGAGCAAGGTCTAACTATCTTAAAAAATCTGTGCCATTTCTGCTTGTGTCCAGATCATCTGTAATGGCAAGACAGAGAGAACGAGATACACAGTCCCACTTTCTTCCCTTTGGGGGACTGAAGCAGGCCCAAGCTGGGAGTCTTACTCTCCGTTCTCATGTCATGCAAAACAGTCTAGCCTGGGGCTTCTACTCTTAGGGATTTCTTTTTTCACTAGAAGCCAGATGATTAGAGAAAAAAATCAGCGTCTTTTTGAAAATGTAGGCAAAACCAAGTTTTCTGTAATTTTCTTCCTGTGCATCACTTTGGCTAAAATATAAAGCAAAAATTCCTCAGAACCTACATTCTGATGAAGGAAAAAATGCCCTACAAACAATAAATCTCAGGTTACCTGTTTTTGTAACCTATGCATAGATAGCATTTAGCAGCCAGACCTTCCCAGAAACCCTCACAGCATTATCCTCTGGTTCAAGCTAGATCCTGCTTCATTTCTTTTTTGGCTTAAAACAAAAACACATTGACAAATAACACCCCTTCACCCTCATAGACAAGCCAACTGCCAAAATAACTATTTTCCCTTCCACAGACAAGCGTACCAGCTTGCAGACTTAACATGGTGGCCACCGAGCAGTGACATTGGTTGGGGAGGTGATGGAAGCAGCCATAAAACAGCCTGGTCAGAAGGGGAAAATTACTTAGCGGAAGAAAATATCTGCTAGAAAAATACTGACCGAGGAAATGCCTGCCAGCCTGGGAACTGTGAGCCTGGAAACCAGGCCTGTGAACCAGAAGCATCCTTGAGAAGAGCACAGCTGGCATTTTTGAAGTGCAGCTGGGTACCTAGAAAGTGGAGACATCCAGAGATACCAACGGTAACTGCAAAACAAGGAACTGCAACAGCAACTTCTCGTCTGAAAAGGTGAAAAATAGTCTGGAAAAAAGGGGAAAACATCCTGAGAAAGTATGAATCGGTAGCACCCATTGGCTGTTCTAACCGCAAGAAGAGGAAAACAGTCTGGGAAAATAGAAATTGTTCTGAAAGAACAGAGAACATCACCATCTATCGGCTGCCCCAGGTGAAAATCAGAAACTAACAGCATCTATTGACTGCTCAAAGTGGTGTCCTATGCCCTTTTATGTCTCTGCAATATAAAAATGACTGATTTTTTATCCAAAATGGAGCTGCCTTCTCTCTGAGAACTTCCTGTACTGCACATACTTTTCATTGGCTGAACAGGTTGAATTCTCCACGTGAACTCCCTTTGAGATCTTGGACCCTCACTGGGGGTGGCTGGCTGACTCCAGCCTCTGTGATGCAGAACATCTCTGAAGCTAGACTTTCTGTCGCATTACTGGACCCCTTTGGGACCCCTTCTGCGCTCGGTTTGGCTTGTCCTCCTACTTTTGGGATGGTTTGGTCCCTTCTGAGATCTGTCTAATTTGCTTAATCTTGATATTATATATTCATATAAGTAATCTATCATAAGTATATCTGCTGGTTTATCGTTGATAACTTTCTTCACTAATAATAACTTTGTAGTAACCTGCAATAGCATATATGTACTTGGTTGTTACTATAATACTCATGGTTGCTACAGTCGATTGTTGCTATACTATTGATAGCTGCTATACTATTGATTGTTGCTATTATTAACTCTCCCCATACTATTAATTGCTGATAGTAATTTGTAATAGCTTGAGATATACATACTCCCTTTATTAATCATAGGTATACTTGTCAGTGGTGATTTTTGTGTATTTGTGGTAATTGCAATAAAGCAGAGAAATTTAGAGATAAAGCTTCCATGTTCTTGTGTATTACAGAATCCTACAAACCCACAACCATTGTCTCTACGCACCCGCAGGCTGTACCTGGGTAACCCTTCAGACCGTGACACAGGAGGAGAAAAGGCAATTCCCCGAGAGAGCTCTGAGCCAGATGAGTGGAAGCACTTGCGAGGTCGGCATCGGCTGTGCCGCAGCACCAGCATCCACAGCCAAGAGGTGAGCTGGGCAAGTCGTGAAGCAAACGTGGAAAGTGGGAGCACACACACAATGGGAGCAACTATGAGCAAATTAAAATCAGTCAAAATCTGCAGTATTTTTGTGTTCATGCAATACCTAAACTTATTTAATTTTACAGGAAAAGCTTTGGGAAATGGCAATATGAAGAAGCTGGGACTAGAAAAACTGGTGAGTGATGTTGGGGAAAAGATGGATGTACTTAGCATCCTACCTTGTTACATACGTGCATTTCATGAAAGGAAAAAAAAATGATCTCCATTCAGATTTAACCCTGCTTTTGCTTTTCTTATGTCACTTCAAGTATGAAAAAAATTTATTTACAATGTCAGTTTGCTTGTAGTTCTTAAACCCAGTTTTACTGCTTGTCTGGTAGTTGTTTATATAGGGAGTTGCTAGGGAATAGAAAATGAAATATCTTCATCTCAGCATGTGAAAAATCAAGTCTACTACCTTGCTGCTGCGTTCGAAAGTCCATAGCAAAGGCAAGCTTAGGAGACAGGAGAGAATCACAGAATCACAGAATCACAGAATCACAGAATCACAGAATAGTAGGGGTTGGAAGGGACCTCTGTGAGTCATCTAGTCCAACCCCCCTGCCGAAGCAGGGTCACCTACAGCAGGCTGCACAGGACCTTGTCCAGGCGGGTCTTGAATATCTCCAGAGAAGGAGACTCCACAACCTCCCTGGGCAGCCTGTTCCAGTGCTCCGTCACCCTCAGAGGGAAGAAGTTCTTCCTCATGTTCAGACGGAACTTCCTGTGCCTCAGTTTGTGCCCATTGCCCCTTGTCCTGTCGCTGAGCACCACTGAAAAGAGTTTGGCCCCATCCTCCTGACACCCACCCTTCAGATATTTGCCAGTATATATTAGGTCCCCTCGCAGCCTTCTCTTCTTCAGGCTAAACAAGCCCAGCTTCCTCAGCCTTTCCTCGTAGGGGAGATGTTCCAGTCCCCTCACCATCCTCGTAGCCCTCTGCTGGACTCTTTCCAGTAACTTCTCATCTTTTTTGAACTGGGGAGCCCAGAACTGGACGGAGTACTCCAGATGAGGCCTCACTAGGGCAGTGTAGAGGGGAAGGAGAACCTCCCTCGTCCTGCTGACCACACTCTTCTTGATACATCCCAGAATGCCATTGGCCTTCTTGGCAGCCAGGGCACAATGCTGGCTCATGGTCAACCTGTCGTCCACCAGGACACCCAGGTCCCTCTCCACAGAGCTATTCTCCAGCAGGTCCGCCCCAAGCCTGTACTGATGCATGGGGTTGTTCCACCCCAGGTGCAGGACCCTGCATTTGCCTTTGTTGAACCTCATCAGGTTCCTCTCTGCACAGCTTTCCAGCCTGTCCAGGTCACGCTGAATGGCAGCACAGCCTACTGGTGTATCTGCCACACCTCCCAACTTGGTGTCATCAGCAAACTTGCTGAGGGTACATTCTAACTCTTCATCCAGGTCATTGATGAAGAAGTTAAACAAGACTGGGCCCAGTACTGAACCCTGGGCTCTAGGGCATCCAAACGTAAGCATTGCTATGAGCTGGGGCCGGATTAGGGATGTTGCTAGGAAGCTGCCTGGTTTGGTGTAGCCCTCTGATTATCACCCGCTGTTGTTAATGCAGGTTGGTGGTGATGAGATCGCGGATAGAAGTCCCAAGGCCATTAAAAGGGGCTTCAGGGCACTGGGGCAACAGGTTGAAGGATCAGGGGCGCAGGTGGTGTTTTCCTCATTCCCATCAGTGGCAGAGAAGAACACTGAAAGGGACAGGAAAACTCACCTGATTAACAGATGGCTCAGAGGCTGGTGCCGTCGGTGGAATTTTGGTTTCTTTGATTATGGGGAGGTTTACATGGCACTGGGCCTGCTGGCGACAGACGGAGTCCAGCTGTCTCAAAGGGGAAAAAGGATTCTTGCTGATGAGCTGGCAGGGCTCATCGAGAGGGCTTTAAACTAGGTTTGAAGGGGGAAGGGGATATTCCCCAGCTCACCAGGGATGAGCATAGCGTGGCATGCCAGGGTCAGGGGTGAGATCGACAGCCCAGCTCAAGTGCATCTACACCAATGCATGCAGCATGGGCGATAAACAGGAGGAGCTGGACGCCATTGTACAGCAGGATAGCTATGACTTTGTTGCCATCACAGAAACGTGTTGGGACGACTCTCATGACTGGAGTGCTGCAATGGAGGGCTATAAGCTCTTCAGAAGGGATAGGCAAGGAAAGCAAGGCAGTGAGGTGGCAATGTATGTTAGGGACTGCTTTGATTGTATAGAGCTTGATGGTTGTGATGATAAGATTGAATGCTTATGGATAAAGATGAGGGGGAAAGCCAACATGGCAGACATCCTGCTGGGGTCTGTTATAGACCACCCAACCAGGATGAAGAGGTAGATGAAATTTTCTACAAGAGGCTGGCAGAAGTCTCACAATCACTAGCTCTTGTTCTCGTGGGGGACTTTAACTTACCGGTCATCTGCTGGAATTACAACACAGCAGAGAAGAAACAATCTAGGAGGTTCCTGGAGTGTGTGGAAGATAACCTCCTGATGCAGTTGGTAAGTGAGCCTACCAGGGGAGGTGCCTCGCTAGACCTGCTGTTTACTAACAGAGAAGGACTGATGGGAGATGAGGTGGTCGGAGGCCGTCTTGGGCTTAGTGACCATGAAATGATAGAGTTCTCAGTTCAAGGTGAAGTTAATAGGGGTGCCAACAAAATCACCATAATGGACATTTGGAGGGCAGACTTTGGCCTATTCAGGACACTGGTTGAGAGGGTCCCTTGGGAGAGAGTGCTGAAGGGCAAAGGAGTCCAGGCAGGCTGGACATTCTTCAAGGAGGAAGTCTTAAAGGCACAGGAGCAGGCTGTCCCCATGTGCCGCAAGACGAACCGGTGGGGAAGACGACCGGCCTGGCTGAAGAGTGAGCTCTTGCTGGGACTCAGGAAAAAAAGGTGGGTCTACCACTTATGGAAGAAAGGGCAGGTGACTCAAGAGGAGTACAAGGGTCTCTTTAGGTCATGCAGAGAGGAAATTAGAAAGGCAAAAGCCCAGCTAGAACTCAGACTGGCCACTGTTGTAAGGGACAACAAAAAATGTTTTTACAAATACATCAACAACAAAAGTGGGCCAAGGAGAGTCTCCATCCCTTATTGGATGAGGGGGGTAATATTGTCAATAAGGATGAGGAAAAGGCTGAAGTACTTCATGCCTTCTTCGCCTCAGTCTGTAAGAGTCAGACTAGTTACTCCTAGGGTAGTCACCCCCCAGTGCTGGAAGATAGGGAAGGAGTGAGGACCAAACCTCCCATAATCCAGGAAGAAACAGTTAATGACCTGCTATGCCACCTGGACACTTACAAGTCTCTGG
This sequence comes from Opisthocomus hoazin, assembly GCF_030867145.1. Taxonomy (NCBI): domain Eukaryota; kingdom Metazoa; phylum Chordata; class Aves; order Opisthocomiformes; family Opisthocomidae; genus Opisthocomus; species Opisthocomus hoazin. Next base: position 97,017,131 of record NC_134415.1, read on the forward strand.
GGACCGATGGGATCCACCCGAGAGTGCTGAGGGCACTGGCAGAGGAGCTGGCCAAGCCACTCTCCATCATCTATCAGCAGTCCTGGCGAACACGTGAGGTCCCAGATGACTGGAGGATCACCAATGTAACAACCATCTACAAGAAGGGCTGGAAGGAGGATCCTGGGAACTACAGGCCTGTCAGCCTGACCTCGATGCAGGGCAAGATAATGGAGCGGTTCATCCTGAGTGCGCTCACCGGGCACGTGAAGGACAACCAGGGGATCAGGCCCAGCCAGCATGGGTTCAGGAAAGGCAGGTCCTGCTTGATCAGCCTGATCTGCTTCTATGACCAGATGACCTGCCTAGTGGATGAGGGAAAGGCTGTGGACATCATCTACCTGGACTTTAGTAAGGCCTTTGACACTATTCCCCACAGTATCCTCCTGGAGAAACTAGCTGCCAGTGGTTTGGATGGGTGTACTCTTCAATGGATGAAGAACTGGCTGAATGGCCGAGCCCAGAGAGGGGTGAATGGAGTTAAATTCAGCTGGCAGCTGGTAATGACTGGTGTTCGCCAGGGCTCAGTTTTGGATCCAGTCTTGTTTAACATCTCTATTAATGATCTGGATGAGGGGATTGAGAGCTCCCTCAGTAAGTTTGCAGATGACACCAAGCTGAGTGGGAGCGTTGATCTTCTTGAGGATAGGAAGGCTCTGCAGAGGGATCTGGACAGAGTGGATCAATGTGCCAAGACCAACTGCATGAGGTTCAACATGGCCAAGTGCCAGGTCCTGCACTTGGGTCACAACAACCCCATGCAATGATACAAGCTTGGGGAGGAGTGGCTGGAAAGCTGCCCAGCGGAAAAGTACCGGGGAGTGTTGGTCAACTGCCGGCTGACCATGAGCCAGCAGTGTGCCCAGGTGGCCAAGAAGGCCAATGGCATCCTGGCATGTATCAGGAACAGTGTGGCCAGTAGGAGTAGGGAAGTGATCATGCCCCTGTACTCAGCCCTTAAATACTTTGTTCAGTTTTGGGCCCCTCACTACAAGAAGGACACTGAGTTGCTGGAGTGTGTCCAGAGAAGGGCAAGGAGGCTGGTGAGGGATCTAGACAACAAGTCTTATGAGGAGTGACTGAGGGAGCTGGGGCTGTTTAGTCTGGAGAAGAGGAGGCTGAGGGGGGACCTTATTGCCCTCCACAACTACCTGAAAGGAGGTTGTAGTGAGGCGGGTGTTGGTCTCTTCTCCCAAGTAACTAGCGATAGGACGAGAGGCAATGGCCTCAAGTTGCATCAGGGGAGGTTTAGACTGGATATTAGGAAAAACTTCTTTACTGGAAGAGTGGTCAGGCATTGGAACAGGCTGCCAGGGAGGTGGTTGAGTCCCCATCCCTGGAGGTGTTTAAAAAACGTTTAGATGTGGCTCTTCGTGATATGGTTTAGTAGGCATGGTGGTGTTGGGTTGACGGTTGGACTTGAGGATCTTAAGAGGTCTTTTCCAGCCTATGATTCAATGATTCTATGATTCTATGATTCTATGATTCTATGATGGAGATAAGATGATTCTTTCACTGTCCTCCTCCTCCCAGCAAGGGGAAAAAAAAGATATTTTAACTAGAGCTACTTGGAAAGGGGCTCTGTTTCTCCTAAATGCACTTTTTATCTTTTTAAAGAAAAATCTGAACCTGAAACTTTGACGTTTGCCCATACCAAAGATGCCAATGTGGCTCAGAGGTGTTGCTGGAGAGAGGCTATCCGCTGTTTGCTCCTGGGGCCACACACTCTCTCTCCTCTGTAGAGGTGCCAGAGCAGCACACTTGCCACAGTGCATTTCGGGAGATACCATCATCTGGAGGCTTGGTGAGGAGAGCAGAGGCATGAGACAGCCAAACAGTGACTCCCACAAGCCATTGGCAACACTGCCAAATGAATTTTTTCCACACATCTGGCCAAAATGTTTTGGCTTTTACTGTTCAGTCTTTAGAGGAAAGAGAAAAAATCATATATTTTCCATCAAAAGCAAGTGCTGTTTTGTGAAAAGAAAACCTGGAACTAAACTTCAAAAGAGTTTTGTCAGAGATTTTCTAAGCAGTGGTTGGGTAGAATGGAGGGTACCGAGACAGATACTAGCACGAGCAGTGTCCCCTCCTGCCTAGGCAGCTAAGGGAGGGTGTGTTGGAGATCCCTGGAAACCCCCCCAGCCCCGCAGCGTAACTCGTGGGGGCCTGACCCCCTTTGCCTTGGAGGCTATGCAGCTCTTGCGTCACCCTGCTCACTAAAGGGCCCCTGCAAAGAGATGAAAGGACCCCTCTTGGTGCCTGAGAGCTGGAGAGCTGAGGGGGACCCTGCTGGTCAGGGTTTTCTTCCTGAAAAATTAAATGTCAGTGTTCAAACCGTTTATTCTTGTCTTTCTTGTGTTTTTTCTTTCTTTTTGTGGTTCCCATTCAGCAGCAATATTCTGCTAGCTGCAATTTATGGATAAACTTGCCGCTGTTAAGAAGGCAACCTCTGCAGCTGAGATATATGCCCATGTCGGTCATTTTATTGCTTTTCCAGTGCGCATCACTTGCAAAAACCGTGGCTGCTCAGCATTTTTTTTTTCCACTTTCATATCTGCAAGATCTTGGTCTCGTCTTTTCTCTTTCTTGTGCATTAACTTGAGAAATAAGCAGGCACTGTTTCTTAAATCCAGATTAAAAGGATACATAATAATTACCAGCTGTGTGGCTTCCTGGGGTGGTCCCCCCCACCATGCTCCCCTGATCTAATAAAACTAACAGTGAGCAAGATCTGATTATGACTATCAGCTGGCCACCACATTTGTTCATAATGGCAAATAAAACATTAATTTAAAAAGATATGATTTTATTTTTTATTTTTTTCAGTATTTGGAGGTAACTCACAAGGGCCCCCAGCAGCCGTTTCTGTGCCCAGGTGCCTCACACACCCACATTGCAAAATCTCAGCACTGAATCTCTTTCAGAGATAATTTTTAGTGGCCAAAGAGCCGCACCTCATGGTCCTTTCCCAGGCAGATTTTGAACATTTCTTCTCAAGGCTCAACTCTCAACTGTCTTTCTTACATGTTTTTTTAAAGGAAGATTGAGCTCCTTCTGTAAGTTTCCTAGGTATCACGTAAAAAATAATTTCCTTGACTTTTTTTTTTCTGAATTCTGAAACTTACTAAACAACTTAGAAAAATAAAACAGTATCTATTGTGGTAATGCATAGTGTGCATTCAGGCTGAAAGCAAAATAATTTATCTCAAAGAAATTCTGCAAAGGGAAGTACTCCTAAAAAACCATTTTTGTGCTAGAGGAACTTTGAACAACTCTAAAAAGATTAAAAACAACATATGGTATTTTTCCCTTTCCCCCCCCCAATACTAGGACAACCAAACACGTAATTCAGCTTTTTACGATCTGGCATCAGCGGGTGCCAGTTATCATTGTTCGGTTGCCATCATCCAGCTCCTTAACAGATTGAAGTATAGCTGCAATTAATTAGGAGGAGAGCTCACTGCTGGCACAGCCGTCCCAGGTCTTCAGTTCTCCCGGAGAGTGTGCGGTCACTCCCCAACGGGGAGCGCTCGGCTGGCAAAGACCAGCAGCCTCTCCAGGATCCTCAGCCCAGATTTTTCCAGAAATTCATTGTGTTTAGCACCCTGTAATGACCAAACCTCAGCACTGAGAAAGGTGCGGGACAAGCCTTTGAGTACAGGAGGCAGCTACAAGCGGAGAACTTAACAAACGGCAAGAGTTAGCTGACACCTAAATGTACAGCTAAGATAGAAACATTCAGATGTCTCGCTGGAGCTACCACCCTGAAGTCATCCCACTCCTCCCTGGGACAACTCCGCAGCTCATTCGGAGCACCAGCACACCAGCTGCGATGCTGCTGAACCACCATCGCCTGTCTATCCGATAAATCTCATTAAAGGAAGCTAAGAAAAGAGTAACATTATTTCTCCATTTTCCTGGAGCAGACAGGGGGAGGGCTGTGCTGGGGAATGGGAGAAGCAGCCCTCTGTACCCCTTTGCAAAGCCAGGGAGGTATGTCCTGCAAGATCACTCTTTACTAAGCTGCGTCTCAGTGAAAAAGATGGTGAACCCTACTTTAATCCCAGTAAAGGCTTTTAGTTACTACTGGCTTATTTTATCATGGAAAGTATATCTTTTACAAACTACCAATGATTTAAACATTTATGTATGGTGAAGCTAAAGAATGAAAGTAAATTGTCAGAGTATCTTATCCTCCCTTACAGTGCTGGTCTTGAACTGGAGAAGACTTATGCAGTTGCAATGACTTTTTATTTAATAAATCCCTCTGTTTATGTATTTACACAAGAAATGCTGAATACATGGAATATTCCAATTAGAAAAAAGAAGTTTCCCTTCGCTGTTGGTTCTTCAGTTATACTTTTCTTCCTCATTCATACTGAATGAAGAGTTAAGATCCGCATCACATTTTTAATACCCTGCTGCTCTGCTGTCCTCTGCAGTTTCCAGTGTGAGACTGAAAAGGGAAAATGCCTACAATACAGCCACAGTCCAAATGATACGCAATGAGGCACAGTGTTTTCCCTACTAGTAAAACGTTAGCTGCCACATATGATACTTTTACTAATTTGGCCTTGTGCTTTTGTGTTAGTCTATTCATGTATCTCTTTCAAAAGCCCTACAAAGCAGGAAAAGACTATTATCCTTGCAGATCCCAAATCAGCGAGTGAAAGAGGATTATCTAACTTGACTAAAGCTATACAGTGAGTCAAACTGGAATTAGAACGAAGATCCAAGAACCGACACCTATAATCCACTGTTGCTAAAGTCTTTTTCCCCTGCAATTCAGGGGATCTTTTCTTTCTCATATTTTCCATTCAGAGGACTATTTTTTTGCAGTGCTACTTTCATGTTCATTGAGTAACCTGAGCCAAATTGCAAACAATTCCAGAAAAAAGTAATACACAAGGGAGTCAAACTAGAAGTTATGAAAGGGTGCATAGAATATATCCAGGTGCATAATCCTTATGGAGCTTCTTAGCCTGACTTTTACTGGCAAATGTTTAAAGTTAAAGACAAGGCAAAAAAAGCACTGTAAATCATAGAAGGAGGTAACAGGATTATTCACTGTAATATTGGAGATGTTTCTGGCAAAACATATTTTATAGTGGACTTTCTAATGGATGTTGCATTCTTACAATTAAATAAAGTAGCATAACTCAAATTACATTCATTTTGCAATGAGGAAAATAATAGCTGAATTAAAAAAGAGAAATAACATCTAAGTTCTGAGGTGATTATATACAGGTCTCCTAATTCCCCTTATTTTTTAAAATGTTTAGATTTTCAGATCTGGTGACAGCGGGGTTTGTTTAGAACAAACTTTGAGGCCTCCGCTGTCCTTTCTCTGGGTGCTGCAGCCCAGGCTGGTACCACCATGGAGCAGAAGAAATGGCTTAGGAGAGGATGGACAAGCACAGCCCAAGGACACAGAAGAGCATAAAGGGAAATGTAGGGTCATTTGTAAGTATTGCAGAATTTTGAAAGTCTTACAGAATATTCATTATTTCCTTTTAAATCATTTTAAATTACTCATCTCTTACAACAGGGTGGCTGGGCATGCATGGCCATGGCGGCTGGGCTCTGGCTGGGGTCCACAGGTCGGGGAAGGGCAGATGTTGCCCTTTGTCCTCCCTTTTCACTCATGGCCGTTCCTGTGGGAAGAGAGGAAAAGTTTCCCCACTGCTCTTTGCCACAAAAGCTGCACCTTCACGCCATGGAGCCACCCTGACCGTCGCCAGCCATGCTGCGTTGGGCAGTGGTGGAACCGCACCAAGGATGCCCACCTGCAGCGCGGGGGCTCGGTGGCTCCTACCCCTTCTTCCCCCAGCTCTCTGCTGCCACGCAATTGCAGTAACCCAGCATACAAGTGCCACCTGTGAAACACCACTTTGACATGACCTTTGTGCCTCTGGAGATTTTACACACCCGCTGTGACTTCAATGGGCACAAGTAGCTATTGAGCATTGAGGCAAATATAGTGATTAATTACCCAGATTTGCTGCTATGCAGAGTTTCATTGATATCCTTTATTTCTTTTTTAAACCTTAAATTTATCTTTTGAAAACTCAGCCCTGCATCCTTTCAATCAAAACACTAATAAGCTTCTTGAAGGCGCTCGCTGCTTTACCAAGCTGCTGCATTGACCTTTCTAACCTCTGCCTGCCCTCAGTCTTTGCTCCTGATTCTTTGGGAAAGGACAGCCTCCGCACTGAAGCAGAAGCCAAATACAGAGAGAGTTCAAGTACTATATAGGTTTTTAATATGAATGTCAGAATAATAACTTTAAACTTAAATGTATTTTTATCAAAATGCTACATTTCAGAAGTGAAATTCCTTGTTCTGTCTTAGAGAGGCTGACATTTCAGGCTGGGATGGGCATCTGGGTAGACAATGAGAGAATTTAGGATTGTGCAAATTTGATTTATTGAGAAAATCCCAACTATACAACTCCTATCCACAGGGCTAGAAAACCCATTTCATCCCAGCTATCCTTTGCGGACATTGGCTGACTCAGGGCGGGGGTGACAGCACCCAGAGGAAGGCATGGTACCACCGATGTATCAGAGGTATCAGCTACTGTCAGAGAAAATTGCCATGTTAGATGGCCTGGAGGCAGCGTGGAGAGCCGTGGCTATGAATCTGAGATCTGTGATGTTACCTAATTATTTTTTCACAGAATCTAGCGGAGGGACATTCAGTCCTTTTGCCGGCACTTTATAAACACCTCCTTTTTAAGTACAGTATGAAAGCGCTCAGCAGCACACACCTCGAAGTCACACCTGAAACCTCATCATCACTGCCCTCTGTGACATGGGATGAAAACATAGCTGGCACTAACTCCATTTTTAAAAATGTGGTTAAGAAACGAATTGTGCATATTCTTTGCCAAGTGATTAATATTAAAGAGGAGAAATCTCAATTATTAGTCAAAAGGGAAGCATGTTCTTAATAACAGAACATTTGGACCAAAACAAAATGTCAAACATTTTCTGATCAGCTGCATCCTCAGCTTGATGTGCCTCCTACTCTCTCACAAGATCAGCGTCACCTACTGAGCTCCAGTGTAAAACCAGGCCTACAGCTCAGTGGCTTTTTCAAAGGGTGCCGGTGCCATCAGGGAGTTAATGTGCGGTAGTGGGAGTGGCCAGCCCACATGGAGAGCATAGGCACAGCAGGAAGGCAGGACCCTGACCTTCAGAGTGACCTTCGGAGTGATGCACCCCTTGGAGGGCATGATGAGACTAACAACTCTGGAAGAAAAACAGAAGTTGGTGAATACAAGCGAAATCAATACTCACAGGCAACATACAGGACTATTTTTCAGAAGGTTTCCTCCCCAGGGCCGAAAGTGTTTGTTTCCACCCCAGAGAAAACCGTCTGGGTTCACAAGCCTACAGCAGCTCTGGGCTTCACCAGCACCCCTCTGTGCCCGAGGCATCTCGCTCCCTTGAAGCTGCATCATAAGACTTTCCGACCAGTAGGAAAGGTTACACTGAAGAACAACAGTTAGGCCAAACGAGGCATCTGCATCGACCTATATATTTACAAACTACATGTCGACCTCTGCAACTAACGTCATTCATATATACCACAAGGATTTGAAAAACTGTCATTAGAACAGGATCAAAGAGGTTTTCTTCAAAATATAATCCTCACCTGCACAGAGTGTTATGTTGAAGGACTGGTAGCCTGAAAAAAAGAGTTCTGGTAGCTCCAAGCAACAGAAAATTGAGGCTTATGAAAACAACTGTTTCGTAATCAAAATTGCAGTAAATGATAAGACAGTGTATTCTCTACTGTGGAAACTGAGAAGCTGTTTTCATACAAAGATACTCGGCTTATTAAGTTAACTGAGAAGGTCATAGTGAGGCAGGATGATGTTCCCAAGGAAAAAAAAACCAACAGTTTTCCTTGTTATTATACCTATATTCCACGCAGTGAGTAGGCACCTAGATGCTATTGCCACTATGTATTAGATTAGCTGTAATTATTCCTTTGCAACTGTGTGTTCTCCCTGGTCTTTTCTCTCTCTCATTTTCAATTCTGACACTAAACTGCAAGAGGTAGCAGCAGTATTCCAGCCATTTTACAGTCCATTGCAGGAAGAGAAAAGCACCTGTGCCATGGGTCTGAGACATGGAGTCACCTTGGGTCAGCTCTTCAAAGGCAACACTGGGAAGGTGTTTCTGCAGGACCTTATCTCTCTGTGGCTTGTTGGGTGTCTTTGCTGATTTACAGTGGGCAGCTCACCACAGGCAGAAAGAGTTCACAGAGCTGCTAAAGTGAAGGAAGGGTCTTGTTAAGCCCCTGCAGTCCCTGTTACCTTCATTTCATGGATGTGAAGTGTTCAGTGCTTCCTCCTATGTTTCAGAAGACAAGAGGCCAAACCACAAGCTCTGGACTATTTGGATCTCAAATTTGATTCAGATTTATCTCCTTTTACCAACATCTGTTTTAATCTTTAATGAGGCAAGCTGTACCTTAGTATGTGATTTGGAAGAGAACCAAGCAAAACAGGGTTTTGATTTTCAGTTCATTTAAAACACCAGACAGTCAAGAAACATCATCCTTCCAGCTAATTGAAGTCAAACTGCAGGTTGCTGCTAATCTGGGACTAGGAGTTGTGTGCCATATTGTGGCCCTGTATCATCAATACGCAGATGCGCAGAGTAGAAGCCACGCTGAAATGCAGGGTCACGAGCAAAACAGCCAATAAGAATACCACAGTAAAACAAGCAGGAGAAGAAGAATCGCTGAGGTACCAGTGCCTGTATATGACTAATGGAAACTTTCGCTAGCCAAAGCCTTAAGCATCTTACAAACCACTTTTTGAAGTCAAATTCCAGTACAAAGAGCCTAGAGCTGTTGGACTCTGTGTTTGACTGGAAGGGCACATCTCCATGCTGCTGCACGAGGGGCTTCAATTAATTCTAGCAGCACCTGAGCCACCTTTACCTGAGCTGTCGTGGAGACCAGCAGCAGACCTTCCATGGCAACAAGAAACTTGATGTGAGTTTATTCACCTGTCCAAAACCTGAGGCAACTACTGTGTAAACACATCCCAATCTCAGACAGTTAGGGAAACATATTTTTCTCTTTCTAACTACCTTTATAGTGTTAAAAATATTAGGCTCTAATTTAAAAAAAAACTTGGTTTTATTTCCTGCTCCAAGGTTGCCACGGTGCTGTGACAATCAAAAGAAATAAGAAGTTGTATTATGATAATTAATGCAACGAGCCTGGTGAATACATCATGATTGCTGTAAATGTCATTCCTTGGGCCCACAGTTTGTTCTCACCTTCTTTTTACCTTTCTTCCTCTTTTTTTTTTTTTTTTTTTGTGAATGTTGATACCAGCACCGCTGGTAAGGACAAACTGAAGAGTTACCACTGTTTAGAAGCACACTGGTTAGCAGATCAAATAGCTCTTGTAAAGCTGATGAATCCCTAGGGAATCTTTAACATCAGAAGGATAACTTTAAATTGGACTCTGACATGACTGTGGCCTGGCTGAAGATCAAAAAGGGTGGAAATAATATCACCTTATTTTTAGAGAAAGAAAATATGTGAACATAACATTCAAGGCTCACTAATATATATGTGGCAAGAATCTAGTAAAAAGTATGAAAGAGAATCTGGATTTGTCAGAATGGACAGATGAAGACATTAGCTGTGCATTCAAGGAGAAGCAAACTAAGACAGAGATGAAACATTAAGAATGTCTGTGTTGTGGTGAAAAGTAAATAATCTAGAGGAGGACTTGGCAGGGGAGTCAGGGAACGCTGCTCCAGGGATTGGGGTCCTTCTAGACTATACTGCTTTTCCTAACTGTGCTACTTAGAAAGTACTACAGACAAATTTATAAGGCTGTGACTTGTTCATCTCACTCTGAAAGCACAGAGGACACTGTAATTCTATAAACAGTACTCTTCTATTTTTTCTTTCTTTCTTTCTGTCTTTCTTTCTTTCTGGACACAGTTGTTGCTGTCTCCATTTCCTCTTTGCATTATTGCTGGCAACAGTCTCTTCAGGGAGTTCTACTGCAGAGCACAAACCTACCAACTGCTGCCTCAATGTCAATGTGACAGACATTCAAAGGAATATACAGACATGCAAATGTAAAATGACAGACTTCTGTAAATATATTTTATTCATTTGAATATTTTTTAGCCCAACTTGACCTGGCATGCCTGGCCAGTAACACCAGATTAATCATTTTTCAGTGCCCTGGGAAAGAAAGGCCAAGAATTATTTGATGGTAATTGTCTCTTTAAATACAATATACATTATCTTTTACAAGAAGCTGTATCTATGGTCTTCCATGGAAACAAAACCAAAAACAAAACCATGCATTGCATGAGAGTATTGCCAGAAAGACAGTTGCAGCCGTTATGATGTCCTTGGCCCAGCGAAGGATGGCTGTCAGAGGAATGAGGTGGTGTCTCCAGCTCCAGCCGCTGCTGCTCTCCAGCCTCTGCTCTCCCCCTGAGGACGAGAAGCGGAGTGGGAGGACGAATGCTCCTCATGCCTCGCCTGGGAGCCATGTGGAGAGTTTCTGGTGGGAAGATGGTTGGCAGCGAGGAAAGTTTATGGATCAAGTGTGCGAGCCAGCAGAGAAGACGCTGGGTAAGTCTAAAAATGTCCAGGCAAAATATGCAAGCCAAAGTACATGTACGCAGAAGAGAGAATGCAGGGCAGCGGGTGGATAAACAGTAGAAGAATGAAGTAGCCGCATAAACATTACTGGGAAACTTCAGACTGGTACAGAAAGGGCTGTGAGGCCACTTAGATACTTGCAGGCTTCTATCTATACATGTACCGGGGTCTCCAGTCCCATTACTGTCCCTGAGATCTAGGAAGCAGTTCCACAGGTCACTGATGGGCAATGGAAATGCCCCTGTTATCTGAGCTGGCTGCTCCAGCTGTTCTTCCAGAAAGGCAAGGATTGCTCCTGCCAGTCTCTTACTGGTGTATGGGCTACCTAGCATTCTTCAGATGGCTTGGGATGCCTGGTGTAGGCAACTGAATCAAGCTCTTTATCAGGTGGGGCATAAGGTATGGTTCAGGTTGCCTCTGGTATGCAGCTGGCGCTCGGTCAAGTTGGCTAAATGTAGGCATCTATGTTACGTTGGTTTAGGCACTACAGGACATCCCAAGCAGCCTCCCACACATCCCACGTCAGATCTGCCGGCCCTGTGCGGCTCCGGGGTGTCTGTGGTGCCCCTGGCGTCTCAAACTTCATAGGCGTCGGGATTTCATTCCCCATGGCTGGTGAGCTGCAGGCTCCGCTGACTGCACTCACCTGCCCTCCCTCTTACACTCAGAGGTAAAGACACACAGATCTACTGACACTCAACTTCAGGTTTCTCATTCTTGAACAAAACCGCATCCCAAATATTTACCTAACCAGATGCACATGCTGAAGACTCCCTGGAGTTACTCATAGCCACCCAAGGGAAAAGAGAGTTATACCAAATTTTATCAACAGCTTGAGGAATATTGGCTGGTTTGGATGGGTTTTTGTCTTGAAACATTTTTTGCCAGCAAGCTGCCTATGTTAAAATAAAAAAGCAGTAACAATTGAAACTCGAACAGACCCTACAGCTTTCTCTGCCCTGAGACATCAGAGGGTTTATTTCAAGTATTTGTCAAAGAAGTCTAGCAAAGGAGAAATACCATTTTTTAAAAAAAGTATTCATTATTGCTTTTATTATTTGAGGAGCTGTCTGGAAAATTTCACCAAATTAAACTGGAAACTAAATAGTACAGCAATTTTCAGTGCATTTTCTCAGTTCTTGGAGCAGTTCTAATTATTCCTTCAGAGACAGCTCCAAGGGACTAAAATCTATTGCCTGTGCACAAAATCAGGCAAATGCAGACCCAATCTCTAAAAATTTACAACCTGACTAAAATCCTAATCCAGTAAACCATCTACTCACTTGCTTTACAGTAAGTGTTTAAATAGCTAAAGGCTTTTAAAATCATGCTTCAACAGATAAGCTGAGTGAATATAAAATATGCTTGTCACTTGCTGCTTTTTGCCAGAATTTCCATAACCTGTATAGACAGAGAGCTTGGGAACATGAGAGCTGGAATTCTAAGCAGTCTTTTTATACATATACACATACATTCTCTCTTTCTCTGTGTGTGTGTGTAGTATATGTATAGATATGTGTATAAATATGTATACATGTACGTATGTATATATAATTACAAAGCTTGCACAAATGCTGGGAATCTTAGTCACTGTTGTGAACTGGAAAGGTCACTCGAGCCGTATGAATTCAGAGAATTCGCTCTGGGGAGAGAGTCTGGAAGCGTCATCCCATATAGCTGTCCAAGTATGGGAAAATAATTCTGGAATTTTTTTTTTAATAGGGATGAGCCTGAACAGCAAACCATAGAGCCAAACTATCCCAAGTTTAGCAGAGCTTGAAACCGAGTTATAAATTGATTTCTTCTTGGAGAAACAGTCATCCATCTTCTAGAAGGACAGTCAAGAGGGTCCAGTCATAATACTGGGTAGGAGCCATCTCTCGGTTTTTCACCCCCGATAAGGTCATCCCCTAAAATAGCTGCCAGCACTGTGCTACATGCTTCTCTTTCACATTGCTCTTACTGACCCAGAAGGCTGCAGGGGTCAGCTGAGTGGGCCAGTAGCGGTCTGAACTCTCATCTGGACAACGCTGCATCCACCTCTCTCATGTCAGCGTGTACAGGAGTTTTCCTCCATGTTTGAGGACTCTTTCAAGCCCTCAGTGAAACTTAGACCAGTTTCGCAGGACTGCAGATCCAACCACAGATCTCTGCCTTTTCTGTCCAGGACTGTCAGCTATGTTTGACCCCAGTGATGACGTTTGTAGAATATGTTAGTGAGCCATAATTGCAGCAGCCTCTGCTCACCCATCCCTACCCGACGCTAGCTGTACGGCCCCGGAGGGAGCAGAGAGGAGGGAAATATGCTGCCACGTTGGGAAGGGGATTGCAGAGGTAGGAAGGCCAGGAAAGTCCCCTCGATGATTTGAGGGAGTGCAGGAGGAGGAGCAAGTGAGGGCAGTGCTCTGTGGAGGCATCCTGCCCCTTACCAGTGTCAGCTGAAGCCCTTTAGCACTGGCTGATGGAGGAAAGGGAGCCCAGGCTGGAGTTTAATTTTACTTGACATTTAATTCCCCAGAGCTGTTACCTGCTGAGGAATAACCAGGGTAGTTGTAACATGTGCTTACTTACAAGGCACCGAATACAGTAGGGTAAACTCCTTTAAAGAATCTTTGTTCTATTTTCTTCCTGCATTTCATTTCCAATTCCTCAAGATGCAGTGGTTGCCCTTGGCAACATTCTCCGGATTCTTCCCAAAATTTGTGTAGACAAAATGGCACATTTCAGGACAAGCAAGCTTGGTCATTAAATAAACATTCCCTTTCCATTCAGTGGCAGCCACAGAAAGTCTTTTGTCTGGGTAGTTTCCTAAGATTACTGTCTTTTATGACCAAAACTACTGGGTCTTGCAGCAGCAACCTAACAAGCCCCACTCGCGTAGCATCACCTATCTCTTACTTGGCACATCCTGGGACATGCACAGTCCTGCTACCCAGAAAGCAAGAAATTCTTCATCAAAATACTTGATGAAATGATCCCTTTTGAAGTTCAAAGTTATCCATTTAAAGAAAAAAAAAATCCACAAAAATATTCTTAATTATTTTTAATTCCAAACTAGTTTGAAATCTGTTACCACAGTCTTCCAAAAAGATTTTAAATGGATAGCAACTGCACAGCTGCCTTCACAGAAATTTTTTTCCGACATTCCTGAGCGGATGCCCCAAAATTGCATAACATTGTTTGTGGCCCACAAGCAGCCTAACAAAAATAGGAAGCTAAAACAGGCATAAAATTCCACAATGAGAAAAAAATAGTGAGGAAGATGAAGAAAAAAATTCAATAACTATTATAAATAAATCCTTAACTTCATCTGCACAGTATTTAATTAAGGCAAAGAGAGAAAATCAAACCCTTCAGACACCAATATTTTCAGCCAATTGACGTAGCTTGGCACTAGCACAGCCACATTACAATGAAATAGAGTACCTAAGTCTGTAAAACCTTGGCTGTAAAACCAGATTTTCCAGAGGATGGATGGGTATAGAAGAAAACAAATATGATTTCCTTACAGGCTGAAGTGCACATTAGGCAGGGATATATGCAAAATATGGCACAGAGGTCAGAAAATATGTCAGTGAAATGTAAGCTGCTGAGGAGAAAAATCAGTTGGAGAAAGCAATGTGGTAAAGAAGAAGCGATTTGAGCCAAGAATCTGTCAAGTCAAGCTAACAAGGGGTTAACTCCTCTTTAAGAAATTTTTAAAATAAATTTTACAAACAGTGTTGGCTTGAAAAAAGGCACATATTCACAGTGCCAGTAACAGACATTCGTACTTGTCAAGAAAGAAATGGAAACTTTCTTAGAGAAAGATGTATAGCAGCGGAGCTAATCTTCGGATTTTGAACTTGATATGTTAAGATTAAAGCTTATTGTTGTGGCACGGTCATAGTTTAGTCCTTGCTGGCAGTACAATACATCTTCACTCCTTCGATTTCACTGTTTATTATCATATTTAACCCTTTTATTTTAAGACAGTCTGAGTGTTGCTGCAGGCAAGGGTCAATTTGCAAGAGATCAGCTTGCCAGAGCCTTCACCAGCCTGCCTGCTCAGTACTTGACCAACCAGAGAGGGATTAAATAAGAATCCGTAATAATTCTGGCCCTAATTTCTTTATACTTCAGATGCAGATTGATAAATATAATTAGTTGACTACCAAACAGCTGTCATTTAACGTAGTTGAATACAATACTCTAAATTTTACTACACAGAAAGACTATTTTCTCAGCCCCATACCCGAACCACTTAAATTCCACATTTCCAGTTTAAACCTGACGAAGAAGCAAGAGATTAGATACTGTGCAAAGAAATGCTGAAGTCCAGGAAAAATTAGGGTGAGGTTTCCAACAGTGCTTCCCCATCACCTGACGGGGGTGTTGCCACTTCTCTGGGCAGAGTGACACTGAGTATTTCTGAACTCTCAGAGCAGCCCTCCTCACCCCGGGCAGGCTGCGGTGTGTGAGGTTTCACGGCGGTGCCCTCCACGGTGACTGACATGGCAGAGCTCGGTTGCCTTCTCTGGTGCTGTAAAGAGAGCTTATGCTGGTTAACCCACCTAAGCCAGCTGTGGGTAAACCTCATTGACCCAGACTGGTGCATGGGCTGCTTTTCTCTTCGTTAATTAATTGACCCTCTGCGCTGCTGCAGCTGTATCGTGCAGGCGTGCCTCAAGCCAGGAGCATGGCTGCCCCGGAGCCGGCTCTGCCTGCTGCCCGGCTGAGGGGAGGCTTGGCCTCTGCTCCCAGCAGAGCGGCTGGTGTGGCCGCAGGTCTGGCTGGAAAAGACCCGCAGTTCCTCGCTTCGGCTGGGACCCCGCTGGAGCATACAGCAGCCTCTCACCATGCCTCGTGCCCGCCCGTGGCGAGGCAGAATCTGCCCTGCCTCCTCCAGCCCCTAGCACGCTCGCCCAGGTTCATGACAACATTTGAACTTGAGCTGCTGACTCAGGTCAAAACTGAACAACCTGCTATTCACAGCTCTTTGAAATCAGGTTAGTGAACCTAGATTAAACAGATATCTTTTTTTCCTAGGTGAGTAAAGGAATACTCCCAAAGATGCTCTCACACTTTGTCAGCTTGTTTTGGTGGTGTGGTCTTGCCCAGGCTCTCACATGCTTAACACATCAGCCTTTTCTTCTCCCACCCAAAAGCAAACGAGCAAGGCCATCTGTGTGCACACTAAGTGTGCGCTTGTGTGAGATGTTTTAATAACAGCAGTCCTGGAATGTAAAGATAACACACCCAGCTCTTCTTACAGAAGAGGCTGAGGATGTAGCATACATTTACATATCATTATTGTAATAAGGAAGAATAACTTTCCGTGTCTCCAAGCGCTTCCCTTGCTTCTAGAAGCCGTGAGGAAGGGAGACAGCAAACAGGGAGTCTGTCAGGAAAGAGGATCTGCTGTAAAGGATGTACACAAAGCAGGCGGGATATGACTGAAACCCCAGGGGTGGCCATAAAAAAGCTTATTTAAAATTACCTCTGTAATGGGAACAGTGCCACTTGTTGGTATATTGTGTTCCTAGTGGAGATGTTGCTATGAAATTAAGGTGAACACATTATGTTATTCCTGTTGATGATCCTTATGTTTATTCATACTCTTGTAGGGTAATTTACTCAAATGCTAACTTCTGGAGTTCCTGACCATAGGGGAACTGGACAGAAGGAAAAAAAGCAATATTAGTCCAGGCCTGGCTGTAGATACAGTCCCTCCCCCCACCGCACAATCCAAAATAATTTAAATTAAGCACAAAGCAATGTCCTCTGAGAGGCTGTTCCCGCTGGGACAGAGACGGGCAGGAACACGAACCCTGCTCCTCAGCTGGCAGCGGCTGGGAAGCCGGGGAGCACAGCGCTGGTGCAGGGCAGGAGGGGCTGGGGAGAGCAGTCACCAGGCACGGCCAGCACGGAGGGGCCTCTGCATGGGCTGAAGATATGTCCCGTGCAGTGACCTGGGGCACCTGGCTCTTGTGACACAGCCCAATAAAACATTTTAATTATCTCTGTGACTATCAGGTTGATTTAAAATTCACTTGCTGTACACAACATAAATCTTGTAATTTTGGGATGCAGAGGTGTTTACAGGATGGCAAATGTTCAGGGAGAAGAAAAAAAAACACACTGCAAGCCGATGGGAACACAAAAGAAGCAAATTCTAATAACTCTCCCATGAAACTCAAGAGAGCTGCTTTGCCTACATAAAACTCAGCTCTGTGTCCTCCAGAAGGAAATAGTGATGCTCGGCTCACAACAAAATAAAGAGAACATTGTAGCCTGTTCGAGTGAATAATTAACTATTCAAATTTTAAAATGGCCAAGCATTCAACGGATGCTAAAATGGGAGCCATCTGAATGTCCTTAGATTTCCAGGCATACTGTGTTTATTTGAAGAATAGGTTCTCGTGGCCTGAAGCTAAGTTTATGACACTACCTGAATTTTTTCTTTATTTTAACTTTGCATTTAAACTGGCAATTTGTGTAACACAGCTAAATCCTTATAAAAGCCCAATAGCAACAACCCATATATCCTGACTGACTGCTGGCCTTGTAGCAACTGGTTGCTATTTTGAAAAGATGCTGAGGAATGTATAGGCTGTGGATAAAAGACATCCGAGTAACAAGAACAGACTTATGTCTGTAATTGGTCTTATTCATGCAAAGGTTGGTGATGCTGCAGGAGGAAATGCTCGAAGGTCTGGTTTCCAGCTCTTGCTGTCAAAGTTCTGGTGTCGAGCTCCAAGAGCACCTTAACAGGCAACCCTAGCTGCAAAGACATAGTTCTTCTGACAGGTCCCAGCAGCAGTTACAAGCGAGGGGGGTGAGTTCAGTCTCTCTGAGGGCCCTTTTCCAAGAGTTTCCTGGGCTGAAACCTCCCCAGCTCCACTGGCAGAGGGCTCCTTCGCAGCTCCTGGGAACAAGGAACCACAAAAGTGGGAGTCGGAACAGGCTCACGACAGCCCCGACCATATTATGGGCAACGAAACATGCAAAACCCGGCTGGCGTGTCAGGGCGGTGATCAGCAGCTCAGTTCCATGTATTGGTTATTGAGCATGGTGAGGTCCGGGAGGCTTAGTCACGAGGCAGCTTAGTCAGCTCTGCGTCGCTTCAGCCTGTCCCAGACCCACAGGTGTTAGGATCACTGAGCGGGGAAACTCAGAGCGAAGTCTGACCACCAGCCAGCCTGTGGGATGCTGTCCTCTCCCTGAAACCATCAGTCGTGTTTACTCCCTCACCTGTGTGCCCCATCCAGTGCCTGGGTGGCGAGGGCCACTCAGGTAAGAGACACAGCTCCAGGCCCGTTTTTCCACATAGCCACTAAGTTTAAACAGCTAAAAATTGGAAAATATTCAATTAAAACAAGAACACAGCATGTGGCGTAGTAAGTCAGCCACGCTTACATTTGCCCAAGTGTTCTGTCTTCTGTCTGACGAGGACCTTTATCGCATAGAAATGAGTTTCTCTATAAACAGCCTCTGTTCCTCTTGGAAAAGATACCACAGCTTTCCAAATACTGCTACACCTGCTTCCCCAAAGTCAATCCCTGCCCACGGGTGTGGTGGCTGTTTGAAAATGGCCGCTGTGGCATAAGCTCACACCTTTCCACAGCCATACAAATTGTTAATTGAGTAGCTTATTAAGCTTAAAACAGGATTCAGAGTAATTCAGAGAGCTTGTGAGCTCATTTTGATACAGAAGCTGTAGCTGTGCTGTTGATTGATTGGCGTTTTGCTATGAGCCTTTGCTTTTCAGAGGGTACAAATGTGTTTCTGCAAATGCAGTGGAGGGGGATTAGCTCTGAATTCCGCTGCTGAGGCGCATTTTATCTTTCAGGCCTTTCATGCAGTAAGGAAAGGGAGCTGTCACCATTGCGTAAGTTACAATTCTCTCTCTGCTCTTATGTGTGTAAATGCCTAATCCTGCATGTAAAAGCAGTGGTACACAGTAGGCAAAAAACTTCTTTCAAGACGCGTTGTGGAAGGCTTGGATTACAGCCCGGTAAGAACGCTTAATAACAGCAGCAGCATTCACAAATTCCTTTTTCAGAGTTTGTACGACCAGTAAAAGGAGCTTTAAACTCACACTGAAAATCGATACAATTTGTTTGTTGATATAGTTACCGTCATCTGCACTTGTATAATTTATTATCGCCTACCGCTGCTGGGGATAATAAAAGAGTGAGTGGGTTTTGTGATGTGAGTAAAACATGAGCACAAAATCTCCCCTGGAAATACTGAGTCACTTAATAAACATGTAGACCGCAAATTCACTGTACATTATTCATTGCGCAGGTTACAGATGGGCCTGAAATAGAGGAGCCTGCTTAGGTTTGTGTACACATCTGCCGGTGCGCACAGGCTCAAGCGGGGAGGAAGAGTGCCTGGCCCTGGGTGCCACTTCAGCTCCTCTCCAAAGACAGAGGGAAAGCCTGGATGCGTCGGACTGTATTGCAGCCCCCTCCAGGCCCGGCAGCCTGCGGTTTCATAGGTTTTGGCTGATCTCCAGCATAAATGTCGTTAAAGATGTCCTTGAAGGAACAGGGATCAGGGGTGTCTGTATTCTTATAAAGAACAGATCGGAATACGAGATATCACATCTTCTTCTCAACTCTGGTGTCGACCTCCAGAGCAGCAGCAGCAGCTGACTGGGCCCCTGTACCCTGGCCTGCTGGCAGCGAAGCAGGCAGGGGCAGAGGCCAGGTGTGTGCACAGGATGGTTTGGCTTAGTCGTGTAGATGTGCCAGCCTGACACAAGCCGATCGAACGGCTGGTGGGACCCTCATCTGACCATCAGCCGTGAAGGTAGAGCCTGGGCAGCGCTCAGCGGGAAGGAAAAGCAAGCAGCATGTCTTCTCCCTGCAGGAAGCCTGTACAGCCCCAGAGGTTAGGACCGGTGGCTTCGGGGTTTATTTGAGACCCCTGGGAGGAGAGAAGCACCCGCAGAGAGCAACGCGGGTGAGGTGAGCGCTCCAGCGGTGCACAGCAGCAGGGAGCAGGGACCAGCCGGCCTCAGAAGTGGCTCTGGAAGCAGGTCCTGCCTCAGAGCTTTAACCAGAGGAGTAAGGGCAGTGCTTTACTGCAGCCTTCTTCTCACCAGGTGCACTTGCCTAACCCAAAACAAGCAGCACAACCTGCCTTTTCATGGCTGGAAACTTGCTCACCTGCTTGGGGGAAAAAATAAAAAGAACTTTGAAGATTACGTGTAGCTGTGCCAACCGGTGACACCTGTCATAACATGAACAAACTACTGAGAGTTTGCATTTGCTATTTGAAGTGCATTTTGTGGGTGAAATACAAGGAAATTGGTGCTCGGTGTAAGCCCAAATGCTAATCCTGCACGTGTTTCGGGACGGAGGAGGGAACAGGAGGAGTTGTGGGAGAGCTGTTCTAACCGAGTAAACCCCATCGCTTTGCTCATTTTTTTCACCTGTGGACCACTCTAAGTATCAACTCCCCTGGGATAAGTAACCACTTGCAGATTTAGCCATCATGGCAGAACTGACAGACATCCGCATAACTCCCCCAGACTGAAGCATTTATTTGCTTTCTCACATTTTTTTCTGCTGTATTAAAAAAAGGCCCACTATTGACGATTTCCAGGAAAAGCTCTGCAATCACATTTTTCTTCATTGCATAAGCTCTTAGATGTATCTCAGTCATTAAACATGTTTCATCAGTCTTTCTTTTTTTTGCAAATGGCCATGCAGTGCTGCAGTTCAGATATCTAGAAAGGCTGTGATTCCCTTGGATTGTCATAACTCAGTTGTAATAAAACAGGCAAAATGCTTACTGGCAACCTCAGTGCTATTCTTTGCAGAACGTCGTGGTTTGACATTTAGATGACTGCTCACCCAGCTCACAAACACGAGAGCGTCCAAGCTTAGGAGCCAGGGCACGGCCCTGCACTCCATCTGCGATCCCTTTGTGCGGTTGTCAGGGTGCCTACAAAACGCCAGTCAAAAACACAGGGCCACCATCTTACCTAGAAATCACATTGCAGGCATTCGTATTTTCAGTGCATTTCACACTCTTCCCCACCTCTTGAAAAGCCACTTTACTCATTTGCAGTTGACAGCACATCTATCCAAATTCAATCCCACAGCAGTTTCCTAGGTAACTAGTGCTTTGGCACAGAAATCGTCTACACGGCAGAATAAGCCAAACCACCCGTTAGCATTTCCACTTCTTTTCAATCCTTTTGAAACATGCAAAGATACAAAAAACCACCACAGAATGATTAAAAAAAAAAACCAAAACAAACCAACCAACAAGAAGAAAGCCAGTGGCAAGGTATGTTTAGTCACTCCGTTTAACTTTCATCCAGGAAATTCTGCATCTGCCAAAAATTATCTCAGATGTGGAGACAAGACCGATCTAAGGTCTCAAACTGCTGCTCACGGGTTGGACCTTTTCAGGTTATCTTCATAGATCCCAAACACCTTCCTAGGCTCTGAGTCATGACTGTATTGTGGACAGATATTTCTGAATCATGCCGGGAGCTAACAATTTGAGTCTCTGCTCTCCCAGCCCCTCTTACTGTAGCCAAGCTCCAGTGGGGCTGCAGGGCAAGGACCACTATCTCCAGCCTATTAGTGGACTTCTGAGGAGGCATTTCCTCAGACTGCCTCGTAACACCATCCTGTTCAATGGAATCATAGAATCATTAAAGTTGGAAAAGACGTCTACGATCATGAAGTCCAACCATGCCTGCTAAACCATGTCCCAAAGTCCCATGTCTACATGTTTTTTGAACACCTCCAGGGATGGTGACTCCACCACTTCCCTGGGCAGCCTGTTCCAATGCTTTACAACTCTTGCCAGTAAAGAAATTTTTCCTAATATTCAATCTAAACCTCCCCTGAAGCAACTTGAGGCCCTCTTTCATTGTTTGGCTGCAGAGCTGTGATCATTATTGTGGGATCTCACTAACCCTTATTTCTAGTCCTTTTCACTTGGCTGTAGCTTGCCTGCCAAAGGTTCCTCTACCCATCCATCCATCCATCCATCCATTGAGAGTGCGAGAGAGACTCTGCAGTGCCCCCTGTGGGACTGGTGTCTAGGGAACTCTGGTGGAGGAATGGCAACGAGGGGAAGGGGCAGGGAGACTCCTCAGTTTGCTCTTGCTGCCTCACTGCAAGCCAGCATGCGCAGCCAGTTCAGCAGCACAGTTGTGGTTGCGGCTGCTGTGGCCAGGCCTGTGGCCAGGCAGAATGCATTTCCTTGTTTTGCGTGCAAGAAAAAAGCAAATTCTTGCCCTCGCCTAATATCCACATGCATTGCATTTAAGCACTGGAAAAAAAGCCACAGCCTGAAGCCAGGATCATATTAGAAGAGATTGGGCTGCAAAGATACACTGACAGCCCATCCTAGCATTAGCACGCACACACACACACAGAGCTGATCCCTACAAAAAGGTAATTAAGGCGAGGGGGAAACCTGGGAGTGGCTGGCATAAAATGCCCTGAAGGGGAGGAGTGGGCTCAGGAATGTGCATCTGAAGGGCTTGGTCTGGTGTCAACTTCTGTGAAGAAGTCCTGCTGAATCTTGCTCGCATACCCGGGTGAAGCCAACTCGGCAGGCCTTCGCCAGCCCTGTTCACGAGGAAGTGAGAGGGCTTCACAACTGGAGGCTGTAGCTCGCAGGCAAGGCCCTCCCTTCTCTGCCTGCAATTGTGCTAGTTTGCTGAAGGGCAGCATGTGCGCATCGGACTGGAGCATAGTTCAAAAGAAGTAAGTGTTGCCTGCAGCTGTCCTCACTTCAGAGCATGTTATAGCAGTTAAAGGCTCCTGTAAGCTATGCCAACCACCAACTCGAGAAGCTTTTCTGGTAACTAAGCATTTCCAGGACATAAGGTTACGCTAGTCATGTCCCCTGGAACAGCCTCTTCTCCAGGAGCTTGGGGTAAAATGCCAGGGACACCTTCTGTTGACCTCCTGTGTCTCGCACAGCAGAGGGGAGCTTCAAGAAGCTGGAAATGCAGGGTTAAATTTAGGAAGTTTTGTGCTATGACCTAGTGTGAAGCTGTCACAGAGTGCAGCTGCCCTGCCACGGTAGCTAATTTGAGAACCGGCAGTTTTTATAATTGCAGACTTTTATGTTAGCGATCTTCCAAAGCATTTTATACCAAGCGAGCACTTCCCTCGTTGCCATCTAGAAGAACCCTGTTGCTGAAGCACAGCCATCAGTCGCAGAGGGCAGGAAAGCATGTTGTGCCCTGCTGACCCTCAGAGCTACACCAAGGTGGGCATCATTCTGATGGTCACGCTCCCCTTTTAGATTCCCAGCAGCTGGGTTAGAGTCCTAAACCAGGGCCGAGTGATGTTAGACCCCTGTGATCTGGGTAGAGAAGCTCTAGCACTGGCCTCAGGGCTCAGCCCGTGCACGTACGCGGTGTCCGATAGCCTGTATCTGGGCTGTGAGATTCTCCATGCCAGGTCAGCCTGAGCCAGCTCAGCCTGAACCCGAATCCCAGCTTTATTTTAGTTTTACTCTTTGAGGATGCTGGCAAGTTGAAGGCATGAAGGCTTGAATCCACTCATTTGGCAATTTAAATGCCACAGTAGCTATACGGGGCTACACGAAACAGTCCTGTGCAGTTCCCTGCTTCAGTTCCTTCATGACATCGAAAGGGGTTTTATGGCTCAGGTATCAAATTAGACCTTGCTCCCCCAAATCCGGGCTGCTTTCTTGACTGACCAAGACCTTTCCCTCCATGCCCTTGTCGGCTGACCTTCCTCAGACAGCGGCTAGATGGGCAGCACCTGAATTACCAAACGGTTTTGGCTGCCAGCAGTAAGATCTTCTTTTTGTTATCATCAAAGTTTCATCATCCTCCAGCACAGGATTTTGCTGGTCACAAGAAATTCTCCTGATGTATCTGACTTGCAGCTTAGCGTGGAAGTAACAGAGGTGCCGTGAAGGGACAGCAGAGCCGAACCGCCAAGGCAGTGCTCAGAAGGCAAGGCGAGGGCTGTCGCTCAGCCCTGCAGCAGCCGGACATTAACCGGTCAGAGCAGCCGCTGCCAACACCACCGCAACGGGGACAGAGGAGCTTTTGTAACGCTCCTCAGCGGAGCTGCATTGATTTGAGCGAGTCCATAATCGCTACTGAATCAGAGGAAAGGGTAGGCTGTTAAATATAAGCATTATTTCCTTTTGTGCTTTATGAATGCTCCTTTGAAACTTTGGAGTTTTGACTATTGTGAGAGCTCTTACGTGAAACCAGCAGACAGGCACTGCCAGCGATCACACACCCGGTATGCCCACAGGTATACTTGGAAAAAACACTACAGCTTTGGGGTTTTTTCCCTCATGTACAAGTGCTTAGTAGAGCCGACGCCTGTTTTTCCACATTACAGCGCAGATCTTCGCGACCCCCGGCGCCTAGGCAGACGGCCAGCGCTGCCCGCCACAAGCTCCGCTCCAGCGCCCCGCCGGCCCCCTCGGCCTCAGCCGGGCGCGCAGCGAAGGGCCAGCCAGGCGGGGCTGAAACCCGGAGCCAGCCCGAGCGCCGGGACGAGCTCGGCAGCCCAGACAGAGCCCAGCCCGTGAGCCCGCTGAGGGGCGAGGGGCCGGCCCCGCCGCCAGCGCTGCCGCGGCCCGCGGTCCTGAGGCGCCCTCCGGCGGCGGCACGGCAGCGGCGCGCGGCGGGGCGGGGCAGCGGCCGCCCCTCAGCCGCCGGCGGCCCGTGAGGCGATGGCGGCCCCGTGAGGCGGCGGCGGCGGCCTCCCGCCCTTCCCGCAGGGTGCTCGCTCACCCGAATGACGTTATCTGAAGGCTTTTTGGCCTTTGCCACTGTCTGCAGGCAGCAGGGCGCTTTCTTCGAAAGGCGTTTCCCGAAATACAGAACCACAGAGTCACAGAATGTTCGGGGTTGGAAGGGACCTCTGTGGGTCATCTAGTCCAACCCCTCTGCCAAAGCAGGGTCACCTACAGCAGGCTGCAGAGGACCTTGTCCAGGCGGGTCTTGACTATCTCCAGAGAAGGAGACTCCACCACCTCCCTGGGCAGCCTGTTCCAGTGCTCCGTCACCCTCAGAGGGAAGAAGTTCTTCCTCATGTTCAGACGGAACTTCCTGTGCTTCAGTTTGTGCCCATTGCCCCTTGTCCTGTCTCTGGGCACCACTGAAAAGAGTCTGGCCCCATCCTCCTGACGCCCAGCCTTAAGATATTTATAAGCATTTATAAGGTCCCCGAAATACGTTTATTTCTCTAACTAACACTGTCTGCAGGAGCTTGGCTGCCCAGCCATCGCCCGCAGCGGCAGGTTGCCGTCTCGCTGCCCCTGGCCCGTGTCACGCTGGGCCAGGCACCATCCAGGGCCACCTCAGCTGCCACAGCCCAGAGGTTGCCCATCTGGAGTAGGCGGCTTTCCAGAAAATGGCAGCTTTCAGCCTTGTTTGTTAGGATGTATGCGTTACAAAAATAAAAAATGAAGCTCATGCACGGGCCGGGCAGTGTCCTGTTGCCACGGACTCAGGGCCTGGGCTGGGTGTCCCCACCGCCATCGCCGCCTCATGACAGAGGGAACGGGGCTCGCCCGTGCTTTGCGCGGCTGGAAGTGCTGGCTGCCCTGCTGCTCTGTGCGGGGCCTGCTGTCACCCAGAGAGCTGCGCTGCCCTGCACCTGTCCGCCGCCTCTTGTCACAAAAGCGCCTGGAGCTCAGCCTCATTGAAACCGGTGGCGAAATTCCTGCGTTCTTCAAGCACAGACAAAGGAAATTCAGATTTTGTAGAAAATGCACAGCATGAATGAGATATGCAAGTACAGGACGGGGGGTGGGGGGAGGTGAGAATAATAGTGATCTTAAAACTGCCACGTACCGATGGGAGAGCAGCCCCAGAGAGGTGAGGTATTCAGAAATCCTCCTCTGCTTTCCTCCATTCTCTCTCCCTTGCTGTAAAAATGTAAATGTTATCAGATCCAACAGGTATTGTCTGGAGACAAGAGATACGGCTCTGAGCTGCTATCAGTCAAACAAGTGATGGGAGAACAAGGGTAGGATTAGTGCTGGGGGGAGATGCCAGCCTAAAGAACAAAGGGAGAAGAAGGTTAAGCCCTGAAGAGTGGCTCACTGCCATGGCAACGCATCTCCTTCTCCTCCTTTACATTTTGGGGTTTGTTTTAGGGAATATTTGAATGGCATAACAGAAATCTAGCAAAGAAGCCCGCATGTATAGCGGAGGTGAAGGATTGTATAGATAGCATAGGAGTGACTTCTGGTGCAGCTGTAATTTAATTCTGTTTCAAGCTCTCCAGCAGAAGGCAACATGATGAGTTTCATCCCTCGATCTTTTCATGCACATGATGAATAAAAAAGGCCTGCGGGTTGGGGTTCATTTGTATTTTGACATAAACGGTTTAGGAATGCTGGTCTTTTCCACCAGCAGACTTGGGAACCAAGTGAGCTGCTGGCAGCACCGGAGCAGAGCAACCGAGAGCCAAGTCCCGGCACCAAAGTACACTAAACTTTGCTTTGCAGTTTTCAGGAGCAAGCACCAGTGGAAGGGTGAGAGGCAGGAATCAAAGTTTCTCACATCTTGTAGAAGAGCAGATACCGTACTTCAGCTGTCTCCCAAATCTCAGGGCCTTTTTCCTACCAAGTAAAAAGATGCAAAATATATCAACAAGCCACTCTTAAACCGCCTGTGAAAAGCTTGCCGAGACTCCCTATTCCCAGCAATCACAGCCTTCATGTGCCCTCTGAGACTAGGTACAGAGCAACTCCCAAGATTATTTTTGCCATCACCT
This sequence comes from Opisthocomus hoazin, assembly GCF_030867145.1. Taxonomy (NCBI): domain Eukaryota; kingdom Metazoa; phylum Chordata; class Aves; order Opisthocomiformes; family Opisthocomidae; genus Opisthocomus; species Opisthocomus hoazin. The sequence goes on from NC_134415.1 coordinate 97,043,578, forward strand.
TACTTCTCCTCTCCTGGTTAACTCTTGGAGAGTCGTCCGTCAGAAAGGAAAACAGCGCATCACCTTATCTTTTTGACAAGCCCTGCTGCCACCAGACTGTCTGTTTCCAATACCAAAGTAATGAAGTTGGACCACATCCTTTGAACCTTCAGGAAGAAATGCACTGCCATCTGTGAGACTGTAAGGAGTTGGCCACTCTTCTTCTTTTTGGAGCTTTCAGTCAAAACGACAGGTATGAGTTAGGTTTTTTCCTGGGTCTCCCTCTTTTGTCCCTCTGGGGGAACAGAGATGCCATTTCCTTCCCGTCTCTTGTCCCTCTCTGTGCTCCCCAAGCCTGCCCCGCCCTCCATGGGGACCTCTGTTTCTGACTCATTGGTTTACCCATTGCATCGCGCCAGACTTCCTTACCGTCCTAGCCAGTGCTTTATGAGGGCTGATGCAAGATGCTTCTTCCACAACATAGTTTTTTGAGCTTAACATTAAACATACCCTTTACATCCCCTTAAAGTTAAGCTCACACTCAATGCAGGTGGTCAGACCATCTCTGAAGAGAAGAGCACAGCCAAGCTGTACACGCAAGCTGCTCCCTTGGGAAAAGCTGACTCGTGCTCTGAAGCCCTGTGGCACTGGTATCCGGCCTGTCAAATCAGCAGTGTGAGTGATGTCTGGGGACTCGTTCTAAATCCAGACTCTTGTTCTCCCTCTGGTCCAGGGACAGCTGCGCTCCCAGGCCTTCACGATCGTAAGACAGTCTTCCACATGGTTTTGAAAGGCTGCCTCTTTGTTGTAATTGCCGTTATATTCTTTTGGGTTGCCTGTTCGTTCCTGAGTGCTGAAGAGTTGCTCCAATTGCCCCAGACTCTGTCACTGGAAGGAACACAGCACCTTCTAAAACTGGAGGGCAAAGTTCTTGGGCTCTCTCTGGGTTCCTTTTGCTGCAGCTTTAACAAACAGCAGCTCAAGGATAATGCCACTCCTGGCTTCTCACTGACTTTGCTTAGTAACTAAATATTTAGAAAACATTTCCCTCCTGGCCATCCCTCACCCTCTGCATTACTGAAAATAATAACTGGTCTTTTTTGTTCGTGTGTGCTAGTGTAATACTGCCATGTTTGCGCTCTCTGCAGACGCTGTTCTGCAGTATGCAAATACAGATATCAAAACTGATTTATTTTCAAAGTACACATGGTAATATCTAATTGAAGTTCCATTTTACAATATTTGCTGGATTTACAAATCTTAGTTTTTTGGGTTAAACTGCATGACAAGATTTCTTAAACTACCTAGAACTGTGTTACTGATTCCTGTATGAGCTTGTTCTAAACGGGATTATTCAGTCTTCTATAATTAGTGCCGTAGCATGTACATTGGCAGTGTTCTTCTGTGGGGACCTGCTGTCAGGCCAGGCAACAGTGACTATAGACAAAGTGGTGGTACTGGAAAAGCACAGGTGATAGCGCTGCAGAGTATGGGACTGGGCCAGGAGCCATCTTCTCTGTGAAAAACTCTTTGTACAGGGGATGTTATAAACTGAAGACAGCCGTGTCCTTCTTAGGTGTGTGGCTCGGGAGTTTTTATTTGGCTGTAGCTGAAATATAGTGACAAGATTTAGTACAGAAGATGTTGGTTCCCGATACTTGCCAGTGTAAAAAAGACTTTGGGAGACAGGATGAGAAGATCGGGTCTTTACTACGTCTTTTCAGTCTCTGAGGACCTCACAACTGCTTTTTCCACATTTATGCTCTGGTCTTTCCATGTCTATGCAATGTCTCTGAAGTAGGGGATTGCACCTAAGCCCATTTTATTCATCACAAAATCCAGGCACAGAGACTGATACTCAGGTACTCAGTGTCACCAGAAGTCTACATCCCACTGATGGAAATGAGAAGGCAATGTGAAAAAAGACCCTAAATCTTCACCCAAATGAATTGTTGCACATGTAGTGAAAACTTACAGATGGTGACAGCACACAGCCTTTCACTACGGACCCAGTGGTTTACCAAGTGGGCCACTACTGATTTGCAACTGCATTTTAGCAGGGCTCTGAAATTGTAGATGTGTTGAAGACAGACGATCAGAATGAATAATTCCGAGTTGTCCAAGGAGCATGATAGTAACAAACTGCTGCTCACCACTTTCTGACAGCAATTTTTTTCAGCAGCCATTTGTAGGACTCTGTGAAACCCTTTGGCAACTCGCTTCTAGCAGCCAGCAGCTGAAACCTCCGAAAGGCTCAGCTCTCGAGGATGCCTTTCTTGCACTAACCAAGACATAAATGCAGCTGTATAATGTTTGCCTTACCTGAATTGCTGCATTGACACAGTCATCTACAGATTCTGTCAACTCTTTACCTTCTCCATCAGTTACTACCAGCGCTGAGTGTTAGACGCTGACTCAACGAGGCAGAACATCTAAGGTTTTACGTCCTGATGTACAACTATGGCTCCAAATCGTACCGATGACTAGAAAGCACCTAACCAAGGGGCATTTCATTCGACATCGGGCTGTGCATTCAGGAGCTGAAGCAGCAGCAGCAGCTAGACTCCGGGAGGAGTGACGGCAGCTTCCCCTCCTGCCTCGAGCGGATTTGGGTCACCGAACTCGGGAGAACAGCTGATCTGTGTGACATGGCTGCCACACACAACCTCTTTCATAACCATGGTATTTAACTACCAGCCTACGTGGTCATCCATGCAGAAACTGAGAAAATACATACACGACCTGTGCATTTTCTTTTTCTCCTGGAAAGAAGAGGACAGGCTGGGATTGAGATACTAACTGAGACTTGTTACTCGTGATAGATGTTAGCAGAGTTCTTCATCACTTACGATGGCCAGAATGCTCATTGCCTGAGTTGCGAAACCACATCCTTCAACAACATCCTTCTTCTGCGTTTGCAGAATTATAGTAGGTAACACAGGGTGAGCATTTGGGGCTTGAAAGAGCGAGCCACACTGCTGTCTGCCATGACTTTCTTCAATTAAGGCAAAAGAAGAGTTTGAGGCCCATAATCCTTTTTCCTGGAGCTGAACGGGCTGGGGACAGTAGAGCAGTGACTACATGGGAGCAGCAAACAGCCACGGGTAGAACAGGCGACTCCATAGAGGACAAGTCACAGGCTCTAAGTAAAACCTTGGTGTAGGCAAAACAGCCACCGAAGATCCACTCTGAACCTTTCTTGTATGTATAGCATATCATACCTCGGCTGCACGCAACTTTTGGGACTGTCATTTGTTAGTGAAAACAGGCAACGAAAGCACATGTATCATTTCTCTGGGAATTACAAAGGAAGGAGGACATGAAGCTCTGGTTTGTCCTTCCCACTCACAGCAGTTCTGGTGTCTCTCCAGCATAAAGGTCAAGGCCAAAAGCTTTTTCTCTGCCCACAAAGAGGGACACTAAATTTGCATTTCAGTACAAAATTTAGAACTTTTACTCATCACGAGGAAGATAACTGATTATATGGGAGGGATTATGAGTTTAGTACCTTTGCTATTCCCCTGCGTATGACAGACAAGGCAGTCCTGCATTCTCAAGGGAAAACCAGGAGGGAACTAAAAGCTGATTTATCTCTGTATTATAACCCCAACACTCAGCAATGAGTTTTTAAAAGGCAACAGTCCCTGGGGAAGGAGACCAACACACAACTTATCTGTCCTAGACAGTCTACTGCTGTGTTCCTGAAGTCTTTGCATATGCGATTGCCCCGTTTGTCAGGAACACCATAAATTTTATAGTTCAGTGTGTTCCTTTGCTGCTGTGTTTTCTGTGCTCTAGGTGGGGGAGGGGGGATCAGAAGTGCTAAACTTTATTCATTGCTCAGGATCAGAAAGGAAAAGATATCCTAGTACTGGACATAATATTCGAAACTGTGACATTTATGAAATTGAGGGTTTTTTTGCAACAGTACGACAAATTCTGTATTTAAACAGATCACTCCCACCACACAGAAGCAGAAATATAACATGCCTTTTGTTCAGAGATTTACCATGTTTAATTATTCATTTTTTTCAGTAGCTTAACCATGTATTCAGTTAAATAAAGTAATAAACAAAAGTGTTCAAAGTGAGGCAATATTTTCTTTATGTTATTCTTAAATTGTGATCAGGTATCTGTGGGACACGGAAAACTGAAATTCTAACAAAGTACATAATCTTTGCTTCTCTAAGAAAATTTAGCGCCAAATTCTGCTCTCGGGTAAATTTCTATAAAGCATTGTCTGTAAGGGCATTACAACACAAGGACATATTTCTGGGTTTAAAAAGTGCAAAAGATCAGGAGCTGTTGTCGCATCTTAAAGGCTCAGCAGACACCAACCAAATGGAAAGCTGGTGTCTGGCTCCAACACACGCCGCCCCGCTGACCTCGTGCAAGCAGACGCAGCGTCACTCAACTCCAACAACCTGATTTGAACTCACTAGAGTGTAATTTGGCTGAATTTGGGTTTTTCCTTCTGTTTGCCTGCTTCAGTGAATGAGAGCACAATTTGGCTCCTTTCTTGGTGAAAAGGAAGCCAACAAAACACGACTTTCACCAGGCCTCGGGTTTCGGCCCCAGATTTCAACATACACTATTACAGCGATCAGAAGAACCATAGAAGTCACTTATCATTTAACTGTTCCTTAACACATTTCACACAGTCCTGCGGCGAGCAGAATCACAGATGAACCTCAGAACATACAGAGAGCACAACTACTACACTGGACATGAAAAGGAAATTTTATTAAACATGTTTACATAACATGGGTTGGAAGTTCATTTAAAAGCACAGGGGAGTGTTAAGACAAGTGGTCAAAATAGAAAGATACTATCGAATTATAACTAGTTGGTTTTTGGCCACTAAGACAGAACAGGATCTAGTAGTAGTGCACCAATGCTTGAGTTCTTCCTGCTCAGCAGGTCGAGCAGTAACCAATCCGCGCCCTATGGAAAGATGGGCAGAAGAATTCCCACGTGTTGAGTAATAATAAATAGTTCACTTGGTGCAGGCAGTATGTCTATGAATTAAAACCTAGTGTGTACACAGTTTCTACGTGTGTTACAGCCCCACAGTAGGAATCTACACCAAAATAGTTATTAGAAGGAATTTGGTCCGTACTACATCACGTTTTCCATAGGGTAAAAAATAAAGTCCATCTATAGACATTTAGCACCAGACTCACAGACCTAGCCTGGCTAAAACCTGCAAAATGTCTATAAGAAAAATGGATGGCTTAGATTTCTTGGTTACTTCAGTATAGTAATTACGAGCAAACTGTACAAGTACATGCAACATACAAGCTGGCCTATGTGGAACTAACATACATTATTAAATAACCTTTTTCATCTCTTTTTACAAAACGTGCATGCAGCTTTGAACAGTTCCAAGTCATGCTGCTCTAGTTGTGTGATCACAAAATCGAATGGCCTGTAAAAGGAGGGGAAACATATCAACGCACCTGCAGGAATCTGCAGTTGTTCGCACATTTACAGAATATCACAAGGGATTTCAAGGCCGAGAAGAACTCAAATGAATAAAAAGCAAATTGAAATTTGACTTTTTTTTTTTTCTCCAAAAAGTAAGACATCTTGCGTTAAAAAATCAAGCCTTGTGCTTGCATCAATCTCAAAGAAATGTAAACTAAAATTTGATAAAAACATTAGTAAGTGCAGAATATTTCAACTGGAATTTCCAGTGAAACACTGAACAACTCATACCATGCTCTATCCAGGGCACAGACCGGTGCATCTGAAGCGACACACGTCAGAGAAGCCTGGGTACAGCTGAAAGTGTCATATGCTCAATCCATTCCTGGTCAACATTTTGGGAAGTCAAATATACATTTATACACAGAAACGTAAATATTTCCTCTCCATTTCTAGGAGGAAAACTGCATTATCAGTAACATATTCAATGTCAAAATTAAGACTAAAGCTGCTTTATACCAGTCCCCAGCAGTAGTTGCAGAATTCTTCAAAATTCTTCCATGCAAAACATCATAAACATAAAAGTTATTATCTATAATGCAAACATATCTGCTTTTTACAAAGAAAAGGTGGCACTGTGATGATTATTTATTTTTAAGAATATAACTTTGATTGGTCATGTGTTCTGGGTTCCCACGTGACAGACTGGGAAGTACCAGAACCGAGAAACGATCTGAACTCGCTGGAATCGTAACTGTGGCTGTTGAACACTTTAACGATGCTCACAGAGATATGCTTCAGCCCTTTTTTGTTTGGTTTAGAAAAAGAAAGGAAGGGTCTCCGTCAGCGCTGTGAGGACTTTTAGAAAACTAGCAGAATCACATGGCAAAAAACTAGTGGAAGTGACAAGTACAGAAAAACTGTTGAAACACCAGGAAGGTAACACTGCTTGAGGGCTCTGTCAAAATGTGAAAAATACAACATTGTTAACAGAGTGAGAGCTTCCAGTTTGGCTCGTCTTTGACTTAGGTCGAATCGAAAGGTCTCTCTCTTTTTTTTTTCTTTTTTTGGATTGTGATAAGCATCGGTGATAGCCGCTAATAGATTGGCCATATGCGATACACCTTTGTTCTGTCAATTTAAGCCATCTCTCGACAGACAGACATATTTTTAGATAACTACTACAAGCAAAAACAGAAGTGATTGTCTCTCTCCAACAGTGTTTTTTGATCATGTGAATATCTGGTTCCAATTGTTATCCGGGGTGGCGATTTTATCAGACAGCACCTGCTACTACGATCTAATGCAGGGAGGCCCAGTTGAACTTTCCAGAGACGACTGGGAAGCCCTGCGTGTCAGGGGAGTCAAGGTTGGATCCACTAGTGATGAAGGTGGAAATAATTTGTACCAGCCTATTACCACACTGGACAGATCCAGTTCCTCCAGAAGGATCTGGGCGACTCCCATGAAGCATTTGTGGTCCATTCGGCCGTAGTCTCCCCAAACTATTACCTGGAAGAGCACAAAAATACAGGTTCAGCACTGCCCCCAAACTCGTGCTTGTATGTTCGCTCCTGCTGTTACGTGTAGCGTACGGGAAATGTTATTCTTAAGGGTGAGTGATTGCTCCCTCTTGTAGGAAAACCTAATGGCAGGACAGGAGCGAGAGTCAACAAAGGAGAAATGTTTAATGCAGCCAGACATTTTGCAGGTCTCAGACCACAAGCCACAAGGACGTGTTTGCTGGTATTTATACAATTAAATGCTTAGTGAGTTGGAACAGGTTTATGCATATTGCTTAAACTTAAGTAAACATGCAAGCGCTCCTCCAAATGATAGCCTAAAAGGGGATTAAGAAGCAACTGACCTGAAGGACTTTACCCTGCGGACTTTCATCAAAAACCAGTGTCTGTTGGTACAAAGGATCAAGGGTCTTCCGTGCAATTCTTGTCTTCTTCTTAGCTATACATGCTCCATTTTCCAATAAATACACTTTGACATACGGAGCTGCAAACAGAAGATCATGAATTTTATGTCTGGAATTAAAAACCTCTGCATTGCACATCTGAGCTGGAGGACAAATGCCTTAAAAGGAAGCTGAGCAGAAAGAAAATGACACATGCTATCATCACTGTATAATACAATTGTGTTCATAAAATAAATGACACAGACCATAAGAAATGAATTTCATTTTTATAAACTTTGAATGTAATGATCTAAGATGTTACTAACAACAATTCCGTTTCATGTCTGTCATTTCAAAAACACTTTCTTTTGCCAGGAATTAACTGTCACTTTGGAGCCTCTATGTCTGTTTAGGGGTCAGAGATATTTCAAAACAAAAGACTTTGATGTTTCATTGACAGGAATATTTAAAACTAAGTCACTCAGATAACACAGACATTAATTGCTCTTTCATCTTCAGCTGCTAAGGCGGTTGTGAAGTACAATTTTGGCAAAACATTATCTAAAACAGCTGTTCCAGTTGTTACAGTGAGCAGTGGTTGTGGCAGTGATTATACATCTCTTCCAATAACCAGAACTTCAAAAAATGCCCTTATAAAATGATACGGTATTAAATCTCATTCATTGTACAAATTCTGGACACTGGCACTCGCATAACCTGCTGTCTTCTTGAAGCACTGCTGCCTACAGAAGGTTCTGGCATGTGGGTCTGTTAAGCTGTTTGTTCAAAGCACTTTCATCTGTTCTCCATCTCTTGATTTGATGTGGAACAAGCACAGAGGACTTCATCTACATCGACAAAGCCCCCCTGAGATATACAGCTGTGGGACTCGGCCCCGCCGTTTTCGTGATGTCTCAGAAAATTTGCCACCATCTCAAGTCTCACCTCCTGCTTAAAATGGCTGACCAGACAAGATCTGCCACCTGCTCCACTGGGGAGAGACTCACCAAGAACAGCCCAGGGACAACACCTTGGAGACCCGCATGCACCACAGTGATCGGTGTAAAAGTGACTGGTACACAATGGTGGGATTGGTGTAAAAGTGGCTGGTGCAAGTGACTGGTGTGAGCTGATCACCCCATATGGACTCGGGCAGATATAAAAGGAGACTCTGTGAGACTATGTGCATGCACCCACCACCCACTGCTGAAGACCATTGATGGAGGACCCATGGGACGCCATGTGATCCAGGGTGGTGACTATCCCCCCCCTTTCCTTTTCTAGTACCAATCTATCACACTCTCTTCTTTCTCTCCTCTTTGTTTCCTTCCTTCCTTCCTCCCTTCTTCCTCTCCTTTGTACCATTGGACCATTACTTCCAGAGCTGTTGTGAATAAATCGTGAGGTTGGTTGGTTTGCCGTTATCGTGCCTCGGTTGTGCTTTATCCAGACTCAAGGATCACAAATCTACTGTTTTATCAGTCAGGATTCAGGAGGGAGTACTCTATCCGCAGGCGGGCAGAGCACCCCATCGCAGCGGAGGGCGGGCGCCAAGCGGGGCTGACTGCATTGCATTTTACAGGCGGGCTCCGAGAGGGGCTGACTGCGTTGTGTTTTCCAAGTTAATGTCATATGACTGTGTGTGAATGAGACATACAAATAAGTACGAAACGAGTGTGGAGTTCTGATCCGCAGTTCTGCTGTCCCGCAAGGGGAGCAGCCGGAGACGAATGAAGCGTAAGAAAGGAGTGAATGTTGATCTTTTAAACAGTTATCACATCTCAACAAATCTATTTTTACTCAAACCCCAATATCTGAACCGAACAACAACTTGTCTAACATACGCAGAAATATTTCTGGAAATGTTCCTTCCAGAACGGATGTTGAGTTGCTGAAAATCATTCCCTGAAAGGTGGCATGCAACTGGCAGATGCCAGCGGACATTGGTAGCATGGATATATCCACGCACACATTCCGTGCTGAAGAGCAAACCAAACAAATGCAAATGCAGTGACAGCTAACGAGGAGCTCAGAAAGTCTCCAGTCTCCAGTTCATCAGCATATTTCACATTCTTGTTTTCTGTTTATATATTTTTTTTCCTTACCTGGGGTAGATTTGGAGCCAGGTTTCTGTGTGAGGCCGCGGGCTCTAATGACTTCTACTTCTAACTGGCCCTTCTTATCCACCATTCCAATCTGGATGTCCCCTGAGAGGGAGAAGAAAGCAGCCCACATTTCAGAGAAGCAGCACAGCCCAGGAGATAGGGTATAAGAGTAAGAAACAGAAAGACTACTTTGCAACGAGTCTGCTGTGTTCGTGGGCTTGTCACCTCTCCTCCTGATCCTTTAAACTTCTCCACCCTTATACCAGAACTAAAAGATATATGCTTAGGGAACGCCGTGCCCTCTCTTCGTGGATGGTTTACACCAGAGCTCAGTATTTCTGATCTGTGGAGGCTGGCAAATTTATAGCAACGTTCTGGTATCAGTACCACACCTTTACTTTTGCACTGGTGAGTTATCTGGAGATTTCCTATCTCGGTCTGTGTCCCCAACGTGCCAGTCACTGACACGTGCTGCCCTGACAGTGGTTCCACGCTCAGAGAACCTAAAACTCAAACTCTTGTTCAGAAATCCCCTTGCCTGGAAGTTTCTGCCCCCAAGCTGAGATGCAAGAGCTGGCAGTGCAAAGGCTCCTTGGCTGGTGTAGCAGGAAGGAGAAGCGACAGCAGAGGCTAACTTTGAAACCCTCTGTAAGTACAGCTGCTTGGCTTGGTCCTCAGTGTGAGGCAGAGACACCAACCAGAGGAGGCACACACAGTGTCCTAGCACAGTGTCAGAGAATGGTGCGCTCCCCTCCAACAGCTCAAAAGAGGTTGTCTTCTGCAAAAGTCTCCAACGAGTACAGGGGTGACAATTTCCCTGTTTCTATCAATATTCCAGACCCATTTTTGGTGTGAATAAATGGAGGCAACATGTTAAAACAAGAAGCTGCTTTTGCTACTAAGTAGTCAAACTTGTTTTCCTGCCTGAGTTCTGAGAAATGACATTTCCCGCAGAAAAAGGAAACTGCTTAGACTGAGACCAAGCACTGTTCTGATCTAGATCAATAAAATGACAGAGAAGTCAACTATGGGCTGATGCTCAAAGTGTTAACCTGTGTGGTTTCATATATTGGGTAGAAATCTAACAGGCCACTTAGAATAAAAAATGCACAGTGTGACATGGGCAGCTATGTGACACCTGTGCAAATAAATGAGCTATATGTGTATCCACAAAACACCATGTATGGATACATTTGACATATAAACTCAGATTGTCTAAAAACCACACCCACAAACAGACAGTCCTGAACTATAGAAACTGGGGTCCTGATTTAGAAAGACAGCATTTTGAAACGAACTGGGTGTGAGATTTTCACATGCTTGTCAGTATATTAAAGCAGCGTTCATACCTTGGTACTTGAGGTATGGCAGAGCAGCAGGGAAGATTTTTTTTACGAATCAGACTTTGCTTGAGTAAACAGAGCTCTGTGTTGTGTTAAAAATAGTTCACAGAAAAATTCCAACAAGTCTTTTTAAGAGCACATCTCTGTGTCACGTATCCAAAATGAAACATGCGACAGGGAGCCAGGAGGGGGAGCGGTAATACAAACATTTTCAAATCATCACTAGTGAAAGGATACAACACAGAAGGTCTTCTGAAAATTGTTAAAAAGGATTACTGACTGCTTTTTTTTGGGGGGGGGCAAAACCTGAGCCTTTAGTACAGAAAGTAGTTCTAAGAAGTGAAAATAAAGGTATTGCTGAAGTAATCTGTAGAAAAATATTTAGTCAGAAAACAAGATTAAAATAAAGAGATGGAAGAAATCTCGACCCTTATATTCATACCAATAAAGCCACGTAGATTTTTTTATTGGGCAAATCATCTCACAAATATACTACCTTTCAAAATAATAAAAAAAATGTATTTAACAAGTTTAGTGCTTATTAATGCATTAGTGGCAGTCATTTAGAGCAACACAGCAACCCTAGCCTTAAGGGGTCCTCAAAGCATTGCCAAGGAAGTGTCTGTCTCCTTCTGCTCATGAGTTGGGAGAGCAACACTCTCTTCCACAATTTTTCTTTCTGTTTCTCTCTACTTTTTCCGAAGTGGCTCCATAGCCCCTCCTGAAGCTGATTCTCCCAAGGCGGCTGTACTGAAGCATCGGCCAGTTATAGTTTCCAACAGGAGAAGTATTGTAAAAGTAGGACTCTTTACTTAGCATCCTAAAGCATGTCTCAGAATTGCTCATATATATGAAAAAAAACAAACAAACCATACTTTTCCAAAGATATTTACACAGTGCTGTGCTGTTGCGCACCTTACACGCTCACACTCAATTCATAACCAAGATAATGCAACTACAGGGAATCCCAGACTGGTTTGGAATCCAGAGATCACAGGTAGTCCCAGGCAGCTGCTGTAGAAAAGGATTTTGTCTCTTTCGTGACAAACACTGGCTTTATCAGCAACTCATTATTGGGCATGGCAAACATGGGCAGAAGTTTCACATTCTGGGGTTACTTCAGGATGAACTATGGTTGGACAAGTGCAGAGTTTGGCCAGAAACTGTCTGTCCCATCCAACATAATCTGTGGCAAGTAAATACAGACTCCGAACAGCTGAGATTTTGGAGTGAGCAACTGAAGAAGCCACAATAATTTCAAGTGGGAAGCAAAATGTAACACCTATCTTCAAATTGCAAATGAGATTAGCAGACACCTCACACATGGAGCAAATATTCTTACCTCATTTGGGATGCTAGCATGCCTGGAATACCAGTGACTGCGTATACGACCTTCATGTTTACACTTTGTAAAAGACTTTTTGGTGCTGTAGTCTGGCAGTGCGTGCGTTAGTTAACTGGCTTATTATTTGTTTAACCAAGGAGAACATATTATTCTTACCCATGGCCGGGGTTGCTAGCGTTTGTCGGCCTACTAACTGTGCAGGTCCAAGTCCATCGAGGAAATCACTAAACTGACTGTCAGCGCCCAGCCGTACTCCAGGAAATATTAAGCTGAAGCAAAATAAAAGGTGGTTAAGCAGAAGGACAAGACTAATTTCTATCGTCCTACAGTATTTACCTCCAGACTACTACTGATACAAAGCAAATAGCTCAGGATGTGCAACCAGAAATTGTTCTGCAGCATCAGGAACGAGCTGTCTCCCGTGGAACCCAAAGAAGCGTAGCAAAATTCCACACACGGACCCAAAGTAGTTCAAGAAACACTTCTTGCTAAGGAGCTCTCCAGGAGCAGAAAAGAGCCTGACAGGTGAATAAACTATGAATGACCTTGTATGAGAAAACATAAAAAGCCTCATGAAATTGAATAGTTTATCATTCTATGCTTGATTTACCTTGTAATACTGTTTTATATCTATACGTACATCCAAACCCCATCAGCATCAGTTAGAATAAGGAGGAAAAACAGATGTCCACACTAAATTAATCTCATTTCTGCAGCTGTTTAATGAACCTGTAAACTGGCAGGTAGTACAAGTGTTGATTAGAGTTAAACCTGATGTCAATCCCTTGCCAAAATATTCTGGTAGTCACATCTGGATCTACAGCTGGTACCCACCCCTCTTTCAGGACACAAACTGAACTGTAATACATATGTGCTTTTCCAAGCTGCTTTGTTGTACCTTTAGAAGAGATATACATTCTCCAAACAATAACCAAAGAAACTAACAACAAACAAAATAATAATAGAGAGAAAGAGTGATCCATGGTGGGGAGACTCAGATTTGACTGCCTCATCACAACTATGAGGAGCAGAAGAACAGACTTTCAACAAAATCTGGATAGCATCTTACCCGGCAGGCCATCCAACATTCTATATCTGCTTCTCCCTCAAAGGAAATTCCTTATCAGACTGAATAAAATAATAACAAAATGTCCTAATAAAAACATCTAATACAAAAATCTTTGATTTCCACAAATCAGGCTTATGTGCCCCAGCCATTCAATTCACACTGAAAATTCTCCGCAAACTCCAGTTAGTTGGATAGAAAAAGCCCATTCCTCTCTTCAAGGCTAACTGCTCTTACTATGCCTGCATAAATGTATAGACTGCCTGTAATTAAAGCTGGCCAGAAAATATCAGCAGAGTGCTTTTCACTAGAAAACTCTGATTTACCAAAAGATAAGCTTTTCACAGAAGTTTAGTTTTAAATCATATCTGAGAAGCTTCCTTTAGATGGAGGAGGAAAAGAACCTCAAAGTCTCCAGTTCAGCCATCAGCCTACCGGTAACGGCTTTCACCTAACCTTGAGATTCAGGTTCAAGGCCCCACCTGACAAGACACACGATCTGCTTCTGTCCCCCGTGGCACTACCCAGTCACTCTGCCTCTGCTATGAAAAGTTTCTTGCTCATTCCTTTGCCCTTTTTCCCCAAAAAACCTGTTACGTTTTGCTATGGAATGATTAACATCATTGAAAATCTTCACTTTAAGAGCCTTCTCACTTTTCAGACACTTCTAGCTATACAAATAATTAAGGGTGTGAATTACTCTAGTCACCTTAATGCACATTAATTCTAATTCATTAAACTCAGGTTACTCGTCAAGCAGAAGAACATAATGTAGCACCTGGAGTAGCTACAGAATTCTCAGCTGAGCTACAGATCTGATTGGACTTACGAAATGCAGGAGGAGGCATGATACTGTCAATAAACTACGTGCTCCTGGAAGAGAAGTCAGTATCATAATGCACACACACAAGGAAGGAAAAGCAGCCTGTGCAAACTGAACACAAGTACTTCCCAATTGTCGTCATTACCCACCTACAGTAATGTCAAAAGTGAACTGAAGAAAAAATACTACTCAAGCAACCAAAGTCAAGCTCTCACTGATTTTGATGGAAGTCTCACAGGAGACAGGAAAAAACTAGCAAACAGCTTCACTGTCCAAATGTAGGGGAAGTCTGAATATAAGGTGCTATCAAAAACTGATTCATGCTCACACTAGAAATAACATCTCAAGTTAAAGGTGACATTTCTAGCACCTGAAAAAGGCCCAGAAGGAGGAGGGAGAGAGGGAGTGGATTTTAGGATCAGCTGGCACAGTGCATGTACTCCTGATGACGTGACGCCGTTCTGCAGCTTCCCTCCACCTTGCAGTTGAGTCCGACTCACGTTCTAACAATCGCGCAGTGATGCACATAGGGGAAGTGATCACACAGTAGAAGATTGTTTAATTGTTCATCTTTCTTACAAGAATCTCTGCATTTAACATTCTTCTTTCTCTGTGAGCTAAACCCAGAGCTGCTGTAAACTAACATTACTCTATCAGACTCCAGTAAATTCACAGAGCATCTGAGGATTTCATCTATAGCTAAATCACAGAATCACAGAAGACTTCAGAGAAGTTTTCTAAGCCACAAAGCACAGCACCACAATAAACAGAGGCCTGTGGTATCCCTTTTGCCTATGGCATTGTGTCCTGTTTACAGAATGTTTCTCCTCCTGCATAGCAAAAAGATATATTTAACTGTTTCACCTGAGTTTTGGTATCTGCCGCTTTTGGCCCATTCTCCTGGGCCTCCCTTCAGAGCCATTGCTAGCTATTTGTGCTCTTCTCACGTCACCGGCCTCACTGTTTCTTTACTCTTGCCAGCGATTGGAACAGGGATGTGGAGATCAGGGAGAGTGGTTAAGGCTAACATCAAGTGCAAAATGGGTTTGAAGTCAGGAAATGAAGTTCAGGTACACTGTGGATCAGGAATCAACCAGGAGAGCTGGTAACTATCAAATCAAAAGTCTGGGACAAACAGAGTGAAAAGTTAGAGAGCTGGTGCCAAAAGTATGGATCAGAAAAGCAGGACAAATGTGGTCAGACGCAAAGAAATCTATCATGTGAGAGAGCTGAGAGAGGTAAGGAGCCTCGCCATGGGCAGAACTGGTGCTGGGGTAGCAAAAGATGAGGAGCAGGCACAGGAGCTAAGAAGGCAGAAACAAGACATAAGACGCAGATAGCATGACTCCCGGCTTATGATAGCTCGCTTTACTTTGAAGACTGACCTACTTCTAACAGATAATTTTGAAACTAAGTCCCAGTATACACAACCAACCTGCTATATGTCCCAGTAAGAACCAAGCACTCAATTTACCTCCCAGGCTTGCTCTCTTCACTGCCTTGCTCAGAGGCTGGTCCTCAACAGTTTAAGGCTCTGCCTTGCAGTTTCTCCTTTCCAGATGCTTGCTGTGACCTCCAGATCCAGACCCTGGACACCCAGCCTTGCCAAATCTGTTTAAACTCTCTGAAGGTGCAGCAAAGCATTAGGATGTTCCCCTGAAAAGGTCCTCACTGTCAGTGCTGGGCTTCCACCTCTCCCGTATTGCTAACCAGGGAAATGTGCTCTCTCAGCTCCTCCTTAGCAGGGTCCAGCTTATTGCGTCCTTCATCACCATGGTGAGTGACCGGTCCCTCACAGACTGACACTCCAGCCTAGAGACAGGATGTGGGATGGCAGGATGAAGACCTGAAGGGTAAAGGTAATGCCCTAGATTCATACTGGAAAAAATACTAGGGTGTTTTACTTTTGTCCTACGCTCTTAACTGCTTGCTTAACTACTTTATCTTTGAGTTATCCATGATGGAGCCTTTTTTCTTACACAACTCCTGTGATTCTTAGCATAATCATAGAATGATCTGGGTTGGAAGGGACCTTATAGATCACCTAGTTCCAACCCCCTTGCCACAGGCAAAGGCACCTTCCACTAGACCAGGTTGCTTAAAGCCCTGTCCAGCCTGGCCATGAACACTGCCAGGGAGGGGGCAGCCACAGCTTCTCTGGGCAACCTCTTACAGTGCCTCGCCACCCTCGTTGCAAAAAAAATGAGTGGTGAGATCATCTGATGATGGAGAAACTGCACCTTTACACAGCTCCTCGGCACCACCACGGCTACTCCAGCTCTTCATGCCTTGTATAATGTACACTAGCAATTGTTGCAACATGGTAACCATATAAAAAGATGAAGCCAAAGAAGTTCCAAGATCTAATTTTTTTCTGGTCTGCAAGGTGGATTTGACTATCCCCGGTTTTTCCTTTTGTGGCTAAGCATCTTCTAAGAATTCCCTAGTGACCACTGTGCCCTGGCACATGAGGTCAATCGCACTGAGAGCTGTGAGGGGATGGAGTATTCCTGGAGGCTTTTGTGTCGGATCTGCCTTTGTTCTCCTTTCCTACATACTGAGTCACTCAGCAGTGAATGAAAGCAGCTGCCCCATTCCCCACAGTCGTCTGCCCAATTTCAGCTGATGGGGCAGCTGGACTCCAGGTTTACAATTCTCAATAAGAGACCTGGACCAACTCCAAACTAAACTTTCTTTGTATATAGTATTACTGAACAGAGTTTCGTATCACAGGGTTTTACATACAACATCAGAAGTTTAACGCTGAGTTAATCCAAACGTAACTCAAAGAAAAAGTACCTC
Organism: Opisthocomus hoazin; assembly: GCF_030867145.1. Taxonomy (NCBI): domain Eukaryota; kingdom Metazoa; phylum Chordata; class Aves; order Opisthocomiformes; family Opisthocomidae; genus Opisthocomus; species Opisthocomus hoazin. The sequence goes on from NC_134415.1 coordinate 97,060,374, forward strand.
TATGTTTTGTTTTGAATAATGCAGACTGAATTTAGTTGTCTTTTGATGAACAAAATGCCTCACCGGATGACAGGGAAAATGTGAATCCCCAAGAATTCCTCTTTCTGTTTCAGTTTTCCAGAAATTTCTGTTATTTGCTTAAAATAGTTCAGTTTTGCAAACATTTCAAGAGGTACCCCCTTCAACCAGAGCTGGGACCTCTGCTCACATCCCAAGTTTTCTCACAAAGACAAGAAACTTCTCCTACATTGCCGATGTTTTTAATGCCACTTACTTGCCCTCAGAGCTATAACTATTTATGCTGCCATCAGTGGATTCTCGACTTGGCTGTCGAACCATACGACTTCTCATCTCTGCTGCCATTCCTGTCTCTGTGCTTCTCTGTATCGTGCTCTTTAGCTTCTTGTTGCCAGCCTCTGAAAGCAGAGAAAAAGAAGTGATAGTTAGAATAACAACTCAGAGCAAAGCCTTTCCTTGCAGTTTTCCTCCAACAGCAGTGATCTGACTTGACCATTACTATTTAAGAACATAAAAAGTCTATTCCGACTGAAGAAGGAATCTATCTTCTTCAGCTGCAAACTGGTGGAGGCCTCTCTTCAAAAGGGCTGCAGCTGAGGGCAAACTTTTAGAAATCATGTGTCTTATCAATAACCTTTATACAGTCGGAATGCAGAGAGGATGACTGTGACTGTCTGCTAACCATACACTCAGTAAGGTGTCTCTAGCCACCTTGTTGGCTAGGTGACTATAAAAGAACTTACAACTCTTACAGAAAAAAAAGAGGAAAAAAAAAACCCTTCATGCATTTGACAGAAAGATATTACGTACTAAAATACTTAGTACCAAAAATGTAATAAAGTGTTTTGACCCAGCAAAATCTTACTTTTAACCACAGAAATTCTTCAAAGTAAACAATAAGCTTTATATAACTTCCGATTTCAGCACTTCCTAAGTAGAATTAACTCTCTGGAGATCCATGTGGAAGATGATGGACTTCACAGTGTCTAGGCTTGCAACTGAACACTAGATGTAACTGCACGCTAGAGAGTAATATAAATCTTGTGAAATTGTTTAAAGACTTGATCCATTTGGAAAAGCTTCCATCACACATTCTTTAAAACGCAATTTGAGTTCCACCGGGAAGGTTTTGTGCTACCATTGAGCAAGGAGAGCTTCCAGTAGTTCACAGGGGCGGTTCTGAGCTTGAGGATCAATGGCTGATCTACAGTGAATTCTGCTGTTGCGTGGCAGAAAGGCTGCTTCTAAATGACGACATTCCTTCTCAAAGTCCTTTAACTGAAACACTTCCACCAAAGCCTCTATGTGATGTAATAGTGTGTTGACTTCAGACTCAGTGTCCTGTTCATTTTCATTTAGCTCAGCCTGTCATTCAATGGGTAACACTATTTTCTCTCAGGAAGTAGTAGATTTGCCAAAGTTTCATATAAGTGCATGCAAAAAACGTTCTCCTGCATTTGCCCCTTCATTTCAGTGCCCCTTCATTCACTGTCTGTGAAGTCTCTGCTTCCTCTTCACAGTCTGCTGAGGGGAGCATCTGAAAAAGTAATTGTTTCTTCCACCTTCGCCTTCTGCGGAGACTGAATTGCTCTGAAAAAATTTTCGCTCTCCTGTTTCACATGGACATTATCAATGTTTGAAGCTGACAGACTGTGATCTCTCTTCACATAAAAGTTGCAGCTTTGGTAGCCCTGGCACCACCTGCCCATCGCTCAGGGTGATTAAACGTGCTGTGGAGATCAGCTGGCTCTTGCTCTTTGGATCTGCAGAGCTGGTCGAGGCCAGGGAGAAACCACACAGGAGAGAGCAGCTCCCCTTCCCCCAGAGTTATCACAGTAACCGCTTTGGAGTTAGCAGAGAGACAGCAAACACGGCCAAAACAAAAAAGAAAATTCATTTATTGGGCTTAGAAGAGACAGCATGACAGCAAAAGGGGCTGTGGTTTTCCTCTTAAGCCTTCTGGACCGGGTGTTGTTTATCTGTGGCCACCCAGGAGCAGAGAAACAAATGCCTCTGACTGGAAGAAATCAGCTGCTTCCACAGATCCTTTACTCCCTTCTGAAGCCAACAGCTCTGAGGCTTTGCTGTGGGCCACTGCAACTCATCCGTGTTCCCAGGCCTTGGTCAGCTAAAACCGCCTTACCCAGTGCTGCGAAACGTGAGGTATTTTAGGCTAGACAAGGTACACCAGGCAGACCAGGCTCCACTCTTAGACAGTGCAGGTGGCTGTGGAAAGTATTTGCTGGAACTTCACTGACTTTGTGTGTAGAAAATCAAATGCTACATTTTGGACCTGAGCTTTATCTTTGAAAATATATGGTGTGTCCAGCACATCAATGCTGAAAGGTAAAATGAGCATCAAAAATGAATCAAAAGGCAGCCTAGGAAATATAACCCACATGCAGAGCCCTATGCCAAAGCTGGATTCTCACATTTTCAGTAGCTACACATTTGCCATCCATATTGTTTTGAGCCTCTCTCTCTCTCACTAGGACCTGTCTGAAAGGGCTTCTGTTTCCATCTGCTGCCACAAAGCAGGTGAGATTATGTGGTTTACCCACTGCCTTCTTTTCCAGAGCCATTCAGATCAAGCAGCGTGGCTGGAAGGACACAATGTGGTAAAGCCTGAAATGTGGGCAGCTGAATAGGGTTGGCTCTGCGTATTCGCAGCTCAGGAAATGGGAGTGATGAGACGCTAAATGTAGCTACAAGAACATCATGACCTTGGCACAAATTGGGAAAGAGATGCTGCTCTGGACCTTCTGGACAACACAGTGGGTGCAGAAAGCATAATGAAGAACATATTCATAGAAATAATCCCAGTAAAAAACATGCATCAACTAAATTATAGAAATGAATATTTTGGCTTTGAGCCACAGTACAGATTGAAAATAGCAAGTGTGTTGTTTTGAAAGAGTAGTTTTATATTATCATGGATAACATCCATGTTGCTGGTTGAACATAGTTCTTTGCTCCCCAGGTTTTAAATTCACAGACCGTGAAGTAGGAATCTTTGTACATGGCCACAATCAAGTCCACAACCTTGTCTCACTGTGCTGCAAATACCAGATTGTCTTTTTCCCAATACTCTTCACGTCACTGCTCTCTATCTTACTGTGCTGGATTCCACAGCTTTTTTAATCCATATTTTTTTTTCATGTTGAAGATTAAAAAAAAAAAAAATTCTTTTGCCTCCCCTTCTAACTGCTACAAATATCCACAACATTTCCTGGGAAAACTTCAGAGTTCTCCTGCATATTTCATTTTATAACCTCAGTCTTAATATTCTGCAGTACAATCAGAAATATAACTTGAAAGTAACACAAGACAGAATGGTAAAATACATCAAGAGTTTTATAGCATACAGGGAATTGCTTTTGCCCATGACTAAGAACCGAAACACAAATTACACAAGGTTTTGGAAGTTTTAACCTTGGTCAGTTATGCATATCATAATTTTTTTGGTCTACTTGTAGCACAAAAAGTAATGAGAACACTTTAGCTTGTTGGCATATGCCTGTAAACTTCTCAGTAGACCCCTGTTCTGAAAGGGAGGGAGGTGGATAGCACACAGCCGAGCTGGGAACCGCTGCTGTTTCTAAAGGCACCCCGGTCACGTGAAGTCACTGGGTACAACTTCCAGTCCTGCCTTGACTGCACGCACAATGAAATACGGGATCCAAACAACTACCAGTGTTTCTCCTGCTCTTGATAATTTATTTTGTTTCAAATTTCATTTTTGTCTTTTATTACTTTTAATCTAGCATTTCTGCATATGTCTTTAGAACACTGTCTTAATATGAACAGTACAAGTTCATAAAATATTTAAGTTCAATATCTATGCTGTGATATATTGAGAAGATTTTCTACTCTTGTCTGGATATCTATTGGAGAATGCTTTGTCCTGCTCCTGATTTTTATTAGCTTGATATGTACAATTATATTTTATAATATGTTACAATTATTTGCCCGCACTGTGTAAATTACACCGTACTCATTGTGCAGACTGAAGATAAACTGTCTCTATACTGAATACCATTTAGGGGCAAAATTTACTCCAAAATGGTCTGTGTGCTTCTGTCGGCTGTGTCAGTTGTGTAAGGCTTTCTGCATGCAGAAATGCAGATTGATGTGCATAAATTGCGTTTAAACACATCATTTAACAGGTACAAGCTAGAGAGAAACTATCACAGAGCAATTGTAATGAACATTGTGGCAGATTTAATAACTGATGCAAACAGGTCGTAAAGCAGCTGTTTGTAGCTACAAAATACACACAGCTTGTAAGCATTGTGCAATTCATCAACAGCCTTGTTGTAGCACCCCTGCTGCAATACACCAATGAGCGTGTGCAATGTGCCATTTCGGTCTACCTATTACAAATATAGCCTACAGCGATTCCTTTTCGGTCTGACAAGAAACTGGTCCCTGCTTTTGGTTTTCTTTCTCAGACGAAAGTGTACTAATGGTGATCCTGATCTAAGTAATGATGAATAGCAAAAAAAGCAAGCTTGTTAGCGTATGTGCTTACATTTGCACAAAATACCAATGTAGTTGATGGGTCCCCAATTTCTGTACTTCCTAACCACCTTGAAGTATAGCAGCCAGGAGCAAAATGCTATGGACAACAGAACTGTATTAGCGAGAGTGGTTCAGTGATAGTCTCTACAGAATTAGGGTGCCTACCAGAGATACCTCCAGGCTGTCTTTACGTTGCTAAAGGCATCCAATTCAGAGAGGGGAACACCAGGACAAAGGGCCCAAAATGGCTTGTCTCCGTGACCAGCCCCAGCAAAGGTGTGACTGTGCAAGGCAGCGCCATTGGCCTAGCTTTCCTCTGGTCTCCATGCAGTGCCTGGAGGCAATTACTACATTTTGCTCTTGTTTTGGTATAGCAAGGCTGAAATAACAGGAGGGGGTGCGCCACGGCTTGCTGGAGTAAAGCTTTTATCCTGTGATGCCACGGTGTGTATTACACGCCATGGGACGAGGCCAGGGGACACCCAGGAACATGCAAGGACACAGGCTGGGCAACTCAGTCAAGAGGACACCATTAGAGACCTCTGTAGGACAGAACAAAACAAGCCTGGTACGTTCTTCCGTATACAGCCTGTAGGGAGAGGTGCCTTGAGTGAGCGTTGCCCAGAATCATACCTGAGGGCAGCTAGTTGCTTAGTACCAAAAAAAAGAAGCAAATTTACACACATGCAGGACCTGGGTACATAGCATAGAAAATATGTGACGGGTTCAAAAGAAGGCTCCAGCGAACAAAGCATACACCACTGCTAAATCCGCGAATGAAAGGGAGAATAAGGAGGGTGCTAACACTCAATGTCATTGCATGACTCAAGGGCAAATTATTCACGGTATCAAGCATGCTCATGCATCTAAAGAAAGCCTAAAAGGACTCCAGCTCTGAGCCAGCTCCGACAGAAACCTGGCAGGCCTGTGACCGCATTGTTGGTTTGCACACCGACTGTGCGAGACACCAACAAGATTATGCCAACTGGAACAGCAAGGGTCATCCTCCATTCAAAGGACTACAAAAAGAAAAGCCAAGGGGCACATTTCCTTCTGGTCCTTTCTGATGTGTTACTGATTTGGCAGCCTCAAATTTGGCTGCTTAGAGACCTGCTGAGTTACAAGTTCTGCAGCATCCCACTCACTCTGCATGTAGAATTTTTAAACAACAACAAAATACATTTACACATGAATTGACAAAGTGCCCCTTGGCTTATAGTCCTAAACCAGAGAAAGACAAGAACAAATAATTCAAACTGCATTTGTTCTTTTACACGTGCACATCTCTGAGATGAACTCTGCAGTAGATTGATCTCAAAGTCTGAAAGTGCATGGTGACTATGGACAGAAGATAAATAGTAAAAAATATGACATTTAAATACAAATATTTCCTAGACTTTACATCTTGCAACATTGCACTGTATTTTCCATTCTGAGTATTCTGCTATACTCTCCTGAATATATAATACCGTTTATAAAAGGACATCTGAAATATTGCAGTAATGGTCTTTTAAATGTTTCCCCCAAATATCACACAATATATTCAAATAAAACGGAATACTGTTTGTATTTTGCGGTGGTAGATCCCAAGGTTTAAAATCCAAATATAAAATATCACGTACTTTTTCCCATTTCTCTTTATTAAAACAAGTCCACAAACAACACTTATATTATTACAAATAACCAAACCTTCTAGAAAGAATATTTACCTTTTCAGCTGTGATAAGTTGTCAAGACTTTTTTTTTTTTTTTTTGCAGGAGTTTGGAAAACACTGTATCTCATAACTAGAATTATAAATTCACATATTCAGCTGGCAAACCAATTTCATTCCCAATAAATATTTTCAGATAAAACAAAACACACTGTGCAATTAGTCCATTAGTATACATAGCATTTTTTTTTCTTACATAGTTAGAGACAAAGGAACAAAAAGCACCAATCCTAACAAGAGGAGACGTCACTGAAATGCTGTTAATGGTTACATTAATGCTTTCTTTGATGGCATTTTCGCCAGTGCAAAGCAGAATCTCAGCTTTTGACTCTGTTATTCATTGAAAAACAAACTTGCAAACTCAGACTCTTAACAGTCTGCACTTGGATTTCAAGGGAAAGTAACTTTACTGATCCAACAGCTCCTGTTGACTTCTGTGATGCTGAAATAGTACATTGAGGACGAATGACAAGAACTGCTTAAGGTCTGTGCTCAAAACAAAAGAAAACAAGAACTTGAAAATCAGGCCCTGACAATGGCATCAAAACTTTGAGCAACTGCTTTTACAAATCTCATCTCCTTAAGAAAAGATGGTCTTAGGCATGTTTACTGAAAAAAAAAAAAAAGGTGTAATACCAAGCATGTGGTTTAGTATGTTTATCCTGACACATATGATTTCCCCATGTCAGGGAACAAAACCTGTGTCTAACCAGGTTTTCATTTTTTTAAGGAAAAGCAAGGGTATCTGGTCAGGAGAAGTTCAGCTATGGCTTCTGAAATTACTGGTATTTTTGGTCCAAAGATTTTTACATTAATAATTTAGTCCACATACTTGCAATGAAGTGAAATGAGCCACTGTCTGTCAGCCAAAATAAGGCAATCAGTGATGATACATGGTAATGAGTTTTTACTGCTGGGATCGCACTGAACACTCTTTATAAACATACAGAAATAACAGCATCTTAATTACCTTGTTTACATATATGCAAAGAGCTATATAAAGCAGAATATGCCAATGAAACTGCTAATAGGTATACATGCCCAGTTCTTCAACTCTTGAAGCTTATTCAATTACTAACACAATAAAGTCATGTTTCCAACAAATTATTTACTATATAAACAGTTTATAAAATTTCAAGCACTCATTTTCTCATATACACTTGGCTTTGTTAGACTGGAGGAGAAAGCGAGATGGAACGAAATAAGCAGCTCAGAAGAGCTGTTTGCACTTCAACAGTAACATTTTTACAGCAATAGACAGGGTTATACTACAACATTGTTTATTACCAGCCAGCCCTTAGAACAGCATATGGTATGGAGATAACATTTGTCCACTGGAAGGGTGCTGGGACGCAGCTGCCAGCTAATACAGGAGGGGAAAATAAAATTGTAATGCAGAAGAAAGTAGAAGATATTCTTCAGCTAAAACTAAACCAACATTTTCTTTCTTTAAGAATTTAAACATGTTTAAGTAACTGCACGATGTCTTTTTTGGTTATAAATTTTAGTAAATTTGAGACAGTTTTTAAAATAAGAGTCTTCACAATTACAAATACTTCAGTATTCACTATTAAAGACATAAAAGGACAGTATGATTACTAAAAGAAAATGTTTTACAAGACAATTTATAAGACATCACTAATAAAAAAACCTTACTGTTCCTATGCATCTTCAGAAAATTTCCTGAGAACTATGTGAGGTACATAATGGCAACCCAAAGTCTAATTATTGTAATAATTTCCATAAAAACTATAAATTAAAACACTATCAAAACCACTGGTGCCAAAGCATCTTCTAGGAAACAGATGTTACATGCCCCTCTGTACAGTCAAAAAGTTTCCAAATAACAACTCAGCCCTGATTTAATGGCACACCACGCTAATCAGGAGACATTACAGCTTCAGGAACAGTCCTCTCCTTTCTCTCACAACAATTAGCATCCCGTTCATTGATCTGAATATTTTGTACCTTTTCTGTAGCTTGATTTCTTCAGACTGCAACTTTCAAGCCCCTTGAGTTTTATTTTACCACTACCAGCACCTCCCAGGTGGGTACTACATTTCCCTTTAAAAGCGTTACTAACCTGCCTTTAGAGGTCATCTCTAGTGTATCGGATGCAGGGAGCACCACACTGGCGCAGGCTTTTCCTTAGTGACCGCGGCACTGCAAAGTTATAAACCCAGACCAACACACTGCTAAATCAGGCTAATCCATAGGCTCATCTCAGTAACACAGAGAAAATACAGGCTTACCTCTGGTTTAAGCAAAATTAAACGTGGGCTACGGTCTAATCCTTAGCAAGCAGCCGGCCCCTAAAGCAACTTCACCTTTGTTTAAATATCTCGTGCTGTTTCTGGGTAGAGTAAATCTCTAGGGTCCTGGCGTTGCCTCTCCCTCGTTCTCCTGTAACCACTTGGCATCGCAGCACTGCGAGGAATGATCAAGTTGCTTCACTCACAAGTTCCTTTTACAACTGTGATTACATTACAGGGCCTTGCAGTGAAAAAGTACTGAACTACCTGCCAGCTAGCACTTCATAATATATTGCCGAAAAGTTAAAAAATTCAGTCAGCAGCGTATTTTCTAGTGATGTGCAAGTAGAGAAGAGCACAAAATATTCTTGGCAACCTTGTCCGATGCATTTTTTCAACACTGCTGTTCAGAACTGGATGAGGAGAGTCAGATAAACCCAGAAACACATGTCTCTGTCCTGGTGATTTTGACTCATTCTGCATGAATTTTGGTACAAAAGCACCCAAAAGACTGCAAAGCTGAGAAAGCATCACGTTAGCATTAAATACTAAATTACAGCTACAGAGAAGTCTTACTGATGTTACTGTCTTAGAGGGACTCAAGCACACACCGGAGTTTCACTGCCTCTTAAGTGCCCACGTGCATTTTGAGAACAGAACCTCATTACTGAATGACTCCTTTCATCTTTAAACTTCATTTTGAGGAACAGACTTTGCCATATGGTTGTTTGCATGTCAAATTGTTAATTTTTTTTCTAATACTCTATTCCGAAAACGTAATATGCTTTCCTGTAATTTAGCACACTTTCTAACAACTTATCATTCAAGCATTGTAGGGACTAACGTGCTTCGTCTCACTCCCTTTTACAAGAAAGAAGGTATCCAATCTAATGTACACAGTGAATTAGGATACCAGGTTGAGCAAAGACAGAAAGGAGAAAGGAAATGATTCTGCTTTTGTCAAGCAAAAAGAAGAAAACTATTTCAAAAAGAATTATAATGGGAAAAAAATGAAAAAATGCATGTAGTAAATGTCTCTCTAGCGGATCATCAAGTTATGGTGAATTTCTGATTATTTAAAATATCGTAAAATGATTAATGAGAAAAATGCCACAAATGATATTGTGTATTTCAGCTACTAAGCATATCGCAGGACTTAATGATTGGAAATACTGCATAGGTGACTAACAGATTCAAACCACTATGCAGTAGGGATGCAGTATATCTCATGTCACCCCTATGCAGAAACGTCCACCTATTTTCATTGCATAGGCACAGATTTCCTACGTAGTGCAGTTCCTGAAGTAATTTGCATCTTCTTGATCTGCGGTACACATTTAGAAATGATGTTCAGAACAGCACAGAGAGGGTGGCTTACTACCTTTTTGAAAATGACACAGTCATCTGGTACGTAAGTCTCTCGTGAGCTGTGCTAAAAAAAATTAAAAAGCAAAAATACAACAAAATGGAAAGAGTTATCTTCCAAAGATCAGTGCAATGCCGTGGTAGGAATGAAACGCTCATGTCGCTAGCTGCTGAAGTGTGCATATCACCTTCCTGAGAGATGTCTTCAGCATCTGCATGGGAAAGGCCCCAAGATCAGGCTGCCGCCCACAGCGTCCCTTGTTGAGCAGTTCTTCACAAAGCACTTCACTTACATCAAGTGTGCAGAAGTTCTGTCCCACTCAGGCCTTTGCCTGAGTCCAGCAAGCCCAGGGCAAACCCAGCAGAGGTTTAAACAAAAAAACCCATGGAGGTAAAGCTGTCACGCCGTAGGCTCCCAGAAAGCCCCCACTTCGGTCACAGCCCTTCCTCCTTCTCCTAGTCCCAGACAAAATCATTCCTTATATTTTTTTATTTGCATGAACAAAACCCCTTTCTAGGGCTTTAACTGTTTGACCTGCTCCTCTGCATCTGTAACAGAAACGTTGACCAAAAACTTGGCTTGTTCCTCCACCACTGCAGGAAGATGGAAGCTCCTCCTGTAACTCACACTTTTCACAGAGTAAATTTTTCGGGGCAGCCTCCAGAGTACCACACCCAAAAGCAAACTTTCAATTCAACTTTCCACATTCCTAAACACAAGTTTGCAGGTTATTTTTGCAACCGTGTTTGCACTGCTGTACATTGTATCACCATCAGTGATCCCACTGAAGTTTCAGCTACAGTAAAATACAGCCATGCTCGTCTTCAGCCAAAGTACCTATGCTAAGGTTTACTTTACTTTTGAATTTCTTTTTAAATATGACTATATAAAGTCCCAAACCAGCTATGTTGCGAAGACATAGAGACCTACCTCTCATGTTTGAGGTCAGCCCAGGTAACAGTTGCCAGAAGGGAGGCTAAAAACCTCAGGAGAGGCTCCTTCTTCTGGTCAGCTAGAGTTCAAATCCACTTAACAACGGTCCTGGTGCAAAATTTATCTTTTCATTCAGCTTTTTACTCATAGTAGTAGTTAAGACAGGTAAGTAGTGAGGCAGTTGCTGAATGTCTCTGTTTTAAAATAGCTGTTTGTGTGTGGCATTGGGTTTGAACTGGTTTACATTAGTTACCGCAGTCAGTAGTAATACCTGTGGACTTGGGCAGTGGATCTGTGCAAGAGAAACACCGCATAATACCAAGATATAATTGTTCCCTGTGTGTTCATACTATTGAAAGCAGACAACTGTACACAAAGAGTCAGTTTAGAGACAGATCGTTCAGCCAAACTTCTCAAATGAACAACTCTGCCATGAAATCATAAGGTTTGCATCCAATATTGCTGGTTTATGTCCGTTATCAAATATGCACTGACGAAAACTCTACTGATAAGAGGTAAAGGTTCAGTTACGCCTCCTGCAGACATCAGCACAAAAAATTGCCACAGCACTGTGCCTTTAATTACGGGGTAAGGCAGGGAGAGATGTGAGAGAGCAGGATTTTCGGTAACACCATGCCTCTTGCCATTAAAAATGAATCCAAGTTGTTTTCACAGGTCTGTACGGCTGCCCATTTCTCATTCTCCTCTGCTCTGCTTTCTGGGTTGCAAACCTTGCTTAGAAAAGCTTTGCCTTTCTCAGAGGCAAAGGAGACGAGACAGCAGTCAACAGACACCAGGCAGAAAGGGTACCAATGCAGGAAGAGTTGTTCTGTGCTTTCTCTGGTAAATTATGCTAACTCTTCATTACAAAGCAAGATTTCTTTATTGTGACTGTTGGTGTGAGTGATTGTAGATTTCTCACATAATTAATCTGTTACAAACATGATAAAAAGCTACAAAAAAATATAAGCACAAGGGAGAATTAGCCATATAATATAAATGAGTATTTGAAAGCATCTGAATTACAGTCAATATATTTAAGAAAAGAGCAAGTGTTTACCAAATTTTAAAGCCCTTTCAAATACAAGGCAGGATGAGTTGGAAAAAGAAAATGAAATGGTGCACATACAGCCTATTTCTGTAGAAAAAAACACTCCCTTCTAACCTCTAGTTATTTCCGAAGCGAAACTTCCAAAACGCTAAGCCCACTAAAACACAAGATTAACTGAACTACAACTTTTTAATGCAACAGCGGGCACATTAGTAAGGTCAATGATCGAATGCACTTTTCTTGAAATAATACAATATCCGCACATGTTTCTCCATGTATGCTAATAACAGAGAATACGGTACAATATGCAGCTAATTCCAACACTTCCAAACTATTTAAGAGGCCGTTTTTCTATTTTACCCAAAAGCAGAGGCTAAAACCGAGCATCAAATTTTCCTGCTGTTTTGATATAGAAGGCACTGACAAACCTATCACAGATGAAGAGATTACAATCATTTTAAAATACAGTGAAAACCAAAAATCACATACGAACATCGGCACCGAAGAAAATGAGAAGGGGTAGCAGAAAATCAAACAGCTCAGTATGAAGGGAAGCTTTCAAATACACTTCATAAAAACAAACAAATCTGCAATAATCAGTCAGCCAGCCTGAACCACAGATTTCAAAGTCTGAATTTACTTGCAGATAACACATAGAAAGATGATTCCCCAGAGTACACAGCACAAAATAAAAATATAACAAACCTTATTTTCATGTTCCTAGGCTCACTATTGGTTAAACAGAAACTTGCCTTTTACAGTAATTTTTGTCTCTATCTTAGCATAGAATAACTCAAGCCAAACAGGGATTTCAATATATATTAGCTCATGGTGAAGATCATAAAATACAAAAGTAAAACAAACTTGCGTTTCATAGCAGGATTACAGCATGGTGCTTGAATCTTGCAGAGCTAATGGTTTGAAGGTCAGGCTCTTTGGAACAGATGCACTAATCTCTTATTATCTGTATATTACACAAATTATTTCAGATAGTATTTTTTCTTGGAACTGACAGATAAAGCTCTGTGCTGCTCAGGATTACTATGATCATTAACGAGAGTGCTGCTTTTAGGGTGTGTTCACGCTGTGAGAGGTTAGATGTTATTGAGTACAGGTTGGTACAGGTTGCTACAATTACATAGTAGTCAAAAATAAGACAGGTAAATTCTAGACAAGGAAGACATCGTCAAAATAAGGATTAAATACAATATTGGCACAGAAAAAAAGATTACTGTACACAATATGAATCAAAATCACGTAAGGTAAAACTTAAGATCAAAACACCATCTTGCGCTGTCATTATGAAACACTCTTTAAGAAAATGTGCTATTTTGTTATAATAGCCTCTCTAGCACATCAGATTTTAACACTCCATGAGTACCACACAATCTAACATCGGAGATAAAAGAAGAAACAATAAAACATGCATAAAACTCATGGCTTTTTAATATAGAAATGATATTACTACCCTCCTGAATAAGTAAAGATTGGATGGGCATAATAAAACTAGCTAATTGGCAGGTAACTTACAAAAAATCATAATGAAAGATGGCATCAAGAGCATGCAAATGTCACAAAAGAAAAAGTTTGGGAAGATCCTTGATATGTTAAATGATATAACTACAGCCAGAATAAGAAACCATATAGAAGTGACATTCAGTAAGTTTAAGTAACGTACACAGTTAGCATAGTAACTGTTTCAGAGCCTTTAAATAATAATGATTATGTTATTAAATACACCATGTTCAGAGTATGGTAAATATCAAAACTAGCATGTCAGGTATTAGAGGATGTTTTCGAAGAGGAGACTGGAATGACAGGATTTACCCTATCCATTAGTGATGCAGCACTGAGGATATGTAATGAAGACAACCTCCAGTTCTTTTGAAGTGAGTTTTGATGTGCATTTCAGTGGCAACAAGAGCCAATGCGACTGAAAGATGACTCAACTCTAAAAATTATTTTACTTTATAATTCTTTCATACAATGTGCCTGATTGCATACAGTTTCCAAAAGATATGTATTCACAATATATCCTTTTTACTCCACTTTAAATATGCACATTTAATTTTTAACAAAAAGAACATATTCTAGAGGAAAATTGAAGGCATTTTTCTCCAGTCAAAAACTTCCAATATGTAGGCAGAAAAGTTCTCAGAATAATTTATGTTTTGCTCCACGGAAATTTCTAAGCAAAGCAATCTTTCTAACCCTTGCTTGGACACCATTGTCCAGTGGTGGTCTTTCTCTGAAGACTTGTGTTATGTGTATGCCAAGTGGGGAAAGAGGAAGATGCGCAGTGAAGAACAAAGGGTTTTCACAGGCTTTAACTTTTCTATATATCTTTCTGTCATCTTCAAAGGAACTTTGGGCTAGACAGGTTCATTGACTACATCAAACTAAAAATAAAATCATGGGTAATGTAACCCAAATCCAAAGTGCATGGTCCTATTGAATATTTACTTTTCCTCTATATCTGGAAGAAGTGATTTTTTTATGTCTTACTCATTCACATTTCTGTCTTACATACTTCTACACAAAAGTATGCAGGATTTTCACCAAGGTCCAAGTTCATCATATGCAGATCTCCATGGGACTATTCCCTGTGAAACACACACAGGACTCAACCTCACCCTCATCTGGATACTTAATGCATCACATTTAAATAAAACTTTCAATATGTTTGTAACGTGACAATATGCTATTTCAACAATGAGGAAAACAACGCACTCTAGAAACCATAGACAGCTTCCCCATAAAATCCTGTTCTAGCACAATGGTGCCTGGAAATTTGAAATAATTACAATCACCTAGCTACTAGGATATGATTTTTATAACATAATGTTATGTTTTTAATATAACTCACAATCCATGAGTTTATAATATATTCTGTTCTGTTCATTCCAATGACACAATAGTAAATAAAGCACCAACCCAGAATCAGGGTGAAATTCTGATCTGCTTTTCTTCAGAATTACAAAGGGAAAGGAGAACATCTGGTGTACACTTAAGTGATCTCTTATCATGCCACCTTTCTATTCAGCAAGGCAGGTAACCACAGTATTTTCAGGTATTCTGTAAAGATAACTTAGGACAATGATAAGTTATTATATTGATAGAAGAACTAGCAAACTGAATAAAAAGACCTTGTTACAGAGAGTTCAGCACTGTGCCATCAAGTAAGATAATAAATGTCACCATTTGTCACCAAATGTTCCAAAGTATAAAACATGAGCTGAAAGAATGGTCAGCAGGATGTGAGTATAAACATAAACATTTTCAAGGCTCTCCAGTGATGGATGAATCTATTTGTAATTATTTTAATTAAGTTAATGAGCTGTTCTCGTATCTTACGCATTTCTTCACAGTTCAGCTGAGTTCATCAGATAAAAAGATTTTAGGGATCTTCTTACAAGTGAATTCCTGACTCAGCTTGTGGTCAACATAGCTTGTATAATAATATCACTAAACTATGTCAAGTAGTCAGGTTCCATTACTTGCTAATTCAGCTCATTATATATTGCAGAGAATAATCTATTGTATTAGCCTTTAAAGCAAGTCCTTCCTGGTAGAGTATTTAACTGAAATCCCCCAAATAGAAACATTCTCACTAGGGGAACACAAGAAATAAAGATTCTAAATGAAGCCAAGGATGATTGTATGCACCACCCACATTATACCCCAGCAGCACAGAAGTGAGTCCTACTATAGCTTGTTGGGGGTGTCAAACATTATATTGCTTTCAGCCACAGATTCCCTTTCCAAGAAAGCCAATACTGTCCAGGTTTGTATTGTATAACGTTCTTAAACACATTTAATATGTGATACTTAGACATGCTTTAATGTATGGACATTTAAGGTCCCATGGAATCTTTGCTTAAAACAATGCCCCTACCTAAAGTTTACACACATGTGCTCACAGATACACGCATGCTCTGTGGGCATTGTGGGCTGTTTGTTTTCCAGCATCATTTCAATGAGATGACTATATCTCTTGTAATGGGCTCCTAGGTACTTTAAACAGGTGCAAATAATTTTAAATCTGGTCATTCCAGTCGTAAGTTTTTAGGAAGTCTTGGCTCTTCTGCAGACTGTGGGATTTTCAGTAGATCACTTCCAGTCGTGGAGTTTGCTCCTCAGTAAAATGGGACAATGACACTTACCGTTCCTTCGTAAAATGCTTTAAGGTCTATGACTGCCAACAAAAAGAACAAAGCACCACTGCTACTATTAAAGAGGTCTGAGATGAACTATAAAAGTCAGAACCTAAATTAAGAGCACATAAAATAAATTGCACTACAAAGGAAAGTTCAACAGTACCTGCTTACATAGTATCCATAGCAATTATTTCTCCAGTTGGGATTGCAAAAAATATTGCTATGCTGCTACTGCAAGTCTGAACAGGATAGAAAACTTTGGACAGCAAACATTAAAAAACAACCTGCATCTATTCTACACATAGGTCTTATCGGGTTATCAAATTATTAAGTCTTGAAATCAATGGGGTTTTTCAGCACCAAGCTCTCAAGAGCAACTGATTTCTTAAAAATAAGCATATCCCACCAACAAAGAGAACTTTTTATGCATAAAGAGAAACTACTTGCGCATGCAACATGCTGACTAGCGTGCCTGGGGAAAAAAAGAAGGTCTTTAAGTGAAAAAGTCATGCTGCAATGCAAAGCATCAAGGTTCACTTCCCAGTTTTGCAACGTCTTTTCATTCTCAGTTCTTTTACAAAAGCCTGATGATCCTACATGCCTATGGCACACGGCTTCTGTCGTAAGTACTGCCAATATTGTAGTGATGGGTACCACGTGAACATAGACATAGGGCAAAAGATGAGAAGAATGCAGGGAAATGTCATATCTGTCACCCTAAAATGACATCATTCAGTCAGTCCTCCTTTTGGGACCACTCATCGATCCACTGATGATTTGATTTGCCTCATTGTTTTCTTCCTCACTTTTAACTCAACTGAAAATCATGTTGTCCAAATATGTTTTCTTGTCCAGCAACAGCCTATTTGGGATTATATCTGAAAAGCGGTATCAATACAGTAGTAAAAAAGCACAGTATGAGTAGAAACATTAACATGTAAAAGTTACCACTGCCTCTCCAGTAAAACTAAGGCAGCATATTCACTGCTCATTACACCAGCACCAAACGCACGGCAGCACCAGATGCGTAACAGCACAGCGCGGCTTGCTGTGCTCTCCAATTGCCCTTTGAAGACTAAAAGTGTTATCGTATTCCCAGCTCTTAGAAACTGGCAGTGTCACATAATAGAAAAAAGCAATATTTTTGTTAATGGTGCACTAAAGAAAAATAATATTATCAGTGAAAGTACTGACATTTTCATCATAAAAAAGGTATTGCAGGACAATGCTGTTGTTACATGCTCTGCTTGATTAATGACAATGTATGAAAAGCTTGGATCACAACCGTTGTGCTGAGTGCAACTAATCAGAGTTACAATAAAATTACAATTCACTGTATCGTTGCCATCTACATGGTTATTCAAGATTTGGTTTGACTGGAAAGATTTATATCAATTACATAGTGTTAGTTTTGATGATGACATTTGCTTATCAGAAAAAGTAAGATATTTAAGATCATCAGACATAAAAATGCCTTCCCTTATTTCTTCTGATTTGATCACATTTAAAACAATTAACCAATGGCTGCCTTAAAGGCTTTTCATGGCAGTACTTTTCTTCTGAGGCTGACAATCTCACTGTCCATTATACAAACATATTAATGGCTCCCTTTATGGAAACAATTAATACAAAACTCTAAAAAAGACACACACATACATGTACCTCTTGATTAGCATTCACACAGAGACTTAGAAAACCCTGACTTTACGTCTGCAACCAAATCCCGCTGCTCTTTTGGATGCTGGGCAATCAGCAGAGCAAATGAGAGAAACCACTTACAAGGTAGAGAATTACTCCATCTCAGCAAGATCATTACCTGATCTACAAAAATATCATCAGAAAACTTAAGACAGTCGTACCAGTGAAAAATACACACCCTATTTAAAAAGAGGTAATTTCATTGTAAGTGTGCCAAAGGCACTCTTGAATTTGTAATTTGAACTTTGCAACCACACAGCAAGATGAGGACCAAGCCTGGTGCCGTGACACTGTTTGCTTACTGTATACCAAGCTGCAAGAACAAGAAAGCGTCTATTTTGTGTAGCTCAGCAGCTGGGTCATTTCCTAAGGCCTCCTCTATGCAGGCAACTCTGGCGTGTGCCTCTCCTCTGCGTAAGGGGGGCAACAGGAAACCTTGCACGATCCAGCTACAGGAGATGAAGGATCAGGGCGGCTGAAGCCCTTGCTACTGCCAGCCTTTGAGGGGGAACCAAGGAAGGGCCTGGGAGCAGAAAGAAAGGGGGCTGTGCACAGGCTAAGTAGGACCCAGTTTGCTGAGCTTTATGTGGCTGTAGATGCTGTACCAGAGCTAGTCGTGCCAGGCTCCTTTCAGAGCCTATGGAGAGAAACAGATATTTAGGGTGCAGCTCATTTTTGCTGTTTCAGGTGTCTACTTGAGGATGGATAAACCATGCGCAGAAGTGCACATTTCTCTCTGCTGGCTAGAAAGTCTGAAGTGATGAACTGACAGCTACTTCGTGGACACCTACGCTTGCTCAGACTAATCCCACACTTTATGGCTCCCACTCTGTTTCCTTGAAGAACAGTGCCTCTCCAGTTGTCATGAGGAGGGCTCCTGCTCTTTATCCCACAATCCATCTCCAGCTCCTGAAGTACAGCTTGTACCATCCAAGTGTATAGAAGAAGTATGATGTGAGAAACACGGACACATGGGATTCCTTGAAGAGATAAGCCACAGTGGGAATTACTGGCTGTAAGATTTGTACTCAAGCCTTTCTAGATGCAGCCTCAGATTTTACCACCAGAGAACAATAAAACTCAAAAATACAATCCCTATCTTAGCTCAATACTAGTTTAATAATTGATTTGAAATGTAGTACAGTGGTGAAATGCATCGTTTTAGAAACAACCGTTTTCTAAGAAAAGACAAATATGACAGAACTTTGGAAACAGGTTTTAGCGCTCCTGAATGAAGTCCTGTTATTGCCAGCACCACCAATAATGTGGCTTAATGAAGGTGAGCAATAGTGAGATTTTTGAATTGAAAATTCTTAGATCTGAGTGTAGATTGTGCTTCCGAGATCAAAGCTTTTGTCAGCCTTGAGCAGTTCATCTGTATTTGGTAAAATTTCCTAAATGACCTTTCACAATGTGAGGCAGAGAAAACCTGTGGCAGCTGTATTATTAGCAGCTCCATCCTGTGCACTATTTACTGCATTCAACATCATGTCCTTACAAAAATGTCATCAGCTGACACTCGGGAGAGCAGCTGGTTGGACCCAGAGAAAAGGAATGGAGGTAAGTCCACTTCAGATGAGAGTGCATGACTCGCTGGTACTACCTAAGGGATATTTAATACACACTTCTTAACACACACTTATTCTAACCATTTTTTTGTTTTGAACCAGAGCAAATAAAGCAACAAAAGCAGCTGCCACATGCAAGAGAATGGTGCCATGTAAATAAAACAATCCATGAGATCAAATATTCAGTCACCAGCATTTGTACAGGGAGATTTGTTCCTGGGTCACAATGACTAGGACTGGAGAGGGGCTTTTTGCCCTCTTCAGAGTATCCTCATGCCCAAGTCAGTAAACTTTTAGTGCTGTTGCAGTAGCCTCTTACAATCTGGAGGTGGTCACTAGGAAAAGACGCTCTTTTGAATATTTGGCGAACATGGTCAGGTGTTTAAAAACACATGCTCCAAAATAAATGAGAGACAATTTAACGGACCTGGAATTTGGGCCCACGGGCAAACTTTGGACCAGAAACTACTGTGAGGCACATTGGGAGAGCCTGAACCTTGGCTAAAAGGGGAACCTTGGGATCCCATTCTGTTTCTTGCCATTGTTCCCAAGTTGGCCACAAACACGTCTGGCCCCTTGAAGCAGAGTAAAGGACTACACCCAGGCATGAAGCATAAAAATGCTGCCTGAACAAAAATAAAGAAAACTGTGTTTACAGCTATGTAGGTGCTGTTAAAGTAAAACTGTGGACTGCTACTCAAACCCACCACAGTTTCTATGTCACCTTCTCAGTCACTTTTTCTCCTGGATTCCCCAGTCAATGACAATGGTTCATCTGCTAAGAGCTAAGTCCTGACCTGGCTCTACAACCCCTGCATGAATACATCAGAGTTGCCTGTTCCAACGCATCCTAAGGATGATAGCTTTCCTCTTGCTGTGATACGAGTGTGTTACCAGAGCTCTAAAGTTTTTCACATCAGAGGAGAAATGCGTGCAATACAAATGCAACTCAGTTCCGTCACACCCAGCTCTTGGAGTGGTTGTGCCTCACAAGGGCCATTACTGAGACTCCAGAGGAAGAGTTTTGTTCCTAGATTAATGGGATCCTGTGTGTGACCTTTCTTAAGTGACCACTAAACATCTGTGGATACCTCTACATAGGCAGAAGAACCTGGTTCGTAACATGGTATGCCTCTAAGGTAAAGACAACTGACTCTCTCAAAATGTTTTCCTGGCAAATTATTCCTTTCCTATCAATAAATACTAAACTTCAAGTTCTTTTAGCATACAAAAACCAAGCCAGCCCTACTGCGCATACACGCTGGAGTTTGTTTTCAAAGCCCTTTGAACATCTTCCCCCACTAACATTTTAGTCACTTTGGAGTCTGAAGAAAGGCTGAAGCAAGCAGATGAGTCTCGTCAAAGAAAATCCCCCTCACACTGCCCTGACCATGAACTCCAGAAAAGAGCTGCTCAGGCAGGAGAAAAGATGGTTAATAGGATAATTTTCAAAGGGAGGGTCATGAGTAAAACTGATTTACTTTTATACATAAATCCTAGGTTACATCTATACCTAATTCAGTGTTTCAGTCTGGCCACACTCTGAGAGAGAACATTTTACACTATCAAATCTAGTCAAACAGCAGAGCTATAACTAAAGCCATCAACAAGCATGTGAAAGCAAAACTAATGAAACCAGCAGCTCTGAGATTTCTCCCTGGAAGAGTTTTTTCAGATATTTTAACCTCCTTTATAAACAGGAAACCCATTTGCATGGACCGATCTCTCTTCTGAGACCAGAGAAATCATTACAAATAAGTGGATTCCCAAGACATTGATTTTTATCCTGAATACACAAAAGCTGCCATTAAAAAAATCAATTTTCAATACTGTTTCACACTAATATGTTACAAGCTCTATTTAATATCGAAGTAAGTTACTCAGTTAACCCAAACTTCAAAACCAGAAGCCGGGGTCTGTTTTGGGCAGCCACCCTGTCTCATCTAGCCACAAAACTTCTATGCTTCACAAATCACAGAAGCAAAGTAAAGCAGAAAGACGACTACTTCCTCTAGGCTTCGCATTAACCCCCTTGGACGCATCTTGTCTGACCGCACTTGGGAGCCATAAGCCATGAGGAAACTGGAGAGGAGGCAGCAGGAGGGCTCAAAGGAGAGTAAAGCAGGTTTCTCCTCTGTACCAGCAGTGCGAAGAGGCAGTATCTCACACTGCCTTCTCAGACAGACTCCTCTGCCTTGGCTTCTTTCTTCGGTAATATCAAATCTCACATTTTTCAGAGTCTAGTCAGAATCATGGGTGGGCAATTCTAACTGGTCAAACTTCCATCACACAGGGAATTTCTGCTAGGATTGCCAGACATTTAGAGTTTTCCAGAAGAAAAACATCTCATGTATAGTATTTCTTCTAAAGCAATGCCTTTGAAGCTATCAGGCACCACAAACTGCATTTTTACAATATGAAAAAGTCTATATGGGTAAATGAAATAAACTATACATGAGTGTCTGTCTGAGAGCATCAAGGACTTTTATAAATACTGAGTAATTTCAAAAGCAATTCTCAGGTAACTTATGAGGATAGACACACAACAGATCATCAAAAAAAATATTGCAGTTTACTCTTTCGGTTCTTTGAATGTCTTAAGTCCACAACACAGCAGTTAAATATTTGCAGACTTCAGTCTGAAAATCTAAACAGATTGTCAACTTCTAGTAAATTCAAGCCAGTTCCAGGATGAACCTTCCAACAGAGACCTGAGGATATATAGAGGCAACGTGTACTGTTTACTGAGGTCTAAAGTAACTGACTATATGGAGGTCTGTACAACAGGAAACGGTAGTTCAACTTCAGTATTGCACAGTATTTTCATGCCTTACTTACAGTAAGTTACACCAAATAACTGAGCTACATAGCACCTAACACTGCAACAGAAATCCATATGGATTTGAACAAAGTTAATATTTTACGTTATTGGTCCCTTTTAGAAATTATATGACCATCATATTATAAAAATCGCACGCTTATCAACCTAAAGAAAAGCTGGCACAACATTCAAAACACGGACATATTCCACAGCGGATAAAAATATTTGTACTTTGGCAACATGCCAATGACTTAGAGGTACCAACATCTCTAACCTCCTGGGCTATTTTCTTTCTTTGTCTTTTCTTGGCAATTTGAAGAAAATTTTGCAGATGCAACAAACTGGCTAATAAACGGAGTGGCTAAAAATCACTGAAGGATTAATTTAAGCACTTAAAACACCACTACATGTGCAAAGGAAAATAAAAAGATAGTGTAAAAATAAAAAAAAAGCATATTAAAATAAAAACCTCTGCTAATTTTCACTAGCCCCTGACAATTTCCTTAAAAGTGTGTCATTCACACACGCACAGAGCAGTCGTTTCCACAGGATAAACCCCACCGCTGATGAGCAGCATTTATACATCCAGCGCAAGTGGATGCCACTGAAGAGCCGAGCTTTGCTCTGAAGCAGCACAAATTCATTGGGTGCCTTGACCCCTTTTTTGTCTTTTCTTTGTGTCTCAGATTTGTTGCAAGGAAGCAAGTTCAGACTAGCAAGTAACAATGTGCTCGTTTTCATCTCTTCTATCTTTGTTCTATTTTAAGACTTGCCAAAGTGGTTATTACTTACGTTAATTTATATGCCATCTAAAGTATGGAGAGGACTCTGGGCAATAAATGTTATACAATCAGAGATCAAATTCCTCTGTCGCACAGTTTATATTCGACTGCTGCTCCTTCTTTTCTTGGAAGCAGTCAACATTGGACCGGGCAATAGCCCTGGCTAGCAGATATGCTGCTGGACCCACGCCTGTGGGAACAGGGCCAGTGACTGTCCACGGTGATCATCTGTCCTCTCCTGTCCTGCATCGCTGCTGTTGTCTGGGTCTCAGCCAGCTGAACCCAGCCTCCCTTCATGATCTGTAGAAAGTATTGGGGGAGGGAGTTGCTTTTAGGACTGTACCTCATGGTGTGCTCAGAGAGAAGACAAGCTGTGCAGGGTAGTTGTTGCCCAGACTCTTTCCTACTTTTATGGAGAGCTCCTACATGGGGGAACCAACACAGCTCTGCAAAGCTGGGTAAAATTTTTCAGCTGAACTTTTTTTTCAGGAAAAAAAAAAAAGGAGATTCAGCAACACCAAAACATTTTGTGAACCGATACCTGCTCTATCTGATGCTGTCAGCAATTTTTTTCTAAAATGTCATTCGTATTTATTAATATTTAAGGAAATACTCAAGCTGGATACTGTCCTTTCGAGACGGACCTCATAAGCTGTTAGATTTGAAATTCACTTTTCATCCAACTTAATGACTTGGAAATTCTTTTTCAAAAAATCCTATGAACTTTTTTTTCATAATTTTACGGAGCTCTGCATATTTCATTACTTATGATACACAATTCACAGCACATAAGGGCCATTATCTGTATTGCAGACACTATTAGTTACATTATAGAGATGTATACAGATTTTTTCATAAATACATTAACTTCATCAGCTGCAATAAAAGCAGCAACCTTTATTATTATTATTATTATTATTATCATCATGATCACTATCATTATCCTTATTATCCTTGAAAATCCCTTAAAAACACCTGTTGATCCTCTTTTTTGTCTTGGTTAGGTTTACTGCTTTTCATTTGGATTCTGTCGCTAACAGTTCTATTCCTACCCCAAAAAATTACTGAAAAAACCCTCAGAGCTCATCTTCAATCGGCACGTGAAAGTGATTTAAATAGCATCTCTGAATTTAATGTTTCTTTGCATTCAGCTAAATGCACTTTTCTTAAATTCAGACCACCAATGTCTTATCATTAAATATATGACTACCACACATTTTTACAAGTTGCACAGAAAAATATTTAAGATTTTAAAAATTCAGTTGTATGTTCTAAAAATTCCAGAATTCAATAATTTCTTGCCCCTAATGGATTTAGAGTTATGATACTCATATTTGAAATACTGTGCTGAAATCAAAGAAGAATCTCTGCCCATATTTAGATGCAAAGACCCACTATGTCCTTGACTGTAGCTGCACTGAAGCTACACGCAAGCAAGCAGAATATTAAAGGTGATCTGTAAAAGAAAAGAGTGCAAAGAAAACTTCTGTTGAGTGTTTGCAGGGAAGAATTAAGAATAGTTTTAAAATATTTTTTAAATTATTGTAAAGTCTTCAGCTACATGAGAAAAATAATACCATAAAGGGTTTTTAGGAAATACTCTAATGTACTGGCCAGATTTCAAAATTCCTCTTTCTATGAAATATTTTCATCTGCTCTCTGGAACTCTGTGTGACATTTACTAAAATTATCAGGGAAAAGGCCATAGTGTGAGAATCTGCAAAATTCAACAAAAAATGGTGACATTAACAGAGTCTTCAGCAGCCATTTGAGAAATGATTGTACATGACAAGTCAGTTCTGCCCTAAACTTCGTCTAGACACTTGGAAATACTCTGTGCAGAAAATAATGCAGACCCAGCTATTTCTGTTCTTCCCAATCTTAAACTAGATAACCTGAGCTCCCAAATCAATACTTAAAAAATGAATGAGTTGTTTAATGCTGAACAGGCTATCTCATTCAAACCAAAATCAAAGTTTATTTTAGTTAAGAAAAGGACTGCTTTGGAAAGAAAAAAAATTTAATATCAGGTCTATCAAAATTAAGCTACATCATCTGACACTAAACAAAGGGGGCTTCATTCTTCTGTGAGACAGAAGTTCATTCGTGTGCCACAGAATGAGAGTATTTTTCCTCTGGACAATTGCAGGTACTCTAAACCTTCTAGAAAATCCCACAAGCTCCAGTAAGCCACAAACTATGGGCCTGACCAGGCAAAAAGGATATGAAGAGTGATAACATTCAAGTTTAATACTGACATTCTCTTACAGATAGGCATTTATGTAGAAATATTTCATGTGAATATAGTGGACTTCTTTTCCCTCTTGGTTAATACTTTGGCATCACTCAATTTCCTTTTTCTGTCATAATTTTGATATTATTTCAACTCAATATTTATATTTGCACAAAGTAAAACTTGTGAATGCAGTGTGAATCAGATGAAAAAGCAAATAAAAATCCTCTTTAAACAAAGCTCAGTCAAATACAGTCAGAATTATCAGTAGGTCTTTCTATAAAACCTTCCATAAAAAATACAATAGAAACATAACAGTGGAGCTACACTTATTAAATGCATTTGACATCTTTTGAAATCATAATTCTACAAGACGTGTATGTCACAGCTTAGCTAAAATCAAGATTATACTTTTGGAAAGGAACAAATTCTCCTAAACCCCACACTACTTATGTATTGGAAATAGCTCAACGTGCAGTTATTATTGCAGTAATATCTCTGTTAAAAAATCTAGCGAGATAGTGCAAATAAATGGAAACACAAATGCATACTACAAGTCAACCAACTACATACCAGGAGACAAAGTCAAAATTTTTATTTCAGGAAAAAGGAAGAGAGCCACATGTAATACTAACTCAATAGAGTGGCAGGACTTTGTTTGAAAATACTAGCCCTTATTAGGAAATCTTTTGGAAGATGAGTAGCTGGAGCTGAATTATGTTTCTATTAAGGGTAGTGAATTCCTCAGCTAGACGGCAACAGTAAATAAAAGAGAACATGCTTACATTCACTTAATAGTTTCAAAGAATTAAGTATCATTACTAGAACAAAGTGTTCCTCTTACAAAAATAATCAGGTCTTTTTCTTTGTTTTCAACATTGTCCATCACCCATTTGTTCTTTTCCCCCCTCCTGCTGCAGAAACACGTGGGTGCGTGCGGGATCGGTCCGAAGCTTTTGCTGGGTTCGGGGGGGTGCTCTTTGCTGCCAGGGTGTCGGATTTAGAGCCCAGATCCTGCCACCGTCCCTAAGGCACCATTACCACCCTAGCTGCTGCACTACAGACTTTTTTTAGATTGGCTGAAAAGAGAAATCCATCTTCACATCAGTCTCCCTCCGTTCTTCTTTTTGTGCAACAGAGTCATCGTCCTCGTAGATCACCACAAGTATGCAAAGCAAGCTCTAACAGTCTGCTCTGGGAAAAGTAACAACCCGGAGAGGGAAGACTCTCACGGAGACAATACTGAACAGCCAAACAAGACTAATGAGTGAGCTGCAGGACGGACCACCGCACTCCTGCCTGGCAGCGGGAAGTTACTTTTCAAGCACACACAGCCTAACGTTTAGAAAAAGATTTGCAAAGAGTGCAGACTTAACAAAAAGGAGGCACCTGCAGGTAAGGAAGCTCATGTGTAAATGCTGAACATTCTTGCAGAGATAAACGCCCCATGCAAGCAAGTACTTGGAAATGCTCCTCTACAACACGCTGAACAACAGGTGAATTACAGAAGTCTAAACCTGTGGGTAGCTGTAAGACTCATGGTAATTCTGATGGCCAAGATAATTTTCTGAATCTACCATTAGAAAATTTGAGATCATCTCCTGGATGAACAGAAGATGGCAACAAAAAAGAACAACATCAGAAAAGAAATCCTGTGAAAAGAGCAATGGGATATTATGCTAGACAAGAAACAAAAAACCAGCTGTTTCATATCTAGAGTGCTAAATGCATTGAGAGGTTTAAGATAACTCTCTCTGTTCTGTTAGAAACTTTATTGTAACTTTGCGACAAATACAAAATTTATTCATAACTAATTTATACCCGTTTGTTTTATACCACAGTTTCTGATGATGTTGCCCTTTAGCTTCAAAAACTCTTCTGCCTTTTTGATGTCTACTTTCATTGCATTCTTACAGAACAATCATATCCCTCTTCAACCTTCATTTTTATAGGCTGAACAAATCAAGCAATAAACTGTCCTTCAAGGTCTTGGTTCCCACAAATATCCAGCATTCATTTGCTTGAATGCTGAGTGACCAGTACTCCAGATGAGCCAGCAGCTGTGCCTCATTCAGTGCTAACATTTTCATAGCTCTCCAACCAAACACCTTGCCTGATGCACCCAGGATAGCATTTGCCTTTTCCCTGGCCAAATTTCATACATAGGTTACATTCATCCTGTGATTTTTATTATACCCATGTCTTCTTCCTCCTCCTGTTTTTTCTAGACAACAGAGTTCCTAGATTGCATCTGAAAATCTTCATTAGTTATTCTCAAAGGAATGATCTTGCAATCTGCATTATTACATTTTATCAGGGTCCTATTTTTCTGGTCCTCAAGTTCATCAGTCCTTCCTCTATACCACCTGGAAGCAACATACTTTCCAAATCAGTATCATCAGCATATTCTAGCGGCAAAGACACTACCTCTCGCAGGGGAAATATGGTTTTTGTCCTAGAAACTGTGATTTTTGTCTTAGGAACTCAACCAGTAAGCACTCTCTGGCTCTTGTTTTAATTAAACCAGATGATGCCTCTGTCCTAACCAGTTTCTTCCTGACACCAGTATTCCTTACTAGTCTCCATACTTTCCATCCAGTCTAATAATCACAGATGATTTACGGCAGTCTAAATACAATAAGTCTTTTGAACTTTTGTATAGCAATCAGCTTTCTTATCAAATAAATGTATTTTTTAAAATCAGCACAATTTCTTTCACTACAGTAATAAAAAATAAACTTAGATGTTATAAGGTAAAAGAAACATGCTCAGCAATGCATCATTGTCATTGTTTATAACTGAGACTCCATCAGTCAAAATGAAATAGGGGGGGGGGGGAAGCCTGACCACTGCAAGAAAAGGTTGTCAAAACCCCTGTAAAAAAATAACAAAATTATTTCCCCAAGCCTATGGAAAAAAGCAATAGCTTTCTCAAGAAAGACAACAAACAACCCCTCCTTACCACCAAAGCCTCCACCCTCCAGCATATTTTGTTTCTGATTTATTATCTGATTTATCTGTCTGTAGTATCTAGACCTGTATGAAATCTCTTGTTGTATCATGAAGTTACTACAAGGACAGAAGATTATCCCTGGTGGCATTACCAAACAAAGACTACAAAAATTAAAAACAGATTTTTTTTTTTCTAACAGTGTCTACTCTGAAATGATGTAGCTCTGAGCCTGGAAGGTTGTTATACTCTGCTTTATTCTGATGTTTCTCTGGTAGTGTTAGTTTTACCACGGCACAGCAGTGCTTGCTAACAGTCACTAAGTACCTCCAGCAAACCATCATATTCTCCACCAGTAGAGGACATTTTGTGTGATGGCTGGGGTTGTCTTTTCTTAACGTTTACCTAAGCTTCGGTCATCCAACAAAGCCATGAAAGAAAGTCTTCTTAAGATCAGTCTTAGAAGGTGAAATGTGAGGCAGTCACCCAGATGAAGAAGTGTTCTTCAGGCACACAAAAGGAGCACAGCCATACTGAGGAGTACAAGATTATCAGGACTTCACTCCTCAATAAAAACATCCTCACTTAGATGACAGCATCTTTTCTGAAATTGGGAATTTGGAATATCATTCAAAAGAACATCCAAAAAGCCACTTCTTTAATAGGAAAACAACAGAATATTACAGAAAATATACTGTAGAAGGGAATTCCATGTGAGGATGTATGCAGTTCTTACACAGGGGAATATGTTATAAGATTCTCATGTGGTTTTGCTCAGGTTGCCAGTTACTTCCTGAGTGAAGCAGACAAACAGCTAAAGAATCCTTCCAAGTATCCAGTTCACAGATGCACATAAGCAAACAGAGCCTTTTCACTCTCTTTTCACCTTGTGACAAGATTTGATTTCCGCTGCGCTTCATGGTATGTAACCTCTCTTTGAAACGTTAATGCCTATGGCTTCATTTCAGGTTGTTGATGTTAAACTTCACAAACAGGAGATGGACAGCAAATAATTTTGGCTCTTACGTAGAAATATCTCATTGTCGTATGTACCATAAACACGACAAGGTATTTTGATTTACAAAAATGACCCGATATCCCTGTAACATGAGACTGGACAAGCTCCTCATTCTTCTTAGCTCTGCTTCTCCACATCTCTTCCACTCTCATCTGTATTGAGCCAGTAAATGCAAACAATATATAATATCCCAGACAAAGTCTCACCTCTATCTTATACGAGATCGCTAATGCTTCTCAAGCAATGTCAGTGGAAGACTAGTCAGAATACTGATGTTAATGGTGTTAGGCACCTTGGAAAAAAGTAGTCTCCAAGAACTCATATTAAAAAAAAAAAAAGTTGCATCTCTGGAGGTTTTGTTCATGTCTATCTCAAAGCTGGTACTTCCAGTCTCTCTGTCTGTACTGGTTTGTAGTTTCTATCGTGTTTTTGATATCTTAATTAAGTAAACACTCCCAAATTATTCTGTCATTCCTTTTAAACTCTTACTCTCAATGTTTTTGATGGAAAAGTTGGTCTCCATTCGAAGTGGCTAAAGAACGAAAATCCTCTAAGTCCTTCAACAAAACAAACAAAACCACAGCCAGCCATCCTGTCCAATTGCCTTAAAGAGGAAAATCTGTCTTGCTGACCCAGCAGGCAACTGCGTCAGGCTGAATACATCCTAGAGATGTGACACTATCAAATCTCTGATAGCAAGATGGTGAAGACATGGTGTCAGAATGGTTGCAAAGCACTGTTAGCACTTAAAAAGAACAAGAAAAGTGTGCTCCTACTTGCGGATGACCTTTCCGGACCCCTGCCTGCTGACCAGAGGTTAGAAAGCAAGAGCGAGGAATCCTTTCGTCGTCTTAAGGCAAGCCTCTGCGTGTACCAGGAGTCCTGAGAGGGATCCAGGGATGCGAATACTTCTGGTTATCTGAGATTGAGCTTTTCCTACTCTCCAGAACTCATCTCACTGGTGATAACCCCACCATTACCTTCATCTGCTTTGAAATGCATTATGATGTATCTATTTATGTACAAATTCTGTAATAAAACTCTTTCCTCTTACGGCAGCAGTTTTTATCTCTTTGAAAACAAACCCAGGACCCCAAATCAAAATGCAGTATGATCAATACTGCCCTCAGTCACTCATCAGTCGGGAAACTATAACAAAGTAGTCGGGAAACTATAATAAAGTAGTCAGGAAACTATAAAGTAGTCGGGAAACTATAAAGTAGGGGAACAGAGTGTTGTATCACAAAATCAAGACAATAGATGATGAATTCCCATAATAATCTATTTCACTATAATTTTCCTATGATTTAAAATTTAGTTGCTGCAATTATTTAGAAAACCTGCAGTTATATATTTATTTTGTATATATGTATATGTTTATTTACAAAATTTAGGCTGGCAAAGAAAGCTAGATAAGTGGGATTATAACTGAAATTGTACAGAATATGCCTGGAGATATTTCCATTCTTCTGTGGTCTTTCTGGGGGTTTTGCTTCTTTTTTTTCCATTTTTATTTTCTTCTTTTTAACTGTGATAGCATAAGCAGAGCTGGATTTTCTTTAGGAATACAGCCAGCAGATTACAGGCTTTTTTTGATGAACTACAAAATCTACCCGATTTGTGGACACAATGAACAAACCACAGTAAGCAAAGATTTTGTTATTTCAATGAACAGTTACTAAAAGTAGTATGAATTCTTAAACATAAACGAAAGGAAGGTGCAGCAGAAATATGTACTTTTCCCTGAAGATCTGCATAAAAATAAAAACTGATTCTTTCACTGAATGTCTTATAAGGCACATATTCAGACTAAATATTTTCCAATAACACTGAAAAAGGGCGCACAAAATAATGTGATTATTGGTCCTAAATCTAGCATGGAAGTGGATCTGCCCCATATATGCAAGGAGGTCCATGTGTATATATATTGGCACATACACTCATGCATAGGCTTGCACACACACACTCCTTTTTCAACTGAAAAAAATCAACTCTTAGAAATAATAGCTACCTAGTAGTTTTATACACACCACTTCTGTTTTTATATAAGATTAAAGCTGTGCATAATGCTAAAAGCAAGAACTATCTACAAAAAGTTGTATTCAGCCCTTATTGAACACTTCTTCAAATGAAAAAAAGCAAGACGGAAGTTAATTTTATTGGTTTTGAAGACAGTAGTAAACTAGAATTTCAGACCTACATGTTCCACAAGAATACAGAACCTCTGATTTTCGAGAAATGTCTGACCTTTTGCTTTATTTTTGATCTTCTGTTTTGGGTTTTCAGAAACAAATAACTACTTACATCACGCATACTGGACTTACATCATACAAATTATAGGCAAAAAAATATTTAAACTGACCAATGCAGGAAAAACTATGGAGGCTACACATACATTTCTCTATTTTTTTATACTTCCTTTAAAATACATGCTCTGTGCCAACAGCACACCTTCGGTTACTGAAGATCTGTAGCAGAATTTCTTACCTGGCACCACTTTTTGGAGGCCCATACACCTCCACACTACTTTTAAAACTTCAGAATTTGGCTATTACAACCAATTTTCACATAATCAACTTTAAGGACCTAGTTTATATTATATTGTCAAAACAGTGGGTTTTTTTGCATTTTTTAAAATTCTCAGTAGTGGAGACATTATTATTTAGGCACTACACATTCAAACTAATTAGATCTTTTTAGATTTATCCTCCCTTCTTGTACACTACAGGGAGGAAGGGGGTCCATGATTTAGGGCATGAGAATTTAGTCTTCAACAACGGATGTTCTTTGGAAAACCTGTCAAGTTTCATGTGTATATTGTTCCAAAAAATGCTCAAAAATGTTCAACTCCTTGGTTTCAGACATAATTTAACTAAGAAAATAGTGACTGGAAAAACATGCCCCATTTTATTTGCTCTGCTTATATCACAGATAGTACGGTTTGCCTGAGCGACAGTAAGGCAAAGCAAGTATCCTTCTCAACTCTGTTTAACAATCATGAGTAATACATAATCGTACTTTTCATATTTGACTTGCTAACATCACTAAGAAGAGTGAGTTAGGGCTCATGCAAGGCAAATCACCCTGTGTTTGGTAGCCCCCTGTGCCTTCCTCTTAGGCACACAGCCCTGGTTCCTGCTCAGAGGTGGACTACTGAGTGAGACAGAGCAAAGATCTCCTCTGTCACAGGAATTCCTATTTCAATGAGGTTTAGGAGCTAGAAAGAAACACCAGATCAAACCACATAAACATTCTGTAAAATACTGAAAATATTTTGTTCTTTAAAGTAAGTGGAGTAAAACATTAACCTAAAATCCTTTCTATAATACAATATCATTTTTTATTACTTTAAGAGCAGGTTATTGATTCTGACGCATCTAAAATAATATCTAACTGTATACAGCCATCTATATTCTAGTCTAATATTCAGACAGAGTGCATGTTGAGCAACACCATGTTAATCTGAAGCCCCTGTTCTGAGCTTCAAGTGCACCTACTACATCTATCATTTAATCCAGCTGCATGATTATATGCTTTTTGGCTTAAAATTAATACACGAGTAGAGTAGAAAAATACTACAATTTTTTTGTTAACGCTGACCAAGATGATATAAATAAACTATATTGTTACTTACCTTAGGTTGGATTACCCTACTATGAGAGAGGAGAGCTGCAATATGCCTGCATTCTATGCTAGGCTGTAGCTTTCCCTCTTTCTCCCTCCCTTTCTTTTAGTAAGAAAGAACCCTTAGGGTCAGGTCGTGCTCCCACTGAAGACAAGAGCAAAAGTCTTCACTGGAGTTCAATAGGAGCAGGACAAGGACTTTTAAAACACTTTTTTTTCTTCTTCCTTTTGTATCTTTCTCTACAAGCTTTTGCTCCTTCAGGCTGTGCAGATATGAAGCTTTTAAGATTTCTGAAGTCACAATAAAGAGCTGGAAGTCTTATGCTCCTAATGAAGAAGCGTCTTGCTGTCGTCTAATTTATATGAAATCGCTGACCCCAATTAGCCAGTGTTGTTTTTAAAGAAAAAATATTGGATTTACCCTTGACTAAGAAATCAAAGGTAGTTTTTAAAAACATATGCTTTGCCATTATGGGTACAAACTTTTTCCAAGTTACATAACTGCCATTCATTTGCTCATATTTCAGTTCCCCCATTCATACTCTACTCTTCTGGTAGAAGAAATTTCCTATACAAAAAAAGCTGCTCTTAGCTAAACCATTATCCACTGTTGATACCCACATATGTCTCTTTGTATCTCCTTGCCTATCTGTAAACAAGACTTCTAAGAGATAAAAACATATTTCATTGATCAGGACAGAAAGTTGTTACGGTATATATTCTAAAAGGCATTGGTATATTGTTTCTTGCAGATGCTTAATGATCAAAGAAAATTAATATCTCAGCAATTTCTTCACAGCTGGACAATCTTCTCTCCTGAGCGCTCTACTTCCATATACATGTAACACAGATGCCACAGATGAAATAACGGTAAACCATGTTTGGTCAGAGTCCTGTTTCCAAAGAGTGTGTGTCTCACTCACCTGTTTGGCTAAGTTGAGATGTGCTTCTGCTCCTTCGAGACACTATGGCAACCACTTTGGCACTAAGGCTGGAACGCCTTTTCTTCCCACCTGTTCCAACCGTGCCGACAGCCGTGTCCGACTGACTCCCGTCATTGTGCTCCAGCTTATACATCTCTCCGCTCACACTTGTGCTCTTAGTGATTCTCCCTGAAGTCCCCATCCGTCTGCCTTGCATTTTAGTAAATGTACTACAGTTACAAAGTAAAAACAAACATGTTAATTCGTCTGTGTAACAGCATTTCCAAAAGCCCTCTTTTTTATTAATAAATTAATTTTAAGTCTTGATACATTTTCATTTATTTGGTTCACAAATACCAGCTTAACTTGATCCTCCTCAGAGTATATATTTCCAGTATTATAATTTGTTCTTCACTTCTTCGAGGTAAATGAACACTTTCCCATATTTTTCAGCGTGACAGAGACATGCAACATTTAAAAGTCATGTGGAGCCTTCCTGTCTGCATCCCCGGAATACAGAAAGCAATATAATAGCAATTTTAAGACCAAAGACAATGAATATGGGCCAAGAGACTATATGTAGGTTAATACATGTATGTTATCGGCACTGTCCACCAAAGAGACCTTGAGACCTAATAGATACGAAGATAGTCATCTTCCATATTTTCATACTTTACAGAAAGAAGAAGTAATATAATACGTAGTATTTTTTACACCTTCACTCTCTTGCTACTTTAAAGGTAAATGCAATAATCACAGCAGGAAGGCAAAATAATTTTGAGGCAAAAAAACCTGGTAACTCAACAGAACTTACATTGATTGACAGAAAGATGAATCTTTCTGTCAGTTGTTTGATTTTCTTTATTTATTTTATTGCATTTGAGGGTTTCTGTACAAATACTTTTTCTTGTCCTGCACACAGAGACTGGATAAAGTATTTGCAAACACGCTTTAGAGAACCACCTTAATACAAACAGGACCGACTAACACAGTCCTAACACAGCTATGACCAAGTGGTGCCCTAGTTCTAACGGCAATACGAAGTCAGCTATCACTCTGCAGAGACCCGGAAATTTAAGCTGTAGCCTCATTCGCTTCAGGTGTAGTTGTTAAATCAGCCTAGTACATGGAATATTCCTTGGTATCATATTGCTGACTAGTAGACCTACTGGCCACATACTGATTTTAGGGATTGTTTTTTCAGTAATTCTGTATTCTGAAGTGAAATGTTGAATTTACTTGTTGAGGGACAGTCCTGCTGTCCCTCCCAGAAGGTTCGCTTCCCAGCACATGTGATGGACTGGTCCCCCCTCCCCCAAAAACGAAAGAGAGAATTTAGAGGTGCAGGCTTCTTTATCTCATGGCAAGTTTCAGACAGAGAACAAATCTTGCCAGGGAGAAATGAAGGGGTCTGTGGGAGAAGAACTGACATCCTGTGACTTCTACGGATCTGGGCTATGCCGCCCAAAGACAGATCCAGTAAAGTGTAAAATGCTGTATACCTAAATCATGTTTTACTGACATTTACCAAGGTTTACTAATGTGTGACAATATGTAAGGGCAGATAAAAACAGACGAGATTTTTTTGAAAAAGAAGCTGGAAAAGTCAAGTCCTTGAATAGACAACACTTAATGGAGAGGTTGTTATCAATGTCCACATAGGCATTTAACAACGTCCACCATTTAGGATCTGCTCCTGTTAAGTCCAGATAAGAAAACAGCTATGACCTTCGCACAGAGCAAGGTGCTGCGATGCACGGAAGTACTCAAGAGCACATTTTAGTGGACCACTTGAGGCATACTTGAGCTTAAAATACTTCAGTATTTTATACTTTAATGACTGGCTTTTAGGTTTGCGTGGCAAAAATGGAAGGACATATGTATTATGATGTTTCTGTGCAAAATTCCTTTGTATTTTCTTATAGATGTCTCCCAGCACACACTCCCTCACACATATGTGAGCGCACACACACACATATATATTCAATCATTCTAGGAAGAATTTAATTGTGCTTTTTGGTCATTTAAAAAAAAATCTCACAGAAAGACCATCTTCCATAAATACGCAAGTATCAAGGAAAAGGGTTTGTGTAGGCAAACTAGTTCTATTCGCTTAATATCATATTGAGTAAAAAATGCCATAAAATATTTCCCGTTTTCAAAAGAGACTGACTTTCTGGAGGAAGATGAATATTAGTTGCTCGGTTTTAATATAAATCATGTCCCTAATATAGTACAGGTGTTTACTTCACAGGCTACATACACTGCTGCTTTTTAAAGTTGCAATGATCACTAAAAAACGGTATTATTATTGTTCTTCACAGAATGCAATAACCTCAACTTTACAAAATATCTAACCTAGCAGCTAATTTTGTTTCAGGTAACACAGATTTCTTTTTTTAACTCTCCACAAAAACTGTAACATGAAAAGACATGAACTACTGTTGCCATATAGGAGTCATTATTCTGCAAATAGCAAATTAATTTATAAAAGCAGTGATGAATATCACAAAATTCATGATGGAACTTCTGACAAAAAAATTTTTCCACAATTTGAGAAGATTTAGTGAAGTCCATCTTTCTTAATTTTGCAGCTGGGTATTGGTCTATAGCTCTAGCATAGAATTCTGGCTATGTCCAGAGAATCTCAGGAAATGTTTTCTCATTAAGAAGAAGTGACGTTACTACCTTGCATGCTTATCAAGAAAACCTTAAAACTAGAGATCAAATTACAGTGTGATAATACTGTCTGAATATGCAATCAACCTGCGTCGTTAGCTCGGACTGGTGTCACTCAATCCCCACATTCAAACAAACTTTAATCCCTAATTCAGCATATCATGGCTTTCCAACATCATTCCTGAATCAGCCATTTCCTGATGCCGAGTCCCTTTTCCCTCCTCTGCTGAGGAAACGAGGCCCCACACTCGTGCCCACAGGGTGCTAGAAGGCAACACCATTGACTGGTTTGCTTCTCTGGAGGAGAAGACACTTTGCCATTTCAAGCAGATGGCAGGCCAAAAGTACAGTCTGATACTTGGAGGGGGCAGAATCACACAGGCTGCATTTTCAGGGGTCCCATTTTCTACTGTGATTAGACACGGACAATTCCTTTCCACTGGTGCTCGGAATTGGATTTCAGTGATGGTTTCTGTGATGCTGATGATGCCCCCTGTTTAAACACTTGTGTAGTCATTTTGTTCCCATTTTGAGATGTGGGGTTGTTGTCAGTTCTGGAACTCTTGAGTTTATGCATCAATACTTTGGTAAGAGAGAGGAAACAAACTGAAAATACTTCTTTTGAGATCATCTGTTGACATTTGAGATATATTGACATGTATTTTGTTGACATACTAATCTATAAACATATCATTACAGCAATAAAGCTTAATGGACCACAAAACTTGCCATGCAACTAAAGAAATAGTTGTTTATCATACTATTGACTTTGCTCTACTGAATTTCAAGGCTTTATGAATATCATTAATACTAATCTTATGATGTTTCTATGCCAGTCTTCACTTTTTATGTAGAACAGAACTGAAATGCTTTACTCTCACATTATTTAATAATTTAGGAGACAATTATGTCCATCAATTGAGAAATAAGAATTTATAGTATTGTAACTTTAGGAAAATCCCATTTTTTATAATTAATTAATTATAATTAGAGAATTAATATATAAAATGAATAATACTGAATACTTCCTGAATAGTACATAAATTCCTTTTTCAAAGACCGACTCACATAAATTTCAATTTTCATTCTTTGTGACAGGTAGAGGGACCTAGAAAATTCACCTTAATAAAAAAAAACACTGAGAGATTTGGAGTTCAGATTATTCTTGTTTTTATCTTGCAAATATCAAGTACTACTTTCCTAGCAAACATGTTCTAGTGTACTTGTAGTACACAATAACTAATAGTTTGCTAGAAACAGGCTTAATGGCATAGGACCAAGGATCAAATCCTATGGCTGTCCAATAGTTTCCCTTGTCATAACTAAGCAAACAGATTAAGATTCTACGTTCGTCTAATCCCTGGGCTAGTTTATTATTTGACATTAGTTGGAACAGTACCAAAAGAATGGGCATTTAAAATTCAGTCTTCTTATACCACCTAATTGAGTACCCTTAGAGCACAATATTTTTCCTTTCCATTACTGGCTATCTATTGGAGAAACAGCTTCCAGCTCATGTTGTTACTTTCTTCAATATGATTAGAGTTTAATTTATGAAGCACAAAGAAGCGAAAGACCTGCACAAATTTACATATATCCATTTGCACTTTTGCACCCTTCTAATAATTACATACCTAAAATTTTATTTTCCTTTACTGGACTTGCTGGGATTATTAACACTTTCATTTAAATGCAGACACAAGTTTTGCAGGCCTGTGGTTAAAATTGGTAAATTATTAAGTTATATTGTGATACCCATAAGTCTTGAGTAACTCTGGCATCATTTCTGGATTCAAACCTAGTTATCATAACACAATAAATAAACACAGTTTTCAGTAGTGGGATAACTAAGAGTCACATATTTATCAGTATACTCCTTTTATTTCTAAATGAAATAATTTACTACATTCTTATTTAAAATTATTTTACCATCTTAGCAATTCTTTCAATGACTAGTTCAGCAAAAAAGCGATGTTATTTCTAATTACTGCCATAACAACATCATCAATGTGTATATTAAGAACAGTTACAGAAAATCCATCTGTGCCTCTGTTTTACTATATGGATATTTAGCACGGAAAAAGAGTCACTTGATTTGTAATTCTTTTATTATTATTATTATTTTTTAATTGAAGTAAACCACTAAAGGCAAACGTCCTTTGACCCCAGCAGGAGCAGAGCCACCCCCGGCCTGGGCTCCCCAGAGTTCTGCCTTTCTGAACCGGGCTCGCTCACTACCCCCAGGCTGCCGCATCAGCTGGGATGACACTGCTCCCTTTACCAAGCGGAAAATGCTTACATTTTCCTGCCGAAACTTATGCAGTGGAGATGGATTCTATCTAAAGTGGTATTTGTACCACACAAGGCAAACTCAAGACTGTATCTCTATGTCAGCTGTCAGAATTGTGAAAGAAAGTAGCACTTTCAGTTTTGCAGGCTGATGCTACCTGAAAGATGTACTCGTATCTATGGGAACAAAGAATGAACTATTAAGACAAAAAAACTTATTCAAAGAGTAGTTTGAGTTACAAGCTGCCAAAAAAATTAGCCCTGAGGTAAATTCTATAAAATGAAGACAGTGCAAGGACACTAAATTATACTTGCTTATATTAAACTATGGCATACACAACTATATAGAACTGAAACAAAGCCAGTCACATGCATTAAATCATTGTATGTCTTTCTACATACAGCTATCTAATAAACGCATTCAAGATGCACAAAATTATACTCGACGAATTATTTGGATTGAGAAAATTATTCTATAGAGATACACTCAGTATATACCTAACTACATAAAATACCTGTCCATAGCACATATCACCTGAAAAAGAAAGATAGTAAGACACAGGAAACTAGAACAAACTTTGCTCATAAACTCACCTATATAATATCTGGAAGTACATCCTTCTAGGGAAAAAATCTTAAGTGACTAGCCATTGCTAAAGTCACAGTATTTCCTTCATTCTCTTAGACTTACTGATGATTTATAAAAAAATACATTGTGTTTATTTTCATGATCACTCATTTTCACTCCATCCATTTCTCCAATAATGCAAGCCATGAGTAAACAAATAATGTCCTGTATTCCTTGCCGTATAGATGATAGTTTAGTTGAAGTTCTTTCCACACAGCTGCAGCAACTTGACTCTTCCAACAGAATCCCTGGCCCTCACCAGCATGAGCTAGTAAGCTTCCTTTCTCTGCTGATGAATGCACAATCACGTACTAATTCAGAGCTCCTGTGGCACCCTTTTGCAATGAGGTAGCTCATGAATACTAATAACCTCCAAAACATGTAATAGCTGTGGACCAAAGGGAAGAGGAGCACTCCTTTATAATGAGGAACATTACATTTCTAAAAAAAATCTGTCATGTTATTAGTACTATATGATATAAAATTAATAAATCCAAACTCTAAATTACCTGTCCGCAAATTGCTCTGTCAGTCTTAGAGTATATAGCTATATCTACTTGTGATATGTAACATTTGCTGTAAGATTGATTACTGTACAATTTATGGTATTTCATAAATTAACTCAAACATGGTGCTTTACAAACCAAAGGACAAATTTATATCCTATATAAAAATTCTCTCTAGTTAGTCAAGAGACTTTTTTAGACTATAAAAAAGTTAGTTGATTTAATGAAATAATAATTTTGTACAGTCTGTACCAACTGGAACTACATATTGATCTAAAGTGCACATTGATCATAAATGAAATCCATGAAACACCTATTAGAATCAGAAAAAAATCTTGCTCCTCCTGGGAAATCACCATACTGGAGTCCTACTGGGGCATTATGATAGCTGAAATTCACCAACTGTTGTAAAATATTATATCTGTTCTTGACAATATTCCCATATTGTCAAAAAGTGCTACTCAGTGACACGGATACTGCCTCTGGAATGACACAGCCCCAGCCCCACTGTGTTCCAAGTGTCAACTCTCACCCAGGTAAGGGCTGGGGAAGATTAAATTACAGAACTCTCCTCTGGGAGCTTAACTGGTTAACATCCTACTCTGGAAGTTCAGAAAATTTCCGTGTTGGAATACAGCATCAGAATCTGTTTTGTGAAAATGCCTTTCTTAGTAACGCACTGACCAGTGAATTGTGCAAGTTTCACAGCTCTGACAGACCTCTATTTTTTAAACTTCTAAAACCAGCATCTCTCCATGAAATGAAAGAATAGTAATCCAGAAAGTAAGTCTGAATGTTACAAAAGAGAAGCAGATTTTAACTATTTCCCAAGAACACTTCACCAAGTTAATTTGTGCTCTCTGAGAGGAGCAGAGCAGTTGTCTCTGTACGCAGGAGCCTGTGTGTCTGACTGCCCACACCCCCGGCACTGTCCGCCTGCAGCCGGCTGATCCCATGAGTCATACGAACACGAAAGCAGTTAGCTACCACAGGGATGCTGCTCAGGGTTAAGCATTGCTATTACTGCTGATGTGGACAGGCTAATGGAATCAGAGGGCAAACAGCTCAGCTGAGCCAAACTTGACTGCAAAGAGCCATGTATATATTAAGTTCAAGCATACAAAACATGGCAAGCATGTAAATGTTAAACCTGTATCAAAAACAGGTATTGGGGTGTGTGTGCATGACAAATACAAAAATGGGGATTTTTTTTGTTTTGTTTTTTATGCTCACCACTGTGGAGGAAATTTTCTTCAACAGCAAGAAAGCTGAATTCACCAGGTTTTCTTTCTTTGTATAACATTCAGCAATAACGTGTTATTCTCCCTTTTAGACGTTGCACTGCTTTTTTCTGTCCAAAGCACACGGTACTGAAGTACCTGTGATCTCACTGCTCTTCATGTGAGAAGGCTACACCATTGATATGGAATACCTCGCTCACTGGTCCTTTACAAAAGCAAATAGCAGCAACAGGTTATAGCTGCAAAATAGAACAGTGCAAGGACAGGACTAACCAACCAAATACAGAAAACATTTAAAGAAAGACAAACTGAGATGAAGATAAAGCAAGTAGGAGCTACTCTGAGGTCTGAGCCATGGCTGAAACTATTTTTCTACATTATTTCCTTCTAAAAATAACTTGTACTCCCTGTTAAAAACATTAGTGCAATGTTCTTACATTAGAAGTTTATGAATTATATTTCATCTTAATCAACTGCAATAATTAAATGAAACACCAATCAAAATTATTTCCCAGCCTTTTTCAAATCATTAAGAAAGGTTGCTGGTAACATGACAGTTTCTTTGAAAGAGGAAGCGTAATTTGATAATTAAAAATGCACCAGCAATGCTCCATAGTACATTTTTTCATGTACAGATGTTCTGAAGGGATTAAAGACTCCATCTCCCTCCCTCTCTGACAGACACATAAAGTAGTTTATAATGACAGATTTGAAAAAAATCATTATCTTTAGATAATGAGTAATTAGAACATTAATTATTCTGGCTTCACGTTGGTTTTATACATAAATGACCTCAGAACTATAAGCTTCCATCTGTAATATACTGCTTGGGGGTAAAAAGGATACATTATATTTTTTAAGCAGCTTAGCTTAACTGTTTTCATATATCTTGCTTCCATGATAATAATTCGGAGGCTATTGCCCTCTGTTTTTCCCCCAAAATGCAAGAGTTATGACTCAGGTTACATCAGTGTTTTGGATAATCAGAAACAAAGTAGGATTGCCAATTTACTTCCGCGTACTGCAGGGGATGCTTACACTGTGGAGATCCTAGATGCAAAGTGCCAGTCAGTTATCACGCTACTGGCTTGCCTGTTAGTTACACCTAATCTTCAAATTCATCAAACATTAAAAATTCAGGTAGGAATTTTCCATGTCTGGTTTCTGCCCAAGGTTGAATTTCTTCTTTTATTTATTCTAACTTTCAGCTGTCATACCATGACAGATTATCTGGTCCTTTTGTAGGAATTAAAAAGAAAAAAATCCATATTGTACTATCACAAAACAGTAAGCAAATAAATTAACTTTGCTTTGAGGAGTACTTATGGCTGGTGCCTGACTGAAAGATGCCAATGAGGTGATCCTTCTATTCAGCACAAACTGTTTTCTCTTCCCTGGAATATCTGTAATTTCAGTAAAACAACATCTTTAAGTCATGATTTTCATGTTAAGAGACTTTGAAGAGATCAACATTTAATATAACAGGCAACTTTCTGTTACAAAGCGGTGTTGTACTCACTCACAGCTCCTATTGCTATGTAGATCATACATTCACTGAATTTTACTATTTTGCCTCAAGGCTAGAGGCAGAAAGTCAGTATTTCCCAGGAATTGCTTCTCTTGGCTACTCTGGATCTGAGAAAGTTAGCTCGACTGTCCAGGATGCAGGGAGGCTGCATCTTCTCTGTTGGCCATCACACATGACCCAAGACAAAGTCATCTGACTGGAGCGCAAAAGAGAAGCTAGATGGACAATCTCTGGAAGGAAAGAGACTGGATCACGGTAATACTGAAGTAGGAACAGAATAAGAAAACTTGGGGAATAAACTCTTTTCATCACTCTTTCTGAGGACAAAATGGTTCCTAAAAATTCCTGTGACTGAATGCAAGCCTTTCCAAGATACCATCACAAGTATTTGTTATGTTATGACCCTCCCATGAGACAGTCACTTTATCTTCTGCAGTAACAAAACACTGACTATCCCCTCGCTTCTGCAGTGAAAGTACACTGCTTTTCCATGTACCACTCACCCTCTTTTGCATGGTGAAGCCAGCAGCCATATAAACTGTGCAATCTTTTACCATGGAACTGGGTTAAACGAACCAGAACGTTAAAGAACCACATATGTTTTTTGCTCCAAACTTTTTACATGACCAGAGGACCAAATCCACAGCATCAAACCAGAATAAATTCACATGCAACAGGCAGCATGTGATGACCAATACAGACATGTTTGAAATGACTTGTCAATCACAACACAAAAGCTGTGGGGCAGAGATCTGAAGGGAATAACTTCCCAGAGCAGTAATTAACGAGCTGAGGCAGAAGACCATCCTTTCTCTTGCTACAATTCCCCCCTCATTCTCTAAACAAGTTCTAGGTTCTGCAACAAAGAGAATTCAAGTTTTAAAGA
This sequence comes from Opisthocomus hoazin, assembly GCF_030867145.1. NCBI lineage: Eukaryota > Metazoa > Chordata > Aves > Opisthocomiformes > Opisthocomidae > Opisthocomus > Opisthocomus hoazin. The sequence goes on from NC_134415.1 coordinate 97,103,758, forward strand.
TGACTGACTCTTTATATGCCCTTTCTTAATCTATGACTGGGACAGGCCCATACCATACTCTGATTGAGTTAATTTCTGCAGAGGGAAATGTGAGGCCAATTAAACGAGTGTGCCTACACACAATGAGGTCAGGTTTACACAGACAGGCTCGGTTTCAGTATTTCCCATCTTTCAGCACTTAGCTTCGCACTCTTCATATTCTTTTAATATAAATTTTGTGGAAGTTTTCTTTAGTAGCCATTCATTCTATTACATATATTTAATTTTAGTGCTTTATGTCACTAAAACATTCACATGTAAGCAGAAGATATGGTGGAATATTTTATTCATATATGCAAGCATATCCTGCTATATTTCTCCTGATCTTTTGAAAATACAAACATCAGTCTAAGAAATATAAAATGTTGTTCTTTCTTTACATTTTAGGCTACATTTTATAATCAGGTGAATTTTTATAAAAACATGTTTTATTATAATAGACCTAGAACTGAAGAGTGAACAGTCATAAACTTAAATCAGAAATGTTAAGTTTTTTCTTTCTATTTTCAGCTGAAGTATTGTAGACTTGAGGGGTTTTGGTGATTTAAAATCAGATCTGACAGCTGTCCAAGCCAATTTCCTGTTCATTCTTCCATTTTTGGTCATTATCAATTTTAGTGTAAATTGAGTGTACTGAATTGCTTAGCCAAACTTTGTTAAAATTGTAGTTATCTGACTTTCTACATCTAAATAATTTTTATTGATGAACTTCAGCATACCTTCACTATTCTGGCTAAATTCTGATACTTTACTGTGCTTGAATTTGTGTTCCAGCTACTCATAAGTTACATTATTTGGAGGCACAGAGACTAACCATAAAATCACAGACTAATGCGAAAGATCATACTCACACCAAATTACTATATAGTCCCTTCCAGCACTTCACAGACTCACAGTATGTTGGTGGTTGGAAGGGACCTCTGTGGGTCATCTGGTCCAACCCCCCTGCCGAAGCAGGGTCACCTACAGCAGGCTGCACAGGACCGCGTCCAGGCGGGTCTTGAATATCTCCAGAGGAGGAGACTCCACAACCTCCTTGGGCAACCTGTTCCAGGGCTCCGTCACCCTCAGAGGGAAGAAGTTCTTCCTCATGTTCAGACGGAACTTCCTGTGCCTCAGTTTGTGCCCATTGCCCCTTGTCCTGTCGCTAGGCACCACTGAAAAGAGTCTGGCCCCATCCTCCTGACACCCATCCTTCAGATATTTATAAACATTTATAAGGTCCCCTCGCAGCCTTCTCTTCTTCAGGCTGAAAAAGCCCAGCTCCCTCAGCCTCTCCTCGTAGGAGAGATGCTCCAGTCCCCTCACCATCCTCGTAGCCCTCCGCTGGACTCTCTCCAGTAGCTCCTCATCTTTCTTGAACTGGGAAGCCCAGAACTGGACACAGTACTCCAGATGGGGCCTCACTAGGGCAGTGTAGAGTGGAAGGAGAACCTCCCTTGACCTGCTGGCCACACTCCTCCTAATGCACCCTAGGATGCCATTGGCCTTCTTGGCAGCCAGGGCACACTGCTGGCTCATGGTTAACTTGTCATCCACCAGGACACCCAGGTCCCTCTCCATAGAGCTGCTCTCCAGCAGGTCATTCCTGAGCCTGTACTGGTGCATGGGGTTATTCCTCCCCAGGTGCAGCACCCTGCACTTGCCCTTGTTGAACTTCCTCTGTGCCCAACTCCAGCCTGTCCTGGTCTTGCTGAATGGCAGCACAGCCTGCTGGTGTACTTGTTTAAAAGGAAACAGTCCATATGGTAACTAGTCTGTGGAGATACTCTTGGTACGAAGACATGAAGAAACACAGGGACCAAAAGCTTCCTGTAAACAAACTAGCCCTGGAGTGAGAAGCCACAGAGCTGCACTTAGTGGCACTGAGCCCAGCTCCCAAGCCCGGAAAGGCAGGACTCCTGAGCCCGGCATAGCGAGTTGCTGACTTGAGATAACATGCTGGGATAAAGCTGTTGTATATGAGTAGCTGGGTACTCACTATGCAATTAAATCAGGCACTCCAAAAAGAGAATCAAATTGCAAAATACAGACAAATACCTTCAGATACTATGGCAGGCAATATCCAGAAGCAGGGATATGGCCAAAACAGGCAGCATGACAGTACTCCAGTGCCAGATCTGGGGGAAAGATCCCTTCCTTTTCTTCGTGCTATCTATTGCTACCCCAGTTTCTTACGCCGTGTTATGGTTTGGGTAACCTGTTTTCAGCTATGTACTTTTAGCTTTCTTAAACGGTGATCAACCCACAATGTGATAGTTCCTCTATTGCCAACAGAAGATCGTCTAGATCAAGAAGAATTTTACTCCCTACTTCTCAGACAGCTGGGAATGCAGATGAGACAACCAAGCCTTAAAGCTGCCCCATGCTGAAAAGGTTCCTAGAGAGGTTTTATCCCTACAGCTTTGCCTAAAAGTCTTGATCAGGCTTTTTGCTGCATAAATACTCTTTCTTTGCAAGAATGAACACTATTATCATCCTGCAGTTTTAAAAAGATGCTCCTTCATTTCTCAGATCTGATGACAGCTAGAACACAATTGTCCACAACTGTAAAGTTCTTAGTCTTTGCTAACCCTGCTAGGGAATTCGCATTAGCCACAAGGTGCATTTTGCACTATATCAAAATTGTATTATCTTTCAAGACAACTTAGCTTGGATTACTTGACCTGACATCCATATTACTCAGTTTTAAACTGTTGCATTTTAAGCAAAGTAGCAGTCATACCGCTATGACTCAACACAGTTACACTGAAGATTGACAAGTTTTCCATCAGCTTGGACTTTTGGTGCATGTAAAATAATTGAAGAGTTGTGTAATTGTCAATACAGAGAGGTCTTTTAAACGAGTATCAGTTACCCCTCTAGGGGGAACCTGAATAAAGGTATCAGGTTAAGTACAAAAAATAGTCAAACTCCCACCTTGCAAATAAAAAGATGAACTAATGTGCTTTTTAAACCCAGATTTAACATGTTACCATCATGCTAATGTTTTCCAGAACATAATGTTCTAAATAATCATTAAAAATTTACTAATGCTGGTAAAAATGTATCACTATCTTGAGGACAGACTTGTTAAAGAGTTTGAAGTACTATTTATCACACCTTCCTCTGAACGGTAAATTATTTTTTTCCTTATAAACTTCCAATTCAGAAAAAAGACAAAAATCAGTGAACATCATTTTTAAACTCAGATATGAAATTTTTGAGCTTTTAGCTTTATGTCCTGTGTTCCTTATGCAATCCTTACAGCTTCCATCAGTCCTTCCCCTGCTGGCTCATGGCGGGGAATTTCAACCAGAATTGATCCATTGGGAAGGAGCTGAAGATAGCAAGATTTTACAAGTTTGGTTAAGTCTGATAACTAGGCAGATAAGAGCTACATTAATTAAGATGTCCTGCTGAAGAAAGGCTGCTATATGATCTCAGTACATATCTGTTTTCTTTCGTCTGCCAGCTGGACACTCTGGGCAGAGGACAATGATAGAGATACATTGGAGGAGAGAGGTGACTGCAAAGTGGGCTGCTAGGTTGTGACACTCCACTAATTGGATTGTATGCATGGTCTTTTCACTGTGATAAATATCAAAGTTGAATTGAGCTTGATTAACTTATTTTTTTAATCAACTCTCCATGTTTGAGTTAACACTTGTATATCTTTTGTGAGCACAGCACTAATGCAAACACACACCAGGGACACACAGACGTACTTAGGGATGCAACACAGTGCAAATGAGCATACTTAAATGTGGAATGCCTACATCAAAAAAATAATTTAATCTAGTACCCACTGCTGATGGTCTTGATTTCACCTACATTTACTCTTGCAGTTGGAGTTTGATTAGCAGCTATGAAGTGGATAAATTTCATTAACTATTTTAAAGCGCCTGGTGCTATGAAAAATACTGCTTATTATAATGCTACCCGATATGTCATTCTATGCCTCATTAGTATTAAGATCCCCTTTGGATTGAATAAACATCAACACCAGTCACATACTAAAATGTTAATTTAAACATCCTATTTTTAAATAAAGACCTTGCAAAGGAAAATTCCAAGACAAAAAGGAATCTTCTGAAAGCATAGCAGACCTATGGCTATGCATCCAATGAGGGCTTTTATTGTTCAGTTTTAATAGTAAGAGCCATGGAAAGTCTTCAGTCAGTTAGCAGCACCGGCTACATTATGGATGCTCTCATTCTAGCCATGGGAGGGAAGATGATCTCCATTGCAATATCAACTAATTAACCTCACTCAGTATTTAAATACCGAACTATAAACCACTGAAGCAACTGCACAATAAATGTTGCTTCTTACATTATATAAGAAAATGTGTCTCTATTTAGCAACTCCAAATGTCTCGTTTACAGCAGAAACCTTGACTACAAAGAAACAATCATACTTGGGCAAATTATCAGCAATATAATTAGTGTCATAAATATAGTAGTTGTCTTCTGGTATTTACAACAGTCTTTTTTATCTCAAACTGGAATTCCATTACTATTTTCATCACACTGTACAAAAACTAAAGCAGTGTAGTATCTTCATTCTAATACTGACTTCAGTAGCTTGTATTTAGAAATTACAAATAAATAATTGATAAAAATATTTGGGAAAACAAAGCAGATGGTCAGTATTGCCATGTGCTCAATTAGCTTGTTCATAAAAGTGCTGAGAGAATCTAATTCCTGCAGCTAACGGGAATGGAAAAGCGCTTGACAATTCAATGCAAGCGTTCAATGCAATGCAGAAGTCCAGCCAGCCAGAACAGAAAGTACAAACAAGTGTTTAACATCCCGATTCAGCAAAAGCGCTGTCATGGTCTTGAATCTCTCTCTTTCCAGTAATGCATGTGTGACACAGCACAGGCTACATACTTCGCTGAACCCGAGCACAAATCACTAACACAACCCTTCATTGGTTGTGGGGAGTGCTCATTCATCATTCATTAAAACCATTTGGTTCTTCTGGCACACGCAGTCTGGATCTCACTATCCTTCCCTTCCTCTCACTGCTGATGGTTACTCACTGCTTCTTGTTACTGTTGTGCAACAGAAAAAACTATGAAACACCTCCCCATTTATTTTCCCTTCCCGATGCACAGAAGCTTGCCAATATGAAGATGTGCTTCAGACACTCAATTCCCTGCAAATTCTAAACGCTAAATACCCATCTTTGTACAAACATCAACACGACAAAAGCAAACATGGAGAGCAATCTTCCAGCGAAGAATCAGACCACTGTGCTCTGCTGGCTACCCCTTGGGGATGTTTACTGTCAATGTATAGAGTGACTGTTTAAACATTTTGAGACCCCAGTTCACCAGGGAATCCCAACAATTTGAGTTCTGTAACAGTGCCTTGAACCAAATACTTCTTTCTTTCCATGAAGTGGAAACTGGCCTCAGCACTGGGTCAAATTGGGCTGCTAACTCATAGCGTTTCTGCTTTGATTACTCTGAGCTGGATGTCTGATCCGCCTCTGCAAAACTCTCTCCTTCCTTACTCTAAATTATAAGGGCCCATGAAGCCAAACCAGAGTGTGTACAAAAAAAATTCCATGTTTTTCTCCCCCACTAGAGTCTCTGGGTCACACACAGAGTACCACTTCAGATTTCTGTGGAAGTTTAGATAAAAAAGAAGAATCAAACTACAGCAAAGTCTCTCTTCTATTACTTGCATTATTTTATTTTTTGGCCATGACAAAAAATGCTGGAAAGACTGGCCCAACATTTCCAGGGAACAATAAAAATTAGCAATAGATTTTTCTGTAAGGTGAAGCAGTTTAAGGTAATTCTCTCTTGCGCTTAGAAGCAAACAAAACCCCCCCACCAGTCTAAGATGAAAAAATGGACCACAGAAGGTTCTAGAACCAGAAAGTCATTCCATAAATTTCATCCAGGGGAACACTGTGCATTGTCCCCACTAGGAAGAGATCTGTTTGAAGAAGGGTCAAAAAAAGAAATAAGTAAATCTTTATCTGACTTTAAAGAATTCAGTTCCACTTAAAATATTAAGTGAGAAATTACATAGGTTAAAAACCTTTGAACTTTTGAAGCCATCTAGTTCTAGAGGATGACAATGTAACAGACAACAGTATAATAAAATGCAGTTGCTACACATTGGAGTAAGAAAACAGATATTCATTTCCTAGGAAGCTGAGAGACTTCGTACCCTTACAAATGTTAGACAGTTTTTCAGTTACATCTTACTGAACTGTACCCCAAAATCTAAAAGTTAATCTTGTAGGTTAAAGTGTAAGAATTGAAATTTGATTCCAAATTATAATAGCTATAAAAAACAGTATGATTTAATGATTCAAATTAGAAGGAAGAAACTTATTTCGAAAATTTTTCTTGCATTGTAAATATATGAATTACTTTAATCAGTGTAGCCTAGTTCTAGTACCTCATATTTAATTCTTGGAAATGAGGTATTCCTGTTTACATAGAAGATAAAGAATTTCATACTTAGGCAAAATCCAGCCTAGTCACTTAAAAAATTGGTCCCTGAAAACTGCATGATCTACAAGTTGTCATGAGAAAGAAATACTAAGGTCAAGAAACACTCTTCAATTAAACTAGATTTGCAGAGATCTAATTTAAAAAACAAAATGGTAACTCTCTCACGATTTTGACCATTAAAAACCATAAAAATGAAAACTTAGAAAAGAGGACATCAGTATTCTGTCCCCAAAGTCATGTCAGTTCACATTATGAACAGAAATGAGTACTGTTTCAATGAGTGCCTTTGCACTGAGGCTTTGATGGTTGATTAAAAAAATCATATTGAAGTATGGATTCTAATGATCCACAGTCCAGCTGATAAATTACAACCACAGCCATCTATAAATCTGCAAATGCTTAGCTATGCAGGCTTTGAAGCAGATATAATATGGAAGATGAATAGCAAATGAGAACTTAGTGGAAGATTCTTTAGAAATGTGACAACCTGTAATGATCGGAAGTTAAAATTTCCAAAAAGAAAGGCTGATCTAATTCATATGTGAATATACATGGAGCAGAATTCACCATTTCTCGTACTGCTACAGGTATGTAATTGTGCGGCACTTTAGGCCTGAGAAATGTGGAGCAGACCTTCCACAGTGATGTTTTGAAATGCTGCACAGGGCAGAATTTAATCACAAAAGCAAGAAACATCCTTTTGAAAATGCCGATTAAGGACCAGATTTTCAACATGATGCAGACCAATATTGCCATACTGCTGTTTGCGGAGCTGTGGAGATTTTTAGTCACTGGGATCTAGCCCTTCATACATTGCTAGCATCTACTTCTGCTGAGAAAGAGACCCAGATGAGCACACTGCTGGAACACTGTGATCATTTGATGGCATAGAGCTAGGCATGCAGGAGGTGTGCAAGTAATAAGTTGCTGTTTTGTTTTTTTTTTTTTTTATCTGTTTGCCAGTGCTGCAGCACATATAGTATACAAGATGAATCTACTATGTCTTCTAGTATGACATCCTGAAGGGCCTTAAAATCCTAGAATGAGGAACCACCATGCTTCCAAGCGCATGACAATGTCTCCTTTGCCAGGCAAGGATCTGGGTTGATAGCATCTTGCACGACAAGAGGAATATTTATTTTTATGCAGAATTGAGAGCTATAAAAATCAGGAACATCCAATTTGGCCTAATATACCCAAACTGCTCCCTCTTATGCTAAGCTACAGTACTGCATATTTCACTGCAAATCTATATATCTCAATCCTTTATTTATGCAACACGAACTTGCCCTTACACAGGTTTGTAGTATAAGGAACACATGATCAAACATACGCAAGGTACAAAAAAAATCTGTAATAGTCAACACATTTTCAGGATCCTCTCCTGGGTTTAGATCATGAGTGTGGCATAGTGAATATCCCCCACAAAGCCAGTTTGAAACTACCCACAAACTTGTTCCCATTTTCCAGGTGATTTGCTTTTATTGATGAATAAATTGCAGTATTCTTCTGTTGCCTCCACTAGTTCTGTCCACAACAGCTATAATCATAACTAAAAGACTTTACATTTTGTTTTTTCTGAGTGAAGAATCTTAACTACACCCTGTACACTGTAGCACAAATTCAATCTACAGAATTTAATTAATTTTGTAATTAACATGAAATGAATGAGTTTCTTTATTTCAACACAGACCTCAGTCTCATCAACTGAAATGCATGAAAAGCACTAATGTATTATGTTTTCCCTGACTGTCATGACATGAATTTAAACCTTGCTCTGCTGACTCTGTGGGGCAATACTGCTGCATTTCAAGTTCATTAGTGAGCTGACAAGGATGGATGCAGCCCTAGTCTGAATAGAGCTTGGGGGAAGGACTGAACAACTTTATCAGACAGGTCACATCACGTACATTTATGATGTTAACAGGCAGCACTATTGCAAAGGCTGACAAGAGGTCAGAAGACACTTCAGACTCTCTGTACTCCTTTCTCCCTCATTACCATAAATTGTATTAAACTAGCTCCAATGTACTATGTGGGAGGATGGAAAAACAATGTGAGAAAACCTACTTCCAATCCAGAGAGTACTCTCTGGCTACACCTCCTTGAGAGATCTTCTGCAGTTCAACGGTGCTGTTTGCCCTCAATTAGACGGCAAGCCTCCAGTTATTTCATCTGGCTCCACACTAATGACATTGAGCAATTTATATGAAAGAACAGCACAGTAAGGAGCATGAAATTAAACTCTGAAAAGAAAGATGGATCTATGTGCACAAACATTACTAAATAAGAAGGAGCCGCAAGCACAGAAAAGCAGCCAGCCAGCATTCACCGTTTCCCAGTGAACTCCAAGCAGAATGTCTCTGGGCAGGTCTAGAAGCATGGAAGGGAGAGGTTTTATTTGAGTCACTGGGAACCTTTACCTGGCTTAGAGTTTGAAAGCTCGTCACCTCCAGAGCTTGAAGAAACTGGCTCTTATTTGAATCACTGGGAGCCTTTGCCTGGCTTAGAGTTTGAAAGTTCCTCACCTCAAGAGCTTGAAGAAACTGGCTCCACAGTAACTAACAGGACAAAAAAGTACACCAGCATAAGGTGTACTATCCTGTGCTAGGGAGTCTCCTACGCGTACATAAAGCCAGCAGACTCCCTCTCCAGAAGTGTGAGTTTCCAGAACTGCCACAGTAACTAGGAAAGTCCCCAAATGCTTTGAAAAGAAAATACTTAAATGGCCTCATTTCTAGTTAGCTCCTTCCATGAGTGTACCATCAGCAGAAGGAACATTCGGTTTTCTCAGAGACCAACATAGACAGAGCAGTGGGTACTTCTAATCTCTGCTGACAAACTGGAAGAATTATTGGAGTTGTGCAAAAACTGCGGATCCAAACAGTCAATGTTGCATGATACGCTAATGTGTTATCTTCAGTATCACAGTGACATTCAGACTTTTAATGCAAATCTTCAGTCACTGTCAGACCCAACTTTAATAAGTTCATTCCTTTTAAAAGAAAGAAATGAACAGCAGATTAATTAATTAGTCATTTCTTTTCAGTACAAAAAGTTAAGGATATTTGGAAACTACAGTTACATCTTAAAGCTAATTTGGATTCACCAGATCCTCCATCAGTAAGTATTGCTAATCAAAACTGCAAGGGGACAGAAAACAGACCTAAGTTTCTCAGATTTCCTCCTGGTTGAAGCAGCAAGGAGACCCTGCAGGGGAAAGGCCAGGAGCAGGGTGCTGAAGAGACCACTGCGCCATGGTCCACACTAGTATCAGCTAGCTCTTCATGCATGCTTAACATCAGAGGAGAAAGGACTCTTCAGGAGATGCAGGGGACTGAGGAAGCCATCCAGCTGTAAATGTGCCTCTAAAGGCACAGCTTCTGACATGGCTACGATTTTTGACCATTTTGGCCAAATGTGACACAACCAGCACAACCAATTATTGTGGTTATGAAAAAAGCAAACTGAGTCTTCCATGTGTTGGTTAGGGCAAAATTAACATCCCTGTGCAGGAGACCTCATCTATACTACTAGTCACACGAATTCAAGAAGGTTTCATTCAAACTAGAAACTGGCAGAGAAGGGCTGCTAGGATGACCAACAAAATAGGAAGGATGTAATATATAACTGAGTAAAGCAACAGCTAGTTAAACCATTGAGCTATGATTGCTTGCTATGACACTCGAGGGAGTAAACAGAAGAAAGGAAAAACTTATCTAAATAAGATGCCACTATTGGCACAGGGACAGATGCGAACAATGTGTTTACAGAATCACACAGAATCACAGAATGTTAGGGGTTGGAAGGGACCTCTGTGGGTCATCTAGTCCAACCCCTCTGCCGAAGCAGGGTCACCTACAGCAGGCCGCAGAGGACCTTGTCCAGGCAGGTCTTGAATATCTCCAGAGAAGGAGACTCCACAACCTCCCTGGGCAGCCTGTTCCAGTGCTCCGTCACCCTCAGAGGGAAGAAATTCTTCCTCACGTTCAGACGGAACTTCCTGTGCTTCAGTTTGTGCCCATTGCCCCTTGTTCTGTCGCTGGGCACTACTGAAAAGACTTTGATCCCATCCTCCTGACACCCACCCTTCAGGTATTTGTAAGCATTTATAAGGTCCCCTTGCAGCCTTCTCTTCTTCAGGCTAAATAAGCCCAGTTCCCCCAGCCTTTCCCCATAACAGAGATGTTCCAGTCCCCTCACCATCCTCGTAGCCCTCTGCTGGACTCTCTCCAGTAGCTCTTCATCTTTCTTGAACTGGGGAGCCCAGAACTGGACACAGTACTCCAGAAGGGGCCTCACTAGGGCAGAGTAGAGGGGGAGCAGAACCTCCCTTGACCTGCTGGCCATACTCCTCGTGGACACTAAGCTGAACCTGAGCTAGCAATGCCTCCTTCCAGCAAAGAAGGCCAACACCAACCTGGGCTGCATTAGAGGGTGTTGCAAGCAGGCTGAGGAACATGATCCTTCCCCTTTGCTCAGCTCTAGTGAGACGTCACTCATCCCGAGGCAGAGCTCCCTGCTCCCTCACATAAAGGGCAATGCCCGCATCTTCCTTGCCATGCTTCCATGGATCGCAGCGCATCAGCCATGTGAGCTGTCCCACCAGTTCTCTGTGATCCTGATGAGATCATAGCCCTGCAGCTGCACAACATATCTTTAATTCTTCTTGTTTTCTTCCCCATGTATTAATGCACAGGCCATTCAGAGAGCCACCCTGTTATGCTTATCTCCCAGAAAAGGTATAAGAGCTTCACCCAAATGCTCTCCTTATTTGTGTGCATACACTTGGGGTGGGCTCCTTCCTACCCTATTTTGCTGATTATGAGGTCTTGCCTGTCTACAACACCCTGCACCCTTTGCCTTCGAACTCATCAACCAATTCCATGCTTTATCATGTGTTGTCATTTTTCTACCCCATTGTCCTTGATTCAAAATTCAAGTGTCCTAGTGCTAGTTCTAGCTGAGTGACACAGTAATAGCTAAATGTAAATTGTATATGCTGTTCTGGAAACTGGGAATGAACATGTTTGTCAGAGAACAAAAGAAGTTCTTTTCCTTTAGTAATGTACTGAGAACATACCTGAATCCCAAGAAGTGTATGTAAGTTTGTGATACAAGCCATTCAGTGGCATGGTACAGTATGTGGAATAACTTAGGACTGGTTTAAGTCCACTGTTATGAGCTACTATATTATCTTCTTTCTTTGATAAGCCCATTTAAAATATTATAATTAAATCTGAGCATTCAACTAAGCAATGCATGTAAGCCAGATAATAATACAGCACATATACAATTATATTATTGTATACCACACATTTATTAAAATACCAAGTATAATTCTTACTAAAGATGTGATTATACTAAATATAGTTCTAAAGACATGATATTCAAATTTAAAATGAGAAATAAATGTGATCTTCCTAATGCAGGGAGTGTTTGTTTGAAATCCAGATACATGGAGAGAAATTCACCTTAAAAGTCTAGTCTTTCATATACTTGGCAGATTTTGTTCAATCAGATTTTGTTCAATCAGATTTAAGTGAAATATCTTATGGTAGCCAGCTTGCTAAATCCCCCAGAATGGAAACCTCCAGCTCACCTGCACCATGCATGACAGTTCCCTAAAGTCCAGGTATCTTTGGTATCTTTGCAAAAACAGGACTCTAATGAACAACGATGCAATGACAACATTCAACATAATTTTTAATGAAGTGAGCAAATGTCCTTCTTTGTCTGATCAAGGCCACATGGTGCTGATTAATCACTGTGTGTTTAGCATGGATTCTTACCTATCAATCATTTGTATTAAGCTGTGAAGAATTTCATTCTGCTTCGTTTAGGATGTGAGAAATGTTCCCGAGCCGTATACAGTAACATCTGTAGCATACACAGGCACGAAGTCTTGCTTGACTGTATTATGAATGCATAAAGACAACAACTGACAAAAGCAAATCTCCATAAAGAATGACTGGTAATCTGACTTCAGATGTGAAATACATACCAGCTCGAAATGCTACGGCAAGCCAAATTCACAAGCCTGATTCCAATTCAAGTCAAAAGTTCCAGAGCACTTTGTTCCCAAAGTTCTGGGAACATTTTGTTCCCAGCACAAAAATTCCTGATATTTGTCTGCACTTCCACTAGACAGCATGGCAGCCAAACAGACTTCTCAGGATAGCAACATGAAAGGTGTCTGGAATAATTTCATGTGCAGACTAGTTTATTCATGCATAGCCATTTGTTATAACATCCACCTGAAAATGCTAAACAAATTAGAAATGAAGAAGCTATTTTATATACTTATAATTAGAACTTGCATCAGTCATAATTCTCTCTTGCAGCCTACGAGAAGTCTTAATCAACAAAATCTCCAGGCTGAAGCTAAATGTTTTTTTCCATGAGTGCTATGCACAGCTTTCTGATAGTTAATTCAATTACAAATACACTGTAGCAAGCAAATTTGCCTTCTGCCCTAAAAGGTTTAGACACGGTCTTATCGTTGATTAAAGGAAAGGGAAGATCTGCTTTCATTCTCCCTATGTTACTAACTTCTTCAGCATGCTCAAGTTTCCTGTTACTACAAAACTTAAAATTCAGGAGTTTGACTCAACGAACAGCTAGAGTGTTATCTACCTGTTCAAATAAGATGTAGAGTACTTCTGTGTTGTTCTGTACCAACTGATTTTATCCTTGCTAATCAGATTTATTCTATAAAAGCTACACATTATGAAAAGCACAATGTAATTTGAATATAACTAGAAGAGTTACTCACTGAAATTAAAAATTGCTGAAAAAACCCACAAGTTGTTACTCATTTATAGCTAATACCCATACACTTTAGAGCCACAAGATAGAGAGATGTGCTTCCAGGTTTTAAAATCTTTACTGCTTGAATAAAGAAATAACTATTTACAAACACAGGATAACATAGGATGCATTGTCTGAAATGACAGCATGTCCAACCTTCAAAACTGAGAGAAAAGAGAGAGATTGATCATTTTTGCCTGGATTGACAGGGAAAAGGCATTAGCTAGCTTTTTCAAGGATCATTCTTCCATTAGGATTTGGGAGGAAAGGTCAGGAAGCTGTTTGTACTGGCAGAACTGATTGTGAAGTTAGTGGATATAAACTATACTCACTATGACCTGAAACCTCGGTCCTTCTGACATTTAAAAGTAATGATATTTTGTACAACATTACACCAAAAGTTTCCTTTCTTAATGGCAGTCCTAAAGAGAACAGTATCTTGTATTTTCATATATCTAGGAGATTAATTTATATCCCTTTTCACAGATGCATTAATATCAGGGATAATGGGTTATATTGACTAACATTCAGTAAAATTACTGCTAGCTTAAGCTGGCACACTTCACATTCAGAATTTGACACCACAACTCTTAAAATGAATAACTAAGTAGTGTTTTTTAGCTCATGTAGAAATGATAGAGGAGCACAGTTTCCCTTCAGGTTACTAATCTGAACCCTGGCATTCTCTCCAGTAACATTTCTCCATTCAATTTAATTAACTCAGTTTGCTGGTCAGTAGCCCCAGGATTCATTTTCCTCTACTCAATGAGAAAGAGATGGAGACACTCTTTCCAAAGATGATGCAGACCACGAATCTTGCTTGTGTTTTCCAAATTTGTGTGTTTTTCTTCTGGATACAAAAGGCATCTAAGGATACTAGTTTAAAGACTAGGTTTAGTGAGATGGCTAAAACTGAGCCATCTCCTTTGAGTTTCTCTGTGCTTACCAGGTTCTTCATAGCTCTCATCTCCAGAAGGTATCTAGAGAACAAAAGTAGGTGCACAAAAAAAGGCAGTTCCATGAACTTCCTGTCTTTAAACTTAACATTACGCTCACACACTTGCCACGGCCACTGGGCTGACACACTTCCAAATGAAGATGACGGTAGATATGTGGTTTCAGTAAAACAGAAGACAGGAAGTTAAAAAATGCTCTTTTCTTTGCCCCTCCTGCTCAACCCTCCCATCCCCTCCCACTTGATATATGTTAACATAAGATTCCTAGAAAGGCAAAAATAAAATTTCAACTTCAAATTACTAATCAATCTTGAACTTCAAATTTCTGATTCCTTGAATTAAAGAAACATTAGTAATTAAGAGAAAGAATCCACTTCACTTAATTTTAGATGTCTAAAATTAAAGCAATCAATCTAAACTAGTCCACTAGGGTTCCTTCAATAATTAATGGTAGAAAAGGACAATTCACCTGTCTGACATCTATCTGAAGATGAGGTGAACCACCAAAAATATGTGTTTTCTTTTTAATGATGACTTATGGAAGTTAAACAAACAATTTAACAAAAAGCTAATTTTTACGTGAATTCCACTGTAGATATGTATTTTTCAAGGCTAAACAGCATGAATCTCACTCTGAAAAAATTGTTGATAACACAACCAACCCTTTCCCCAAATTAACTCTTCATTTCCATGTAATAAGTAAACCACACAAAGAATTCACTATGTGACAGAGGCTACCACTACAGACACAGGAGGGTGGAAAGATGGCTTTGGCTCAGATCATCAGCAAAATGCCTTCTTTTCTTCAACACCCCGCTTCCTTTCATTCTGACTTCTCTTGATATCTAACTCCCATGGTACAACATTTTGCAGATCTTTAAAGAATTTGATCTTTTTATAGCGATGATAGGCTATCAACCAAAAGTAAGTGTGGACAACTCCAATGGAAAGTTTTGGACAGTGTACAACAATCTGCTGGATACAATGTTTTCCACCATAACATCAAAATTATTTTGAATTTCACTCCACTGCACTTACTGGTTGAAATAGGCTACTTGCAAAGATAGTACATTAGGCATCTCCCACCTACCGTAACAGGTACTTCAGGGGAGCAAAACCACTGCCAGCTTAGAAGAAAAATATTGAAAGTTATGAGGAATTTATCGATCTGCTAATTTCTTCCTCATACTGAATGAACTGCACAGTATATTATTAATATACATTTTGTTCACTATGAAATTACTATCTGAATTTAGAGAAAATTATAGCAAGTACGAAATGTCTAATCTCTGACGTATGGATTCTGTAGACAGTATGAGAAAGGGAAGGTATCTGAAATTCTACTTACATCTCACTTTAGGGGTCTAGAGTGAAGCTGAGTGGAGCTCCCACTGCGGACACTTGGTTTTGTACACTACGTCAGCTACTCCTGTACCAAGGGTGGTCTGCTACTCATTAGAATGGAAGAGGTTGAACTAGAGCAAGGATTTGACCCTAGGTTTCCCCTTTTCCAGCCTCACATGAGGTTATTGGTTCTCCTAGTTCTGATCTTTGTGATCAGACGTTCCGAACCTAAGGAACATTTCTAATAAAATCTGTTCAACACAGAGAGATCTATGAGAAAAAAAATCCTATTTTGTTCAATCTGCCAAAGATACTGTGACAGGGCCTAATTGAGAAATTTCAATGTCTAGAAAATACAGGTATTTTGGTACGGCTAAACCCCTCTGAGATACAAGCACTGAAAAGCTAGGACATAATGGAACACAGCATTTAAGCACATAAATTGAAATAACTTTGAACACTTGGATAACCTGAAATCCATTTACAGTTCCACGCAGTGTTCTGCTGGATTGTGGATTACTGCAGCCGTCAGTTTATAATTTCACCAATCTGAAACACGACTTGGAATACCCTTGGAAACTTTCCTTAGCCAAAACAATGAGGTGGAGTTAGTTCATCCATAGAGGACCGTTTCTGAATTTCCCTAACATCCCTTCCCATTGCACGAACACACCAAAAAGCCTGCAGCTGAACTTCTCGGATAGTCAGTCTGTCTAGAAATGTTCTGAAGTACTAAATGATGCCATGCAGACTTTTATCCGACTGATTTCCTCCATATGGATTTTTTTATTCATAGCTCCTAACTCTTCTCATGTCTTATGACATCTAAAGTCAATTTTTTAAGAGTTCATACACAGACTACCAAGCCAATCCTACAGCCATTATAGCTGGTGGGAGTTTTGTCATCAAGTTAAATGAAGACAAGAACCAATCTGTGTATCTAAGAAAAGCACTAAACTGAGAATATTATCAAGGATGAAACAGATATTGATACATTATCATACTATTGATAGATATTGTATTATATATATATTATATGTAATATTATATTATTGATGAAGTGAATTAAACTATTTTTTTGAACAAGAGATATCAAAATTACTATACAAATACTTGTTTCAAAGCTAGTGATTTGTCATATGCATGAAAAAGCGAAATAAAAGCAGGTAGGTAGGGAAATAAATACACAGCTTGAAAGAAAGAAAACCAGAGCTTTTATGAAAGAAAATTCTTTAGATAAAAAATCTAGTAATTTTTGTGCTGTAATACCTTATTGGCATACAGGTTACATTGATTCATAGAGAGCAATGAGATGATAGTGTATGTTCAAGTTCCCCATTAATCTGTCATCTCCTCATGGGAAGTTTGATTTCTTAGATGCACAACTGCAAAAATATCATCATCTTAGGCTAACAATGGAAGACAGTTTATATGTGCACAGACATTTTTCATTCAATCCTATGTTGTGGTCATCTGATTTCAAGAATTTCTGGTTGTACTCTGGCACTAAACAAAAGAGAGGGTGTGATATAATTGAAGCTGCACTGAGAACTCACCTGATTCTGCCCCAAGGGCGTTCAGATTGCTCTGACATAAAACTTGTGCTGCTGAGGCGTGAGGCACTGCTGGTTCGGGAAATGGCTGACACATCACTGACATCACTATCTGATGATTTGGCAGAGACGTTATCACAACTTCTGTACTGATCTGTTTGTATATTATACTAGAGATCAAGAAAAGAAAGGGTGAGGAGTCTTATCAAAACATAATGCATATATTCTAACTGCTTTTAAATCGAACAAAATTGTATGGAATTCAGAGAAACGCCTATGCTAAACAATGTGTTTATGTCTAGTGAAGAAATCAGACATAGTATTTCTGGACTAAATAAGCCTCTTCAAATAAATTACAGCATTGGAATTGAAATAGGCTGCTGTTTCTTTAGTACACTGGAACTATAATAAGGAAATTTTTACATGCTGGACCGACACCTTCTCAAGAACGTGCATACCATCCATATGGCTACAGAACTTTTCTCAGTTTTTCAAATCTTAAAAAATATGGTATGAAATACTTGCACAGAGTTAGTCTGGAATGGAAAAACTGTGTCTGAAAGAAATGTAATGCTACGTGAACCTCACATTGGGGATGGATTTCAATACCTAACTTCTATCACAAAAGCAAAAAAAGTACATTTTCTATCTCAATATATCTCTCTGTATTGTGATACTAGAGGACTAGTCAGGCAGAAAGCTAACTCGGCAAAAAAGCGGTATTTGTTTTCAGGCAGATCACTTCCCTGATCTAGTTGCTTTTACATGTGCACATGTGCGAGAACTAGCAGAAAACCCAGCATGAAGAATATGTGGACAGAGCTAGAAGTTATTACACTTTTGCTAACAACAGCAGCTTTGATTAGTTAAAACCATCCGCAACACCACACCATCTATTGCATAATGCTCATATTACTCATAACAGCAGTCAGACATACATAAAAGCAAGCTTCAGTCCTTGCATTTACATTACACTTACCTAAACCTTCAGTTACACAGATATGAAGACCAAATCATTGTCAGGTTCCTAAAACTAAAACCCACCATCATTAGAGAGCAAGGTAACCTTAGCTGGGAAGTGACTAAACCAGCGCTACACTTCCCAGGGCATGCTATGGGAAAACTATGAACACGTGGGAAGACTAGCCAGTTTTTGACATGACACTCGAGGGAGTTCATGTTCCAGATCTGTGCTCTGTAAAATTGCAAGTCGTAAAAGCTTATTTATGAATTATACACAAAGCTGTGACAGTCTGTGAGTATCCTCAGCTCAACTAGGCGCTGGGTTGCAGGCTGAGTCAGTCGGCAAATGTCATGACTTAACTTTTAAAGCCTGGCAAACACAAGCTCAGGTTTGTACAGACAAATGTACCAGGCCTCCTGTCCTCAAGCCAGGATTATCTTCTCTTGTTCCAGTGCCTTTCAGCAACTATGTTTGAGGTCTCCACAGCACACTTGGAAACCTCTTGGGAAAACATCTAAGGTAAGATGAGGAAGTAGAGAATTGGAGTAGAGAAGCGGAGGGAATAAAGAGTATACTAAGCACTTACTGTAAATACAGAAATCTATAGGAGAAACGGAGGTTATAAATAGAGGTTATAAAATGTAGTGTCTCAGCGTGTGTGTCAGGGTTACTCATAGCTCCTAGGTGGCATATGCCAAGATTAAAAACAAACCAATTTATAAATAAAAACCCGGAGGTTTGACCTGAGGAGTGTGCATTGAGGAAACTTCCAGGAATACCCTGTGAGGGGTGTGCATCAGCTGACTGTGTAAAAGTACCTGCAGGAGATAAAGCTCTGGTGTACTAAAGATAAATTATCAGCTTCAAATACTAAATGACACTCTGCAGATGATTTCATAATAGCTTGGAGCATGATGAATCTGATCTCAAAAAACATGTCTAAACAGGCATTGACATTGAAACAGATGCGGCAGAACTCTGATTTAATAAAGTAGGCAACACAGAGCACTCAAGAACTCCAATATTTAAAAATATTTTCAGCTACAGCAAGGATTTATTTGGAGATTCTCTTTCCAAGGGACTTGGTGCAACCTATCTGACAATAAATGACCAATTGGGTTAAGGTGAGACTATGCCGATATGTTTATTCAGATTACTTTTTGGAAATGGGTTGTACAGTCTGTTAAATAATTTTGCTGCTTGCCCTCTTTCAGACTGCAAAATGAACCTCTCCAAAACAGAAATACAGAGCACACTAATTCTTATCAGCTCCATTTCATAATAACGGAACATTTACATTTATTTAGATGACATGTTTTTCTTCTAAAGTCTAAAAAAATTTCAAAGGAAGAATAAAAACTATGAATACTTTTTACTCAGGCTAAACATAAATATTGAGAAGCTGGAAAACTGAATGGCTAATTTTTTCCTGTTGAAGTTAAACTGTCCCATTCCTGACCCAGCCTTGACATTTTATGCAAAATTCCCACAGAATTCCTAACGAATCCTTTAAGCTTTCCTAAATGAGACATCTAAAAATATGAAAAGCATGTGAACACATGGAATTTCTTGGGTTTCCATTGAGCTAAATAGAATTACAATCTGCAAAAGAAATCATGAAGCCATTAAATAATAAAATTTGTGCTGATTTCAGTGAAATAGGGATTTTATCCTTCCTATATATTTAAATTATATCTAGAAATGATTCCTCCATCACGCAATCTCTCTCAAATACATGGGTTTTTATGCATGGTAACACAGTGTTTCAGAAATATCTCCATGTTTTATTTGTGTTTGCTGAAGACAATCTGGCTTCCCCCTCTCTGTCACTATGATGTCTAGTTACTTTTCTTCCTCACCAAAAAGTCCACATCCTCTTTGTGGCCCTTGGTTTGAGAGTGCATACAGCGAATTTGAAACAGTAGAAGATTCACGTGGTCCCTGAGCAAGCGTGACAGGCTGCTAGAAGAGGCTGACACAATCTGAGCTCTCTCATTGAGGGAACCATCAAGGCCAGATGCAGCGACTTCCTTCCTCCTGCTGGAAGCCTTTCTTCTTCTTCTAAGTGTTGAGGGAGGTAAAGGCTGCTGGCCTTTGTCTCAAGCCACACCCGAATCTGGCTGTTTGTTTAGCACTCAATTAGTTATTCAACCACAGAACAACAAAGTTGAACACCGTGACTGTATACGCCATGTGAGGCATCAGAAGATCCTTTCCTTCACTCATACTGAATTTGCTCCACCTTTCATGGGCTACCTATATGGGCTGGGAAAGATGGAGAGAAGAGAGAGAGAAAGCATCAAGCATGGTTGTTCAGCTCACAGGTTAGGATACTGGGAGAGAAGTTAGAAGTCCCAGCTTGTGTATCAGTGACTGTTTAGGGACTCAGCCTCATCGAATGACTGTTTGGTATCAATATGAAACCATTTATTGCCGCAGGGTCTTCAGCCCAGGTATGATCCCCCATAAGTGGGGGCTATGTAGATGTCCTCACTCTGTCTTGCTCCATGTATTCCATCAGTTTGTACAAAATGGAATTGCTTTGTAAATATCAGGCTGGCTTAACAGCTAGTCTTTCATATGTTGGCAAACAGAGAATTTTCTGGTGAGACAGAAGAGAAGGAAGAAAACTGAATCCATGCTTTCCACTTGCCTCGGTATTCCAAACACAGAGCTATTGCATAAAACATTGAGCTTCCCTTCCTAAATGAGATTTTCACGGCATAGCTGAGCTTTTACTACCCCTTTATACTGTATGCCAGACCTGTTATTCCCAAGAAACTGAAAACACTTCCCTTCACAGAAATAGATTAGCACAGAAAGTGGTGATGCTGAAAGTTAATGCTGAGTGCTGCAGCATTCACATTTACTACTTCTTCCGGATTTAGCTCTTCATTTCTATAGCTGCTGCTCCTACTGTGAATTCAACTGTCCTCTACAGGAGGCACACAACTTTTCCTACTTACTCCCTGCCTACAACTTTTCAGTACAAATTTCCCTGTCATGTTATATTTAAATATTATATAGTTTTGAGGCCTCAAAATAAAGTGAAGTTTTGGTGCAATCACTTTCATTTCAACTCTACGTCTTACAGAGTTAAAGCTTATGCAACATTTCTAATTCAAGGTGTACTATTTATCACATTAGGAGAGTTGCTGAAGTTTGCAGCAACTCTGATAGCAACTGCTAGAGTAGGTCTCATTTTTTAAACATTAATAGCAGCTAGCTTCAAATGTCCAAACTATCTGCACTGTCTGCTTCTGCACTACAAAGACAGAAGTTTTTTCAATATAGCTATCTGAAATATAAACAGCTGAAATGCATTTCTTCCATTCACTTTACCACCTGTGGAGCTGCTGCTTCTTCTACACCAGCAAAAGGAGAAAAAAGGGGTATGATGAACCGCAGATGTGTTAATGTTAATGGAAAGAGCATAGACATAAACCAGAACAGTGTAATTCATGAATACTTTTACAGGTCCCCAAAGACTATATCAGCAATTTCACTGAATATAAGGCACATTTTAGAAGTCATTTAATAGTCTGCTATAATTATATTATCTTCCACATTAATAAATACTTATATGTCTAGATTTATCTCCAAAAACCATGGAGAATACAATAGTTCAGAGCTTTGAAAACTGAAGAAGTGCCCCTTCCTTCAACTACACAAAACCCTCAGGTGACTAACCTCTGAAAATATGTGCCTCTAAGTCCTTAAAAAAGACGAAATTAAATGAGAAAAATAAATAGGAATTTAAATGAGGAAAATAAAATGAAGAAAGAGAAATCCAGACCAGAAACATTAAAGGCTAGATTCTTTCAAGGGCTTATGCAAGTCTTGAGATCACAGCTATCTTTTGAGGCACCTTACTCTATCTAACATGGAATTTTGTCAGGAAACGCTGAATCATGCACAAAG
This sequence comes from Opisthocomus hoazin, assembly GCF_030867145.1. NCBI lineage: Eukaryota > Metazoa > Chordata > Aves > Opisthocomiformes > Opisthocomidae > Opisthocomus > Opisthocomus hoazin. Next base: position 97,125,805 of record NC_134415.1, read on the forward strand.
CACCTTGAATTTTATGACTGCTAACACATGGTTCCTCCAAATGCTGCTGGGGCTCACGGCCTGCCAGACAGCACCTTTGTGCATCCAGGCCCCATCTCCAACTCCTACCAGCATCTGGGTCTAGGTCTTGGGAGCAACGTGATGGTCCAGAGCCCAGTAAGCACCAGGGATTCTAAGTAACTCTTCCCATAATTGTATCCAAATCAACTACTGTGAACACCACTCAACTTCCTAACAGGAAACAGTAAAAATTCAAGAGTCAAACCATGGGAAAACTGCAGTGAAACCCATGAGCTGAATGAACGTGGACCTCACTGAATTTTGTGAAATCCTGCCACCACTGGAGTGACTGTTGTATGAATATGATATACAGTAAATATTTTTTTCATGCAGGGGGATCAAAAGGAGAAACTCACCACATCAATGTCCAAAAGCATTTTCTATACCTAACCCTAAGTTCCTTGCCCAGCATCTCATAAAACTTAGCACAATCAGCCCTGTATCATCCCAAGTCTCTATCCAGCCTTTCCTTGTAGACATTAATTAACAAATTAAATCCACAGAATGCCAACGAACTACTGCCATGATTACACTTCTATGCTAAATGCTTTCCAGTCACATACAGTGTTAATGGAGGCAGTATTGCATCTAAATATAGAGTGATGTCCTTTTAAGTATGTACTACAGTGCTCAGATTAGTAACTCTCTTGAATAAACAGATCTTCCAAAAAAAATGTGTTGCACAGTCTCTGGAAAGCCAGAACAGCTGCAGCATGGTGCTTGTGTTCTGTGTGTGGCATCTGGAATAAAAACTTACTGTATTTTGAATTAAGATCAATTGTCATTTATATCAATGCAAATCCAGAATTACGCTACCAATGCTTCTTCATAGAATCATAGAATGCTTTGGGTTGGAAGGGACCTTTAGAGGTCATCTAGCCCAACCCCCAAATCCAATGTTGATTCTCTCAAACAGTGAAAGAGCACTAACGTGCATACTAGCCACTACAGTCTTACCAATATACAAGAAAGAAGGCAAATGCTTAAAGCTCTTTAAATCGTTTTGCCAAATCCACAGAGGGTTTGTTGGATTTGCTGGTTTTTTATATTTGATCTAGGTTGGACCATCCTATCTAGGACTGCATCATTATCATGCAGAAAATATATGAAAAGTTAAATATTTTTGTATCTAAAGTCCAGGACAACTAATTCATTCTCCTTACTACCATTTTAGCATAGAAAGGAGTACATGTCTGTCAGAACACTGTGTACTCCAAAAATTTTTTTCTTATAACAGCAGACAGACAATTTGCTTCCTCAAAGTTGTGGTCATACTTTAAAAAAAAAAAAAAATCCGAATAAAACAATTTTCAACAGAGTTCTTTCCATCTATTACTCAGCATGCTGTGATTTCAATTTTGATTTCAGTTCCATATATATCAGAAACTAAAGACAATACTAGAAAACTCTGGGTACTGGAGGACAAGAGAAACTCATAACATCGCAGGTTGATGTTTTCCAACCACCATACATTGGATCCACATTAACCCAGTAAGAAAAATATACTGAGGAACAAAAATAATGCTTATGATAAACATTAAGAGAGTCAGGATTAAAAATATGTTTCATAATGAAAAAAATACAAACATTTGAATCAATTTGTAAGCACAGTCAATCAAAATCAGAAAACTAGCCTCTGGGGACAAAGGCGTATGTTTGGTCATCCTGGCCAAAGCCCTCAAATCACACATTCCCCTTCTCTTCTGCAAACTTTATCAAACACATTTTTACTATTTTCTTAACATGTTAAGCAGTTGGAAAGGACCACAGACACACACTGCATCTCAACATCTTGTCCTGAGTTGGCCCCTTGTGAAGGTAATGGCAAACCCAGTATCAAATGAGCTGTTCCAATTATTACACACATTCCGGCTTCTGACAGATGGTCTCATTGGAAATTTCCATCCTAATTGTTGAGAGGTTTTTTTTTAATAGCACTGATATCCCATAGTTTGGCAATTGAGAACCTAAAGCCTTGTTTCTCTTATTTCTCTTTGGTTTGAGAACAGTTTCATTTAAGTTCTACGTTCACAGTGAGGTGGTCTCAAAAAAGAAACATCCTTATTAAGGTTGTCTCCATATTTAACTGTAACAAGATCTTGAACAAATCTTTCAAATCTGTTAGATATCACAAGTTTGATGCCCAGTTGCCTATTTACCCATTCCTAACCAAATTTCTGGTTTTGTTTCTGCCAAGTACTTCACTGCTCTGCTGTTTTAACCTGTGCTTCCAGGAGTGTGCATCAATTATGTGACAAACAGGAAAGTGACCCTGGAGGGGCAAGGACAGAAATCTGGTGCCTGTGCTACAGTGATAAGTGCCAGAAGCGTTCTCATGTCCACAGATGTTGAGAGCTTGACAACATTTATTGTCTTCTGTATGGCATCAGTTCACAAATGGAAAGTTTGTCTCTTTTAAAGCGTAGAAGTAAAAATACAAGTATTTACTTCTTGCTGATGTGAAGCAAGTCTTTGAAATGTGGCTCTTGAAGCACAAAAGTCTGAATTGATAAAATCTGTGATTTTCTTCCAATTACTGTTATTCCAAGGCCTTATTTTTAACGCGCTCTGTTGCTATATGTGTCTTAGAATTTTTTTACAGTGGACTTTTACATTCATACCGCCATCCCGTGGTCACTCGTTGAAAGCACGTAACTCTCAACGGCACTGGATGAAGAAAATTGCAGGAATACTTCCTATACAACTAACTTACTGCTGGTTTTGTCTCTGCCCTTTGCTTTCCCTACATCAACACAGTGCTGTATCTCTAAAAGGGAAACACAGAATCTAACTAAACATTTCCTCTCCTGACTTCAGCAAATATGCTTCTCAGGCGTTGCAAGGAAAAAGTTTAGTTCCAGCCCTTCACATCTTGATTTGCAAGTGGCAGTGCAGACCTGTGAGATGTTTTCAGCAGTTTGCTCAAAAGCCTACACAGTTTGAAAATTTACAGGGTTGTGGGACATCATTTCTGAGTTATAAAGTTAAAAAAGTATGATCTCTCCAAATAACTTCATTAATGTAATTTCATATTCACTTAATTATCAGAGGAAATCTTTACATTTTTATTAGAAAAGGAGATCAAAGTAATAAGTATGTATTTCCAGAAAGGAAATATTTAATCTGTGAGATTATTAGGAAGTAAAAATATTATAAAAACATGAGTACAGCTGTATGGCCTTGGAACTAATTCTGTCTAGCTCTCTACACATCAGACACCAGCAAGGGCCAGGAAAAGAATAAAAGAGTAGGGCCAACATACAACAATACTTCAGTGGTCCATTTTTCCAGCCTCCAGAGATTTACAGGGCAGGGAACTCCTAAGCTAGAGGTGCCACAGCTTTGTTTAACTGCTGTTGAAGGATCTTCCTTCCCTGATTCAGTTTCGAAGTGTCCTGCTCTTTGCAGATTCATTTTAGGTGACAAAGATTAAGTCTAATGCACATCAGATGGGGGTATAAACAATGTTAAAAAGCCATTACTCGAAGACATTTCTGTCAGGATTTATAACACAGTGCTCTTGAGGGTTATATAATATTTTAAATAAACAGGTTTATGCCTTCAATTTTCAAGCCAAAGTATCATTTCAATACTACTGACTTTACCTTGGTATATTGCTCACGCTCATGTTCTTGGCTAGAACCAGACACTGATGTCTGATTATAACGGTGCACTTTCATTTTCATCTGTCTCGTTCGCTCCTCCACTACTAAGCTTGCTGCAAAAACACACAATGAAAATCAATTAAAAATAGTGAAAACCTTTTGGAAAAATGAATGGTTTTGCAACAATTTTAACTTATTTCCATCTCAACAAAACAAAGAAATGTACAAACATATAGAACAAGTAGTGTGTAAACACAGAACAAAGGAACACCAATGTCAAGAAATCAACCACTTCCATTGCGAGAGTCTTTACCTGAATATGGACAGACACTCCAATTTCCTATACATAATCAAGCTGGTGCAACAGATGTGAAAAGAGTGAAAGAATTTAGGTGATAGGCTGAATTATAAACCTGTTAAGTACTCTGGATGCAGGGGACAAATCTGTGATCATCTAACCATGCATTTGCTTAAATGTAGAAAATATTACAGTAGCATTGTAAGAATTTATGCTTTAAACAGCTATGAAAATTTAATTTTGAAGTGATTAACTCCTACTATTCTAAAACATAAGTGTTTATCATAGCTACAGATTATTTGAGGAATAATTTCTGCATTCAACCATAGTAAAAAAATACAGTAATTTTCCAGTAATTTTTTTTTTTACAAGAAGTCCTTCTAAAAGCACTACTTTGCTCTCTAATGTTCACTTCAATTTCAAATAAATTATTTGTTCTTGTGTTTTCAATTTCCCTGCACCAATGTTGGTTTAAAAAAAGAAATCTAATCTTAAACCTTCAAGAAGTTGTGGTGCTATAAAGAGCATCTTCACCAATTTGAACAAGTTATGGCAATTAATATTGGTTGTGCTTGCCACAGGAACATGACCTTGCACTAACGGAAAGCATGGTGTGAAAGCCCCCGGGCTAAATCTTCCTTAATATAACTTTTGTGGTGGTGGATAATTTTGAGAGAGAACTATGCATTCTGCCATTTTTAAACTTGATAGCACTAAAATGGTAAAGGAATACCAATAAAACCAAAACCTTGAAAACTGGCACTTTGTAACACTTCCAGAACTAGACCCAAATATTCATCAATAACTATTCTAAATCACAGGAGTACTCACTATGTTCATCGCTTTTTTTATAGGTTCTAACATCCCAAAAAAACAACGTCTTTTAGCTGGAACTTTTTGTGATTACAAATTCAAGATTGGTGTTTTTTATTTGGGAAAACTTCCACGAAAATCATCTTCTGCTTTTGGGTCAACCATGGTTTTATAGGACTCTCTCCAAAATGATTAGTTTTAAAAGTCAAGATTTTTGTAAACAGCCCCTCCTCAGACCAGTGACACAAGAGAGACACTAATTTAGAAGCTGCACAGAGTTGATTTTCAATCACAAAACACAGAGAATTTTAAATTAATGGAAAATAAGTACTCTATCATGTTGCTTAAATATCTGTATTGCGAATTAAGAGGTACCAAAAATTAGTATGTGGGTTTTGTGCTGTTGGATTCTTTACACATCTATTTTTTTGTCTGTGTGCTTTGCAAGCACAAAAATGAAAAAATATCCAAAGACATCATTGTGAAAAATAGGTTGTTTTCATGTCCTCCTTCCACATTTCTTCTTTAAAAATAGGAAAATTAAATACAGTAGGTTACATTATAATTCTGCTACCGCTACAAATTCAAAGCACGAAATAAAATTATCGTAATCTTCAATCTCCCACACGCAGAAGGTCAAATCTAGGAAATTCTGCACACGCAGAACATCACACTGGGCCCAGCGATTATTCCAGATGACTAATTATGTCGGTAAATGTGTACCTTAATTGCAATGAGTCCAGTTCCACCATCAGATATGCAGGCACAGCTCCAATTACTTCAATGGAAGTTGCCTGGAGACATCTGAAGGCAAAATTGAGCACTTTAGGTGAAATTTTTAAAGATGGCCTCTTATTTTAAGGACTGATATGAAAGGATTAAGATATATCAATTAGTGACTGGAGGCAAAAATTCAGATATCTTAATCCTATCATACGTGCATCAAATAGACTGAGGATATAAAATCAGAGGGAAAAATGAGACCCCTTTAAAAATTTAGCCCTATATGTGTATGGTGCACAGATTACATTTACGCTAAAAAACAACCCTTTCATTGTGTGACTTTCAGGTGCTTCACTCTGTCAACTGTACGCTATACTAAATAATTTACATGAAATAATGTTACTCTATTACTTATGATACCCGAGAAAGAATATTCTATGATGTAATGAGAGGCGATTTCAGTGACTATATGTGAAAATTACTGCAGTCAAGGTTGGGTAAATATTCAACTTTAACTCTGTAATTCTTGATTTTTTTCATGTTGAAATCCTTAGCCTTAACAACACGCTTATGTTCTGGTTGTCATTATTATATATCATTATATAAAATAACATGAGAACAATTAATAAGGACTGTGAAGTCAATCTAAATTCTCTAATGGAGCAATCTGGTTTTGCACATGGAATAAAATGAAATTTAGCACCAATTAGCTGTTAATGTATTTCCAAGCAAGCAACTCTGTGAAATATGTCTGCTCTAGCAAATACAACTGTGTTTGTTCCAGCTTTGTTTACCATGCACATCTGAGTGTATGCTATATCTAGCTCAGTTCTGTGATGGAAAATTTCACCTGTCTCATAAATAGCCTGGTATACTCTTTACATGTTAATCATAAGAAGCAGAAAAAAAAAATCTAACACAGGAGCCAAAGCACATTAGCAGAAGCTGTAACAACCATAGTTAACACCACCATATGATCACATTACTTTGTCGGAACACGGCTGGTTACCACAGGTAATGAAAAATTGACATAAACAATACTTCAAGAACTTAACCTGCCTCTTAGAAAAATATGGATCTACTTTCTTTTAGGACATCAGTATTTATGGAGTGCTTTTGCTGGAGCTCTGGATTGGTAGGACTACACAGTAATTTACAGATCAACGCACTGGAATCCCAAGACCTCTAAATTTTACAGTGGCTCTAGAATTCAAAATATGGAGATTTACCATAAGTGTCTCGCATTAGTGGTACAACTAGCATCAGTATCGTGTCAACAAGTTACTCTCTCTGGTGTCAAAAGTCACACTTCAAAGAGCTATAACTCTATTCTCTTCAACAGCTGCTGATTCAGATGTGGGCTCAATCAGTATAAGTAGTAATTGAAAGAAGAGAACTCATTGAGCAGAGTGCTTAAATAAGGGGTGCAAGTTTAGGGCAAAAGCTTTTACTACTACTAAGCCATGCAAAGGTTGTACAACAATGATGTACATAAACAATCAAGCAATGCAGGAGAGAAAAGACAGACATACAAATGGAATCAAAATGTTATACTTCAATTCCATCGACATATTTATAAACCAGTCTGACTCCTGTAATCCCAGGTGTACTGGGTCTGGCTGGGATGAAAGTAGTTTTCTTCACAGCAGCCTGTATGACACTGAGTTTTAGATCTGTGACTAAAACAGTGCTGATAACACACAGATGTTTTAGCAATTGCTGAGCAGTGCTTGCACAGCACCAAGGCCTTCTCTGCTTCTCATGCTGCCAGCCCTCCCCAGCAAGTAGGCTGGAGATTGGGAGGGGAAACAGCTGGGACAGCTGACCCCACCTGAAGAAATACCATACCATATAGCATCATCCTCAGCAATAAAACTGAGGGTAGTCCTTCCAAGGTAGCTGTTGCTCAGAGACTGGCTGGGCATTGGTCTGCTTGGGGGACTTGGTGGTGGGGTTTATGGTTTTTTCCTTTTCTCCGATTTTTGCCTTCATTTATTAAACTGTCTTCATCTTGGCTGATGAGTTTTTACTCCGTGTTACTCTTCCAATTCTGTCTCCCATCCCACTGTGGAGCGTGGAGTGAGCAAGTGGCTGTGGGTGCTTAATTTCTGGCTTGGGTCAACCCACCACATCAAGCCACCAAGAATTAACGACTCAATGTAGTTCTGAATGGTCTTCTGTCAAACAAACAGAAGTTCCCTTAGCTATTACTTAGTTTATTATTCAACTACTGTTAAGTCCCATCTGGCATCCACTGTGAATGGGATTCAAAGGAAGAAGACAGTCTACAAAGATTAAGACCACCTCCCATCCCACAGGCTAGCAGGTCCATCAGCTCCTCCTGGGTCTCTGTCACACATCATTCAAGAAACATCCTTGTGAAAACTGTGCACCCTGTACTGTAATCCTTAACATATCTACATGATGGAAGTATAAGTAAACATCTGGATTTCCAATCTTTGCAGAGGTGATCATGGTATTGGTAAAAGAACAATTTAATATATGCATATAATGGAAGAGTTGGTTTTTTCCTCAAAGTAATTCAGAAACTTGCTTGTATTTCTTGTGACAAAAGAAGTTTTCATTAACAAGAAAGAGTTCTTGGTATATGTTTCCATCACAAGGAAAGTTTTTTTTTACTGACAGTCTACAAAATACATGCTGTCCTTCAATTGTCTAAAATACGCAAGTCCATAATACGCTACTTAAAGAAGGTAGGGAATAAACTAAAGAAACTAGCTACAGATCTCATTTTCAGCCTGCAACCTACCCTCAAAGAAAATTAGGACAGGCTAACAGTTTTTTCTTAGAGGAGACAGCCATTTCTTAATTTTTCAAAGACATTATCTGTTTACTAAGAATTTATGTGCTACTCATACCCCTTTAATATGTCAGCCCTGTGGTAGGGTTTATAGAGTTACATCTGATGACATTAACTAGTTGGCAGCCCTCATCTTTATTTCTATCCTCAGAAAACTAGTATGGGCACATCTCAACCCCTATCTGCCATTTAACTGACAGAGAAGTTAGACCTGGCTAGAATCCTAATGATTCAGAATATATGCTGCCTTTTCAGTTATGTACAGAGTAACAGAACCACAAGCAATATACTGTACTAACATATCAAAAATAGTAGGGAATATTTTTTTTTTTCAAATATTTTACTAGATAGACAGAATGTATCATCTTGCACATTTCTGTTATCCACAGAATGAGAATCTAACAATGCACAAAATGTGACTTTAAAATAAATTGAACCTGCGTTGGTATCAACAACAGACCAATCCTGTGAAAATCAGTGAGAGCTACAAAAGCTGCACTAACAGTAGTGACCAGTGCAAAAGAAACTGAAGTAATTTTAAGGTTTTATGTCCCCTATTTAAGGTTTGAAAGGGGGGCTAAACTATTATTTACAAAATTTCTTAAATGGCGTGATGCTATAAACACCTATCTGTTAAGCTAACAGCATAATGTATGAAACATATGTGGGCTCATTCAAATAAGGATTGTACCACAGGCAGCAATACCGAACTAGCAAGGAACAGCAAAAATGCTATAGCTGCCTTTCTAGCTCTAGATTTTAATTCATGAGCTTAGCTGTTTAGGCATCCACTTCTTTCATATTAAAACAAAGAGAAAGACATGAATCTTGACAATTAATAACATCTAAAAAGACCCACTCATACATTTGAAAAAAGGAATTAAAATTGTTTTACCACTGAAACTACCTTCTGTGTAGCAGTGTGACCATCACCAAATTCCAAGGAAAACCACCTTATAGCCAAAATTGAACTGCTGTACATGCTACACATGTATCTCCAGCAAAATATCACGATCTCTGAAGTAGAGACTTGCTGCTATCTAGCAAATAACAAAGCGAGAAAGAACAATGGAAATTTTGGCAAGGTATATGAAAATAAGCCTTTATGCTTACAAAAACTACAAGATATTCTTAAGTGTCATACAGAGACATATTTAGAGCATCAAAAATAAACATGGAAACTGGAAGTTATTCAATTTATCTAAGGTCAATGGATTCTGGTATTTTAGGAAGACTATCATTCCAAGCATACTGTTGGTGAAAAAGTGTCAGAGAGAAGTCATGAGAACTATATGAAATCCATGACACAGTCTTGCAGAAACAGATTTAGGAAATCGTTAAAAAGAAAGGAGATATGTGGCTCAAATGGGGTCCATAATTATTTACACGTGGGAAGATTTCTAACTATAGAAGGCTCTTCAATTTGGCAGATACAGGTACAATAATGCCCAGTAGCTACGATGTTAGGTAAAGTCAAGTAAGTAATAAGACATATGTTTAAAAAGTCAGGTGGATAAGTACAGGAACAATTTTCTGTTGCTTGCAGTCATTAAGTGAAAATATCTTTTTAAAAAGACGATCTTGCTCAAACCCAAGTATAGGCTTAATGCTGGAATGACTGGTGACATCACCTGGTCTGTGATTAAAACTGATAACCACAGTGGCTTGTCCTAGACTACAGCAAACTGATGAATATTTACCACTGGCTATAGCATTTTCTGTAACAGTGAAGTCTGCAACAAACACAGAATTTGCTCTTGAGGCACTTCATGTTTCTGTTCAAGATAGTCAAGACAGAAGGGAGGTACAGGTAAACGGTACAATCTGGAAATTCTCCAAATCTTACTCACACTATTAAATGTTGGAATAAGTTGTGTAAAAATAAGAAATTGGCATGAAGATTTCAGATAGCTGTAACCCTTACCAGCACATATTACAGACCCTTATGATGCAAACTTTAAGAGAAAAAGTCTAGAAGTCTAAAAGGACAGAAAGATTTGTTTACATGAGGAAACTACTGAAAAGTAAGTTGAAGTGAAAATTTATGTCATAGAAACTATTTTACAGCAACAGTATTTCTGGGGCACAAACAGCAAGTTCTGGCAGGGCAACAGGGAACTGCACTTATCTCGGAAGCCAACAGAGATCTGACCTTTTCTTCACTCTCAGTCTTCATATTAAGAAGAAAAGTTGAACAATGACAAACTGCTACAGCTACAATGCTGTCTAGAGACATGTACACTTCGCCGTCCTATGCTGCAAAAGCCAGGAGCTTCATCTATCTGTGCTGCTTAGATACTCTGTGGATGGGAATTGGGGAGGAAAAAAACAAGTATCTGCTTTGAGGAAGCAAGAAGTGGAAACTGAAGTAGTAACTAGGAGGAACTGATGTCCAGAACAAAGGCAGGAGAATAAAGCAGTGGTGAGATTTGGATGGGAGAATTCCCCGATGTAGTGGGCAAGGGAAGCAAGGAGAGGGGGGAGCATTCACTGGAGAGCTGGCTGTGCGGCACAGCAGACAGGACTCAGACTGGTGTTGGACCAGAATGAAGCATTTCAGAAATAAGACAGAGTCTCCAGGCTATTTCTGTTCAGCCTTCAGCATGAGTTTTGCAATATGTGCACACAAAGTATCCCTGTGCTAGGTTTCATGACTTTAAAAATTCACAGCAAATTCTACTGTGAAATTTGAAAAATACACAAAATTTTGAAATCATGAGCAGACAAATGTTTTGAAATATAAGGTCAGTAACACTGAAAAAATCAATTTGTTCCTAAAATAAAGACCTTGTTACTGCTTCTCTGCATATACAACTTCAAAAAGTACTTATCGGCACCACACAGATAGTGAGAGACACGGGCTCTGAAGCCTCCTCTGCAGCCCTGATCCCTGTACCCAAATAGAATGTGCTGTGGCTCCTTTTAGCTTATATGGATGGTTTCCTTTCCATGGGAGCTGCTACTGCTCTGGGCTCCTGCCCAAATTCGAACTGAGCTTGGATTCCCCCCATAGACACAGAGGCATGGTGGCCACCTTGAGTTAAATAACTCATTCCAGAGGAAGGTAAGCCAATATAAAAACCTGAACTGCCTGATGCAACACTCAGTTCTTCCTCAAGGAGTTTGAAGGATGATCCAAACAGAAGCTTCTATTTAAAAGAAAACAAGAAAACAAACATGTATTTCTTAAAATTTAAAAAATGTAAACCACTGGTTTTGGCAGCAATCTGAGTCAACATTTTAGTAATCTGCTAAACACCTTGTCACAAAACTTCCCATTGATTAAGCGGAACAGATGCCTATTTTTTTTACTGTAGATTTATCTGGTCAGTGTTGTTTGCATCTGTAGTATATGCTTTCCTTTGTACCTATGCCTCTTGCAGCATAATATCCTGTAATCCCCCCATCCCCATTTCCCATTCACCTACTGTACTCCCCTACGAGGAGAGGTTGAGGGAACTGGGCTTGTTCAGCCTGAAGAAGAGAAGGCTGCGAGGGGACCTTATAAATGCATACAAATATCTGAAGGGTGGGTGTCAGGAGGATGGGGCCAAGCTCTTTTCAGCAGTGCCCAGTGACAGGACAAGGGGCAATGGGCACAAACTGAGGCACAGGAAGTTCCGTCTGAACATGAGGAGGAACTTCTTCCCTCTGAGGGTGACGGAGCACTGGAACAGGCTGCCCAGGGAGGTTGTGGAGTCTCCTTCTCTGGAGATATTCAAGACCCGCCTGGACAAGGTCCTGTGCAGCCTGCTGTAGGTGACCCTGCTTCGGCGGGGGGGTTGGACTAGATGACCCACAGAGGTCCCTTCCAACCCCTACTATTCTGTGATTCTGTGATTCTGTGATTTTTGTCTCTTATTCTGCACTGGGGAAAGTCAGAGGTGACAGTGGGAAACTAGTGTAAGTTACTTATCCATGGTCCCCCAGAACTGTCAGCACTCCACTTATTCCCACTACTTTTCTTTCCCCCAGCTCTTTTCTGCCTCTGGTCTGCATCTGCATTCAGTTCCACTGAGCAAGAGGAATCTGCATGCGTAAAGATCCCACCACCTTCTACACGCTCCCAAATCTTGGGCCAGATCCATCCGAATCTTGTAGAAACCAGCTCTTTTACAAACCTGTTACAGGAATGGTCTAGTTTTTCTGCATAAAGTTTTAAACAAAGACACATCCACTGCAATCCAAATTGGAGGACAAGGTTTGTGAAATTGAAAGAGGCACAAAGAACAAACTGGCATGATTCATTTGTATTGTTCTGTTTGAAAGGAATATAAATACTGAACAAAGCAAAAGCGACAGAAATAATTTGTAAAATCAACTATACTTAGCATTTTCTTAAGATATTTCATAGTACATTCTTAACACTGCAAAATAACCTGCAATTGCTAATACCTCCTAAGTTAAATACTATTTCTTTTTCATCTCTCTCTTTTTTTTTAAACATACTCCTGAACACTGGTGTGCGTGTTGAAGTTCATAGCCAGTGGAACAGCTGCTGTGTTTTTATCTTAGCAAGTATGAATGTATCAGTGGCATACACCCTTTCAGAAACTAAAGAAGCTGTAGGAGATATCCTGATTCAAGTTCAACTCACAGCTTGGCTTTGACCCACCAAAGCCTTTATTCAGACCAGAATTTCTCAAGATCTGCAGGACTCGGGACTAAAGGTCAGAAAAGGTTACTCTGTGCTATTAATGTTCATGCAGCATAGTATTTTACTGCTAACATTAAAAGAGATTAATTTTTTCATTTCTTCTCTCCAAGCTTCATTCTGATTTCGAAATAACTCCTACTTTCAGCAAAAAGGAGAAAAAATAGGTCATCTGCAATGATATCTCGATAGAGACATGACAGACTACACTCTTCACTTTGTGGGAAAGCCTTAGAGACCTGTTGTTTGAGCTCACTGGTTCACTGGTATCAGCACAGGTAAGCAGAATTCATAGGAGGTCAAATTCATAGGAGAAGTGAGCACTGTATGCTGTGACCTGCCCTACAACATGACCAACACTGAACGTCAAGGTCTTGGTCATGCCAATAAAACACAGCTCATTCTTCAGAATGTCTCTGCATACGAAGGATAGTTTCTGGCCATCAACTTCAACTACTCCTAAGCCCAGACCTATGAAACATCCTTCACAGATGCCAAGAGCCATGGCTGCATCATAAGAAGTAGATGTTGTGCAGAGCTCAAGAAGAGTCTTTGAGTGAACTTTAAGTTGAGCAGGTTCTGAGCCGTGTTAAGTACCATGACTACTCCTGTTAAATCCAGCATATTGCATTTCAGTAGGAAAATCAGAAATCACAAGAGAAACCATTTCCTGACTCTGAACAGGGGCATCAGACAGCATATAGGTATTTGAGCAACAACGTCCTCACCTGTTAAACACTGTTAGCCAAACTCTATATACCGACATGGAATATATTGAGGTAAAAGCCAGTATTAACAGTTGCTAAACATTTGTAAAAAAATTACATAAATATTTACCTTTTGTGGAAGAGTTAAAAGTCTCTTGTTCTTCAATGAATTAAATGCACGGAATGATGAAAACAGAAAAAGAAATCAGCAAATTTAAAGTTAGATAAAGAAATGTGTTACATGTGACAATGGCAGGTACAGTAGGCAGTACTCCAGCATATGTAAAAAGTAATGTAGAAAACTAAAATGATAAACCATGACAAATAATAAAGCCTATGACTTTTTCTTTAAAATTAACAGGAACAATGAAGTTACTGAGATCCAGATTGTGGGCTCTTTAAGTATTGCTCTCGAGCAGTATTGTCATACCCAAATTTACGAATGACAAAAATCTTAAAATTGCTTGAAGTATCACTCTCACTTCTGAACCACGTAGCCCTGTTTTAGATTCTGAAGCCTTTTCTGCAATAACGAGTGTTACGAATTTATTTTCTATTAACTGAAATCTATAATACTCAGTAACCACTGGACTATTGAAAATCAGTCTTTAAGGAAAACATGAAAGATTATGAGGCTTGAACTCATTTGCAAGAGTTAGCAATGCCGAGAAAAAATACTCTCCAGCGTGAGTAAAGATTCCACAAGCTGCCTCAAAATATGCAGTGCCACCCAATTATTTCAGACTAAAACCAGAATATGAAGACAAAACAAACAATGCTAAAGGACTAAAATCTAAAATTGAATGGACTTTTTCTATTTCTTTTGCCACTCCAGTTTTATGCTGATGGAACTGAACAAAGGTTTTAACTGAAAGGGTTTGACTTTTTACCATTACTCAAGCCATGCTCTCACTGCAATGACATTTCAATGATCAAGTACATATACACAGAATGGTTTTCATTAGCTGTTCATTTTTTTTTAGGATCTTAAATTGGTTAAACATAAAAAGATATTTGCAACTCGAATGTATTATGTGACAACATACCTATCTTCTGTATGAAATTCTGATTCTTATTTGTTAAAAGGAAACACTGGACATCAAAACACTTTGTTCCTCTATGATGTAACTACCATTAAAGACTTGTATATATATTTATACTTATACATACATTTATTTAAGTAATCCCCGCTCAGTACCAGTTGTCTTCAATATAGTTTTCCCTTGTGAAACAGCAGCACACACTCACTCATGCGCTTCACCCTGCATACAAACTGTGTACAAAGCTTATGCAGCTTATTCTGCCAGCTCAGACACAGCAATACTTCCCGCTAGTCGCACTTTTGCTCTTCTAAAGGTCACTGCATAAGGCCTATTGCCATAAGCAGATGCCACTAGAAACACAACTACACTAGTTCAGTTGTCTTTACAGATGCTCTTTATACGTAAATAGGCCGCTGATTATGACAAACTTTACTCTCATTACAGCACTTCTGAAACATGAAACCACATTGTTGAGGCTATGAAAAAGACATCATGCTGTGAAGAGCCAAATAGAAGCAGATAGAGGGAGAAAGACCTGTTTTGCATGAATTACCTCTTATTGTTTCTACACTACAAACAATCATCGCGCATTTATCTTGCTGGTTCATATATTTCAGTAGTACATAACATGTTTTTTTTCTTGTTCATTTGCTAGATTTCCTAATATCATCCCTAATTTTACCTAATGCAGCTAAAAAGGAGTGTGGAAAAATGCTACAGATCTTCAGACTGTATTCATTTCCTTGATCAATACAATGATGACCATTATACAAAAGCGTAGAGACCCACTCTCAAACCCTATTCAGGCTAGAATTCCTGTGACATTTGATAGTTGCAATGACAGAGGATGGACTGAGTAAAGATTGCAGAAATATGCTTTATAAAAATATATAAAAACCATGCAACTACATAACAAAGTTGTCATAGAAAGAGCTGAAAAACAAAGTCAACACAGAATTCCCACCCCTCTTAATGATTTGCACAGCTCCACCCAAACTTGATGCAAACAAAAAAAACCACCAATGCAAGTCTCTTGCAGCTGGGCACAGGATGACATACTGAGAACACAATATTGTCCTTACCATGGCTTAGAATTTCACTGCTTTAGTCACTGAGCCAAAATATCTTCATAATATTAGGTCCTTTTATAAAATTATCAGTTAATAGAAAGAAATAAAAAAAGCTAAGTAGCTTAAGTTTGGGTAATGACTACTAAATTGTGACTTTCTGAAAACACATACAGACACATCTACACCAGACTAACTTCCAATACTCAAGCATCTCAAGACCTTTAGTTGCAATAACATCCCAGTATGTCTTGCACTCTAGGAAATACTGCTGACAGGGTTGTGAAAGAAAGAAATATACCCATGTCTTCCGTGAATGTCACTGGGATTAAAATAGAAATCACATTGCCTAAAAATAACAGAAGCCTACAATCTTAAGGGTAACCACTTTAAAAAGTCTGCATGTACTGGAATTGCTAAAAATATTTAGTGCAGACTGTTTCAAGTGAAAGTAACTACCTCCCTCCCCCGCTCCAAAACTAGGCAAAGATACTGTCCTTTTTAGAATATAATCACGAAGAAGTCTTTTTTTTTTTGGCTAGTGTGCAGAATTATATTGATTTGAAGTTTTAGACCCTAAACTGGGCTTTTGCCTCTACATTTAAGATTTTCTCTGTTCCTGTTCATTAGTACCAACACCATTTCTGTAATGGAACAGGGACCACTACTTTCATCTCCTCTAAGAATTACTTCTATAAGATTTTTTTTTTTAACAGAATGTGTCTACTAAAAAAGATCTTTTTAACTACCGTATTTTCCCACAAGTTGACTTTTTATGATTCTCAAACTGTCAGCCAGAGCAGTAACTAAATTAGCATCATCTGGAAGAGACAAGGAAACCACCGTTTTTTAGTTCTAAACCTGACAATGACAAAATGGAATGTCTGAGATGCAATGTCAGTCCTAGAAGCAGCCTTACTAGCATGTATATGATCATTTACAATTGAAAGCTAAAGATTAAAGACCGAGAGTTAAAATCTCATCTAAGATTAAAATATCACTGTTTCTTGAGCTGAAAACCACTACCAATCTCTTGCTCCTTGATTAATTCTCATTTTTTCCAAAATGAGAGCTTTAAAAAGCAGTAAAATTGGTTTACTGGATTCTCCTATGCCTCCTGAATATGCAAACAGCAAATAAAAACCCTGCTCTTAATATACAGACATTCAGTCTTTTTACAGCAATTACTTTGATTTGTAAAACAGAATCATAGATATACATATTTAGATGTGTATTCAACCCTCTTGACACAACAGGATTCGTATAGTTGTAAAGAAGTCCTCTACTATAAAAATCATAAGTTATGGTATATCGCACAGCAGTTCCTTGAAACACTGGATGTCAATACTGAATGTCAAAAAGTAGCTTTATTCATAAACAAAGAAAATGCAAATAATTTTAAAATTATCCTTATAGCATTTGTATATTACACTAGAGTTTGACATCATCCATATCCATTGTGACTGTGAATTTAAATCATTACGGACAAAACTGAGTTCCAAGTACAGTTAATGGAAATCTTTTTTTCAGACCTCAGTATGCTTTGGATTCAACCCTGCATTAGGGTCAGGTCACTTCTAGCCACTCCATTTGACCCTGATACTCATTTGACAGGGGTTAAAGAGGTGAAACCAATATTAAGAATTGATACTGATCAGAGCAAATAGTACAGTTTTTTATAGCCTCACTGAAATTAATTTGTTACAGTAGTATAAAGTTTATACATGCTATCATATTTATTCAGGAAGATACTGACAAAACCATTTAAAAGTATTTTATAAAATCTATTCAATTCTCAGCTTGAACAAAGTGTAAACATGGGTAAAATCAGAAAACCTCCCTTTCAGAAGGACAAGTCAGTCACTTAGACAAAACCAAAGTACTATGTAGAGAAGGAAATCTCTTTAGCCTTTGATTCCATGTGCCATAATACAGCAATATTGACACAAGCAGTACGATACATAACAAATGATATGTCACATCCTATTTGTACATTTTATACATAAGACGCAAGCATATCAACCACAAGTGTAAATAAGACTTCAGTGAAACCGCATTGCTTTACAGATGTTGTATCAACAACTTTCTAAACCTAGAGTAGTTTTAGCCTTCTGCTCAACTTTTTTTTTTTTCTTTTCTACTTCTGTATACATCCCATCTCTACTCAATTTCATGGCAAGTTATACGTTAATTTCTAACGTCTTTAACAAAACAAACTAGTATTTTATTGTCAACATACCAGCAGAAAGATGATAGATGAATACCCAAAGGAAAGCCAACTTAAATTAAAAGCTGATTCATCATTATATATTGCACCAAGTTCTGAAATTGCAGAAGAAACATGAAAGGAATTTGAAATTTATTACTCCTTGCATTTGCCTAAAAAGCTCACAACTTACTAATGGGCAGAAATAGAAGCTGTAAATGTAGTTTGTAACTAGTTTATAATCCAGACAGTTCTAGATTCACTACAAAACAAAATGAGAGGACTCAAATGTAAAGTTTAAAAAGAATAAAACCCACTTGTATTAGTATATCAATCATTCAGAATAAACACATGTATAAAACAAAAATACTTTTATATGTGTTAATGGAAGGTGTAGAATGCCATCACAGCTCAAAGCCATAAAATTAATGCAAGCTGACTGCATGTTAACGTAAGCCATCATACAAAAAAACCCCTATAGTAATCTCTCATGATAAGAAGGTCACAGTCAGCAATATTCTCTATCCAAGAAAGCGGTCTGCCAACGGTTCTATAAAGCCCTATAATATTCCATTACTAGAAGCATTTCTTTAACTTCCACATAGAAGAAAACCTTGTGGTACATGACAATCTCAGTTGTTGCTTGCAGTCAACGAGAAAACAGGCTTTTTAAACAAAGTAAACCTGAATGTGCAAATATTATCCATTTGACATTTCATTTTACCATAATAGCTCATACTCTGTGTGCAGTATGTTGCTGGAAAACGAACAGCAATATTCATGTTTATTTGATATAAGTATGTAAAATACATCTTCCACAACCATTAGGTCTACATTGTCATTTTCAGAAAAGAGCAGCACTCTTTGCCTGATCAGTTTATTCTCAAGAAAAAGCTGAAGACCTGTGCTTTCACATTTCCCATGGCGATCTTTTTCAGTCTTTACTCACTGAACTATGAACTCCAGAAGAAAAACAGATTTCTGGTATTTATTATTGAACTATGTTCACAATGCACAACAATTAATATAAGCCACAAAATAAGAAATGAGTAAGACTATCAAAGTGTTTTCAAAATCTTTGCCCTTGATTTCTTTAGCTGAATACAAACCAGATGTGCTGGAAACTACAACTCCAACAGAAATTTTAAAGCAGACAAACATAAAAAGGTACTAGAAAATTAAGGCAATTTAACCATGTGTAATAATCCACTGGTCAAACTCTACTAGATTTCCCAGACTACAAACACGCTTTCGTTCTCTCCTGTTACTTTATTGGTAGAATTATAGCATTGAACACTTAGTTATGAAAGTAGACTTTAAGTAGAGAAAGGTAAGAAATCAAAGAGTTTGAGCTGTCATAAGCTCATTATTTGATACCTTGCTCTATACTGCCACTTCTTACTGGAACTTGTGGTAGCTGTCTTCCCCTGCGACTGCTGAAGGATGTGTCCGCAGGAGGAGACTGGGTGGGACTTCCTTGTTGGTGTATTCTGCAAATGAAATGAAGATAAAAGTAAAATAACCCAAATGAAAAGAATTTTTGTATTCTGAATTTTAAACACCTATTAAGTTGCATACACTGAGAATGGGTAGTTCGTATTTGGTGTATGCCATATGCACATACTCAGGTCTAGATACCAAGTAAGCTTATAATGCTTCACTTTTAATTTCTCTAACTACCTTTAACTAAGGAGAAATATTTTCCTGTTTTGTTGTTTCGTTGATTGTTTGTTTTTTTGTTTTTTTGTTTTTTTTTAATAAAGTACTAGTCAAAAACCATGGAATGAAAAGCAGTTTTCTAAGAACCATTTATGATTATGACTCAATTTATGTACATTCTCCTGCACTGGTACAAGGGCAATACAAAATGCCACCTTTATATTGTATTAACTTTTGTATTACCTTTGTGCTGGTGCAATAATTGCAAAAGGCCATAGAGAATGGAAGAGCAAGTATCTGTTCCCACAGGATAACATGTTGCTTTTCCCTGAACTCAGAGAAGGAAGACAACCTTTAACCTTGGTATTGGGGGCGTGCATGTGCACACGCACAAAAAATGTACAAGATTTTTAATATTCTTAACTAAGTATCCTAAATCTCTTTGGCTGAATTCTAGATAGTACTATCTCATAGCAGCTTGGCTACTTGATTTCTTACGCATAGATACAGCATCTGAGTGTAACACATCAAACACCTTTGGTACTCTAGTAAGTTTGCATTTAAAATAAGTAGGGCCACTTCTAATAACTAGGGAAAAAGTTTAAGAAAGTAAAACAAAGATGGGAAGTTAAACGCTCTTGCCAGTTACAGTAATATCACACTCACTATGGCAGACAAGCACTGTTTATCTATTACATTAAGGTTGCAGGCAGATAATTTGCAACTTTAAGTAACACATTTGTGCAAGTTCAAAATACCATTGGCTTTCACACTACAGAGAGCTGACTTTCTCTTAGCCTATAAGATCAGAATTAGCTGTGTGAACCGCACATGATTTCCTGCACAGTATTTAAGCAAAATACTTTGATAATTTTTATATGGATACAGAACAAAACACAATGATGGAAGGACAAAACACAGTCAATTTTTTACTCTTACATTGCATAACTACTGAAGTTCAACAGCAAGAAGTACCATCTGGATGGTGAAGATAGGTGGTGCAAAGGATATGGGAGAAGTGTAAATACCATGAAGAGAAGATAATCTACAGTGCCAGAATGAGTGAACGCGCCATGTATGCTTGGGAAAGCACAACACCACACTGACACCTGGGAGGCAGAACATGAAAGCTGTGCTGTACACATAATAGCAACCTTGTCAGAAGTGGAGAAGGTGGAGCCGACCCTCCGGGCGCTAGGTGATGTACAGAGCATAAGGGTCTGATATTAGAGTGCTCGCTCGACCTTGAGCGAGCGTGATGTTTTCCCCTAATGACTGGTTGTTCAGTCGTTCGTGGGGTTGGAAGTCCCCTTCTAGAAAGACATGGTGGCAGACCCCTAAAACATCAGGGCCAAAAAGAAACTGTTCAGTTGTTAGCTCCAGGCACACCTTCCCATGCCCCCCTCCACCAAAGAACATTGCAAATCCTGGCTGCAGGACCAGGGTTGACATTTCAGATCAAAGTTATAATTCTGAATGCAAATCCATTTTCAAAATGATGAACTGTAGAATGCTCACCACTGCAGATACACGTGACCCTAATTGTGGAACTGTTGAACTGCACTGCATATAGTGGACAGCTGGCCAAAAACTCTAGCTACATGTTAAAGTCAGCAAACACAAGCTAACAAGACGTATGACAGAAGTACTAGCACTGAGTAGGCTATGAATACCTAGTTTCACCACAAAGGATTTCTGTTTTAAAACACAGCTTTTATCTTTATTAAAAATATTAACTGGATTTCAATTAGCATCTTAAAAAGGATGATATATAAGCATGTATATAATTCCCTTGGTTTCCTTATGAGTTTGAAACAAGGAATCTATTTAAGTATCCATCTGCTGTAAGCCCTAAAACAGAAACACAGTTCTGAAGGAACTCTAATGAAAATATAATTAGAATATGCAGTAAAATGAATGTGTTAGCATAATAAAGCATAATTATTAGGAGTTTAATAATTGCATACACTGGAAGTGTAAGGTAACCTGAAATGTTTCAAGCTTGCAGAGTGACAGAGTACTCTAATGGTGCCTCTTTACTCTTCCCTGGTTTCCCAACAGTGCAGCATTTTGTACATGCTACTACTGTATCTTCTGTAATTTCAGAAATTTCAGTTTCCTGTGTCATCATTTCATTGTGGGCTTTTTGTTTTTTGGGGTTTTTTTTGTTTGGTTTTTTTTGTTTGTTTTTTGGGGGTTTTTTTGTTTTTTTGTTTTAATTTCTGCAGACTTACGAAGTCTCTCTTCACACAGCCAGCACAACTTTCCCACGAGATATAGCCAAAGTAATCAAGGGACTATCTAGTTCATATGACTATCTGACACCGAAAAGTCATCCTAAAAACCAAAAGTTAAAAACCATATGAGATAACACGCAGATGCCTACCACAGATAACAGGTTTGGTTTCAAACGTATTCCGTCAGTAACAGTTTATATGGAAGTCCAGTCACAATGCAACAAAACTAGGATCCTGTTGCCCTTGCTATATTCTCTCTCTCAGATCCTAATGCTTCTTTAGCTTGACTCCTGGCTTGCCCTGGTGATAACCAAAACATTCTTGCAGAGACTGATTCCCCTTATTATAATAGATGCTTACCATAACGAAGGTGAGCTGAGTTCTGAAAATGTCTGTTTCTCCATGCTGACCGTAAAAGTAATCCACACCAACTATTGCATGCAACCACCTTTTAAGCATCTGGTTTATCAGATGTTTAAACACCATAATATCCATAAGGTAAATATCAATGCCACTCTGCACCAGAAAGTGATTGCTTTTACTATGAATGAATGCTCCACTCTAAGTCATCATGTTCTCAGTTCTGAATTTTCTCATTTTAGAAGCTAAATATCCTGGAATTTATCCGAGATCCCAGTGCAGCACTACGAGAGTCTTGTCTTGACATTACAGAACAGACACTTTACCTGAGACTCAGAAACTTAACTCCTTCGCTTTCAGTAATACCTTTTTTTACGGACCTGTCCCCTTCCACTAGAGAAAGATGGAGGGTCTGCTTAACTAAAATGAAGACATATTAGGCTTAAGATTTACACTAGCTGTGGTATTACATTGAGGCAAATGTGCTACTGTGGGTGCAAATGAAATCAGAGCTAAAAGGGAACTGGTGAAAAACTAGAATGGAATTAAGGACTTGCTGGCCTAGAAGAAAGGTCATTTGCTGATAGGAAGAAGTCTGCAAACGGCTGATCAGGAGCATGAGACAAAAGGGACAAGCATGGGAGACAAAAGCTAGGGTATGACTGAGGAAACAAGACAGACATGAGATAAGTATGGAGAGGAGAGGAATTTGGGAGAGAAATGACACCTGGTGAGCAATGAGACTGCAACAAGCACATACATATGTATCTCATCTCCTGGTTCCTCACAGAGAAAGGTAACGATGCAAGCAGTGAATCTATTAATTCATCAGTGGCCTACAGGGAAATCCTACAGGTTCCAGCTCTGCCCGCACCCAAATTCCTTCCTCTTCAGACTGATGCCTCAGTGGCATGGACTAAATAAAACATGCTGCCACTTATGGAATTATAAAGAAAAACTATTAATAAGAGAGTATCACCAACCCAGCACACCCCGGCACAGGGTCCTATGGAAAACATAGCAAGGACAGTTAAAGACTGTATGCATCATAGACTATAGGACAGGTAACCTCAAATCTGGCATTTCTGGGCTGAGCAGTTAGGGCTGAAAGAAAACATTTTAGGATTGGGACGAACCAATTTTTACCACAATTTTGCTCATTCACACAAGCACAGAAAATGTTTGATTTTCATGTAATCAGTTTTACTCCTTCAGAAGTGCTTACTGAATCCCATCTTGAAGGCTTATGTAATTGAATTAGTAAGAGAACTGTTAGGTTCTAAATTATCCTGAAAAGGTTTGCTTTCGCCCTTTTATGTACATTTCCTAAGTTATCACAATACATAGAGAACTTCATCTTGCACAGCATATTGCAAGGCTTTATAGAGAAGCTGACAGCATGCTGATATCTTATTCCAATAATCTGCTTAGCTAATAGTAGACAAGATGTGCAAATTGCTAAATAAAGACCAAATAAGACAGAAATGGATATTTGAGGAAGAAAGAGTCTTGAGTTATATTTTCCATTTGAAAAGAAAATTAATTGCCTGTCCTACTATCAAAACTTTCTGGCACTAGTGCAACATTCTATCTATGATGAAATATCTAAACTGCAGCACTCAGACTTATTTAGACATTTGTGTCTCACATCTAATAGCAGTGAACCATTTTATGGAAACAGAAGCCTACACCATGTGCCATGGAGCTGTAAAAAGCAGCAGCAGTACAATTCATGTTTCGCTATGCTCTTATTGCACTGGGTTCAAGCTCTTAAAATAGTTAGAAATCAGAACTGGCTTTTGTTGTCTGGAATGTAAAAACATAGCTAAGGGGACTCATACTATTGGTAACTTTGTTAACTTCAGGGGAAAAAACAAAACATCAGAGTGATATTTTTTTTTTCAGTTTTCCTAATCACCTGTGAAAAGCAACTTCATATTGCCTTAAAAGAACATCCCCCCCCCAACACCTTCCCCTCGCCCCCCCAACCACAAGCACTAGGTAGTGGCTATAATCATTACCTGGGAATGTATCAAGGCCATATTTGTCTCAGCACAGCAATGACTAAAGTATCAACTTTCAATCCACTAAATCCCATATAAATTCTGCATATAGACACCGTAGCAATGTTTCACAGGGGCCTCCAGACTCACATTTTCTCCTATACGTGAATAAATCCTCAATTGTAGGTTACAAGCAGCTTTGAAATGTCCAGGGAAAAAAAAAAGTCTCAAAATTTCCAACCTGGACTGGCCATTTCAAGCAGAAAAACACACTGCCTCAGAGAGGCTTCTTCATAAATATAACTGCACACATGTCCTTAGAGATGGAACCCATATGCTGCTGATGTATTCAGCATAACACCTCAATCACAGTCCCTGCAAATCAGTTTCCATATCATCTACAATATCTGAAATTCTAAGCATTTCAATATTGTGATTTACATTTTCTATATATTAAGCTTAGTGTAAAACACTAATTGGTGTAAACAGGACTTCAGGGGACTGGGGAGATTGGTTCAAGGATTAGGGGCACAGGTGGTGTCTTCCTCCATCCCATCAGTGGCAAGGAAGAACACTGAAAGGGACAGGAAAACTCCCACGATCGACATGCGGCTCAGAGGCTGGATCCATCAGTGGAGTTTTTTTGATCATGGAGAGGTTTACACAGCACTGGGCCTGCTGGTGACAGATGTAGTCCAGCTGTCTCAAAGGGGGGAAAAGGATTCTTGCACTTGAGCTGGCGGGGCGCATCGAGAGGGCTTTAAACTAGATTTGAAGAGGGAGGGGGATATAACCAGGCTCACTAGAGATGAGCCTAGGGGTGGCATGCCAATGTTGGGGGTGAAATCAATAGCCCAGCTCAGTGCATCTACACCAATGCAAGCAGCATGGGCAACAAACAGTTTTGGGCCCCTCACTACAAGAAGGACACTGAGGTGCTGGAGCGTGTCCAGAGAAGGGCAAGGAGGCTGGTGAAGGGTCTAGAGAACAAGTGTTGTGAGAGGCAGCTGAGGGTACTGGGGTTGTTTAGTCTGGAGAAGAGGAGGCTGAGGGGAGACCTTATTGCTCTCTGCAACTAAATGGAAGGAGGTTGTAGTGAGACAGGTGTCGGTCTCTTCTCCCAAGTAACCAGCAATAGGACGAGAGGAAATGGCCTCGAGTTGCATCAGGGAAGGTTTAGACTGGATATCAGGAAAAATTACTTTACTGAAAGAGTGGTCAGGCGTCAGATTAGGCTGCCCAGGGAAGTGGTGGAGTCACCATCCCTGGAGGTGTTCAAAAAATGTGTAGATATGGCACACTGGGATACGGTTTAGCAGACATGTGGTGATGGGCTGATGGTTGGACTTGATGATCTTAGAGGTCTTTTCCAACCTTAATGATTCTGTGATTCTGTGAAATGTTTTTGATCTATGCAGTGATCTTAACATCTGTAAAAGAAAGATGCCCTCATTTCACACACAGAAATACCGTTTGAAATGTAAACACCTATACAGACACACTGATTTGTTTAATTAGAAGTGTTGTGGGATTTCCTTTTGCGCTTCACTCTCTCTCTCTTTGCTCTGCCCTTTTGCCATCAGAATCTCTTATATTTTCTTTTTCTTCTCCTTTCTGTTGCCATACTTTCTAGTTACGTTTATGTTCTTATTTTTTCCCCTGCCATTTACTTCATATCTCTTTCTCACTTTATCATCTCAGTTTTGTGACAAGCTTTCTAACCATATAGTCTGAATGGTTATCAAGCACCATGAGCCTCTTGGACCCCAGTGCCAGCGGCTCCCCCTACTCTTCAGAAGTTAGAAAAAAATGGGGGGAAAATGGTTTTAGTGATCTCAATGGCAACACTGTCCCTGATTTAAACACAGCTAGGATTTCAGCCATCATCTAGGTAATTTCTCTGAAATTACCTGAAAAATTAGTCTGAAAAAGCAATTGGACTGTTGTGACAGCAGAATCATCAAAACGAAGAAAAATGTAACCATTGCTTCTGGATCAGAAACAAGAATCTGGGACTTGAAGCAGTGAAATAAAATAAAAGCCCTGAAGTTTTGCTACATAATGTGCATTCTCACTGAAAATAAAAACTTGTCTGTGTTATTCACGGAATTTTTTCAACCCTCACAATGTAAACAGATGTATGTTGCTCCTCTGTCAATCAAGATAACATCAATCTGTTTCTGAAAAAGGCAGGATCTCACCCCTCCTCATTGCTCTTATTTCAGCCAATAGACAGCATTTAATACTTAACTAGATGTACTTATGATTTAGTATTTATCTTTTTTTTTTTTACTTTTTCTTAAGAATTTGAACCCTATACTACTGTAGCATCATAGCTAAAAGTTACAATTATAATAAAAGTACAGGAAACTTCAATGGTTAAAATCCCAATGTTGATATTAACTTTATGTAATGATAGATTATAAAATTTTCTATACACATTTAAATGTGTAACTTAATATTTTTATATTATACAGTGAAATTAATTTGATCAGAGATGTTTTGAATTGTTAATCTGTTAATACATTTTTTACATCCTCAAAATCATTGCAAAATAGACGAGATTTTTTGAAAAGAGATCAGTCATAACGCACAGAAAAGACTTCGTGCCATAATAATAAAACATGCTACGCATTTCCAAATTTCATCTTAGGGATCAAGATAGTGGCTATGGGTTTCAGATTTTGGCTCACAAAATGGACAGACTGCTAGTTTTTACCATTGAGTTTATCTGCAATGATGTAGAATGCCAGAAAAAATACGTATGTATGCAACACAGTAAGTAGTGTCAATAATATAGATACAAAGTAAATAATAGTGTAGATTAGGACAACATAGCTTTTGGTACTGTCACAGATGTTCTATTTTAAAAGTCGTATCAGAGATATATTCCAAACACTGGAATCAGATTGGTTATAACAGATGTTTATTCATCAATCAGCAATCCTACCTTTCTGTTTCAGTTGTGGAGCCTTTCCTAGCTTGTTTTTGGCTGCTATATCTTTCCACTTTTCTGGACTGCCTGTGAAATGACATGTCAGAAAATAAATAAATAAAGAAAAAGAATACAGAAATATGAAGATTATTTATTAACGTATTATAAAGGTAATCATAGAAATGGTTGACAGATGAAAAAGTGACAACTATCATCATGAACAGGCTGGTGAACTCAAGGTTTAAGACACATGGTCCTGAATAGGTTTGATTGAGCCTGATGGTGTGAAAGTCATGAGGTACAAAAACAGTGGAGATGATAACATTAATCCTGACCAGACCTGCGGCTAGTTCCCACTTCACATTCTGTATTTGATTAGAAACAATGCCTCCTAATAGGCCATTTGGCCTTCTCTTAACAGAATGAAAAGCAAACGCAGAGTAGACAGCAGGAAAAAAAAATATTGCAGGAAAGACCAGAAAATACTATTGAAACATGAACTCTAAAAATTGCTTTTAAATCTAAATTTCAAAAGCAAAACAAATGCTGCATCATATTAGATTTAAATAATGCTGTCGCTATATTAACAAAAACTTGGCTTTTCAAAACTCTCATTGTATTAAAACCTGTTAAGGTTTTTTAAAACTAGTTTAGAACATTTTTTTTTTGATAGTCAATATAAATAAGTTAGAAGTTTGTTCCACTGCTTCACTCTTTTCCCCACATAAACCTTTTACAGAATTCACCTGACATTTGGATAGCGAGGCACTAGTTACCTCTGACAACCTAAGCATTTACTTTGAAGGTAAATAAGAACAATGAACAGTAATGTAAGTCAATAAATATAAGAACGAAGGTAAAGAAGCATGTTTCATCATTATGGCCCAAGACTATAAATATACTACAAAAGTGTCTGCAAGTCTTGTGTGTTCCAAAATTTCCATTAGTATCCATAGTAATGTGAGCATTTAAAAATTAGGATTTATAATTTTAAAGCTCTGATAATCATCAATATATATCAGTGTTTTAGAATAAAAAGTGCAGACAGTATTTCAGGAATGGTCAAGAACAGGGAGCGAAGATTATTCATTGATACTCCAGAAATGTTGACAAATCCTAACTTGCACCTTACACCGGTGCAAAAAAAATTTACAGGAACTTGCAAGAAAATTATCTATCTTATATATTTAACTATAAAAGAATTACTGTGGGCAAAACAGATAAAAATAATATTTTAAAAAATATTTTCCTTTTAAACCTTTGTGGAAGAGTAATCCAGTGTCTGAACTGTAAGACACCTAAACAGCTGTAACACCAAATTATACCCAAAGAACTTAATCACAGTGGATGTTCATTATTTGTACCCACTGCAATATTTGATGAGCATTATATTGTGACGCAGTATGCTCCAGAAAAAACAAAATACTGCAGCAAAATACAAAATGCTTTTTGCATGAGCAGAGCTCATTACCTGATGCTTTCTGGGTTTTAAAAGAATATGTTTTTAGCCAAAACTAGTATCTTGGATTAAAAATTAAAATCCTCTTTGTCCTCAAACTATTTTCTCTAAATTTATTTTTGTATATTCTCATTACTTTTTAATTTTTTTCCTTACCACGACAAATACAAGGTGTATACATAGGGAAACATATTAAACACTGCAGCTTTACTTAAAACTTAAGGTTAGTAAAGTATTTCAAGTTATGATTACATCCCCTGAATACAGTAGCATTATCACTCAGGTGACGTCACCCTCTTCATTATCTGTTTGGCTGGTTACAGTGCTCATTTTCCTCTTACTTCTTTTGTCACTTGCTTAGACTGTGACATTATGCAAAGCAGAAAAAGAGCAGATAGTGACTACTCTTTGTAGGATGGAAAAGCTGAGAGCAGGAAATGCTTTCCTGTGACAAATGACAAAGTAATATATAGCACTAGTGAGCTGAATATACTTATTTCTCTGCTATCTGTGCTGTCTTTACCAGCTGCACACATTAGAAATACATTTAAAATCACAATTTCTTTTGTTTCCTTCCTCTTGCTAAGATGATGCAGTATACAATTCCATATAGCTCAACAGCCTACTACAGCATTTGCAGTCCTGGCACAGCCTGAGCACACTGCAGGCACTGGCAGGTACATATTTACAGGTAGGCATCCTTTCATGCCTGTATACAATGTATGCAGAGTGCACTGGGGATAACACTCATGTCATACTCAAATTTACTTCTTAAATGTACTTTATAGGGGATTAAATACTGTTTACAAACAATACATGCATATATGTCCTTATATATAAAGAGAAAAAAAACTAAATATGTGAAAGTATTATGCAGAGCATAAGAAGAATATACTATAACCAACACCTCATTCACTTGGAACTACGATTTGAGTAAAGAAGGATACCTCTGTGCTGCTCCAGGTTTAGCACTTAGGTGGTCTACACTGTCCTGTTTTGGAATGCATGACTCCAGCGTCCTTGTTCTTCACATAGTTTGGAAACATGGATGTGAATTTGGACAGAATGAGCAGAAACGGAGAGATGGTCACATGCAGCGAAGGTGGAGACATGCGGTCAAATACATAAACCAAAAGCATTAAGGCACTATCTGCTGAGAAAGACTATATTTGTCATTTCCCCTTCCATTGTTTTAAACCATACACTTTAAGGAAATATTAAAAATTTTAGACATAATAGCAACAATCTAAGATACAATAAAATAAAGAATGAAAGCCACAACAATATTTTTTAAAAACCTCTATACTCCACGTGCTGAATGGCAGCACTGTGTCTTAATAGTTGCCATTATCCTTCCTGAGAATTAATCTAGTCTTGTTCATTAGATTAATATATAAACCTATATAGAACATCTTCTCTTAGGAATCTGAAAATGTGTATATCGCCACTATATCGTGAAATTCTCCTGAAAATGCAAGTAAATGTCATGATTTCACATATTGTGATGAAAACTTCATATTCTGTTGCCAGTCGGTCTGCTATAGTAATAATTAACTACTATTTCAATAGCAAAGTAGAATAACTGACTCAGCTTTTTTAAAAAAAATCAAAGTTCAGAATATTTCCTAATGTCTATGTTCTTTTCATTTTTGCTATAGCTGCTTAAGAGCCTCAGAATTTGTACACAGCTTTCAAATTGGCATAAATATTAGCTTGTTAGTTTATTATTACTTTTTTATGGAGTATATGGCAAAAAATTATTTTTTCCTGATGAGGTCTATCAATATAAGATATTTTTTCAAATATCTAATTTGGCTGTTAATAACAAAAGTCAGCAAAATCTGCAGCCTACTGATGATCTAGGGTATGTAATAAGTTTGCATCTATACCTGCATTATGGTGAGGAAATGCTAAAACTTCTCTTTAGGTCTTAAAGCTACTAAACTGCCACACCAAATCACTGATCAAAAAGGTCTTGTTACATATACAGACAAGGACTATATATATATAATTTAATATACAGACAAGCTATTCACAGTTCATGTTCCAAAGACCCGTGTGCCTTAAAATATTTTTCCTCTGTTGAGTGTAAACAAAATCTACACACAGAAATATTATAATATTGCTATAAAAATGAAGAATTACTATTCCTAAAGTGACAAAATAACACTTTAATAAAATTCAGTATCTAACATTTAAAATTTTTTACTACTGACTTGTACAAGACACCTCACAGTTTGCAGTGAGTCTGTTCATTTAAGTAGCGTTAAAGCCATCAAGAATGTCATGTTCAATAATTCCTGATTTTTCCTGAAGATTTCCGAAAGGCTGGATCTACATAGTATGTGAGCTGGGAGGTCACAACTATGCTGAAGTCTTGACATCTCCTCACACTCATTCCTAGCACCTTAATTCATGTCTCACAAAACTGCCTCCTTCATCAAGTCACATAGTGCTGCTGGAAAGATGGGAAAGGATCATACAGGCCAAATCAGTCTGTCACTGGCAGTGCACGGCACACCTCAAGTTCCCTTTGTGAAAGCACCAGAAGGGTGCTTGCTCCACCGCTGGTTTCAGGATGACTCGTGGACAAGCATTCTTACAGATGCATGTCTGACCTCCAAAAACTACTCTTAACTGAAAGCATATGACAGTTAGTTTTTTAAAAGGCTTATTTTATCCAGTCTCGGTTATATGCTGAAATTATATGCAGACTTCTCAAAAAGAACAGTCTGAACACAGTCCCCACCTATTATTAAATGCTCAACTTTGATTCTCCTTGTTTTTATCATCACTTACAATTTCACAATTTTGCAGTTGTCCGGTTACCAGAAAGTCTTTCACCTTAGACAGGCCTTCTAGTTCTAATTTCTAATATAAAATAAAAAAAAACTCCCAACAATGAAGCTGCCAAATTCAAAACAAAACCCATTCTTTAAAATTTCTTAAAGAAATACATTATACTAATCAAATACTTGTTAATTCTTAACACTGAAATAACATATAACCCACGTCTTCATCTTGTCAAGGTACATCAAGGAGCCACTTTTTCTGATACTCAGGTGAATGAATTCCACAATAACAGCATCTTGCCAAGACCTTTACTAAAATTTATATTATGAATCATTATCAATAATTACAATGTTGCAAACACTGGTTTTAAATAATCAAAATTAGAAATAATGCATTAAGTCATGTTTAAGAAATGTGTTCAGAAATAGATCTTCTTGATTGCACCCTATATGTAAATCAGGCCAATTTGTGAGTGTATTCCAGATTTATTTTAAAGACTAAGATGACATCTGTCAAAGTCAATCTGTGAAAATATGATTTGAAAGCAGTGATAAGCAGCTAGTTAGTTACCCCGCTGATCCATCAGACACTCATTCCCTGACACCCACTGCATCAGCTGTCAAATTGACACAAGCACATTATGAAAAAACATAAATTATAGAACTGAGTGTTGGCCAACTGTCAAAGCTATGGCAAATAATCAGAATGAATATAAACCTAACGAGTAGAATACAAAGGTAAAACATCTTTGATCACCTCACTGATAATCTCTCTACATCCACGGTGGGCTATTATTGTGTATTGGGCATGCAATGCAAAGAGCCCAGCGTTCTCCGAACTTCTCTTAATCTGGGAGGAAGGCCCTGGAACTGGGAGGCAGCAATCAGTCATCAGGACTGGGGTCAGCCTAAACTCCTTCTAGGTTCATCAATAACTGCACCGCTGGGATTTGGTGGCCAGATTACCTGCAAGACTTCCAGGCACCAGACGGCACCAATTTCACTAGGAAAATTCGACTGCTGTTTCTCCAACTCAAAATCTTTACCATAACAGATTTTACATCCTGCAGAGGGTTTCCTGGAATATGTTTGCTAGCAGGTATTAGATTATTTCAGTCTTTCTCTGCAAAACTTTGTCTGACATCGAAAGGCTTACAATTCTGCATTAAGAATGTCAGTATTTAAATGAAAAACTTATTTCACTGATATGTGATATAATTACAAATAATTTTAGTCACTTCAATGACAACAAGATTTTATCAAGTCTGTTCCACTGAAGTCAAAGACAGTCTTTCCATTTACTTGAAAAATGGGAAGTGAAATTACTTAAAAATGCCTAAAAGATACAAAGCGTATATATAAACTATTAATAGTTGTCCCATCAAGCGGATGTATTGGCAAAATTTCTGGAAATGTAGTATCTGTAAAGAGGGACAATTTTGAAATAAAGTTTCACAAATTTAATTTTATAATTCATAATACTGCCTTACCCAAATAAAAAAGAAATGCTATCCAAACACAATTACGCTCTTCCCACCTTGTATTATTGGAATATATCCAGTATCAAGCAAACAAGACAAATTACAGTACAAATATAAGCACTGTGGATAGATTTTAGCAGAAGGTAAGCACTAGAACTACAGTAACTGAGTTTTATCCGTATACCAGTCTTACAGTTTCAAGCACAACTTTCTAAGATTTTATACATACAGGGATTATTTACACAAACCACCTGCGTCCTGTCATTTATTGTAACACAAAAAATTTGAAGGAAAAACTTTGAATTTGCATCTCAACAGAAATTATAATGTCTCTCCAGATCTATCTGGAAAAAAAAACAAACTACTGCCAAAGCAATGGAATACCAAATCTGATTTGAACAGAAAGTTCATGACAAGAAAAAAACAAAAGTGATTCTATTAATCATAGGTGATATTCAGCATAAAAATTTATTGAAGGTACTGGTGTTTTTAACCAAAACCTACCTTGTTCGGAAAACCTGCTCCATGGAGACCATCCCGATTTAGGACAGAATTTAGGAACAGTGCCTTTTTTTACATATATCATCTAGCAATTGCTACTAAGACTTGCAACATATCTGTTTGTGAGGGTTTTTTCCCCCCTTTAGGCACAATTTGTTAAAAAAAGGAAAAAAAAACATTAAAAATAAACACCTAGACAAGAACAGACTCTACAACAAATATTTGTCATATTATTAAGCACCACAGTGAAAACACCACCAACATTTACAGAAGCAGGTGAAAATAGACTAAAGAACATTAACACAGATGATGTTCTGTTGTATTAAACATCTTATTTCACGGCTTGTGACCATTCAGGCAAACAGAAAACTTAAAAAGACATTAATTCCTAGGTGCTTTATAACAGTTCAACAAAATGTAGCGATGATACCTAAGCTGCTGTTTTATTTTGGGCTTCTGGAGGTTGTAAGTGTGTCTCTACATATATGCATACTTCTAAATTTCAGTATACTCCTCAGAGTGCAAGATGCAGTAAGCCACTTTTCAAGTGGGAGGAGCTGACTAGTACCTGTCATCCTCCGGAGATGCATGCTGGATATGAATCCTGGGACTAGTAGGTCGTCTCCTCTCTAGGGAGGGGGACCATCTACCCCTGTTTGCCCGTTCAATAAAACAGGAAAAAAACAGGATATTTAGTTTGTGATAAAATTAAATATATGGGATTTGGGACTGGAAAAATACCCCAAAAAGTAATAAAAGTCTGTCATTTAATTATTTTCTAGCAGTTCTCTATTTCCAAGTGTACTGTTCTTCTGGCTGCTTACTGCAGAAACGTTACAGCTGAAACAAAGAGCACGTATGTCTGAAGATGCAGAATTTAGAGAGATATAAATCTTTTACATAGTTTACCATTAAGTTTTTACATATTGTCAAATGCTAGACTATCTAAAAGCCTATCATTTACATAGAAAGTTGTAATTCCAAAGTGGAAGATCTTTTCAAAGACGGTACAATGGTCATTTTGTGTCACCTGCTGGCTGGTATTTTGTTAAGTCCATCTCTCCTAGCTATTTGCACTGAAAAATGCATTCTCAGTAAAAATGTAGGACTGTGAATTATAAGAAAAATTCTAAGGCATAAAGTGACTCTTTTCTGGAACACAATGACAGAGTAAAGGTAAATTAATTAGCTACAGCTAAGCTACATACGTATGTGTACAAGTGCCGGAGTAACTTTTTTTTTATTTTAAAATATATATTGAAAGTGTGTGCAGCCAGCTGCTTCTTCTGTTCATTTCTCTGTACCCCTGCAGTACATGCCAGCAGATTATGTTATGTAAATAAAATTAATAAAAAGGACCTGAACTGTGAATGAAAACTAGCATCTTACATTATTTTTTTCTTGAAAAAGCTCATTTAATTTAGAATGATATTACTATTCTACAGGCTGATGTTGCTTATTTTGTTGGGATGTTATGTGGTCGTAATACTAGAAGTGTATGTATAACAATTTACAAAATCAAAATACACTGATTAATTTGCAAACAGCAAAATGTTTAATAAACTCCGCATGACTATCTAATATTTCACTTTCTGAGGCATCCTTCCAGTCCACATCATAAGGAAAAGGGTTTGATTTATGGAACATGCAAATAACAAAGGTTTCAAGGAGATTAGCATCACTTGAACAGTTAGGTAGAGCTTTCAGAAGTTTCAAGAGGCAATAGGTTGTTAGTAGCTGGTTTCTTTTTCTCTCCAAAGCAAGAGTTAAAGAAAATGCATCAGTGCACTCAAAGCCCTTAATATGCTGATATCCACTATAAATATTAGACAGCATTTGATAGAATTAACCAGGTCATGCGGTATGAACTTTGAGAACGTGCTCTTTCACTGAATTTTGAACAACCATGAGCCACAGTACAACACAGACAAACGTGCAATAACTTCTTCTTTTAGATGGTTGAAAAGAACCGGAAAAACAATACACTGCACACCTAATGCACACGGTTATTTTACTGTACATTGTTTTCAACGTAAATGGTGATATTCAACACAACTTTTAAAGGCATGCAAAACAAACACCTAACACTTCAAACTTACTAAAAAAACTTAGAAAAATCAACATGAAATCAGGACAGGTCTTAATTTGAACAAGTGACAGCGCCAAATTCTGTTATCTATGAGTAGGTAACTGGTAACTGTTCAGTTTTGTATCTTGTTTAGGTGGTAGTGACCAGCTGATAGCAAATATCCCGAAGGTCTTTGGAATGTTTTGATTCCTATTGCAGTGAAGCACTTCAGAACAAATCTAACACAGCTGCCAGGCTGCATTTTGCAGATATGGTGACCCTGTTGTACACAAACTAGTCCCTGGGCTGTGCTCCTCAGTTCTATTTGCTCAGATCTCCACTAACTAACCTCTCAGAACCAAAGCATACAAGCAGTAGCAATCTGTACAACTGCTCTTGTGCTAACTGCTAACACACACAACAATTGCTTGCAACACAAGAAACTCAGAAGGTAAATAAAAGCCCCACTACATATTATTAAGCAGCTATCACCGGCTCCACTCTTAAATCAGTCTGGGAAGATACTATTATGATGAGACACCACTGCTGCCTCAGTTCAGACACCGCACTTCAAACTCCTAGCTACGTGCTTTCCTGACTGGAGGCTGGGGATCATAGACAAATTTCTCCGTTCTAAAGAAATGGTACCAAATTTACAAGGAAAAAAGCAGAAATTTTAAGAAACCACGAAAAGGACAATAAAAAAGTCACACTAAAAGAGGTAGTAGCAGCAAAAACATTTTCAGCGGCATTAGAGTATATTTACGACTATATTCTAAACTAACATATGCCTTGCAGATCGTCACAGGAACTTCAACGCAATCATTTTGGAAAAAACTAGGTGGGGGAAAAAAAAGAAAAGACAGTCATGGTGCAACTGGATAGACATATTAGTAGGGGATGGATATTTTTGAGTATCCTAGTGTATACTGTGTCAAAGAGAAATATATGAAGGATTAAGTTCTGTACCAAACCATTCCATTTACCAAAATATTTTGGCAGGCCTGTGTCAGGGCAAGGTCAGTTTGCCAGTGAAGTTATACACTTTCCTTGCTCAAATGATGAAGCTTACAGCAGTAGGAAAAGAATGTCTTTTTTGTTGTTCTTTTGTTTTTGTTGTAGTGAAACTAAGAAGACTTATCATATATACTGCTGAAAGTATTTTTCTGATGGTATATGTGGGTCAGCAAAATGACTTCTACTGGCGAAGTAGGATCTTCAAAACCAGTAACTACTCCAACCATTCAAAACGATACAAATGATGTATAGAGTTCAAGGATCAAAACCATTTCCAACAAATCATTGACACAGAGAAACAGGGCTCTACTGTCCATCAGTTACACACAGCCAATACCTTTTTGTTAAAAAAAGCTCAAGGGGAGCATTTTAACTCTTCATCTGAAACACAATATTATTTAAATGCTCTGAGACAAAAGGTTGGGGGGAATAAGTAGAAATAATTTTCCATAGGTGAGTATACTCCTAACTTTGTGGAAGAAAATATACAATGTCACATTTAGAAGTCTATATTTTTAGGACTAAAATTCTCTATTTTTAGGACTAAAAGTCTAAATTTTTAAATAAAATCTACAATTCCATTCGGGGAGGGGAGAAACATCATGAAAACAACTAAAAATACCCGCAATATAGGTCCCTCAAACTTAATAATAATCTGTATAGATTGGACTTCACAAAACCATATAGTGCTTCTCTTTGCTACAAGCAAGACCAACTCTACACCTGATGGATGTTTGCCTAATCTCTTCTCAGACAGTCTCCAGTAATGAAGTCAAGACAACCTTTCCCACATGATCTATTACAGTGTTTCATAGAATCACAGAATGGTTTGGGTTGGAAGGGACCTTTAAAGGTCACCTAGTCCAAACCCCGCTGCCATGAGCAGGGACATCTTCAACTAGACCAGGTTGCTCACAGCCCCGTCCAACCTGACCTTGAATATTTCCAGCGATGGGGCATCTACCACCTCTCTGGGAAGCCTGCTCTAGTGTTTCACCACTCTCACTGTAAAAAAATTTTTTCTTACATCCAGTCTAAATCTACCCTCTTTTACCTTAAAACCATTACCCCTTGTCCTGTTGCAGTGGGCCCTGTTAAAACATTTGTCCCCATCTTTCCTATAGGCCCCCTTCAGGTACTGAAAGGCTACTATAAGGTCTCCTTGGAGCCTTCTCTTCTCCAAGCTGAACAACTCCACCTCTCTCAGCCTTTCCTCACAGGAGAGGTGCTCCATACCTCTGATCATTTTTGTGGCCCTCCTCTGGACCCGCTCCAACAGGTCCATGGCTTTCCTGTTTCATTATACTTGCTTTCAAAAAAGCTTTCCTACTGTTTAAGATGAACCTATCTTACTGTATTTTAAGTCCCTTATTCTCATCTTGTCCAGTACAGAAATTAAATGCTTTCTACATACTTTGAACTTAATTCTGTGTTCTTCAAACTAAAGAATCCTCTATCACTATACGCAGCTGATCACTAACCTCATGTTAAATTGCAAGCAGATACATTCAACAGTGTAGAAGTAAATCTTCTAAAATTACCTTCCTCCAAAACAAAAAGATTAATTTGGTGGGTTTTATACATTAAGTATAAAATCTTCCTCCAAAAATTGGATTGTATTGAAAAACATCATCTATGTTAAAAAAAACCAGAAAAAAATTATGTCCTAAGTCCTCTGTCAGAGCCACACAGATCATAATATTTTCAACAAAACTATCATGGAAAATTTGAATACAAATTTCCTAAAAAAAACCTTCTCTGCACCCACATGAAGTATTCCAAGTCAAAAGCAGTTATGTGGAATTTTTCTGGATCAGACCCACAGATGGTTTGGCAAAACCATGTGTTTAGTAGCAGTGGAGGCCATCAACACAGACTAAACACTTTTCTTTACAAGGAGCTCATGAAAAGTGCTACAGATTCTTTGCGGTACCTAATGGACAGAGGTTGCTAGACAGGAATTATAAATACATAATAGAACTAGTTAACATCAGTGACAGATGCGGTTTTGAGTATAACATTTTAACTAGATAGTTTACAATTGCTAGTTACTGTCTGATTGAATATTTAACTTGATAGGTGGCATCTTGAAATAAAAGTACAAAACATAGTGCTCATGTCCATAAGTTATTACATTAAGTAGCTGCTTGTAGATGAATACAGCTGTATATATCTACACACTTAGTTATTACTATGATGCTACAGTATTTTTAAAATAATCTAGAATGGTATCCTGTATTTCATTCTGAGTGGCCTTACTTCTGCCATACTTTTTTTGTTTTTTAATAACCACGTATATATTACCTATTGTATCTTGAGCTCAATCTCAAAAAGGAATGAGCCAGTGTAGATCCATCTGAGATATCTCAGCAGAACATTAGTCGCTCCTCTGCAACACGGGCACAACTTGAGAAGAGCAAAGTTCCAATCAAGGAACTTGAATTCAGGTGGAAGTGGGGTGGAGGGAAAGGGAAATTTCACAAAAAATTAGGAGAAACCTTAGCTCAAAGAGATAAGAACATTTTTATTGCCTTTCCTCACAGGTCCTCTCCCACAATAACAATAATAATGCAACTGTTATAACCACCATACTGTGGGTTGACTGACAAAGCAAGTTGCATTATTAGCGGCCACACTAGTTAAACCCGTATTGCACAAATGAAATTGTAAGTCCACCATATTCCCACTCAATGGGAACCAATCATTGACTTTAGTGAAGCTAAAATCTCACTCTAAAATGGTACAGTTCTTAGACAAAAATGCAGAAGGTGATGAAAAATTCCCTTGTGGAACAATTCCACCTGTCAAACACACCAGCCATACTTGGTTCACCTAAGATTTTGAACCAAGCTACTGTAATATTAAATATTTAGAAAGCATCCATAAAATGCTTACACAATGTATGTGACAACAATATTTCATTTGAACTGCAGACATGTCTTCTTAAGCCTTAATATAATGTCACAGAGTGAAAAAAACTTAATGCAGTGATTTGCCTTGTAATTGCAAAAGCAGATGCAGCAGATTAGATTGAGCAATGAAGTTTGGCTGTTTTGTAGAGAATACATCACTATACAAACCATAGCTCTGGTTTGAAATATGAGAATTTTGTTATAATTTATCAATTACATCACCGCCTTAATAGCAGTCCACAGAACAGGCAAGAAACATAGGTAATACTTTTTAGCAAATGGTGATGAAGACTAACAACAAAGTGGTACTTTGTCAAAATACTTAACACTGCAATGCTATTATCAGCATACTGAGGACTTTTGTAAACAATGACATCAGCTTGAACTAAAACACAGAAAGAAGCCAGAAGCGGTTATAAACCCCAACACACAATTTACATGACATACGTGAACACAGGAGCAAAAATGTCTACAAATATCAAAGCAGACAGGAATGTACAAGAATGTAGAGTACTCATGTGAAGAAAAACAAAACTGATAAAGATCACCAGCACAGATGACAAGAAATTCATAAGTTTTTATTTGATACCTTTCTCGTTCTGGTGAATGCAAACTAGTATCTGGTCTCAAGCAGGTGGTACTAGCACTCCTAGCCCTGTCAAGGGAGGGCTGTAGTTCACTAGTGCCAGTGCATTGCATCCAATGGTAGAAGAGAAAGAAAAAGAAAACAAAGAAAGGAATACAATGTTAGATATTAACTCATAAAATAATGCTCTCTTTACAGAAAATGTAGAATCACAATGATTTAATTAAGGAAAACATAAAAGAACTGACTGGATGACAATGTCAAGATTGTTCAGAAAATAAAAGCAAACAAAAGACTGCTAGAAATTTTTCGCTAAGATCACTGAAGTGCTTAAAACTGAATGAGAGAACAACATCCACCTGTAAGAAAGTGGAATAAGAAATATCAAAAAATAAATTTAAAAACAGATTAAAAGCAGTAAATCTTAGGCCAACATAAAAGGATGTGATACACTACATTTTATATGAAATCACTTTACAGAGAAGCTCATTTATTCCGCAAATCCATACATGATACCAAACAGTAGGGAGGAATTAATCCTCAGTTTCTTACCTAACCCGTAGGTCATCTCCAAATTTCGGTATTCGTGAATTAAGGCAATCACGAAGAAGTGAAATATCCTGTCTAATCACTGATTTGGTCTTAGCATATGCAGGAAGAGTTGAGCTTTGTAAATTAAAATTATTTAAACAAAATGAAAAGAAATTTGACACGTAACCGAAATCATATACATAAACAAAAAAATGAAACAAAGAAAAACATGCAACATACAATTTTAAGAGTGAACAGAACAGTGAAGAAAATTCTACCTAAGTACTTTTTTTTTCTTTTTTTTTGTAACATAGGGGTTCATTTAGACAGTTATATGAAATTATTTTAGGATTATATCCCTTATCTCAGTTACAAAAACTGCATGAAACATTTTAATTTTTTTTTAATTTAACCAGGCTAGACTATTTATTTTTTAAAAAAGAACTAACTACTTAAAGCAGACTCAGCACTTCTTACCTGTATAGGTTCCAATGAGTACCATTTTCTAGTAAAGGCATCTTGGGTGGTAAAGTTTTATAGTGCCTAATAGAACTTCTTGAATGAGGTGGAACAGAAAAGAAAAAAATAACCACACAAAACCATGCCAGAAATAAAAAGACAGGTAAAGGTAAGGAAAGACCGACGAGAACATAAAATAAATGCATAATATTCTACTGCACTTAATAGTTGTAATGAGTAGATTTCTCAATGTATGTTTTTCTCAGCTCAACTACTGTGATGGCTGTCTTGGGGACAAACTTTTGTATTTATTACTTTTGTTAATACAGTCCACAAACTCCTGTCAATACTAGTACAGCTCAGACTTTTTCCTTGTAATGAAAGTAACCTAAATTCCATTTTTAGAGATCTTTAATCAAAATATACAGGTTGTTATAAAGGATTAGGTTGTTATTAAATTTGCTGTTTATTTGTCTCAGTAATGCTTTTTTCAGACCTACAGAAACTTTAACCTCTTGGGTAGCTAAGCATGAAAAGCTTGTCAAGAGTGATATATATATATACATATATATATATATATATAACCACAAACTCAACTACAGATGTATTAGCATCTGGCATTTCTGAATGTGGAAGTCTTTTTGAAGTGGTGTATCAGCTTCAAAATCTAACTGTAATTAAATGCTATTAATAATAAGCCAATTAAAAAACCTAGGAGATTTACTACATCAGCTAGCACAGCAGCACTCTGAGATGCTATACGACAACTGTCTAATATCATCACTTGTAGTACATGAGACTTTAGAACAGGAGTTGTTTGCTTTATTATCCAGTTCTGCCCAATGAACAAGGGAGAAATTTAAAGGCAGAAAGCAGCTGCTGAATGGGAATCATGGCCATTTAGTAGTTAAGGGTTAATAACCCAATTCTAACAATTTTCCACATACCCTACAGGACACCACTGTGGGGATATTAGCACAAGGACCAGCAGCCTTGAGAATTCTGCAGCTTCAAGAACAGTCTGTCCCTACAGAACATTTTGATTCCTATCAAGGCTTGGACCTGAGCACCACAGATCAACATTACAAACCCGGTTGTCACACACAGATGAAACAGCTCTCTGCCTGGAAACCCTACTGTGTGTAAAACCCTGAGGGATTTAGCAGAGGAGCTTTGGCCCCTCTTGTACACTGCTAACATCTCTACCAGAGGTCACTGTGACATTGCAAAGTTGGAATAAAAGAATGGCTGTCCATTGAATCCTGGCATACTAACAGAGACTACCAATCAAAGTGAGCGTGACCTGCGACAAGGACTATGACCATCCATGGTCTATGGCACAGGTACACATGTCCTTCCACCATTTCTGCTATTAGTCAATAATTGCATACAGATGGACAGGATGGACGCTAAGACTAGTATTATTTTAAACTAGCATATTAAACTAAACATATAACTTTGTAGCTTGGACTGTCTCATATTAATATTTCTTCCATTTAAACATTTCTTTCCCATTTTAAGCTGAAGCTGTCTCAATAATTAAAACATTAGTCAGCAAGCTGCCTAGAAAACAAGGATAACACCTTACAATGTTTCTAACATGAACAAATGTCAGGCCACTACAAATGAGCAAGGACAAAAGATGGCAACCAATGTGCAAACCAAACTTTTGTTGAAAGGGTTATTGAGACTTTTCAGTCAAGGATGGATATTGGTAATTTTCCGAGTATTATTCAAACTTGGATTAGGCTGTATAAACCTCAGAGTTAGATTAAAAAAAAAAATCAACCTATTGTCTTCTATTGCCCTTTGATTCACCTTCAATATGTTATTAAAAGTACCATTTCTGTTTTATATTATACCTTTATTGTTACTTCAAAGGAGTGAATTTATTACTTTCCTTGATCATAAAAAAATAACTACAATAATTAGAATACGGAAAAAGGCAAGAAAGGGCTGTATCTCTGAGTTCAGTGTAGCTCTTACCTAACTCTGTTGCTGCCCATGCACAATTTTTAGTTGTTTAACCGGCCAGACTGGTTAGTAGACTTGTAAAACTATGGGAAATCTATAGTGGCTGGGCAAAGTGGATCAAAACTTCATAATTCAATATTTACTTTGTCATTGAATAACTCTAAAGAAAATTATAAACTTTAAGAAGGAAAGGAAAAAGCATAGAGCTGGGGACAAGGACTGGAGTGAATCTGTAAAAGATGAAGCAGAAAGAAAGGCCATAGGAAAGAGGCAGGAAAAATTACTATTACATGACAATAAACTGACATAAAACAGAGTAAAGTATGTGATTAACCTTTAAAACCTAAAATGTTGACGAAAGCCTTTTTAGCTGAAGTGCGAGAATGAAACCCTTTCTACTGACAATGAAAACTTCAAATTTAATTTAATAGCTTTGCTGATGGACAGATTTTTTTGTTTTGTTTTCATATTTACTATTTTACCTTTATTGTGCCTTGTAACAGAACCCTATCACAGCATCTTTGATGCTGTTTCAAAATTGACGAAAAGAATTAAAGCAATCCAAGATACATTAAAAAACTACTCTGCAGGGGAAAATCCTACACCACTTAAATTAATAAGTACATCAGACTACACGGTTTTAAACATTTGATAGTTTTAAACACACAACACTGATATAAAAGTCTTAGCAATATCCAGGTCCCGAACAGAAAAATAACTACTTGGCTGAAGTAGCTGAATGGTTAATTAATTAAACTTCAACCTACATTTCTACTGATTCTAACTGGAAGATTTTCTACACAATCTGACACGCATTTTTACCAAGGTTAACAGACATGGTGAAAGAAAAGGGGAGGTGGCAAAGTTACAATTGTTAAAGAGATTTCAGTCCCATTGAGTTTCACAACACTGGGAAAAGCTGAGACAGAGAGCTTCAAGATTTGGACCGAGAGATTAATGAAGACTGAAGATGAGCCCAAACTACAAAGTTTATGCCTGGATCTAATTTATAGCACAATTTGTAGACGAAACACCTAGTAATATGAGATCCCTCAAATCTGGGATTCCCACTGAGCCCTCATTAACCACTGTTCTTTCTCTACAGGTGATGAAAATCAACATGAGATTAGGTGTCACAACAAGTAAAGATCTGTGGCTTGTGTGGGGCTGTAATATAAACATAAAAATGCAAATCAAAGAAACCATAAAAACAACTAAAAAGGAATGTTTAAAATTATAACAATACTGTCATGCATTGAGAGATCAGGACTTCTGTGACTAGACAAAAATCTACCACAAAATACAACTGCAAAATCTGAATTTCTTCAACTGCTTTAATCCTTACTACTGAAGTTCACAAACATACGTTTACATCTCAATTTGAATTAAAACAAACCAAAAAGAACAGCAGACACCTGGACCACAATGTACTAGGAAGTTCTTTACTTACTGGGACTAAATACCACTACAGAAACGAGGTTGGGCACACAACGTATAGACAACTAACCAGGTGTGTTCATGATTACCGAGTT
The DNA here is from genome assembly GCF_030867145.1 of Opisthocomus hoazin. Lineage (NCBI taxonomy): Eukaryota > Metazoa > Chordata > Aves > Opisthocomiformes > Opisthocomidae > Opisthocomus > Opisthocomus hoazin. The sequence goes on from NC_134415.1 coordinate 97,170,308, forward strand.
CCTGTATTTACCTGATGGTATGTAGGCACTCTGCACTTCTTCCTCGTTTTGCTCTGGGCAGCATAAGAAGCTCACTGCACAGACAGGATGGGTGGTGAGTGAAACAGATATAATTATGAAGCATTAGATGACATGGGTTATGCCAATGATATGCAAATGAAAACATAAATAGAAACAAGAAGCTTCTAATCAGGTAGATAGTCTGATAATGTTGAAACCCACACTGCACCTCTCAAAGAATCGGCCAAAAAATGCCTATGGTAACTGCATTTTCAACAAATTCCTTTTAGGATAGCACCTAATGTTGTGAGATTGCTGCTTTTAAAATTCAGAACTATGGTTTCAGAGTTCTTCATGACAAAAGGAATCCATAAAACAGCTACATTTCTCTAATAACCTCCTTTCTCATAAACTAATTAATGAAGAAATACTTCAGAAAAAAAAAAAAGAATTATGCTTGTTGTTTGTTTTAGGTTTTCTTCCTAAGCCACAAAAACATACATTAAAAAGCAGGGAGTGTTTGCTACTAATTTAATGATGATTGGTTTATGGGAAGAGTAACCAGTCACACTTTTGGGAAAAACAAAAATGTGTTCCCAGGAAATATTATGTTTGGCAAAATATAAATCCTGACCCATAGATCTTTACAGCATTCTGTAATGCAATCCTAAATAAACAAAACTTTTTTTTCTATTCAGCCATCAGACTTTTTGTTTCTTACTGTTAGCCACCTACTCTGTTTTTCATTTACTGTAACTAAACACATGCCACAGCCAGCAAGATGGTAAAATTAATACATATTTATGCCTATGGTAAATATGACTATGACATGAAATATCCCTTGGATTAGTCTTGTAGTTTTACACACTTCAACCCAATCAGAAAGAGCAAGCTTCAAAACTCTCAGTTACCATAAATATGAAATCAATGCCAAACTTCATGGAAACATGCTGTTTTAAAAGAAGCAGGGAATCATATGAAGTACTATGGCGACAAAGAGAGAAAAGATTACAAAATAGATAAAGCAGCAATTGTCCAATGTGTTTTGTGCTTCACGCCATTACGACCCATTTAATTGATGCAGTATAGGTAACATTTATCGAAAATTCTAAACTGGCCAGGTTGAAATAATGGCTTGTTAGTCACGTGATTTAAGTTTGCATCTGGAATGACTAGCCTGATTTTGATGCAAGAAAATGTATTAAATGTGAACTGAATTTTTTTTTTCTTTTTAAGCAAAATTTTCATTCATAAGCTCAGAGGACTGACAGAATTTGTATGCAGGTTTTTTTAAGGGTTGCAAAGTAGATGCAAAGTCCACATCAAATCATGGGGTACTTCATTAATATTTACTCTACCTGTGCTAAGCCAAAGAGTATCCATTGTAATTGGCCCATGGCAAACAGCAATATAAAATTTATCCAGAGAATGGATATAAAATTCCCATATCCACCTTGAAATCTTCAAGTAAAAAAACACAAAGCAAAAGAATCCATCACAGCAGATTACCGATAATATAAGAAGATACTCACAGTTCTATAATGAATTGAGACTGGTTGGGAGACATTTAAAATAAAGCTTATTATTCTAAAAGAAGTGTTTTCTAACATGAGGATTTCAGTACTCACATTAACAGGCTTTATTTAGGAGTAAAAGAAACACTGAAGTTAAACGGGCCATGCCTTTGAAAATTCGATGGTGATCCAAAATTCAAGTAAAGTGTACTGCTTAGATGGATTTCTTACAGAAAAGGTTTTCTTAACAATTTATACACACACACGTGTATCTAAGTATAAAAATGTATATAAAAAAGGTGAAGTGGTCAAATCAGTTCCACTGGAACATTATCACACCAGATGCTTTAGTAAGAGACAACAGTAATTATTTTTACAAAGATCCATTCAGAATATTCAACATTAATTTGGGACCATTAACAGATTGAGATAATGGTCAAAAGTAATCAGTAACTGCAATTTCTGCCTTGTAACTATCCAGCAATTAGTCGTCTTTCAAGCCAAGTTTATGTTAGCTGTCTGCATGAACGTACTCGTTTAGATGAAGGTTTTAGTAAATGAACACCACATAATATTAATATTACTATTGATACTAATACATAACACTGAATAAAGATTTTCAAAAATCCTTGGGTGTATTAGAGAATCTTCCTCAACAAAAGCTGGTTTTGGTCTTCCCTATGACACTGCTCTTATATTCTGAAAGACAGTGAAACCTGCAAGAGTTAAAGTCTCCACAACTGAGGAAATCTGGGGGAAAGTTGAAAAGGAAAATGGGGAAAAGGAGATTACTGCAGACAAGATTATTACTCAAGCAGAGTAAGTAAACAGACCCATCTTTAAACCCTGCAGAGAAGCCATGTGCAGCCTTCATGTCTGATCTCTAAACTTCTGAAAAGTGTTTTCTGAATATTGAAAAGAACCAAACACTGTGTCTTACTCCTCTGAACAAATCCAGCAGCCCACTGCTGCTGTGGCTCTGGTCTGCCAGCTCACCTCCAAGCAAGCCTCTATGCAAGCCCTCCTCTCCAAGCATAATCCATGCACATATCATTGTTTATATCATGGTTTGAGACTTTACTGGAAGAAAATTTTCTAGACATTTAACTGTTTATTGCTTCTGACAAAAGCTACTTGCTAACGTCTCTTCCTCTTCAGGTTTGCTGAATAAGAAATCTATTCAATAAATGTTTTCAGGAATCTTTTGAACATATCACTACTTATAATAGGTAATAACATGAAATATTTGCAATGTAATAACATGAAATATTTGCAATAAGTGGAAATTACTTTAATTAGCTTAACTACAAGTCTGACTACTACCTTTAAAAGCATTTCAATTCACCTCTGAAAGGAAATTCAGTACAACAATCCAACTTAGACAATTCTGCACATACTTCTTGCCTGTAAAGCTGAATTTTAGTGTTCCAAATAACTCATTAATTCCCTTATGTACATTATCACGTTAAAAAAGCAAAACAGGCAAGATTATATACAGAACTGAACTAGTTTAACTGCAAAAGACATCTGTTCTTCAATTTCTGTACTGCTTCATAACTGGACAAATAGTTCCAGAGATTTTTATGGCTTATTCTTTACATGTTTTCACATACTATGAAATTTATCTTCTGTATTTAATTTACTGGAAAGGTTTTATAATCATTACTCAAAAAACAGTAACTTACCACTAAAAAAAAAAACAAATACATTGCTAGGACAATTGATCTTATACGAATGGTAAAAGTTTGACATTATAGTTTAGCTATATGGTTTTTTTGAATTAAATAAACAATCCACAAACATTGATCATCTGTGTGACTGTCGTCATTATGTTTCCCAAATACTGACCTGAAATAACTTTTTAAACATTTTTCAGCTTGTGACTGTCGTCATTATGTTTCCCAAATACTGACCTGAAATAACTTTTTAAACTTTTTTCAGCTATAAACTAAATTCTCATTTTCTTCCATTTTATGAGAATATATTCCTAGACACCTGAAAGCAACACCTACTAGGAGAGACTAAGCATTCTCTGAGGACTGTAGCCACTACACGTATTCCAGGGAAAGATGTGTATGTGTCACGCATCTAAGATTGGAGATTTTTGCTAATTATAAGCACTGCAACTATCCTTGCTACACTTGGGTTCCGTACCAATTTCACCGGAGTGTTACATAAGATGCTGTGAGAATGCATATATAGATGTCCAAAATCTATAAGCACAGGAATGCAAATCATAGCATATGCAACTCCCAACTGGTAGGAAGGCATGCCAGGTGTTTTGCTGGCTCCTGCAACAGATAAATCCTCAGTTACAAGAATAGCTAGGGCATACATGTAGATTTATGGTTTTCTAGCAAAAATCTCTGGGCTTCACTCATGAAACAAACAGCAGAATAATCTAGGGCAAACAGCCAAGAATTATTAGTCTAGATACCCGCTATTACTGTCAACTCAGCTCACAGTTTTACCAAAAAAGACGTATAGATAATTTAACCATGACACTAGATTTTTTCAGTTAGGATTATTTCTCCCCCTTCCCCATTACTATTAGTCATGTTTCTACTGAACACTTGAAAATTAGGCAAATCACAGGTGTTTCTAAACTTTTTTCCAAGTTGAGGCCAACGATGTACCTTTCTTGATCAGACGAATACTGACTATCCATGTCTCTGGATCTGTAATCAACTGGAGTTCTGGAGGCATCATGGTGTCTAGTTGGAGAACGTGATCTTCTCATTTGATGAATTTCATCTAAACTCCTGAAAGGCAGAAATATGTATGATACTTCTGTTTTCTCGTAAGTAACACAGCTTAATGGATTACAGTACAAGTTGTTTGAAGGAAGTTTTAATCATTAAATTGTTAATATACGACTTTAAAAAATATTGGTTCTTAAGTTTAAAAAAACACCTCTAAGTATAGAAAGCAGCCATTTTTACCCTATTTAGAAGTACATGCCTGTTTCTGTGTACACTGATGGATTCAGTAATGGCATTTTCAAAGCCCGTACTTAAAGAATAACTGAGATAACAGAAGAACTGATATACCTCATGCAAAATTAAGTTTTATGCATTTGTAGATTCATAACCAGGTTTCTAAAAGGGCTGTCAAATTTTTGCAGGTATCTCCAAGTATTCTTTAAGAAAGTGTGGGATTGGATATGGGAACTTGCAGCTGATTTTATCAATCTCAAACTAAGTGTTGTACAAAAAGGGGTATGATTATGTATAAATGCAGGTAAGCTCTTACCTCCATGACAGTAATTTAAAGCTCTCTTCACATTAAAAAGAACAAGAAAAGAAATAACTACTTGAAAGGCAGCTTCTTCCTTTAGTTTAATAACTGCCATTGGAACAAGAAGCCTTAGTTTTTCAAAGTATAAAATGAAAGGATGGGTGGAATTAGCTATGAAATATTTCATTTGTGCATCATGCTTATAGATACAAAGTTACAACAAGAGCACATAGAACTGTTTGCAAAAGCAGAATGAGGAGCGCTCATTCTCTCTACCATAAAAAAAAAAATGAGTCAGTGCCACAGTCTGTTTTACGTAGAGCCATATTCTTCTACCTGTTACGGATGCTCTACTGAGAAATGCAAAAGCAAGTGATTTGGCGGGTAGTGAAATAGTTTCTACTGTAAGAACTGATGTAACACAGGGAGATGCATGCAGGGACTTAAGCAGCACACAAAACTTCATTGCACAAGAACAGTATATATGGCATGGAGGATTGAAAGTCAGAAGCAAGATCATCAGGAATTCTCAGCTGAGAAGAGAAGCCAGTTTTCCAGAATATACCACGATTTTGAAACATCACAGCTGTCCGGTATTAAATGACCAGTGATGGAACTCCAGAAAAACAGACACAGAAATGATGGATAAGGACATTACTGTAGCACAGAATTTTGTACACAAAATTCAGCTAAGAAGGGCAGATTTTCAGCAAACTACCACAGCTAGTGGGCAATAATGTTGCTAGTGAAACACTTCAAGCACTTGCAGTAATTCAGGAATAAAGCTTCTGAGAAACTGGAGGAAAGAAAAACCGGTAAAAACTGGCTGATTTTAGGGTTCCATGAGAGGCTGCAAGAGCAGCTTACTGCTCTGCACAATACAAAATGTAAAATCAAGCAGGTCAAGTTTTGTGCTTAAACAGTCTGTACAGCACTATTCAAAACAAGCATAAAGCATGCAAATGAAAAGCTCAGAAAGGATTCTTCTATGAACAGGTTGCCTATTAGAAGTAGTAAATAGAGAAAATAGAGGTTTATAAATCACTGATTCTGTAAAGTATTTCTTACTTCTTCCATTAAAAACACAATTTGTAATTTGTTTGCTGTTTCTTCAAAATTAGTTCAATTTATAGTTATACAATTTGTACTTGCCACTATTTATTATCCTACAAATATACTTAGGTGCCTTCATACAAGATTCAGCCACTGACTAAAAAAACAATTCCAAGTCTGTGTATTAGTTATGGTAGACAGATGATGAATCACAGAGAAACTATCAGTAAGAAGAGGTAAGTCTTAAAAAGTTACAATTCATCCCATGAGTGCTCTTGAATGATTAATGAAAGTATACATCAAGTTCAAATACTACACTATTAAATTCAGAATCAAAAAGAGTTTTAAAATTGTGAAAAATTTCTCAACAAGAGAAAAGTTAATAACGACAGATTACACAAACTTGAAACCACTCAGTGCTTCACTAACTTGTGATGCCTACCTCTGTAATGGCACATTTGGTAAACGTGAACGGGTCCTGCCCTGATCGTCGCCACGGTGAGGAGATACAGATCGTGAACGATGATGTGTTGTTCTTTGCTGTTCTGGCACAGTTAGCGTTGTAGATTTACTTTCTCTAGCACTAAATCTATAACCTACTGGCAAGAGGGCAACAAAAGGAAATTAGAAAATAAAAGTCTGGGTTTAGAAAGAATTCAGATGGTTAGTCCTTCCAGGAACACACATCTAAACGCTTACACAACTTTCAATTCAGCATTCAGCTGTTGTACATCCTGATGTGTCATGCAGCCAGGATAAATTACTAGCATTACCTTTAAACATCTACATGTACAGAGACAGAGAAACTGAGATGATTTTTATTATGTACTGGAAGATGTGGAGGAGAGGACTGAAATAGCTTTCTGACTTGGGGAAGAGTACCCAGAGTAACTTGTATTTCAAAGTTGTCGTACAGTAGCAAATATCTGAAGGGAACCCAAGTAATGTAGGTTTACCTCACCAAGCAAATGGAGAAGGCATGCTTGTGTACAACAGAACAGATACATCCACGACCTGCTCATATGTAAAGAATCCTTCCGACGCTTGTTTCAGTTAAACACAAAGATGTTCTCCTACTGAACTTGGCCAAAGCCACCTACTTTCAAAAACTATGAGCATTTAGAGTACATGATGTAGAATGTTAGGTGTTGCATACTTGGAAGAACATTTGTTCTGAATATTATGAATAAGCTGCAAAGCTTCTCATAGTTCTTATCCACATAGGATTTAAAAAAAAAATCAGCAGAATGTTAGTACATTTTAAAGCATTGATATTCCTGTGCCTTCTTCCATGCAGTATACTGTTTGCCTTGATATACATTTTGAATCCCATCCTAAAACAGACAATGAAGCTAAGATGAACAGCTTTCAAAAAGTTGCTGTTGTCTTTCTGAAAGAGCCTAAAGACACTTGCTCAGACTTCAGTTGCTCTCTTCTAGACATTTAAATTAGATTACAAAAATCCCTTAATAGAAAGTCCCTTGATGACAGGGTCATCCCTTCTGTCATCCTGTAATGACTTCACAAATTACTGTTTAGATTCCAAAATAGTCATTTTGTTGCTTCTCTGAATTTGTCTAGCATTAAGTTCCTGTAATGTGTTTTTTATTTCAGCTAAAAAAAACAAACTCTATCAGAAATCTTCTTTCCATGCAGGGAAAGGCTCTGATTTAGTCACTTAATTTTCAGTTGGGTAAACTGCGTAAGTTGCACTTTTTAAGGATCTTGTTACAGTATCAAGTTCGGGTTTTTTCAGATTTTCTATAATTTATATAATTCTTGTCATTCTTCTCTCATCATCTACCAAATTGTTACTGTTCTCTTAAAAGTGAGCCTGCATTAGGCTTGGTCATGTATTCCCTGACACTTCACCTGTTTAGCTGCAAGTCTGAACCCTGATCACAAACATCAAGGAAGCATTCATGCTCTTTTCCCTAAAACGTGTGTCAGTTTACCAACCTATTCTAATGGGCATGTAACTTCTCTGAACGCACTATCTCATTATCAGACCTGCAGGAAAACACTTTGTTAAAACAGTGATAAATAATCCTAAACTAAGCATATCTTCCACCATAGAACAGATTCATCCTGGCAACAGAAAACTGAAAACAGGGACCTACTAGGTAAACACTTCTATCATCCAACAAACTCAAAGACTGTTTTCCCTGATTATGCAGCTTATAATATCACAGCCTCCAGAACTGTGACCACCTTCTATACAGTACTGAACAAACTAGCAAAAATTATCCAAAGATAACAGAAGAACACCCAGGTGCTGTGGTATCCTACAGTAGCTTTCAGCCTTACACCAGCTTTCCAGTAACTCCAGTAAATAAAAAAAGATTGGCTTCAATAAGTTCTTGTTGTCTTTAATACATTTACCACTACAAATCAGACACGGAAGGCAGATAGGAAGGAGACAATGTTGACAAAAAGATGATTAGGCAGTTTTACTACAGACTTTCTGGTTACTTTCAGCTAGAAAACATATGCAGAAAGACCTTTGCCAGCTCTGCTATCATTTTGTCCAGCTTCTGTGTTTTCAACTTGATAGTACAGCGGCTGGTGTGAGAACACGGGAAACAATCTTGTTCTTTCATTTGTTGAAGCAGAGGGGTAGGATGAGGTTAATAAATCAGGGAAACAAAAAACACTATGAGTATTGATAGATGTTAGAGGGTAGCACTGGGCCCAAAGAAAAGCACTCATAATAAGAACATTTCATGTAGCTCAGAAACAAACATCAGGGAGCATAACATTGAGTGCACGTGTGCGCTGTTCTCAAACAACACTGAATTAGACATGTCAAAAATAACGAATGTAATCTCATATTTAAAATGTGACGTTACTCAAGTTTGGGAAGAGTGGGGGCTATTGTTTGAAAACCAGAGAAAACAAGCTTGGGAGAGCTCACTTGTAGCTACAAAACCAGCAAATGCTTGTCACATAAAGAGCATTTTTAATAGCAAAGCTGTACTGAGTACTGACTGCAAAATAGGCCTGTAAATGTTGACAGCATGCATGAAAGTATGGAGGTTTATCAACCTTTTAACAAAGAAGGACTCCAATGTTCTGCAGGTTTTGATGTACTGTGACATGGGAGTATCTTACCTGCTGAAAAAGTGTTTCAGAGTTGTGCAATAAAAATAGAAAGAAACACGAGGATCTCCCTGATCTCAGGACTAGGTGCAAATTTTTAAGCAAAAAAAAAGGACTCCGTCAGGACTTCTGTGGAGATTTCCTCATCTCATGTACTAAGGTTGTTGCAGAAAATGTCTGGATTTTTGTAAGAGGAAGAAAAAAAACGACACACAACAAAAGCTAGATGTTTTCCCTTTCCCAGGATAACTAAATCTAAGCTGTATGTGCTAAAAGATATTTCATTTTCCAAACAAGCTTGTTTTAGATAAAATTCTGTCACTTCTATCAGAAGGGACACTAGTTTACATTTATTCAATGCTAAAATCAAATCAAAAACTTCTTTCTAAGCTTTAGGTAACTGTACTGAAATACGTAAAAATTAAATCTAAAAAATTTTAATATAAATTTCAGTTTAAATATATTTCTAGAGTATCTCTAGTCTACCTAAAAACCATACACTTAGGATTATCTTGTACACTTAAAAATCTGGTATAGAAAGATGACTTTTTCCTATATATGCTTCATAGTCAAGCTATCCAGAGAACAATACCTGAAATGTGTGCATTGTGTGCACACAAAACTTACAAACCAGACAGAGAGAGCAATAGCAGTTCACATTTACCCTAAGTACCAGCTCAAGTATTGTCGAGTTGGTCAATTCACATCCATACCTCCATCGAGACCACGACAGTGACAGCAACAGTAACACTTCCTCATATCCTCAAATACAAAGGCTCTGTGCTCTCCAGAGTGAGCAGAGACAATTTTTGCATGGACCAGCATGATAGCAGCAATTAAGCTTATGGTAGTTTACGCAGAAGTTTCTCAGTCGCTTACGGGAAACTGTCAGGTGTGACATGAAATGGAAGCTGGATGGATGATGAAAATGGGTCTAGCAAGTGTTTGATACAAGAACTCCTTTTTTCTAAAGACAATACAGACAAGGTTTTGTGTCGACGTCACCCTACCACTACAGGAGCAAGGTAAGTACAATGCAACCATTTATACAGATTACATATGATAGATAAATAGTTCTGAAGAGTTACCATAGCATAAGCAATATAGTGCATTACAAATACCCTCTGGGATATTGCCAACTGTATATCAGCTTTTTTTTCTTTTTAATTAAGAAAGTTACTATAGCTTTTGTTAAAAAGATAGATCTCAAAATATGTTCATTATTTATCAAATCCTTTACTGACCCTTCCTATATACTTAGCATTGGTGAGGCCACATCTGGAGTACTGGGCTCCCCAGGACAAGACAGACTTGGAGTTACTGGTGTGAGTCTAGCTCAGGAACATGAAAATAGTTAGGAGACTGGAGCATCTCATATAAGGAGAGGCCAAGAGGTTTAAAATAATATTATCTTCATGTAAATAGATGTGGACATACCACAAAAACCTGTCAAAACTTAATTCTGTTAAAACTGAGCTTCAAATTAAAGTTGCTTTCAGCTGTTGAAAAAAACTCCTTTTATGAACAGCTCTATGAGCTGATTTTAAAAAAATTATATATGTCACTGCAAGACACAAATAATAAATGAGGACAGTACAACTATATGAAAGATAAAACACATTTGTAATATGACAAGGGAAAAATACTTTTCTTAAAATATTCTTGAAGTTACCAAAGTGCCATTGTTTTTTGATGTAGCAGTCTTTACTTCCATTGACCAGCAGTGATTCTTCGCAGCTGCTGAAACCTCTAGGAAAACAGTTTTCTCTGTTATTACGAAATGCTAATACTGCATTTGCCTTAACAATTGGTAAAACATTGAAATTACAGTTTTAAGGATTTCCAATGTCAGTTAAATTAGCCAAAATATTTTCATCATTTCTTTTTTAGCTTGTGTGGTGAAAAAGTGACCTTTTGTGCTTCTGCATTTTGCAGTTAGGTGTTTTATTTTTTAGAAACTAACAATAGTCTTTGTGAAAATCTTGAGATATCAAGAAGGCAAAATAAATTTCTTGACTTCTGAATATTTTAAGAAAAGGAATAAATTAACAGCTGTAAGAATATACCTCTAATAAAGACAAAGCTTAATTATCATATATAAGCACCACAGTGGGTAACATTCGTAAGTAAGTGGTATAGGAAGGAAAAGGGGCTTTAAAGGAAAACATTTTGTTTTGCATCACGTGTTGTGAACTCAATATTAATATTCTTACTTCTGTTGAGAAGGAGTATCTTAATCCTCGACTAATCTGGTTGAAACCGATAAAGGTTATGCCAAAATGGTCTAAGAGTGCATCTGAGCTGCCTCATCATCCTACTTTATGGGGAAATATGGATATTCGTTGTTCCCCCCACACACATACCTTGCAGGAGAATGTGTGGGAAATACAGACCAGACAAGAGTTGCAGTGCACTCTGGTGAGGTCTATGGTGTTGGGGGGCAGGAGAAGGGAAGGTGTAGAGACCCTGCAGCACAACAAAGAACTTGCATGCAACTTAGTCTTAACATAGGAGACTGTTAGATGGTGAAGGTACTGTACTATTCATTCACTGCAAATGAAGGTAGCAGTCCAAAGTCTTAGAATATACAGCAACATGGTAAGTAAGGAAGGTTGGATAGGAGGGTAGAAATGCATATTTGAACTTGGTGTCCAGACACATTTATGAATCTGTGCCTAAGATTCTCGAGCAATTCAGCAGACGGTGGGAGTGGCAAACTTTTCCAACTCTCACTGCAAAACACAATTTCATATACTGTCTAGGCTGTCACGCTTCCGTGGCTGACAAGTGAAATTTTCTTTGCCCCTCTGTGCCTAAAGTCTAACCCCCATTTAAGACTTCAGGTTGCACCAGCAAACAAAACCCCCACACTTATATGTATATCCACTTCACATAGGAATCACAGACAGCTGAACTCCACTTACAACTGACAAATAAATGTATCCATTAAACTCAAAACAGACAAATTTGTACATTGTCAGGTCAACTGCCAAATTGTTTCTGATTAGGTGGACTCCAGGAGTCTCTTCACCAGGCCCTTAAAGTTTCAGCTAGAGACTCTCAGCTCATTGTAAATCCTATTGCTACAGATTAAATCTTGCAATTTTCTACAGTTATCTCTGAGAAAGTTTGGATCCATGTATTCTTCAAAGGCACATCTGAGCCTGCACAGTCCCAAGAAATTTCCATAGGAATCAGTTACTCATGTGCTGACCTAGTCCAATGCATTCAGCCGAATATTTTTGAATGTTTCCTGTCAGATGGAAAATGTTTTGTTTTAAATGGCAAATGGATGCCCTGAAGAACTGTCAGCTGAAAAAAGCCTCAATTCTTAATCTGGTATACTGAAACCTTAAACACACGTAAATCTACACAGATATGCCAGTATCTACATTGCCAACTAAAAAAAATAAATAATAAACAGGAAAAAATATTTTAAACCTGTGATTTATTAATTTTTAAATGTTCACTCTCAGCTGATGCAAAAATACCAAGATTAATCACTTCATTAAAGCATATATCACTACCAGACATACCTGAATAAATTTCACTCTTAGTAACTCATGTGGTAATTGTATTAAAGTAAGAAAAAAATCCAATCAGCATCAAACGAACCAGAATTTGACTCAGTAAGCATCAAAATGATTTTTCATTAATACATGATTTATTTGTATGGTTATATAATGAATAAATAAATTGTCAGTGCATTTTAAACACAGATAAGGAAGATGGAGAGCTTTGCAAATCCCACCGTGACTTAATTCAGCAATATTCATCAGGAAGATCCACAGAAAAACTGATTTAGTGCTGGCAGCAACATAGTGACTCTTCAGTTAGTTTGGTACAACTGGGAAACATATCCATCTGACTTGTGGCAACAGCCAAACAGAAGTAGAAAAATATGGTATCCAAAACGATCATCAAGATTTTAATAATGTAAGGAATTCTGAACTAAAAGTCAAACCACAATAGTCTCTGAAAGTATATGTTTATGAACATTTAGGTTAATGATAATTCATGAAGGCATATGAAAACTATAAAAACTATAGCCATGCTACATGCTTCTTCATCTACAGCCATGCATTCTCAGTAAAGTCCATGGGAGACTGCATTATATCTAAGTTTCAAGCAAAAAGCAAAATAAAAGAAATGTTTGCAATAAACACTGAAATCTTAATTACCATTCTTCAATGATTTTTTGATTTTAATTTATATTTTAAATAATGCTTGGAACTTTATGCAGTAAGCAATTAAAGAATTTGAACCCTCCAGTGGTTCACATATGGAGAATGATATGTAAAAGAAATATCAATGAATGAATAGTAGAATCTTTTATATCACCACGATTTAGGACTGGTACCATGGAATTACCAGGAAAAGTGTTTTTTTTCACAATGCACTCTCCGAAAACAGTATCCTCAATATTCCAAAGTGTTATAAAGAAAAAAGAACAAACAAGCAAAATAAGAAGAAGAAGAAAGCAGGACCATGCTGTTCACCCACGCACCTGGAGGAACAACTCCAATACCATCATCAACATCATAATCTGAGATGTCACTATCACTGATTGGCCGAGACCCTGCACAACAGTAAGGTAAACAAATACCTGAACATCTGGTCGTGTTATGAAATGTAAAAATATGTTCATTTAATATACTACTGAAATTAAAATGTCAATTTTAAGTCTAAACAACAGAGGAGGAGAACTGAACCGCAGTGACTGACAGTGACATTTCACAAGGCAGCTGAGCCAATTTAACATCTTACAGCTGCTGCAGCCTCCTTTCCCCTTCTCCTTCTCTCAAGTCCTCAGTAATCCTGTACTAGAATAGTTTACCTCACGAAACCAGCAAAAAGTTAACTCAAAGAAAAAACACACTTCTGTGCTATTTCAGTGAGTAAGCTGAGTCAGCTTGCTGAACAGGAAAGGAGAGGTGGCAGCATATGGTGAGAGAGGGGAAGAGGAAACAGCACTGCCAGCTTTTAAAAAAGTTAAAATATCTCATGAAAACTGGCCTTTAATTTGCTCTCCCCATATACATATCCTCATGCATCAATTACAGCAGTATCATAATTTTATAATTAATTCCTGAATGTGCACCAATTTCCTTCGCATTGACTTCCATGTTTAAGAAAAATCAGAAAAATAGCTTGGAAACTTATTTTAAAATAACCCCCTATGTCCTTATGTCTAAACAAATCTTAAATTAATTTAAATGACCAGAGAAGCTACAATATGCAAATATTTCAATACATTCATCATTTTAATATGCCTCATACAAACCTGAAATGGGACTCCTCAAAATAGTACCTCCCAAATACACGCACACAATTTCTCTTTGCTACAGAAGCACGGTTCTCATCGATTGTACAATGAGCATACTGGAGGTAGAGACTAACTTTATGATGAAAAGTGGGTTTAAGCCTTATAAGTTTAAGGACTTTTTTTAAAATAGCTATTTATTATTTTAAAAAGTATACAACAATGATGAACTTCATCTTTCTACTTAAAAGGAAATTTATGCAAACGAATGTTTGAACAATTTTCTTTTGCTAGTGAAAACCAAACTAATTCCAACAGGTTTCACATACTTGAAAGTTACATGCCACAGGTGAAAGGCTGCCATGTCATAACATCACAATTTGCATCTCTTCTGTCACACATTTTCATTATGCTTAAAGACTATGAAACAGTATTTTTATCTTTTATATGAAAGTTAAATACTATTACACCATATTCAGCTTTAAAACTTAAGAGATTAATAGAATTTGGACCTACTTTGTAATTTTTTGCTAGCGCTTTCTCCACCATGAACATGTCTTCTTGGCATGAAAGGTGATGGTTGAGGCAGAGGTAGTGAAGATTCATCATGTGTCTGTAGCTTATACCAATGTGGTTCATCATCTAAAAGTGCTGTCTCCAGCTCTATAAGAATCTAGTAGAAAAATTATCAGGTTTTAATTATGCTTCCAAGGCACACACAAACACATACATAAAATATATTATGTATATGTATTTAAAACCAAACAATGAACTCGGGAGAAATGTGATTGTATGTATCACCTCTCCAAGAAATTCACTCTCTTCTTCTTGTACTCTTGGCTGATCCCATACTGTTATTTCAAGCATTCGTTCTCTAAAATCTCTACGATGTACATGTGAGTAGAGAAAAGCTTGGTTCCATTTTGGCTCTAGACTTTTCTTTACTGTTTTGGTCCTCCTTTTACTCTTATCACTGAAACATAAATATTTGTTGTAAATTGTTTGTAGAGATAAATCACAAAATCCCATTCACTCATCAGCACTTACTGTTTTCATTCTTTCTGATCTGATAATGCTTAAAACAGAAAAGTATTTGCTGTACAGTCGACCAAATTCATCTAAAGGTCCACACAGTTAATTTGTTACTGACTTGCATGAGTCAAGTGCATTTTTTTTGTTATAATTAATCTAGCTCTAATGAATTATAAAAAGAAATTCTTTACTTCATAACAGCTCATTTAGACGTTGATTCAAAACATGGTAAATTACAACACAATTTTCTAAATTTAAATACTACCTTCTGTCTGGAAGAAAATACATTTTTACATAAGGATTCCTGGGGCGTCCATCTACTCTTGGTGGCAAATCTGTTGCTTGAAGAACATTTACTATTAACTGATGTCCCACTTTGTCGTACCACAGTTTAACCTACAAGAATCCAGTTACCAGAAAACATTACTGAAAATGGAGAACACACAGAATTTTCAGAGTGCTTCACATTAACCACAATGTAAAAGCAACCATTGTTTTTTTCAGGAGACAATGAGATACATTTCATTTCAAATCCCTTAATAGTTAAGTTAGATGGAAAAGATGATAGTATATACCAAAGACTTTTGTATTTACGACAGCTGAATTAAATGTTGGTGCCTGACTATACTTACATTGTTTATTGGACTCACTATGTAATCTTTTATGTATGAGTGCATTTAAAAGCTACATTCAAATAGGAAGCCCTGACCGTAGCTAAACTCTAGGCATCATGGAAATCTACTCTGATTTGTCACCTTGCAAATGTTCTTATGAAAAATATACTATACCGCTAAATCATTTCTTCAGAGTCATAACATTATGAAATCTTTGAGCCTGCTGTATACTTAGAAGTTGATACGATCAATATAAAAAAAATATAAGAACATATGAAACAAAGTCTAAGTACTCACAGTATATTTAATAAGCACAGCTTCAATTAGTATTACAGACAGTTCCAGGACGTAGTGTGTATCTGAATTAAAATGCATTACTGAACAGTGTAACTCTTAACAAATACACAGCTCTTTAAATGCTCCCATAAAGATAAATTGATATTATGCTTGTTATCTGTGGATTACTGGGCATGTACAGAAAAGTCACCATTTCCAATGCAGAGGGTAGAGGATGACAAGTTACAAGCACTTTTATGGGCTCCTCTCAGTGTAAATGCCTGTGCTCTGAGGTGTATTAAGGCAACAATTCTGTACCTCTGCTGTGATTACAGTGATGGTTTGTGAGTGTGCACAGAGGGTCTTAAACATTTGAAAGATGTTAGTCTTTACCAACAACACACATTTCTCTTGACCTCCCAACAGACCTTGGGAATGCAGAGGGCCAAGGGACAAGCAATTCATAGATTTTTCATTAACAACTGAGGGAAAACAAAACATGCTCACAGAAAGCTGCCCTGGTAGGACTTGTGGTGCATCCCGTAGGGCTCCAGGGCTGGTTGGAGATATAACAGAAATAGAAGGCCTTTCCATCTTCTGAGATTCAAAAGAACTTGAACCTAAAAGTACATGAGAAACATTAACTTTCCATTCAAAATTTTGAAGAAAATTTGGATAACTTATGAATTCCTTTTTCTTTGAATTGTATAAAATTTGTATGTGTACACAGTATAACTAGATTAGTGTACAGAAAGATTTAAAACTGATGTAGATAGCACGGTGAAAAAGACTGTCTGGATACCCTTATCCCAGATTAAACATCCCAAAAATCTCAGAGCCAATGCAGTCTCCCAGTGCTCATCTTTCAGAAAATTCATAGCTGAAACAATTGTGCTGGGTACAAGACCATGCTTAGCGAAAAGAACGAGGTATGTACTCACTAGACTCTAATGGGGGGTGAGAAGTCTCGGGAATCCGTGGAATATCACTAAAATGTGAATATACACATAGGAATTAGAAACAATGGAGATGACCTTCTGCTGCAACAGATACGTTTCTGGGACACTTTTTTTTAGAAATATAGATATGTTTCTGTTCAAATGGGTTACAAGGAAAGAAAGAGGAAATATTTAAAGACGTATTTTCCACTAGCATTCATGAAAATCTTACTAATGCAAACTACTACTTTCAAGTTAAGGAACTAACAGATGTAACAATATAAGCACTACAATGTTAATATTGTGGATGGGTTCCACAATATTTTTACACCAGAACAATGACGTTAAGGAGATTTTATGAAGAGAAAGGTGGCAAAATGCAGTATAGCTATGAATGTTCAACTATTTTTTTGAGGAAAAAAATAAAAAAAAACCAGTCAGATTAACTCACTAGTAGTATTTATATAAACGTCTCAAGGAGTTCACGGAATGAAACTGGTGAAAATGTCTTATATAATAAGAAAAGAAAAAGCAAATAATATTAGCAACGTTAAACAAACAAAAGAATAATGTATTTCTCGAAAGGTTAAAAAAAAGCAAACTGTATTACGATTGGGTATGGACATTTTTTGACACAAACACATCCAGCACATACACAGGTATAAGCAAAATCAAACTGGTTAAGTCCACACATATCTATAAAAATTTTGGCATCAACAAATTTACTCTTCCATCAAAATATATGGATGATGATAGCTTGTGACTCTCTTCTGTTCTCAGCAATCATTGAAAATACATTGTGAAGGCAAAAAACAACAGTTCTTGTACAAATATTAACAAAGAAGCGAAGCAGGAAAATGGAAACAAAGTTCTTCAGTCAATTACTTGAAAATATTTTCATCTACACAAAATAATCCAAAATTGGAACTACAACAGCATTTCTGAAGAACCTTTACAAGATTTTAATTCTGAAGTTGAGCATTTTAAAGGTATTCGGGCATTTCTCTGCTCAGTGAAGCACCTTTTTACTGACTTGGAAGTCAATAGAACTAAGACTCCTGGGTATATAATGGTCACGAAAAAGAAAGGCACACTTAGGTCAGAAAAGGAATAGAATAGTGCCCAGTCAAATGGTCTTAAATTTGTTTTTCACTTGCTGCAATTTAGACTTGTATGTGTTTTAAAAAAGTCTATTTCAGCTTCCAGTTAATGTCTGACATCAGCTTACATCTCATATCACTCCACAAGAACGTGCTTCTTTTTGCTCTTGACTTTGCAATTCAAGAGTAACAAAGATTCCTCAAACTCATGGAAACATAACTGCATTACTTATTCTTGACATGACATAGTAGTACATCACAAAAATATTAACAGATTAATGACATGTTCCACAGCGGGGCTGCTGTGCAGACTTCTGCCTCTTAACATACTCTCCCTTCAATTTCCAGGGCAGTTCTCATCAGTCTGAAATACTTACTTTGCATATTCCAACTGATTTCTCTGTTCAACACATTTCATTTGCAATGTTTTCTTGCGCTATAATATGAACACTCTTGTCTGCAGTACAGCATTGTTTGTAATAATATCCCATTTAGAATATCTAAACGAGGGCTCATATGCACAAGGAGTGTTTCAACATGGACAGTGCACCCTACTGTGTCAAGCTTCGTAACTGCTGAGTGGGTGAAAATATGGTTAAGTTGACGGTATTTTCCTCACTTAGAGCTGGCAATACAAAAGTCCTTGCCAGTTAAAGGGTAAATGACAAAAATAATCAGATCTTTAAGACTTTACTCACCAGATAGGAAAGAACTACAAGTGTAATTTTTTAATGTATTTTTCTAAACCCCTTGTAATTCTTATGAACAACTGACTGAAACAGTGGAAGCCAGAACATAAATTTCAGTTCCTGACAAAACACATGGTTTGCAATAGAAATGTTATTTGGCAGCTTTCACCACATTCATCCCCACCATATTAGCATCATTCGCCCTCAGGAAATCTCTAAAACTTTATAGTACAATGGAAAGCTTTTATCTATATATATAAAAATCACAGAACAGAATCATAGAATGTGTACATAAAAAGTGTATGTATGTGTGTGCGTGTATATATATATATTTAAAATTATTGCTAGGAAGTCTTCTCTTCCCTAATATATTTATCACGTTTAAGTAGAGCTCCACACAGAATTGCAAGACACAGAAGCAAAAAAAACCCATAAATTAAGTATGCAATACAGTACTGATCACCAAACTCGTGCCAGAGTATCCTAAAAAGCTCTGTAACAGTTCTGCTTTCTGCTATTGATTTCAAAATGGACATTAAATAATTCAAAGCCATGCTTCTGTTCATATTTAAACCACTTACATATTCAATAAACCACTTGACATAACCATTTCTTAAATATTATATGCCCACAAGAAAATCACTAGTATTATGTCTAGTGACTTTATCAAATGTGTGAGTGGTAATTTTTCTTTTAAACATTGGCGGTTTTATTAAAGAACGAAAATTCTAAAAGGAAACTAATTTAAAGCTTGTTAGGTAAGAAAAAGAGTCTTATCTAGCCTGCTCTTATGGATTGCAGGAAATATTCTAACACTCTGATTTATAAAAGTAGCTCTTCAGAAGAAATAGTCAAAACCTCACGATTTATAATCTTCAAAACTAGACTAGTCAAAGCAAATGGAAATAACAAAGTAGGAAATAGTGCACCATTTATTGAAAATAAGAACAAAAGTTTGCTCTGCTTCCAGAGCAATGTGAATGTCATAAAAGCAATGTCAGACACATTCCAGCAAAGAACATCAAGCTTTGTATTTCCATCTCTATCCTGAAAGGCAAAGGTTTTGTGTGATATTCTGTGATTTATATATGACTACCTCATGTCTGGATCCTTCCAAACCTCAATGAATACACAAATTAAGCCAAAGTACACCTTAGGTTGAGACTACTCTGTGCAGATAAATGGTTTGTGAGGAACATTATTTTGTAAAACATAGGAACAGCTATAATTTCTGAGGGCTATAGTCGAGAGCTTGATCACTGAAGACAAACCAAAATCAAAATGTGGTTGTACCCACACTTCTTCAGGTTGCTCTAGGGACAGAAGCATTGTCCTCTACACCCTACAGAGTCTTCAGAATTTCTGAGTACCTATTCCCAGTGCACATCCTCCTATTTCCAAAACAGTTCCATCCCATCAGAACCTGCAGACCAGTCTGCACTTTGCACTAATTACATTACTGGAGTGACTCTCTGGAATTCAGTACTGTCTGGTTTATTACGAAGGTTCAACATCCTTGCAAGGACCTAGAGCACTGTAGCAATCCCTGCACAGAGGACCTGAATCACACCAGCGAAACAACAATTTTGGCAATATTATCTGTGGAAATTCAAGCAAAGATAGCCAGCATCAGGCAAAGAAAACAGAGATAAAGGAAAGAACATTTGTTTTACCTGCACTATCCCATAGAGCTCACCTGACCACCCAAGAGACGGCGAGTTAGTTACCATGCCAGGTTTCTTCTCCAAAAAGCATACTGCCAGAGGATTTTCTATGCTGTCTTATGTTCGTTGCCTCTCGCGTGGTATGCATATTCATAGGTAGCCCTTCCTCTCAGATTTAGATAGCCAACCCACTAATTTTACTTTTTGTACGTTTCTTATCTACCTTGTGTTGCAATCATTAGAATTAGCATCAGCATCAATTAGTTTCTATGGAGTTTTTACGGTACTATTGTGGTTATACTGTTTGTTGTTGTTATGCCTTCATCTGCTAATAGTGTTACATGTTCCACTTTTTTCTCTAATAAACTTCCTACAATTATCCATTACTCAAACCTACATTTGCTGGTAGACACAGAAATCCAAATTTACAAGACTGAGCAAATTATTTAGACATCAATTTTCTAACTTGCAGTCATCTAATTTGTGGGCTTACAGTCCTCACATTATTCACTTAAGCAAAAACTGTGTCATATTGGGGCTTTTTAGACCTAATATGCAAGGACTTTTAAAACAGAGACCATTAGAAATGCTGGTACATTATTTGCATTATTAATAGTGAGAGATAAAAACACTTTAATCATGCAGACGAAATGGCATTTTTCAGGTCTTTCGGGAACCTATTTCCTCATAGGAATTTTAGGTATAATGGATTACCACTTAATGCTGTATCATGCAGCTTTAATTTTGCTGAGTCAGCATCTAAAGTAGACATAAAACTTTGCTATACTAGATTTCTTGGATTAAATAAAATCTGCTATCATGAATTTGAAACAATCACATAGTCTGGATAACAAGACAAGGAGAAGCTGGGGGGGAAGTAATCGGTTAATGCAAGCAAAGCATTAACCATGGATTATAACTAAAAAAAAGAAAAAAGAAAATACTGTGCAGTATGTTCTTTTTTGTTAACTTCTATCAGGATCTCCTTTGTTGTACATCTGATATTTTTTGTTCTTTTAAGATGACAAACAGGTAAATCCCAACCTGATACAAAACAACAAGATTGATACATTACTTCTGGGGAAGGAAATATCTTTAAATTTCAAAGCTATATGCTCCAGTCACTTTGGGACATTATTCGCTCTTCTCAAAAAAAGAAGTCAAGACACAACTCTTCAAGAATAGCGTCATTGTAATATGTAAAAGCATCCATGCCAAGACTCCATTTATCTCAAAATAAAAGCAGCCTCATGTGCTCTATTTTTGGCTCTGTCTAGAAAAAAATACGTATGGGTCATCCAAAGCAAAACTTCACATTTTATTGGTACTATTTCTAGGTGCACATTTTTAGTGTAAAGTTCACTGCTCAGGTTCAGAAACATACTTTGGTTTTGAATGCACATCATGTTCTATGCCTCAGTTCAACAGTTGCACTATTTTCTCGTGATTTTTATTCAAGAATACGTCACTGGAACGTGGTCACTTTGCACTTAATTTTTTGAAGCTACCAGATTTAGAAAATTCATAAACTAAAATAATCCATTTGGTGTAATAATGAAGTTATCTTAAAAGCTGAAGTATACACAACATTTGCAAATATGCTGATAGCAATAAATATATCTAAAGCTCATTATTTAAAATACTAAGTCTAGCATTTTACTTTTACATGAGTTGTACAAATCAGTTTTCAGGTTTTCTTCAATTGAGACATGGAGTTCAAGTCAGGTCCAACATATTTCTTGTCTGCTGAGTTAAACATAAAAACTAGACTTCCCATAATCTTCTTACAGCATTATATTTTTAATTACAAAGACATAGGACTGAATTTGTAATTTTCACTCAGGAACATGTCCTAATTTATCCAACTAAAGAATGTAAAATAAGGTTTCTACTCCCCCACAGTCTCCATCTGGATGGTAATTTTAGCTTTTAACAACCACTGTTATTGCATCAAGCTTTCGTTTTCCATTGGAACGTCAAACTCATAACCGGAATTAGCAACAAATGTTAATTTTATTTAAGTATTTTTAATAGTGATTGCCATTAAAGAGGCAGAACTCACTTGTAAAATATAGCTACACTTGCACAGTATAGATAAAACCAAACATCAAAAGCTGATGTGAAATAAAAGCGAAAAGAATGTTTTAGTCAGAAAGGAAATTAATAGTGATTTTTGTTTCTAAAATGGAAAACTTCTCTTATTTGAGACAAATAAAAACTATAATTAGGACAAAATCTAGCAAATTCAAAAGGAAATAACCATGCATTCATAAAGAGGAAACAGTTTACCATCTACCTACAGAATAGTAGTAGTTACAGACTTATAGTGAGTGCACACAAACTCTTGGAAGGTGACAAACTACAGAGATTTAAACCCCTTGTTTTTTTTTAAACTAGCCAAGAGTCACTTTTTCTTGTTAATCATGTGACTTTCTTCCGCAATATAAATGTGAATTTAGACTATATGATTCATATTCAATCCTGCAAGATTTAGCTCAAAACAGTCCCAATAGAGGTGAAGGAGTATAGAACATCACTAAAACAACTGTGATAAATGTAGGGCCAACACCACTAATCTAGTCAATTTGAACAAATTTTATGATCTAAGGCTTATTTGGAAAATCAAGAATATAAGAATTGTCACCACAAAACCCAAACCTGGATTTATAGTAAGTAAAAATTAAGATTATAAACATAACACCTTAAAGCTAATTTTTGATGAAACAAATTACCTTGATAAATATGAAGGTATATTTGTTTCCACTTTTGATTTTCATGACAGTATCATTTAAGGATAAATACAGCCCTTTCAATTAAGAGTTCTGGTTTTCCTTTTTTGAGGTCCTTAGAGAAGGCCTGTTTAAAATCCTGCTAGCATTGACATATTAAAATCCTGCAGTGCTCAATGGTTGCTGATGCTTCCTTCTCCTCATGAATACTTGTGTAAGTTATTCTGAGTTAATGAAGCTAAAAGCCTGAAAAAATAGATTTTTCTCATACATAGGTCCACTTGATCTACCAATTTTTCTTTGTCACTCGGCAAAAACCTTGCTAGTGCTTTGACCATACAGAAAATAACATCTATACTTTTATATCACTGGAAAGATCCAAGATTGTAAATAGCAGTGAAGAAAATCGAATATACAGAATGTCAATAATAGAAAGTGAATCATATTCCATTACTGAGAGATAAAAAAATGAACTCACAAATAGTCCCTTTAAAACTCCCATTAGTAGAAGTAATAACTGTGCTTAAGAAATAAGTCTTTAGCCTTACCCAATAGGCCTTGAAACAATAATTTCAACTTGAGGTTCTGATTTTGATTCTAAAATAATGTTGTAAACTTCTTCATTTGTAGCTCCAGGTAAGGGTTTACCATTCCATTCTAGAACTTCATCCCCTTGAATTTAAAGAGAAGTTTATCTCATTTCCATATTCTTTTACAAAGAAGTGCAAAACATTTATGAAATCTAGATAACCACATAACGTTGCCCAAAATCCATTAAAAAGCTGTGCTGAAACACAATAAAGGTTTGAGACACTATCCAGCCTCATTTCTCAGAACACGGCTACAATTTGTACACACAAAACATATTAATGAAACCACTTGTGCAAACACATTAAGTTTTTCCAAAATAGTAGAGCACCTGTTATTGTTCTATGATAGGAAAGAGTCTTTTTAAAAGATCTTTTATTAACTAGCAGTACTAAAGTTTGAAAACAGGTTAATCTTCAAAATGAAAAATACAAGAGTCTATTGTTAAGCCTTTTAAAATCATGACATTTTATTACAGTTTATATACCGTGTATTTCAATTTCTCTACAAAAGGGCAGTCTTCACTGTCTGTGTCAAATGAACCAAAAATAAAAGCAAGGAGTGAGTTACTGTCTCCTGAGGATGTTAGGGGGGACAAAGGAAAACATGATGTGAAAGTTATTTAGTTAACTTTCTTCAGCTTGCTGTTTCTGGAATTTAAGCAGTATGTACATTACATTGTATTTTAGCCTTATTATAAAAAGGTGAAAATCTTGAACTATAGTTTCTAAAGAAAGTTCTGTGTATACAATTAAACTGCAGGAAACATAGGTAAGTTTATACTCTTACACGTCATCATATGCAGCAGTCAAAACTTCACAATCACTATATGATGCCCCATATTACTTTCTTTATTGACAATTATTTTATCTTTCTTTATTGACAATGATTTTATGTTTATCACACTCAGTCAGGAACAACCCTTCAGCTGCTGGCTTTGCTCCTTTCTGAGCACATCTAAGCTAAATGACCAAACCTGCACTTGTTAATAAGCCAAGGAAAACTATCCTGACTGAAGTCCTATCTACCAAAACACAGGGCTTCAATTTCTCTTTGCGTTCAGCGATTCTCAGTCCTTTCTCCCAAACAGCCTGTATTTTGGTATTTTAAGAAAGGACTCCACAGAGTATTCCACTGGCTTTCAAAGCATTTTGTCGTTCTTTAAAACGTAAGGGCTTGCTAATGACAGACTTAATAAATGCTTGCTGACATAAGTTTAATGTTCTGCCACGTTGTTTAGCTGAAATCGTTTTAAGTATTTCATAACCTTCTGTCAAGCAGGAAAAGGAATTAGATATTGCCTAGGAATTTCATTTAAAATTCTTACAAGTTAGTGGGAACACACTCAGTTTCTTCTGTAATTCTCACTGTATTTTAAAGCTAACAACTGCTATAAACTAATGCGTTGTTTATCACTAAAATAAAATCTGATTTCTTTAGAGATAATTGGCCTAATTTACAAAAGCATCTGAGGCATTAAAAGCAACAAGATGTGGCCAGCTTTGCAATAGTTGTAACTTAACAGCAAAAACCAACAGGGACATATTCTAAATTTGTAACGCTAAATAAACCTATGTTACACAGCAATGAATCTATCATATTTTGCAGATGACAAAATAGGTGCAACATGGTTGAGAATCCTAAAGAGGAACATATAAGGTGTCTCTGTTGCTATTTTAGAGGACTTTAGCAGCTTTTTTACTTTTGAGAGTCACTAGGAGACAGAACAAGTAAAAAAAAGAATTGCCAGGATGATTAAACATAAGATCATCATAGTCTGGAAGCTAAATTAACAGAAGTGGCTCCAAATATTCTTACTGAAAACTAGATCCAAATGGAGATACGAGTGAAATGTCAGTTCTGTTAGTTCTAACCAGATCACCACCATCGATCTTTTGCTCAGCTTGTCCAGTTCTTGATCTTCTTGACTAGCCAAGCCCTTTTTCACTGTCTCTTTCATCTAAGATGCTGTCTATAAGGCTTACATTCTGATTTCTGCTCTCACTAACAGGCATGGAAACAGGAAAACACCATCCAGATACTCAAAATTTGGACATATGCAAAACCCAACCAGATGCGGTCCTGTGCAACCTGCTCTAGCTGACCCTGCTGAAGCACTGGGGTTTGACTAGAGGTCTCCAGAGGTCCCTTCCCACCTTAACCATTCTATGATCCTGTGATACACTGGTACAAACTGAGGTGAGATGAAGTCCCTGGTCTAAAGTCCCACTGTAGTAGCCCAGAGATGCAAGTCAGTCAGTCAGGGAGCTGTTAGACATCTCACACTGCAGAAGTTTAGGAAAACCAAGATAGCTGCACAAATCTGTCTGGAAGAACCTAAAGGACACCTGCACCCTTATGGAGCCACTTATGCTGGTGAGGCATATATCCCAGAATATCTAAGACACCTGTGAAAAGGCATATTAATACATCTTGCATTCTACCTCCACTTACTGATGCATGTTCAGCAGACATGGGAAGTTTTCAGACCTATGCTGCAAATATCTGACTTGTTTTATATTGATTTCTAAAATAATAATTTGGATTGGGAGACACCTCTGCAAGTCAGCTAGTTCCAACCCCTGCTCAAGGGAGGGCCAACATCAAAGGATAGACCAGGTTGCTCAGGGATTTGACCAGATGAGATGTGGGTGTCTCAAAGGAAGGATATGCAGATTCTCCTCTGGGCAACCTGTTTCAAGCCCTAACTACCCTCTCTAGATACAAGCAAAAAGATTTTCACAAAGAGGATCTCCCTCATCCCGGTTTGTGCACATTGCTTCTTGTGTGACCACTGTGCACCTCTGAGGACAGTCTGGCTCTGGTTTCTCTGCAGCCTCCCATTAGCCAGGTAAAAAAAACAACTAGACCCTCGCATAGTCTTTTCTTTTCCAGTCTGAACAAACCCAGTTCTCTCAACTTCTTGTACACCACATGCTCTAGACCCCTAAGCAACTTTCTGTCCATCTGCCCAACCCAGTCCAGCTTGTCAGTATCTCTCTTGCACTAGAGGAACTCAGATGCAACACAGTACTCCAGATATGCACTGAATAGAGAGCAACAACCACCTCCCTCAACCTCCTGGAGACAATCCTGCTAATACAGCCTTGTACATGGATTGCCATTCACTGCAAGGGTGCTTTGCTGACTCACATTCAACTTACTGTCCTCCAGCACCTCCAGACACTTCTCTGCCAAGCTGCTTTCTGGCTGTTTGGCTCCTAACGCTTACTGTTGCACTGGGTTTTTCTGTTCCTGATGCAAGACTTTATGTTTGCCTTTGTTAAAATTTAGGAGGATTGTACAACTACTCAAAGATCTATTAACTAGCCAAATTTTGGAGGTTTTTCATAAAGATGAAAAAATGTTTTTTCCTAACAGCAAGGACTCATGCATGCCTTTTTTGTGCTTTAGTCCCACACAATAGGCTGAACAGACTTTCATTCACTGAAAACATGCGCAAAGCAATATTTTTTCTGTGAAATTATTTTGTCTCTAAAAATACTTTTAGAAATTAAAAATAGCTTTGACTTAAAACAACCTAGACCAGACATAAGAAATGTAGTATTTCAGTCCAAATAGTTCAAGATTAATGGAGAGAAATTTATTTTCTGTAATTATAACCTGCAGTTAAAATCTGTAAACAACTATAATAACTGGCGCTATCAACTCCCTGTATATTGACATGGTAAAAAAACTAATTAACAAACGCCAAAACAAAGTAGGATATTTTTAGAGACTCATCATCTTTTCTACTTCTTTATTACTATCTGCATCATGCAATTATCCTAAATTCATACAAGCTGTCATCAGAGCTTCTGGATTCCTAAGAAGGTACTGCACAGACTTTGGTTTGCTAAGACTGCACTTGGAAAGTAGTTGCTTAGAGCCATTGTAAAAATATAAACCACTAAGAATTAATTTGAAAATCAACTGCTGTGTGTAGTTCTCGCTTCATTTAGAAGCTTGAAAAGTGCCAGCAGCACAGTCACTTCTTTGTAAGTAAGCGCAGTATATACATCTTATCTAAATGAATTACTTTAAGATCATTTTCTTGGGTTGTTTTCCATTTTTATTTGTAACACTAAAAGTCCATTGTATACACAGTGTATCATCCTTCAGGTGACACTATAGTGCAAGTAAAGTAACTGTAGTGAGTTTGTTTGCCATAATGGAAGAGTTTAAAAAACTGTTTGCATTGCTTCTATAGAGAGTGTAACAAGCAGCTCTTGAGCTAGCAAGCAAAATATTTATCAGTGACACTCGGTCCTGATACTAGTATTCATCAGGAGGGTCTTATATTTTGCTTATACATCCAAGTAATTGGAGTTAATAATAAATTAGAAATGCAGACAACTGTGGCATAACAACTTTAGAGCACTGTCCTGTATTTTAAAAATATTAGCATATCACATGACCAATGTTAATATAAATTAACAGCTATATTATAAAAAGCCTTAATTAAACGACAGTGTATTTGGTATGCAACTGATTGATTTACCTGCTCTGAGATGCCCCACCACATCAGCCAAGCTACCTTTCTTCACTTTGGTAATAAAGGCACCGAGTCGTCCCAGTTCTGTCATTTTTCCTCCAACAACCTGGTTAATCACAAATTCGTGAGCTTCCAAGCCACAAACCAGACATCATATCAACATATCATCATATCAACAACAAATATACAGACAGGTCAATTTTCACAATATTTTTAAAACTAAACTAAAAATATGCATAAGCAAATCTATCATCAATTTGGGCTTTACAGAGACTTAAAGACAAAGTTAAAGATACAAAAAACCCAGATCAACTTGAAAAGAAGTAAAGCTGACAGACTGAATAAAATTAATCTTCGTTTTAATGTGTTTGACTAAGCAATCTTACACAATTTGCTACGTATCTAGATTTGTTGCAGAAAGAACTTTTCTTAATAAATAGTCAAGAAAATGTACTTTTTGCAACAAGGTGTCTTATGTTCTTACATTTAAATTGCAGGTGCACATCAAACCAAACGTATGAAAGTC
This sequence comes from Opisthocomus hoazin, assembly GCF_030867145.1. Taxonomy (NCBI): domain Eukaryota; kingdom Metazoa; phylum Chordata; class Aves; order Opisthocomiformes; family Opisthocomidae; genus Opisthocomus; species Opisthocomus hoazin. Next base: position 97,199,125 of record NC_134415.1, read on the forward strand.
TCCAAATGCAATTGGTACAACAATTAAAAACGTAGCAAATACACTACTATGAAACATGGGCAAACAGTTCACAAAAGCACTGCTACTGCTAAAACTCAGGCCCTCTCATCCAAGCACACGACAGAACAAAACAGCAACTTCTGGCTTCTGCTAAACAGAACTGAATAGAGCTGTTTTTGAGATGACTGCATGATACAGAGATCAGGAAAACCAGAAAAAAAAAAAAAGGTGCCCTCCAGAGATTAGATTTTTAATAAAATATAAACCAAGAAAATGTAGCCTTGCTGACTTGCTATTCTCTATCTTACTCTCTCCATTCAGGTGTTTTGTCAGGAACATCCTGTGAATTTTATAATAAAACAAAACAGTGCAATGCTGGTTCATTTGGTATTATTTCACCATGTTGCAATTACAGGAACTACTATGAGCTTTAATACACATATGTATCTAAGCAGATGCAGAAGCCTACCTGCGAACAAGGTTGTCACAAGCCAATCCGTTAAATTTAGCCAGTGAGGGGTTCAGTTCATATCATACAAAAATGAAGTTTGAAAAATCAGACAGAACCTATCCAATCTACATTTCCTACTAGGACCAACCTTTTTTCCTCACATATTGAAAAAAATTGCTTGCTGCCAGCAAAAATCAGCCTTGTGCTACAGACTACCAGACATTAAGTAGAGTGAAGCTGTTCTCTATATCCCCACGCCACATGATCTCACTTCAAGGTGGATAAATGGCACTTACCCAGGACATGCCATTACCAAGTTCGCAAGGTTCTTTCCTGATTTAATTCCCACCATGACAAACAGAACCGACAACCCACATCTTCATCAGATGTGAGGGACTCAACTATCAGACAACTATACGCAAGGAGCAGTTCAGTGTCAGCACCCTTTGAAGCAGGCTCTGTCCTAAATGGACAGGAATGTTTCATATTTTGCATGGTTTTTGTTGTTCTCAGGGGGGAGAGGAAGACACCCAAATTAAATCATCTCAGTCATTTTTGGAGCTCCACGTAGTAAAAAACATACATGGAGCAAGAAACTCTTGAACTGGCACACCGTACTCCCCACCAGCTTCAGAAGTAGCACACTCTCTTTAGTGTTACAGCAGTTTCAGGACACAAACCCAAAAGTCCACTACAAATGACTTATTTAGGGATTTAAATCAACTGGACAGTGTTCCCAGTATCTTAACATTGGGGCACCAGATTAACTGGAATTACATTTACTATAATCTCTACTATGCTTTATATGGTTTCTTTGCAAATTTTTGTATAAATGTTTAGTTTCTTTCTACAAAATTTCTGTTTCTGAATGGCTGCATGGATTTTAAACACTGACCTTGTAAACATTTGCATCTGGATGACATTTGTGTGTGTGGATTATGAAATGACTGAAATGCAAACAGTAGAGCTAGAAAAGGCAGGACTCCACTAGTGCATTGCAATGTGCAGTGTATATCTTGCAGACGGAAAGCTGAATAAACATATACTTTTTAATCTGAACAGTTCAGCTCCTTTGCCATGGATGAGTGGAATACTGCACAGAAGGATAATTAATCTGTATAACTTTCAAAACTTGATAAAAATGTGGAACATATTTTTGTCAAATGACCATAAAATTGGATAGTCCTCTGATTTAATGTATTAGACCTCTAGCTCTAAGGTCAGTGGAAGTTTCTTTCGTTTACCATATAAACCACGTAATACTTACTTTTAGTCCCAACAATGCACCTGATTCTTTTGGCATGGTTGTTCTTTTGTTAAGAATAACACGCCCAATTAAGCGATCGCCCTCTTTAGAAGGCTGCCACGTTACTGGATGCTGTTCAAAAAACAAGTAGTGGAATTAAAGAAGTGTAGCTACTTTCCTGTATTTCAATACACATTTACAAACCAACGAAATTTCTGGATCATTATATCACGGTAGACACAAACATTCTTCAGCTGTGTTACCTATTGCACCTAAGCTTTCTATTACTCTATCTGCTGGACTATACGCACTGTAAAAAAACCTCAGTACGAAGTCTGCAGGTAGAACTACTACAATTCAAAGTTCAATACAATTAAACATTTAAAACATATCTTAGGTCACAAAATTAAATATTCACTTTTAAATTCCATGACCCCCAAAAGTGCATTCGTAAATTCTGTTCCTTAGACTAACATACATATACCCCTCTATCATATGGGCTCACTATATAATAAAAATCCACATGATCCTTTCCCATTCCAAGTCAACAGAAAAAGTCATTAATTTCTCCCACAGCAGCATCACACTCATAGCTGCTTTTGTGGTGTGTAGTTAAATGTAGTATCATGTCTATAAAAAGAATACAATTCAAGTTAAAATTCAGGCAATTTTACTAGTATAGATTTTGATTAAAATTTCTTTCTGATTTCAATTTCCATCATCCACTAAACCAAATTTTCATATACTTTGTATAGAATAATTTTTTTACAACAAAATATCTGTGCTGAACTGAAATAATCAAACATTTTAATTCATACTCATAAACCTCTTTTTCCACATTCCTTACCGAACTAATAGGGGATGTCTCCCTGCTGTGCCACGTGGCAGGATCCAGCCAGTAATAATCCAAGTCACCTGGAGGAATATGAATAGAAAGAAATGTGTAATCTCTCAAAGATAGATGTAGGAATGATTACTTCTGCACGCATGAATTTTAATGTGCAATAGTTTGATGAAACAAATACAAAAAACCTGTATTATGATTCAAATTAACTTATATCAATTTGAAAACAATACAGCCTGATAATATAAAAACAAAAATACATAATAATGCATTTATCTGGACTTCTGCTTTTTCACAAATTGCACTCAGAATCAGTTGTACACTCCGGCCGTTTTTGAGTTGCCCAGTCATCTTCCAAGAATGGACCCCAGCGCATTGCATTCACAGCCCACTACCCACCCCCCATTCCATAACAAACACAAAGGACTACAGCTAATAACATGAGAGAGAATACTCCACAAAATAGTCACCTAGCTACAGTTAAGGTCAGAACAACCACACTTAAGAACCTGCCAAGCAGTTGATCAATACTGTGACAACAGGTACTGTACAGACGGAGCAGCACAGGAGCTGGCAAAGGGTAACAGAGCACCAGGCAAAACAGCCACACAAATAGAGCAAATAGTGCCAACAGCAGATACGAGGTTGCAATCTTTCATTTTGCTTAGGAGAAACTTACACACCACGTACATCCAGAACAAACCATGAATTACAGTGGTCTGGAAGCCATGAGCCCTTTGGGCCAAGGAGGGGAACTGTGGGTAGGGTTTGGGAGAAAAGACAGCCAAGTGAAACACCACAGAGAGTATATATGAATTCATGGAAAGCTAAGGAAACCACAGTCTGACTTAATGTATGACAGCTGTAGAGGCTGAGTCAGTAGCAAAAAACTACCAACTTCACCAGCAGTTGTCTGTGATGGAGGACTGATATCAATGTGCACTCCAAGGAGGAAAAGGACAAGGCAGGAACTGCAAGAGGAAGAATATCGGGCAATGCAATTCAGAGTGCAATTTTCTTTACAAAGAGGAAGGGTGCAGGTGACATTGGGAATGATTTCTGCGCTAGCACTAGTTTTAAACAGAATACACCTGTGAGGTCTGAACCTTGACATTATTTCATCCCTTTTGGCATTTCCACAGCATATTAATAAAATGCAATAGTGTCATTACAAATGAGAATGAAAACTCTTCCTAAAGCTTTCTAGCAATAACAGTAGAATATAAAAGCTTGACCTGAAATAACCAAGAGATATTTTTGAATTTTATCTGAGAAAAAGTAGATGCTTCTGCCATTTAGCTTACCATGCCTTTAAACACGCGAAAAAACAAAACCCCCACCAAACCAAAGCCTAAACTAACACTTCAGAGGTTAGTTTCAGACCCTGAAGGAAATACAGCCACCTCTCACTGAGGTTTATATCCATACCTGCACTTCTGGCATTTTTCACCCTCACTTTGGCAGAGAACCTTGGTCACTTGAAGTACGTTAGTGGAATGGTTTGCTAGCACTGCTTTTTGAATTCTCAAGTGATTTTTGTTTTCAAGTATTTAAATAATTATGTCCCAGAGTTAGTTTTCGTTACAGAACAACTACTCACAAGCTTTCCTAACAACATTCCTACAAACTCTTTACCAATCATTTAAAAGTCACCGGGTAAAAATCCTACTTTTTCATTAAAGTCAGATACTTACTGCTGATACCCTCTGCACTCTCAATATGCTGTATGTCTTCAGAAAACACATTTTCTTTATTATGTACACTTTAGACAATACATCTTCACTATGTTATCTTATAAAACACGTCTCTAATACTACTGTCATATCACTACTCTTACTAGCGCTCAGGCATTCAACACAAGTCGAAACAAAGCACTCTTCTAGCAAGAAAAAAATATACATTTACATGAAGAGTTTATTATTTTTGACTCTTTTTCTACAAGTATTTAGATGCTAATTATGAAATACAAGTTGTATCACTTCGTAATCTGTAAAATCCTTAATAGTTTTATGAACTACATGATCATATGCATAAGCATATTTTTAATCAGCTTATTTTCATTTTTAAACAGCTTATTTTCATATGCATAACCACACGAGACAGCTTGCAGTTGCATCAGCTACCGCATTTCTGCAGTTTTGGAGAGCTTAACTTCACATTGAAGATCTTTTAGTTTTATGTTTAGCATCACTCCTTGCACCTTTATAGACTTCAAAATTGCAACAAGAACAACAACAAATCCACAAATCAGCCTGTCACCCCAAGTTCTGGCAGTAAGCCAGAACTGTGGCTCAGAAGCCAGTTCTGTGGCTCAGAACTCTCCAATTTTCTGTGACGGACTCAACAGTAACACCAAAAAGCAACTTCTCCTGTGTGCGCCGGCCTGCCACAGGCAAACCACAACATATTTTGCCTCCATGTTTCACAGCTATTTGCTCAGCAATAGAGAAATGTTCAAGGAGGAATAAATGTCAGCTCCAGCTTGCAGGCATATGCATCCAAAAGGTCAAAAACATTTCTGCTCTTTTCCCTGTTGCTCCCTGCTCTCTTCCTTTCTTCCTTCCCCAGCTTCGGCTTCCGGGTCCAAGTTAGCTTGCTGTTCTTCCTGTTGGTTATTGTGTATCCATGACCACTTGATTCATGCATCCAGCATCCTTCCCCACCAAGTCCCTGCTACAGAAAGATCCTCTCATATGTCTTCTGTCTTGGCTAAACTGCTAATTCTCCCGTCTTCACCAACTATCTAGCCTTCTCTGCCTTTCTTCCCTGTCCATTTTTCTGCCATCATCCACCTTCTGCCTCCTTCTGCTCCTGGCTTCAGTGTCCTCTCTTTAGGCTGTGTATTCTAATCCCTCCTTCCCCTTACGCCCCTCGACACTAAGCTACATCCTCGCAACCCCCTCCTCCCCACACATACGCCTTCAGCTTTCTGTCCCTTTCACCCCTCCGGTCTGTTCTGCACTTTGGTAAATTCCAAGCCCCCAGATACATCCACTGCAGCCAGCCAGGGCCATGGTCCTTTCGCCCCCTGCTCTCAAAAGCTGAGAGCAGGAACTGCACTGCAAAGGCGGTGGAACTGAGCAGGAGCATTGACGATACACTGGTGTAATCGATGGCCTTGCTGGACTTGTCAATGCAAGATGAAAGACAAACTCGGACTCAGGCATCAAGAGCCAAAGAGTTAACAAAGCGAGCAATTGACTTGTGTTTATCTTATCAGACAGAAGTAAGGGGGGATAGCCCATCACTGTAAATCCAGTGATCTGTGGGGAGCGGCGAAGGCTGTGCAGCCAGATGTTGCTTTGGATAAAAAACAGATGGCCCTCCTGAGCACATACCAAGATGCCCACGTGTCAAACTGCTGAGTCCCGCTTGTGACGACACGACATTCCATGCCAAGAGCCAATCGACACACAATAATTGACTGAGTCCCACCTCGCAAAAAGATTTTCAAAGGTATAAAATTTGGCACTTGAAAAACTCTCTTTGGAGGAGGAGCCAAGCGAGAACTCTACCTAACAGATGGGTTGATGAGCCTGAGCCTCTCTTCCCCCCCCAAGAAGGGACGCCTTTTTGGCAAGAGTCGCGCCTCTGACTTTGTCAGACGTATCCCCAGGAACACATTGTTAACTAAAGCACTAAATTATTACTTTGAGCTCAACTTTTGTAGACAGTGCATTTATCAATGGCAATCCCGAATCTGTGATACCTGTTGCTTGAATAAATTACCTATTGTTTCAACTTTGCGAAACTGTTTCAGTGAAAGTCCTTGGAAGGGCTCTGGCAGACAAGTTGAATCTGCTAAGTGGCTACACACTTAACCTCTTAGACAGAAACCGTTGACCAAGTCTGGGACTAGGAGTAGATCCAGCCACACCTAGACTCCTCTCTGAGAGAGAGTTTAGAACATAAGGGGGTCTGCTCTGAACCTCATGACTCAACTGGAGGGCTCTCCTTTTGCCGCTTATCAGACTCCCTTACCCCTTTTAACGCAACAATTAGGAATGCATAAAAGGCAACTTTCAAATCAAAATTCTTGACTGAAAGTGATGGGTCTACAATTAGGTGAATATTTTAAAAGCTGCAAAAATGCATGAACTGGGGAGAAAAGAGTCCACATTCTTAAAAAAATCACTGAATTTTTAAAATCCATTAAAATTCAGTATGAAATAGACCACTGGCATGCAAACTCTTGGGTGAATGTACAACTGTAAAAAAGGCGTCTACAATCGAAAGTGTCAGTTAATCTACATCCATAAAAACTTATAGCATAGAACATGAAAACTAAAACATAAAGGAACAAAATCCCCAAATGAGCTTGAAAAGTATTTAATGCCAGCAACACTGACACCAGGCTCTTGACATCTGCAGATCAGTACTGTTATAGCTATACTTCCAAAAATAATTTCTCCTTGATTGTGCTATGTCACTGCTGCTTCTTTACTTAATACCTGTTTATGCCATTCTTGCACTGCCACATCCCAGAAATGACTATTTGTTTAATTACACAAAATAATTTCACTGACCTAATATTACTGAGATCCAGAAGTAGGTAAATAACATGCAAACACTTACAATCTAAGAGCATAATTTCAGATTTTCAGATTTTCTAAAAAAACCCACCAAAACTTATAACAAAAAACCCTATATGCAGAGTACTCTCTGCACTGCTAAAAGTCACTAAAAATAACTAGTAAAGTAAGACAAATTTAAGACATTATGGAGAGGAAAAATTCCGAGGAGCAAATAATTGATTTACTGGCTTAAACTGCTCTTAAACACTTTTGAAACATTGTTTTAAATTTAAAAAACATGAAAAACTTGAAAATAATAGGCCCCCATGAAAATACACATATACTGTATCATTATTTTTGTACATTAATGATATACTCCTGAAACATACAAAAAAGTATTACAACTTAAAGCGTATTATTAAAAATACATTTGCAGTTATAATGCATATTTTATTTAAGACCAGTGGAGTGAAACAAGTATATATATAAAACCTTTTTTCCTGAGGGAGTAATTCAAAAGTTTTATCCTGCCAGCAATGAAATGTTTTTCCTATTAACATGCTGCTGCTTGATTATTTTACTGTTGGACACAGACAGATATAATCATAAATCCACTTTACAAGATACAAATGTGTTGACGTCTTTGATCAAATTTCAAGACAGGAAATAAAACTCTTAATAAATTGCTGTTGTTTTTATATCCGCAACATGCACACTCTCAAAATAAAGGGAAATGAAAATTCATACCACCACAAAAACACTTTCTCTAAAATACTTCATTTCCAGCAGCACTACCCATGCCAAAAGCTAATGCTGGGATTCTGCGATTTCGAGTGAGATCCTGCAAAGCTGAGAAGTGCTGGAAATGACAGCCTTGCCTCTCTTGCAAAGCCAAAACAAGCACAAAATACGAGAAAGTCCACTATTGTGTATGACCAGTTGTGCTGATTTCCAAAGAGTCTTGAATACTGGAGATAAAATACCCCACGATGTTTCCCCAAATCCATCCAGACTGTATTCAGAGACCACTGATATTCACCAAAGAACGCTCCACTGCTGTTTTGCTCAAATCCAGACACATTAGGTTTGTAGCAGTTACTTAAGACAAGAAGCAGACAGTCTAGTGATGAGTCAGTCAGCCCATGTTAGGCACTGAATTGAGACTAACATGTAGCTGCTAATTAATAAAGCAGTTCTATCATGTAACTAGGAAACTTCAGACAACTATTTTTCAGCAGCTGCATCTACAATTACGGTGTAAATTGTCTTCCTATTAGTCAGATTAGATCTCTCCAGTTAACACAGGCAACAGGCATTTATGTATTTACCTTTGTTAATTTTTAGAGTCAAACATAGCTTGCATTAAACAGACAGTAAAGTTTAAAGACCTGGAACATCCTCTGTTGTGTCTTCCACAGTTCCCATGGAACTATCAGCATCTCATAGAAATGATCAATTGTTTCCCAAGGTAAAAAAACCAACATCAATCGAAGCCACATACCCACCTACAGAAAGTTACAACAAACGTAATAAAACTCCATGCATCAACCTGATTGTCTTCCTCCTCCATAGCCTGAGCTTCCATGAGTTAGAAGACCACTCTGCATGCTATTAGTAAATGTCTTCAGCACACTGTTATTGCCATCGAAAACATCTGGCTGCTGTTACAGATCTGATAGGTCTATTGCTAAGTAAGAAAGTACTTCTGTGCCCAAGAAAAAAGAAAGATGCTAATCTTTTTATCATGTCAGAAAAATAGTTCAGTGTATTCTTAAATCATCCAAGTCAAACTACTAACCACATAAAGAGAAAACACAAGTACCCTGGATTGACAGACAGCCCTAGCATGTAAAATGGAAGCAGAGAATTCAAAAGCTACCTATGCCTATTTATACAGAAAGCTTCACAAGAATGCTCATTATCTCCTTGATCTCAAACCAACCCACTTCAGATGCCTACAGTTAAGAACTTAAATCCGTGCAGAACGAGGTCTGTGTTTTACCATTTATGCAGTTCAAGCACAGGATGGCTCAATGCAGTATGTGGGAAGAATGCACCACATGACTGAAGTTTAGGTTTTATTTTGTACAGAAAATATACAATTGCATTGGATTTGAGTTCCCTGCTGGCACGTGTCCTAAGCACTGTATAGCTGCTAACATACTGTTAGATTCCAAAGTTCAAATAAAGACTAGTACTCCATACAAGTGACCATTTATATATATAATATTCGTATTTGGGGGACAGACCTGGCACATATGCCTGTGACGCCTATAGCTTCTAAACCTAGAGCCAGCCTCTCAGATCTTTCCCTCAATTCAATTTTATTTAGGCATTTTAATGCAATGATGTGATATAAAATTGCTTTTCTACATATTAATCAAATTTCTTAGCAACAGAAAATCATTGAAAAAGGGTCTACTGAGCTTTACCAAGCACTGGGCTTTCAGATCTAGGTAGCTGAAAGCCTGGGCTTGTCCAGCACACACTGAAAATAAATGTTTATTCCTTACTCTTGTGTTTAGAAGATGAGGACATCTCATACTCTCTATCACATAAAATGAACACTTTGGCATTTTATTTTGAAACAAACCCCTTAGTTTAAAAATCCTTTTTAAAGTGGTAGCTACATTGTGAGCACACCACAGGTTGTAATGCTAATTGATATTTGCAAACAAGAAATCCAGAAATAATTAAGCAAGAAAGTAGTGACATCATGAAATACTTTTTTGATTGTTAAGGACACTAATATTAAACTAAATCTAGTGAAAATGAAAATCCATTTGACTTCTCCCTTAGTTACTATTGCAGAGTTGTTTCTTTACAAGAGTTCACAAATTCACAATTATTTTTCATTTTGCAAAGGAATGCTTTGTCAGTGGCTGATTACTAAAAATTCTTTCCATATATTCTTTTCACCCGAAAGCAAGGTGAATTTGCTGTGGACTATATAAAATATCACATGGGTTTCTTCTCCAGATATTTATTTAGCAAACAGGTTTTTACTTTATGGATTGTGATTTTTTAAATTTTAAATACGAGTGCAGTTTACACATACACTCTTTTTTTAACAAAATATTGCACTTGTGTTCACTGATGGCTCAAGAGCATTTCTCAAAAGGTATACTTGCAAAAGACCTTCCAATGCAAAAAGAGCTGGGCCCATTTTTATGTTTCAGAACACAGACTTCCTACTTGAATGATCTCAGTGTTGTTAGAAAGCTTTATAAATTACTGAAAGCAAAGATTACTAATCTTGCTAATGGAAGCTTGAAGTCAAAATCATGATCTATCCAGTCAAGTAACAAACTGAGGATTTGTGAATGTTTCTAAAACATTTAATACAGACACAAGGAATGTAAAAAGGAAGCTGTTCTGAGTTTCCTGAATCTCTAGGGAGTCTGCTCATGAGACTCCCTGAGCCAACATTATTTAGTTCCTTCACTCAGACACTGAGAGTGTTGAAGAGTTGATCAACCCTTTCCAGCTAGATGTTTATTTTTATCTCTGAGACTGTCTAAAATGTTATTCTGATGATGTGCAAGTCTTACTGTAAGCACGTGAGTCCAAGAATATACACGATTCACAAAGGCATGGCCATCAGTAGCATGCTCTGCAAGGTCTTCAGCAAGTGTGTTTCAAGTGCTAAAGAACCTGGAAAGACTTTGAGATGTAAAAAACTATGCCAGATGCATAAATACCTATTTATTTTAAAAGTTCTTTTAAAAGCTTGGTTAAAAGTATTTTGTTCAGGATACCAGAAAAAGTGGTTAGCACTACCAAAGACTTCAAATCAGCAGGCAAGTATTTTAATTGATTTTTGATACTGTGGTATCTGAAGATCTAAGAAAAACATTGTCTCAGGGCTAACTCTGAGTGTTGATTTTGCTGACTTTGATTACCCTTGAGTGGAAGTTAACTCTGCAGATGGACAGATGGAGATCTCTTTTTTGAAATTTAGCAGTCCTTTGAATAAATTTACTACTCCCATTTAATTGCTATTCAATATCGACACTAACTTGTTCTAACAGTTTTATTTGAGATCCTGTTTCATACAATTAACACCATTTTAGATTTGGCATGATCTCTTGGTAATATTTTTGTTCAGCATATGATGAAATTTGCAAAACATACAGCAAGTTACCTCAAAAAGTCACATGGGCTTGTAATTTTGGAGACATGGATACGCAGTTATTTTGTACACTAAAAAACTGACCAGCTCTTAATCACTTTTCTGCTGTTCCGAAGGAATTCTCAGCACTTCAAGTATGCTGTGCTGTTTTTCATCCTAACACAATTTTTCTTCCCTGTGGTTTTTTTGGTTTGTTTTTATTGCCTTTTACGGAGAGGTAGAAGAAGGTATTTTAAAATGCCCACATAGACAAAATAGCTTTCAGCTGTTGTGTGTGTGATTTTTTTTTCCTGTGGACATTTAAAAGCAATTGAGTAGGTGTTACTGCAAAAGAAGGTAATATTTCATTTTGGTCTTTTTCCTCTGACAATTTTAAAGAAGATTTAGTTGAACATTTTTTATCTTAATATTTGTTAAAGACTGATTTATGAACAAATTACAATTCATAAATCAAAGCTGAAAATAAATTCTCATCAAACACCAGGGTGTTTCTACCCCGCCAGTAGACAGGAATTTTAACAAGTATAAGCAAGTATGTATACAGTTTATATGTATATATTTCTAGTAAGAAAAAAGTGTAAGGCTGTGAAACAGCAGTCCATGACTTAGAAGTCCCACAGATACAATGCCCAGCGAGGTATCAGTGCCCACGCAGCACTCGCTGCAAATAAGACAACCAAAACGGGCCATGCCCAGAAAGGCTTATTTGAACACACATTTTCTCCTACCGCGGGGAAGGAAGAAATGCATTTCTGCTCAGATATAGAAGGTAATACATGGTGTTTATAAACATGATGATAAAAACCACAGCAACTGGGCTCAAGCCTTCTCATTATGCACAGGACCACAGGAATGGGAAGGGGGAAAGACAGTGAGCCTTTCTGTTGATTGTCCAACATGTACACAGAGAGTCAATCATGGAGACCTGCACAGGTCACTTGAGAAATGACGAGAAGGTTGTATTTCATAATCAAAGTTACGATTTCATTCTCATGAAAACTGTGGGACAAAAATCTCAAATATTACAAAGAAAAAGAGTCTGAGGAGGAAAAAAAGCTTTTGGTTTTCCTCAGTTTCTGGACTGTAGAAATAAATACAGCAGATTGAATTCTCTGGATTATGATTAAAGAGAAAAGCACTTCAAGCAGTACCATCACGGGGACATATTCCAGAGCATCAAATTAGGAAGATGAGCCTGGTGAGGTGTTTTTTTTTTATAAGCATTCATCAGAATCCTCCATTATGCTGCATTAGAAGATAATGAGAGGTTTTAAAGACTTTAGTTTCTCCAGTTCAGAGGGGAATACTGCAGGAAGAAACTCTGGAGCACACAGTGAAAGATCAATAACACTAGGAAAGCAACCAGCAAAAGACCTTTGGAGCTTTGCTTCCCACCAGTAGAGAGGAAAGAGTTAAGAATGAATGTGAAAGTGAATAAACTTTCTGCTCTTTGAAAAGGGAAGGAAGCTGAGCAGAAGAAAAACCCAAAACATTTCAACAAAAAAAAAAAAAAATACCAAAACCCCCAAAAAACCCTCAGCCACCAAAAACAAAACAGCCCAACCTTAGAGAAAATAAGCAAGCATCTGTGACAGCAAAAGGAGTACAGGAATCATGGAAGCATTTGAAGAAATAATTCCAACATCAGAAGCACAACCAGCCCAATACAGAGGGAGAAGAGATCCAGTTAAAGACTGACCAGCTAAGTCATAAATGTTTCATTTTCTAGAACAATCCATGGAAAGTTGCCTTTCAGTGAGGAACTTAGTGACAGAGTACCAGGACGTATACAAAGTAAAATCAGAAACACAAAAATTAATTCAAACAGCAAAATATGCAAAAATAGTTGAGATTATTCTGCAAATCTTAAGTCTCTAGCACTTAGTGTCTAGTACCAAGTACTTGCCGTTTAGAATACTACGGAAAGTGTCTGCTACCATTTGGCTCTATGAGCAAGTAATACCAAGAAGGCTAAGGGTTTTTTTTTAAAATAAGTTCTCCTAAAACTAAACTCAGGTAAAACTCATAGCAACGAGTTAACAATGCCTGTAGCATAAAAACCAGATATTATGCCAAAGCAGGAAGAGGTCAGATTGTCTAGATATATCATACAGTAGGCTAATTCGCTTCATCCTGGAGTATTTACACAGAACTGTCTGAAGCTATCTCATTGCCAGGAACAATTATTTCTTGAGAATTAGTGAAGTATGAATGCAGTTCAACAAAACTGAGAAACAGCAAACAGCACATATTTTTCAAGGAGGGGGTAGGGGAAGAGAGGCTAGAATTTATAGACCAGTCAGCTTAGTATCAATTCCTGAAAAAACGCTAAAAAAAAAAAATCACCTTCAAAATAGTAAGAAGGAAGAGACAAGGAAAAAAAAAAAATCAAAGTGTCAATAATAAATTAACCCAATGTCATTTCCTACCACTGCAGTAAGACAGGTAAACAGCAGATGTCAAATATCTTCAGTTGAGCAGGAGACTTGTTTATGAGTATGCCATGTTAGAGTCACACCAGAAAAAGTGTCTAGATAAAACTAGCATAAAATGAAAAGCTATTTAAAAATGCATATTCTAAACAGCTAAAACTGGTAACAAAATACTCCACAGTATTCATCAAGCAGGGTCTGTCATGTTGGGATATAGTAGTAGTCACTCACATTACCATTTTAGATAATAAAACAGAAACATTAGATTTGTAGGTGACCTGATCCCAAGGAGAAAGGAATGACCAGTTATAGGAGACCAGGACTGGACTTCAAAGCTATCCTGACAAACTGGAAAAATTAACTGGAAAAAACAGGACCCAGTTCAGAGTGGACAAGAAAATGGCTCCACACTCAGACCAGGATAAACAGATGTAGAAACAGGGAAAGGAAGTCAACCAGTTAAGGACTGGCTGTGCAGAAGAAGAGGTGGATATACTCTGTCACAGTTGTAACAGGAGAGGATAGCATACAAGCGTGGCTGCTCTCTGAAAACCATTACCCTTGCACTTAAGAAGTTAGCAGGACTGGCCAGAGGCCAGGCTCAGGTGTCTTGCCTACTGCCTGCCCCCAAACACCAAATACATCCACAGGTCAGACTGGTGGAGAAATTAAGTTTTGTTGGTGGTTGGTTTTGGTTTTGCTTTACTCTGCATCATGGTTTGTCTTCTGGGTGTCTTTGCACCTAAGCAACACCCTGCCATGACAGTGACCTTGATGACAGCTCAGTCTCTCAGGTTCTCTCCTTGCAGCACACAGGTAAAATTTCAGAGTGGAATATTTAGCTTAACTGAAGTGTAGTTATGGGAAGAGGTAAGTTAAATTTAATGGCCAGAGAGATACAGATGGTCTGGTTTAATAGTCCTTTATAACTCTACAGTCTGTGACACAGAAAAGTCAAATGCTTTCCAGACTGACCAAAACTGGACCGGGAAACACGGGGCTAGTGTGATTTTAAAATATCTTTTACTTCTCCCAATTCCATGCTGTTCCAAAGGCTAGAGACGTGCTGCTGTATGCCAGCACCCACAGCACAGCCTTGAATCTCCACAACGCAGTGTGTCACAGCTCTGTATTTCTCAATCCCAGCACTACTTCACCTTCATCTCCTCATGCCAATATGTGCAAGAGGTCTCTAGGTGGCTATCTAGAACAGCAAGCAGCCCGAAGAAGAAACAGGGGTTTACCTTCTTTATGTAGCTATATAAAAAAAAAAAATGTATTAAGTGCTAGAGAGAGTGCAAAACTTTGATCTTAAGCAAAGGTTTTCTCCAGTCTTATCCTTTAAACTCCATGCAGAGCTAAGGCTGACCATTGTCTTTTTCCAACCATAGCAGCATCTTGTTTTCGTGACATTTCTGCTGCTGTTTCAGCTCCATCTCTGTTCTGATTGCCACTCAACCTCCAACACATCTCTCCAGATTCTGCCCTCAGCATACTCTTATTCTCCTCTAAACACTGCTAAAAGAAATTAATTTCACACATGGATTTCTTAAAATACGTTAACACAGCTGTTTGAGAGGATAAAACCTCTTATGACTTATTCTATCATACAATCTTTAGGATTAATTCATCTAGTAAAAAGCTGCTTTTCAAAACCAACTTTTACAGACAGTGTTAACTACTTAGATATAAGATTTTAAAGATCTTTGTTATTCTCAACACACTGCATAATACCCAAGGAACTTGCAATCGTCAATCCTTCCTCTCTTTCCCCTGTTATTCTGTAGTGATTTAGCTGAGGATATTATTCCTTATTCCAAATACACATCCCCCACCCCAGGAAAGGGCTGATGTCCTTCCCTGATTCAGAAAGTGCAATGCATCAGTATGATGATGCAGAGATAACATACAAAACCATAACTGTACATTTATTAACCCATATATTATTATAACCATAACTGTATATTACGGTAAACAAATATATTCTTGTTCTATGTGTATGGGTTTGATAATGTGTTTTTCCCCCCCAAAATAAGATGCAAAAATAAAAGTAACAGAATCGTATTCCATTCTGAACTTGCTAGCACAATTCAGGGGATCAAAGACACACTGATTGTCTTCTGCCAAAGAGAAATAATACACAGGAATGATTATTTGTTTCCTGAAGTAAATTTCTAAATTCTTTATCTAGGACTTCTCCAAAATGAAAAATAGTTAAAGGCAATAAGAATACTATCACTTTTCAGAAATACATTTACATTTTGATACGTGCTTTCAAAATAGATTTGTTCAAAACCTCATGCCACATAGCATCGCTAAAGCAAAATTATATTTGACACATGATCTTCTGAAGTAAAAACATAATCGAAACAGACTTACAATCAAAATGGTTCCTTATTCCCTGCTTAAGCTGAATATTTGCTACAATTAATACTGTACATTCAGAGGACACTTCTCCACTCAAACTGTACAGTTAAAGAAATCTGTTTATAAAGATATATATTCTAAAAAAATACAAAATATTAAAAAATATACCTAAAACCTCAGGACTGTATAGCCACTTGTTTACCTGTCCCTGAATGCAACGTATGGAGCAGAAACTGAAGAAACCCAGCAAACATAGCAGCATCAGCACGAGTATGGTTAAAAAAGCACAACTGGCATCTAGTAGGTTGCTGAATTCCAGCCTGCAACTGTAGGAAGACTGTAATGCAAGCAAAAATCCACTTCAGTGTGAAGGAGACGATATTAAAAAAGTCCCTAAGGTCCTTGCGTCCTGATTCTAAGCCAAATTACTCTGCAGCGTCAAACATTCACCACCAGTGACACCAAACAGGGCTACAAGAGCTCTTGTCATCAAAACAGATCTCTGCAGTGTAGTGCAAGCATCAATTACTGCATTAGTTCATACACGCTCACTGCAATGACAAGGAGTTTCAGCCTCTAAAAGGAGTTGATGATTTTAGGAATCCAGAATTAATAATCCTCAGGAAACAAGACAGGAAAAAAAAAAAAAGCTCCTTCCTCTCCAGATAGAATAAGAAAGAAGTTTCTTAGTGCTTTAAAGCCAACAAGCTCAGGTACCCTAGGTAATCAATACTACTGCTGCAGTTATTTATATTCAGCAGTGGTGCACTGAACAAGTTTTAATGAACTGCATAAATGAAGCAATCGTGTAAAGCAAATGTGGCTGATTTAAGTTACGTAAAACTTCCCAAGCTGTAGATTTACTATTGGCACACTGAAAACACAGTGGCCCTTGAAAAAATTTACCATTTTTTTCAAACTGATGGGATGATTTAATACTTTTCTTACATAATAGAATGTGTATGGAAATGTACTTTTAGATAAGAAAAATATATTCTAAATAAAAAACTGGAAATAACGTTTTGCATTCCAAATTACATATCAAGATACAAGGGAAAAGCAGAACCTGTATACCAGCATATTTGGGAAAGCCAGATGAATTACAGCTAATAAAATTTTCTTAAGAATTTAATCTAATTTAAACATATCCAAACCATGCAACACTAAAACTATGTCTTTGGCAGAGACAGTCTTGTTCTGTAGAAATGCGTTTCTCTGCAGCATATCTGGATACTGCAGGACTTCAGAAATACAAAAAAAATCTGCCTGTTTAGAAACCAAAACATGAGAGAACGCAGCACAATGAACTAACCTATTTAAATTTCCATTCAAAGAGAAGCTTAAAAGGGATAAAATATTAATAATTAAGCTAATGAGAGCTTACAGTTCTTTCATCTTCAATAATATATAGACCTATTAGTAATAATGAAAATACACTTTTAATCAAGTTATTTCCCTGTAATTCTGGAGGATCACATGATCAAAACCAAGGTACTGAATAGTGCCTTTCACACGGTATCTCACCTGTCAGTCAGCAGCAAAAGCCACAGCTGACATCCCATGTCACTGCCCACTTTCAGTGTCCCCAGTAACACAGCATTAGCAGAAAGACAACACAACTGTCTACGTCTGCTCTTTTCACTGACATGTGCTTGTTAGTAGATGATTGTTTGGAGGAGGACAATTTCCAGGCTTCACATACTCAGAGACAGTGATCATCTGGACATCTACTGATCAGGGAACAAGCACTCAGCATTGTCCTAAAGCTGAAGAACATTTCTTGCAAAAGGGACAGACTATGCCAAGTGTCTGGCACTTTCACAGCACATCTGCTCTCCCACTGACCCTTCCGCATTTCTCCTTGAAGGACCTCCTTCTGTTCTGCCAGGGCTGGAATCAAGGGCTTTCCTTCATTTTCAGAACATACCTCAACTGGATCCTGAATGCTCTCCTCCCCTCGCAGCACACACTAAACAAGGCAGGGGATTTTGTCACAACCGAACTCCAGATGAAAAAATATTTACTACCTGCAACCTCATAACTTTTAATGAGACTGCACTGGATTGAGCTTGTTTTCTGGTTTTTTTTTCAAATGTTCCTGCCATTCCCACAGCATGCATGTGTGTGAAAAAAATAACAAACTGTTCCCCAAATGTGTTTAGAAAGGTTGCTTGTGCCCCATGGTGCTGTTAAAGCTCTCGCTGTCTCCCATTCCCCTACATGCCAGACACACACAGCCTCTCTCTGCCCCTCCATGCCTGCAGTCCTCAACATCAATTTCACCCGCTGCCTCCCATTCCCCTACATGCCAGACACACACAGCCTCTCTCTGCCCCTCCATGCCTGCAGTCCTCAACATCAATTTCACCCGCTGCCCTCCCTAGCCACAAGATCTGCCCAAGCCCTGCCTAAGTAGCCATAACAGCTTCAGCTTTAGATGGTAGAGGTGTCTGCAAGTATTTGCTGAAAAGTGAGGGAAGAGAGGAGCAACAGAAGAGCGCTCCGAGGTCAGAAAGGGCATTTTGCAGAAAAGGACAGTGTCACCAACTCCAGTGTGCACTGCACATCCCTACGGGTGGTTTTCATTCCCTCTAACCCCAATCGAATAGAGCCTTTCCAGCTGCCCCAAAGGCCCACCTGACAGTTTGAGAATCAAATGCTGATAGTTGGTTTACGTACTTATACATCCATTAACAGTAGCAAAACAGTAAGAAACCAACCAGAAATCTGGATACCATTCCATTGCCCTAGTAAAAATGCATAAGTAAGTTACAGCGCGCTTTCAACCTCTGCTTTGGATAACATTGCCTATGCAATCTCTGAAAGTTTTTACCCTTGCAGATTATTTTACTGCCACTATCCTCTGCACACTACACTGTGTATCTAACACTTAGATTTTGACCATAATATTTTAGCTTCTTCATAGTCTGCCTGCTAATAATTATTCTAGATCTTAATCCATGTATGATACTCCTGCATTTATAAAACTTTTTAAGATCATTAGAAAAGAATGAGATTGAACAATCTCACAGA
Source organism: Opisthocomus hoazin (assembly GCF_030867145.1). NCBI lineage: Eukaryota > Metazoa > Chordata > Aves > Opisthocomiformes > Opisthocomidae > Opisthocomus > Opisthocomus hoazin. Next base: position 97,218,144 of record NC_134415.1, read on the forward strand.
GATATCCAACCCTACCAGCTGTCAACTTTTAAGAGATTAAATTCCATGCATTAAACATACTGTTCAGCTTCATGCCTGGGTGAAAATGCACCTTTCCTCTAAAACAGAAGTTTTACAACTCTGTTTTTGAAAGCAGAAAGCCAGAGAATGGTCCCAAGCTTAATTCATCAGCACCAAAAGAGCAGTTCAAGGAAAAAAAACCTATGCTTTAAGCTAGAATTTAATTTAGGAAATGAGATTAACAACAGCATAGAACCATTTTATGGTCTCCAGACCTCAAAGCCAAGTTACAATGGAGAAGAGATTCTAATACAATTGCAGGAGTCTTAGATACAATATTAGGTATTGTATGTAATGTTTTGTACTGTAGCCCTATCTGATCCACTTTGAAAGATCCTGGCTATTGTGGGAGATTCACAGTAAGTGGACGAGGCAGATGTCACACTTCAAGGAAAAGTACAAGGGAAACTATGGACTGGGAAGGCTAACTTGAGTCACTGGGAAGGTTATGGAGCAAACCCTTCTGGAAGGCAGTCCTGAGAGTATGAAGGCCCAGAAGGTGACGAGGAACCATCAGCATAGCTTTACCAAAGGCAAATCATGCCTGACCAATACGATTTTTGGATCTGCAGACAAGGGGAGAGCAGGAGATGTTGTTTAACGTAACTGTAGCAAGGCTTTGAATCAAGTCTCCCACAACACCCTTCTAGTCGAATCAGAGAGACATGGATTGAGTGGTGAAGTAGAAGGTGAGTGGAAAACTGACATAACCACTTGATTCAAGTGATGATCAAAGGTCTGAAGTTCAACTGGTAGTGAAATGTTAGATATGTTAAAACATATCAGAACAATAGACTTATGGGGAGGAATCAAGGCTTTCCTTTGCTCAGCTAGCAGTGCTCCAGACCACAAAATACTCTTCTGTGATCACAGAAAATTTGGATGTAGCCTTTGACTATGCATCCAGAATTAAAGTCTCAGTAATAAAAATACACTTGCTTCTGAGAGGCTTAAGGGCAGAGTTTGGCTGACACTGGGCATTTCTGTTCTCCGTGAACTCACACAACGTAAATGCATTTTCTCTTCAGTTAAGTATTGCCCACTGAAAAGGAGTGAGTATTTTTCAGATTCTTTGGAAGAAGTTACAACTTTTTTAAAGCTAAAGGTGGTCTTAATCAAACCTTAATTCAAACAATTTGCTCAGCCATTCAACTGCTAACCAAAGCCAGGTGCTTTGAGTGAAAAAGTAAGCTGGGATGAAGTGGTGCTGACAGCACTAGCTTTGATTGATAGCCATGCTCAGTACAGGTTTGAACTCAAAGAACTAAATTGCTCAAATCAATTCAACAGCAGTACCTGTAGGAAGAGACCACAGGCATCTAACTTGCACTTGAGTTTTTCTGCCAAAAGAGAAGCTAAACAAAAAGTACTGTCTGCAAACTTAGGCTACAGCAAAAATAGGAGATTCAACTTACAGTGACAATGTCATTACAGCTTCTTATTTGTCAGCCACATCACCTTACCAAAACTCCTTAAGTTCTTTTTTCTGCTCCAAAACTTCCCCCCCCCCATTACAAAACATAACAAAACAAAAGACAGTGCATGTCCTGAACTGATCTATGTGCAGGCTGTGTCTGAAAAGTTTACAACCAAGGGTGATAGACATCTGTATGTCACTAGTTCACTCTGTTTCTCTAGTTCAGTACACCTTTGCAACTTAATTCACATCCTCTCCTTTTCCTTACTGCCTAAGTCTGTGTAGACATAGTTTAACTTTCAGTTATTCCCACAAGTCAGATTCCTACCAGATCCTTCAATTGTAAAAATTTCAGATTTATACCTAGAATTTAGAGAACCAGTACCATACATACCATTTCAAAAGGTCAACCTCTATTAAATATCATTTTCTGTTACTTTAAAAATGTTATACACCATCCAAACCAAAGAAATAAAATCAAGCATCTAAATGCAGGGTTTGACAATAAAACCACCCATCTAAATGCAGGGTTTGATGGTGACCATATTGTTTGTTAAAGCATTGCCAGAAAATTCGTTCCTAATCCTTAGAAAAATTTTCTAGGTCAAAGTAAGATTAGATCCACCATAGCACAGATAGCTGATGTCTGACAATGTGCCTTAAGTTAATATCATTATTTGTTGTCATGGCTTTTTTTTTTAAAGGAAAAGGATGCTGATAGATTAGAATTTTAAAGGAAACGTTTGAAAAGAAATCAAAACGTAAATGGTACACTGGATTGTTAAAAAAATATTTGCTCACTGGCAAAACAACATCTTCCTAAGTATCTCCTTTCAGTGGCTTGTAGGAATAGCCATTCCCTAAGACTTCCTCAGCAGTGAGATTTAACAGGAACAGATTAATTAAGTCTTTGTATAACTGATTTCAGAGCAACTTATCTGTGGAAAAGAGCCGGCAGCAGCACAACCGGATTGATTCCTAAGTGTTCAGTTCAATTCCCATTCCCAGGGGGGCAGGTATGCCCTCCCACAGACAGTGTCCACTTAAAGAGGATGACGACTTTGCTACAGGCAGATCCGTAACACCTGCCCCATGGGAGATAACTGAACCTACCTGGGTGTGCTGATAAAGTCCAGTGTGCTACATAAAAATTGGCAGAAACAAACACCAGAAAGTTTTGAGAATCTGCGTCTATTCAAATACGTATTTGTGAGTTGCTTTTGTGACATTGAGTTTTATCTGTAAGTGCAAGCCACTTTTACACGATATTTTAAGTAAAATCTGAGACTGTACAGAATACCAAATTACCTGGCATCCCATGTGTTTTGATGTAAACTTGCACAAATTTGCTGTGGTAGAGCTCCAGAGCACGATAGGCAAGAACTGGTATTATACCTCTGAGAGACCCAAGACTGGGGAGTTGGAACAAGCTGGCTGTTCACTAGCTCTCAGCTCATGGCACTGATTAGTATTCGCCGCCTAAGCAGAGGTTTTTGCTCTTCTGAATTCAGGTGAGAACTGTACGAATAAACTGCACACAGGTTAAAGCGAGTCAGCTGGGGAGCGCTGCTTTGCACAGCATGAGCTCCCTGCTCTGCAAAGCTGTCTGTCATGCCCACCCAAAAGTTACATGAGCCCAGTGCCAAGATTTGCAATTCCCACCTGAGATTCGGGAGCAGGGCTGAGACCACTCCAAGGACTGTACCCTGCTGCTTAAGAAGGGCATTTATTCTCTTGTGACACCTGCTGATTACCTTTAATGCAGAACAGTCTGACTTGCAAATACTTTACAAAGGCAAAGAATGAAAGAAAAATCTGCAGAATTCTGTATTCACGCATAGCTCTATTCACTACCTCTAACACCACTCTGGGAGAGTGCCCTTCAAGTACATAATCATGACACCTGAAGTATTTAAATGCAACAAATGTACTGGAACGCGCACACACACCTTCCAATAGTGCACACGCATTCTAATTCATATTAACCACTATGTACATATTCACAAGCATACATGTCCCTCCAAAAAATCTCATCTTACTAATGTTACAGAACTACAATAAAACAAAGACTATGAAAGCATTCACGCAAACTGTTCTATCTTTTCTTTCTGCTCCTGAAGCTACTTGACTGGAGCATTCCTGGAGCCCGTAACAGTGTGTTCTCACTAAACAGGTTTCTTATGCATTCGGTCAGAGAAAAAAATAAGTTGGAAGGAAATGTGCTTTGAGTAAGTAGGAAGAAAATACACAACTTCACCAGAATTATCAGCAAAATTTCTGAAGCACAGAGTCATCTGTGAATGTGTACCTCCAAGCTTCCCAAAATTTTTGAAAATCTGGCTCATGATCCTTGAAAAAGAGTACCTGTTACTTGCTATGCTATTTTTTCCCTGAGGATAGGACTCAACTCGTGTAATGAATAACTGCTTCCACAGAGCTGGACTTGTCAGTGTCATTTCCATACCCAGCACACACTCCATACACTGTCACCGACACCGAACCTGCGGGACAATGTAAATCCACCTATGGAAAAACGCATGTGGAGGTAAGAGCTGGAAAAGGTTTTTAAGTTACCCATTGGAGAGGGAAGGTATACCTGCATTTCCAGACTCTCTTTTTGCTGAGAGAGAAATGGTCTCGCATGAGCCGAGGGTGACAGACAGCAGCGGGATTTGGCAGCTCCACCCAGCAGCTCGTTAAGCACCACTGTAGCAGTTAAGAACGTGTGGCCTAACCGGTTAGAGGGGCACTTGTGGTGCTGCTTCTCCGAGTAACACAGCAAAAATACATTCCTGGCACTTGGCTCTTAAGCGCATAACATAAAAGTAATCTCCAGAAATGAAATAAAACTTCATGAAAATTTAACATAGGTCCATAAAAGCAGGTAAATATTTTTACATTTTTCATTATTAGCTTATTTATTCTATTTAGGTAATAAACTTTAATAAGAATGGAAAAGTTTTAGAAATCGTTCATCTGAATTTACAGTTGAAGTTACATTCATATTTGAGTTTACATTTCCAGGGAAAAGATATCTTACATTTTTAGTGAAAGAACGAATTTAATAAAAAGCCAACCATTCAACATATACACTGACTCTTACCTGTAAGAAGTGAATTTAAAGGTCAGGTCTGATTCAGAAAGCCACTTCTGCTCTGTGAAGGACAACTGCTAAACAAATCCAGAGCACCACTGATTTTTAGAAGGAAAAAGAAGTGTGTGCCCTTGATCTGCCAAAGGCTATTCCATGGCAATACTAAAAAATACTGAGAACTTAGATCCTTTAGAAAATCGGTATAACAACATGACCAAGTTGCTTTAAATAGAACATTTTTCCAAAAATCATTTTGAGAAGAACTCATTAGAACTGAAGATCATATTGCAGAGGAAAGAATTGCCAAATTGAGGACTAGGTTTCAAAACTGGAACCATAAATTCTAGAAATTAGTGTATACAATTAAATGAAAAAATATTTGCCAGTTAAAATCAAATCAATGTATGATGTTCTTAATTTCTCTTTACTACTTGTCTGAAAACATTTTGTCTTAAATTACACATATCACTGAGAGGCAGTCAAGGAATATAAGCATTTTACTTATTCCTCCACCACACACAGTTCCCACAACCAACACCAGATAGGTTAAGTTAGGATCCTACATGTAACCAAACCCTCTATGTAATGGAAGTTAAACACATGCTTAAATTCTTTACAGACCTGTGTGCAGAATTGCAAAACAACCCCATTCTAGCTGTGGCCCAAGTGAAGCGTGCAATACGCATAAAGTTAAACACCTTTTTCAGTCTAACATTCCAACACCAGCCCACCTTCCCTTCAGCGGCCATATCTGGACTGGGGAAGTTTAGATGAGCCACACTGCCCCTGCACATTTCTCAGCTTGCTCAGTGGACCAAGTTAGACTTGGTCCAGCTTGCATATAAGGTACCGCAAAGGCACAGGTCACAAAGTAAAGAATGCTGATATTCGCTTTTCTAGAATAGAAAAGGTTGTGTTTACAGACAGCAAGCAAATGTGAAAAGAAAATATTCTAAACAAAATTTTTTATTTGAAGTTGCTTCATGGTTGGAAAGTGTAATAAAATATTTAATACTGAGGGTCTAGAAAATATTTATGTAGGTATGCATTTACCAGGCACCATCACAGTATTTCCAGGACTTATGGTCTCTTACAAAATACCTCTAAGGGTGAAATTCTTTAACAGTTAGAAAGCTCTTCATATACTCTTTTTGCAGCCAGTCACAGGAATGAGCTAAGGAACTCAGCGCTCTCAGTACGAGAGACGTTTTTAAGCAGCTAAACGTGTACAAATGCAGAGATTTCAAGCATTGGGGCACCTCAAAAAGTACCTAATTCAACTTAACGTTTAGAGCAGTTGGCTGTCTGCAGAGGGAGGCAACTTACACTAGCAGCATGAGGTTCTGTCTACTATATGTGTTAGCCAACAAATAATCACTGCTGCATGTTGCACTTCACATATCCTGCTTGCAGACTTTCTATTCTCACAGCGAACTAATGCAGAAAAGACAAAAATTACTATCAAACTGAAAAAACTGTAAAACTCTGCCCTGTCCTTACGTGTCTTCAAGCTGAGAGGCAAGCCAATACAAACCCCCGTCTCCCTTTGAACTAAAACCTTAGAAGAGTCATCTACTTGGACCAGAAGACCAACGTGATCAGTTATCAGAACCATTATATTAAGGTCTTAAAACCTTGGGGGGGTGGGGGGAGTACCTAATGAAAAATGAATAAAGCAGCAAGATCCCGTACACACAGCCATCAAACCATCACATCCTTTAGTGGCGGCTCCATCAGTCAAATAAAATAAATTAAAAAAAATTGAAAAACACCATTAACAAAACTTCAAACTGAAAAAACCCAACCCAAAGTCTGAAAAAGGCTGTAAGGTCTGGAAATCTGGTCTTTTTACATGAAAGAGTTCCATAATATCTTTACAAGTCACAGCAGTATACATACATGAATCACTTTGTTACCTGATAGGAAAAGCAAGCAGGCAAACAAAAGGGTGATTTAGCTGATTAACAGCAAATTCATAGGCATTGAGAACGGGAATGTAGGTAGAACTTACTTCCTCATGGGAGGCAACTCGCAGTTAGCCACAAGAGAATGCAAGCGTGCCAGAGAACTCTTGACAGTACCTGGAATTCTGCTGGATGCTGACAAACGGACCAACCAGGGAGCTAATAATAATAATATGTCCTTGCATTATATAAGCATACTATTTTATTACCACCAAGGCAAGTTGGAGTCTCAGGCATGCACTGAAAGCTCACAAAGTTAGGCACTATGCAGCCACAAAAAACACCCCAGACTCCATTGAACTTTCAATTTAAATGCAAGGCAAGAAAACAGGCACACAAACAAATAGGAAACAGTGACTACCTTTATGCCAGTGTATCAGACAGTGCCAAGTGGATTGTCTTTGCTGCTCTATCAGTATGCAACCCCTGGGTTAGTAAGCACTCCCCCATTTATTTCTAGGCAGGAGACAGGCCAAGAATAAATCCTAACAGACAGCTTCCCTGCAGCCTTTCTCTTCAGGAGTGAAAGAGCTTCATCATATGGAAATGCACGCTGTTTCGTTACTTGGCTAAAGATATCAAAGAATGGCTCTTTAATTTACTCCTACAGTAAATATAGCCAATGAGACCATATGAGATGTGCATATCTGAAAGTATAGCTCTTGTGCTTGGTATCACAGATGAAATGGAGACAAAAATCAACTTCAGTGATTCCGAAGCGTAGGTGGGGAGTCCCTGACTGTGAAGTTCATATATTGTGCAGAAGGAAAAAGAAGTAAGGAAGGAAGCATTAGAGCAACACAAAGAGACATGAGCAAAGATGGGAAAACAGTTTTCAGGGGGACATTCATAATGGACAGGAACAGGATGAAACCATGCATATTTAGTCAAAAGAAACACAGATATTTCATAAATATTAACGTTCTTTGCAACACAAGATTTTCCTAGAGGCCATTTATCAGCACACTGATTTTAGAAAGCTCAAATAGGCCAGTCGATCTACGCAAAGTTGTGCTGAAAGAAAGAAACTGGAATAGCTCCTGTGTATTACAGTAATTAAGTGCATTATTATAAGAAAAAATATATCAAAGGTATCAGAGAAATATTAACACAGAATACTAACCAATAATACTCAGTACCACATGGTATAACCCCTATGTTTGAACTCAGTAAGATGATCAGAATGAATACACTGAATCCCTGTAACTAAAAAAAGGAAACAATGAACTTTTTCAGGAAATAACAGAATCAGATGCTTGTTTGTTCCTAGTTAACTACATAATTAACTAAAATTAACTCTAAAATTAATAAAAGTGTATTTATTATCCTATAATAAGCCAATAATTACTTTACTTTTTTCTTTCATAGGCTTTCCATTTTCACCCAAAAGGGGGCAGCTTCCCCATACAGGTGGTAAAAAGCAAAGTTCTGGATTTCAGTCTCAAGACCTAAACTTATCCTTCTATATGCTGCACAGACCTTTCACAGCTACGCAGCTTTACCAAACAGTTTGGTTCATACTTCACAGTTCACCTTTTCCTCTAAGCTCTCAAATCAAAACAGTAACAGTAAATCCGGTGTAGTAGTTCACATAAGTGTTACGGTACACAAAAAACAGATGCCTATACAAAATACTCCATAGTAGGACAGAGTGGGGGAAAGCATCACCCTCTGGCTATAATGCCATGCCCCTAGTATCATAGAATCATAGGTTGGAAAATACCTCTAAGATTATCAAGTCCTGCCATCCACCCAACACAGAATCACAGAATGGTAGGGGTTGGAAGGGACCTCTGTGGGTCATCTAGTCCAACCCTCCTGCCAAAGCAGGGTCACCTACAGTAGGCTGCACAGGACCACGTCCAGGCGGGTCTTGAATATCTCCAGAGAAGGAGACTCCACAACCTCCCTGGGCAGCCTGTTCCAGTGCTCCGTCACCCTCAGAGGGAAGAAATTCGTCCTCACGTTCAGACGGAACTTCCTGTGCCTCAGTTTGTGCCCGTTGCCCCTTGTCCTGTCGCTGGACACTACTGAAAAGAGCTTGGCCCCATCCTCCTGACACCCACCCTTCGGATATTTGTAAGCATTTATAAGGTCCCCTCTCAGCCTTCTCTTCTTCAGGCTGAACAAGCCCAGTTCCCTCAGCCTTTCGTCACGGGAGAGATGCTCCAGTCCCCTCATCATCTTCGCAGCCCTCCATTGGACACTCTCCAGTAGCTCATCATCTTTCTTGAACTGGGGAGCCCAGAACTGGACAGAGTACTCCAGATGAGGCCTCACTAGGGCAGTGTAGAGGGGAAGGAGAACCTCCCTCGACCTACCGGTCACACTCTTCTTGATGCACCCCAGGATGCCATTGGCTTTCTTGGCAGCCAGGGCACACTGCTGGCTCATGGTTAACCTGTCGTCCACCAGGACGCCCAGGTCCCTCTTCGCAGAGCTGCTCTCCAGCAGGTCCACCCCAAGCCTGTACCGATGCATGAGGTTGTTCCTCCCCAGGTACAGGATCCTGCATTTGCCCTTGTTGAACCTCATCAGGTTCCTCTCTGCCCAACTTCCCAGCCTGTCCAGGTCACGCTGAATGGCAGCACAGCCTTCCAGTGTGTCTACCACACCTCCCAGTTTGGTGTCATCAGCAAACTCGCTGAGGGTACATTCTGACTCTTCATCCAGGTCGTTGATGAAGAAGTTAAATAAGGCTGGGCCCAGTACTGACACCTGAGGGACACCACTAGTTACCAGCCTCCAACTAGACTCAGCGCCGCTGATGACAACCCTCTGAGTTCTGCCATTCAGCCAGTTCTCTATCCACTTCACCGACCACTCATCCAGCCCACGCTTCCTCAGCTTCCCTAGGAGGATATCATGGGAGACTGTGTCGAAAGCCTTGCTGAAGTCAAGGTAGACAACATCCACGGCTCTCCCTTCATCTACCCAGCCAGTCATGTCATCGTAGAAAGCTATTAGATTGGTCAGGCATGATTTCCCCTTGGTGAATCCATGCTGACTACTCCTGATAACCTTCTTTTCCTCCACTTGCTTATTGATGAGCTCCAGGATAAGCTGCTCCATCACCTTTCCCGGGATGGAGGGGAGGCTGACCGGCCTGTAGTTCCCTGGGTCCTCCTTCTTGCCCTTTTTGAAGATTGGAATGACATTGGCCTTTCTCCAGTCCTTGGGCACCTCTCCTGTCCTCCAGGACCTTTCAAAGATGATGGAGAGTGGCTCAGCAATGACATCCGCCAGCTCCCTCAGCACTCGTGGGTGCATTCCATCGGGGCCCATGGATTTGTGGATGTCCAGATCGCTTAAGCGATCCTTCACACAGTCCTCCTCGACCAAGGGAAAGTCATCCTCTCTGTAGGCTTCCTCTCTTACCTCCGGGGCCTGGGATTCCTGAGGGCCTGCCTTGGCACTGAAGTCTGAAGCAAAGAAGGCATTCAGTAGCTCTGCCTTCTCTGCATCCTCCATCACCAGGACACCCGCCTCATTCAGCAGCGGCCCCACATTGTCCCTAGCCTTCCTTTTGCTGCTGATGTAGTTGAAGAAGCCCTTCTTGTTGTTTTTGACATCGCTTGCCAGCTTCAATTCCAGGTGGGCTTTGGCCTTCCTCGTCGCATCCCTGCATGCTCTCACCACATTCCTGTACTCTTCCCAAGTGGCCTGTCCCTCTTTCCACATTCCATGGACCTTTCTCTTCCACCTGATCTCCGCTACAAGCTCCTTGTTTAACCATGCAGGTCTCCTGCCTCCTTTTCTAGATTTCTTTCTCGGGGGGATGCACCGCTCCTGAGCATGGAGGAAGTGACGTCTAAAGAGCGACCAGCACTCTTGGACCCCCCTGCCTTCGAGAGCCCTGGCCCACGGGATTTCTGCCAGTAGCTCCTTGAAGAGGGCAAAGTTAGCCCTCCTGTCATCCAAGGTTTTGATCCTGCTTATCGCCCTGCTTCCTCCACGCAGGATCCTGAACTCCACCATTTCATGGTCACTGCAGCCGAGTCTACCTCCAACCTTCACATCCTCCACCAGTCCCTCCTTGTTTTTTAATACAAGGTCCAGCAGAGCGCCTTTCCTTGTTGGTTCCTCCACCACTTGCATCAGAAAGTTATCATCGATGTTCTGTAGGAACCTCCTGGATTGCGCCTGCCTAGCTGTATGGTCTTCCCAGCTGATGTCAGGGTGGTTGAAGTCCCCCATGAGAACCAGGGCCTGTGACTGTGAGGCTGCTTGCAGCTGCCTGTAGAAGGCCTCATCAATTTCCTCCTCTGTGCCTACTAAACAATGTCCTGAAGAGCCACATCTAAATGTTTTTTAAACACCTCCAGGGATGGGGACTCAACCACCTCCCTGGGCAGCCTGTGCCAATGCCTGACCACTCTTCCAGTAAAGAGATTTTTCCTAATATCTAGTCTAATCCTCCCCTGACGCAACCTGAGGCCATTGCCTCTCATCCTATCACTGGTTACCTGGGAGAAGAGACCAACACCTGCCTCACTACAACCTCCTTTCAGGTAGCTGTATAGAGCAATAAGGTTCCCCCTCAGCCTGCTCTTCTCCAGATCAAACAGCCCCAGTTCCCTCAGCCACTCCTCATAAGACTTGCTCTCTGGAACCCTCACCAGCCTCGTTGCCCTTCTGTGGACATGCTCCAGCACCTCAATGTCCTTCTTGTAGTGAGGGACCCAAAACTGAACACAGTGCTCGAGGTGCAGCCTCACCAGGGCCAAGTACAGGGGCACGATCACCTCCCTGCTCCTGCTGGCCACACTATTCCTGACACACGCCAGGATGCCATTGGCCTTCTTGGCCACCTGGGCACACTGCCGGCTCATGTTCAGCCGGCTATCCACCAACACCCCAAGGTCCTTTTCTGCTTGGCAGCTCTCCAGCCACTCCTCCCAAAGCCTGTAGCGTTGCCTGGGGTTGTTGTGACCCAAGTGCAGGACCCGGCACTTGGCCTTGTTGAACATCATACAGTTGGCCTTGGCCCATCCATCCACTTTGTCCAGATCCCTCTGCAGAGCCTTCCTACCCTCAAGCAGATTGACACTCCCCCCCAGCTTGGTGTCATCTGCTAACTAACAGAAGGAGCACTCAAACTCCTCATCCAGATCATTGATAAAGATGTTAAACAAGACCAGAAATGTTTCAGGCTAGCTGAGTTTTAACTCCAGTTCACTGCATAGCTGCATTTTGAAAAGTGCTCAGCAGCTAAAATCAGGGCAAGTTTTTCAAAAGCTCTTAGCTCCCTCTTAGACCCTTAAAAAGTGCTCCATGATCCACAGCTCCCACCTGCTACCTCCAAGGGTTTCTGCATGAAAAAAACCTGACAGCTCTATGTTCTTGAGAATTGGTCTTCCATGGCAAAACCTAGAGAAGTCCTGGGTTTCTCTGCAGGTCCAAATACTCACAGCTCCTGAAATCAAATCTCCCCTGCTTGTCAGGTGTTCAGTTTCTTTGAACATATGATCCTAATTCCTCCATGCTTTAGTATCCCCCTTTCTGTAACGGCAATACTCACTACTGGACAAACTACTATTAGGACAAATTTGTTGCTATTTTATGAATTAGATGTGCAGGATAAAGGTAAGCAACAAAGAACAAACAATTAATAAAACAATGAATATGTGAAAAACCAAGCAACACAGAAGACAGAGCATGTTAATAGTAATAAAACATAATGCCTTGCCAACTGCCAGAGACATAAGAAAGAACTCAAGTTTTAACAGCTTGTGACATTCTCTTCTTCCATGTCTCTTGATACGTCAAAATGTACATTTCTTTTTTCCTTTTCAGAAACCAGATTGTTACATAGATTTGTACTGGAAATGGCTATCAAATATCATCTGGAGTACTCTGTCCAGTTCTGGGTTCTCCAATTCAAGAAAGATGAGGAGTTACTGGAGAGAGTCCAGCAGAGGGCTACGAGGATGGTGAGGGGACTGGAGCATGTCTCCTACGAGTAGAGGCTGAGGGAGCTGGGCTTGTTCAGCCTGAAGAAGAGAAGGCTGAGAGGGGACCTAATAAATGCTTACAAATATCTGAAGGGTGGGTGTCAGGAGGATGGGGCCAAACTCTTTTCAGTGGTGCCCAGTGACAGGACAAGGGGCAATGGGCACAAACTGAAGCACAGGAAGTTCCATCTGAACATGAGGAAGAATTTCTTCCCTCTCAGGGTGATGGAGCACTGGAACAGGCTGCCCAGGGAGGCTGTGGAGTCTCCTTCTCTGGAGATATTCAAGACCCGCCTGGACAAGGTCCTCTACAACCTACTGTAGGTGACCCTGATTCGGCAGGAGGGTTGGACTAGATGACCCACAGAGGTCCCTTCCAACCCCTACCATTCTGTGTGTGATTACATAAATGGTGACAAAAAGGATAAGTTACACTCAGGAGTACTGTGGATTTAGCCGCAGATTTCCCCACCTTGGCCCAGAGGCTGCCACAGAACAACAGCTGTATTTCTAACATAGAGCAATTTCAGTACATTAAATCAATCTTTATTTCCAGGAACCCTCTATTTCAACCGAGTAAGAAATAATGATTAGAATTATCCTTAACTTTGCTTATCTGTCCTCAGAGTTGACAGAGTTTCTGGCACTGAGCTTCAACCTCCCTAGCAGTAACTTAACCATCCAGAGGAAGAGAGAAGCACTCAGTCTCTTACCCCCTCCTGTTTCTTCTTTCCCACTTAAATCCCAGTTCTTCCTCCCTGCCTTTTTTTATTTCAGTTTTTCCTTTTCTTTTTTTTCTTTCTTTCCTAGACTATTCAACCTCAGTCCATCCCACCTGTCCTTACATATCATGTGTTATAGACCTCAGTCAATCTCACTGCTCTTCTGCGCACTCCCTCCAGCACGTTCATAACCTTCTTAAGCTACACTACAGAAAGGGCTTTACTAGGATTTTGATGGAGAATTCAGCCACATATCTTCCATGATCCCCATTTATATAGCTACATATCTCAGTGAAGCGTTAGATTTCTTGGCACCAATATGACTTTTTTCCTACTCATGCTAAGAGTATTTCATTTGCATAGGCATGTATGTACTTTACATAATTCCATGTACACAGAACAGATCTTACCGCCCAAAGCTAATTTAGCAAGCGTTTATTTACAACTCCATAAGCACTGTAAATAATTTCTGCTACACAAAAGCACTGAATATTGTTAGCATTGAATAATGTTAGCACTGACCAAAATTCTGAGACAGATTATATTTTCATCAAAATCTGAATCTGTTTTAGATCTAAATTATTGCACAAGGACTAGAAGATAAATTGGAACTAATTTCTAAGAACTAACAATCTGCCTAGCAAAGGTATCTTATTTTACACTAAGTCAAAGCTCACATTTTTAAACAATTTCAGCTCGTTTTAAAACTATGCCCAACACTCCACACGAACAGATGTTAAAACGTGCTAGCAGATGTTACAGTACAACTTAACTTGCCTACACTCCAGATTTAAAATATCTCAGTGAAAAAGCTTAGCTAAAACCATTTAAAACCAGCCTCGTCTTCTTTATAGTCTTTTCCTGATGTTTTCTTTTGTTCTATTCATACACCCTACTGCACACGTGTGGTTTCTCTTAGCCCACAAGCTATCCTCCTTGCCAACAATGCTATAGCACTTTGAAGAAATCAGTGGAGCAGGGATTTAATTTATGCTCTCCTTCTCCCAGAAGCATCCCCAAGCATGAGCACCCAAAGCAGCACTCGAAACACCAGAGGAGGATGGAGGAAGGGGTCAGATCCTCTCCTCCTGGAGCCAAGCAAGCACTGACACATTTGTCTGCAAACCACAGCGTCCCTTTCTCCTTCTAACCTTCAAGTCTTCTCCTTCTCAACCCCCCTACTCCACACTTGCCAATAACACCAAGATCCCAGCAAGATCCCTGTCGCTAACATTTTCTAGCCAAAAGGGTAATGTCATAAGAATGAAATGAAATCGGGTCACTGTTCCTCGCAGTACTGCAAGAAAGGCATTACAAATGAAACAGACATCTTCACTGAAAGAAACCAGAATGTCACCTCAGGAGGTTTTTTACAAACAATGCTCCAACTCCATCACGCTCTCCTCACTCCCAGTTAAACCCATTAGCAAGTATACAAAGTGAGTTTTACTTTGCTTTTTACCATTTTGCTGACACTATGTGAATACTAGGCATATTTTCAAGTCGAGATGGTGTGAATAAAGTACACAGGCAAATATGAACAATGAGTATGCAAAATGTAAAACCATTAGCACGTCCATTTACATAAAAGTACATGAGCAGCTCTTAGTACCTCCTCACATTGTTCCAATTTCCAACACTATTTTATCCTTCAGTTTCAAAGACTGCACGACAGAAGTCTAGATATCTCTTCAGATAAAAGAAGTTACATACAACTTCATCTGGACACAAATCTACTCATTCTACACAAATACTTCGTTTTAAACGTGAAAGAAAATATTTTTTCTTAAACTTAGTCCAAATCTAATTTGCAATCTTCATTGGATGGCAGTAGGCAGAAGCTGTTCTCAGTTTTAAAATGAAGTCTGGATTTCATTTGTAATAGTCTGGTTTATGTTATTCTAGCAAGTCTTTGAAGCAAGTATGAATGCAATTTATGTTGGCACTGGTAACTCTGTCCACCTAATGTTCCACTATTACAAATTTCAGAATAAGTAATCCTACAGCCTATATTAATAATAGGATGGAAAGGATTATCAGCAATCATTAATAGTTTTAAAAAAGAAATTTGAGATTACCTTTTTGCACACCACTAAGCAGTTCTTTCTCTAGATTTACTCCAACACGGAAACAACTCGACTTAAACTTTTGGGTCCTCCACTGAAGAGACAAAATCCCAGTGGATTGCTACAGATGTTTATTTTTGGAAAGAAAGAATCTCCGGTGCTTGTGAATTTTTTTAACAATTTTGCAGAAATACATATTAAACAGTTACAGTAAATAGCAGGGGATGTCCTAGCTAAATTAGATTGCTTTGTGTTTATGAATATCACAATTGAAAGGGCTTTTGTGCCCAGAATGCCGGGCAATGCAATCCTAAACAGTGTTTTCTTGCCTTGCCAGCTATTCTCACAAAATACTGCAGATTTTTTCAAGTACTGAAGAAAATTTAATTCTAAAAATAATTGGATATTTTTCTACCAAAAATGCTTCTTTCTTGTTTGTAATCACACTTCCTAGCTCTTTTTCTGTACTATACCCTAGATTCAAAGGTTCTCCACTTCTTTTCCCACGACAAAGATTGTAAAAATCACATCAAGATCAGGCAAAAAAACATTAACAGCTACATCTCACAGCTATTAAATTACTAAATATATTTATGCAATTAATCCATTGCATACATACACACATACAGATATATATAGACATATATGTGTGTATGTATGTTCTGATTAATAACACAGTGCTAGCTTACTCAGAAACAGAGATAAGGTCTCAAGGAATGCTTAATGTTAAGCAAGTACTGAGTTGGCAGTGGTCAGACAGGTCCCTAACATACTCCTATCTATAACTTTTATTCCAATACAGTGAGGTAGCACCACGATATGATACAGACCAAGGCCTCCACTGTCTAAAGGGGGAAGATAAATACCTGACTCAGAGGTAACCAAGAATGTGATTCAGTTATCAAAAGATAAGCATTTAGTGACATTTTAAATCCTCTGGGATTCACAACACTGAAGGAAAAAAGTCCAACCCTTAATAGTTAAACAATACAATGGGAAGTTGGTCAAAAGCTGAGATCAGTGTCATAAGCCTGAAAGCAAACATCGAAAGGTTTTAATTACAAAGGACCATTACAGCGCAAACTATATCAACATACTGATATCAGTATCAATGACTTTCAGCCTGGACTTGATTACCACATCAATGACCTTCCAGTTTATAATGATACTCCCCAATGAATATGTGAAATCCTTTCTACTTCATAAGCAACCTCAAAAATTGATGCACATAAGTGAAAGCAAATGACAAAGATGGACAGAAAATGCTAGATTACAGACTGCAGAAGTCAGGGAAAATAGCACAAATTCAAATGTCAGCATAGAACATTGCCATAAAATAAGGGAAAGAGCTGTGTTGTCTTAGAAAGACAGAATAGCTGAGACTGCAAGGGACCTCTGTAGGCCCCTAGTTAACCCCCCCTGCTCAAAAGCAGGGTCAGCTAGAGTAGATTTCTCAGGGCCTTCTCCACCTGAGTTTTTAGCATCTTCAAGGATGGAGACTGTACAACATCTCTATGCAGTATGTTCTTGTGTTTGACATCTCCCCAGTCAAAAAAGTGAGGGGTTTTTATGTCTAAGTGGAATCTGGATTAGAATTCCTGGTGCATGATCATTATTCCTCCTTAAAAATGTGCAGAAAAGCAAGTTTCCATACTTTGAAAAGTTCGTGCTTAGAAAGTTAAAACAAGCAGCTATTCAGATGGGATAGGAGAGAAATAGTCTCTTTTTATAAGTATACGCAGAGCTTTAGGAGATGTCAGGAGACCACAACATCAGATAGAAAGACACGTTAGCATATATGAATCAAAGACATGTCAGGAAACTGTGCCAGGAACTAAAAGACAATGCAGACAAGCTGTTGGCATTTTGAGTATGAACACCAGCAGAAAGCTTTCAAGTTACAAACACAGATAAACTAAAGAGCTAAAAGCTACTTCTAAAGACACTAAAAGCCTTCAAGCTCACTGTAGCATCACTTCAAGACAAGTTCAGGTTCTAAGACAGTTAGTAGGTTCTACCAGTCTTATCTGATGATGCTTGTTTCATCTGTTCACCGTTCATGAATTTGATTAACTTCTTCAGCCAGGAGAAAGGCTTTATTTAAAAGTACACAGTGTACTACACTTATCCCCTACTGCTGAGTGTTACCAGCAACAGACGAAAACAAACTGAAATAAGATTTTAAACATACTTGTAAGCTTGGGAGCAAATTCATCTAGACGACAAGTTAGGCAATTCTCATTCCTCTCCTATATAATACTCCCCTTGCCCCATATCCTGTCCTTATTAACAACGAACTCTGACAGATCCTTGACATTTTATTAAATGTAGTAAAATTTTGCATATCTTAAGACTGAGGTGTCAGTAAGATTATGATGCTTCATAATGGTCTTCTCAAACTGTTGCAGAACTCACCTTCCATTCCAGTTCATTCACAGAAAATTATTCTACATACAGACAAAAGGATGAAGCAATGACCAAAGGAGTACAGATACCATCGAGAGAATAAACCAGAACCCTTAAATTCTGTCAGTTCCAGGTGAAAGAGGGAAGAGAATGAGAAAGGAACTCATCAGCTCACGCTACCTGTAACCACCTCATCTAAGAACGCAAAAGGAAACATTGCAAACAAAACAAACAGGTATTAAGACACTTCTCAGTTTAAAAAAAACATGGTAAGGGAAAAAACAACGGTGTATGTTTAAAAAGGAGGCAAAAGAGAGAAAAAGACAGATTATTTTTTGTCCCCAAACCATGGCCATGTGCATAATATACATAAAGGTCCTTACCTTTTTCACTGACACTTTCACTTTCTATCTCCACATCTTCACAGCTAGTATATTCTGGTGTTGATGCCCCTTCTTCCTCTGAGCTACTAACTGACATCTGCCTTTTCTTTCCGCCTCTTTTTGCTCTATGAGGCTTTGGAGGCGATGGCCGCACTGATTCCGACTGGTCAGAGCTAAGGGAATCATTCCTTAGCATGGTCTCCATTTTCTCCCGCTTTGCTTTTCGCATGAGAATAGCAGAGCTAGGATCAAGGCGGCTCTGTTTTTTAAAGGAATCGTGGTTCTTGTATTCTACGTGTTCTATAGGAACTGGACTATGCCTGGGAGTTGGTGGGCTATGATTAGTTAATTGTTTAGAAACAGAAATTCTTACATCACCTGTTCTGTCTATAGAGTATGACCTCTGAGTTTCCACAAGAGATTTTCTGTCCTGAGTTCCCTGTAATTGTGAGCGTTTTCCTAATTTATTCTCAGGTACCTCCGCTTCCTCCATTTCTGTATGTGGCAAAGCTACATCACTGTGTCTTCTCTCGTGCCGCGCTTTAGAAACTTTTGCATGCATGCGCATCTGCTGTTCCTCAGGATGTGGTTTTACAGGATATCTTGCCAGATTGGGGTCACTCCTGTAACGGGTATGATATTCATCTTCCTTCCTTTGTTTGTCATCATCAGGCACTTTACCTTCCTCAAGTTTCTCTGGCAAGTCTGGGTAGTCCTGTGACCTGCCTTTCTCCAGCCTTCTACCTTCATGACGTTCTTTACGCTCCCTGTCATCCGCTGGTCCTTCTTTCTGAAGTGAGGATTTTGGCACACGCTTACGCTCACTCTTTAAACCTTTGCCATTCTGGTCGGAAACCAATATTGTCTTCTTCCTACAATGCAAAGGAGTATAATAAATTGAAGAATTGAATGCAAATAAAAATACTTGTGTACACTCTTATCACGAACAGATTACAAACCAGGATAAGCTCTGGCAAAACATATAGAAAGGTACTTGATCCTTTAACATGAATTACATCTATTAATCCTTCCAGGGCTAATTCTATTTTCCAATAGCAAACAACTTCCAGCGTCCACAAGGGCATAAATTACGGATGTCCCAATTGATTGAGTAAAATCACAAATATATTAACATGGATAAATGCAGATAATGTACCCACATAAGCCAGAAGACTCAAAGTCATCTTTGTAGTAACTGCATCACTATGACAGAGAATTGGAGTATATTATCCATTTTTCTGGCAGTGATGAGTGATATACACAATTCACTTCAAGCACTACGACAGTACAGATATAAACACCACCAAATGGAGTATCTCCCACAATGGCATTACAGAAAGTAGTAATATGGATATAAAAAAATGCAAAAGAGAATATATCCAGAAAAAGTAATATTTGACCTAGCTGGCTTTATCTGAATAAAACTCTAAAAAGAAGTGCCCATTTTGTAAGCATATAAAGAAAAGCAAATTGACTCCTTGAGATAAATTAAAGGCGTTCCTTTCTCTGGTAATAAAAGAGGATGAAAAAAGTAATTTATTTCTCTATACAACCAAAGTACAAAATAATGCATAACGAAGCTGCCTGAAAACCGTCCTCTCTCCTATTTCATCAAAAAATCCCCTTATACTGGCTATTTTTATTTCTCTCATCATTTCAGCTGCCCTTTTGTTTACCAGTTCACATACGAATCCATCGATTTTGAAGAAGGCTGAACGCAGCTATGCACTGTATTTGAGATGAACCTGCACCAGGACAAAGTCACTAGGACTTTGTTTTGTGGCACTGAATCTTTCCTTCCACAACAGATACATCTTAGATTACGTATCGCAGATTTTCCCAGATGCATCTGACAGGACAGGCAAAGTTGGGTATGGATCCAAGTTAAGCTCCTATCTCCTTTTTCTCCATCTCCTGCTCCTCCTGAGTTTTTTGGCAATAAATGGGACCTGAGCTTACCATAGATGCTCTCCATTCAGAACCCTTGTACTTCGTTTGAAAGTCTCAATGACAAGTAGAGAACATTACTACTGCATGATTAACATATCCATTTCACTTTTGGACAGCAAAGCAGAAATAGAAAGCATTTTGCTGCCCTAAAACCATCCTTCAGCTGAGTGACAACTGCTTTGGGGGCTTTCCCAGTGTTGGGGGAAAAAACGTCAGAATCAGAGGAGGGCACCATGTGTTCATTTACAACCTACATGTAAATAACAGTAACCTGAGTTTTGGTCCAGTTAAACCCAGACAGACCTCACCCACACAGTGAGTTACTAGTCACTGCTCCTCATCCATTTTCAACTTCAATTGCTAAAAAAAAAAAAAAAAAAAATCCACCATTCTGGCCAAGAGAGAATCTTCTATGGCAGACTCTTGTTTTGTTGCCACTGGCTCTCCCCTCGACTGCTCTGCCATCTGCCAGGCAGCAGCCAAAAGAACAGCAACTGCTTCAGCACATTATCCTCTCTTGATTTGCTACTCCTCAACCGTTCATCACAGTGAATGCAGCTCAGGAATTTACTCATTTACTCACTTAAAATATAATCATTTGCCTCTAGTTGGCTTTATTCTTGCACACAACTTGCTCTGAATTCAAGAGCTATTGCTGTTCTTCATGAATGTTTACTTTTCAGGTTTAAATGAGCTCTATTAATCGTTCCTGTTTAATTATTAAAAATAATGCAAATTGATAAGAATATATTGCATAAGGATAGTTGACAGAAATCCATGGGGTGTTTTTTTTGTTTGGTTGTTTGGTTGTTTTGGTTTTTTTGGGGCGGGAGGGGTGTTAAATTCTGGTACGTTATTTCATCAGCTTAGAAGCTTGCTGCTTGTTTACTAACTTTAAAATACCTGCCTAACTTAAAATTTTAAGTAACCTACAATTCTATATTAAAAGTGTACACCAAAATGCATTGAAGTACATGGAAATATGCCTAAAATGCAATTTTTTTTTCTTCATTTCTGTTGCACAGACCAAATCAGACATTATATTGGCTACCGAACATTTATCGTTCCCCAGTCAGTAAATCCACTTGTTCTTTGTTGGTACAGTTTTAGACATGGACAAGGCCCAGCTTGTGTACTATTACCAAACTAGCATTTATAATTGCGAGTCTCTGTCAAGACAGAAAGCATTACCTTTCTCTTGGAGGTTCACTTCTAGACCTTGATGAAACTTGCTTTTGATCCAGGCCCATAGCCGGCTGTGATACTTCTGCTCCTTTCCTCCGGTCGGACTGCACACTGGAAGCGGAGATGTCCTGTGATGAGGCAGTTGCTGTACTTAAGGGAGTTTGTGATCTCGATCGCTCTTGAAGTCTTGCTTTCTTTTCTCTCGGCACATCCGAGCTTCCCCCAGTCGCTGTATCACTCAGTGCTCCGTCCTGGCTGGGTGAGGGCTGTGGTCCACTTCCAAAAAACCATGCTCCGGATTTTGTTAGGATTTCTTGTTGCTTTCGACATAAATTGCATACCCACATAACCTAGTTGAAGACAACAAGGAGAGTCAGTGCAGCTACCCCTCAGACCCTGAAATACATGCTGTCACAGAGCAGGTACAATCTCTCGCTCTCCTCTAAACCGGTGAGGTTGGTGCTCATGACAGGACCCAGAACATGCTTCTCAAAGCACTGACTGCACTGGCTAGAGCCAAGCATCCTACAGGCACATGCTATGCGAGCTTCTCCAAAATGCGCTGTCAACACACATCAGTCCTACCTGTAGTGATCTGCCCTTAGCCCAGCCCTAGCTCTCTTCTGAATAAACACCAACAACACAACCATCACTTGTTAATGGTGTTGATGCAGCTGGGGGGGGTAGGCTGGCTTGCTTCTGCTGGTGTGGATCGCTGTCAGGACAAGCCTATTAGGCTGTGAATGGGACTCGTACCTCAGGCGGCAGAGTCCTGCCCAGCTAACTCGCAACCTCCACTGCCACAGAAAACTGACATGGGGTTTCTCTTGAATTAATTTTTCTCACGTAACACAACTCAACTTTATCCTGCAAATACTCCAGCATTTACTATGCATGGTTTTAGCTACACCATAACAACTACTTACCAGAGATGTAAGGTAAGACCTAAAGAAGCCTACTAATAGACAACTAAAAGCACCAATGAAAAGAATGCAGAAGTACCATAATTTCTACTGCTAGGAAATGTTCATTTACCATCTCTCTGAGTTACAGATGTAAATAGTAAATAAAACATGTCTCTGGCAATCACATTTAACCTGTGCACATAAACGGTGCTTCTCAGGATTTTTTAGTAGTTTTTTTCCAATTCGAGACACAGGGAAAAAAAAAGGAGCACACACAGTAAAGCAACACTATATTTCAGGTCTATATACAGCACGAGACAGTTTTATTTACAGGGGTAAATCACCAGAGAAAAATAAAAGGTTCATCAGGACTCTAAAGTCTGTGTATATTTAACAAAAAATTGGGACAAAGACAAATAGAGTTTTGAGGCAGAAGAACAAAAAAGGTAAAATGCATGAAGAATATACAAGAGGTAGGAATTTTGTCACAAATAGAGATGAGCAGAAACAAAGCTGACAACTAATAAGGAAAATGGTAAAGAAAATCTTTTCATTTTATGTGGAAAGCAGTAAAACAACAGGTAAAATTGTAAAGAGGGTAAGAAGGATGACAGAAGCTGGAATGAAAAATATGCTTAAATTTTCTGTAAACACAGGAATGATGTAACAGTCACAAAAATTATACAACACAAAATTAAAAGGAACAGAAAAAATAAACACTTTAGGAATGAAATTGAAACAAGACAAAGCTCTGGTGCTGAGCTCTCTTACTCTCTGACCTGGGGAGGAAGTGCATGGCTTACATGGCATGACAAAAATTTTAGGCATACTACATATTTGACATAATTAAGACTTATTTAAAACACCCTAGAACAGACTATCTGCTTAAGTCTAAAGAATACATTAGAACTTCCAATACCATTTCTGCACTATTTGACCAAACACACAAGACATCCAACTTTTCCCTGTATCTTGATTGTGCCTTTATCAAAAGACGACTGTCATATTTCTTCTAGTTAAGAAGGATAATAAAATATGTACTGACATTTTAATTTAAAAAATTAATCAAAAGCTACAGTTATTCCAACAATGGCACAAACATATGACAAAAGCAGATAAACCTCAGTAGGATAATAGGAACAGCAACATCAACAAAATAAATGCCAGTTCTTAAGCAAAAAAATCTCTTGATTCCAAAATGTCTTATTTGCTTCACCTAGCACACCTCACAAAACAGAATCAGTTTATTAGACTATCTGCTTTAACAGAATAGATTTTGAATCTATTGGGTATTATTATTAGTGGTATTTAAAAAATCAGCAAGACTAAAAGGAAAAAAGCTTTTTACATGACTTTAAAGACTCTGACAACTGTTAGCTCACTGAAGAACAAGAGTGTGCATGAACATGTGTGTACAAAATCTATGTCCATGCTATAAATCAAAGTCAGTAACAAAAAATCTGTCATTGCCTGTATTTTACGAGTTTACAGGGAAAGCTAAAAAAAGTGTTAATAAAAAATAAATCAGCTAGAGTTTGTTTAAAGGACGGATAACAAATACTAAAGCAAAATTTAAATATGCTAATTAAATTACATATATGTTTATGCATGCAAGTATATTTAAATGTGTAAAGATGCTAACAGAGTTAATTTACAATTTAATGGATCTGATCCTTTAAAATATGTATAAAGTGTGTAATAAACTTCAATAAATTACCATCGATGTACATAATCAACTTTGATATTGTAATTAATTTTATGATAAATATTATGAAATCCAAACAAATAGGAATAGCTAACGCACAAATAGACACAGAAAAATACAGAATAGAGACAGAAGAAATACAAGGCATATAACTACAAAACTATTTTCTTACAGCTGTCTTAAAACATTCCAGTTGGGACACAATACATACCAATCACCACAGATTACATATGTAGGAAATCTGCATTATACTCACATAGGAGCTACACTACCATCCCTGTTTAGGATTCTCTTCAGTACTTAAATGCTACATTTGCCTTGAGATATATTGGTCCAAAAGCCAAAAAAAAAAAAAAAAGCTTTTCTTTAAGAGGAAGAAACCAAAACTTGAGGTGACAGAACAGCTTCAATGACAAAACTGTATACTGAAAAACATTTTGAGAGACTTATGTGGAGCAAGCAATTTAGCAGCATGCAGGAATTATATCCTGATTTGAGTATACTGGGATGTGGTCCAAACTAATCTAAACTAAAGCAGGTCTGTGTAATAACTTATCTTAACAATCCACAGATGTTAGGCAACCAAACAAATGCTCTGATGAAGGATTACAGTTCTCTAATGTGGCTTCTGGACCTCCACACAATGCATCAGTAAAATGAAGAGGGGTAGACAATTTTACTCTGGCCTGTCACTTCATAACTAATTTCTGTTTACTCTTTTCTGGATGGTGAGCTCTGAGGCACTGCTACAGTAAGTCATTCAAGACATCCAGAGTCTGGTTTTTGTTGTCGGGTTTGATTCTGGTTTATTGCATCCTTGCATAGGTGAATGCACATGAAGCTATTAAAGAGAACCAGTAAAGGGATGCTTCTCATTCAAACGGTGCATGGCTCTGGAAAAATGTGCGTTTTCACAGCATAGCAAAGGGTTCTAGGCTTTACTGCTACAAAACAAAAACAAAGTGGCACATACAGGACTTAGCGAAGGTGGGTCAAGAGTTCCCACACATATTCACGTGGAAACTTAACAGGCTGCGTGAAAACATGCTAGAAGGATCCCATGCTTGCCTTCACATGGAATACGGGGTATTTCATTCACAGAAAAAATATGCCTCAAACTTACTCTTACAGGTACTGTTGAATGTGATCCACAATGAGTAGGAACAGTATTCCTGTACTAACACAACATGAAATTCCAACTTGAAAGAGCCCATAGTAAACAATATATACAACTATACACACAGAGAAAAAGAGCATTTTCAGTTACAAAAATAAGAACACTTCTTCATGATTACATATTTCAGAACTACATTCTAGAATGCAGATAAAGGCTTTTTTCAAATTCAAATTGAGAGCCTTCCAAACATGCCCTGGGAGGCTAGTCACGTTGGGGAGGGGACAAACTTCATACCAAATTTGTGACCCATGCCAGGTGAAACTCAGGCTAAGGTCAGAGCAAGTTCCCAAAATCCTTCACCCAAGGCCGGATTCTGAGGAGACTCCATAAGGAGCACACTCCTTCACACTTCATTACTTTGGAAACGGCAAACCCACAGTTGCACTGACTCCCATGCATCCTGCTGCATCTCTGTACAGCAAATTAGGGAACAAGTGTGCCAACATAGCAGGCCGCAAGCTATTCCTTACTGAACCTTTATGCTACTTGAATTATTTCCCTTCTGCAGGTTGTATACACATCTTTTCAGTTTATTGTTGTTGATAACATTCCTTCCGTCTCCTGTTAAACTACATCTTAAAATGACACCCATACATTTAGTACATTTAACACGCTCAGAAACATTTTTGAGAACTGATGTCAGATAACATGAAATAACCTGCACCTCTGCTAGCATTCTCTGTGCTACTTTAAAGCAAGGTGGCTGCATACAAGCCGTCTCCTGGAGACAAGCCTCGGAGCACCCCAACTACCAAACCACCAGGAAAAATTAATGAGAAAGTGCTGGTGGGCAGAACACCAAGAGCGCGCCAAGTAGCCTTCCACTGGTTTACTACTTAGATATTCTAATGCCTAGGAACAGTCCCAGATCAGGTTTAATTTCCTAGTAAAGAAGTATCCTAAGAGCCTAGGTTCTGCTTTTGCTGAAGCCTCTCCTCAAGATTGAAGGGTTCAAAGGACAGTGCAATTCTCTGCCCTTCTCCCCTCCAAGCAGGCAGGGGACTGGTTTGCCCACACAGATGCTCAAACATACAGGACTCAGCCATTTCAGGACTGCGATAAAAAGCCATTTTAGCACTCCCTGTTCTTCCATTCCTATGCAGAGCAGATTTTCTCCATAACTTAGGTTTTCAGCTTGATATTTTTATCCCAGTTTGGCAAGAAAATTATGTTTATGCTGACAGCTGATTGGTTTCTTCCCCCTTTTCTCCCCACGCCCTCCAACAGTGTTTTAACCCACTGGATAAATGCAGTAAAATTTTGCACAGGCATAGAAGTTTACATGGGATCATATTCTCCCAGGTTTCATGAAATAGGCATTCTATAAAAGCCCTATAAATATTTCATTAGTGCAATCTTTTACTGGCATCACAGAATCTACACAGCAATTCAACCACAAGACCTGTTCATAGGGAATGAGGCCACACCGCTTGTTGCCTTGAAGTCTGCGGTGCATTTACACGTTTGACAGAGCATCAAGGAGGGATGTCTACAAGTCTGCCCTATCAGAATCTTCCACTTGCACTAGAGAGCACACTTCATACTCTTTTCCTCCTTGCCTTTCATAGTTAACTGAGATGTTAATTTTCCAAATCAGATCCTATTGCCCCTCCCTGGAAGTGTTCAAGGTCAGGTTGGATGGAGCTCTGAGCAACCTGGTCTAGTGGAAGATGTCCCTGCTCATGGCAGGGGGGTTGGAACCAGATGATCTTTAAGGTCCCCTCCAACCCAAACAATTCTATGATTCTATGTATATGAATAGGGATGACAGTAAGATGCTTAAATTTCTTCTGTCTACACAGCAATAACTATAGGCATGGCAGGTATTTAAATTTCCATCCAAAGATAATTCACTCACTTTCAAGTAGACACAACCAAATAAAATGAAATCCTGCGCCTATTGATAGATCATTAGAGATAATCAGCATATCCCATCTGGCTGTCACACGCCACTTCAGAGGGCATAAGCCTTCCACAGGAGTCACGACACACTGCCAGCCATATATATATGTCTTATATACCATAGAACATAAAAAAATGGCATCAGTTGCCTACTTCTAGGCAACCGAACACACGGTTCACACATTGATCCTAATCTTATTCCTGGCCTAAGTTTCTAAAGCCACAACTAGAAACTGCCAGTAGAAAGATGCAGAAAAGGTGTAGTGAAGCAATGATTCAAGGAGTTAACATCAAAAGGGTTTTTTCATGCCAGTTTTGTTGACACTGCTGTTAGCAACTGCGTTACTAGTCATTTTAAGATAAAAATAAAACACAAAACTGACTTTCTTCACATGCCCTTCTGCCAAAATCTCTCAGCTACAGCTGCCAGTATTTCAGAAAGCTCCTGACAACTTCCACAAAAATTAAACATTGTCTAGAATAATCCTGCAGCAAAATGAGTGTTAGAATTGATGCATTCAGGCAACTACAAAGTTATCATGCAAAATAATGTCTCTAAAACAGAGCATAGCCACATTCCAATCACTATTGCAATGCACTTCTCTGGCAATGCCTGTGGAGTTCAAGGAAGAAACAAAAATTGCCTGTGGAGAAGACTTTGTCTTTTTCCTAAAAATTCACAATGGCACATTTACATACAATAATTTGAAATATTCTCCCCCTGCAAGTTTTTTTCTAAATCTACTACATGAATAAATTTATTAAAACACACCACTAAAAACATACTATGAAAATTGTACTGCTTGTCTCAGTATCAGCTGTGACCTCCTAGAGCCGGACTATAGATTGGACAAATCTGTGAAACCCTGCACTGAACTTCTTTGCCGCTCTGGTTTCATGTCTACTTTTAACTAAAATGATCAAAATTTACAAACTTACAGTTTAGAGGCAGACAGAAGAGACTATCGTAGCAAGAGAAAGGAAGGGTTAAAAGTCTAAGAGACTTTATCCTGGCTAGCTAAAGATCAAAAAGACTCAGCAAGTATTAATTGTTTGGGCTGATTTGTCTGGGCTTGAGATTTCATTTCTGGAAAAAAAGCAAGCCCTCAAGAAACGTTTATGGAACATCAGGCAGTACAGGCTTTATTTATCCACAGGTCATCATGACGAGGCTTAGACCACTTTTTTTGAAACTCAGCAATCCCAAACATCCCAATGGTTTGATTACTCCACAGGTCCTGTATTGAAGCTTACCTCATTTACATCCATTTTCCATATTGCTACTCTCACTCCTTCCTCACTCATCTTGTCCACACTACCCAGTTTCATCCTTTACTATTTTTACTTCCTCGGCAGTGGAAGAATTCTAAGCCCCAGCAACAATCACAGCTTCAGAAAGCTCTGCTTTGGTTTCACTCTCTCCTCATAGATCAGTTTCTTTCTCAACTTTATTTCTCTTCTCATGGATCATTCTTATATACTCTTCTAACCTTCTTAAAAACAACAGAAACTTTTGTCTAACTATTCAAACATTTGGCTGTCTTGATGAGCCACAGAAGCATGAACTGTACTCCCCTTATTCACTTCATGGTTTCCATAGTTACAGACATGGAACATAGAAATAATTTTTCAAAATGGCAGAAGTCTAACAAAATAAGGTAAATGGCATAAAACAGCTTACAGTCAGGACTGATATAAAATTTTAGTTGTCGTTCAAAAAGCAGGGAGAACTCACCAGAAGCTTTACACTCCATTTATCCAGTTATATATTTACAAATCGTAGTAAAAACATACATATGCTCAGAACAACACTGCCTTTAATAGTGCATGAGTGTGTACATCATTTCTGTGGGAGCTTGCACTACAACATCATTATTTATATTTCTCTACTGTTCTTTTTATATATTGTTTTATATAAACTGTGTCAAAAAATGTCATAGAGAGGAAAGATTTTTTGGTATACAATGGAAAATAATTTATGACAAAAGAAACTGGAAATGTGTTGCTGTAGAGAAGCTGTGAAGAAGGTTAGTCGAAATGGAAACAGTTAAATTGCAGAGTCGATTTCTTATAGTAAAAAAAGGCTCATGGAAAGACAAGTGAGTTGGTCAACTAATTGAGGTCATAGAGGACTTGATGGGCATGAACTAAAGTCTGATTTTGTATTCTCAAACAAAAAAAAATATAGCATTATGGACTCTCTATCCTTGGAGACATTCAAAACCCAGCGGGACACAGCCCTAGCAACCTGATATATTTGGGCCTGCTCTGAGTACGGATTCAGACTAGAGGATCTCCAGAGGCCCCCTCAAACCTCGACAACTCTGTGATTCTCTATTGAATAAAACACTGAGAAATTTAAATATCTTGGCCCTATTGTTCTTCAACTACATTAAGTATTACTATGCTTGCAGTACTTTACTGCTATAAGATCTGTCCCTTTTTTGTCTCACTATCTACGTAGGTTTCTGCCCTAAAACAAACAGTACATAAAATCTGAAAAGTTCTGAGTTGGAGGGGCACCATATTCACACAAGGGTCTATGCCAAGCCCACAGCATATCAACCTCTTTTCTTCCAGGAGCATACAACAGTCTATAAACACAGCTACTTCCTTCAACTATCTGAGAGCTTAAGATTACCACCACCAAATGCTGGTGAAGTGACTGCACGCTTGAAAGCTTCCTATACGAGCTAGTGAGAACCAAGTTTTATATTTATCGTATATATACATGCATCTCCAGAGATTTCAGAGATTAAGTCTCTCTATCCTGTGTTGAAGTAAGGTGCTAACAGCTGACGGTGCTCCCTCTCGATTCAACAGAGATTGTCTGCCTAAAAACCGGTATTTGGGATTCCAAACTTGTGAAATGCATGTCACTGTTGAGTCACTCAGAGGAACGTACCGGCCTTGACAGCCACTAGGAGCACCGGGTCACAAGGAGATCTGTTCTGGACACCTGTCTGCAGGGAGAATTCAAGGGAAAGAACAGGGAGAATTCAAGGGAAAGAACAGAAGATGTTGTTCATCTTCATTCAAGGAGACGAACAACACTCACAGAGACTGCTAAGATCCACAGGAAGGGACAGTGGAGCTGAGACTAACAGAGCTCTGTGCTGACACAGTGCAGAAATCCAGGGGCTATGAGGAAGAGGATGATTACTGGCTGTATCAATATCGATGGAAAGCAACAGAGGATGGCTGGCAGCTCGGGAGTATTCCTAGTGGGAACTCCTCATGAGCTGAATATACAGCAAAGTGACAAGCATGTTAGGACAAAGATTTTTACAGATGACATAACTACCTGCCCAGGGAACACAAGGGAGTGCATGCAGCGCATTCAGGTCTGTCAGTTCAAACAAATGCCCAAAGCCACTCTGGCTGACAGGAGAGAAAGCATATTTTTGACATATTGCAGGATAATATCATTGCAGTGGTCTCTGCTGTGCAGCTTGACAGAGACCTCCACTGACCACTTTGACTTATCATCTTTCCACTCACAGGGGACTGCACTGGATGACTATCAGGTCTGCTTAATCCAGAATTTCCCTCTTTTCCCCATCAACTCCTATGCTGGGAAGTTCTGGCTGCTGAGTTTTGCTTAGGTCCCTCCACACCCCCAAATCCATACAAAGCCTAGAATAAGGCTGCCAGAGCCTTACAACCAGACTGAGATTAAGCCCCTAATTTGCAAGTGATTCAATGAGGGAGAAGGTGGCACCAAAGGTATGCTTCCTCCTGCACAGCCTGGACACACCACTGCTGACAGGGATGGCCTGATCTGTTCCAGATACTTTTTGATATCACATACAGATACAATACCAAACACAATCCAGATAAACCTGGAAATGTAAGCTTGAATAAATCAAATCATGGCAAACCTCTACCTGTTTGATCCTTCATGATTTAACTTTTTTTAAGCAAGCAAAAGCAAACATTTTCAGTGAAAGAGTAAAATTCATGTTGTATGATTGGACATTATTTTCATATTTATTAATATTTAGTTTTCAGAATAAAAAAATTCACCATGGTGGAAATATACCTAAACTTTTCACACTTGGGGGATTTTTAGTATCATACAGTACCTACTCATAAATGAGTGTTTTGCAACAGTTCGTACTGCCCAGTAAGGGTTTTGACAAAGCACAAGGCAGGATTAGGCCCTACACATAATATACGTATTCACAATTCACAGTCTATCCCAGACCCACCCTTCAGTTTGTAGCTTTCTTCACACAATTAAAAATATTTCAACTTTACTTTTCATTATGCTCGTAAATGCATGGAATGCTTATAATTACAGAAGGCATCATCTTCCCATTTTGATATGTCACTACAACTCCTTAAATGTTTGTAACAGCTGTTTTTAAAACAAACACTTTCTTTCTGCAACATTCTGCCTTACACACATCAGCAAGGTGACCTCTTCTGGAAAAGCTATCAGACTATCTTGAGAAACAACAACATACCCTACGAGTTGGCTCAACGTCTTATTTGCAGTTACTCCCTTACGGCAAGGAAGACAATGTTTTTTGGCTTTTTGGGTTTTTTTCACATTTCATCTTTGTTGATCCTACCTTCTGGGATGTCCATGGTCCTTTCTCTTAATTCTCCCACCTCTCGCTCCACGTGCAGAGTCTGAGGCTAAGTTGGTTAAATCTGTGCTATCTGTGCTACCAAGCTCGAGCACAAAGGAATCTCAGTAAATCTGGGATGGAAGATTTGAGGAAGGGGAAGAGAGAATATCAGTGTTCTACAATAAATTTGAGTGGATATCTAAGATTTAAAAAAAAACTGGGGAAACAATGTAATTTTGGTAAGGAAAATTGTAGATTTTGGGGAAAATAAAGACTACGGGGTGACTGAGAAGGGGAGAAACAACTGAGTTTCAATACAGATTTAACAGATAAGGAAAAGGAAAACTGGGCAGGAAAATGCAGTAGGAGTTTTGTGCCAGTATAAGAACATTTTAAATTTTTTAACTGATCTAAGCACTGCACAGGCAATTCATAGACCATCCCCAGTATGAATTTCAGAATTTTACTGTCCTGAATTTACAATACTACTGGCAGACCACACAGAGAAAGAGGACAGTTTCAATGAAGTAATAAGATGTAAAGCAGAGCAAAACATTACAGCTGGGAAACTCAAACAATAATGATATTTCATTATCCGATGAAGCTACTGTTACAAAAACAGGTTCAAAAACTGAGATCAGAACTTTGCTAGATGATGAGACAATCATTCTGATCTTCTGCACTTACCTGTACTCACAGATATCTAATGAGGCTCTGTATTTCCTACACAAATAAAAGGCATATAGCGCAGTGATGACTTAAGGGTATGGGGGGAAGAGGCAACAGTTAAGGATATCGTGCCCCTTTAGTCTCAGAAATAGAGGAATGCGTACTCCATGGTGGTACAAATATAGGGACCATAAGTCTTCAGTCCACATTTATTACATTGGTGAAGACTTTCTGTGCTCACTTGTACAGTCTGTTCAACATAAGCAAGCAATCTTTTTTAGCCAGGTAACTGATTTGCATGTTGCAGGTTTCTGTGTGTATCAGGAGCGAAAAGAAATTTAATGGCCTGCTAGATCCATCTTAAATACTTGCTCCCCCAGCAATTCCATCTTTTATAGAGCAAAGAGAACCATGTCAGCAACTAAGGGGAGAACTTCCTTATTTCCTGCTCGGTCGAAGGTAGCCTTCCCATAGCAACAGCTTCCAGAGCTGGTGGGTTCCCTTTACTGTTGCCTAAATTTGGATCACCTTTCCTGCATACAGATGTTAGCTGTATTTAATGCTCAATATTCAGCCACATATGAAGTAGCTGAACACTAAACATAACCACAAGGTTTGCAGGATGCCGAAATATTTCTGATCACATGGTACATCGGGAAAAAAATAACTCTCAGATACATCAGCCTTTTGTTGAGTCCAAAAAGCTTGACCACCTTTTGAACTGAAAAGATCATTTTGACCAACCCATCTTATAATCTTTCTGTGCACAGTACTGTTCTTCTCAGTTGTGATTTGATCCCTGCATGTTCTCATGAATCCATCTTCGAACTTTTTTTTTTTAATTCAGATTACATAATATAGCCACCAGAATCATCCCAGTCAAACAAATCAACTTCGGTTATTTAAATCCAAAAAAGACATAATAGGCAAATCAGACAATTCCACTCTCATCCATAGCCACAGGAGTTTACGAAAGGTTTTCTGTAAGATTATTTCAGTAATATCTGCTGCTTCTAGAATGTGAGTTTAATAATTTATTTGTATTTCTTTCTAGTTTATAATTAATTTTAACTCTATACTGAAATACTTTAATCAGGTCAGTAGACTACGTATTAATAACATTAGCACTGTTCTACTCTGGTTGTCTCTAAGTTTTAGATGATTATACTAAAACCAGCGATTTATCCCAGCTTAAATACAACTGGCTTGCTGGAGGTCAGACTCCTCTGGCCCTGTCATCTTTAATAAAGTTCTCTTAACCACTTCAGCTCTTTATTGTCTCTAGACAAAAGACCACAGGGTAAGAGGGAAGACTTGTGGGATGAGGTGGTCATGAAGAAAGAATGTCCAAGAGGACATGGACAAACAGGTAGAAAGGTTAAAAGTAGGGTGAAGAGAAAAATTTGAGGCAATAGCAAGTGGAAGAGATTTCAGAGAGAGGCAATATGGAGAAAGCAGGACAAATGTCAGGAATTAAGAGGAAACAAGTGTGCTGAAAATTGGGTTGTCTTGTCACATATCAAAGGTTGTTGCATTTGGAACAGAGATGATGCACAGGCAAATAAAACTTACTTCAGAGGAAACTACTTCCTTTCCTCGGTTTGGGTTTTTTTCTTTGGGTTTGAGATTTTTTCTTCAGGTTTGGGCTTTTCTCTTCAGAAAAGAAAGGCAGCATTTGGAGATTCAGAGTTATCGTTCTCTTTTAAGAAAAATGCTTTTTGGCAAGCTTTACATCTCTTCGGGCAAAATCAGCATAAGACATTAACAAGCCCCCACACACACATGTGCACTATGACAAACCACCTAAAAAATGAGCTTACTAGGACTCTTCGTACACAGCAGAAAACAGTGGCAGATTGAATGTGAGACACTAAAGCTCTAAATGGAAACAGAGCATGTCCAGTAGCTTTTGTAACAATCATATGGCACTGCAATCTTTTATTTGCAAATCCTTCACCTTTTTTTGTTCTGCCTATTTTAAGGAAACAAAAACTATTCTGAACTTTACCATTCAACCACCAGAAGAAACTTTTTTTTTCCCCTGAACTCTGGTGCCAGAGTATTTCTAGCCTTATAAGCATTTGTTGCTTGCAGAATATGGCAGAACTGAAAAATTTAAGAACCCCACTGAACGTCATGCTCTGCATAAGTCAGACTATAGCACCAAGTTTTCTGTATGACTTTAATGGCTGTCTTTCCAATTAAAGCAAAGCAGAAGTGACTCTTCAGTTTCTAAATCTACATATGTTTACTTACCCTCCATAAGAAATATTACCATATATAGGGATTTAAGCATTTTGTTTGAAAAGGTTGCTCAGACTATGCCATGCCACTTGGTTTGCAAGCACAAGGAACTTTTCTTTTTGAAATACTTACGGTATTTGCCATACTTCGTCACCCCAAAGAGTTTACAAGACAGAAGCCTAAAAGCTGCTGTATACTACGTTACTCTCTTTCCTTGCTGTTTGAAGCACAGGAATCATAAGTTCTTTGCACTTGTTTAATACTATACTGTGTGACATTTAAATTGGAAAAGGAAATTACTGGGCAGCTAGTTAGCCATCCAGAAAGCTATCAGACATAAAGAAAGAAAAAAGATTGAAACTACATACCTTTCAGCTATTCAGCAAGATAAACTGCTAAGAAATAGTAATTAAGGTTAAAATATATGCTGGGCAGGTTATATACTTAAAAGGACAGAAAAATAAAACCAATAGAAGCAAGGAGGAAAAGGTGATTTCTCAGCCCATAAACATTATAGTATCTGCATTTATAACATAGATGTGGCCAAAAAGTAGAGTTCTTAGTTGCCTACGAGCAGCTCTAAAATAAAACACTAAAACTGCTATTGATTTGATAGCAGATTGCTGTCAAACAAATTGAAGGCCTTAGCCAAGTGAAACGGTAGGCAGCACAATATGAGACGTGAGTTTTGAGAAAACAGCCAACTTACGAGCATTCTAATGTGTTGCACACCAGGAAGACCTTCTTGCCATAATTTAGCACTTCCAAAGGAGCGGCTTTTAAAAGCAAACATTAAAACAGGTAAACCCCAAAGCTGATCCTTCTGGGGCTAAAATTGAAAGATAGTCATTTTATGTTGATGGTAGTTTAGAATTAGCTCTGTGATCATCATTTAACTCATTTTCATCCACTTGGTGCATAAAAAGTTGCTTTTGTATGATTCTAGTTTATTACACAAGGTATAAAGTAACAGTGGGATGCTAAGTGCAGCATTCTTATCTGTATTATTATTTAATTATAAATTAGCTTATAATAGATATAAAGCCTGTAAGTAACACTGCCTTGAAAATTGCCATCATATAGTTTCAAAATTTGCAGGTAATCAGAAAATAGTCAAAAGCAGAGAACAAAATGAAAAATGAAAGCAACCGAATACGGATGTTGACAACGTGTGTGCCACCAACCGTGTAAAGCATCTTCTACCCTTAAAAAAGGGGAGAAAAAAGAAAAGAAAAACCTTCCAAAGTAAAGTTTCAAACATCTGCATGCTTTACACTGAAAACAAGGTGTTGCTTCATGCATGAAATCAAAGGATTAAATCCAGTCAGTTCACTGAAGTGAGCACTAACTAAAGATATTTATGGTCAAAGAAACGGCATTAAGCAGAACACAGTGAGCTGATCCCGTGTCAGCTGGTGTAACAAAAAGTGGCTAAGAAAGCAAGAGAAGACAGTATGAAGACTAAGAAGGGCAGGCTATACAGGCCAGCCTCCCTCAGGTTGCAGTAGCATGGCCAGGGAGATGGCTGACCATGCCCAGGCTGCAGGGCAGTGAGGAAAAAAAGTGTGAGGAACAGGACTGCGAGCACCGAAGTGAGAGAAGGAGGGGAGGAGGTACTCCAGGCACCCGAGCAGAGATTCCCCTGCAGCCTGTGGAGGACACTGTGTTGGAGCAGGTTTTCCCGAGAGGAACTGCGGCCCCTGGAGAATCCATACAGAAGCAGATTTTTCTCCTGAAGGTCTGCAGCCCACAGAGGACCGCAGCCTGGAGCAGGGGAAGAGCATGAGGAGGAGAGGAGCTATTATGGACTGACCACAAATCCCACCACCCCGCTGGGAGGGATGCGGCAGAAGAGTCAGGAATGGAGGATAGAAGTTGAGCCTGGGAAGAAGTGAGGGGCTGGGAGGCATTTCAGCTTCTATCTTTGTTTCTCACCATCCAGTTCTACTTTCGTTGGCAATAAATTCATCTTCCCCAAGCTGAGCCTATTTTGCCCATGATGGTAACCGGTGAATCAATTTCCTTTTTTTATGACAACTCATGAGCTTTTCCATCTTGTTTTCTCCCGCTGCCTTGTTGAGGCGTCTAGCAGCCAACCAAGTTCAGCCCACCACAGAAGCTTCTCTAGCAAGATCTTGAAAATGAAGAAAAGCAGCTGACTGGTATAAATGATTTCTTTATGAAACAAAATGCATTACATTTTACAAATGACTGGAAGCCCATCTATGCTCTTTGATCCTCATATTCTTTTTCTCCCATTGAAGACTATCTGGACGCACTTCAAATGCAGCTTGGATGGTTTTAACAGCCTCCTTCATCAAACTTAACTCAGTCACGAACTTCCATATCTAGGGACTTTGGAAACAAGTTGCTTCTCATGTAATCATGGTTGCTGAAGTATTTATTTCTATTTATCTTTGGGTCTCACTAACAGAGCACCAGATCTGTCAAGCTTTCAGCTTTCTTCCCAATGGATGACTTGGGAATTTAGGCAGGGAGTCTGGAGAGAACTGTACCTAACAGTTTGTAACAGATACTAAGACTCCACAAAGCTTTTCCTACAGTAACTTTTAATAGTACATATCTCTGGCATTACAGAAAGAGCATGGTTTCTGAGAAACACCTAATATACAAGTTAAGCTTGCCTACACCTTCTGCAGTTTTAAGCATGAGGCTTGCTTCTTAAGTTTTGACTTGGGAGAAACAGCCTGAATGGCTCACAGCACCTCGCTTTTGTCTCCCAAATCTGTCAGTCAGCCTTTTTCTACAAAAAAAAAAGCAGATTCTCCTAAATCAACCAGATCACCTTGGGTTTTCTCCAGTCACGATCTCAAGAAGGCTAAAACATTCTAGCCTAGATTAAGCTAGTTAAGTAAACGCTTCCCTTAGCTGACCACTGATCTTTATGAAGCTGAATACTCATAAGCAGTTGAACTATGCCATTCTCATTACATGAAGATTGTGTATAGCAACTTTACAACAAGAGATTTTGAGTGTCTAAGTCCATAGAATTAAAAAACATTTGGTCTTCATAGGTCTGAGTGATACTCAAGAAATGGAAAAAGAATTTTCTAACACTAATAACTTATATCAAATAAAATATTGAAAATTGAACTGCGGGTTAGTACAATTTTCAGTAACATACAACATTTTCTTGTCAGTGCTTGTCTTTAATGTGGGTATTCGCAACTTTCCACACACCACAGACTGCATAAGACTATAGCTACCCTCTTTGAAGAAGGTCGATTTCTGTAGGAGACAAAAGGCTAAAAGAAATCTGCTGCTGTATGAATTGTAAGGTTGCCTGTAAGGGATAGAAGGCGTATGTTTGTACAGAAGATTCAGACCAAGCGTGTAGAGTTTCATTTGAGATGTCTAAATATAGGTTCTTAAATGTATCCACAAATCATCACTGCTGTCTGATTTCCTACTGTAACTAACGAAAATCTACAATAGGTTTCCACTGGCTCAACAATGCCATTCAGTTTTACCTGCAATACCCTAACATTTCCGAACGGCAAGTATGGAGCTGTTGTTAGGTAAGACATGGGAATTACCTGCGAGCCACCCTCATCTGGGGTAGCTGCTGGAAGCTGCAGTAAAACTCTGCAGTCCCTAGGCAGATGAAGGGAGAGCCGTGGATGTTGTCTACCTAGACTTCAGCAAGGCTTTCGACACAGTCTCTCATAACATCCTCCTAGGGAAGCTGAGGAAGTGTGGGCTGGATGAGTGGTCGGTGAAGTGGATTGAGAACTGGCTGAATGGCAGAACTCAGAGGGTTGTCATCAGCGGTGCCGAGTCAAGTTGGAGGCAGGTAACTAGTGGTGTCCCCCAGGGGTCAGTACTGGGCCCAGTCTTGTTTAACTTCATCAATGACCTGGATGAAGAGTTAGAATGTACGCTCAGCAAGTTTGCTGATGACACCAAACTGGGAGGTGTGCTGCCATTCAGCAAGACCAGGACAGGCTAGAAAGTTGGGCAGAGAGGAACCTGATGAGGTTCAGCAAGGGCAAATGCAGGATCCTGTACCTGGGGAGGAACAACCTCATGTATCAGTACAGGCTTGGGGTGGACCTGCTGGAGAGCAGCTCTGCGGAGAGGGACCTGGGCGTCCTGGTGGATGACAGGTTAACCATGAGCCAGCAGTGTGCCCTGGCTGCCAAGAAAGATCATGGGATCCCGGGATGCATTAAGAGGAGTGTGGCCAGTAGGTCAAGGGAGGTTCTCCTTCCCCTCTACACTGCCCTAGTGAGGCCCCATCTGGAGTACTCTGTCCAGTTCTGGGCTCCCCACCTCAAGAAAAATGAGGACCTACTGGAGGGAGTCCAGCGGAGGGCTACGAGGATGGTGAGGGGACTGGAGCATCTCTCCTACGAGGAAAGGCTGAGGGAGCTGGGCTTGTTTAGCCTGAAGAAGAGAAGGCTGTGAGGGGACCTAATATATGCTTACAAATATCTGAAGGGTGGGTGTCAGGAGGATGGGGCCAAGCTCTTTTCAGTGGTGCCCAGTGACAGGACAAGGGGCAATGGGCACTATCTGAAGCACAGGAAGTTCCGTCTGAACATGAGGAAGAACTTCTTCCCTCTGAGGGTGATAGAGCACTGGAACAGGCTGCCCAGAGAGGTTGTGGAGTCTCCTTCTCTGGAGATATTCAAGACCCGCCTGGACAAGGTCCTGTGCAGCCTGCTGTAGGTGACCCTGCTTCGGCAGAAGGGTTGGACTAGATGACCCACAGAGGTCCCTTCCAACCCCTACCATTCTGTGATTCTGTGATATGATACTAGATGACTAGGGGTTCTACTTCCCGAAACAGGCACTACAGTTGAGAAAGATTCAGAGCAGAGTTAGTTTAGTTCAGAGCATGCTGAATCATTCTGAGACACACTGATCTCCTCCAGTAAGTACAATGAAAGCATAAACACAATACACGCATAATGTAGGGGTTTTCATCTGGAATGGATTCATACTCAGTCTGACAGGTAAATATATTGATTTAATCTCTACTGGACACCTCACCAGCCTCCTCTTTAATAGTCTATAGAAGTGACCAAGAGGGCAGCTCCTCTAATGTGCACAGTAGGCTCTACTAAACATTCACTTGCTGGTTGATCAGAAAAACATACACTTAAGCATATACAGCAAAGGGGTGTAATCTGCAATACAGGATATTCATAGATATGCAAAAGTAAGGTGTGGAATGCACAGCGGCAAAAACCAGAATACAGGAAAAGCACGGGGATGAAATCTTCCTTCATTTAATTCCCTGCTCCACCTTGTTGCTTCTCCTGCTGCATTGCTCTTACATGGGCAAAATGTCTCTGCAGTCTCTTTAACACAAAGTCAGATCAATCACTGAAATAGGCTACGAAAGCAGACTTCTCTACAGCTATAAGGACTAATCCAAGTTATCCTGGATGGTAAAGCTGTCAGGCTCACAAAGGTCTTGAGAGCAGTTTGCTGGATGGACCTTCAACTGCCCTCTCTGCATTTGTGGAAGCTATATGGCCAGAGAGAAAAAGTTACAGAACAGAAAAATTAACTTTGCCAATGCATGCATAGGTAAGTACTAGAATACATGAGTTTTGATCACTTAAAACATGTTGCAGAGGTGCAAGTTACACTATCATTAAGAGCATCCCAGCAACACACAAAAAATTCCTCCAATCATGACAATACAACCATCATGTACACGCCCATCTATTTATAGTGTCCCAGCAACATCTGCTCCTCTCTACAATTAACCTGTACTTCTCAGTAATACTCAACTTTTTACAATGTAATATCCCAAATCATTTTTACAAAACTCACCAATGCAAATGTTTGCTATGGGAGTCTGCTTTTTATAGGCAAGTTAATCACAAATCTAATAAATCACTAATAACATTTAATTCTGAAGTTGTCTGTAAACCTGTTGCATATAAGTTAGTTGACAGGTGTTTTAGCTGAAATACTGGAATTGCCCAGCAAGTGATTAAACTTCAGCCTAAATAACTTGCAGTTCTTCGGAAATCTCAATCTGGATTTAAGAAATTATTAGGTTTTATCTGCCCTTAAGGAAATGCAGATTACATTTTGTGCAGACTTTCACTTAATGTCTTACCAGTCATTAAACAACCAGTAACAGATATTTTATACCATTGCATAATCAGTTTTGTGGGGGGTTAATTTATCTCCATAGGAAGGCTGAGTTGCAAATGGGTCCCCATACTAATGGAAGCCACAAAAAAAACACAAAATATTACAGAAACTTTGTCTATAGATTTGTTTGCTTGACATACTCTGTTCTATCCTCAAACTCCTGTATTATATCTAATAAAATCATGTAATTCAGCTATATCTATGACAAACTACCCTAAACCCTCACTAATTGCAGCACTGGAGATATATAGATGGATACTATAGCCATCTGTTAAGTAAAAGCACAAAATGCTCCAGCATGCAAAAGATACAGAAGATATAAAAACATAGATAGAAGTATCTTATCTAGGACATTGCATTGCTAAAAATACACTGAATTTTAATCCTGGATGAGGATTAAGGTTATTTATTAAAAAAAGAGAAATAGAGAGCAAGAGAGAGCATAGATTACATCTAGTCCTCATAATTACTTTTTTCCTCTGGAAATTTTTTCTGCTGTTTGTCTGTTTCTCATAATGCTTAATGGGTCACAAATGTTATCAAATCTCTCTTTACAGCAAGATCCCTTTTTAGCTAAAATCTCTCTGGTTCTGGGGTGAACAAACGAGCCCCAGAATTCAGTTTGCTAAACAGAATTCTATTTAGCATCTCCACATTATTTTGTTACTACTACAACGCAAGAATTGTGCCTCAGCAGTGTATGTAACTATGGAAATTTTAAATGAATATTACAAGTCATATTTAGTCCAAAAACCTATATATCACATTAAAAATTGCATCACATGAAAAGATCTTACAAGAATGAGGTCTATAATGATTCAAGCTGAAAGACAGGAATTCCCAGAAGAAATAAATTGATCAAGAGAAGAATTTGTTGGGGGATAAGGGGCACACTCTGGGCTGTCGGATCAGCCTGTGTTTATACGAAAGCACCCTCACGTGCCCGGGACTTGGCAAGCAGACTGGTTTTGTTGTGACCACAAGGAACAGGGGTAGCCAGAGGCCGAACAAGAGGATTCGGTTAGTTCAGATGCCAAAACCTAAATTATTTTAGAGACGGACAGCACACAATTAGCAGAAATCTTCCACTTTACTGGATCCTGTTACAGGAGGACTGATCACAGATACTGCAGCTGGACGGTACTGGTTTAACACAGAAACAGGCTAGATTGTCTCATAGAAATAGAACCCAAGTATATCTAGAAAATAGACCACTGCTGGAAAAATTCAAGTTGTATTTGCTCAGACAATAAACACTCCCATCTGGTGCTGCCACAGGACCAATAGCTCTGACTGAGCTCTTTGTTTGGACATCAGCAGTCAGCTCTGCCACTGTACCATATCCCCTCAGGCATCCCACTGAGCAACAGGCTCCTTCAAGCCCCTTGAGCCTAAAGCAAGGCTGGGCATTTCCCTCGAGGTCTGCACTTTTGCTGTTCTGGACCTAAAAAAGAACCCAAAGTGTCTCTAGGGCTAAGCTTTCATTAGAATACCAGCCAGAAAACATATCAAGGTTCATATCTTTGGGGTAAATCCGATGAAAGTTTAGATGGTTTGAAATGTTTTCCTGCCCAGTTTGTCTTTGTAGTCATCTCTTCCCTTCAGCTGTGGCTTCCATGAAACCACTTCTGCAGTCCCCCACTGGAGTCTTTTCCTATCCATGTGGTGTGGCTGTACCTCCTCACTTTCTAATTACGCTGAGGCCTCCCTGGGGAATCCTGCCAGCTTCACCCTATGGTCCTGGACAACCCCCACACGGGCGCACTCAGTCTTCACCACACTTTACACTGCCAGATTATTTTTTTCTTTTTGCATCCCAACAGAAGCTGTAGATGACAGAACACAAAAACAACTTTCCTTGGTTTGCCAATAGATGGCATGTCACGTATGTGGCCTTCCATTCATGGAATGTGTGAATTTTGGATACATTTATGTGAAGCATTTAAGAAATAGCTCAAAATGATGAATATCTAGGATTCTGACTGCCAGATGCCTCCTTGATTGATAGGCTTTCTCTGAAATGAACAAATGCTGGGTGTATTAGCCATCTGACAACACAAATATATACATTCCAAGTCTGTCAACGGTAATAATGGCATTTTACTTAATTTCTATTTTCAAAGCGTTGCACAACATGAATTCATTTCCGGTGGCCAGACTCACTGTAGGTGCACACTGGAAAAGCACATTCTATCCAGACCCACTCCACCTTCACACAGGTAGAGCACACTGGCTTCCACATTGTCCTCCACCTAACCTTACAGATCATTAATTTCAGAGAGCTGTAAATCTGTCTTATAAAATGCACTTATTCCCTAACATTTTGATACAATAAATATGTACAAGCCAGATTTCACAGAAGCTAGACATGGACAAATTAAAATTGTCTATACCAGTCTCAGAGACTGGATTAGCCACCTCTTTATTCCAAACTTCTGGTTTTTACACTCAAGACGACTTCTTTACAGACTGAAAAAAGATTATATGCATTGCAACTGAGACAGCTGAATGTTGTATGAGAACATTTAATTTTTTTCAATTTTAAAGCTAATACTGTGAAGATGCTTTCTACATCTTTCGTATTAACATAGTGTATTTGCTTCCTAGTTCTGCATTCCATAGCAGAAAGAAAATAATAGTCTTTTTACTATATATGGTATATAGTGGTTTAGAAATCTCTAATGATACCAGCCATTTCTGCACTGCTGACAACTAATACATTATTCCATTACAGAAACAA
Source organism: Opisthocomus hoazin (assembly GCF_030867145.1). NCBI lineage: Eukaryota > Metazoa > Chordata > Aves > Opisthocomiformes > Opisthocomidae > Opisthocomus > Opisthocomus hoazin. Next base: position 97,261,402 of record NC_134415.1, read on the forward strand.
AGATAACAGAAACACAGTAAATACACAATACCTTGCAAACAAAAATTGTTGGCTTAATTTGAAATGTAATAGGGCAAACAATTCAGAAATAATAACAACCGCAAATTTGATATGGCAATGAAAATGCCAGGGACGTTTGGGATTTTAAGATACCATAAAGGTAATAGTCTGTTATTAACAGTAGCGAGATTGTATTTGCCTTGTTATCAGGAGGTAACAATAAATTCAAAGCAATTCATACAACAAATTAAATGACTTGAAAAAGTAGCACATCGGGGAAAATTAAGACAATTAAATGTGCATAATGTACTGAAAGGATGCAAGAACAGTTCCAAATAAGCATGGTAACCTCTCGGCCAAAGCTGCAGCTTGCTATATACAAGTTCTGCATGCATTTAAGGCTGAGATTTGCTTTCTGTTGATAGTAATATCATGGGAAACATGTTGAAATGAATGAAGAACTGGAGGAGCCAGAAACAGATTCCTGGGGTGACTATGCTTTGAAAACAATAATCTATACAGACCCATCTACACAGATATCCTATCAGTAGGTAACCAACTCTACTGCCAAAAACATCTGGAAGAGATATAAGCTTGAAATATTCACTGTATAAGCCTTAAATGTTTATCATAAGTCTTAGTATTTACTGAGAGTCTTAATAACTATTGCATCAGCAATAATAATTTTTTCCTAAAAGATTCCTGTTATAGAAGTAATCCCTTATTAAAGAAGTGCTCTAGTTAAAATTAGGATTTTAATTGTATGTATCACTGTTATTACAGCTATCTACAGATCTTTTTGATGGCAAAATCTCAAGCAAAAGGGTGATCAAATACTATTAATGTATTTCCAATCTGTCATAGTTAATAAGCAATAAGAAGAAAGAAAAATCGATTCCGTGCATATGAACACATCGTTTTAGCAATTTTTTTCATTGGCTGAACAGATGTAAGACCCCAGACAATGCTGTTCATTACTCAATAATCTAATAAAGGGATAAAAAGGGTAGAACCTGCTGACACACAAGCAATTAGAAGTTTAAAACAATCAAGAAGCTACAAATCTTATTTTACTCCCAGGGTGAGGAAACAAAAATTCTTAAGCCAAAGCATTCAAAAACAGAATCACATGATACTTTTCTAATTTAATACTTAAGAATACTTCTCAAAAAATGTTCTTTTAACCCTTTATTACTATGAAATAACATACACCTGAGGAAAATAGCATTAGCCTAGGAAAAGGTGTTCTCTTGTTCAGCTGAAAACACTTTATAAAACAGACATTGAAAAATTAAGAAAAACTGAAAGTCTTCTCCCAGGAAACATAGGAAACAATATTATCATTGTAGAACAAGTTCCTACAGAATATAATCTTGAGACAACTGTTGTGCAACACAGTGGAGCACCCACTGTGGTCAGGTATCTGTAGCATTTCAGTTTAATGCAATAAAGAAGTCAATAGCTGGTTTTGTGTTGGCTTTTTTTCTTTAACTGATTAAACTTTTCTTATGTATTCAGCATAGGTGATTTTGTTTTAAATAACAATGAAAAAAGTCACACAGCCTTCACTCACTGGAAAAAAATTAGTTATTTCCCACTATTTTTAAAGCAACCATTTAAGCAGATCTATCTTATAAGGTGTGAAATGTCACAACTAAATTTGCTAGTATCTTTTACTGTGAAGGCACACCTTAAAAGTAAAACAGTCACTACATTTTCAGCAAAGTCAAATCTAAATACTAACTCAATATGTACTTTTGGACAAAAAAGAAACAGAAAAATAATTTCAACATTTTCTGTTCTGACCTTTTAGGGAGACCGACCCGAGTCAGGTCAAAAGATGTTCCTCTTTACTTCAGTCCTTACAGCGCTGTACACTCATCTGGAAAGCAAGCTTTAGTCGCCACAGAGTTCAACACTGCTCTCCCATGCCTCAGACAATGTTTGAGCCCCGAGGATACACAGCATTGCTGGGAGAATCACTCTAAGGCTCTTCTCTTCCTGCTCATCGGCTTTGTACCACCAACTTCATTGAATCAAACAGAATGTCAGGTTGTTAGTGTAAAAATTATAGAAATACTACACTCAAGGAAACAAAAAGCCTAAAGTCAATCTGGTAGCTTTATTTTTTTTCTTTCTCTGTTTGAACACTGAGCAAAAAAAAAGCATAGTACTTGTTAGTGTTCTTTCTGAAGGATTCTGGAATTCACTTGTCCGAAGCTGTAAAGTCACAGAATTACTCTCTAGCAGAACTTTAGGAGATTTTGCGTAAACTTATGTATGTAGTTACAGTGAGTAAACAAGTAACAAAAATGGCATGAAAGATACTTGACTCTTTCATTGTTCACCATGCAAGTCAAAAGACATATGGATATACCAAACTGTGAGGAGCAAGTTCCTCCTGGTGGCCCTGCTTGAGTGGGGCAGCTGGATCAGATGACCTCCTGAGGTTCCCTCCAGCCTCAGCCATTCCGGGATTCTGTGACTGCTCTGGCATACCATATTTTTTCGTCAAGATAAATGGGCATATAAATAATAATTCCTTAATTGAGTTAAATACCTTGAATGATTTACAAATTTCAAAGCTCAAAAGATGGTTCGTAAAAGCTTTACTCTGCCCTGTACTTCCTGTATTAGACTACATAGTAGGATGCATGCGTGTTCACTTATGAAAAATCTACACAATATATGCTTATTCATATACATACCACATCTATCTCTCTCCAATACATGAGATTAGTCAAGAAGAGGTGGAACAAAGCTCTTTCAGCAAAGCCTTATTGACCTTTGAGATCTTATCAATATTTAATTTTTTAACACAAGTTTTTGCAGTGGAAGAAACTATTACACTCAAACGTATTGCTGACATAAACTAAAAAAAATTCAGTATAATTCCCATATTCCTGAATCAGTTAAACTGAAACAAAGGTACTGAAAATACAAGACTAAAAACAGGATAACATGTCCCATAATAACACTGCAGGGTTTTAAAAGTTTGGGGGTTTGTTTTTTCTTTCGGCTCCATTACATTACATGGAGTTTCCAATCTTGTTTATGTAGGGTCTCCACAGATCATTGTTACCCAGCTCGCATGCTAACAGCAAAAATAGTCATGAAAGATTCAGAAGCCCTTTGTCATGGGTTAAGAAAGAAGATTGCAGTAGCAATATTTGCTTGGTCATCAACTGTAGAATCGCATGACAAGGAGACAGTTTAAGTGTTTGGCCAACAGATAAACTAAACCTGGCTAAATCAAGGAGGATAACTGAGTGGTTATTGATTTAGTGCTGATCTAAAGCTATAGGGGAAAAAAACTCCAGCTGTCTAGCCACTCTTCTACAGTCCAACCATTACATGAAGAAGCTCTGATCCGATTAACTTCAGAGCGTGAGCATCAGCTGCCTGCTTTTTATGTGTACAAGAAGTAACTGAATTTTCGCTAGCTGGACACTGAGAAACAGGCGTTAAAAGCCAAACATATCACCTCAGCAAATTTGGTGAAGAGCAAGCTAATTATAAGGATTTAACTAAAAAAATTTTAATGCTCAGATTTGTTTGACAGTGAACTAACTTCCCAGAAAGCAGAGGAAAGTGCTCTACGTCTTACTTGAGATAGAATTCCTCAGTTTCTTGCTGGACTACTTTTTTTTCTTTTTCTTTTATCTGCTGGAAGTAGCAGTTGTAGGGAGCAATTACTGAAAAGCAGTTCTTTCCTGATGCATACAAACCCCAAATCTTACAGGAAACTAATTATATTGAATGCCACAGAGAATGTATCTGCTATCAATTTGCAATTAGCTATGTAATTTTACTCCCTTCTGATTAATTTTTTTTGTTCTACAGCTGTATTAGTCAGAACTTACATAAATTAGCCTTTTAATGGACAATTTGACATGAGTTCTGTGAAAGGCATGTAGAAACACTCCTGACAATCCAGACATTTTGTTCTGACAATATTAACAACTTCTGTTAAAGCCATTAGTACACAGCTGAATCGCACGGCATATGCGCTCAAGTTGCTAAGGCTTAAATTAGCAAGCCATTATGTAAGCAAATTGTAAGCATAATTTAAAGGAACTAAATCACAAACACCATGTAAAAACACCTGACATACAATTAGGGAAATGTTTACAAGTTGTCTTTCTGTCAGAGTATAAATCTCTGACATTACACTGAAAAATAAATTCGGTGAAAGCCAGATCAGAAATGTGAATTTCTGGTATTTCAGCAATGATAATAACATTGCTTTCTGCAATCACATACTACTGAGTTCAAATAAATCAATTCTCATGTATGTATAATGTGTTTTACATCCTGCTTTTGTCCCAGTTGTCCTTTACATACGTAAACAGAAAAATGAGTGAGCAAACCGCTCTATTCTGCACAAATAACATTTCTGGAAAACACAGGAAAATGGTGACAGAACTATTTTTCATCATTTGCTCTCAATTTTTTCACTTCAAATTTGATCAAAAATTGTAATCCTAATTAAACTGGTAGAATGATAGACCGATTCTAAATCATGGTTTCATCTGGAACACAGATCATCCACCTAATTACTCTGCCAATGTCATGAATTTCACTTAGCTCAATACACCCACAGCACCTCACAAAATAATTTTGATTCAACAAAACTGCTTCACTTATTCAAGACTACATATGTACCCTAAAATGTATCTCCTGTTCTGTAAGCAGAAACAGAGCCGTACGACTCCATACATCAGGTGTTTACAAAGGAAATGCATCTTTTTGCATTACCTAACCAAATATTTGGAAGAAGTTCTACAGGAATGATGCAAGGAAAAGTGATGTTTTCAAGTGTTGCTCCCTCTACAAGGCTGTGGTGCCACTGGAGGGAAGAACAGAGCAAGCAGCAGCAGCCAGGCCGTCGGGAGGACTGAGCCAGGGCTCTGCCCATACCTTGCCAAACCATGGAGAAGCGCCAGCTGGACATTTTGCTGCCTTCTCCACCATCCTAACAACCCCAACAGTTCACATCAAAGATGAGAGTGAAGGGAATGGAGAGAAGTAACTTCAACCCATTATCATTTTGGCCATTAAGATGCTGGTGTACAGAACTAGAAAGATCCAGATTGAAAGTGCAGGCACTCTGTAGGGAACTGACAACACCTAGAAAACACTGTATCAAATTCAAGGCAAGTGGCCACTCCTGCCAGCCTTCCTCTAAGCACCTACACGACTTCCTTCTGAAATGCTGTCTCACATAAATTCCTGTACTAATAATATTGTGCTTTCTTTAAAAGTATATACAAATGCTCAGTGCTCACAGTGAATAGGTTGCCAAAATCACAAAACACGGTTTCCAAATACATATAAAGTAACATGAAGGAACAGAAAACACTTGTACTTTTTCTGTACCACCACAGAACCACCGTTTCCAAATCAAATGATATTATTGCTAACGCTATTAACACCAAATACTCTCGCTGCACAACTGCAGTTAAGCCTGATTTGAACAACCAAACTAGCTAACAGTCCTCTTAACTGACAATGCTCCCTTTAAATGTGGCCTGCCTGCAACCATATGAAAGGAGAGCAGGCTCAAGTGAGAAGCATGAAGAGCTAACCCAATGCTCAAAGAACATGGAAGAACTTAAGACAGACACGTAGGCACGCATTTTGACATATTAGAGTAAGACTCATTGAAAGCTATGTGCCTCATCAGCCCCTAGGAGGTACCAGTTACTGCCAGTTCCTTTTTTTAGGAGTACTGGAGTCATCTCTTGATAAACCTAGGATGCCTGCTAACTTGCACCACAAGGAATCAGTGTTTTGGGATTTCCTTTACTATTTTAAACAAGGAGAGAACATACTAAGTTCTGCTATATATTTTTGAAAGTCCTTAAAATATATTTGGTACTTCGTTGAAAAGGTCAAGAACAGCTTCAAAGTATGAAATTATAAAAATGCTTGGCTAGAAGCAATGGTTGCAAGAGACCTCTTAAGGACCTAATACATTCCTCTACAGCCACGAGCAACCACACCACGTAAATCCTTTCCTAAACTTATAAAATGTAACCTTTAAAATTTAATTGGGTTATTTTTCCTTCCAATAAGTCACAAGAAAAGAATTCCCAAGGCTTTATTCTACTGATTGTAAAGATCTTTTTCTGAGCCAAGAGCATTTATGGCTAAGTTACACCCATTTGGCCTTTGTATTCACTGTCCTCTAGTTTGAAGGCTATTCTTATTGTTTAAAATTACTGTACTTCTAGATATGAATTCTGTATTTCTAGATATGAATTCTGTACTTCTAGATATTAGAACTACTTGCTGTAGCTTTTTTCCCACCCAGTCTCTCTAGTCTTCTCTCAAAAGCAGCTCTCCATTTCTTTGATCACCCTCTATATGACTTTGTGCATATCACAGTTTGTATTTGTCAATATTTGTAACACTGTCCACAACATCGAGGTGAGGACTCATTAATACTCATTCTTCAGTTCTACAGGAAATACCTTGAATCTAGGATAATGCTTGACTTTTCCTAGGCTTGGCACTTTGGTAACCCGCACTTCATCACCCTTTCCAACTGATGCACCCCTAACTTGTAGGAACTTGGTGCATGTGTTTTAATATTAATATAATTTTTTGTGGTAGAACTTCATGTGGAGAGAACAAGGCTCATACAGACATGTTTAAAAAGTCTTTACTAACATTAAACTCACCAGATAAAGATGGGCTTATGCCTATATGCAGATTAGTCAGGAATGTTGAGCCACTGAAAATAATTAACAAATAATATTTTTCTCATGTTGCTCTATATAAATTATACCAATTGTTCTGCTTATAAAAGATGTTATTTACTAGGTATGTATTAATATTTTGAAATTAACTTATTCTATATACTCCATTAGCTTTCAGAGACAGTCACTGCTAAAGCAATTGTACTTCATATGTTCCCCGTATTTCCCACACAATCAGGACTAATTATTGGATACTCTCCCTCTGACTCCTGTAACTTCTAAGCTGTTACACATATGTAGCTCAGTTTCATCACAAGGTATAGAAAGTATTTTCACATATATTATTACGGCATTTTCTTGGCATGTGGAAGCTTGGGAGTTCAACACAGCAAAACCTAATCCAAGATGAGTGCAAACATCAAGGATATATTTAATTGAATTTAGGACAATCCAAATGAGTTAGGTACATCTTCAGGACACATGTCTTCAGAGTACTTTACTGCAGTGGAGCCTATTCTCTGGATCCCAAATGACATTTTTCAAAGACACAATCTCTACTGCATGCAGATGCTCTCACAATTTCAGTTATCTAGCAAAGTTTTTGTTCCAAACTGAACTGTGAAGGATGCCTCAAGCATATAAGCAGGTGAGGTGAGCTTCACCTGGATTGCTCTCCAAAACCCAGGTGGCTAAATTGTACCTACGTGGCACTTTTGGCATTTAGAAGCCCTGCTGTTTCCGGCCCTAAAGACGATTGTTGCACGTGCAGAAGCCTTTTAATACACTGCAGTGGAATGATGCACTGCTTTAGTGAGAAATCAGCATCAAGCTGAAACTTCTCTCACTCTGTCCTAAGTGATCTAGATGAGTAAATGGAAAAGGTTTGGAAGTCCTGGATTGTTTCAGCACTTTGTTCAGAGTACCACACAGAAAACAGTGGAATGAAGCTGTAGCAAGTTACATTTCATAGCCATCAGAAAAATGACCATGCTCTCTACACTACTGCCTTAGAAAAAAACTGCTGCAATACGCAGGTGTGATAGAAATCATTTTCTCTGGGTGTTGCACAGTACTAATCTGCAGGCTACAGCTATGTTAAGTTGGGGCATACCACCACTTACACAATACAAGCGTAACACCATCATCCACTCCATTGGATTGTGACGACTCGCTTCAGCTGCAGTGCCAGCCAAGCTGGCTAATTCCCACCACCTGTCTCCACGTTCAAATCTGGAAAGCCACCTTCTGCAGACCTGCCTGAGGAGAGGCAGCCAGCGGACAGGCAGTGTTCTGCTCCAGTACTGCGCCCCTTCCTCCGTGCACAGGGCACAGAGATGAGCGGGAGCTACCCTCGCCTGTTTCAGGTAAGGCACAGGCATTAGTGGTGAGTAGGGCAGTACTTGGTCCTAAAACTTCTGTGGAATTTTTAAATCGAAATTACGTGTTCAAGAGGGATTCGCTTCCATCTTGCTTACTGTATTTATGTCCAGTTTTAAGCGGTTATACTTTGCCTATGGATATTATTTCATATATCAAAAAGCTATTTTTGCAAGAATTGCCTGGATTTCAGCTGTGGGAAGAGGTGAAACACAGCAAACCATGTAAATCAATGTAAAATTGCAATTAAAATACTAAATTAGATTGCCTGAAGCTGATGGAAGGACCTTGCATGTAAAAAGTCAAATTGTTAACCAAAGACATTTTTATGAAATAAAGCTTTAATACACTTTATTACCTCCTCTACTTTTTAGCCTATTAATAATTCTCACTGCTTAATTAATTTCTCTTATTGTCCTAATTGTGACAACAGTCTTGAGTTTCCTTGCTGGGCTATCTTTGAAGCACACGTTCAGCTACAGGGATGGGTGGGAGCTAAGCATTAGGATTCCTGTTCTTCCCCCCTCCCCTCTGGATGATTTTTCACGTTAGTATGTTTTTTTCCCAGTTAACTAACAACATTATAACAATAAATGATAAAAAGCATTGATTCTAACCACTTTGTCCTCCTTTGGGAAAGCATCCAAGGAAGCAGAATAAAAAGAGAAAAGGAAAAAAAAGAAGAGAAAAAGAATAAAATAGGCAAGTATTAATAGACAGATTTCAAAGAAATGCATTTCTAATAACTCTCTACAAAGAGATAAAAACATAAAATATCAAAAAAAAAAGTTTTAAATAAAACAATGACATTATTGCATACGTAGAAAACATGTTTTCCCACCCTAACCCACAGAAGCATAAACAATCTAACAAACAAAAGGTAAGCTACAGATGAATAGACACTTTTCTATTTCTGTGACTTGAACCAGTGGGTGAAAAATAATTAAAATATATTCAATGTTTTTCTGAGTATAGATAAGCTGTATCACATGCATTCTAATTAACAGTATAACATATCAAAGTAAACTGTATTTTCATAGACTTGCTCTAATGTCACCACCTGCAGGTGATGCAATGTAATACATCTATTTATATTAAAATATCAACATAGGAAAATTTTTGTTCCACACACCTGCATAATTTTTTCAGAATGCGAATTTAATTTAATGGACTCAGAAGTACATCAGGGCTACGGAAAAATTCCAAAATAAACATGAAATGCATTTTTTTCTGATTGGGGTTTTTTTTGTTTATGTGAAATTTCAGAAGCCCTATTCAGTCGATATTTAGCTCAAAGAAAGTGAAAAGGCCATAAACTAGTCCCATTCTGAACATGATTATCTGCTATAAAATTCATGACGACTTCTAACTGAATTTGTATTGACAAAGAACATTGATGCATTTCCCCTACAAAAGACCGGCACCTTAAAGCCATATAAGAAAGTTATCTCGTCTCATGGTAGATAGCAAAACTACTCATGCAATAAAACGATATTTGTAAGATGTTTTATAACACACCATAGTCCTAGATGCCAAAAACATTCACTGGCTAACGGTCTTCCAAATACAGATCCTATCACTCGTGTAAGCGAGTAGCCAGTTCCTTGCAAGGGACCGACTGAGCAGAGGGTATTCTCGGATACCCTTTGGTTTTGTGGACAGCTACTGCAGCTAACTGCATGCAGGGATCAAGGGGAGAAAGATTAGCTCACCTGCCTGAAAACAGGATACTAAATCCAGATTATAGTCTTACTTTTTCAATAAATTTAAAATAAATTGACATAACTCTCACTGTGGTAAGAAAAGCTGTTGAGGTTTTTTTTTTCTAACAAAAAAATTGACTGATATTGTGTAAGATAAATCTATAAGTGTATATGAAAAACTATCTAAAATGAAATAAGAGTTCAATAAAAATTTATCAATGTGGAGTTGTACCTGAGCAAAAGGGTTTCTTCTTTCATTCCATGAAAAAAGTATGTTTTCTTCAAGCCATCACTCAGTAGAACTATACACCATGTATCCTTTTTTTTATTAACTCTGTGAATCCTAAGTATCTCCACAATCATTAAATACATTATTCTACTTTATACACACCTCATAACGAAGTGATGAATGCAACACTTAAGTAAAATGAATCATGAAATGCCAAACTTAAGGTGAACAGTCTGCAGAGTGACAATGTCAAGGAGGCTTTTTCTTAAGAGTACACACCAGAAGACTTACATTGTTTGATCGCAGAGAGACACGACCTCCACATCGAGCACAAAACTTCGTCCGGCAATAAGAGCATAAATGGCCACAACCATCTGCAAACTTTGTTTTATGACAGATTCCACATGTTGGAGCATCATCCTTGTGCTCTCCCTGGTAACGGCGGGCTTCTTCCCCTATCTTTCTTACTTGCTCTTTATAGCTTTCAAATTGTTGATGCAACCTCCTGCATAGATGAGAAAAAAGTTTATATAGCAAGAATAGGAGGAAACACTACTATTGTGTATTTCTTTCTTTCAACTTATCAACTCCACCTAATATTCTTGGCGTGTTCACAATAATAAATGTACCTCATATCAAATACACACTGGACATGGAAGATTGTACAAGAGAATCAAAAGGAAAAAAATAAGACACACGTATTCTTATTAGGTTTACTTCAAAGCTTGTGAGCAAATCATTTCACTTGACCAGAAATTAATCCAAATGTATAAAGGCAGCAAAAAATGCATAGTCTTAAGCAGTAGTATCTACCATGTGCAGAATAAAAGCAGAAATATAATTGCCTGAGCAAATTTGCATTGTTTTTTAATCAATGTTATTTATACACAGGTGTAATAAAAAATAAAAAATCTTCAGTTAGAGTGTCACACTTTTCAAAATCAAAATTACTAAAACATATAACTTGATATTTCAACAGGCACTCTGCAATCACACTGGCTCTAAAAGAATCTGAGAACAATTTTCTGTGTCAAATCTATATATTAACAATCTGTAGTACTCTCTCTTGTTCAGTATGAGACTATGTAAGGTCTGCTGGGCCTCATTACGGACATTTCTTCCAGCTTAGCTGTAGGAGTATATAGGAGTATTAGCAGGTGTATAGATTCCTCAGCAGAAGACTGGTGTTCAAAGTAGTAGTACTTCCCCTCCAGGTGCCCCAAATAACAAATAGCCTGACACTGTGCCCACCCACCAGTTATGTGTCCTGCTACCTAAAAGACCCAGCTACTAATCACAAACCCAGGGAAGAGAACTCAGCCCTCTCACCTTCACTTCCCCTTCTGTAAGTCAGGAATAATAATACTTAAATATTTAGTGATAAAAATCTTCCTTATTATTGTGATATTATCTCTGAGCAAAAAGATGTGCTCCTGTTGGTTTCCATGAGATTCTGTTGGCAAGGACGAAGTTTCAGAGGGGAACCAGCTAAAGGTCCAGGCACTTCCAAAAGGGGCAATTTAGCTCCTCTGCTGCTCCTGGCTGCAAGCAGTTACTGCTCGAGGCACTGATTTGGATATTTACCAGTTCCTCTTCAGTGAGCTAACCCATGGACCTGAACCAACACAAAATTAATTCTCCTGCCAAAAAAAATCTTTTTCCCCATCATTTTGCTTCCTGAATCACTCTGCTCTGAGCAGGGCACTGGAGACCTGGCAGGAAGGTAGGACATGAGCTCCTGAATCCAGAAATGAGAAGGACCAGGGGACAGCAGGATCACTCTTTTTGCAGCAGGTGTAGGTGCACCTGGACAGCATTGCAACTTCTGGCCTTTCTTTTCATGAGCTTGAGCAAAGACCTCAGACAGCCTAAGTGGGAGACTCCAGTAGGGCACATTTCACAACCCAGTCTTTTCACCAGACTGTGTGGAACCTACAGGTTCTTCACCCACATTTTCAGATGTTGCTTCAAATCTACAGTTCCATTGCTAACATTCAAAAAATCATGAACAGGTAAATAGATTATTAATAGAAAAAGGGAATCTTGAGTTTAATAAATGGTAACAGTAGGTGTGCTGTCTATAGAGGTCTTGATATCCTTCATCTCCACCTGCTCTGAGCTACCTAATCGCTTAATTAGGATTGAGACTCACACCATTTAACCAATGCCCTTCTAATGAGACAATTCTGTGCTTCTGTATGATTTTTGTGTGTGTGTGGTGAACTTGTTTTTACTTTTAAGGTATCAGTGATCAGTGTTATTTGTATGAAATACTGTTTTGATGAGGTGGATATTTTTACTTTCAGATGATATTCAAGCTTAACTAGCAGGAATTGTGGTAAAATGGTAATTCAATTTAACTAGCAGGAATCGTGGTAAAATACACATGTTGCATTTGGACAAGAATATCACCGCTCAACTACTTAAATAACGAACTCCCCCACTAAAAAAGTTACTTCCTACTGGCACATTCCAGTGAGGATGCAGCAACAGCAAAAGTTAATACGCCACATAATCTATTCTCCCTCACTACAAACATGATGCATTATACTTAATGCTTTATGCTCATGAAAAACTTGGCAGAAGTAGCAAGGGTTTTTTTTTTTTGTTTTATTTCTATTTTTTACTAACCTGCTTAAAAAAACTTCGCACTATTGAGTAAGATGAGAAAAGTAGGTCAAAAGAATTAGACAAAACGCTGGAGAAACATAATACTTCTGGCCACTTTATTGGATTACACGATTTAACTTCTCTTACACAGCTGCTCACTTATAATGCATAAAAACAACTGAAGACTTTCAGGAATTTGTATAATAACCAGCTTAAAGACCACAAATAATTGACAGGTCTGTAGGTAAATATCTTCTTACACCAAACATTCTATTAAAATATGGAACCATGGAAACTAAATTCAATTCTCCTGCACTACAGCAAGACTTAAAGCTCTGGCTCTTTGCTGATGTGGAAAGGGAAGATACCAGGAAGCACCGCACTTCTTCCTTTTCTTTTTCAATCAGACAGTGTACATCTGAATTTTTCTGATCTCATATGAAGTTTACAAAGTGTATTAATACAACAATGTTTTGCCCTTCTATGTGCACCAAGAAATAGATAAACATACTAGCAGCTAAGCAAAACTTAAGTGAGAGGAGATTTCATTTATTTATAAATATGTAGCACTTATTTACAGATTTCTTATTTTCTGCATCAGTGTAAGACCAGCCTTTCCACCACAAGGGGTTCAAACCCAAGTGCTTATCTTGCATGTCATACTCTGCATTGCTGGAGAAATCCTCACATTTTATCTACAGCAGGACTGAAATTAGAGAAAACAGTTGCAAAATTCACAAAGCAGAATCTTACCCACCCCATGGCAGGTCTCATTCCATTACTCCTTTTGCAAGGTTTGAGCCATCTTTCCCACCTTTCTGAGGAATGACAGGATCTCTGTATTTCTGGCAGCAGCAAATCCCTCTCAACAGTTTTGCCCCATACAGAAGTATTATTTGCTTTATATACAACTATATTAAGTATTCTCTGGAGCAAGATCTAAAATACAGATGGATATATACCAAGTTTGCTCCTTAACTTCCAGGCTATAGAGCACATTTTCATCAGATGCAAGGAAAATGTAAGTCTATTAAAACTCCTCAAAGTAAACAAGCACCTGAAGATTAAAGACTTCATAACAACTTGTAACATAAGGGCTTGGAGACCTCCAACAGAAACGAACCAGGCTACTATATAAGAGAAATACGTGCATATATCCACACCATTTTTCATCATGCACCCCAGAATTCAGCTAGTTTGACTACTGAGATCATGGCATAGCCAAAATGGGAGGTTTTCTCTCCCATCTAGCCTCCAAAGACAAAGAGGGGAAAAAGCCAAAACAAAGTATTAGAACAAAAACATAGAAGAAAACATTTCAAGACTTAACACTGGACATGTAGAAGTCAGAATGAAGAAATTATATAGAAACTTTCCTTCTAAAGTGAGAAATACAGGAGGCAGAAGATGGCTACAAGGAGCAACCCACTGCAAGTGTACTCTTCTTACAGTCTCCATGCACATCAGGACACAAGTATGAACTCTAATTCATTCTGATTGTGTACTACCTATTAATAAATAATTGTTAAAATCACCTTCCATATGTGGTCTGTAACAACACAGTAACAAATACAGCAATATTCAGTAATAAAATAATTTTATTAATAAAATGTTGACCAGAAAAAAGTCTACCAACTAACCAATAAAATTAGTATTTATGTTTGAAATTGCTATCTTAAACACATTTCACTGAACACCCTTTACAATAGAAAAAAACCTCTTAACTGCAAGAAGTATCTTCCAATGACACTATTTTGTAAAAGATTTTTGTTGTTTCTTGCTTATTTGGGGTTTTTGAGGTGGTCACTTTAGCAAGCAATACATAAAATTTAATGACCATTATTGTTACTCAGTTTAAATGTCCTTTGACATGAAACCGCAAATCTTTGATCACACTCAAGAGAAAATGTATTTATTTATCTTTCTGTTGTGGATTAGCCTCAGTTGGCAATAAAGAACCACGTTGTTGCTCTCTCACTCCTTCCCCCTCCCCAGGGGGACAGGCAGAAGAATCAGTAAGAAAAGGCAAAAATCGTGGATTGTGACAAAAACCATTTAACAGAATGGCAAAGGGAAAAGAAAATAATAATAATACTGATAAAAAGAATATACAGCAAGTAACATTCTCACCACCCAACACTCAGCTTGCTCCTGAGTAGCAAATGTCTTGCTTTCACCGAGCTCCCCACTTAAATACCAAGCATGACATCACATGGTATAGAACATCCCATTTGATTGGCTGTTTGGGTCAGCCCAATCAGCTTCTTGTGAAAATTAACCCTATCCCAGCTGAACTCAGGACACTGTTCCTTAAGATTTGATCCTTTAAACCACAGAATATATCAGCCACTGTTGCATAAGAAGGTAAGTAAGAACTGCTAGATACAAAATTTTAATTCGTTAGAAAAACATCCCTTCAGGTGTAGATGTAAGAAAACATTAAAATTCTCATAAATTTACATATTTTATATATATAATATTGTATCTTTAATATTTTTAATATTTACATATTTACATTTTAATATTGTTGAACTAGAAGTCCCTTAATTTTTGTTCTGTAGCATTCCAGCCAGTTTTCTTGCTTAATGAATCTAACTTATTTAACCTATTGTCTCAATGTAGTAAAATTCTAGGTACCTCCAAGAGCACTTCTTTATAACATTTGTCTGTGAAACTTCATCCTTTGCTAGAAACACAGATCTTTGGAACTGTTCAGATCACCAACAGCATCATCTCATGGCCCACAGCTTCCGTACTGCTCCACCTTTTATTATGTAGTAAACTTACTCATCAGGCAGGAAAGACCTCTCCACAGATAGGATTAAAACCATTCTCCTCTTCACGGAGAAACAATAGGAAAAATATCTACAAATGCAACAATACATTTGAGAACATAGCACAGGGAAGTCAATAAACTTGAAGGATAAGCTTCCTCCAACAATATTCTTGCCATGCTTCACTTGTGCAGACCTTGCACCGCTCTTAACAAAATAGCTGCGTCTACGTGCACGAGCTGGCTCTGCTGGCCAGCGGACCTGGTGTTTCACTTTCACACAGGTGGCACATACTCGTGTGATCAAAAGAAGATTCTACAACGGGTGAATCTTTGGGCACATGAGATCTCATATGACTAAAAAAACAATCTTCTGTTTCTAAAATTCTGGAAGAGACTGAGCCGCCTGCAGTGGCACATCATATAGTACCATGGCTGTGACTCCATTTCTGGACTCTTAAGCATCAGCCTCAGTACCGTACCACATGTACATGAGCTGTTGGCACCACCACTGATAGTGCAAGCCAAGAACCGATACACAGTTTTCGCGCGTCCACTGAAAGACTTAACCCATTCACTTTTACAGTAGGACAGTACAACACATATTGAGATCTCCAGGGTTTCTTTCCCAAGAAAACATGGTGGGTTCCTCTACTCATTTTCTTCAAAGACATTTCACAAAAAAATGCTTTAGCTGTGTGTCATACATATACCACATTTTCATTTGAATACGCAATATTTTACACTGACAGTGTAAACTAGTAAAAAAAAAATACTGATGGGCAATTCTGCAAAGCTTTACTCGTGTCTTCATGTACTTATTAAAAACTGTAAGCCTTGGTAGACACTCACGTCATAAACATCTCACACACCTCAAGCTTTTCAGCCAGCTCGCTGATATCATTAGTAGGACAGACAATGGACATCGAGGTAGTCTGTAATATTAACTGATCAGAAAGTGGCATACCAAACCACACAGAAATTGTAATTTATGTTGCTAGAGTTTTTTTGAGCTGGCCCAAAATGAATATTTATACTTCTGCAATCACATCCAATAAGCAGATACTGTCAGTACAATCCAAGAATATCATTTTTGTTTAACAGACTATGTTTTTGCTTTTTTGCTGGGTTACTTTTAAAATCCTGTAGTGTATACCTATCTGAAATACTTGCACATACACATTGAAGATTAAAAAGTGACAAATGATTCACTTGCGTATCTATGCTCTGTCTGGACAGATTTTCTGAAAATTGCAAAGATTTGGGTCACCTTTATGCAGAGTTACATTTTAAATGGTTTTTAAAGGTAGTATGAAACTATGTTTTTCTACTTGCTTACAAAGCCAGCAGATGGCACTACAGATTGCATTTTCACTCTCCCAGTTCAAATGATTCAATCTCGGAATCTTAAGCACCTGATTTAACATTACAAAAACATTATGCCCTGCCTTGAGTTCATGTTAGTAGAAAGAGTGCCACCTTCTAAGTGACGTAGTCGTAAGTAACCATCCACCAGCGGCTACTGCATGCATGGAAAAAGCTTCATAAAATGCAGTACTTTGCCCTGTTCACCCGTGCCAAGCAAACACGTGATCACACAGAACTTTCAGACTTTTTTTTTCATAAAATGAGACTTTTACCAAATTCTGTTCTTAGCATTATTTATAGCCATAAAAAAAATGAATAAATAATTCAAGAATGCAAACTCAGATTTGTTTCCACACATTCTCTTCTGCTGTAGGTGTACGAAAGACTAATAGTTCATTAACGTGACTGTAGGGTCATGTATTTGGACAAAACAGACAGATTTCTAGCACTTCTGGATACGTGATATGCCCACGAAGGCAACGCCTAAATCTGCAAACCTGTAATAGACAAACTTTAAGAGGCTACGTTGAAGCTGCGATCTGAAGGCCACATGAAGCTCAGCAGCTCCATAAAGCTAGAAGCAGCCTTGGTCTCAGCGGGTGCCTCGCTGCTCTGCCAGCACTGCAGGTACCCATCTCATGGAGCCATTCCCAGAAAAGCAGACCCACAGCCCGCTTCTCCCTCAAACCCACGAGCACCTTAGCTGGGAAAAGCTGTCAGCTTGTGATGGGTTGGAGGAATACAGGCTTTAAACAACAAACCCAAGACAGGCAACATTGGCAAGATGCTATGGATAATTTCATCTGAATAAAGGGAAACGGAGAGCTTCGGGCGAATCTAGTACGTGTTGACGAGATGAACAACTGAAGTTCAGTGAAGAAGTCGAGATATATTCGCTGACCACTTCATGCATCCTCACATCATATATAAATCTGTTATTAAAATTTATGCCTTCTGCACAAGTAGGACAAATTAAGGTTGAATAGTAAACAAACATCTCTAACTCTTCCAGCTCCCAAGTGCTTGACGTAGCAACATTAATGTGTTAGCACTTTTGAAGTCCAGGGTATTTTTGAATGTTTGGTGTGTGCTGCTGTTTAGCACACATGATACCTGGTTTGGTTGTTCTGTGAAGACCAAATAACTGCTGAATGCACTCACATTGCAAAATACTGTACTTCCGAGTGAATTTGGATGTTCTACTAATATTTCTTTATTATTGCTATTGCTGTACCTTCTTATTCAGCGTGAACTGCCATTTTAAGAGTGGAATATAGTATTTGTCTGTAAAAAACGCTCGCAAAAGGAGAGCAAGACATGGATCTGTGTAAGTTTTGAAACAGGTAGGAACCCAATTAATCAACTACTCTTTAGAGCAAAGAAGGCTGTGTTTGTGTAAGAGTAATACAAGCACTTATAAAAGGGCTTCAAATGGAAGAGTTAACAGCTTCCATATCTTGAGGGTGTTGGGTTTTCTCCTCCACAAACTGGCTGCCTCTAGCCCCTTTGCTGTTACTTGCTGTCCGAGTTCTGACTTTCCTGTGACTTCATTTAGCACCCATTTGACCTTTCCCTAGGCACATTTCCTGTAGGTCTCGTCCCTCCCCCCTATGTATTTTTTAATAAATTTTTAATAAATATATCACAATAATTATTACATATGACACATACTATAGCATGTTCTATATCCTATAATAAAACCAACAACTATTCCTCAAAATCTCAGATTTTACCTGGCCTAAAGATTTGTTCATTCTCCCCTGTTCCTTCAACACACAACTATGGATCAACTCCATTATTCTCTCAACTTGGTCTTCACCTGCCGCCCATGCCACTTTTCACTTCACCAGCAATCACCTGAATCCTGCTGAGCATCCGCCCTTTCTCCTCCACATACCAAGATCTCTTCTTCCTCCCTATTTTGTTGGTGCAAGCACAAATTTGACCATGCTTGTAACTCATAGATCTGTTTCTCTGCCTCACGTTTGTCTCCGTTTGTCCAAATTGAAGTGTTTGGCATAGATTACTGACTCCCGTCATGGGTCACCTCTACAGCAAACTCCATAAATTGAAATAGAGATTGCCTTGTACCTCCAGTAAGCCTTAACCACCACCTCCATTCTGCTTGCCACTCAGGACCAATAATTACTGTGCTACATTGGACTCACACCTATTTAGACCTTCACCTCAAAATGCTATATAAGCCTCGAAGATTAGTTTTGCGAATTTAAAAAAAAAACAACACCAAAATTTAACTAACTTCATATCCATCCAGCTTAAACATTCAGCTATCATCAGCTCATCCCTCAACTCCTCTTCTTGACAACACAAGCCTGTCCTGCTGAAAGTCTAATCACAATACTGCAACAAATACAATTTGATCTGTTTTACCTCTCTCTTTGTATTCCTCCAATGAACCCCCATTTCTACTGCATAAAACATAACTGGCTTATCTTCACCTTCAAAGACTTTCACAGCCTATTTCCACCTTGTCTGTCATTTCTCATTCAGTACCGAGATGCTTCTGCTTGAGTTAAACTTTCAAGCAAGAATCTTTGTGGTTTTTCCCTTGCTGCCCCTAACATGGGAGTATTAGCAACACCACCATCCCTTTATCCTCCTTCAGACTCTCCTTTGCCTTGATGCCTGTACAGATCTGGACAAAAATTACGTTACTGGTATGTTAAAACTTTCACTTATCAGGCCAGACAATACAGACTCCCCTGTCCACTCCTATTATTTTATTATTTGCTTAATACTTACAATGCAGGCTGCCCCAATGGCAAAGACTGCCTTTTTTTCTATGTCCGTAAAAACCCCCCCTCAGAGGGGTTACAGACCATGACAAGTGCTTCCAGGCAATATGGTAATACAAATCTCCCAACATGATTCAGAAATTCATGAAGTTACTTTATTTATTCCTTTTAATCATTTTATGATTCTAGTCATTTACTTTGTGGTTTCCAACCCTCAGGCAATATAGTCATCCTTTTCCCCACGTCCATGAAGGATAAGTGTTTTTAATAAATGTTGGTATTTTCATATACACCCATGACGCTAGGAACCAGGCGTAGCATAACCATAAAGCATTTCATTACGAGACTCTATCTGATAAAGTTTACACTTGGCAAAAATTAAATTTTCCCTTATACACCTCACACAGGAATTTAGACCTGGCCACCACTGCTGGAATTAAAGGTTGTTCACACGTAACAGATACTTACGCCCTCCATACAAGTTATCATAATTCCAGTTCCCTCATATAATCTGTTATCGAGTGCCTACTACCTGTCAGCATCCTAACAAGACTGTACAGGCTGAGGCAAAAAAGTCCCACACCTTGGTTAGTAAGTCCCCGTCCTCATCACATCGGAGCAGAGGCACACCAGCAAAGTGGTGTGGACCGTGGCTTTATTCACGGGGCTCTTACCTGGTGCCTTTTCACCACTAGCAGCAGTCATTTGCAAGCTAACATTTCACTATGGGAAGGTTTTCTGAAAGCATTCAAATGAGCTCATTAAATAACTTGCAGAAAATGTCATTTTTCAGCTTCCTGGAAGTTTCCTAATGTAGGTTACTGAAAAACTTTATTTTCGTATACTTATATTTGTTTTTGAAAAATAACCACAGCCCACAAGCAGACTTCCTTCTAACACAGCTGAAGAACTGTGAGTCAGAAATGTGCAGTATCTACAATAGGGAATTTACATTCCAGCTTCTCACAGTTCCTCCCAAATGACCATTACCTTTTCTGAGGTATAAAAGAGAAACCAGGTAACTAAGCAAACAACACATAACAGTACTAAAAAAGGCATAGTTGAGGAATTCAGAAAGAAATTGTGCATGTCTTGTATTAAAAAGCACTTACACACTGAGATACGTTTGACACTGAAGGAATCAATGTCTTCTGCAGAAAAAATAATTAATGATTATCCCTTCTTTGCTTAAAAACATACATTCTTAAGTCATGGCTTTAATGAAAAATGCAAATGATTAAAATCATCTGTTTTTTTTCTTTTTTTTTAATTCTGAGTTCATAAAAATATGAAAACCGATACCACTGCTAAAAAGATGTTCCATTCTCACACGACTACTTCTACTGCCTTTAGTGAGAGTACAGCTCCTGTGCTTTATGGTAACTGCATGCGGAAAAGCTTATGTTCCAAAAGATAAAGTCTTCTTTTTCATTGCAAGTGTTTCAGTAGCATTAGGAGGGGTTTAATGTGTTTTTTTGGAGTGAAAATTGTTATGTTTCAACAGTGAAGAATTATTTGGAATTTGAAGGTTTTAACAGGCCAAAAAAAAAACTGAAACAAGACTGAAAGAGGAGGGAGACAATATCTTTCCTTCTAGTACTGCTCTGTCCCAACTACATTTCAGGACCTAGAGCCCTTGCACTTTTAGGAACCTCTGTGCCCCCTTCCTTGGCCTTTTTAAGGAGGTATAAGCCCTTCCACCCAGTTGCTGGGATCTGGAAACACATTCTCCTAGGGCAGGGCATGAGCTTTATTCATGATGCCCTATCTGGCTTGCACAAAAGCAAGGAAGAAGACCTCTAAGTCACAACACAAGCATGACAAACACCAAAACTGCAATACAAATTCAGAATACGAGCAAAACAGATGAAATGTATGATCCATCCCTCCAAGGTGGAGAGGGAATTGTAAGTGTTGGAGGTGGAAGAGGCTCCAGCTGGCTGTGTTCAAAAATGAGAGCCTTGTCAGAAGAGATCACAGCAACAGAAGTCCAGCATTTTAGACCAGCCCTGACACCAGGTTTCACGTAAAGTCCCTCAAGTAAGCTTGTGATATAAGTACATGCAAAAGAGTTAGTATCAATTACTTTGAAAATGTTAATGAGATAAAAGAATAGAAATAGGATGGTGAGTGGGAAATGATGACAAGGAGCTACTGACTTCTCTATCTTCCACAGACAGGAAAAGGATATAGCTCCACCAATCTAACAATTTCTTAGTATTATCCAAGTAAAATTTGTAAGTACATTAACCACAAATAATTACACTGACCACAAATAATTACACTGCCCAAATTCGGTGACACAAGGCTTAATATAATACCAAGTCTCATCAGGTGAGTGAGCTTGCACATAGTTCCACATGAAAATAATATTCATAAACATATGTCCCTAAGCCCATTGGAAATAGGTGTTTGAAAAACTGCAGGCAACAACCATAGCCCTCAATGGTTTCTTCACTCACATCTGAACATCAGATTCAGCAAAACCTTTTTTGAAAACAAGGAAATGACAAGTTGTGATACAACACGCATTATCTTTGGTCTCCTGGAACAGACTCCAGCATGCTTCTAACACGCAGACTGCCTCTGTGCCTTAGGGCAGCAGCTGACTCAGTACCACACCGCAGAAACCACGCTGCATTTGCTAAATGTTCAACCCTTCTTCTTCTTACACTATCCTATTTTAACTACAGCATCTGCCCTTCCAGCTATTGTTTGAACTTCACTTACTCATCATCAGTCCCACGGGTTAGATTCCTCTCTCATCCCACTACTGCCAGCTTCCCAGGCGAGCAGACTCCTGGGCCCTAATATCGTCAATTCAGTGCTTTGTTACAATATAAAGGTACCTGAAGTGGTATCATGCAGAGAGGAGACATGTCGAACCACTTGCCTTATACTTTTTACACTTCTCTGAGCAGCCCCAATAGGCTGCTGTTGGTTCTCCAGCCCTAATGTGACCTAAGGCAGGGGGATGGAGCTAAACACTTTCAACAGCACCACGAAACTGGGGAAAAAATCACGGGAGTGAAAGAATTTTTTTTTTTTTTTTTTAAAGAGGTAGAGGAGGGTAAGAGAAAAAGCATTACCTGTGAAAACAGTTGATCACAGGGGATGCCAAGCAGAGCACCTTGAAGATCTCCACAAAGTCTGCAGATGACTCAAACAGCATTCTCTCCAGAGACGTGTAGGATGTTGGAAGCCCCACAGTCATCAGAATCCTTTCTGTCAGGCTTCCTCTTACCAATGCTATACGTGGACAGTTCGGCCAGAGCCAGCAGAAGAGCGGTGAGAACATCACCCAGTGTGTCAATGCCTCGTCCTTCAGTCTTAAGCAGTACAGGCATTTTTATATACCTCTTACCTCTGGACAGCGTCACCAATATCGGTCATGTCACGTAACCATCACAGCTCTGCTGTACTCTCCTGTTTGATTTCTTCACCACTCAGCTCTCCTAACACAGACGGTGCAGCAGGAGAGCAACTGGTTTGCTCTGAAGAGTTGTCACCATTTCCAAGTGACAGAGTTCAAAAAGTTTCATGAGTTGACACACCTGATGCTGTTAGCGGCCTGAATGTTACCAAATGCAACACTTAAAAAGTTATAGAAATATCCCTGCGTTACAGTCCCTCTCTTACTGAACCGTTAAAAGAAGCATTCAGGGCCAAGCCTTATCTACCTAATAAACACAGGACTTCTAAACATATTCAGCTTTTTAAAGACAACTCTAACTACTCATGCACCAAAACTGCAAAAGGAACTTAATATATTACTTGCAGCATTCACGCAATACCTGTTGTAGGAAAACCGGCCATAATAACCAAGGGACAGCAACACTCATGCAACCACACAGTGAATCAGTCCAGGAAACTGCATGGGGCTAGACAACAATGAAGGAAAAAAAACCTGAGCGTGCACAGTTGCATTAATGCTTATGGATTAAAAAAAAAAAAAAAAGCAGCAGCAGAATCAGAAGCTGAGGAAGAGGATGGTAAAAACCATTTACTGCAGCAGAAGTGCTAGCTTGAGCTACTCTTGCAACTGCACTGTCAAAACCAAGCATTTTGAGAAATAAAGCCCTAGTACTTTTCAAGATGAAAACTAATTCTTGTCTGTATGTTACTTTAACTGAGAAATGTGCCTCTTGGAAAAAAAAAAAGGCTATTCTTACTGAAAATTAAAATAACAAGATTCGCTATAGAGTTTGTTTTAAGTTAATTTCAGTTCTCTAAAATGTGTCTGATCAACAGTTTCCATAAGATACTCTGTAAAAAGAGACCTGAGAAATTTTCTCCTACCTGCACTATCAAGCCATGACAGGGATACGATCTTCCAGCATCTCTGCAATTCCCAACACCCTTACACTTTAGCCCCTGCTAAACTGGACAGTGAGGTGAGTGATCTCTTCTTTCCCCAGTTATTTCAGAGACAAACATCTATTCATATATATGTATAAAAAAGTATTTAAATGAGTTTTATGCAAGGCTTATTTAAATATATGACATCAGAGCTTACTCTGACACCAAGAGAGTAATTCTAAAAAGACTAAAGGCAATTAACTAAGGTTAATTTTCTTTCAGTGAAATATTATCATTCTCTCTGCTTTCCTTATATAGTGTAACAGATGAACTGTTTCAGTACAGGTGTATGGCAGAAAGCAAAGATCTCAAACACACCCAGGCATGCCAGTACCATTTGCGAGATTACAGGGCATGTCCTTTTACATTACGGCATTTGCAGATACGAGTAATTTTCATACACGGTAGCTAAATACGTTAGACACAAGCTTCTTTTATAAAATGTTCTGAAAAGGGCTGCTGGAAAGTTCCTTAAAGAATGTTTCATCAAAATGCAGAGGGAAGCTAATTACTGTCTTCCCCAGCCAAATCAACAGCTCTGGTTTTTCTCAGAGCGACATGAAACACCACAGTTCGTAAAATAAGTGTGCTTCAACATGCCCGAGAATCAAGAGCACTGATTAGCAGCTGAGGATGCAATGACCTCCAATGCAGAAAACAAGCACCAAATCACTCTGTGAATTTTTTGTTGCTGATACTGAATCCCACTGAATCAACAACAGTTAAAAAGTGGGGAAAGAATAACTGGAAGGACCAACAGAATATAACCAGTATAAAAATAGGTATAATAACTGTGCTACCTGATCCTGGGAGGGTTTTAGCGTTTTTTTCTTTATTGTTGCTTTGCTAGCTAATAAGCAAGGAGTTTCCATCTCTAGTTTTATAACAGACTGTAAAAAGTGGAATATTTCAGGTACTGCATCATGGTTTTCCTTATCAACTGCCTAAGTGATGTCTTCATTTTCCTGATTTACCTAAATATTACTGAATCCAACCCAGCACCACACTCTTTTCCACATGCAGTATAAAAGACAGGCAAAACATGTCTCCTGAGTAAGCTGACCTGTGTCAGCTCATGATGGCATAACACTGCTTTAATGCCATTACTTCACTGAAAGAAGCACAAAATGATCCTTGGAGCAGTAGTCTCTGAGCCCCATAGGAAATTTCTCCAGTAAAATACTGTTTTGTGAAGTGGCTTTGCCAGCAAATGTCCCTTAAAATACATCAAATCAATCAGTAAAGAATAACTTGATTTATTTTCTCTTCAAAAACATCAGCTTCATTTTATTATGGAATACAAATACCATTTATTTCATCTAAACTTCATCAAAATCATATTTTTGTGAACAAACAAAACCTAATCGGTTTTCAGAGTGAAGCAAAAGAGAATTAAATGATGTTCTCTTCAATTTATTAAATTAATTTATTGAATCACATAATATGCTACTGTGGGCACGTTTTTTTCCCAGGGACGGTCATCACTTCGTAACCAATCAGCCATAAAATGGCAAATAACTGCAAGTCATGTAAAACAAAGTGCAAAAAAGCCTGCAAGGGGATGGGGGGTGTTTACAGTAGAAAACCTCAATTTCAGGATTGGAGAGGGGGAAAAAAAGATGAACTAAAATCTTAAGGAATAGGCAAAATCATAAACATAGGTACCAGTATTTAGTGCTTTTACTCTGAATACAGAACTACTAAGCACTAG
This sequence comes from Opisthocomus hoazin, assembly GCF_030867145.1. Lineage (NCBI taxonomy): Eukaryota > Metazoa > Chordata > Aves > Opisthocomiformes > Opisthocomidae > Opisthocomus > Opisthocomus hoazin. Next base: position 97,286,992 of record NC_134415.1, read on the forward strand.
AAATATTAATGAAGCAGTGCATGAGAGAGAGAGAAAAGAAAAGAAAAGCCCATTTATCCAACTGAACAATATTCATTAGTAGCATCGGTAAGTTCAGGTGAATGAATCACATAACCCAGGCAGAATTTGTCCTGATCAACCAAGCTACCTACGACAGAGACAATCCAAATCAGAGGAAAGCAGAACAACCGCCCATCAGATGGGACCACCCAAAGTCTTTAGAAATCAGCTGCCATTTATAGGCTGTTGGTCCTGTACGGACTTGCATTTCTAAGCTGTTAAATCAGTTTGGAAAACCCCATGCACAGCAATTCCTAGGGAAACTGGCAGAAGATGACCACAGAATTACATGGCTTCGCTATGGGAGCACAACTGTGAATTGCTGTTGTTCTTTGTCCCCATCAGGAAGCCATAGGAAACAGAGGTTTATGAGCACCGCTTCTAAAGTTTAAGCTTATGAACATCTGGCAAGTCAAGATATTTGCATCTTGAAATACTACTGAATGAAAAATTCATCATGTCAAACACCTTAAATGCTGTCGCAGGCTCCTTTACCTCTAATTCAGCGATACAATCACTTTTCGTGCTATCTGTTCGCCTGCCCCCAAAATTTAATTACGTCGTGACAGTTGGTGAAGTGATTTTTTTGGTGTCAGTATCACGAGAGATTGAAATGCCAGACTAAAATGGCATCAGCCATCACTAATGTCAACACTTGCAAATCATGAAGTATTTTATCTGTCAAACCAGTTTCAAAAACAGTTACTTAGAGCAACCCTAATAAAGTTGCAATTAGCAACCAGGGTAAGAATAGACTCTGCTGTACTCTGAGAATGTTGGTTTTGTTACAGTCACGCAGTGGGAAAAGATGCTTAAACACATTCTGGTCTGCTACTAACGGTGCAATGCACACAAGCAAAAAAAAAAAAAAAAACCCCAATAAAAAAATCCCCAGTGCTGCAGTATATCCCTTCAGTCATCTGGCACCTGTTAAAAAGTTTGGAAAGTTGAGAGGTGTGGGTACTGGTTCAACATAACAGGAAATTACTTCGGAGCAATGTTTATTAAAACAGCTTTCTGAAACAGTCTTTTTCATACATGGATTTGAAAAAAAAAAAAAAAACTGAGTATTTTTGGCATCCAATGTGTTAAACAGATGATAGGTATCAGATGGCATTACAGGGTGAGCAGCAAAAATATGACAAAGCACAGTGGTCTGTAAACAGAGCAAAGCTACTGAAATCCTAACTACCATATGGTGGGAACAAACAGGACACGTGCAAAACAGGAAAAGATCTCCCAGTGAGGGGTGTGATAGGAGCCAGCAAGATGCAGAACGGAAAAAAAAATTACAATAGGACTGCAAGCACAACAGTGATAACGTTTCAAATTAATTATATTCAGCTGAGGCTCAGTGTGTACAGTATGTCTTCTACCTAAAAATAATTTAACAGCCTCGCTGAGAGCATCTCTAATTTATCATCCTGTTCACCTTCCTTTATAATATCCATATTACAAGAAACAGAAAAGGCTCACACATCTATTTTAAATATACCATCAAAGTGCCTGAACACAAGATAATGATTAAGCTTGTCTCCGGCATTATTTAATTCTCTTCATTCTTCTGGATGCCAAAGTAAACACAAATGAAAAGCATATGGCATTTTAGTGAATTAGAAAATTAGAGAGGGAGAACATTAACTAGTTTTATTTTATGCTTTAAGCATGGCACATAGTAAAATGTAAAATTTGAAGGCTTTTTATATTTGTAACTTATTTGAATTCCTTTTAATGTATTCTCTACTGAAGTTAAATGTTCTCAAGAATACTGTTTGTGAAAGAAAACCCATAACGTGCTCTCTACACTTTTATTACCTATTTTTTCCCAAAAATATCACTGTTCATAATTGTTTTAAGAAAATTGTCTTGAGCCTGAAATTATTCTCAGTATAAAAATTGAGCCTCTTTTGTGGTGAGCATCCTTGCTTCTTGATGCTCACTAAGACCTTGTAAGCTAAGAATTGAAACAAATAATTTTTCTGCAAAACTCTCTTAGCTGATGAAGCTGCTGAGTAGAAAGCATCAGGCCTAATTTAGTATAAACTATATTTCCTTTGAGCTAAACCTCCACAGCAAGACCTATAGAAAACCATGGCATAAAAGTTCAGGTTTTCTTCTCCTTTCCTTCCTGCTTTCTATCAACAGTTTGATTAATTCCCAAGCTTACTATTTATGCCCAAACTCTTCCAAAAAGACATTCCCACACAGAAATTTAGTTCACACAGTTCAATACTGCCAATAGATCAAAATACGGATTTTATTCCTGTAATAATGTATATTGGAAAATTGTCATATGGATAACACAGCAGAAGGACACCAAGAGCGATGCTCCAGTAACCACATGTTCATTAATCACACCTAGCAGACCCTTGGGGTTCTTTACTGAGGAGCCAGACTAGTCATAGGTATGATTTTCAGAGAAGCAAACCTTCAACCATATCCCATTTAAGTCCTGACAGAAAACCCCTAGGGCTCGTTTTAAACCAATAATACCTTAAATAACAGGAGTGAGTGTCCTTTGGGAAACACTGCACAAAGTCTACTAACCTGTTTTATGATTCTGCCTGCTACTCTGAAATACCCATAAATTTGGCAGAGAGACGTTTCTCCAAAGGTTTTCCTTGGTTAATATTTTTCTGCTACTCCACAGCAGCTCTCAGAACAGCCCATTAAGCAACGTGCGCTCACAGAGCTTCAGGCTCCCGATCATTTTTGACTGCCACAGGAGTCCACAGGCTGGCGAGCCATCACGTGCAATAAGGTCAGCCCTCCAGAAAATTTGGGCCAGTGCCACAGAAGTCTCCAGGTACAAATCTGACCCTCCAGTGTAGCTGCGTCTATAGAAAAAGCACCGATAATTTTTCAAGTGACCACGTCAGTTATTTGTTCCAGAATACTTGGATCTAACCATAGCATTACTCTCCTACCTCTTCTCTAGCAGAGAAAGGTATTTCATTCCCCTTGGCTAGCCCTTTAACGAGCCAAAAGCTGTAAGGATTTAGTTCCTGTCATAGCTCAGTATTTTCTGAACCTAAAAACAGATTTCCAGATGGAGCTAGATGTAAAGGAAGAATATAATTCTTTTAGATGAGGATTTCTTGTTGCTTGAGCCAGAAGCCTCTGCTAATCTACGTAGGGTTCTTGTGCTTTTCATGATCACTTGCATGTCCTCCTGCCAAATTCAGAGATTTTTCACAACCACACGGAACAGTCATAGAATGGGACCACTATTTTGTAGCCTTGTTCTGTGCCATGTTTTTTAAAAGGCACTTACTTCCTTTACTTGCGGTACATGATGTAAAATCCAAAGCTGTGTGTCAAGAGTGCTTAAGTAGCATTTTTATCCAGCACATTGTACAATATTCTCTAAAAGCTGAACAGAACAATGAAGAGTGAATCTGTATGGGTACCTAGAGTGAGATCCTAAAAAACAGAAGATCATGACTTCTTATCAGGTCTTACCACCCAACTGGAACAACTAAAAATTTCTTTCCTTCAGCAAAAAACTGAACAGCCCCCAACGCATTTCTGACGTAGAACTGAAAATCTGGAGGCTTCAAGAAAATTCCTGGAGCTGGCCAACACTACATATGCTGAGACTTTCTGTGTTTCAAAGAACTTCACCTACCAAGCCATCTGTGCAGTGCACCATGCCTTCATCTAAAGCCAGAACAGCAAAGAGGTGAGCTGGGCCCAGAACACTGACATCATCCAACCAAGTCACTGACGTGGCCTCACATCTGCCAGCTTCCCAAAAGGTAGGAAGTTAGGTACAATTTGCCAGACAAATTTGTCACGCTGAATGATGGCGCACAACAAATCTGGCTTGTTTGATGAAAGGTAGCACTTTCCCCACCTGAAAACAGACAAGGTGTGTCTGGGTAGCAGCAACTCTCACCTTTTCTTCCCCTTGACAAACCACCAAGATTATCAAAATAATATCCTGGTATGTCCAATATTATGTCTATATTTAAAACAGAGGAGAGAGAAAACATCTTGCTAGGACTGCGCTAGTGTGAAAAACTGTCTTCTACACTTTAGGAGGACTTGACTTAGGATATGGTGCACTGCAGGACAAACTGGAATTCTTTTTCTTCAGTGATGAGGACTGAGACATAGGAGATTTTTTTTTTTTTTGTAGTAGATTATCTGCCTGTGCTCACTGCTATTGCTATTGTAATTACAGGCCATTAGAAGACCAAAATATATGCAAGGAAGGCAGGAAGGAAGCAGAGCATTAGGAACACCAATGACAGTGTCCCTAGATAAGATTTTTGAACGAAAATCCACTAGGCATCCTATTTTATGTCATTTTATTAGGTGAAGACAGCTGGGGGTAATTTGATGTTTCATACAGAATCTCCAGCCAAACCATTACACTGTTTGGAGACTGGAAAGATCATTATTTTAGCCTGGAAGAGTGTGGAAGCATGGCTTTACACACTTTGTATCAGTACCTAGTTGATTACCAGGGAGTTATGATTGGCAGTATGTACAACTGATGAGTGAGAAACAGTAGACTGGTTGCAACCATTATATTGGAAATATTATCAGCACATACAATGTAATATATTACAGCAGTAATTCTAGGTAAGTTGTCTACTACACCATAAAACATGCCAACTAGTCCTTTAGGAAACCTGCTCCTGACTTAGGAAGATCTGTACAGTACGAGCCTATTAACATCCTTGCAACATGTTGACATCAAAACCTTCAGTTCTAACTCCAGTGAACAGGTTTGAAAACGGCCTCAAATTCTTCTGTCCCTCCTTGGGGAAAAAAAAAAACTAAAAAAAAAGACAAAAAGAAAAGAAAGAACAAATTATCCAAGTCCTGAAGTTCAGGAAGTGTCTAACATTGTGTTGATGGGATCTGAAGCTGTATAAAGCATTAACTTCAAGATAAGAAGCAACTCTTGTACTGAGAGGAGATCAGCACCTCCTAGGTGAATCACCCTCACCATTAAAAATGCATGTCCTGCTTCCAAGGACAGTCACTTCAACTACCATTCCTCAGTGCTTATTCTGCCTTTCACTGCTAGATTAAAAAGCTTTTAGTGGTGGATACTGTGTGTGTATGAAAGTGTTTGTATTTTATAATCAAGTCACCTCTTGATCTGCCGTGTGATAAACTAAACAGATTGAGATCTCTAAATCCTGCACTGCAAAGTAGTTTCTCCAGCATCTGAAACATTATTGTGGTTCTTAACTGAACCTTTGTGACCTTTCAAGTAGCTTTAAAAGCATAATGCCCTAAGAATTGAATCCTTCCTTCATCCGTTTTTCCGTTTTACAAATGCTGTATTACAAATAAGGAGTTGGACTCGGTGATACTTATGGGTCCCTTCCAACTCCAGACACTCTGATTCTATGATTCTACGAAATGCCCAAGATGAACAGCCTCTTTCGTCATCTGAGTGCCCCTTTTGAATACTAGCTCTACGTTAGAAGTCATATAAATTCACAGAATTTTCCTAATGTTCCCAAATTTAACAAAACAAAAAAGAGAATCAGTCGACCACACACTTCCACAGCCAAGTTTTTCAGCCTTCCTTTGCACAAGTAACTAAGGCCTACCTATTTTTAATCATTTACCCAAAGCAGGTGTTGTCTCAAGTTTTCTTTGGTTACTATCAAAGTGGCAAATGACTTCTTTGTCCTCACAGGATGCAAATATACTTCTCCGTGTTTTTCCATGTACAAACAGAAATATCTATCTAACGTTCTCACCTTTGGTACATACTAGCAGTGCTAGTATGTCCATCTGAAATCCAGCCAGTACCTTCCTCAGGGTATCTTCTGTCTAAAACACATCTCCTGAACAACCTCTTACTCCCTGCAGCTCTGGATTTTTTTCTCATTTCTTTAGCATCCCTTACCAATTCTCTGTACTTCACAGCTTACAATTCCAAACAGTTTCTATCTGTGTTTATAACGAATCTGTACTGATGAATAAAGGCAACTGGAGCTGTATCATCACACGTTACTCAGGCAGATTAGCCACATAAAGTATCACCTTCTCTGTAAGATATTCCATATAAAACTTGACAGGATTCTGTTGAATGTAGGCAAATGAAAGTTTCAAAGTATTACATTAGTCTTTTATCTGTGAAAAATACTAAAAATATTGCCCTGTTTTCTTCGTTGTAGTGTCTACACAGAATTACTTAAAATCTTTCTTGCCATATTCAGTAAGTACATTTGAAATTTTTAAAAGTACAAAAATGATTTGCATTTTTACAACACCTAGGATTTATAGATGAAGGGTCCTACATGAGCATTTAGTACTAATCTCACTGAAAAACGGCAATCAGTTCCTTAAGAAAAAAAAAAAAGGAATTAATTCTCTTGGCCATTCAAGTGTATATTTTTCCCTTGATGATTTGTACTACTGAAAACTATTCAAATTCATAGAAAATAGTTTCTTGTCATGAAAAAAATTTAGCTACCTCTCCTTATGAAAGAAGGCTCTCACTATCTAACATCATGTCATTTTCTCCACCCTTCCTGAATGTGAATCTTTGTAGAATTTAAAAATCTAAGCCTTATCATACTTGCACCAAACAAATAAAAAAATCCATTAATTGCAGCAAAATGCTTCTGAGTGTTGTATCCTTCTTTTCCCGGTGCTAATGTCCCCTAGCCAAATCCCAAAGCCTTCAGTCAGGGGAAATTCCTTAGAAACTATTCGCAAATCCCTTCTTCATTCTACTTCCTATTTTTAGTTTTCAGATGTTGGCAGGTAGGAAGGCTTGCAAATCCTGAATATCAGCAGGGCTCCTTTTATTTCCTTCTTCGAGGAAGCAACAGACAATTAGGATGTCCCCGCTGTCAGAAAAGTTCTTTAATTAAGTTCATGAAAAGGCTTTTGAATTCTTGACTGAAGTGGAACACTCTTGTTTGTTGCTCATGGTGTTATCGCTGCCAACACTATGAATAGCTCTCCTGCTTCTCCTTGTGCGTGCTCTTCAGCAACTGTGAGGCATCGCGGCCGCCGTCCTCTTGTCAACTCTGCTATCACGACTGGCATCACTGGCAAATTTTCCAAATGCCTTGCAGAGCTCACCCGGCCTCTGTTGACGTTTTCCACTGGTCTATACCCTTCATCTCAAATCACAACTACTCACTCCCACAAATTGCAGCATGTTACCATAAAAAAAAAAAAAAAGAAAAATTCTGAGTGTCCGCTGTTCGATTATTCTCGCCACCTTCTGTGACCTGAAATGATCACTACAAAAAGAATCTGAAAAGCCTAATTCAGAAAAGGGATTTTTATTTGAGCTGAAGTTCTGACATTTTTGTGTATATTTTTAGACCCAAAAAATAACATTCTGTGATTTTCTCAAGTAGAAAGTGAATATCAGTTTTAACCTTGAAGTATTTATTCTGATTTCACTTAGATAAGTGTTTAGCTCTGGCAAGGATATGATTTGCATTTTATTTGTAAGGAAAGCGAAGACGGATTCACACAACAAGAGACATTTGGAGTGACAAGAGTTGAGAGACAAAAGATAAAATTTCCAGCTTAAATCTTTGCAGGTGTTGAAAACAAAAAGGGAATAGAAGATGACAATACAAATGCCACGCTAGGAAAAAAGCAAAGAATTTCAAGTACAGTGTCAGACAACTTTTGGCATGTATTCATTTTTAGCACTTTCAGAATCTTGCAAATATACTGCTCTGCTGTTTAATTTTCTTCTTCTCTATTTGGAAAACAGTAAATGTTTTAGCAGGCTTCCACTATGGCAAGCCAATATCACTCTGTTTACTTCCTTCTTTATTCGTTAGCTGCAATGCTTAAGTCAAGAGGATTAATAAGAAATTGTCTGTTTCTAGGTCTCACAGTGCAGCAAAATCTATATTGTATTAGATCCTTCACATAGTCATTTAAAACAGTTTTTCTGATGTTGGCAACTGTATAAACAAACAAAACAATACCCGTTTAACTCTGTATGTTAGAACTGTGAGCCCCATACACACAGATGTTCCCAAAGAGCACTTCAAATAGATGCACTAGATGCACACAGTCAGGCAACCGAGTCCTGGCCCCAGTTACGGTCAAAGGAACCTATAGGGTGATCGCCTCATTCTAAAGCAGAAATCTGCTTTTGATTGCCTGAACAGCTCCCTATTTTCTCTACATTTTCTTCTTCTTTCTTTTAATTTATTAGATACAATAAACCGCTCTTCATTTGTAAATATAATTAAATATAATTTAAAATTATTTTTAAAATTAATTCATTTGGTAATCAGATTTCTAAATTAGACCCAGATACTCTAGAAAAAAATTTCTTTAAGGGATGCCTCTAACACATTAACCCACTTCTAATAATTATTTGGCCTAGTTATCTGTCAACGGAAGTCAATGGAAATTTTGTTATTGACTTAAAAAGAAACAGGTGGTACTATTTCATTGGTGGTCTCGCCTAATGGAGTTCTGGCTCCTAGACAACTGTAAAGTACTACTTCTTCCTTAATGGCACATCATTTTAAAAGGGCAGCAAAATGGTCAGCTTTTGAATTGTGTGGACTCTCATCTTCACTTGCAGAGCAGGAGTAGGACCATATCTGTTGATACTTCCTCTAGAATATTTAAAACATAAATACATGACTAAATTTTGAATACTATTCCGTAAAATGACACAACTTAGAAGAAGGGTCTATGAAAGAGCTCAGATGCCTGCATCTAATCTGATGTGATCTCTGTCCTCATCTCTTCTGCCCCCAGTTTGGGCTGGTGCTTTCTTGGGTTCCTTGGAACTTCAGAGCATGCATAGGTGGCTGAACCATTTGTAGGGCTAGAAGAAGAGATGCTTCAGAAGTTGTCTCAATCACACCATATGTTTAATTGCCTCAACATAGCATCGCACAGAGGGGAAGAAACTGGCGGGGACTGCTTGTTTCTAATCTAAAAAATAGGCTTTTATAATACGTGGAGTAGATAATCGTCTCATTGGAATTGAGAAAGATTTCCAGAGCTCATTTCAGTAATGACCTTAACTGGACCCCACTGACAATGCAACTTCTTTAGTGTTTGTCCTGGTTTCGGCTGGGATAGAGTTAATCCTTATCACAGTAGCTGCTGTGTTTTGGATTTAGTGCGAGAAGAATGTTGATAACACTGATGTTTTTAGCTGTTGCTAAGAAATCAAGGACTTTTTCCAGTCTCCCATGCTCAGCTACTGAGCAGGTGTGCAGGAGCTTGGAGGGAGCACAGCCAGGCAGCTAGCCCAAGCTGGGCAATGGAAATATTCCATACCATAGACGTCACGCTCAGTTGTTAGTCAAAGGGCAGGAATGCTATCTTCCTTTCTTGTTTCCATGTTTGAATCCTCTCTTGTCCAGGTGTTCAAACTTTTCCAGGAGCTTGGTCTTTTTTGGGAATTTCACAAAATTCGTGAATCCGCAAGCTTGGGGGTTCTGCGATTGCTGCTGATGGACTGACTGCAAATCAGTCATCAGGCTGTAATAAAATCATATTGTATATAGTTTGTTTTGCACATTCAGTAACATTATTATTACTACTAGTAGTATTAGTATTTCCTTTACTGTCTTATTAAACTGTCTTTACCTCAACCCACAAGTTTTACCTTCATTCATTTTTTCTCCTCATCCCTCTGCGGGGGAAGGGGAGGAGTGAGTGAGTGGCTGGCTGCTGGGTTAACCATGACAGTGTTATTACCCCAAACTCAGAAACCTATTTTAAACTTGCCAAGCAAAGTCCCACCCAATATGAACTTACTTCTGTTCTGCAAATGAAAATAAGAGTCCAGGCAATAAAACTGTTGATCTTCCCTTCTTGAATTTAAATGACAGCATGTGCAGAATGAAAGAAACATTGATGTTTTCAAGAAATCCAAATTCCACGTCCCAAAGCCACAGAGAAAGTGCTCAGCTCTCCATGTTAACAGCAGAACTCCCATCCTCACTTCAGAAAATGCTAGGATGAAAAGGTTTATTTACAAAAACTCACTTTCATAAGCTAGAAAAAATACTGTACTATGTTAAAGGTAAGCCACGACTCCATATAAAACCAGGGCAAGTATAGAATAGTTCATTCTATGTGTCAGCTGCATATAAAGAAAAGTCCAGTAAGCATGTATTTAGGCCTTTTCATGTAGAACGAAAGCAGTCAAGATTCCAGGTACTTCAATGTCCTTAAAATGGTTAAAAAAAGAAGATAAATATTTAGCTAAAAATAATACTCTCCGGACAAGGTGATGTTTAAATGTTTAATTTATTAATTTGGACTAGGGTTTGTCTTGGCCTTGCCTGAGCTGACTTAGTTTTAGCTCTGAAAGCAATTGTCTAGCAGTCAAGATAACTATTGCTTAAGGTTGCTTTGTTCAGCTTTAGTTTATAGTGGCAATAATTAGCTATCCTGTGCGGATAGCCTATGTGGTATGGGAGAGTGCAGACACAGGATGATACCAGAGGTCCCAGACTGCACATAGGAATGACAGTGGTCAACCAGCAGTTACTGCAGGAGTGCAACTTCATGATTCAGGAAAAAACAGCAACAAAGATGACAAAGAGGATGGAAAAACAGAGTAATTCAGGACCAATAAAGAAATAAGTAAGCAAGACTGAGGTAATAAAAAAAAAAAAAACAACATACAAAAATTAACCTGTGCTGACCAAAACACCTAGGATGAGAGAGCATCAGCAGCTCTGATTACATTAATATCAATACAATAATAACTATCATGTATCATGCCACCCTTCAAACTGAAAAGAATGAACCTTAGGATAGAAACTTTAAATAGTAAAGGAGTGTCCTTTATCCATGTTGAAATAATTCTTTAGTCTAATATGTTTAATAAGTTGAGTTAATGAAATGAAAAGATTTTTGCTGCTGTCAACTTTATAAATTCTGTGGGCTTACACTGGCTTTTAGGATGTTATATGTGAAAAATTCTTGCAACATATGTACAGAAGTATAGTAACAGATTTTCAGTACAAGTTTCAACATGTTTCAAACACATAATCATATATGAGTAAAACCATTCTGATCAGATATGGCTGTACTGTTATGAACAAGAAAATTACACAGTCCCCTCTTGGTATAAATGCTTTACTACTTCCTCATTTGAGGTCTTTCTTACCTACATATACACCCTCAATAACAGAAATGCTTTGGAGGTGAACAAATTGCCTTTTTCGGATACCCAAAAAGTAAGTCAAGATGTAAAATCTAACAAAAGTACTTGATTCAGACAAGAAGGAAGACAGGGATCTCACTAATTTCTGAACCACAAAACCCACATATTCTGTTTTTCAAGATCCTTTGTCCTGTGCATTTTCACTAGGGTAGCATATGCTGAGGATTTAAAATTATAGTAGTTGCCTCATGTTCACATAGGATCCAAGATCAAGAATGCCACTTGAGAATGGATGGGCTTACCACCACTCTTAACTATTTCCCTGACACAACTAGATCGAGGAATCCACAGCCTAGCAAACAGCTACCATATTTGTTCTTAACAATACAGCCCAGCATATTAAAAGCTGGAGGTGAAGAGGTGGCAGGTCTATTCACAGTCAAGGGAAGGATGATAAGAATAGCAGGTTTTTAGCTTGCTGCTGAGTCACACATAAGTTGTGTCTTGTAGGTACAAGAAGAACAAGTACCTACAAGACTGACTGTTGCACTGGTTGGAGGAGGAGGGCAAAGGGTGGACACAAGAGAGTTGATGAGTGAGGTTTTATTCCCTAAAACTTAGTTTGCAGTGAAAATGTTTTACTAATATCAAAGAAAAAAGGACTGACCCAAATAGAAATGTATGTAGGAGACTCTTCTAGGATGAGGCACGTGATTAGCTAGATGGAGCTTAAAAGCAGGTAACTCCTGCAGAAGAGTGGACGAGAATTATGCAATGGGCAAGGTGCCAAAACTTAGAAATGTAAGGAGGGGAAAAAAAAAAGACACTAGTATAGAAATTGCTTTTCTTCTCTCCAGTGTTACATGCGGTATTAATGCCCCACAGAAAAAAAGCCACGTAAGTTCTTCCCTGTTTATCAAAACAACATTGGTAACAGTGTTTGTAAAGATTTTTCTTCCAACTACATATCACTACTACCACAAACTACATGGTTATTTTAGATAATCATATATTACACTACACAGAGTTCACAATTATACTAGCAGAAATGTGTAACAAATCTAAATTCAAAATCAAAATGAGCTGTGGACATCATATTCAGGGTTTCCTACTTATCTATCTTTTCTTTTAATATGCTGCATTAATCAATTAAATGCAACTCTATTTGTCATTTCTATGAAGTCACTAATTTTCTTTTGATTTCTTAGGTAATTGTTACTTCTTTCTACTTGGAGACTGACAATGCATCGACTTGTCTCAGATATTTTCAACTAAATATGATGGGATTTCACTTCTTCTACTACACAAGAATATACAAACCTAGAAAAGCCTGCCTTCCTTTATCATTAATTAAAAGAGGAAGGTATCAGACAGACTGAATCATCTTCTGAAATTCTCTTCTCCATTCATTATGTGAGGAATTTCAGTGGATATATCACATATATGGATATAGGTGGAATTCCAGAAACAGCTGCCTAAAATTTTGGTGAAGCAATGCCTACTTGAGTACAAGCTGAACTAATGAATCTCAACACCTTAAACTTCATTTCTATTGCTCCTGACTTCATGTTTCTTATGTATGCATTCATTTTGTCTTTTTGGGGGTCTTTCTGTTTTCCTGAGTCTTTTATTTCTCATCTTCATCCTTCCTAGAATCATACAAACCTACAGGATAAGACCTACAGGATCACTCAAATCATCTGCCTCACCCAAACTGCCACTCCCTAACACCTTTTAATATGGAACTTAAAATTAGCCATAGTTTAAAAGAGCAACATTTGGATTTTTCTCATTCTCTAGCAGTGCTTTTTACCATATTCTTCCTTAATTTAGCTCTCCTTAATATTATTGCCTAAAATTGTAACTTCAAAACAGATCTTCGATACTTTTTGTTGCTCCTTTTCATTGTAAATATTCACAGAGGACTTTTTCACCTATTCAGTACTGTGTAGTATCTGGTGTGTAGTATTTTTAAAGCAACTGAAATTCAGTTCTGAACACACCACAGGATTGCAATGTTAACAAGATCAGAAACCAAGAAGATGCCATCACCCTCACAAAGTCCATACCTTCCGAGAACCTGTAGCTGACAACTTATGATTTACTACAGTACAGAAAATCACTGTGGTGAGTGTCTGTGTGGAAGAGGATAAGAACATTAAAAGGAAGGACAATGAGACTAGGTTGGCTTGAAGGCATAAACCCAGGCTAAATGAGAGACATGCATTTTATTCAAATCCTTTCTTCAAATTCGTATGTGGCACGATACTTGTAAGTTATCTGACAAGGGTTAGGGTGTAAGTTTTGAGATCAACATCTATTATGCTAACCAGGATATTCACACTCTTTCCTTGTGTGCTACTCTCTGTCTGTTTAGACTATAAACTCTTTCAAACAATGTCTCTTCTGTGGCATTCTTTGTGTACAGCTCCAATGAAGATGGCACCCCAGGCCTACAGCTCCTAGATGCCAGAGCAATCCAAGTGACAATAACAACAGAAATGTTCTCACAGACATTCCTCACAAAGGAAAATATAATCTTCAGCCAAGCACAACTCACCAGGAAATCTGTTTCCCAGTTCTGTTCTTGTGCTCATGAAGGGAAAATACTAGAGGTTGTCCACAAGTCTCTTTTTCAGCAGTATCTTCCAAAGCAATGTAAAATAAAGGCATTTCTATGATTGCTAAAGAATATCACAATTACTCTTTTTTTTAAGATTTTCTTTCATTCTTATTACACCACAACAGAGTCCGCAACAGCCTCCCACCATGAGTTAAAATTTGGAAAGGTATGAGGGAACTAATCCATACCTTCTTCCATGAAAGCAGCATGTCACCTCTAACACAATCCCTCAACTCCACTCTGGGATTTGAAATATATTCCCGTGCACTTCTCTTTGACAGATTAATGCACTGAATATGGCAGCTCATTAAAACATTTTTAAATAAAGTACAGTTTGGGGATTTCTAATGTGAACATGATTTCTAGAATTACCTCAAAACAGAATTTCTCCATTGCAGTATTTCCCTAGACATCATTGCAACTACAGAAAAGCAAAGCACCAAAGCACACTTTTCATTTTAATTTGTAATTGCTCAGCACCATAAAGTTGCTTCGGGAGGCTTAGGGGTGAATAACTGTTTGGTGCACAGATTCAAAGAAATCCTGACTACAAGCAGATGAAACCAACAGTCTGTATTAATGGACAGAACAGCTGCAGTAAATGATGAGCTGAACGCCCCTGTTGCTGCACAACACAGAACAAAGAAATGGAAAACGCACAGAAGATGGCTCAGCAGTGATGATGGGCAGAGCCGTTCCCCACCTTATCGCCTGCCATCTCTTTCCTTTTGCACAACCACAGTTATCAGTGCTAAGCCTTCCTGACCAGAAGGCCAAAAAGATATGGTCTTACACAGAGAAGGAACAGCCTGTGAACAGCCACCCATCATCTCTAGTCTATCAGTGGGAGAAACACTGGTTTCCTTCAACTCTTCCATAACAGAGAAAAGGAGACACTCACAAAGAGAAGGGAAAAGTGGACTATGTGAGACTGTGGGGGAGCAGGGAAGTCACATTTCCAGCTACTCTGTGTCTGCCATAAAGCTTGCTTCCAGCAGGCAATGATTTAGAGAGTCTCCAGAAGTTAAACCCCACCTAATAAGAGCAGGTATATAGTGAGGTAACTACAATGCAAACACTCTTTTAGATTCATTTTGCCAAAACTGGATCTTTCTATCCAAAAAATTGCCCGTACATCAATAGAAGAAGTAAAAGTCCCTGGAGATACTTTCCCACACTGACCAGTGGGCAGATTTGTTATTCATACATCTGCAGGTGAGAATAAACTAAAGTTGATGTATTCATGGCTTTGGAAAATTAACTGCCTGGCAGAGGAGGTTCAGGACCAACATTCACTTTAATTACTCCTCCTGCGAGCATGAAAAAAATGACTGCCGTATCTCCAGTTGGAAGTGTAGGAGCAGAGTCTCTCCCCTTCTCATGTCCTCCTTATTTAATCTCCCCTTCCACTCACTCGCTCCCCCTCCTTCTTTGTTCTATTTTCCACCTTCATTACCACCTCCTCCTCACCTCTCACATTCTCCCTTTTGTCTCCCTCACTCTCCCTTTCACTTTCTCCCCCCTTTTTCTACTCCTCATCCCACACACCCTCCTCTGTTAGCTTCACTATGTGAGAAGTTAAGAGGAAAAGAAGAAAGAGAAAAGACAGAAGGATTTACGGAGGTGGAGAACTACAAATAAAGAGGGGGAGACAAAAAAAGAAAGATGTGCTAAGGCATCCTATTTGTGTCAGCGAAAGTGAGGATATGAACCCAGAGCCCCCGATTCAGCAGACAGATGCTAACTGGTAGGAAGAAATTCTGCCAACAGGGACACCATTTAAGAATTCAATCAATAGCAAATCTCTGGTGAAAACAAATAAACATGCAATATTCAAACGTAGATTAAAAACCATTAAAATCAAACTGGGTTTTAGCAGCTGAGTCCAAATTAGAGATTGTAGTCCAAATGGAGCGACTCCTTACTCTGAACAGTTTCAAACACAAAAATGGCTGCACGAACAGTCATCGTCCCCCAAAACCACCTACAGCTGCCTATTTGTGTACAGACCATCACATGCACAACATCTACTTATTCAGACAAATTACCTGGGAAGCGTATTTTTCTACTATTGAGATTTTACTGACAATATCCATAATTACCAATCCCATTTATCCATAGACATTCTCCCCCCAATATTCACGAAGTATGTGTTGGAGTTTGCAGCACGGATCCTCCTGAGTTGTTAAGTCTGCCCAGCTTTCACTGCTTCATGGCTATAGAATCAATCAGGCAGTATGGAGAGTGTTTTTTAATTAGATCATATCAGGATTATAATTAGCGTTGTGTAGGAGCAGAGTTAAGGTAACACAGCAAAATGCAGAACAATTCTACCCTGCCTGGCACTGCCAGTGCCAGCAATAAAATAGCTAATAGCGTCTGATTATTTTCTCCTTGCCACATGGGTTTTCATTTCCAGCACAAGCCAGAGGAAGAGGCTCCAGGCAGAGAGAGCCGAGAGTGTCACCTTAGTCCCACAACCACAGAGCTCATGGGGGTGAAGAGGTGGCCCAGTCGCTTCTGTGCTGGGTGTGAGCACGCGTGGTGGTACGGACTTGAAGGAGCACAAACAACATAAGAATCTGACATTAGGGGAAGCATCTACCTGGCTGCAGGCACCTTTTCTCCGAGCTCCTGGAAGGGAGTCCGAGCTGTTGGAAGCAGGTCAGGCAGCACACCCTCTGCCTCACACTCTCCCACTGTGAGCACAGCCAACACCTGGACAGAAACGCACTGAGCCTCTCCCTGCTTGTAGTTACTCCCGCAAGACAGCCGCAGTCAGTCTGAACACAGGGCCCGCACAACCATCACCACATCAGAAGGGGTAAGACCACGTACGGCAAACCTCACTTGTTCCTCTGCCACACCAGAAGATGGGTGCTGTGGAAACGAAGCTGTACTGAGACAAGCTGCTCTCATGACAGAGATAACAGCTTAGCGTAGTTTGCAGACTTCTGTCCTTGCAGCTCTGGAATAATGGGAGGTTGTCCCTTCTGCAGTCCTCTTGGGGCACTTCCCTTGAAATCTGCTGAGGAGTCTCAGCCATCTGCCCCCTCTCTTTGTCTACATCTCATGACTAGAGGAAGTAGAATGAAGTTCACTGTTGTCACACTTGTCTCAACAAATGGCTGCCTGAGATTCCATACCTATTTTAACATAAATAACTAAATACTAATAACTAAGGGCTCACAAGCCAGTCAATATGATTTAAAGCTCCATCAGTGCTGTAAGCAAGGCGGGCTCAGCGCAGCCACATTTCTCAGAGTAACAAAACCCCACACATTGGAAGGGATCTCCGAACTTCTAGTCCAACAACCTGCTCAGAGTAGCATGGTTTTTGAAGATGCACTGCTGTCTGGGAGCCGCAAGAGCACCTCCGCAAAGCAAGGGGAGCCAGCCACTGAGGGTGACAACCAGGCAGGCAGAGGCGGCAGCCTCACTGACAAGCTAGTCAGTCGCAGAGCACCAAATGTGGAAAGCAGAACAGATATGGTGATGGTAGCCAAGCTCAGCCAAGAGTTCAGCGATTGCCAAGCAAGTCCATTGTAATGAGGGAAGTCCCATGAAACAGCGGTGTCACCCACCATCAATTCCTGAGGAACACCACCAGTAGCCAGTTGCCAATTGCATTTTGGATGCTGATCACCAACCCTGGAATGCAGCAATCCAACCAGCACTTATCAAGGGCCAATTTGTCTACCAGGATACTATTGAAGACTTTTTTGGAGAACTTGCTGAAGTCCATTTCAAGCAACTTTCACTGCACCTCTCTTGTTTACTGAGCCAGTCATTTGTAGAAGGCAACTAGGTTGGTCAGGCATGCTTTTTCATTGATAATGCCATGTTAGCTTTCTCAATCACCTTCTTGCCTTTCACATGCTTACAAATGGATTCAGGAGGAATTTGCTCCATAATCTTCCCAGGTGCTGTGAAGAGACCAACAGCTCTGTAGGTGTTGCTCTCCTTCAAGATGGATGCAACATTTTTCCAGTCATCAGGGATCTCTCCTGAATGTCATGACTTTTCAAAGATGATAAAAAGCAGTCTTTTTACATCTGCAGGCTTCCTCCACAACCTTAGATGCATCTCTACCACGATTTGTAGGAACCACTGCAAAAATGTCCTTAGATGCTTTCTAAAATATGTTCTATAGCTAACGAAATATCAGATCAAGCTCATATGTTGCACAGATTATATCTGACCTGGGGTCCAGCAAACTGACACTTTCACATGCCATTAGCGTCTTTAAAATACTATTTAGAAAAGTAGCATATAGATTAACATTTACTCTACCAACAGTGTTTGAAAAGCCCACTTGGTGCAAGGAAAAGGATTCTTCCCTTCACCTAAACAAGACCTCTTTCAGTTTGACAAATGATGTTTGTTGTCAAAGAAGTTTTCCCCAATGCCAAAGCTATCCCTGTGAATTTGGTTAAGCTGGCTTTAAAGACATTTTCTGCTATCATATAGCAGAAAGGCATCTTCCAGTGGCTCAGATCTGATTAATTCATGTCTGTGTGTGCAGAATGTTCTTCACCCATACATGCACCTTCTGGCTTACCTGCAGCGAACATCTTTTGCATATTCAGGGAAAATGCTCCATGCCTGGTCTCTCCACTGTGATCAAATTCCTGTGTACTTGCACATGATTGAATGTCAGTAAGATACGGTACTTTTGTCAGATAATCAGTTAATTCCATTCTCTGCTATAATTTTTTTCCAATTTACTTCTGCTAGGACATAGGCATTCTTCCCATCCCAAAGGGAATTCACTGCAGTTTTCTGCTTCTGTTTTACCTTCACTACAAAAGGAATAACATTAGACTGGCAGCAACAGTCTCATGGCTTATTAGTACTTCCTTTGCTGATCTTTGAGAGGTTGTACCCTGAGAGGAAGCATTTAGCAGCTAGCAAAAATGAGCCAAAGAAACACAATACTTGAAGAGAGCTCTCTCCCAAACTATGAAAAAATTTTACTAGACTGACTAAAAGCATTTTATACCCTATAGCATTGTTTTTAAGAAATCAAAAACTGTGAAAAAGCTCAGAGAATAATCGTAAGATTGCTTCCCAAAGTCGATTTCCTGAAGATACCTCTAAAATTTCTGTCATTTCCCTACATCCCATTCTTCTCCACATCTCCCTCCTGAATCAGAACTGTGGAATGAATCTTAAAAATTAATAATCAAGAAATATACAATACTCTTGCTTTGTGCCAAGTTTCCCACTTACTTTTCTTTGCCACCAAGGATGAGGAAAAGGCTGAGATACTTAATGCCTTCTTTGCCTCAGTCTTTAATAGTCAGACTGCTTATTCCCACGGTACTCAGACCCCAGTGCACTCAGCCCCCAGTGCTGGAAGATAGGGATGGAGAGCAGAAGAATTCTCCCACAATCCAGGAGGAAGCAGTTAATGACCTGCTATGCCACCTGGACACTTACAAGTCTATGGGGCTGGATGGGATCCACCCGAGAGTGCTGAGGGAGCTGGCAGAGGAGCTGGCCAAGCCACTCTCCATCATCTGTCAGCAGTCCTGGCTAACAAGGGAGGTCCCAGATGACTGGAGGATCACCAATGTAACGTCCATCTACAAGAAGGACCGGAAGCAGGATCCTGGGAACTACAGGCTTGTCAGCCTGACCTCGGTGCCGGGGAAGATTATGGAGCGATTCATCCTGAGTGCGCTCACCGGGCGTGTGAAGGACAACCAGGGGATCAGGCCCAGCCAGCATGGGTTCATAAAATGCAGGTCCTGCTTGACCAACCTGAACTCCTTCTATGACCAGGTGACCTGCCTAGTGGACGAAGGAAAGGCTGTGGATGTTGTCTACCTGGACTTTAGTAAGGCCTTTGACACTGTTCCTCACAGCATCCTCCTGGAGAAACTAGCTGCCCATGGTTTGGATGGGTGTACTCTTCAATGGATAAAGAACTGGCTGAATGGCCGAGCCCAGAGAGTGGTGGTGAGTTGAGTTAAATCCAGCTGGTGGATGGTAACGAGTGGTGTTCCCCAGGGCTAAGTTTTGGGTCTGGTCTTGTTTAACATCTTTATCAATGATCTGGATGAGAGGATTGAGTACTCCCTCAGTAAGTTTGCAGATGACACCAAGCTGGGTAGGAGTGTCGGTCTGCTTGAGGGTAGGAAGGATCTGCAGAGGGATCTGGACTGAGTGGATCGATGAGCCAAGGCCAACTGTATGAGAGTCAACAAGGCCAAGTGCCGGGTCCTGCACTTGGGTGACAACAACCCCATGCAATGCTACGGGCTTGGGGAGGAGTGGCTGGAAAGCTGCCTGGCAGAGAAGGACCTGGGGGTGTTGGTCAACAGCTGGCTGACCATGAGCCAGCAGTGTGCCCAGGTGGCCAAGAAGGCCAACAGCATCCTGGCTTGGATCAGGAATAGTGTGGCCAGCAGCAGCAGGGAGGTGATCGTGCCCCTGTACTCGGCACTGGTGAGGCCGCACCTCGAGCACTGTGTTCAGTTTCGGGCCCCTCACTACAAGAAGGACATTGAGGTGCTGGAGCATGTCCAGAGAAGGGCAAGGAGGCTGGTGAGGGGTCTGGAGAACAAGTCTGATGAGGAGTGGCTGAGGGAACTGGGGCTGCTTAGTCTGGAGAAGAGGAGGCTGAGGGGGAACCTTGTTGCTCTCTACAACTACCTGAAAGGAGGTTGTAGTGAGGCAGGTGTTGGTCTCTTCTCCCAAGTAACCAGCAATAGGATGAGAGGTAAAGGTCTCAAGTTGTGTCATGGGATGTTTAGATTAGATATTAGGAAAAATCTCTTTACTGGAAGAGTGGTCAGGCATTGGCACAGGCTGCCCAGGGAAATGGTGTAGTCACCATCAGTGGAGGTGTTCAAAAAACATGTAGACATGGCACTTGAGGAGTGTCTACATGGTTTAGCAGGCATGGTGGTGTTGGGTTGACGGTTAGACTTGCTGAACAGAGGTCTTTTCCAACCTTGATGATTCTACAATTCTATGATTCTTTTCAGCAGATATTTGTGTTTTTACAGAAATGAACCGAAACACAGCTCCGGTAACATGACTGTGATTATTACACAGGGCTTCTTTTTTTCCCTTCTCCATTACTGTCAAAATACTTTCAAAAAATTTATTCATACTACCTGATTTTTACAATTTAAATTAACTGCATAATTATATACATGATTTGATAATCACATTGCTTTTATTTAGCTTAAAACTCAGATTCATAACCGCCCTAACAACTAAGTAGAATTGATTCTTTATTATCTTCTGCTTCCTGAGACTTGCCAGGAGGGAGAAATGAAAAGGAAGAGGCAGAAACCCCGACGCTGTCTTCTGGAAAGAAGTCCTGGAGAAACGGGGCTGAGGGTGGAAGTTGTCCTGCTATTTCTCTCCCACATCCTTGCCTGAGCACCATACACTATCACTGCACCAGGACGGTTGCAACAGTTCCTCCTGCACTAGTACTTGGTTGACTCATAACCAGTTGCTGAGACACACCTAAGGGGCATCTTCAGAGTGACATTTCCTCTTCACTACAGCATGAGTTGCTTTGGGAAGACACAAACTGAGTACTCTTGGACGTCTGGCAGATGCAGACATTCAGCTAAAAAGAAATGCCAGACAGGTACAGATCAACTAAAGTTCCAACAGGTTTTAAGGTGGGACTGGTGAAAACATCTGATTTGGTTACCCATGGTGAAAAAGGCTGGATAAGCATCTGGGCAGTGCCTGCATCGTCTGTGGGACAGCAGCAGTAAAAAATCCAAGCTAACACAGAAATACATGTTAAATATGTGAAATATTAAAAACACAGAAATATGTGTTAAAGATAACAAATACAAGGCTCAAAGCCTATGTTTTTTCACTAGGTTGAGTAGCTGCTACCCAAATCAAAGGAGTAGATATTAGATACGTCCTGAAGATATTTTTTTCAGATTATTCACTGATACTATCATGTCATACAAAAGCCAGTGCCAAAAAACACCGATTTGAAGTGGTGGTTGATCAAAACCATCCTCCTAACTTTGAACAGTCTCCGTACACTGTCATGTGCACAGTGGTATTGAAAAGCTGGAAGACTGAAGTCCTGTGATGTAAACTTTATACCTATTTCAGTTAATATAGAAACCTTGAAACATTTAATTGGAAAATAAATTTAGCAGATGTTTCACAACTTGGAAATGTTCTGACTTCCGATGTTCGATCTAACAAACAACTCTGCTGTAAACTGGGCCTGCTGCTGAATAGCATCAATAAAATGGCAGCTCCCACAGAGGGAATGAAAACTAAAGAAACAATCCTCTTTCAGTTTTAAAAACCTTATCCAGAAAATTCACACTTTAGTTTTACATATTCATCCTAGAAAGGTCAGAACTTTCGTGGCGCTGTAAGTGACGCTGCTAATGCAGAGCTCTGTGATCTTCAGTTTTCTGTTTAGACCATTCTTTGGGACTGGTCTTAAACCCAGAAACCAAACAAAGAGGGAAACCATTTTCACATCCATGTGAGAGAAACCCACACTAACACTGACTTTGTGATTTTTTTGATGAAACCATAAGTGTGATTTGAGTTTTGCCACGAGGAGAATAAATTTTTTAAAAAAGCAGAGGCTGAGATTTCACCAAAATGAGCATCCAGCCTCCAGAGCTCAGCTCTGGTGATAACGGATACGCTCCACAGCAGTATTCAGCAAGATGGATCACTTAGACAAGAAGCACGATCCTTATTTACACAGCCCATTAACTAGCTATATATGCACACATGCAGAGAAACACATGGAAACTTTCTGTCAGCTACAGAAGTATTATAGAATGAACTTGGGGAGAAACGGGGTTTCACATCAACTTGCAGAAAGACTCCTTAAAAAACATTTTGAAATGAATGTCAGAATGTCTTATATTACAGATCATTTTTTATAGTTAATGATTTCTACTTTCTCCGAAATCTATTTTAGAAAAATCTGCCTACTAGAAGCTACTTTTAAACCACAAAAGACAATTCTGTCTTTATGTGCACGGTGCATTTCAGAAGTCACTGTGTAGGAGGAGTCAGCGTCTTCGCTAGCTTTCGGCTAACGGGAAAACCCCTCCCTTCGGTCCATCCGGAGGAATCCCCACACCGGGCTGCTCACACCCCAGTCCCAGGAGAGACCCCAGGCTGCCGCACAGCCGGCGATGCGCTCCTCATACCTCCGGCTGATGGTCCGCCCCAAGCAGAAGTGGGCTCCGCGTCCCAGCCCCGGGCGAAGCTGGCTGGGCCACACTGCCCTGAGGTCACACCGCCGGCTCACAGCTGCCTCACGCCGACTCTTCCCCATACCGTCGCAGAGACAACACTGCCAGCTAATCAAACAGCTTTATATTAATCCATAATTGATTAATTTTTCAAAAAGAAACTTTCAAAACATCAAACCATCTTTCCCGGGCATTAATTCAACCGTCTGAATATTTTATATCTCCAGACACTTCTCCTTGAGCATACTTATTTTAAGAGCACTTCATCACAGCACTGATGCTACTTGTATACATCCATCGCTTCTTAATTTCATTGCATGTGTAAACAGAATTGGATCTACAAAAGCAGGCATAAAGAAAAAATAGGTAAATAGAAATGCCTAGAGTTTTCTGCTGTAACACTGTACAAACTGCACTGGAAAGACATGAACTCATATTTACTAAGAATGGTGAAACTTAAAACCCAGAAATATACCTGGTTCTATACACAGAATAGTTATGTCTACTCACATAAGAGTATTTCTGGCAAACAGAACCTTTTATTATTTATAAAACACAATAACTCCTCTTTTGTCAGAAAAGAAACAAAAATTTTCCTTGTGTGAACATCTTATTTTGACAAAAATACCTTAAGATTTTTTAATTCACAGCATACTTCTCCTGCTTTCAAACACCAAATATCTACATTATTAACTCTATCCAAATTATTTCTGCGGGATGATGGGTCAAAAAGCAGGCTGGAAGACAAGAGCTTCTTTTGGATTTCATTTTGCAAGTATTATACAATTGATAATTTTCTGAAGAGTACTGACTGAATAGTCAATACTACCATAGACATAGGCAAACTACCAGCATCATCTCCTGCATCACTTTCCTAGTTTGTAAAACAAACTCCTGAGGAGCACAGCATCATCCACCCACTTCCACTTCCCGTCCACTTGCAGCTCTAGATTTATTACTTGTTGATGGACTATAGATGGTGATCATGTTACTGCCTGGATCAGCGATCTCCAGAAATGAGGTGCACTGTTTTCTTGGTAATCAAGGAACTACATAGTAAACAGGACACCCTGCTGAACTCACCTGCTAGCTATCATTCCAAGTCATCAATTCAATTGCTTGCAACTGCTGTCCAAACTTCAACCATCTAACTTAAGGCTCAATGAGTAAGAAGAAGAGCAGATCTCATGAACATGTCCTACAGCGGCTGCTTTTTAAAAGACTTCTTAAAGTCTAATTGTAAAAGCAGTATGGGAAGAGATGAAGAAATGACAGAGAAGCAGTGGCAAGAAGTGGGGAACTAATTTTTGTATTTTTCCCCTGTAAAATGAGTTCTATGATACCTGCAGTTCTTCCAAACATAAAAATAAAGCTAGTGGAAATAAATATTACACCACTTATGTTCTGCTTTTCTTAAGCATCTTCTCTCTGAAGGCATCAAAATATTTTCAGCAATAATACCCACTAAAAGCACAAGTGTTCCACTCATTTTTCACTTTTCTCAACTCTATACAGAAGAATTTAGAGCCCTATTATAAGTCACACAGTTCATCAACTGTATTGATGACGAGGAAATACATGATGATGAGATAAACTGGCAACGAGGAAATACAAGTGGATGCCAACAGTGGCACTCGATCACACTAGACTTACACGGTTGTTTTAGGGGACTAAAGTCTCCTCAAGGATTTAAACATTTTCCTCTTAACAAAGATCTACACCAGCTCACTAAAAAAACCCTGTGGAACCTAGAAAAATATTCATGACATCAGTACGCTCATAACACAGTTTGGCAATTTGTCACATCTACAGGCAAGAAAAATAAAAGGAAAAATCTCATTTGAATCTCATTTGATCATATGCATGATCAATTATGAAGAGTATTTTTATTTTTACAGAAAAAGTGCACTCAACTGAAATGTGGTTGCTCTGGGAAAAGCAACATTACTTTTTACCCAGGTAACTCCATGTATTAAAGGGTTAAACACCAGCTTCTTGCTATTGAGATTGTTACAAAGAGAAAACTGGTAAAAGAGACAGGCCTACAGACTTAAATTCTTCCTTTTTTTTTTTGTTTTTTAACGTAAAAGGCCAATTTTCTCACCTCATTATGGCAGTATCTCCCCAGGTAAAATCACCAAGTTCCAGCACCCAAGTGGAAGGAAACACTGCAGTGCTAATAAATGTCTAAAAAAGAACTTATTGTGAATAACTGTATTATTTTTGCAGGTATTAAGTACACCTAGATCACACATTCAAAGCTGACTAATCTTTGTCAACTGAGATAAATCAGGAAACTTTACCACTATTTTTTTAACCATTTTTTTCAAAACATAACGGCATTCCATAACACTTTCTAAAATGTTTGGAGTGCCAGATTTTCTTCCAGAAACTATCTCCAGTGAGGAACAGCATAGCTGAGCAGTTTTCAACACGATTCCCTCACAGGCAGAGATGGCAGATACATGTTTCTAGTTATTTCCCACATTTTATAAAACTGCTGCCATCTTCTTCCTCCATTAATTATCCCTCTGATTTTCGGTTGTGCTATGTCTTCACCAGCACTTCTGCTATGCTTTTCCACTTTCTATTTTTCCACGTACCTTCCCACCCGTTTTTTTAAATCACGATTTTCCTAAGATCCCCTGCCTATTCTTAGTAGGGCTGCAGGATACACCTACTCTTAGAAAAGCATTGCGAAGTCTGAGAGAAAACTTGCATAAAATTATATACGCTGATGTTATGCAAATACAAACATCCCACAGTCCTACCTTGCGACATCTCCCCTAAGCCTACTGACTAGGTTGGTAGGGACATCTTTAGGTCATCTTGTCTAACCTTGCTGCTCAAGCAGCGTCAGTTAGAGCAGGTTTCCCACGACCACGTTCACTCAGACTTTTAACATCTCCAGGGATGAAGTCTTCACAATCTCTCTGGGCAACCTGTTCCAGTGTTTGACCACCCTCACAATAAAAAAGTAGTTTCTTGTGTTCAGATGGAGTTTCTTTTTTTTTAATTTGTGCCCATTGCCTCTTGTCCTGTCACTGGACACCATTGAGAAGAGTTTGGCTCCACAATCTTCAATCCCTATCATCAGGTATTTCGACATATTGAGAAGATCCCCTCTGAGCCATCCCTTCTCCAAGTTGAACAGTCCATGCTCTTTCAGCCTCTTTTCATTACAGATGCCCCAGTCCCTTCATCATCTTTATGGTCTTTCGCTGGACTCTCTCCAGTGTGTCCATATGCCTCTTGCACAGGGGAGCCCAGAAACTAGACACAGCACTTCAGATGTGGCCTCACCAGTGCTGAGCAGAGGGGAAGGATCACCTCCCTCAAGCTACTGGCAACACTTCTCCTGGTGCCTCATCCTAGTGCTCCAGGATGCTGTTGGCCTTCTTGGCTTTCAGAGTGCATTGCTAGCTTACATCCAACTTGTTGACCACCAGGACCTCCAGGTCTTCTTCTGCAAGCTGCCTTCTGGATGCTCAGTCCCTAGCCTGTACCAGCACCTATTGTTATTCCTCCCCAGATGCAGGATTTTGCATATCCCTTTGTTGAACTTCATGAGATTCCTCATCTCGTGTATCAGCCATTACTTCCAGTTTTGTGCCTTCTGTGAACGTGCCGAGGGTTCACTCTGTCCCACAGTCCAGTTCATTAATGAAGAGGTTAAACAGTACAGGACCCAATATTGACCCCTGGGGTACACCACTAGTAACTTGCCTCCAACAGGACACTGCGCCACTGATCACCACCCTCTGGGCCCCACCA
Source organism: Opisthocomus hoazin (assembly GCF_030867145.1). NCBI lineage: Eukaryota > Metazoa > Chordata > Aves > Opisthocomiformes > Opisthocomidae > Opisthocomus > Opisthocomus hoazin. Next base: position 97,313,774 of record NC_134415.1, read on the forward strand.
TTTAATCCACCTCACGGTCTACTCACCTAACCCACAATTTGTCAGCTTGCCTTTGAGGATGTTTACGGGAGACAGTGTCAAAAGCCTTACTGAAACAGAGGCAAACAATAGCCACTGATCTCCCCTTATCCACCAAACTAATCGTCCCATCGCAGAAAGCTATAAGGTTGGTTAAGTGTCTGTAAATGCATGGTGACTACTCATGATCACCTTCTTATACTTCATTTGTTTGAAAATCATTTCCAGCATTAATTGCTCCTTAAATTTTGCAGCTTTGGAGGTGAAGCTAACTGGACTGTAGTTCACTGGAACTTCCTTCTTGCCATTCTCAAAGACAGGAGTGGCATTTGCTTTTTTCCAATCTTCAGGAGGCTCTCCCAACCACCAAGATCTTTCAAAGATAATTGAGACTAGTCTTGCAATGACATCAGCCAGCTCCCTCAGCACTTGTGAGTGCATCCTGACAGGTCCCATGGACTTACATACATATAATTCTGAGAAATATGTTTATCTCCAGTTTTTTAATTTGTTTGTTTTCAAGTCATTTCAACACTACAGTTCCTGACAGGATCTTTGAATTTGTTGGATAAGGAGAATTGCAAACATCTAGCAAGGAAATGAGAAGTTACCATTCATGTCCAACCCTGAAAAATTCATGGGGCATACATAAACTCGCATGCAGCAACTACACATGTAGCTAAATGTGCATCACAGTATAAAATTTATTCCAGTGCACTAAAAGACATCAATGAACACATGCAACTGTAACTACCTGGGAGAGACTTATGAAATGTACCATAAGGTTAACTGCTTGCTAGCTTTGCTGAATAAGTTATCCAAAAACAATCTAAATACCATTCACATTGAGTGCCTGTTTACTAGAAAATTGACAGTACAAGACTGCTGAGGCTGACAGGCAACATTTATTACCACTGACACTCAGTTTTCCATACTGCACTTTGCAATGCACCTGCATAATAGGCTGGAATTTTCTTTATAAAACAGCTCGAAAGACTGAACTCCACTGTATGCTGCCAGCAAGAAGCACACTTACATACAACAAAAACCAAAGGATGGCTATGCACAGCTAAAGCACTACGCTCCTGCATGTGTCCCTGAGTCCCTAAACTCGGTGTTCATCCTTCTAGTTGACTGCTGACATTGGTAGAACTGAAGGCCAGCTTTGGCACCTCTGTAACCACCTCTATCCAGGACAAACCACCTATGCGGGACAAACCACCTTCATCCAGGACAAGAAAGAAATTCCTTCAACTTGAGTGGACGAAAAAAGCCTCTCCTTGAAAATAAAAGAAAGGGCATCATCCTGGGCTTTTCCAAGTAAACTCTTAACCCTTTATTATCAGACAGTGAACAATCAAGAAACTGTTTATACTTTATAAGAGACAATGTGCCGTTGTTTGAAGATCTAATGCATGATTTGAACAGCACAGAGCAGATTGGGTCAACAATTTTCACCAACAGCACATTGTGTTACTTATCACCACTTCCCTCATTTGCAAGTACCTCATTTGCATCGGCCTCTTGACTCAGCCCCAACTCCAGCACCACCTGTCTTTCTCAAAATGGTTTCTAATTCATTAAAAAGACATGCTTCATTATCATTATAAGATAAACAGCCCATCTGATGTACTGTATGAATAATTTTTTTCCACATTCATATTAATTTTAGGTTAGTGGTTTGGAATATTACTTTAAATTTTTTTGCACATATATATATTTCTAAATACAAATGTTATCGATAAGAAAGAAATCCTCAAAGGGTGTTACATCCTTCTCAGTGAAGCACAATTAAATCTATTCAAATAGACAGACAAGATTTAGTAAGTACATTCCATAAGCTACTGATATTGAAATTATGCTGTAATACAAAGGAAACAATTTCCACACTAATTTGTATTAATGTAATGCCTTAAGATCAAGAAATCTCTTCATCCTGTTCTTGCCTACTGTGAAACCATGGCCTGAATTCCAGAAAAATCTCACATTTGAAAGGCAAAGCCCACAGAAAACTCCCATGTTGTGAGGAACAGCTTTCACTCCTGAAGAACAGATTTTTTTTGTCATTCTCCGTGGATCCACACTAACTGAACGCTTTAGCTACGGAAACCTTCTAGAAGTTGTTCTTTGCTGAAATTTGCGTTTTATTCAGCAGCAATTCAAAAAACTTCAGAGTTCTGGAATATGCTTTTCCACACCAAAAAAATGGAAAAAAAAAAATCATGGTCTTGTTTAAAAAAAATAAGAACATAGAAGAGTTTGGTGAACAGCCAGCACTTCAGTTACTACATTGCTCATAATTATCATTAGTCTCTTTGAAATCTTCTAAAAGATAAACAAACCTATCGTAAGTAAACACTTGACTGAAAACGCAAGAGGTATATTCCCCCACCACTATAAATCACAAGCTTGATCCTCATCTCAGCGGTGACCGTACTAAGACCCGTTACAAAAATTCTTGTCCCACAGCCATTTCATTTGCATATCCTGTATAAGACAAGGACCCTGTATAAATTATGCCTGTTCGTGATTCATCAAGCTTCTTATCATAGACGCAGTTTTCTGCACCAGTGGACAGAATGGCTCCTACAGGGGGTGAAGTCAGCCAAAAGAGAAGCAACTCGACCATAAACAAAAAGATTAATTAAAGCCACTAATTTATGAAAGAAAAGAGGGCAGCAATAACTATATGCTGCAAATTACATAAGTTGTATTTGTCCATCTATTCAGGAAGGAAGGCACCGACAGAGCCTTACCTAGCTTTATGATGACAGTGACTCTTTGAAATGGTATCTGGATAAATTTCACCAATTATATTTAAGAAGCTTTAAAATTATCAACATGTAAAAAATGTATGACTTTTAGTTTTTCCACAGCAAGCTGTTACATAAACATTCACCTGCTTTCTCTCCAAATTGCACTATATTTTTAAAGCTATTATGAATTCTTATTTTATCCTACTTCTGTTTTGATGGCTCGTAACAGATGGTAGAATTATTTAGTTCGTTTTCAGTTTACTGCGTACCTACCTTATACATGTTTAACCCAAAAAGGATGCAAGTGAAGCACAGGAGGAAGGCCAGCCCACTGCAGTGCCCTGACGACTTCCCTGGGGCAGGAGGAGAGGCTGCTTCACTCCTCAGAGCTCCTTGGCACCTGCAGCTCCTGCCATGGACCAGCAGAAAGTGAGGGCACTGAAGAAACCTAAATCTGAAAAGCTGTCAGGGAGACTTTCAGCGCAAACCATTGACAGACTGGAAGGAAGAGCACTGCTCTGGAGACCAGAGGAAACTGAGTGGAGTTTGCGTGGCTCAGGAAAACTCCGAAGTTGGACCAATTCCTCCTTTTTGAGAGGCTCAAATAATGAGATTCACCTAGTATACCAGAGTTTCCCCAGGTTAAACAGCTATCTTAATTTAGATTACTGACTGTGCTCTAGTAAAATGTAAATTTAGCTGCTGGGAGGTTTCTGCTATCATCTAATTTGTTCAGCTTGAAGAAAGAAGTAGGGTACCTCCACTCAAAGACCCAGCTCTAACTAAGTTGAATGAATTGTTGGAGGTTCCCTACTTCTAATGATCTTTTCAATAGCTCTTGAGATGAGGGATAAAGAAGAAAGTGAAGGAGCTACATAAATACAGGAGCTATCAATGCTAATATGCAGGAGTATCTTAAAACCCTGTGGTTTGGGGGAGAAATTGTGATTAAGTTCTTCTGAAATAATTTTATTTTCTAAAAACGAGGAACTAGTCACCTACAGTCTTTCATCAGTTAATGGTGAAAAAAAAGAAGATACAAAGGATAACCATTGAACTTATTATAGATGTTTTTCTCAGTATACATGCCCTCTCAAAGTACCTTTTGACAGCTCTGACTAGAAAAAAGTTCAGATGACAAGGAAATGTAGATGAGAAGAATCTCACCCCAAACCACCTGCAGAGTTAAGGGTTCTCAGATGCTGAGTTTTTCTTGCATTGCCTGTCATGTTATACTGGAAGCAGAAACAGAGATCTATCTATACATGTGGTTTCAGAAGTGGTAAATGCTTTGTTTGCTGTAACTTCAAAAAGATGAAAGCTCTTAAGGGCAGTTAAGGTCCTCCTAAAATATGCTTCATTCATCTAACAAAAACTATGACTGTAATAATGAAAGTAAAAATGTCTTGCATTATTAAAGCATTTATCTTAAAAAGAAACTAACACTTGAAGCCAAAACTTCTCTTTGCACTATCTTCCAAGTTCTGCCAGTCAGGAGGTCTGGTAGGAGGCCTGGAATTACAGCAGTAGGACTTGCCACAATGCAGACCCTAAGAAAAGGCCATTAGACTAAGCACTCTGAGTACAAGTACAATTAATGACTTCAGACGGGAAAGCAGCCTAACACAGAGATGATCACTTCCCATGCCAACGGTATTACTTGCTGTCAACGCTGCTGCTAATGGTGTTGTCTGTCATTTTTGCCTCTGTTGACCGTGACATCCAGTCAACAGTGAAGTAGTTTATGAACCTCTGGCTGAGTGTGAAGCTGGTTGAGTAAAAGATTATGCATTATGTGAATTCAAAGTATCATACTTATTTAATGTGGTTGTAAGAGATACTAACAGAAGTTCCCAAGAAACAAAGCATTCATTATACATAATACTGAAGAATTACAATTATGAGGATGTCAAAACATCTACATAGAACTATAACATCTTAAATATCAAGGAGCAGGGTCAAAAGTCACAATGCTCAAGCCATCACATCCAACTGGGGAGTGTGTGTGGCTATCCAGAGCAATGACAAATACTCCTTAGCTGCCTCCCAATTTGAGAACCAGAGGACCAATCACCTTAAGTGTGGGTATGGCTATGGTGGATCCTCTTGCACCCCTCCAGGGAAACCAGCATGCTCGAGTTCCTCTCCGAAAAGCCACTACACCAATGCACACAGCATGGGTAATAAACAGGAAGGACTAGACATCTGTGTGTGGTCGCAGAGCCATGATCTCATTGCAATTACAGAGACGTGGTGGGACAGCTCACATGACTGGCATGCTGTCATAGATGGCTACAGACTCTTTAGGAAAGACAGGCCAACAAGGCAAGGTGGTAAAGTTGCTCTTCATGTGAGGGAGCAACTGGAATGTATCAAGCTTTGCCTTGAAGAACGAGTTGAGAGCTTACGGGTTAGAATTAAGGGACAGGCTAATACGGGTGACACTGTTGCGGGTGTTTACTACAGGCCATCTGATCAGGAAGAGGAAGTTGATGAAGCCTCCTACAGACAGTTGAAAGTAGCCTCACGAGCACAGGCCCTGGTTCTCATGAGGGACTTCAACTACACTGATATCTGCTGGAAAGACCACACAGCAAGGCACACAGAGTCCAGGAGGTTCCTGCAAGGCATTGATGATAACTTTTTGACACAGGTGGTGGATGAGCCAACGAGGAAAGTTGTGCTGCTGGACCTTCTGCTGACAAATACAGAAGGACCGGTTGAGGATGTGAAGGCTGGGGGCAGCCTTGGCTGCAGGGACCATGAGATGGTGGAGTTCAGGAATCTGCATGGAGGAAGCAGGGCCATAAGTAGCATTACAATCTTGCACTTCAGGAGAGCTAACATTGGCCTCTTCAAGGACCTACTTGGAGGAATCTCATGGGTTACGGCTCTAGAAGGTAGGGGGGTCCAAGAGAGCTGGTCACTATTCAAGCATTACTTCCTCCATGCTCAGGATCAGTGCATCCCCATGAGTAAGAATTCTAGAAAAGGAGGCAGAAGACCTGCATGGACGAGCAAGAAGCTTCTAGCAAAACTCGATGGACTAGAAAGGTCTATGGAATGTGGAAAGAGAGACAGGCCACTTGGGAGGAACAGAGGAACATTGTCAGAGCATGCAGGGAAGCAACAAGAAAGTCTAAGGTCCTCCTGGAATTAAATATGGGGATGTCAAGGAATGTCAAAGACAATAAGAAGGGCTTCTTCAACTACATCAGCAGCAAACGGATGACTAGGGAAAATGTGTGCCTGCTGCTGAATGAAGTGGGTGCCCTGGTGGTGGAGGATACAGAGAAGGTGGAGTTACTGAATGTCTTCTTTGCTTCAGTCTTTACTGCTAAGGCTGGCCCTCAGGCATCCCAGTCCCTGGAGGTAAGAGAGGAAGCCTGGAAAAAGGAAGACTTTCCCTTGGTTGAGGAGGATCAGGTGAGAGATCATTTAAGCAAACTGGACACCCACAAATCCATGGGCTCTGGTGGGAGGCACCCGTAAGTGCTGAGGGAGCTGGCAGATGTCATTGCTAAGCCACTCTCCATCATCTTTGGAAGGTCCTGGAGAACAGGAGAAGTGCCTGAGGACTGGAGGAAAGCCAGTGTCTCTCCACTTTTCAAACAGAGCAAAAAGGAGGATCCAGGAAACTACAGGCCACTCAGCCTCACCTCCATCCCTGCTAGGAAGCAGCTTTGTGGAGAGAGACCTCGGAGTGCTGGTGGACAACAAGTTAACCATGAGCCAGCAGTGTGCCCTGGTTGCCAAGAAGGCCAATGGCATCCTGGGGTGCATTATGAAGAGTGTGGCCAGCAGGTCGAGGGAGATTCTCCTCTCCCTCTACTCTGCCCTGGTGAGGCTCCATCTGGAGTACTGTGTTCAGTTCTGGGCTCCCGAGTTCAAGAAAGACAAGGAAATACTGGGCTTGTTTAGCCTGAAGAAGAGAAGGCTGAGAGGGGACCTTATAAATGCTTATAAGTATCTTAAGGTTGGGTGTCAGGAGGATGGGGCCAGACTCTTTTCAGTGGTGCCCAGCAACAGGGCAAGAGGCAACAGGCAATTATTTTGACAATTTCATGATTAATTCCCCATTTAAGAGGACAGAGACCTACGAAATCTAACACATACAGACATGTCCTGATTTGGACTTCATTTCTCTGCTGAATTTAATTTTATAGAATCACGGTATCATTGAGCTTCAGAAGGACCGCTCAAGGTCCCTAGTCCAACCCCACCCCACTCAAGCAGGGTCAGCTACAGCAAGTTGCCTGGGACTATGTCCATTCATGTCTTGAGTATCTCCAAGGATGGAGACTCCATGAACTTCACGTGGCATGAACTTAACAGGCATTTAGTCTGATGGGCTGTATTTATCTGAGAGGCTTTTTCATTCTTTGGTAGCTGAGACAACTAGATGTCCTCAAAAAATCATGCATCATACGCCATGTGATTACCCAACAAGCGAGAGAAACACTGCTCAGCACTGCGCAGTCCACAGCGCGCTGGAAGGCTGGCAAGTCCTCACTTCACACAGACAGGAAGGTGGGAAAGCAGCCCAGGAAAAATTACCTTTTACTGCTTTTCTATTTTGCCATTAATGCTTCACTGAAAATAGTTCTTGCATTCAGCATCTTTTTCATGTTTTTAACTTAAACAGCAACAAAAAAAATCCTGCTCTAACCACACTCTGCCACCATCAGAATCAGCCCATGAGGTTCAAAATGACCTACATCAAAAAAACGCTATCAAAGCTTGTAGTTTTTGTTGCCACACACTATGATTAAGGCTTAAAAAAAACCAACTTTTACTTATGGCAGCGCAAAATAAATCCGAAATATTTTAAGATAATTTCTCGAGATGCACATAGCTTGAAGAGGCTTTACCTGAAATACATATTCTAACTGGAGAGAGAAATATATTATCAGACCAAGTAATCTTACTAAGAATTTCAGCAGCTGGGAAGAGTTTAAATTACTCCTTTCAAGATTTATCAAGGTGCTCAAAGGCAAGATAAAGACTCAAATAGACCACATACTACCAGATAATTATAGATAATTTAACATACTGAGAAATCTGGAAGGAAGGAAGGAGGGAAGGAGGGAAGGAGGGAGGGAGGGAGGGAGGGAGGGAGGGAGGCAGGAAGGCAGGAAGGAAGGAAGGCAGGAAGGCAGGAAGGAAGGAAGGCAGGAAGGCAGGAAGGAAGGAAGGAAGGAAGGAAGGAAGGAAGGAAGGCCAATTAAAGAATGAAGAACAATGTTATCCAAAACCTGGTATCATCAGGAAATGGGAGAGTGCTCTATTCACAGACACCATCGATGGGCGTATTCTTACTCTCTCCAGAGATGCTGCTGATTGCTTCACTGGAAGACCACAGCAGACACAAGCACAACACCAAATCAGATCGTATGTACAGCACAGTGATGTGAAGTTGTGTGGATTTCTGAAGAACAGGATAATTAGTTTAAACTTCATATGGCATTGGTAGCCAAAGAGCTAAGCTAACGTTGAACACAACATGACCTAACAAATCGGCAGATAAAATAATTGGCTTAGGCAAGGTTGCTGGTTTTAGCTGCTGAAACGCTCTCCACTTCTTGCAAAAAGCTATGTCAATGACTTAAAAGGAATATAATTTTCAGATTAAACTTTAATTATGTAACTTTAAATACTTTAATTTCTGAATATTTATATGGTATGGCATCATGAAATATGTCTGTTAGAGTATACCACTCTGAAATGCCTAAGCAAAAGAGCGAGGTACATATTAACAGGTTGCTGCTGCAACTTATATTTTGAAAACATTGTTGAAATGGTAACAGGCGAAAGCCAGAAATTCTCAAAGCATTTATTCCAAACACTGACAATCTAAAACAAAATACCTTAATTAATAGCTCAAAAGGTATACTTTTTAACAATGTACAACTGGAAATATCTTTGGCTTTAGGCTATGCCAAATTCAGAACCAACAGAAACTATTCTGTTCTTCTGTGCGGCACTCAACCATCTAGTGAAGAAGCAAGCATGAAAATACAAAGTTTACAGTATCAGAGTACAACAGAGTAAAACAAAGGAAAGTCTTGCTTCTTGCTTGCCCTGTGCCTCAGAGTACCTACAGAATCCCACTCTCTAGGAGATCACTAAAATCTGCGGGTTGAGTCTCGGATCGGTTTGATTATGAGTATGCAGTTTACATCTCTACAAGAAAAATGGATGGTGTAATTTCTCACTCTGTAATCTCTAAAGAGGACACTGTTCTCTACTTTTTTTTAGCCAGCCCCACACATGCTGGATGCCATTCCTGCACATTTTCCCGTCTGGGCAGCAGTCCCAAAGCAGCTGCAGAGTTAATTCTAGCAACTCCTGTTGAGAAACGTCAGTATAAGGAATAGGGTGACAAAATGACTGCTTCCCCTCAATTCCAGAACAACACTCACATATGCTTTGAATTGCAGCTTATCCTAGGAAACAGCACTAAAGAAAGGAAAGGACTGTCGATATCTAACCTACCACGCTCCTCTACTGGCTTATGGTAACACAGGCAAATGCTGACAGGAATCCCACCTGGTTCCTCGTAGCTAGAAGACAGGAATTAGGATGACAAAGGATCCAGGATTACCAAAGCAGGAAAAAACAGAGACATGCCAGAACAAAACCTCCAGAATCCAAATTGAAAACTTCCATACAAAGGAAAAGCAGCAATCTCCCACTTTAAATTGCAATAGGTAATGTAAGGTAATCATTCATCCTCAAGAGGTAGCCAAGCAATATTTTGATTCTTGCCTTTCAGCTGTTCTGAACAACTTAATTTTCATACTCTGCTAAAATGCATGCAGGAATGATGCAGGTTTTATTCTCCAGCCATGTTTTATGGTGTGTGTGGTTGTTAAAGTGAATATTCCAATTCAATAAAGCAAGCTGAACTAAATGTAGCTTGAGCTTGTTGCTTGTATTATGATTCTAAGAGATTTCTAAATAACAAAACAGAAATGCAGGAGGACATATTGCAAAGACATGTTGGAAGCAAAATTACTGACATTTGCAAGCCTTATATAGCAAACACCTCCTTCATCTTGCTTCTTAGCCAGATCTGGTCTCTTGCTTCTGCACTAGTTCTACACTTGTACTGCACAAGTATGTGGAAAACACCAATAGGAAATACTTTGAAAGCACAAAATTTGATTTAATAACTAATGAAATCTATTAAATGACCACTTCATTACAGAGCATTTCCCCTTCCTATATGAAGGCTCTGTTTACTTATAATTTAAAGCATAGATTCAGATCTTGTTTCCAAAAAACTATTTATCCATTGATTTACTTTACTGATTTATTTTCACTTTTGCTTTATTTTGTCATATGATTCAAAGTGACAGCCTATTACAGACTTCATCTTTCCTGTCTGACTTTCCTGAAGTTTAGATTAATAAATGTATTTATAACAACTATTTACACCGCTACTTTGGAATTACATTTAACATTCTCCACACAACAATACACATTTATCTATGACAGACCCACTTTGCCTCTGTAAAATATTGACTTCCTAGTACCTCCATGAGAAAAGACAGAATTTTAGGAAATTAATTTCTCACCCACTTACTGTTTACTCAGGATGCTCATAAAAGGCATACCAAGTTACAAAACCAATGGGGTAAAAATAGACATGACTGTTTAAATGATTATTTGCCCTTCCAGTGCTTTATACTGATGACAGATGATAAACCACTTTTCTTTTGTGACTGAATCCAATTAACACATCTATAAATAAACTAGAAATACTAATTAGTTTTTTGGTTTAAATGCTACTAATATGGAGGCAGGGGTCTAAACCAAAAACATATTTTAAAGTTGCATGTGCATTTATCACTGAGATGCAAAATTTTAAAGTGTGCTTACCTACCCAGAACACAGTTAATCAATGAGTTGTTTCTGTGATACTGGTCACATGCTGATAAAATATTGCCTAATGTTTTTAATGCAATACAAATGCTGATCTTCTACAGATTTTTGATTTTTTTTCTTAAACACTGGCTGCTTTCTTTACCACAGGGTGGTGGTAAAGCAGTTTAACACTTTTGAACTGCTCTCTCCCCCAAATATCGTAAACCTTCAAATCGAGTAATAGTTATCTTGCACTCCAGAGAGATATATGTGGCTTACAAAGATATTTTTGTACATAACTTTGCTCTTTTGTCCACACAGGACTGGAACATTTTGTTCATCAACTGCAACAGTTTTTTGATGAAGCAATGTGTGTTTCTGGCATAGAGTGTAACAGGCTGTCATTTTCATCAGAACCAAAAAAACTGTCCGTCAGATTAGTATCTGTAGGTTTTGATGTAAAAGAGCTTGTTAAATAGGCTCCCAGAATGGTCAATTTGCTCATTTAATTGACTCAGTATTCTTACCTACTTTTCTTAACTGGGTGAGTAGCTAGAATACAGATAATGCAGTATAAGGATAAAATTACATGCTGTGTAAATTCCACAAAAAATATGTTAAAACAGTTCAGAATGAAGCACATTTCAACTATATAATTAAAAAATATATTTCTATGACATTGCAAGTCTCCCTTTAACTATTCCTAGCATGAAAATACAATGGAATAATTGTTACACTTCAAAATAAGTTATTACATGTTATGGAATGAAATGCACACCCAGGGCACCCTGAATAGCATTAACTCTGGCCACTGAAGACAACAGGTGACAATCCTATGATTAAGTAATTTTTTGTATTTGTAGTCTAAAAAACAAAAAAAAATGGATTTTTTTTTTTTTAAAAAATCTCTCCTGACTTCTGCCACAACATGGAAAACTCACTGAAATATGACTCTGAAATGGCAAGGTTCAAATTAAAATAAAACCAATTTAAAAGTATCAAATTACATCCAGACACGGCAGAAAGGTGGTGACACAGGCAACCTTAAAAAATCCCCTAGACGCTAAGAAGCAAAGCAATTACTGAAGCATTCTCTCCCCATTCTACTACCTAGACAGATGTCCTGGCTTTCTCAGATAATACAAAGAAAATATTATGGTCCTAGAAAACACTATCAGATGCAGACAGCATCAAACACACATAACACCTTCTAATCTGCTTTACTGTCCTGGAAATTAAGAAGGAGAGGTCATCATTCCTCTGCTGGAGAAGCAGTGAAGTCACACTTCAGAGGATTTTGCTGTACTACAAATCACTCCACCAAGCCAGGCTGCCTCTGTTCATTCACTGAAGGCAACACCTCCTCCTGCAGGAAAGATTCGCGGAGGAATCTTCTCGAACAGCCTTCCTGACAGACGTACATGTAATGGGAGTACTTCACCTTCCTCTGAGCTCAAGCTCTGTCACCGTATGACGTTTTCCAACATCACCTTCCTGAAGGGGACTGGTACACTGCGGACATGTACTCCTGGCCATGGCAAGTATCTGCCTAGAGAGCTTACATCATCAAGGACTCCAGGTACACAAATGTAAAACCAAAATGGGGTCTCAGGCATCATAGCCAACTTCAGTCACTTCCTCTGCCTGACTTGGCTTGTGGGTATTACACATCTTCTTTGGTTGAACTTTAAAAAAAATACCCCTGAATATTAGATGATATTCACAAACAGATTTGCTTGGCTAAAAAACCCTAAAGTCTTATAAAAAAAAAAAAATTAAGGAAAGATTTGAGAGTAGCCCTACACAGCACACCAATTTTTTTTCTCCTTCTCTCTTCTATATACCCCCTCCTACATACTACGCAACCCATTTCTCCCAAAAATACTAATAATTATTTTAAAATCACAAATTGCTATCATTATTTCTATTTTTAAATCTAAGCAAAATGCCATGATGATAAGTACCTTGTAAGCACACAGAAAGAAAATCACAGAACAACACAGCATATCCCAACACAGCTTCCATTCCAGATAACCCCAAGCAAATGATCTGCTTAACTGTTTAGGTCCTTACTTTGTGCAGATCCCTACGGTATCTGAAGGCTGTTTCTCATCCATTAACCCTAAAACCTTCACAGCAACAGAACTCACCACTAGCAAGACGCTTTCACACCAAGAGAGTCCACTCCGAGACTCAAGGTACATTTTAAAGTGCTTTCTAGTTAAGAATTCAAATGTGTTCTGTGTGAACAAACGTGTGAAGTGAAAACATGGTTGCTACTGAAATTAAAACATTCAGAAGTCCCCTATGCATCACAGCTCAAATACCACAAAACTTCATTTGCATACTCCTACAATTAAAAAAAAGATACATTTCCCAACCTTCTGGCGTTAACTATTTCTTTTGGTAAAATTTTGTATTTTAAGTTGTTTTCCCTTTCTGTGAACAAGTGTTGGCAGACTGTTCCAAGCCTGTCACTTCACTGCAGCTTATCTTTTCATTCCATTGATCTTCTAAATCAGCAAATTCCTACACTTTAAATACTAACAGAAATGTAGCTTTGGGTGCTAGCATACTAAGACTTAAAATATTAACTATAGTGTATTTTATGTGAAATGTTTTCTCTCATTTGTGCTTCCCCAGCTTCTCTAACTGGTGGACAGGGATTTTCTGTGCACTTCTTTCGTGTTGCTGTCCCCCTGGTCTTAAAGGTCTGCTTCATGTAGATGGACAACTTGCGTACATTTAAAAAGCAAGTTGTCGTCACCATCACCTGCAGCAAAGCTTCAAAGTCTTAAAAAGCAAAATAATTTAAAACCCAGTAACAAGACATTTTAACATATCACCATTGTTTCAAGACAGAACCGTCTGACCAACTGAGAGCAGTTTTCTCCCTTGAAGCGGTTTTGAAATCATGTCTAGAAGGGTCACTAATTCCACAGGTATCCAAGCTGAAAAAACAAGAGAAAAATAAATTGCTTACAAGCCAGTAGCTCCTCTTCTAGACCAGAGCATAAGGTTAGTATTGTTCGTATTTGATTTTCTTTCAGCATGACAAACTTTTACCCAGACAACTGGGCCCTGGAGAAGCATGTGTCATGGCTTATTTTTGTTGCTAACCATGAAGATAAACTACCTTTTCCCAGCCTCATATGACAAAAAAAATTACTCCGGGAAATAAATTATTTTCAGAATCTAGGAGATGCAGAAGCACTTCCACGGTAAGCAATGTTCACAGAGCTTCACAAAAGTCTACTGTAAATGACAATCAAGCTGCTTAAAGGGGGAGCTATCCAGTCCGTCAAGGATGCAAATGAGAAGCCAGGTTTTAATTTCTGATGGCAACCCTGCAGAAACTACACTTGGTGCATGGTCTGCTCCTTTCCACAGAAATTGCCAACTTTATACTTTTACGAAGCAAATACTACGGAAAGTACCTGAGATTTGCCAGCTGCCCATACATCACACTGTAGATGCCATATACTAGGTCATGGATAGGAAAAAGTAAATCCCTTTAGGAAGTTCACTGGAGGGCCTCCTCAGAATCATGGTGCTTCATCCTCAACACAGGAGGAAGCTCTCCAGAAAGCTTGTAAGCAGCTTTCCATTCTCCTGTCTAGGTTCCTCACCATTACAGAGCCTCTGCATTTGACCGCACAGTTCCCAAAAACATGGTGGGTTTGCAGTAGGGTCTTTCTTCAGGCTTTTGGATATCCTGTAAATCAACAGATATATCTACTTACTACAGAAAAGCAATGCCATGTGTGGATCAGTGCATCTCAGACACAGACTGTGTGTCCAGACTGGTCCCTCGTCTGTTCTCTAGGCTCCACCGAGTCCAAACGCGGCACATTTGAGACCACTCTTACTCTTGAAAAGGGAGATCAAAGTTAGCCTGGCATCTGCCATTTGGACACATGGAACCCTGTCAAGGGTACGGCTGCCTACAGACAAGAGAAAACGCAAGCCTACAATTGCGTAGTACAGAAATGCCTGACTGCTCTTTCCACCTTCCAGTGCTGCAGCCAAGACCTTCACACACCACCCCCTCCACACAAACCAGACTCAAAGAGCGCATTAGCTACCACAAAGGAACTTGGAAGCTGCCCTCCACTGAGGCACGGCCAGGAGCATTCCCCCTAAGGGCCCCACCAAAGCGTGACCTAGTCTATCCTTCAGGCAGCATTACAGGGACAAGAAGAGGAAACCAAACCACTCCCTCTACCCTGGCCTGATTGAAAAAGACAAAAAATACCAGCCAGAATTAACAGAGATGGAAACTGGGAAGAACAAAGAGCAGTTGAAGACATTTCCCCAGACATTTTGGTGGAAGATGATCTTCCCCATCCACTTCTCTGTTTTGCTCTGGCAGAGCAGTAGCCGTTGCAGCACCCTGGGCCATCTATCGACCCCAGCTCCTGATGGGCCAGAGAGCTCTAAGTGGCAGTGCCACTGGTAGTGCCCTCCCTTCATGTGCCTGGATGACTTCTTAGGTCTTCTGCTCATTTCCCACCAGCTGATTCAACATACAAGGCTAGGCTTTGGACAACTTTATAAAAAGAGACCTTTGTGATAAGTCTTGAGCACTAGAGCAAAAAGAACAAAAAACAAAGCATGGGCAATTGAAGCCTAAGTGATAGAAATGGCTGCCAGACCATGGAAAAAAGAGCAGCTGATATCCCAACAGGAGCAATGCAGAAGCCAGATTCCCACCAGCCTTAACTGTGGCATATTAATTCAGTATTATTTGTCCTTTTTGACACTTTATTCTTCCTTATTTTGATGTTGCTTGTAGCAGGAACTTAATCCTCTTCCTTTTAATTTCTTCGTACTAATAACTTAATACCAAATAAATTTTATCCTGGCAAAAATGCAAGGTCAAAGAAAAGAGGAAACCAACAAAGTAAAGAAATGGGGATACCATCAAACCTAGAAAGAGGAACTAGATTAAAAAGGTATGCCAGATAAATTGAGGAGTGTTTTTCCTCAAGGTCTTGCATACTCCAAAGATTTACCTTGAATCAGGAAAAAAAATATAGAAGTTTTTTACACAGAAGAACTAAAAAACTGATCTCTCCCACCACCTCCTTCATCATACAGACAGCGAGATGGAGATAAATGTGACAGGAGAAGAAGTGATTTGTGCATAGACTCCATGGATAAACTTAATAATTTAAGAACAAGAGGGAACTACTGTTGTTTGCAATACTGTGTTTCGGTGCATTTAGAAGAGATACATTTAGAAAACTGTCTGGATGGCAGATGCTCTTATTGTCCCATGAAAGAGCTAGAACAAAAAGCTTGCTTTAAAAATGCACTAACAAGCTACCGAATTCTGAGTGGGTCAGTAACTAGCTGTTCAGGAAAACGTCTTAGGCCAAGAGGTATCACGTTTTAGCTGAACTCTAGGGTAGTCTCAGCTGCTCTAAATTTATCCTGGCCTTAGGTTTTATATCTCAGTATACTCAGGTTCATGTTGTTGCAAGCCACTGGAAATAAAAGGCTCTAGGATATGGACCGTCTTCTAAGAGGATTTGTTGTACGAATTGGTGACTGATATCTCCAAAACTGAAGAGCTGTCAAAAAGAAGAGGATACTGCAATCACTTTACTTTCATTTAACTCATTAAACCAACAATCACAGGGAGCAAAGAGACATTAACTACTCTTTCTTATTATTTATTTTTAATATTTTATATGTATTATATTTTACGCAAAAATACACACACACACACAAACACACACATAAATAAAATGGCATTTTGTGTCCCAGAGGCTGGGATCAAAGCTACACCAGGTTTTCACCCAACAGCTACAATTTTCCAGTGCAGATGTCACTGAAGCAACATCCTCGATGCTAAATTCAGCAAGTCCCATGTTTTTTTACTTCAGTGTTTTTGGTCTCAGTGATGACAGCCAGATATTCTTTGGGCAACCTTACCTCTAACTACAGTAGAGGTTTTCCCCTCCTCATCTCCCTGTGGCGGAGCAATGGCTTCACTTTTCTATATACAAAATCCCATGCAGAAATATGGATGTGTGCCTCAAACAACATGAAGTATGACCACTGAGCCCAAGTGCCTCAGGTGGCCAGAGCACACGTTGCAAGTCACGTCAGATGATTCCACTGCATACGTACGGTGCTCATGCGTGCACTCTGCTGCAGACTTTCCACTGACTTCAGAGCAAGTATGGAATGTCCCTACACTATAAGTGGACGTCTGGCTGATTACTAACATACAAGGGATATTTGTCCAGGATTTCCAGGTGTCTAACAGAAGAATACCGAGGCATCCAGCAGTCCAGCCAAAAAGCAGCAGCCCCACGGACATTCCAGGGAAAACTGCCAATTCCTTCCTTCCCCATCCCAACAGCAACGTGGACAAAGCTTTGTAATGTTATACCTAAGCAATCAACTGAATAAAATGATGGTTTCTGTTCAGTACAACCAGGGGGAAAAAGGTGGATTTTTTTTTAAACCCTTTCACATCAAAGGGAGTTGTGCCAACAGAGCACACCGCTGCCCTAAGGAAACTTCTAGTAATGCAGGCTTTAAACCCATGGGTTACATTTAAAATTTTTCAGATCTGAAAGAGTCTAAGCCTTAATATAAACCCTAGCACAACAAGATTTAGGCCCTGAATCACAGTATAATGACAATAAAAGTCTTCTCAAACCAAATAATTGGGCCACCGACGCACAGGGCCTTCACTTACAGGTAAACCCATTGCTTGGGGAACGCACTGCCTCAGTCTCAGTTACTAAACTGTTAAGTTCATGCAAATTCACATTACTCCCAGCAGATACAAGGATTACAAGACAGTATTTTCAGAAGCACAAGGTCCCATATTTATACATGATTTATGCTGCTAGGAATCAAAAGCAAACATGATTTTCTTCAAAACCTGAAAATATTTGATCTATAAATTCTTAGAAAAATTATATACTAAATGCACTTATACTGATTACGCCTTTCCCCTTTCCTAACACACACAGAGTTTAGAACTGAAAGGCAGCTATTTCTAATCATGACACTGAATTGAACATTGGTTTTTCAGATTTTTCACAGATTGTTAGATTCACACTTCCTAATCAAGAACCCTAGTTCCATGTTTCCTGTCATTAAAGGAGTTAAAAAACACAAACGTTTCTAAATCAGCTTTTCTTTTGCTTATTCATTTTTTTTTTCTGTAGTGAAGAACTGTCGAGACTGCAATACTTGCTACAGCAAGCCTTGTCTTCAACATTGGCTTAGTGGAGTACATAAACAGAACAGACATTCTTGTACTTGTTGTTTATCAGAGTTCCCCCGGATCAGACAGTATTATCATCTTCCTCTCCATCATTCGACAGGACTGTGGCTTACGCTTATGTCACTCACACTAAGAAGAAAGCCTGGCTGTCACTCTCCAGCCCTGTACATTTGCAGAAAAGCAGATATAGGTTTCCCAAAAATCCACACGCTACTGAAAGAATAAGCTTTACGCTTCTCAGAACTTATTTTAATAGTAAATATAAACAGAAGGAACTTAAAAATAATACAAGATTTAGTCTGCCTGACACAACTTCATACGAACTCAAAATGGAGAAGGCGCTTACAGGGTGCATATGGGGTCAGGCTCTAATTTCTGAATCTCAAGGAGGGCAACATCTTCCCTTTCCTTCCTCTGAACCATCAGAGAGGGCTGGCTGCTAGCAGCAGGCTAGGGAACGCTGCCACAGCACATGTGATGCTGCTCTCTGCCAGCAAATTCAGGCGCTGTCTTGCCTCTGCATCAGAAATTCCTCCTCATCCCCATTTCTGCTGAGACCAGAAGCTCTTACAGCCTCTGCGCTTGAATTACTTCTTCAAAACGTGGGAATATTACAATTCTGGAGCATCTTCTAGGATCAACCAGATGAAAACTCTCCAAATCAAAAAGAAGCTGCTTACTGCAAAAAGCTCCAATACCCTTCTTCATAAAGCCACACAGGGAGATACTCGTTGTCTCAAATTCTACCTGCCCTACACAAGAAGAAATGGTCAGTTTTGCCGGAAGAAATGGTCCTGAACAAGACTGCATGGCAGTTCCAACAGAATAAGCTAAGAGCCCTTCATCTGGAAGGCTTCCTTAGGTTCTCCTGAAGGCATCTAGACACATTTTTCCTGGAATTCTCCATTACACTCATACAAGACAGAACTCCAAGGAGAAGTGTGCTTAAATACGTACTGTCTTCAAACTGAAACACCTCGTTTGGGAAGGATTTTCCAGAATGTTCAGGCTTGAAGGAAGATTTTTAAGTGAGCTGCTAAAGTCTCCTTAGGCACCTGTGAGATCTCAGTAAGCATTTTTTTTACCTGCATTTTTAAGTTATTAAACAATGTCCAATCTTTTGTCCTTGTATCTAGGCTACAAGCAAAGACAACAAACTTCAGTACTTTTGTCTCTCGGAGTGTCTTTTCCTTACATAGTAAGACTTGACTCCTGTAAATTTACTCATCCATATGTGAGCCAGTCACCCTAAGTTTCTTTCATAGCTAGAAGAAACAGGCACATCTAGGAACATCTCATTTCTTTTATATCTCCACTTCAGACTGAGCCATAGGCACTGTAGATACAGATGTGCCTATTTGTTTCAATTAACGAGTAATTTTTCCATCATCATCTACCCTAGAAGAAGCCAGTGATGCTGCAGATGTTTACATGTAGCCTGATGCATCCTATTTTAGCTGTCTGGATGGCAGCTGAGTACTAGTCAGTTAGCCAGCCCTACCAGTCTTTCCCATTTTGTTTTGCTGACACAGAAGCAAGCAGAAAACTAGTGGAGGGAGAAGCAATGTGTAAAAAGCAGCACTGAGAAAAGACATTGGCTAGAATGTGAATTGCCAATAAAGTTAAAACACGGAGAAGTGTTTCTACAGGTACATCACTCATCCATGCAGCAGCTTATGTCACAGCTATTCATACACTTTGTTTTTTTAAATGCTCCAAGACAAGGAATCAAATATGGGACTATCACTTTTCTGATCAACCAAACTATTTCTGGATACAGTTGTTAACACTGGAGTGTAACAAACAACACATAAACACAAGAAATACTCTACCGGGTTGGACCAGTGGTCCATCCAGCCCTGTATTTTGGCTCCAGTAAAAGATGGTAGAAGAGGCTACATAAGGAGAGCAGATGAGCTGGACCACTTTGTGTAGCCCTTTCCCTTCATCCTCCACAAGCATCCACTGCTTTTGTTTGGGGGATGCAAGGTAAGATGGGCCCCCAAAAAACCCTGAGAAGATATTAGCTATATCCGAAATGTCACTGAAAGCTGTAGCCTGTTACACGGGGAAGTTGCCAAGTTAAAAATAGAAACTGCCATTCTGATTACAGCTGTGAGATTCATTTCACTGATGGGCTGGCTTTTATCTGTTTTATATTTTATTTAAAAGGACGAATCCCTTAAAAAAAAAAAACTAGCATCGTATAATGTTGCCTATTTCAGAACACCCAAACCTGCAGTGCTGACTGCTGACAGAAATTAAAAGCAACCCAATATATTGCAATACATGTTCTCATGAGTCGTAGGTCAGCAGCAAGCACTGTGATGAATCTGCTGCTGCTGCTTTTCTAGTTTCTGAATGTGGTAGTAGGAGAGATGGCTAGAAACCTGAAAAGGTTTAACAACTGCTTCTCATGGATGCGCAGAGTTACTAAGGTGGGTCTAGACTGCATGGGTTTGAGTCTGCTTTCAGGGTATCATATTCCCCTATATAGTGTTTAGAGCTGCATATAGACAGCTATATATATAATGTAACCAAATAAATCATACCACTCATCTCTAATATCAGCTCTCCAGTAATAGACAAGGATTTCAAGTCAGCCTCCAAAAATCACCCACCTGGAAGGCTTGAAAATAAACAGACAACACATTACTCGAAACATCTGAACGATGAAATATCACTAAGGTAGCAAGCAAGTACAATTAATCTGATTTCTTCCTTCTGTTGTGAAATGTGTCTTCAAAAGGAAGAGAGATGGTTTTAAAAATTGTACTTGTACAGCACTTCATTTTTCAAACTGCAAGGAACCAAGTACACTCATTCAACACCCACGTAACTTATGAACAGATATTTTCTAGGCACCTGTAAATCATTTCACTTGCATACAGTCATAGAATCATAGAATAACAGAATCATAGGTTGGAAAAGGCCTCTAAGATCATCAAGTCCAACCATCAACCCAACACCACCATGCCTATTAAACCATGTCCTGAAGTGTCACATCTACATGTTTTTTGAACACCTCCAGGGACGGGGACACCACCACCTCCCTGGGCAGCCTGTGCCAGTGCCTGACCACTCTTCCAGTAAAGAACTTTTTCCTAATATCCAATTTAAACCTCCCATGACACACCTTGAGGCTATTGCCTCTCGTCCTATTGCTAGTTACCTGGGAGAAGAGACCAACACCTTCCTCACTACAACCTCCTATCAGGTAGTTGTAGAGAGCAATAAGGTTCCCCCTCAGCCTCCTCTTCTCCAGACTAAACAGCCCCAGTTCCCTCAGCCGCTCCTCATCACATTTGTTCTCCACACCCTTCACCAGCCTCCTTGCCCCACTCTGGACATGCTCCAGCACCTCAATGTCCTTCTTGTAGTGAGGGGCCCAAAACTGAACACAGTAATCGAGGTGCGGCCTCACCAGTGCCGAGTACAGGGGCAAGATCACCTCCCTACTCTGGCTGGCCACACTGTTCCTGATACAAGCCAGGATGCCGTTGGCCTTCTTGGCCACCTGGGCACACTGCTGGCTCATGTTCAGCTGGCTGTCCACCAACACCCGGAGACCATTCGCCGCTGGGCAGCTTTCCAGCCACTCCTCCCCAAGCTTGTATCATTGCATGGGGTCATTGTGACCCAAGTGCAGGACACGGCACTTGGCCTTGTTCAAACTCATTTAGTTGGCCTTAGCTCATCAATCCAGCCTGTCCAGATCCCTCCGCAGAGCTTCCTACCCTCAAGCAGATCAACACTCTCCCCCTAACTTGGTGTCATCTGCAAACTTACTGAGGGAGCACTCAATCCTCTCATCCACATCATTTATAAAGATGATAAACAAGATCGGACCCAAAACTGAGCTCTGGGGAACACCACTCGTTACCGGCCACCAGCTGGATTTAACTCAACTCACCACCACTCTCTGGGCTCAGTCATTCAGCCAGTGCTTTATCCATTGAAGAGTACACCCATCCAAACCATGGGCAGCTAGTTTCTCCAGGAGGATGCTGTGAGGAACAGTGTCAAAGGCCTTACTAAAGTCCAGGTAGACAACATCCACAGCCTTTCCCTCGTCCACTAGGCAGGTCACCTGGTCATGGAAGATCAGGTTGGTCAAGCAGGACCTGCTTTTCCTGAGCCCATGCTGGCTGGGCCTGATCCCCTGGTTGTCCTTCACATGCCCGGTGAGCGCACTCAGGATGAATCGCTCCATAATCTTCCCCGGCACCGAGGTCAGGCTTAGTTCCCGGGATCCTCCTTCCGGTCCTTCTTGTAGATGGACGTTACATTGGTGAACCTCCAGTCATCTGGGACCTCCCCTGTTAGCCAGGACTGCTGGTAGATGATGGAGAGTGGTTTGGCCAGCTCCTCTGCCAGCTCCCTCAGCACTCTTGGGTGGATCCCATCCGGCCCCAATTAACTGCAATGTACGTATTGATGTACTGATGTACAGTCGATTAACTGCATATGTACATATGGATAAGACAGGCTTCAAACCCCACGCTTGCTGCTGGACTTGAGCACCTGGTCATTTGTCAAGAGAAATCTGTCTACTGCAGGAAGGGATGTTTATTGGTCCATGAGACTCTGCTGTTCCAACTCCAGGAGAAAAAGCAACATACCTGGGGAAGTTGTACCTCCAGACCGATCTCGTATGCAATAATCTCTCAGCAGGTCACATACAGAATTCTTTCTTTAAGTGTCTATTTTCCTTTGATGTACATATATTACACTTGTTAATACTAATGAGAACTCTTGAGAAGAAAAGGAAACCAAGGCCCCAAGGGGTGTGCGCTCACTCCTACTGAAAGCAGTGACTGCCATAGTTTGAGCTGCCTGAGCTACAACACAAAACCTCCTGAAAAGGAGATGATGCATACGTGCACTTTCTTTGGAACATTGCCATAGTGAAGTTTGGCTTATATATTTTAATCAGAGCTTCTGAAAAAGCTTCAAAGAGCCTACAGCGTACAATTTAATTAGCTATTTGTTAGAGAGAGACGGGGTCACTTTGAAATTCTGCCATCTGATAAGGAACAAGCACATTCAGTTCGAGGTGCTATGTAAACCATACACAGACAGTGCTCCAGATCTTCATTTCAAATGAAATCTTCTAGCCCAGCATTGCGTTTTTCCAGACTGTGCTTAGAGCAGGATCAGACCCAGGAGTCCACCTGCAAACAGGTCAAATACAGGGAAGTCGACTGATTATTCCACTTCTCAATGGACAGTTCTGGTTCTGTAAGGGGACAGTGTTTTGTAGTTTAACATCCTACGCCCTGACTTACAATAAAGAACCCGCCATTTGTCTTTCAATTTAAATGCAATGGCAGCCTGGACATAAACCTGTCCTTAAATACCGTGTCCCAGCCAGTGCTCGATCAGCCTGCAGTGACAGCTCTGTAGCTTTCTGAGAATGAGCAAACTGCATAGGCCAAACTACAAGAGATGGAATATCTCATACAATAGCATTTACTCGCACAGTTTCAAATAAAACAGATTTATAAATTAAAAATGGAAGTCTATCAACCTGCTGGTCTAGCTTCCATTAGAAATGGAAATCTATCTTCCCCACTTTGGAGACAAAGATGAAATAAAATCTTGTCGAGACCATCTATTAGATTGGCAGTCATTGCAATGAGGGGAAAAAATATAGATGTAACAATTTTAACAGTGAGAACATAAAGGATGGTTTGCTGCTTCTGACACTTTCTCTTCTTGAAATTCAACTTTCGTTGTCATTTATGTCTTAAAAATACACAGTCCAAGAACATATTCCCTACTCACCTCACAAATTCTTTTTTATCAGTGGATCGAGACCCATTAATTTCCTAAAACTGCTTGTTTTAAAGGAGAAAGACATACTCCAGATGATATCGCAAACTAGAGGGCATTCTTTGAAAGTGATTTATTGCCTTTAGCCAAACACAGAACTGTTGGATCTCCACGTTCACAAAATGCGGTGGGCTTGAGGAGAAAAGAATTAAAATATTTTACTTTATTCTAAGCAACTCCCTTTAATTAGATGCATTTAGCACACATCTCCTCATTACATTCATCACGCCGTGTTTGAGCAGCTTCTCGAATCACTTGTGATTGCACAGACATGTCTTCTGCGAGCGCCTGAAAGGCGGCTGCTGCTGCTGCTGGCTCCTCCTCTCAGCTCTGCAGTTTTTATGAATGACTAGCAATCACTGACAATGAATGACTGCCAACTGCCCACTCAACCCTTTCTACTCCTCCCTGCACGTACATACTAGAGAAGCAAACAAGCTCCCTGACTGCAAATGAGCCTTCAGTACACTTTCCAATGTATGGCATTCATCTTTCAAAACAGGAACTAAATGTTCTTCCGGATACTTAGAGTATAGAAATTAAATATTAAAAGCTTATGCAACATCCTTTTTCTCTTTTTTTCTTTTTTTTTTTCCCAACCAGATAACTTTTCAGGCATTTAATCAAAGTGAAATTGTCTTTTTCTGAATGCTTCACTGCTTCAGCAACAAACAGGAAAAATGGAATTAAAGAGCCCTCACCTACTTCCAGCAAACAGAGCTTTATGTGGAGCCGAAACAAAACCTGTCAGTTGTTTTGCAATAGTATGTTGGTAATGTTTCAACATAAAATATACTTTCCATCCAGAAGGCAGTTACTTCTATACCACTAATTTCTTAATTAATGGATACATGTAAACAATCAGCACAGTTTTGCTTGTTTATTACAATGAGAATGGCCTATAAAGAATGTTAAATGCCACAGTAGTCAGCATCATAGCACCATCAATCTAAATTTGTGACTGTAAGCAGAGGCTAAAAAACCCACATAGGAGAAACATTTGTATTACAGATTAGTTACTAAGGCCAAACGCAAATCAAGAAGTAGCTTGCTGCATGCTCTGACATTACTCTGTTATAGTAGAAAGTAAAATAAAAAGCCAGGTATGTTGTTACTTCTTACTGTTTAAGAAGCATTTTCGGTTCTTGCAACCCTGCAGCCCAGTATTGCACTGGTAGGAACCTGCCACAGGCTTTGCACTGAGTTTGCGAGGCCTCAGGACCAAGGCTTGTCAGCCTTGCTTTGTCTGAACTTCTCTCGGCCTGTCTTCAGCTTTGTTTCACTTGGTTTAGCTGTAACAGCAAATTACAGAGCTTTGTACCTCCAGTTATCCAGAAGGGAAAATGGAGGTGTCTGGGACGTGCAGAGAGTGAACCTGAACAGCTAGCAATTAGCACATTCAGAATTACGAAAGCGGCACAGATGCAGGAGTGCCTTCACTGAGCATTATTCAATCAGGAAAAATATAAAGGATGTCGAACAGAAACAGGAAAAAGTTGTCAAAAAAGGCAGTGTCTGATGTCTTCTGCACGCCGTAAGCTCAACTCAGCTAAAACAACGAGCAGGTGAAGAGATCTGAGCACAATAAACTACCATCTAGAATACAGCTCATCGTTTTGAGTATACGTGAAAAATGGGAAACGAGATACTTTCAGAAGCAGTTGATACTGAAGCTTAATGTCATGTCTTCATGCCCAACAAGTTTCAAGAACAGACGTGAAGATGTAATATAACACACTGGAAACTTACACACCGTGTTTCAGCACAATTATTGCTAAATAACAATCATGAAGAACACAGGTCAGGCTGTGAACACAGCGGGCGTGGGGGTGGGACATGGGACCTAAAGGGATCTTGTCAGTATCTTTAAAATATCAGCAAATTTAAGTCATTTCATGCACTAGGAAGTATTTTTCATGTAAATGTACTGGCAACCAGACAATAGTACACAGGTTGCAAATGCCATTCTCCACACACTTTCTCTAACTGAACTGAGCTAAATGAAGTTCCTATTCACGCTTTGCTCATCTGGCCACCAAGAAAAAGAATAAGTAGCAATGTATATAGTGACAGAATAATTTCAACATCTTTATCTTCATGCCAAGAGCTTGACTTCAGCCGAGACCCATGAAATCATCATAAAATGTATCAACAGGTTTTAGGGAACTCTTCAGGTGCTATGGCCTAAAGCAGACTGATTCCTCTTCTCCAGTTTCCAGCAAATACTGACACGCACAGGACACGTACAGTGGTGTGAAATGGATGATGGAGCCAACATTTCCTTTACGTCCTGAGAAACAGTATTAAAACAAACCCTTAGCAGCAATTTATTCTGTTGAGGTTTTATTTTTTTTAAGGTTTTCTGGGTTTTGTATTTTATGCCTTCTTGCAAAACAAATAAAAATACAGGGACAAAGAAACAGAATAATTGTCTTTCTAGTTAAGGAAGGTCAAATGGCTACAACCGAGTAGCAGTTAGGAAGGCCTGAAGATGAGCGCATTCATACACAGTCAGTTTGCTTTGCATCTCCAGCAGTATTAGATAGTCTTAAAAAGATAATCACCTCTTACTCTGAATTTTGCCTTGCTTACTTATATCCTTACACCATCACAAGCTACCACAAAACTACCATCAGAAAAGCAGAAGGTGACAGTGGCTGACGCAGCCTTTGAACTTCTCTAACCCTGCGACAGCTTGCTGCCTTCTCCATCCCTCCACACTGACTTCCATCTGTAAACCAAGCATGTCCTCTGCCCAGACGTTTGCTACGCAGTTTTTGAGAGCTGATCAGTTTGCACTAGCTGGTTTCTAGGCCAGGTACCCAAGGGAGAAGATCAACCATTAAGATGCTAGTAGTCAAGTAAGATTTTTGTTATATGGTATATGGCATCATTTTTGCTCCCGACACAGCAAAAACCAACAACTTTTTGAACACAAGAACACTATTACTCAGTTTCGCAGTTCTCATGGTCTTCCTCCAGCTCAAGGCAAGTCTGATGATCTCCAGCTGACACAGGTTTTTCACCCACTATCCCAACAAAAAAAGAAAAAAAAAAAAGGCAGGTGATGAAACCAGCCAAGGCCGCTATCTGAAACAGACAACGTGTCCCAAAATCTGTTTACATTTGTAGTTGCTCCCCTGGATATTTTGCATTTTCAGTACAGTCAATGATTGCTTAATACATTCACACTAGTGCTATTCATAGCAAGAAAATCTCAGTAATTCTGCTTTTTCTTTTGATCTATTTTTGCAGGTGTTCTGATGCTGACATGATTAGGCTGAGAGCATACTTCTTTGTCTGAAAGTAATTTTGAGGCAAGACCAAAAAACCTTTATCACTGCAAGATCTGAAATGCCATCAGTCTTAGGGACATAATTATGGATTTTTTCTAAGCTACTTAAGATTCTTACGACAGATCATGACTAAACAGCACTAACCATTCTTTCACATCCAATACAAACAACTTTTGTTATATGATCATGGAGAAAGCCAACATGTTAGACATCGTAACATATTGAGAAAGACAGACAGTTATGTTCACACAGCACAAAATCAGCTCTTCAATTATTCTTGATTACATCTATGCTGCCCAGCTGGAAGTAGCTGAGAGCTGCATTTAGACTTCAGTAGGGGACATCTATTGTATGAATTATTTGCAAACTGTCAAATACCAGCATTATATTTACCTAGAATTCATGTATCACCCTTACTCCATGTCTTCACTTCAATAGACATGTAATAATTCAGCTGTTTGAAGGATTGTCTCCAAATAAGACAGCTACACTGATATTTTGGAAGCTGTTTTTTCCACTTCTCATGACCTATTCTCTACATAAATGATGTAAACGGAAGTCACTTATTAAATCCTTGAGAGAAATGTGTTCAATATGAATCCAGGCAAGGGATATGGACATGAATATGGTGACAACATTTCAGACCTTGCTGGTTCTGGACCAAAATAGGATCTAAAGCACTGGGGAGGCTGAGAAAAGCAGACACACTGGCTTGCGTTCTTTTTTCCATTATTTTCCATTGAAATCCAAGTGTTCGTTTTTAAAAAAAAAAACAAAAACCTATATATTACTTGTAATAGTGAGCCACGTTTTTGGCCTCTGTATCTTTCTGCGAAGACATACTCCATATTTGATCTCCACAGAACTCATTCTGTACTTAATCCATACTTGCATACTCCTACACACACAGAGGATCGCAGGATCTTTGTGGTTGGAAGGACCTCTGGAGGTGATCTAGTCCAACCCACTGCTCAAAGCCGCGTCAGCTCTGATGTCAGATCAGGTTGCTCAGGGCTTTATCCAGTCAGTTTTGAAACCCCTAAGGATGGAGACTACACAACCTCTCTGGGCAACTGTTCACTGCGTGACTGTCCTTATGGTGAAAAAGCTTTTGCTTATTTCCCCTCTGAATCTCTCATTTCAGTTTACACCCAGTATCTCTCATTGCCCTACCAACACAATGCTTGGAATAGCCTGGCTGCATCTTCTGAACAAAATCCTCCTAGGTACTGGAAGGCCACTAACAGGTCCCCTCAAAGCCACCTCTTCTCCAGGCTGAACAAGCCCAGGCCCCTCAGCCCCTCCCAGGGCAACTGGTCCAGATCCCTGACCACATCAGTGACCTCTGCTGAACTCACTCCAGTTCATCAATATCTTTCCTTACCGTGGGGTCCAAAACCAGATGCAATATTCTAGATTATGGCTAGTCAGTGTTAAACAGAGGAGGATAATCCCTCCCCTCGATCTCCTGGCCGCTGTTGGCCTTCTTTTGTGCCAAGGCATGCTGCTGGTTTATATTCAGCTTGCTGTCTACTGGACCCCCAAGTCCTCTGCTGCTGAACTGCCCCCAGTCAGTCAGTTCCGCACTGTGACGAGGGGTTATTCCTTCCCAGATGCAGGAGTCTGCACTTGCCCTACTGAATTTCATAGGGTTCCAGTTCATTCCTCCAGTCTATCAGGGTCACTCTGGATGGCAGCCCTGCCCTCGAGTCTATCTATTGGTCACCCCAGTATGGCATCATCTGCAAACCTGACCACAGTGCATTCTGTCACGTTCTCCAGGTCACTGAGAAAGACGTTAAATGGTGTAGACACCTCTGGCACTCCACTTGCCACTGGCTCCCAGGCAGAATATGAACTATTAACCACTACCCTCTGAGCCTATATAGACAGCCAGGTTTTTACCCATCTTGTTGATAATCCATTCAGACAGTAAGGTCCTAATTTGGACATGAGAATATTGTGAAAGTCTGTGTAAAAATTCCTGTTGAAGCCAAGGTCAATGACACACTGCTCTCTCATTCACAAAGCCAGTCATTTCATCATAGCAGGCAACCAGGTTGGTCGGGCATGATTTACCCTCAATAAATCACCAGTTTGCCCAGAAACACTCCAAAAGTACTCACTCCATGATTTTCCTGAGTACTGAAGTAAGGCTGACTGGCTTGTAGTTCCCCACATTTACATTTAGCCCTTTTTGAAAATGGAGATAATATTTGTCTTTCTCCAGTCAACAGAGAACTCGCCTGATCTCCAAACCTTCTTAAGATGATAGCAGTTGTCCAGGGACATCTGCTGACAGAAGTCATAAGCCTCCAGCCTGCCCCACCAGAGGAGTCTCACAAGTGCCTGACTTGCCTGATGCCATGTAGCCTGCTCATCTCCACCGGCAGCTCCGTAGCTTGGCCACAACTCCCCAACCAGCACACACCTCCAGTAGGCATGGCCACCACCTCCACCTGCTCCAGCCTCAGCAAGGCACTGGGCACTGCCCGCAGTCTGGCACACAGAAAGCAGCATCCCTCCCAGAGCTCTGCCTGATCAGAGGCCTCTGCTGTGCCAGGGTAGCTGCTCCAGCTGCAGCTGGGGGCCAGGCTCTGTGGTGCATTGCCTCCATGACTGACAAGTCCCACAATACCTTCAGCAGGTTTATGGTCTCCTTTTGTGCAAACTGTAGTTTCTAAGAAGTGCATCCTGGTTTCCACCGTCTGGCAGTTACACAGCAGTATCCCCAGCACTAGCTGAACACTGCTTGACCCATCCTAACCAGGGGTTGACCTTTGCCAGCAGTAACCTGGATCTCATGGTGCCACAAAAAGTCCCCAAAGATCCAGAAACCAAACCACAAACTGCAAACGCCATCCACGAGCAGCAGCTGGAGCAGGGACCCTGACACATGCCAGCTGTGGTCCCCAAGGGCCACTCAATGAGCAGACAGAGGCCCGGCACATGCACGAGCAGACTCACAGGGAATGCTCTCCTGCTCTCTGCACCGCCGGGTCACTTTGCTTGAGGTGCCTCCCGAAGCTCCCCATCTCCTCTGCAGGATCACCATCCCCCCCAGATGCCTCCAGCCACCCGAGGTCCTGCACGCCACCACTGCCTCCCAGTGATGGGTGCCTGGGCTGAGGATCCTAGTTGACTCATGGGAAGGCATCGGTCATGCACTGGGGGATAAAATCGCCTTTACAGACAGGGAAAACTCACCAGACCATTCTTCCCAGCGACAAGGAGGAGCTGTAAATCCCTGCTGCCCCTGAGGCCAACACGAGCTGTGTCCTTCCACAGGGGCTCTCCTACCACTGCATGGCTGCCCCGGGCTGTCCGTACCCATCAAGCAGGGGGCTGTGAACACCTTCTCCTTGAAATACAGCATTCTCCAAAACTGAAAACTTCAGCACAATCAGAAAAGTAAGTACCTTTTTAACCACTGTTACTTTCCTGGAGCACGTGGATGGGAACCTGAAGCGATGTTTGGCCGCGTGCTGCGCGAGCAATCGCTCCTGCACAGCAGCAGCAGCCATAGAGGAACTGGGGCTCACAGGCAACGTATTTCAAGCAGCAGATTTTTTTTAAACTAGCTGACAAGACTCCTCAGCTGAGAGTTTTTATGAACATTACAGGGGTTCCTTTTCATTTTTCAGCAATATTTCAATTTAGAACCCAAAGCAGACTGCAATACATAGAAAATCAAGAAACTGGAGTGGCCGTTCTGCCCAGTTCCCCAGTGTTTATGGATACTCATTTGTTTGTTTTTAGCAGATCAGAATGGGCCTCCAGGTGCAGAACCAGTATTGCAGGTCTGGGACAAGAAATAAGACCGCCATAAACTGGCATTAACTAAGGCCAGAGATAAAATTCTGACAACATATAGTTATGAACAGGTATGACACTGGGCGAGGAAGGAAGGAAAAGAAACCCTGGTCTCATGCAAGTCTTCAGGCAGGACATTCAGGTCCATCATTCATGTTAACAGCATGTCAGATATGGTGGCTACAGACACACAGTAATACCAGGGTACGAGTGCTACAAAATGTAATATTTGTGCCGTGTAACCATGGGTATAAATGTTTTATGAGCTCCAACAGGGCCTAAAGAACATATTGCAGATTGGGTGGAAGAGAAAATGACGCTTAAGGAAGTGGAAAGTGGGTCTTGAGCACTCAGGTCCTTGATCACCCAGCATGTGGAAAAAACCTTCAAAACAACTCCCGATCATATTCTCAGGACTGATTAACTGGGAGCCAGCGAGGGGGGAAACACAGAGACTCACCTCTAAGTATTCCTTACAGCTGGCTCTATGCAAAGTCAGCAGCAGTGGTGTTTTGGATTTGTAACCGAACCTAACTCTAAAAAGATAATTACATAGAAATGGAGCTTACACAGAGACCTCCTGCAGACTGCAGGGTATTATTTGGTAGCTTTCTAGCCTACCAGATGCCCCAGCCCCTTGCCCTGTGCCAACCCAAGGCTTACTCCTGGGCCAAGAGACTTCCCAAGAAACACATCCTACTCTGCCGGCTCTTTAGGCAGCTTTCGTTGACGTCTGCAGCCTCTGCAGGCAGTTGTCTCATTCCCAGAATGCCAGTCGCTCTCTCATAGTTTACTAGCACACATTGCTCTGTTCACTGAGGTGCTATTTTGCCACTTGAAAATTTAATTCAAGCTAGTTGACTTCTCCTAAAATTTGATTTCTCTCTAGTGAAACCTGCCACACAATACCAGACCGTACAGACCATATAAGCTTCACAAAGGAGGCCAACAGCATCCTGACCTGGATGAGGTGGGGGCACTACCAGCAGGTCAAGGGAGGTGATCCTTCCCCTCTGCTCAGCACCGGTGGGACATACCTGGAGTGCTGGGTCCAGTTCCAGGCTCCCCAGGACATGGACCTACTGGAGCCGGTTCAGCAAAGGACCACAAAGCCAAGTAACAGTCTGGAGTGCCTGTCATACAAGGGGAGGCCAAAATAGCTGGGACTGTTCAGCCTGGAGAAGAGAAGGCTCGGGAGGGATCTCATCAGTGTGTACAAATACCTGATGGGGGTGCAAGGAAGACAGAGACAGGCTCTTCTCTGTGGCACACAGTGAATGGACAACAGCTAGTTGTCACAAATCGAGATACAGGAATTCCTTTTAAATATAAGAAAAAGGTTTCTTTTATTGTAAGGCTGATCAAACACAGGTTTCTCACAGAGGCTGTGGAGTCTCCATCCTTGGACTTACTCAAAACCTGACTGAAAATGGCCCTAATCAACCTGCTTTAACTGATCCCGCTTGAGCAAGAGAGTTGGACTAGATGATCTCCACAGGTTCCTTCCATTCTTAACTATAATGTGAGTCTGTGTGCACCGCAGTGCCTTGTAATGCGTTCCACAACAGTCTGCACCACACTAAGATTTTTCTTTTTATTTTTAATGCATATGCTTCTTTTATGCTTACAGAATCAGGCTAGAACTACAGCAGGACAGCACAGTTAAGTTCCAAACCATGTTCATTCAGGAAAACTGTTCCAGAAGCTGAACATGGCTGTACCCTCAGCTGGCGCACAAAACTCATGTTTCACAAGTACTTCTTCAGCGGTAATGTCTCAATTGCTTATACTTATGAAAACGTAGCCAGGAAGCCCCAGAATATCACCATGAAAGTTTCCTCCTCATTTGGCAATGTACTTATTGTAATACTTGACATAGCCTCTACACTCAGCTCCTGTGGGAGGAGGGAAAAGGGGTCAAATCCCTCATTACCAGCTAATTGCACACTTACAGCAGTTCTGCATCAAAGAGCTTGGTGTATCCCAGGGGAACAGGTCAGAAGACTAGCTTGCTGCTACAGTTGATACAAGTGCGTGCTTCATCCAAACAATAAACTGTCCCATACGTTATTTTCTGGGAAATGGTGACATAACTGATCAGTGCTTGCTGCGTAGCGGCAGACACTGGAGAAGGTAGAGAACAGTTCAGAAGGCCAGTAGCAACTGAGCTGAGCTAGCCTGCATCCAGAGCATTGGTTATGGTAGCAGCTGCTAACCTGCATTAATTCAAACTTGTGCCTATACTACCTGAAAATACAATCAAGAGGGAGTTAAAAGCACTATCATGTTAAAGACAAAAGGGCTGTGTATTGTCAGCACTGAAATTATGGCAACACCCGAGTTAACTCTGCAGTGAGGAGTCCTGTTGAACACCTCCTCCTCCACGTGTAATGGGTGCTCAGTAGCATCTCTGGATAAACAAGGTCTAAGCGTGCCCCACTAAGCATGTCTGAAAATGGGCAATAAATCCAGGCTTCTACACAACTGACGAACAGGGTTTTAGGTCTATCAGAAATACCAGTGTCTTCCTTGCCGCTGACACCAACGTCATCCATTGGTAGCAGAAGGCGGAAACAATATATAATTTATGGTTTTCAGTAAATACCATTGTGACAAATTGTCAAAGGTAGAACCAACTTAGTTTTTGAAAGATATTTGACAAATAAAAAGACTAAAAACTTCCTTTTAATCAAATCCAAATTTAGCTTTAATAATTAGAATTTTTATAAAAAGGAAATTGTCTTCCAAAGCGAAGATTGGCACTAGTTCATGTTGTCAAATTTGACAGCATGAAATCATAGAACAAATGACGGGATTCTGCAGCTGCTAAATACTGTCAAACACACTTTACAAGTTCTGTTCTTATAAATTCATTAATAAGATGCCCCATTTTTGCAAGGAAATGCCTCTCCCCCCAGCGTACACTTTAGACAAAAATGGTTCTAAAAGATTCCTCACCATTGCTAAGGCGGCTTGCTGTTCTTTCAACATTTAAAAGCCCTGTTCTGCACACAACGCTGCACCCAAGCCCTGCGGAGTTGGCAAGAGTTTGGAAATGGCTAGGACAGTTTCTGAGCAAGTTCCTAGAGCTGTTCTGTGTGAGGGACTGTACAACTGCACGCACCAACAGCCAAGGTACAAGCTAACCCAGCTGACTTTGTACCGAAGCAGATGAGCACAACCACAAACTAGTCAGGCAGCTGAGCAGCTGACTGAGACCTTCTGCCAGCAGTGAACAGCTAGTGAGAAGTAATGTTTTAAACTACTCCAGCCACACGTATTGGATTTCATTTTTCTATGTATAAAGGAAAATGTATAAAGCAAATCTGTGTAACAAATATTGCGTGTGTGGACTTACATCAATATAAGCCTGGCGCAGGTTAAATTGCTGTAGCTCTGTGACTAGACACCCAAGTTAGCACATATTTTCAAAAACATAATGAAAGTACAAAATATTATTATTAATATATAAATTAGGCACAAATCTTTTGAGTAATTATACTGCACATAAATTAGATTTAATATGAGAATGGCAAAAAAGTTTTATATGATTTAAAAAAAACCTTGAAGTTTCTTTTCATTGCTGTTAAAGAGAACTAAAATCAATCTGACAAAAAAAAAAACCCTACTTTGAGAAAAGCATATGCTAACAAAACTTGTTATTTAACTATTTAACTATTTTTTGCTGCATGTTCCATCTGATTTGTTGAAAACCATTGGCAATTCAATGTTTCAAAAGTCAAAAACGTAATTACATTCGAGGCAGCTATGGTGAACTTGAGTGGTGTTCTTGCCATTTCTTAGAACAATGCATGTCGGCTGGACACATCAAAGAAACAAGCCCTGCTCCTTAGAGTCATTCTGCTCCAGACTGTCTTAGATAATTCACTTGCCTTGACTAGGACTGCAGACACAACACACTTTTTTGCAGACCTCATCACAGCGGTTTACTTCAGCATCTACTATCTATATCCATTCCTGCCTCCAGACATCATCATGGATAATATGACTGCTCCTAGGCCCTCTCAATGAAAAAACACCAGTGCTGTTTTAGATCAGTTAACATGGGAAATGACTGCAATCGCCCAGGTCCCACCAGCGCTCCTCTGCTCCCAAGCTCCAGCAGGATTCTCGCAGTAGACATCCCTCCCTCCATCACACTAGCAAGGCAATGCAATCTGGTGTCCTGAAAACACCTTGGACAAGTCGTGCCTACACCCTGTTACACTGTGGTCACAGCCACAGAGCGGGTGAAACATTATTGCAGTATAGCTTAGACATGGAGAATTCACCTGTGACACTAACACAGAATGCATGTTCTTGTGGAGATTAAAAAAACATGAAAACATAAAATGTAGAAGAATAAGCGTTTAAATTAAAAAGTTGAGTTTAATGCTTTAAACAGAATTCATACATGGCGAATAGAAGAAATCCATAATCACTTAAAACCAAGGAAGATTCCTTGGTCTCTGACAGATAAGAACCTGGGCAGGAAAACAGTCATTTCCAAAGGAATGTGTTTTTTTATTATTTTATTCCTAATAGAAAACTACCTCCTTCTTTAGAAAGCATATGTGCATTGCTATCACTACGCTGTATTTATTTTTATCTGGATCAAGCTATACATTACATTTATAAACACTTTTCCTGTGAAAGATGAGCATGTCTATTTTCTGTTTGTGATCATGCTTGCTTTCTGACTTCTGCGTATTGAAAGCATGGATTATTTATTACTACTTCAAGTCATCTCATCTCCTAGAGGCATAATTAAAGTTATGTTGTGCATACACCATCTATACACTTTTTACTTGTATTTGGTGAAGTTACTGCATCTATTCATACAATATTCCTAATGTTGTCTTATATTAAGACCTATTAATTAAAATTAAATGGGAGCTCTACAGTACTTTTTGGACCTCCAAAATACTCCAGTTACTGGAGAAAAAACTTCAGCTCTTATGTAGCACTTCATCATCCAGCCTCACAAAGAGCTTTGCAGGAAACCCAATGCTTTGTCCAACTACACTTACTGGGGACCAGAGCTATAGAGAGAAGAAAAACATTTTCAAGGTCACCCAGTAAGATATCGGAGAGTCGTCTTAATTCCCAGTCACAGACCTGTCAGTAGCAGGCACTGGTTACTTTGAGTATTTATTGATAGTTTATGTTTCTTTTCATTGTAACATCACATCCAACTCTAGTCAGTCTTTGCCAGCTCTGTATCCACAGTCCTGAGTGAAGATGTGAGTGTTCCCCTAAGGGCTACTTTTACGTTTTCTTTAAGTGTTCGTTAACACAGATTTTGGAGCAAGATCTCCTCTGCTATAGCTCTCTACGACACAGGACAGGCACCCAGAAACGGCTGCCAGCTTCCTGATCACGAGAAAGCGGACTTTGCTCTGACACGGAGCTGCTGCCAAGCAGCTCCATGTTGCACCACTGACACAAGGAGTGGGATTCACCTTGCTTATCTTCACACACCTACCAAAAAAAAAATGATGTCTCTATCTGATTTATTCACTCTAGGCTCCTTTTGTAGTCAGTGTAGAGAAACAGGGACCTTGGGAAGAGATGAACAGCACCCCACAAGTACCCATTCCTCTTCAATGATTATCGAGGATGACTAACTCATATGAAGATTTCAGATACAGACATACCTTGCATTTGTTAAACTGAATCCCACCAATAGCTTCTAAGTGAGCACATACTAGCACAGATCTGGATTTGGATCTGGCATAGATAAACACACCTGGAATATCTGCCGCCAGATTCGCTTCCTTCATGGTGTCTGAACAGCCAGAGGAATGTTGTATACACACCAGAGAGCACGATCTTGAGCGTTACATACGGTAACAGTGATCAGCTACTCCTCTCAGCACCGTGAGGTTTAAGTAAGACAACCAGCATTACGCCAGCCTGAAAGACAGTCTCCCTTTGACACTTCACATCCAGCATCAAGTTTCATACATGTCACTTGGCCTTCACAGCCCTCGATCAGGATTTGAACCTCCTCTCAGTCTGGCTGGGAATTACATATCACTAGATTAAATAATCTCTTTGGCAGAAAATATTAGTTCTTCCATCCAACACTGTGAGAGGAAGCCTGATCAACAAACGGCTCCCAGGCTGACCACCAGTAGTTCTGCTCTGGATTCAGATGGGAGAAAGACTGACAAAAACACCACCTCTCATCTAACTGGTTCTTCACTGGTATTGTAGGTGCTCAATGGTTTCCCCCTTCCATACTGCCTAAAGTGAAACGAATCTGCATTTTTCCAAACCAGCACCTTCTGCCTTGGGGCAGTGAAGACACATAGTTGTCATGTCTCCCCAGTCGCCAGGCTCCCAGGTTGCCCGCCCTGGATGGAGGTGAGGAAGAAGGTGCCTGTTAACAGGATACCCCAGCACGGCAGCCACGAACCGAAGCCCACCGGCGAGAAATGCCCAGAGCCGGTGTGGAAGCAGCACGGCACCCCGGGGGAAGGGAGTACCTTTCCCACCCTCCGGCAGGGACTGTGGAGGACACGGTCCCGCATCCCACTCGGGGAACACACCCACGTATAGAAGAGGGGAGGAAAAGTACAACCGTATTTTTTCCCCTGCTTACTTGCTCCTAACCCTCCCCACACACACACCGAGTCCTCTTTGACCTCTGCCACTCCTCCTGTTCCTGTGAGACAGAGGCACAAGTTGCCTTTAGCTTCCACACCCTATTTTTAAAATCAGTACTGCTTTCTCATTTTTTTCAGGTCAAGCCAAGCTGCCCACGATTCTGTTGATGCTCCATATGCTGCTGAAAGCTGGAGAGGAAGAAGGGCAAGTGAATGCTGGCAGAGATCAGGCAGGAGGAGTCAGTATTGCAGTGCTATCGCATGTGGCTGAAAATGGAAGTCATTCCCAGCCAGCTCTTCCTTAGAGGAAAGTTTCTCCTTTTAAGGATCTTTACACGTAAATCCTTAGCGAATACATCACATACTAAATGTAAATGCTGGACAGTGGTGGACTATGCCATGTTTTCCACATACAAAATACATAACTCCATTCAGTGAAAATGATAAACATGTAGCACACTGGGTCCACCTCCGTTATATTCTTCATGTGTACGTAGCGTGAGGGAAGGGATGTATGGATTCCTAGTGTTGTGAACTGAAGTCACTGCCACTGTCACTAGCTGGTTAGATGTGAAAAGGAAAAGGCTGTTTCTTCAGTTGGCTGCAACAGAAGTCTCATGAGAACAGCTGCTGTCATTTGAGTTCAGGCCAAGATGGCAACATTTGAGAAAAACAACTGATCTTGTGAATTTCCCCCTACTCGGAATTGAAATGTAGAGATGCCAGCATCAGACATTTTGTAAGTATGGAGTCCCGATTCAGGCAGGAAACTGAACCTACTGCAGCACCTACCTAGTCATCACCTGTGTCATCCTCTCACCCAGGCCTCACCTCCAGGGTCTTTAAAAGTCCAAGATCTCCAGAAACCTCCATGGTTCAAAATGGTGGCCAACAACCAGGTCCAAGATCTCCAGTAATCTCCACGGTTGGAAACTGTGGCCAACAACCACTGTTAACTGTTGGCCACCTTTTCCAACCATGGAGCTTTTTGGAGACCATGAGGAATCTTCCACTTCAAAAGGAAAACCTCACTTGGCAGGAGCTAGCTTTCTCATAGATCAGCTGAAATAAGGACTTGAAGTCTCACAGGACAGATACACCACCATTGCTTTTTGCTTCAAGTATGCATCTTCAGGTCTGCTTTTCCCAACACAAGCACACAGAAATACACTTAAAATGAACTCTAGTAAAATAAATTACTATCCTAGCTTTCCAAGGCTGATGATGAAGCACACATGACAGATGTTAATCGTGCCACTTCATGCATGACGACGTGGATGTTGCAGTAATGTGGGTGGTTTAAAACTGAATATAATACCAACCTACAGCTGCAGAAGTAACTGAACTCTGCCACTGCTTTAACCGCAGATTTGTTATTTGTGTGGGCTTACTCATATAACAGAAATATCCTTCTAAAATAACCTCATACCTAAAAAGTATAAACCAGTCATTCAAAGCACTACTGAAGAATCACAAGACAACACCTGAAGAACTCTGTATACTGGCATCTATTTTTACTCTTCTCAAACTCTCACCAAAATATCAAAACTCTCTTTTAAAACCTTTTGTTATTGAAAATTCTTCGCATCGAAAGATTTGCAAGTAATTTTCACTTCAAACAAAGCCTTCAAAACACTAATTATCTCAAATTTGAGTTATGTGGATGATTAGGATGTATAATATACTTCTGCTTCCCCACTGAATGAATGTAAATCTGTAAGGTAGGTCTACACTGTGAACGATTGTGAAAAACTCACATTAAATGTCTGTATCAAATATTTGTAGCTCTTTCTTTACATATGCAGTCTGCCAAAAGAATCCTATAACTAAAGGTGCATGGAAAGCAAAAGTGAAATGTTTATAAATACAGTCAAAATTTAATTTTATTTTGAATGACAGTGACTCATAGAATCAGAGAATGCTTTCTGTTGGAAGGGACGTTTAGAGGTCATTTAGCCCAACCACCCTGCAGTAAGCACGGACATCCTCAACTAGACCAGGTTGTTCAGAGTCCCATCCAATCTGGCCTTGAATGTTTCCAGCGATGGGGCCTCCACTACCTCTCTGGGCAATCTGTTCCAGTGTTTCACCACTCTCATGGTAAAAAATTACTTCCTTATATCCAGTCTAAATCTACCCTCCCTTAGTTTATAGAATCATAGAATCATAGAATCATTCAGGTTGGAAAAGACCTCTAAGATCATCAAGTCCAACCATCAACCCAACACCACCATGCCTATTAAACCACATCCCGAAGTGCCACATCTACACATTTTTTAAACACCTCCAGGGATGGGGACTCCACCACTTCCCTGGGCAGCCTGTGCCAATGACTGACCACTCTTCCAGTAAAGAAATAGCTCCTAATATCCAATCTAAACCTCCCATGACGCTACTTGAGGCTATTGCCTCCTGTCCTATTGCTACTTACTTGGGAGAAGAGACCAACACCTGCCTCACCACAGCCTCCTTTCAGGTAGTTGTAGAGAGCAATAAGTGCCCCCCTCAGCCTGCTTCTTCTCCAGCCTAAACAGCCCCAGTTTCCTCAGCCACTCCTCATCACACTTGTTCTCTAGACCCCTCACCAGCCTCCTTGCCCCACTCTGGACACACTCCAGCAACTCCACGTCCTTCTTGTAGTGAGGGGCCCAAAACTGAACACAGTGCTCCAGGTGCAGCCTCACCAGTGCCGAGTACAGGGGCACGATCACCTCCCTACTCCTGCTGGCCACACTGTTCCTGATACAAGCCAGGATGCCGTTGGCCTTCTTGGCCACCTGGGCACACTGCTGGCTCACGTTCAGCCGGCTGTCCACCAACACCCGAAGACCATTCGCCGCTGGGCAGCTTTCCAGCCACTCCTCCCCAAGCCGGTAGCGTTGCATGGGGTCATTGTGACACCCAAGTGCAGGACACGGCACTTGGCCTAGTTGAATCTCTTATAGTTGGCCTTGGCCCATCAATCCAGTCTGTCCAGATCCCTCTGCAGAGCCTTCCTACCCTCAAGTAGATCGACACTCCCACCCAACTTGGTGTCATCTGCAAACTTACTGAAGGAGCACTGGATGCCCTCATCCAGATCATTGATAAAGATGTTAAACAAGACCGGACCCAAAATGGAGCCCTAGGGAACACCACTTGTGACCAGCCACCAACTGGATTTAACTCAACTCACCACCACTCTCTGCGCTTGGCCATTCAGTCAGTTCTTCATCCATTGAAGAGTACGCTCACCCAAACCATGGGCAGCCAGTTTCTCCAGGAGGATGCTGTGGGGAACAGTGTCAAAGGCCTTACTAAAGTCCAGGTAAACAACATTCACGTGATGACATTTATCCCAGAGTCTGGAGGGAATTGGCTGATGTTGCTGCCAAGTCAGTCTCCATCATGTTTGAAAGGTCATGGCAGTCAGGCGAAGTCCATGGAGACTGGAGGAAGGGAAACATTGTGCCCATTTAAAGCCATTGCTCCTTGCCCTATCGTAACAAGCCCTGCTGAAAACATTTTCCGTATCTTTCCTATAGGCCCCCTTCAGGTACTGAAAGGCTGCTATAAGGTGTCCCCACAGCCTTCTCTTCTCCAGGCTAAACAGCCCCAACTGTCTCAGCCTTTCCTCATAACAGAGGTGCTCCAGCTCTCGGATCATCTTTGTGGCCCTCCTCTGGATCTGCTCCAACAGCTCCGTGTCCTTCTTGTGCTGGGGACTCCAGAGCTGGACACAGGACTCCAGGTGGGGTCTCACCAGAGTGGAGTAGAGGGGCAGAATCACCTTCCTCGACCTGCTGGCCATGCGTCTCTTGATGCAGCTCAGGACACGGTTGGCCGCCTGGGCTGCGAGTGCACATTGGTGGCTCATGTGAAGTTTTTCATCTATCAGTACCCCCAAATCCTTCTCCTCAGGGCTGCTCTCAATCCCTTCATTTCCCACCCTGTATTGATAGTGGAGACTGCCCCAACCCAGATGCGGGACCTTGCACTTGGCCTTGTTGAACCTCATGAGGTTCACATGGGCCCACTTCTCAAGCTTGTCCAGGTCCCTCTGGATGGCATCCTGTCCTTCTGGTGTGTCAGCTGCACCACTCAGCTTGGTGTCACCTGCAAGCTTGCTGAGGGTGCACTTGATCTCGCTAAGTCATTGATGAAAACGTTAAACGGCACCGGTCCCAGTACGGACCCCTGCGGGACACCACTTGTCACTGGCATCCATTTGGACATTGAGCCTTTGATCACTACTCTCTGGCTGCGACCTTCCAACCAATTCCTTAGCCACCAAACAGTCCACCCATCAAATCCATATTTTTCCAGTTTAGAGAGAAGGATGTGAGGGACTGTGTCAAAGGCTTTACAGAAGTCCAGATAGATCACATCCATCGCTCTTCACTTGTCCACTGATCTAGTCACGCCATCATAGAAAGCCATTAGGTTGGTCAGGCAGGACTTGCCCTTGGTGAAGCCATGCTGGCTGTCTCGAATCACCTGCCTGTCATCCATGTGCCTTAGCATAGCTTCTAGGAGGAACTGTTCCATGATCTTCCCAGGCACAGAGGTGAGGCTGACAGGTCAGTAGTTGCCAGGGTTCTCCTTCCTACCCTTTTTAAAAATGGGTGAATTTTTCCCTTCTACCAGTCACCAGGAACTTTACACGACTGCCATGACCATTTGACTATCATGTTAGAGTGGCTTGACAACTACATGAACCAATTCCCTCAGGACTCTGGGATGCATCTCATCAGGTCCCATAGACTTATGTATATTCAGGTTCCTCAGGTGGTCCCGAAACTGGACTTCCCTTGCAGTGGGAGGGGCTTTGCCCCTCTGGTCTCCATCTTACAGTCCATCAACCAGGGAGGGGCGAGGAGATAGGCTGCCAATGAAGACTGAGGCAAATAAGTTGTTGAGTACCTCAGTCTTTTCCTCATCTGTTGATACGAGGCTGCCATTCTTGTTCATCAGGGACGTACGCTTTCTTTAACCTTCCTTTTCTGGTTAACATACCTGTAGAAGCCCTTCCTGTTATTCTTAGCATCCCTTGTCAAGTTCAGCTCCAGCTGCGCCTTGGTCTTCCTGACCTCATCCTCACATAACCGGGCAGTGTCCTTATAATCTTGTCAAGATACCTGTCCCTGCTTCCACTGCCTGTGCAGTTCCCTGTTGTCCTTTAGTTTGACCAACAGGTCTCGACTCAGCCATGCCAGTCTCTTCCCTTCCTTGCCTGACTTCTTACACCTGGGGACTGAGAGCTCCTGTGCTCCATGGAAAACATCCTTAAAGATCTGCCAGCTCTGTTCTGCCCCCTGTCCCTGAGGACCAATTCCCAGGGGGTCCCACTGACTAGTCCTTGAAAAGCTGGAAGTTGGCTTTCCTAAAATTTAGGGTCCTGACTATGCTCCTCACCTTTCCCACATCCCTCAGGAGCGTGAACTCCACGGGTGCATGATCACTGCAGCCCAGGCTGCCTCCAGTCTTGATGTCACCGATGAGATCGCTTGCATTGGTGAGCATCAGGTCCAGTATTGCATCCCCTCAGGTAGGGCTGTGTATTACCTGGCTCAAGAAGTTATCCTCAATGTATTCCAGGAATCTCCTGGATTGTCTACAGCTCGCTGTTCTACTTTTCCAGCAGATGTTGGGGTGGTTGAAGTCCCTCAGCAGGACAAGAGACTGCGAGCACGAAGCCTCCTGGAGCTGGAGGAAGAAGGCTTCGTCAGTAAGCTCCCCTTGATCAGGCAGCCTGTAGTAGACACTCATGACCAGGTTCCCTTTGTTGTCTCTGTCTCTGATTCTTACCCACAGGCTTTTGACCTGCACCAAAAAAGTGTTGAAAGATGCTTCTCTCTTTTCCAGTTCTCAGGGCACTCAGCAGATGTTCAGTGAAGAAATGTATTTGAAATAGGAAAGGATGTAACACTTTTTCAGTATTCCAAGTGGAAAACTGCAAAAGGGTTTTGTGCTACGTAGATGTTCCTTCTCCTGTAAATGCTATCCTACATTCTGCACCTACAGATGCTCACACTGACTTTAAAGGAATGTTTACCTTAAAAGTTAAAAGCAGCCATAAGATTCTGCATTTGGAATACAGGCAGCATTCTGTGGGCAATACTGTGCCCACATCAAAATTTAAGTGATTTAAAAGCTGACTTCTAGTTCTTTCTTGGCTATAACTTTGTGCACTTGCAAAAAATGCCAGAAGACCA
Organism: Opisthocomus hoazin; assembly: GCF_030867145.1. Classification (NCBI taxonomy): domain Eukaryota; kingdom Metazoa; phylum Chordata; class Aves; order Opisthocomiformes; family Opisthocomidae; genus Opisthocomus; species Opisthocomus hoazin. The sequence goes on from NC_134415.1 coordinate 97,357,418, forward strand.
TGATCTGACCACCACCAGTCAAGAAATTCAGCTTTACATCCTATGGACTAGATGGCAATAACAGAGTATGACTAAATTTAAAATTTCTAAGTATACCATAAAAACTTACTTCAGAACTGTCCAACTGTGTCTGAAATCTAATAATTTCAGACACAGTGGTAGGTAAAACCTTATTTCCCTTCATTAGAGTTAAGTCGTTAATATTTCTGTGATAACTACAGTACATCAAAACTGAGAGCATTCATCTGATCAGTCTCTGATATGAGAGATTTTCAATTGCTTTCTTAAAAAAATGGCTAATGTAAATTGCATATAATAGTCTATGTATTTTGGTTCTATTGTGTATACCACTGAATTCAAAATAGCAAGATGATCTCTAGGTTTGAAATATTAATATAAGAAAGTATTTTCAAAATCAGTAGTAATCAATGAGATTAATTAGGCATGAACAATCACACTGAAATATTTTCTTAAATATTTTTAGTTAAAAGTTATGATATCTGATGCTATAATTGGTTTGGTGGGGTTTTTCTGCACTTGTTGTCCAAATGTCAAGTGACTTTTCATCAAGTAACTTTACATACGGTTCTGCAGTGAGCACTTTTGTGAATAATAGTCTCTGTTTCAGAAAAAGTATCCTCAAATAAGAGCTGAAACTTAGGAGATTTAGAAAGTGTATAATAGGGAGGCTCTGTCTTCAATTTGTGTGACCAAATTCCCACCAAAATCAGCTGGAGCTTTCAGTAGACACGGCAAGCAAGGCAGCTCATGTACCACGTACTTGAGGTTTAAACACTCATTTGCTCAATTTAACACCACTGCAACTGCACAGGAAGAAGTGGAGGAAAATCTGCAGAAAATGGTATAAATTTGTTTTTTCTAGACTGATTAGAAATATGTAAGTAATTTACATGGTTTGATTCAGTGACCTATATCACAACCCATCAATACTAACTGCATTGGTAATGAATAACATTCACAATCTTTTCATTTAACTCAATGTTCTGTAGAAATAGGTTCTTCAGATGAATACACGGAAGTGCTTTAAAAATATTATTTAGAAATAATTTTGAATTCAATTTTATTCATTACCACATAAACTAAGCTCATACTCCCCTTTTTCTCCTGAGGGTGCTGACATACTCATCTCCTGAATGGGTTTAAACTCCTAGCCATTAGCCTATCACCTTACAAAGTCTCTGCAGAATCATGATTTCACAAGTTTTATGAAATACACAGCCAGGAAAAAAATACGTCAATCCAATTAAATATCTCACTGTTGTTAACAAAGTCAATAAGTTTACTTATAGAGCACAAACACTGTCTGGATGTATTTTTATAGAATCATAGGCTGGAAAAGACCTCTAAGATCATCAAGTCCAAAAGTCAACCCAACACCACCATGCCTATTAAACCACATCCCGAAGTGCCACATCTACACATTTTTTAAACACCTCCAGGGATGGGGACTCCACCACTTCCCTGGGCAGCCTGTGCCAATGACTGACCACTCTTCCAGTAAAGAAATATCTCCTAATATCCAATCTAAACCTCCCCTGATGCAACTTGAGGCCATTGCCTCTCGTTCTATTGCTACTTACTTGGGAGAAGAGACCAACACCTGCCTCACTACAACCTCCTTTCAGGTAGTTGTAGAGAGCAATAAGTGCCCCCCTCAGCCTGCTTCTTCCCCAGACTAAACAACCCCAGTTTCCTCAGCCACTCCTCATCACACTTGTTCTCTAGACCCCTCACCAGCCTCCTTGCCCCACTCTGGACACACTCCAGCAACTCCACGTCCTTCTTGTAGTGAGGGACCCAAAATTGAACACAGGACTCGAGGTGTGGCCTCACCAGTGCCGAGTACAGGGGCACGATCACGTCCCTACTCCTGCTGGCCACACTATTCCTGATACAAGTCAGGATGTCGCTGGCCTTCTTGGCCATCTGGGCACACTGCTGGCTCATGTTCAGCCGGCTGTTCACCAACACCCAAAGACCCTTCTCTGCCAGGCAGCTTTCCAGCCACTCCTCCCCAAGCCTGTAGCGTTGCCTGGGGTTGTTGTGACCCAAGTGCAGGACTTAGGGGTTTTGTTTTCTTTTTTAATTGGACTGGAATAAAGTGAAGGCAAAGCAAGGAAGTTTACTGCGGAACTAAGTTACTAAATTTTAACACATATTTACATTATTTATTTGCAAATAACCTGGTGGCCACAGGGGTTTCTATTCATCATTTAAGAACCCAAAAGCATGTTGCCTCTGCACTGCATAGCAAAACAAAGGGTGACATTTCATTGCAGTCACTGGCTTTAACACTTGCCAAGCATGCGTCAGTGCCCAGAATCTGGCCCTTATCAAGCAGTTCAACGGTTGTTACCAGTAGGAAATTCAAAGCTCTACCTTCAGCCAGTTTGTTCAAGGCTTTGGACCTACACCCAGAGCAACATCACAACCATGAAGCTTACCAGAAGGACTTCCCTTATGCTTCTTAGAAAGCAAGGAAGGCCTCATGTACAGCACCACCCTCCATTCAGAACACCAAAATGAAGAACAGAAGACCGAAAAGTGAGCAGGGAAGCAGATGGAGTTATTGAGCTGATTCTTTCTTTAATATTCACTCCTGCAAGTCACTTCACAGCTCCAGAGTTTTGAATCTCAGGATTACTGACAGCAGCCAGGGCCAGCACGCATGACAAGCTGAGATGCCAGTCTACATGTGGTTGATGTTGGCTTGCAGGGCTTAGGTGAATTAATGGACAGGGTGTGCTTCTGTAAATGTATGATTTTGTAAATATGGAGACCGATTTCTCCCTCCTTACTTGATTATGAAAAAAAAACCTAATATTTTTAGTGCACAAAGGTAAATTAAATAGCAGCTTCCCAACCACTTAAAAAGAACTTCCAAGCTATATTTCAGAATCAGTAAGTGCATTCTAATTAGCAGGTAAAATAACAGCAAATTTGTTGTTTCACCGTTAGAAAATATTTGGATTTTATTGTTATTTGAATCACAGGTCAAAATTATTATTTATTTAATCCTATTTCCCAGCAGTGAAGCAAAATGGATAGGCTTATTTATAAAATTGTCTTTTAATGTAACTAAGGAATCAGGGTGCACAGCTACAGTCTTCTAAAAAGAAACAGGTTTTCAAACAGGGCCAACCTGGAAAGTCCTCTAAGGTGTTTCATATAACAACCGTCATATTTCACTGGCAGTTTTTAAAATCAAGGCCAGCATGCTTAATAGGCACAGTTTTTTTCAATACTGATGAACAACTGTGACAGTCTGGTTTGGAAAGTGCTAAAGGAATGCAAGCAAACATTAAAACCACTTATCTTGACCAGATACTGCAAGTATTTGTTGAAGAGAACTACAAGAAAATTAAACCCACCATGCTAAAAACAGAGGCATGTTTCTACTGAGAATACACACAGTAACATCATATTTAAAATAGCTAATGGTAAACAGCAAAATCAGGGAACACACAATGTTACCATGCTACTGAATTGCATTTACAGTAGGTAAATGACAGTTACACATAAAAAGATGAGCAAAGGATGATTCATCCCAACTTATGTCCTGCTTTAACTTACTTTAAATTCTAAATCAGTGGTTTTTAACTCTCTGATTAATGACATACTAGTACGGCACAGGAGGTTCACACACTTAGCTGATAAAGAGATGCACAGTTAGGTTAAGACATTACAAAACTTTTTAACACTATGTGCCTTCTAATTTTAAGTAAACACACATTTTGTCCTTACACCTAACTCCCACTTACCAGATTTCCTATAGTGAGAGCGGTGCTATTGGCTGCACAGAATTGAGAAAAAAAAACAGCATTTAAAAAACCGCAGCCATTGGCAGAGGCTGGCATATTCTCAAGTACAGGTTTGCAAAATGACTACGGGAACTTCCTGGCTAGTGAATCTGTATGACTATGGGACAAACCTCCTTGCTGACTCTGCACTTTCAAAACCATTCAGATTTTCGCTGTGCAGAGAATGTGTGTGTTTCAGAGAATACGGAACAACACTTCTTCAGTACTGTTTATTCGTGCTGATGTACTTTTTGTTACCACCGCTGGAATGAGTGGTTTTTCTTTCGTCCAGAATGATTTTTCTCAGGTGAAGACCATGAAGCTTCTGGATATTATACGTTATCTCCCCCCTCTGTTTGCGGAGCTCAAATACAATGAGTGCTTGAATAGGAGAAAGAACACAACTCCATACATCCCTCTCCTAAGACAGATGACATCAAACTCTCAGGCAAACTTCTGCCAAACATCAGAAAGCGCTAATAAAGGAAGTGAAAGCTTCTCCAAACAGAAACCAAAAAACCAAAAAAGTCAAAATGCGACAAATCTTATCAATTGCACCATTTCAGCCAGACCTGTGGATGCCCTGGATGGTGGGTGCTCTAGGTGTTGGGCAGTCACAAAAGCACAGCCCCTGACAGCTGATTATCCAAGCACAGGGCACGCCACAACACACGGACACACTGACAGATGGGAGAGCAGAAGGAAAGAATGAGTCAATATTGGTCCACGTGTCAAAAGAGCTGGCACATGAAGTCCCAGGTATAACTGCAGGGTCCACCAGGGCACAGTTGCATAACAAGGAAGAGCAAAACTCATAACCATTTTTAGAAGGGTGATTAAAGCACTTATTAGCCTGGGCATGCAACATTTTACTCTGATTTACACAGCATATTTGGCTTTCCCAGACCTCGGAAGTATGCTTTTGAAGGAAACAACTATCAAGGACGGAGGTGAATTTAACAAAATTCAGAAGAAAGAATTTAAGAAAATATGGGTCACACCAGACCAGTGGCAAGAGCCACTGTTCTTTAACAAACTGACTGTTTTTTCTAAACAAAGGGAAACATAGTTGATCTAAATTTCAATGAAGCATTTGAGACGGAGTCAAACGGGAAATCACTGGTGAAACTGGAAAAGGTTTCTTCAGCAACCAAGCTGAAGAAAAGGCAGGAAAATGTTTATCTGAGAGGGGTACTACTGGCCAAAAGGAGGATGACTAATCAAGTTTCACAGAACTGGGATTAGGATTGCCTGTTATTATCATTTGTTTCTATAGTCTTTGCACAAGAAGTGTAATTGTGATGAAGAAGTCTTCTTGCAATACAAATTCAGGACGCAAGGTCAATTAAGAGAAAGACTGAGCTGTACACAAAGCCAAATGATCTTGAGTAACACAATAAGATTACTTTCAGTAGTACAAAATGTAATGTCAGGCACTCACAGATTAATAACATCTATTACAAGCTAGGAGTTCATTACCTGGAAATGAGTGAGGAAAGAGCGAGACACCAACCGGCCCAAGTCTGCTCGTTCATCACATCATGGCTGTGAACAACAAATGCAATCCCACAGTATGGTAAATACCGTGCATGTCTGATAGAGATGAGAGAACGCTACCATTGTGCAAAGCTCTCTGAAAACCTAACCTTTACGAGCAAAGCTGTGGACAACCCAGTGAAAGCCTCTTGATGTACACAGCGTAAAATGTTCATTTTTTGTAATACTGTTATAGAAACAGGCAGCCAAGGATGGTCTATGTGCTGGTTTTGGCTGGGGTAGAGTTAATTTTCTTCATAGGAGCTAGTGCTGGGCTATGTTTTGGATTTGTGCTGAAAACAGTGTTGATCATACAGGGATGTTTTACTTATTGCTGAGCTGTGCTTACATGGAGTCAAGGCCTTTTCTGCTCCTCACACTACCCCACCAGCGAGTAGGCTGGGGATGCATAAGCAGCTGCGAGAGGACACAGCCAGGAGAGCTGACCCCAGCTGAACTAAGTGATATCCCATACCATATGATGTCATGTTCAGCATATAAACTGGGGGAAGAAGAAGGAAAGGGGGGATGTTCGGAGTTCCCAAGTCACTATTATGCGTGATGGAGTCCTGCTTTCCTGAAGACAGCTGAACACCTGCCTGCCGATGGGAAGTGGTGAATTAATTCCCTGTTTTGCCTTGCTTACGTGCATGGCTTTTGCTTTACCTGTTAAACTGTCTTTATTTCAACCCACAAGTTTTCTTCATTTTCACTCTTCCAATTCTCTCCCCCACCCCACCGGGGGGGAGTGAGTGGGCAGCTGCGTGGTGCTTAGTTGCCGATTAAACCACGACAACCTACAAAACTATACTGGACCTCTTGTTAAACCACTTTGGCAATGTTGCATATATTGCTACCGTAAATAATTCATATGCTGTATGTATTGTAATTATTTACTTATTAAAGTTCCACCTAAAGGCCTTCTAAACCCTCAATAATGCACGGTGTATTAAACAAAGACAGGAAATCAGTTAATGAGAGAGAGGAAAACAGTGGCCTGTGATGTTTTACTGTAGAAGTGGTACAGGAGGGTTCCCCTCACTTTGTTAGGTCCACATGCCAATAACAAGTAGCAATTGGTAATTAGCAACAATTACTTTTGGTCAGTTCTTAAGAATGCATGGATTTATGGACTTTAAAAATGTAATGAATTAAAAATGTATCAGATAAAAGTGTAAAGGCAGAATATAAAACTGAAATGAAGAGAAATGAAAAGCACCACTGGAAGGACCAGAAGAAAAGCAGAAGAGGAATGAACCTCCCTACTTCCCAGAGAGCCTCCTCAACTGCAACAACTATTACAGTCTAGCTCAGACAATGAATCTGTCTGAAAGTTGGGTGTGTTGGTAGACACTCACTGAAAATTCTTGAATTTTAAGAAGAAATTATGGCTCTGGCCAGCCTCCCTCTCCCTCTATTTGGAGGAATTGGGGAGAAGGAAAAACCTCCTGCAATATTCTGTTGGAGAAAAAGGCCATCAGGATGACCAGGGAATGGAGGCTGCCTGAGCAAAGGAGATCCAAAGAGCTGCTTGCGTCATCCAAACAACCTTGCAAGAATGTAGCACTGTCTTCTTTAACTGCATCAGGGTAAAATGCACAGAGGAAAAGAGCTGAACAATAAGCAGTACATATATGTTTGTTAGGAAATAAATTCAGCCTGGAATTTATAATATCTAATTATCAGGCTACATCTGAGGATCGACTTCTTCTAGCTGGTATTTGGAGGCCTCGTGATAGAAGAACCCTTTTGTAGAGATTTGAATAGATACATGTAAGCACACAAAAAGCATCACTTCTCCTAACACATCTGAAAATACCGAGTCCTCCTCTGCAGCTGAATACTGGCAAATGTAATTTTTAACCAGTTTCTAAAAGCATCCTGTGGATAGAAAAATAAAAGTTACAGAGCTACTGAATGGCCAACCTCTTACATTTTACTCATCCATAAGTACACATGTAGACATTACGTACACTGGGTATATCACTGAATTCACTAAATATTTATATTGAGCTTTTCAGGTCTGGTAATAAACATTGCACAGAAGATCTGAATCAGGCTATAGCACACAGGAGGAGGAGGACAGAGCATGGGAAATACCGACAGAATTACATGGTTACCCAATTTAGATATAAATATTATCCTTCTGATTCAGATGTGTGATCATCTTTTCATTGCTGGTCCTCTGAAGTGCAAACACACGCAAAATCATGAGGAGATATTTCTATCTGAATTATTTTGTACCATCATGACACCTGAATTACAAAGGAAGCTGCTACTAAGAACCATTTTATCACTTAAAAACAGTATTCTGAAGTAGCTATAATCCAAACTATGACCAAAACAATATATAAAAGTAGGAATTTTATCCAGGAATCATTACTTGACAAGTACCTTTCAAAACAAAAATGAAATTTATTTATGTGTGCATGTATACACAAATACATGGTTTTCATTCAAATACAGATTTGAAAGACCAGCAAGTAATCCAGCTGCTACACAGTGGGAGCTAATCTAGGAAGATATTGTCAGTACAGCATATAAAATTCTTTCCTCAAACTAGCACAGATGGAATCGGGCAGCATCCACGTTGACCACTTGATGTTTAGCACACCGGTTCTCACCTGGAAGAGGCACACTGGCTTTCCCGGGACTGGAGGAACTCCAGCCCTGCTTTTGTAGGCAGATGTCAGCACATTGGTTTGAGATGTTTGACTCTGCGAGCCAGCACATGGCTCTCCAAGGCAGCTTCCATATAAGGCTGCTGTTCTAGACCTGCCTGCCTTCAGCTGAAAGGCAAGGTAAAAAGCCGAGAAGAACCTGCTTGCTCACTGACGATGATTCTGATGAAATCACTTTGTGCACAAAGCAGCGACCAGTGCTGACAAAATGCTACCAGCTGGGAGAAATTCAGCGCTGTAGGCAGCCCTCTGCTACCTCCACTGTTTCACTAATTCAACTTGCAGCACGGTTTTGAACTTATCTAGCCAGATTAAAAGCCAGTGGAGGCATCGCTTTAACTGAACATTGTCGCTTGATTAAATAAGGTACATTGGGTACCTTGCACTTAGATTTCATAATGGTTTCATGACACAGCCACTGCTCTTTCCTGAGGGCTTCTTTCTTCTTCTTTTTTGTCAGTGATAGGATGGGAATGTTGGTTTTGTCTGGAGGGTGTGGAATCCATAGGTCATCCAATGCTGTGTGTCACTGCCAGGCTACAGTCAGGCCACATCTTATTTTCCACCAACTTGAATCTTTCACGTCTGGCTTCAAAATTGCCCAGTTTCAAAAGGACCAACCGAGCAATGTGCCTCCTAAACCTTGTGTGACCTGGCACGGAAAGACTTTCAGGGAATTAGGATCTGTGATCTGTGACAGAGAAGAATCTAGATGCATTGTTTCCAATACACCATGGCTTTGGTCATGCATAAAAATGAGCTGTGATTTATGCAGCTACCCGGAATATATCTCCAGGGGCTGCATCTTGAGTAGGTTCTAGTTTGCAGCTCTGAGCTGCAGAGCAGAAGGATCTGTGACCCTCATATCATGTTACCCCTTTCAGGGTGTCTACGTACACTAATTACATAAGAAACTGGTGAGGTGCAATCTACCTGCTGGATCATGCTCCTCAGGGCAGGTGCTTAGAGTTAGGGGCTGCAGAAGCTCTGTTTCTACCAAAAGCCATCTTTCTGAACATACTCTAACTACAGATCCAAGTCAAACAACTTTATTCCTCCTTTTTAACCTCAAATAGAAGTTCCCTAGTTTCATTTGTTTCAATAAACCCTGCATATCTGCGCATATACAAAACAGAAGATGAAAAGATACTGGGCATGCTATGTTACGGGGCTACCTTATTTGTTTTGATTCATCAGCCACTTCTATTTTAATACAGTTCACCTCTTTGTGGGAAGATGGTATGTATCTCACTGGTATTTTCAGCTGAGGGGACCCCACACAGATGTTTTGTGGCACCAGCACCACTGTGAACACAACCTGCTCCTACGAGCCCACCCCAGCTCACACCCCACACACTCTTGCCAACGACGTACTGAAGAAGCAAATACAGGAAGACAAATTCCCTTCCTGCAAGTAGTGATGCAAGGTCTTCATAGATGCACTTAGTGCAGACTCCTCAGGCTGATCTGAGACACACAGAATTTGAGGGAGACATGTGGTTTACACACAGAGGGAAGAGACTACCTCTGAGGTAGCACAAAGAGCTCGCAGCTTCCTACACCATCCGGAAAGCACCTCCACGTCTCCCGAAGCGCAGACAACATACAGTTTCCAAAGGTGATTAAAGGAACAACCGCATCATTTAAGCTACTAAACTGACATGCTGCTGAAGTTCTGAAAACTTACACATCAGGGATTTTTTTTTCAGTTTGCTGATGAATATTGAGAAACACACATACAGAAGAAACATGCTAATTCAGGTTATGCATTTCTTGATTTCTGAGATCTCACACACGGAAACCTAAAGCTGTCTTTAGTTTTTCAAGGAATTTCTAGTCTAGTTTTTCAGTGGACAAACACAGATTTTTTTTAGGAACTCAACACTCACACAACACAACAAATAACTGTGTACACGCAAGCACACAGGCATGGACCAGAGGCACAAAGTGCCATGTTCATCTCATCTAGTTTCTGGGTGCAGAATGCAGCCATCGCATCTAGTTTTTGGGGTGCAAAATGCAGCCATCATATCGCAGTTGTTACCCCAGCCTCCTTTAGCAGCCAAACAGGCACTTTCAGGATATGAGTCACTCAGTATAAAGGTAAAAAAAAACCCCAGGTTCTTCAAGCGTGTGATTCATCTGTCCTGTTTCTCTCCATTCCCCACACAGGGAGCCTTGGGTGACTAACTCAGATGTAGACGTCTACATTTTGCCATATGAATCCCACTCACAGTCTGTAATTTCCAGCGAATATCATGCTAGAGCGTGAGATTTCAACACTGAAGAAGGGAGGCAACAGAGACAACTTCCCAAATTAATTATATATGTTGCTCTTACATTGTGTGTGGTCACTAGAGAGATCTGACAGCACACCTTAAATTGTAGTACTATCAAAATATTTTCCAAGTACTAATTCCTTCTGATCCCCAAGTTGAAAGTTATTACAAAGTGAAGAAAAAGCTCACAACGAATATCACACTTTCAGGGAAGGAAGGAGGTAGGTGAAACAATAATTCAATTGACTAGACGAAAATTGATTCAAGGGACAGAAATCAGCATGTCACAAGGTCTGGGCATCTCAGAGGACAACCTAGATTCAGGCAATCTGAAAAGAAAAAGGGGCTTGATTTGTATTCTTACAAACAACCACAGCTAACCAAATTTTCCTAAACTGATTAATAAAAACAAAATAAGAAGCAGGGGTCCCTGTAACTGCTCTGAATATTAATTTGAAAGCTGTAGCGTCCAGATGACTCTCAGCATTGGTAAGGCTGAATTTTCAGTGGTTCTGGAAAGCACTGGGTGGGTTGTTTAATCTTCCCTGGAGGCAGCAGCAAAGGGTGAAGAAAAAGAAGAACCACTCTTCCCTTCACCCAGAGAGACCCAGAGATGGGAAGAAGAAATAGCAGGAGGTGATTGTGTGAGGAAAAGAAAGAGCATGAGGCTATTCAGTGGAAGTTGAGAATCGCCAGATTTTTATTTACAGTGGGGAAAGGAAATTTCTAACCCTGCTACCCAGAACACGGTCACTCTAGAAGCAGAGGCAGGGTCCGCTCAAGAAGCTTCAGCTACCAGAAAGTAAAATTCACTCCTACTTCTCATTTGCCTTTTCTGACTTTGATGCTTTTCTCTTGTAATTTCCACTTTTCTGAGCCAAAGCACAACTACTGGCTTTTCTGAAGTATGTACTGTTGTTGCTCTGTCTAGTGTATAAAGTCAACCCAGATGACGGACACTGAACATGCTACTTTCACAGAGGCAGAAAATGCAGATAAAGCAGTGCTGCACACAGAAATCCTTGAAGTACTTAAAAACAAAGACAAATCTCAGGATCCCAACCAACGAGATGTCTTCCTTAATAACCTGCAAGCTTCTGTTTGTGGAAAGGTGTCAGATGAAAGGAGAGATCCCTGTTAGTATTTTCAGTGTTCCCCTAAGAAGAGGCAGACAATGAAATTACAGTTTATGACTTCGGGAGAACTGTTGTCACAAAGACTTAATAATATTAGAACATTATATTAGATATTAGTACATTACCTACAAATCTACTTTACAGAAGTAGTGGGGCAGCGCTACAGTCCACTTACACAAATCCTTCCTGGAATCTCCTGAAGATAATACGCCTTCTCTTTTCTTCCAAGACATTGACTTGAGCTGCTTTACATTTTGTTTCAACTTTGTCACTAATCTTACAAGAATTTCTAGAGACATTTCTATGTTAACATACTTGTCTTTTAAGAGTGAAGCACAAGGAAATTTCCATCTTCAGAGGATTTTCTTTCTTCACAACCACGAGTAACGTATTCCTTCTATTAAAATACTTCACAGACTCGTTTTCTTCCAATACACATCTAATACATTTAGGTCCCAAACCTGTAATGAGCACAGATGCAGGGGTCTGCCCACACACAGCAGGAAAAGGGCCATAATTCTGACTCATCTGGTAATTTATGCTTCTATACTGGTGTTACAATAATGTTAATATTGCATGAAAATATTTCTATCACACTTACAATATTTGTCAAAAAATAATATTCAGAGATTGTCAAATTGCCACCACAATCAGAACATCTGATCCTTCAGTAGGCTGCACTGGCGAGGGCACGTCAGAACCCAGCATATGAACTTTAGTATTTACACTGTTGGCAGTGACCTGAGCCACTGACAGAGCTTGGCAGGGCATGGAGAGAATATGCCAGCCAATGAAAATATCCAACTCAGTTGCTGCTAAAGCCTCCTAATTCTGTGGTGAAAAATGTCTTGCCTGCTGCCAACCATATACTTACCAGCAGATCTTTATTAAGGGCTAACGCTGCTGTCTCTTGTTAAAGCGTACATTCATCTCATGTTCCTGTCTCTGTTTAATAAATGCAAAAGAAGATAACCAAGACTCTCAGAAAGTGTGTAACAAGTAAAAAAAATTAAATTTACACTGGCTTCTGTGTAGTAAACACCATACACGATAGGTCTAATGTAGACACAGGATAGGTCACATAGAATCATAGAATCATTTAGATTGGAAAAGACCTTTAAGATCATGTAGAATACACATACTTACATTTTTATATATACACACTTCATCTCATCTAGGATAGATTTAAAATTTGAGACCAGAATTGAAACTTTTGCACGTTATTCCTAAAATCTCATTTAATCAGTTAATTCGGTTAAATAAAAAAAAATGCCCCCTCCCATTTTTCCTTTTTAAAAATTGTAGCATACATCATTAATGAAATATAAAACACAGATAGGAGATTTGCAATTTTGACTTGGCTGCACACAGCCAATTTTATGCAAGTTTTGCCACAGTTTGATTTCCTATTGCCCTTCCATGCTTCTATTTCAAGTATCTTATATTCTTTCATCCCTAATATACCAGGGGTTACATTACAGAAATGTAGCTCCTAAACTCTCAATAAGCAGTGATGGAATTTGCTATGATGCATTTTGTTTTCTTCTATGCCAAGAAGACATGAAAAGAAGACTCTCAGATTTTTTTAAAAACCCACGTGATGGTTTGAAATAAAACTGTTGCTCTGAATGACTGAGATTAGTTTTTTAAAAGAAACTCTAACATACTCAAATGACTATATAAGAAGTTTAAACAGATGTAAGTATGAAAGACATGATTGTGTGTGTGAATGCATCCATGTGGCAGAGTAAGAAGATGTGTATTTATGGACATATAATGCTACCGGGTAAAACAAGCTTATGTTTGGGGACAAAATAATTTACAGAGATGCAGTTCCTAAGTTCTTGAGATCTGTTGTTGGAAAGGTCAGACCATTTAACTCTTCCAGTTTCTTTCCAAGTTTCGCTGTTATTATGGGTTAATGTCACTCAAGCCCTAACCTAAACAAAACCATCTGGTGCCTGTTGTATTTCTTACTAAATGATTAATAAAACCTGCTCTGATTAATTCCTTCCTGCATGAATTTAAAAAAAAAAAAAAAAAAAAAAACAAAAAACAAACAATCTACATCATTTCCTACCTCTACCTGAGTTGTGGCTTTCGGATGTGCGAACACAAGCATTGTGATTATTCCTTGAAGGTCTGTATTCCTTGAAGGTCTGTATTCCTGGGGAGCTGTGGTGCAAGGAGGGATGAGAAGAAAGGTACCTACAAGCTCATCATTCTTAAGCTAGAGGATGAGAATTGGCGGCTGGAGTTGATTAGTTCTTCAATCACTCAAAGTCATTACTGCACTAAATTAAGATTGCTTGAAGGCACATGGAGCAATTTACGTTGCACAAAATAAAGGAATTAACAAACTTGCATGTGAAGAAACAATTATGTGATCCCTGGTTGCAATACTTCACACTCCCTCAGCATCTTTCATCTGAGGATCTCAATGCATTCAGAAGCTAAAACCTAAAGATGAAGTCCCAACTTCGTCTGCTCAGAGGTCGTCACTTGCACAGGTTTGTGTCTACCTCTCACTGAAGGTATCTGTGAGGCCCTTTGAGGTCCAGTCCAAGGCTGCGCTCATGACAGAAGTCTGAAAGTCTGAAAAGAGCAGACATGCAGGCACAGGTTCATGCATGGCTGGAAGGCACACTTGGAGGCACACCAGACCCACGGTGCACAAGCAGGGCATTCACATCACCACGTCTCCAGGTCTTCTTGCATATGTTTTACGGCACTTGACAGGAAAAGCACTCGAGAGCATGCTCTTTGCAGATGGCTGCATCTGAGACGACTCTTGTGGAGAGGACAGATACACCTACACACTACGCTTCCCTCGTTCACGAACACGCGTCTTTGGCTTACTCTATCCCTTCCCATTTCCTGCAAAGAAGTTTGTCCTTTCCCTTCCACAGTACACTGTAAGAAGATACAGTTCAAAATTAAGAAAATAAATAAACAAGAAAGAAAGCACATTTTCTAGGATGGTATGCCCACTAGCGAATCAAAACAGCAGTCTCCACCACTATGTAACAGATTATGGAGCTTCAGAAATGTAGAAGCCATGGTCCCATGAAGAGAAGCATTCCTCCAAGGAGTGAAGGCAGGGAACTGCGGGCAAAGGATTTAATTTTGCAAACTTTTAACTACTGGTATTTCACTTCCAGCACACAGCTCCCTAAGTAAGAGGTGAAGTCCTCAGGCATGGCACTGCAGAAGACTCGGGGTAGTGGCAGCTGAGGATAAATCTCTGTAGTTCTGACTATCCACACCACATCTGTAGGGTTGATTGCAATGTCTGAAGCAGCCCAGAATCGCACAGGTACAATGTTGATGTAAAGATTTATTAATTCCCTTCCCTTTTATATGCAAATTCTCTTCTGTGCATCACAGAATCTCATCCGGTGACCTAATTTCACACATATTTCTAAACTGGTTTATAACAAATACATCGGTATGTACACACACAAATACACATACATATATACAAATTCTATAATATTAATTTAAACATACCACAGAAGGACCACATAAACTGCCAGTAAGGAGTGGTCAAGACCTTCACCTGTTATGTGATATATCTTGCCAAAAAAACTTCTTTTAGCATTCAAATTTGCATTCTTCATGAAGAGTCTTAGCCATCAGGATCCAGAGTATTTGCATATATTCCCTCCCACAGCTGATGCAGCTGATATAAAAATACTGAACTACTTACTAACTCGGTCTACTTCAAATTATAAAATTGCTTTTACAGCTCACTAGTTAAGACATATGCTTAGGAACCTGACAGGGTAAGATCCACTCCCTAATCCAAAGAATAGTTTTAAATATGCAGAATGATTCTGGGGTTTTGTTCTGCCACTTTGGTTGTGGGTTTTTCTTCCAGAGGGGAAAATGAGGGAGAAATTTCTGATTAAGGACAATTTACAAAGATAGCATTTTCGGTCACTGTATAACCCTTTTTTTTTCCATATTGGGGCTACATCCCAAAAAATGTAATTGGCGCATGCACAGCAGTAGTGACCAGAGAGTGTGTCTTACTCGTTTTAGTCTACGTACACTACGTAACACAGTTATATGTTCATAAGTACATCGGAAGTATAAGCTTAACCCTTCAGCTGTGTCTGCAATCCATTCGTAAATCATCAAAAACTTAGCTGTAGTATGGGGATATTACAACTTACGATAAAACTCTAGGAAACATTGTGATTTTAAAATAACTGACATTTAATTCTATGTGTTTTTAGTCATTTCTGAATTCCCACAGTTACACTAATACAGTGGACCACTCACAATATTCGAGTGGATTTCTTTGGAAAGTTTTAGTGAAAAGCTTTGAAACTCTTCTCTTAAAATCACAGAAAGCAATAAGGTCTCCCCTCAGCCTCCTCTTCTCCAGACTCAACAAACCCAGGTGCCTCAGTCACTCCTCATCAGACTTGTTCTCTAGACCCCTCATCAGTCTTGTTGCCCTTCTCTGGACACACTCCAGCAACTCCACGTCCTTCTTGTAGTGAGGGGCCCAAAACCGAACACAGTGCTCCAGGTGCGGCCTCACCAGGGCCGAGTACAGGGGCACGATCACGTCCCTACTCCTGCTGGCCACACTATTCCTGATACAAGCCAGGATGCCGTTGGCTTTCTTGGCCACCTGGGAACACTGCTGGCTCATGTTCAGCCAGCTATCCACCAACACCCAAAGACCGTTTTGCGCCGGGCAGCTTTCCAGCCACTCCTCCCCAATCCTGTAGTGTTGCCTGGGGTCGTTGTGACCCAAGTGCAGGACCTGGCACTTGGCCCGGTTGAACCTCATACAGTTGGCCTCAGCCCATGGATCCAGTATGTCCAGATCCCCCTGCAGAGCCTTCCTACCCTCAAGCAGATCGACACCCCCACTCAACTTGGTGTCATCTGCAGACTTACTGAGGGAGTACTCAATTTCCTCATCCAGATCATTGATGGCTCGGCCATTCAGCCAGTTCTTTATCCATTGAAGAGTACACCCATCCAAACCATGGGCAGCTAGTTTCTCCAGGAGGATGCTGTGGGGAACAGTGTCAAAGGCCTTACTAAAGTCCAGGCAGAGAACATCCACAGCCGTTCCCTCATCCACTAGGCAGGTCACCTGGTTATAGAAGGAGATCAGGTTGATCAAGCCTGTAGCGTTGCATAGGATTGAACGCTTGCTGGAGGGCTGAATGCTTGCTTGGTTGAACACACAGTGCATAAGAAAACTATTTCTTAGAAGTTACTTATGGGGCAATATGTCATTAAATGTAGACTAGAGCATACAGGTATTGCAGAGATGGCTTAAACCACTACTAGTTTTATAATCTTCACTTGCAAAGAAAATAGCTTCCTTCGTGGGAAAGAGAGCTAGGTCTGGATGAACCAAATCTTAAAAAAATGATCCTATAGAAAACATACTTCCCTAATGATTCCAATGACTCACTTCTACCCAGGGAATGTGGGGACAACAGTGCTTCCATCTTGTAAGCAAGGCGCTCGTCAACACACCACCAGAGACAATTCCCTCCTCAAAATTTGCCTCCTCAAATTCCTTCCTCATGCAATAACTTTGCAGTGGTTACTCCCTAATTCTTGCAGATTACTGTAAATAAGCTTGCATTCCCTACTGTTCTATTGACTTACTAGCTTTGGAGAAGCAGTACACCCTACACTGACAATTTTCACCAAGGTTCCCACTCCGCCTTAACATAAGACACAGTATTCAGTTTAAACGGAAAAAAAAAAAGTAAAAAAAGAAAGCATTTAGTTGAGAAGATAAAAAAATACACCCTTCCAAACAGATTTTGTTTTCTCTGTAACTTCTAACTAGCGTATATGCACCTAGGTAGATATTTGTCTAGGCATTTAGTCCTGCCCAGAACTCCAACACGTATCCTGGCTGCTGGAGCAGTAGCATAGGAGTTTGCAGCAACACGTCATTAGGTGTCTTCAGTGCAATCAGCGTTTTGAAAGACACAACTCTCTTTATCTTAATAATATTCCTTGGGAGGTATCTCTGGGAAGTGAATGCAATCACTTCTGATGACCCCGTCTGGGATCATGTACCTGGGAGACTTCAAGGCCATCTTTCCTTCCCAGGTCATGCCTAATCAATCATAGCATGTAAGGTCTACATAAACACACAAGATTATACCTGGCACTATCTATCGGGGCACTCTTCATCTACTTCCCCTCGTAGTTTTCTTCTGTCAAACAGACGTTGTTGGGACTAATTCCAATAAATTATTAAAAAATACATTATTCACAGGCATACTGTCTTCATTTTGTGTAAAACTCAGGGATTAAAAAAAAACCAAACCACAGTCCAACTTCAAAGTTATAAGAACAGATTTTAAAAAGCTCAGACTGCCCTAGGGAATGAGAATATCCAACCTCTTCTTTATAGCAAGGATCATAGAGTGATTGAGAGAAGCTGCAGCTGTTGAGCCTTAACTGTCACTTCCCCAGCACTGAAAAAGTTCATGGGTCTGTTACCAGCCATAGGTTACTCTAACAAATGTTCCCCAGGAAAAAAAAAGCATTTTGGGTCCTGTTCTGAGCACAGCTTGGCCAAACATAAAGATATTACCTAAGCACATCTCACATTACCCCGACATGACCTTTCAAAACTATTTCTAAGATTTTTGGTTCCTATCTTCATGAAAGATTGGCCTACAAATTCCATATTTGTTTCATTAGAAACAGGATACTTTTTAGTGTCTTTGGAAAGGGGCTATTTTGGGGAATACAAAGACACAGCTATTTCATTTGCACGCAGTTAAAACAGAAAGATTCATGCTATTAAAATGCATACGGTGCATGAGTGGCTACTTGCCTTGGCCAAAGGTGGGGTGTGAATGGAGTAAGGATGGGAGTCTCACAAACAATAGTTTTCTCAGTCTCTAATAGACTCTTCCTCAGAGGACCTGGGACTACAGGAACAAAAGTAGAAACTGTCAGGACCTGAGGTGTGCTGAGGTCTTGGAGAAGAGAGGACTTGTTGGAAGTGAAGTGAATGGGAAAGAACGAGAGGGCAGAATGGACGTGGAACAGTAGATGAGGTTAGACGACAGATGTGGAGCAGGAGTACAGCACGGCTCACATCTGTGTCAGAAATCACTAAGAATACAATGCTTCCAGCTATAAAATCACATATGTGCATATTTTATATATGATATATTATATATGTGCACACACACACTCCGAAAAATGCTTTATGACACATTTAAACAATACATAAAGTTTTCCCCACCCCTTTGCTCCCTCAGCCATGTGTTACCAAAACATATTACTGAAGCAAGCTTCCACCTCAAACATGTTCACTTCAACAGCAAGTTCCCTCCCTGCTGGGCCTTCTGGACTCAAAGAAACCAGACACTCCTATGCATATTTTTTACGCCTGCCTAAAGGAAAATTTGGTGCTGCATTAGAAAGCAGGGGGAATTTCTGAACAAACAGCACACTAAAATACAGAGCAAGTTGTGCAGGACTTTCAGAAGACTCCATTTAGCATTTCCTAAAATGCTGTATTTTTATATAAATCTTCAACTTAAAATAGCCCAATGTAAGGAAAAAAAAAAAAATGGATGGGAGCTATTAAAAGGCCCAAACTGTTCCATTTCCAAAACATTCTCCATCCCCTCACTACCACATCAACCAGTCTTATCTCTGCCTCTTACGCTTGTAAAAATGTATGCAAACAGTAATGGAATAAGTGACTACAAAATCCAATTTTCCTGCTCCTAGTACAAATTTCCAATACACCAAAACACCCACCTATGCTATCTTACTCACTGCAGGAAACCCCATGAGTTAGCTGCTACAAAATGTATTTTAAAAGACAAACTTGCACCTCTGAACACACGCAAACGCACACCACCATACACCATTCAAGACTAAGAGAGCAATAGTTACAATCGTAAAGTTCTGCTCTATCACCACACTGTGCTTTAAAAGAAATAAAATGAAATAAATTTCTAGTATTATCTAATGTTCCAGGTATTATATTTCTACTGAGATCTCTGCTCTTATTAAGCCATCAACACATCAACATACACCCAATGCTTCATTTTCACTGCAGAATAAAACAAGAGGGAAAAGGAAAATGTGAGCAGCATAAATCGACACTGGAGGCAACAATGAAGGACTACAGGCAATGAGAACTCACTGGGTCCTGGAAAAGTCCATTACCCAAGTCACAGACCGGTATCTTTCTCACAGCTGAAATATTTCACCTAAGAAATGCTTTTATTAATCTTTCATGCATTTTTCTGTTCTTCTGTGCATTAATTTCTCTGGACATTGCCAAATAACCCTCTCCAAAAGCTGACACAGTTCCAGGGTGTACTACAGGTGCTCCGAGGAACTCAAGTGTTTTAATCTTTAGAATGAGACAATTTGTCACAAGCTGCCATTATTGCCAAAATACCATCAGTATAAAAATATATATATACACATTCTCAGCAGAGTGCAACTTAATATAAATTTGTTAATCAGCAGCATGCCCTCCCCGCTCAGGTTAAATAGGAAAATAAACAAAGGAAATCCCTTGGTATGTGCAGAGCATGCACGTCCTATATTAATATTATCACTGTCTAAGAGGAAAGAATTTTTGCAGGAGCCACTTGTTACACTACTAAGCATATTACTCATAAGGACCTGTGGCCTCTAAAACAGCCACTAATTTTCCAGTAGCATCTTGTACTTCAGGGCACAGAAGAATGGCACTGCTGCACTTGGAAAGCAAATTATATTTTGGAGTTTGCACTTTATTATACACTAAACCGAGGTTTATGGTGTCTAATAAAGGGCCAAATCAGGTCTAGAAAGTAGTGAAACTTTTCATTCTAATATAATTTGAATTCTACATTAGCAAGAATATGATTTAAATACAGCTTTACCCTAAGTAGCAAGGCTCACAGAAAAAGAATATTAAAAAAATCAGAAGATCCCTTTGAAGAACTATTTCGGTTTTCCTTTGTAAGCAGACAAAAAAGACTTTCATATTAAATGCCTCATGAAGAAGTGCAGCCTTGGTTTCAAGCTTTCAATGAACTAAAACAATAGAGAAAATTAACGGAAGATGTAAATAGGATTTTTTGAGTCTCTTGTTAAAGTTGGAGCTGCATTTATTCTTAGTGTTATCTGCTGATCCTATTCTGGCTAAAAAAAAAAGATTAAAATCAACTCTTTTCAGTATATTGATTACATTTGTTTATATAAAAGTCTGACAAAAAGGGTTTGTAATATTCCCTCCAACATTTTTTTAAGGTTTTAAAAATTAAATTATATAAAAAGACACAAAAACATGTGCTTAGAGAGAGTATTTTGGAAGGCAGACTGAAATAAAGGACTCCTACATCACAAGAACTATACCATTAATTGCTAGTGTGGGCTGCTATGTGTTGGTAAACTCTATTTCAGTATTATCTGCGTATGTGCTTTAAGATCCTCGATACATTTTCCTAGCTGCAGGGTTTTTTTATCTTTATTTCACTGAGGTTAGCAGCCACTTATCAGAGAACGGCCACCTTGACCAGCATGGAGAACAGATTTTCTGACGTGGTTTTTCTGAAGGCAGAACCCCCAAAGGCAAATTCATGATCATTCAGCCAGCACAAGAGCAATTTCCATTCAAAAAAACAGCGGGTATTTCCACTTTTCTTGACAATTAGGCCTTGAGTGACATTATAAATATGGCTTTGAGGAAAACAAAATATCGTGGTCAACAGTACTAAGCTTGCATTATAATGTAAAAAATAAAAATTTACCTTTAGAACAAAACATAGTGCAAAACTGGCTTGTTTAAACACTACAAAGATGGCCAAGGAGCAATACATGGGTTAACAGCTCTGATATTAAGTGGTTTACCTCCATCTTTTGTAATGAAATAAGATTGGGTAACGTTTGAACATTCTGTTCACTCCCATCTTAATATCTTCATCAATGATCTGGATGAGAGGATTGAGTGCTCCTTCCGTAAGATTGCAGATGACACCAAGGTGGGTGGGAGTGTCGATCTGCTTGAGGGTAGAAAGGCTCTGCAGAGGGATCTGGACAGACTGGATCCATGGGCCGAGGCCAACTGTATGAGGTTCAACCGGGCCAAGTGCCAGGTCCTGCACTTGGGTCACAACGACCCCAGGCAACACTACAGGATTGGGGAGGAGTGGCTGGAAAGCTGTCCAGCAGAAAAGGACCTGGGGGTACTGGTTGACTAGCTGAACATGAGCCAGCAGTGTTCCCAGGTGGCCAAGAAAGCCAACGGCATCCTGGCTTGTATCAGGAATAGTGTGGCCAGCAGGAGTAGGGACGTGATCGTGCCCCTGTACTCGGCACTGGTGAGGCTGCACCTGGAGCACTGTGTTCGGTTTTGGGCCCCTCACTACAAGAAGGACATTGAGATGCTGGAGAGTGTCCAGAGAAGGGCAACAAGACTGATGAGGGGTCTAGAGAACAAGTCTGATGAGGAGCGGCTGAGGGAACTGGGGTTGTTTAGGCTGGAGGAGGCTGAGGGGAGACCTTGTTGCTCTTTTCAGCTACCTGAAAGGAGGTTGTAGTGAGGTGGCTGTCAGTCTCCCAAGTAACTAGCAATAGGACAAGGGGAAATGGCCTCAAGTTGTGTCAAGACAGGTTTAGATTGGATATTAGGAAAAATTTCTTCACCAAAAGGGTTATCAAGCATTGGAACAGGCTGCCCAGGAAAGTGGTGGAGTCACCATCCCTGGAGGTTATTTGAAAGACATGTAGATGTGGCGCTTAGGGACATGGTTTAGCGGTGGACTTGGCAGTGTTAGGTTTACAGTTAGACTTCATGATCTTAAAGGTCTTTTCCAACCTAAATGATTCTATGATTCTACGATCTTCTCGTGGATTGTATTTTTATGCAAATAAAGTTTTGTTAAACACGCTCCCTGTACATGCAATGAACAATATTCCCTCTCATCAAAGACCAAAGTATGAAATTTCAACACAGAAAGAAATGCTGCTTGCTAAGTGTTTCAAATCTGTATGCGGTCACATATAACTTCACAACATGCAGGGAGCACACACATCAAATCCACACAATGGGATCTGTGCCTCTTTATTATTAAAACAACATTTGGGTATGTCACTGAGCTGCATGGCCAACATTGGACAGAAAAAGCAAGTGGAGAGATTCAAAGGTATTCTCAGCAATACATTTTGGTAAATGACAAAGTTGTGCCTATGTAGACAACGTGTTACTTGACTTCACTGCATGAAAGGTCCGAGTTAAAAAGCAGCAAACACGAATTTTTCTCATGAGCATAAAGTGTTGAACTTGCTGTTAAAATACCATTGTAAAACAGTAATTCATTGTACTGTGTATCCTATACAATAGATTTATATCTTCCATTGCAAAATGATTTGTATTCATATCTGATTCTTAGTAAATTATCACCTTGAAGGAAGGATGAGGCTTTGCTAGCCAGGAGGCAGCAGTCCTTATAGAAGAACCCCAAACACAGTTCCGATTTTGGTACAGAGAGTGAAGTCAGACCCAGCTGCAGATATCTACAAAGCTGGTTATTTGGATCTTTTATTATTACTTTGCCTTGCAGCACTGCACCCTGAGACCTTCGCTGAGACCACGAATTCTCAGGAGCAAAGCCTGAAGACTACCTGAACACATAGAAAAGGAGTGGCACCAAGATGAGAAATGATCTGAAGAAAGAAGATGGACAGCTGAAGGGAAGAGAAGAGCATTATCCCAATTCAACAAATGCAGACCTGAGGTACAGGCAGACTCCAGCTTCTCAAGAGTGGCAGCACACAAACGTGAATTGTATCTCAAGTCTGTGACAAACAATTTAACATCCAGACTGACTCTTTCTTAAAGTGAAATCAAGAAGTATCAATCTCAGAATAGCACTAGCAGAACAGTGACAAATTTTCTGGATGACAATGACTGATAATTGCTCCTGACATTTGTCATAGGCTGCCAGAAGTCTTCCAGCTACAGTTCTACTCAGCATCACAGCAGCGCGGTGCACCTTTGAAAAAAATCAGATACTCCTGATTGTAATTTCTGTCAAACACGCAGCAGAATTTGCAAATTTCCATCACAGTTATCACTTCTGGCAAATCCCTACCCTCAAAGTTCAACCAAAAGCATGGAAGATGTGGGAAACGAATAATTAAATCATCTTAAAGTGACCCCTCCCGAACTGCTGGATCCCAGCACATGCTCTGGGTATTGCCTATCAGTTGTGGTTAGACATCTCAATATCAAGGGCTGGTACCTTTGAGATTTTTCACATTAATTTAAAAGAAAGGGGAAAAATGATGATTTCAAGAGAACAGTATCATTCATCACCCTGCTCTTGAGATGGATGACCACTAAGATACGTGAGTGTGTATCACAGCATCATTCCTACATCCTGACTTCCTGAATCTCCAAATTTCAAAATTAGCAAACACATGTTGGTACAGAGCAAGATATCACTGATGAACCAAGTAGCTGATATCAAAATTTTGTTTCTATCAGAGTGCTTATTCTGTAATTTGGCGAAGAAATACAAAACTGTCAGTCCGGAGCTATAACATACCTCAGACTTCAAATGTCCATCTCCTTCCTTAGTACAGCCCCAGGACACCCTAAGCTCCCTCAGCCTTCTTCCCCAGCAGATCTACTTACTTGTGTCTCTTATCTCTCCCCCACCTTCTCTTTTTTTTTTTTTGCTAATGAATAGTACAGCTTTGGGGGGGTGGGAGTGTGCTGCTGCCTCTTTCTGTGAACACCTGTGGTCAGCAGCAGTAGCAGTCTGTGAACAATGACATTTGCTTGTGAAGCTGTGAAGACATGATTACGTACCACAGTTTGAGATTTCATTGTGCGTCCTTTATGGAGCACACTGGGTTAGATGCCTGCTCCATATTAAAGCCTGCATCCTTCTATCCTTAAGGCCATCCAAAAGAGCTGAAAAGTTCAGTGCAAGAGTCTCCCCTCCCTTTCCATTGTGCTGCTGGGGAAAATGCAGAGAGGAACAGCCAGATGTGCCAGGTGGTAGAAGCAGTGCTAGAAGCAGCCAAGCAGGCCCCTGATACCAAAGAGAGCAAGGGACTAAAAGAAGACTGCCTACGATCATATTACAGAATCACAGAATCACAGAATAGTAGGGGTTGGAAGGGACCTCTGTGGGTCATCTGGTCCAGCCCCTCTGCCGGAGCAGGGTCACCTACAGCAGGCTGCACAGGACCTTGTCCAGGCAGGGCTTGAATATCTCTAGAGAAGGAGACTCCACAACCTCCCTGGGCAGCCTGTTCCAGGGCTCTGTCATCTTCAGAGGGAAGAAGTTCTTCCTCACGTTCAGACGGAACTTCCTGTGCCTCAGTTTGTGCCCGTTGCCCCTTGTTCTGTCGCTGGGCATCACTGAAAAGAGTCTGGCCCTGTCCTCTTGACACCCACTCTTAAGACACGTATAAGCATTTAGAAGGTCCCCTCTCAGCCTTCTCTTCTTCAGGCTAAGCAAGCCCAGCTCCCTCAGCCTTTCCTCACAGGAGAGATGCTCCAGTCCCCTCATCATCCTCATAGCCCTCCTCTGGACTCTCTCCAGTAGTTCCTTGTCTTTCTTGAACTGGGGAGCCCAGAACTGGACACAGCACTCCAGATGAGGCCTCACCAGGGCAGAGCAGAGGGGGAGAAGAACCTCCCTTGACCTGCTGGCCACATTCTTCTAAATGCACCCCAGCATGTTTGCTCATCCCCAATGACACTGTGCAGCCTATGCTATGTGGCTTATCTTAAATACTGGAGCAAAGTTTTCTAACGCTGTCTCCCGTACCACTATATATAATATGCCTACACACACACACACACACACACACACACACACACACATCAGGGAGAGCTCCATACACTGCCTGGAGATTGAAGTTATCCCTACCCACCAGAGTGCGGTAGAATCATAGAATCCTAGAATAGTTTGGGTTGGAAGGGATCTTTAAGGGTGATCTATTCCAAACATCCTGCAATGAGCAGGGACATCTTCAACTACACCAAGTTGCTCAGAGTCCAATCCAACCTGGCCTTGAATATTTCCACGGATGGGGTGCCTACCATCTCTCTGGGCAACACATTCCAGTGTTTCACCACCCTGACTGTAAAAAATTTCTTCCTTATATCCAGACTAAATCTACCCTCTGTTAGTTTAAACCCATTACCCCTTGTCCTATCACAACAGGCCCTGCTAAAATCCCTGTCCCCATCTTTCCCATAAGCCCCCTTTAAATAGTGAAAGGCCGCAATAAGCTCACCCCAGAGCCTTCTCTTCTCCAGGTGAAAGTACTGGTACTAAAGAAAACCTACAGAAAAGTAGCAGGGAGACTTCCCAGCCAAAAGCAGCTGCTGATTCAGCAAAGCAGGGACCTTTACACATTCAGAGCACCTTCCATGGTTTCCATGCTGTACAGTCATCCCTTTCCCCCAGCTGATCTCCTTTCTTCTCGCCTGCTCAATCGTTTAGCTGTACTTGCACCCTCACCTCAAACTTCAACATCCTTTACTCCTTTTTCTTCCTGTTCAGCTGATTCCTTTTAGCTCCACTCTTCACCCACCCAAAAAAGCAGAGATGCCACCTTTAATTAAAAACAAAAACACACACCATTCCCTCAGGCACTGAGCCTGCACAGATTATTATGTACATGCACACAACCTCCAATATGTCAGACTGGAGATGACAAGGCTGGACAGACGCAGGGGACGCGGCACCCTGCCTACAAACCTTGAGACTAACACAGCATTTAGTGCTGCCTTACAGCTGGTCTACTTGTGCTCTTTATACCTCGTCTCCCTTTTGTCTGCTTACTCTGTTAGGATGGCAAACTCCTGGTGTGGCGTCTTTCCACAACCCTCTATCGTACAGCTCCTGTGACAGCAGGAGCCCTTTCCTAACCAGAGGAAGCACTCTTCTTAGAAGTAATAAGATTAAAGCAAATTCCCAATATTCAAAACCTCAAAGGCCCCAAAATTCTGAGACTGAGTTAACATGGCAAATTGTTCTGCAAAATAATAATGTGTATTACTACTGTCAGGTTTAGCAACTCTAAGATGTGGCTGGGCTGGGTTTCCAAGTTCTCTGCTACAAACAAGGAGGAGACCTAACCACCCTCCTTCTTGCTAAACCAGAGCAGATCTCTTACATGGATCTACCTTTCGATGAGAAGGTTAGGAGCAGCCAAAGAGCAGTTAGGCAGTACTATAAAATGCTGATTTTCTGGGAACGCTGAATTCAAATGCACCGAGGTGTCCAGCTCCGTCTTCAGCCAAGCTGCCCCGTGTTTCCGGACGCTCTCGCTGCACCATCCCAGCCTGCTGAGATCCGGGAAAGGAGCTCTGCCAAGCCCCCAGCGTCTGAACCTCATGACTCAGACCCCTCCCTTCACAGCCATGAGGCTGGCTCACACTCCTGGGCACTTCAGAACCTTTCTATTTTCTGCTTGCCTTCTAACTTCTTTATTTTCACACTGAAAATAAATGTTCACCTCCTGATTTGTGTGCTTAACCGTCTCCAGTTCAGACGCAAAGTGAAACAGACACATAAATAGGCAAGGCCCAGGTCTGCTACCAAAGGACCCATCACTTTTCATTACCCAGTTCTCAGTCTGCAGAAGTGCTATTTCACGCTCGTTCTGTACCAGACGAATAGGCAGCTGCATCACTCACAGCCTGCTTCCAGGCTCCCATCCCAGCTAATGCCAGCCTTCCCCTCACATCTCTCTCCTGTCATACATTCCTCTGCTGTCTGATTCCCACAGGCCCGCCCATGTGCCCTCCGAGCCCAACTTTCTGTGCTTTCAGGGAGGTATACTTTCTCACGGTTTCCCGCTCACTTGCCGCACACTTTCCCTTTTGCTGCTGTCCCTCACAAGGCCATAGCCCGCGCTCTCATCTCCTCCTCTCCTCATTTTTCCTCTCCCACAGCAACTAAGCAACCATAGTTCCTCTAATGAATAGCCTTGCTAGCACAATGCAAAATGCCGACCATTTTGCAGCCTTTTCTCATTCATCTGGTGGTTACCTTGTGAGGACATTTAAAACACCTTAGCTAGCATGAGACTCAGAATTAACACAACAGAATAAAAGAAAGATTTTTATCAAAGTATCTCAGTTTCATTGATGGCTGTTTAATGATAATTCACATTCAAAAGGTACTGCTTCTCATGTGGAGGGACACGTGCTCTTACCTCGATAGCCACAATATTATTTGAGAAATGAGAGATCCCCAAAGGAAAGACAGCGATCTCAAAAAGCCCGCAGGAGGGATCTGAAGAAAGTGGCGGGCAGTTGCACAGGTCTGAAAACACAATCAGTCCCATCAACTGAACTGATGCTTTTGCCATTGCTCTCTGTGTCCAGCAACGGAACCCGGACGGTCCAGGGACCGCTTCCGACACCCACCCATGATGTGCCCGAGGGAGCGTCGTGCCCATCGGCTAGAGAAACCACCTTTCCTCCCCCTTCTTCTGGGGAGGGATGAGGATAACAAAGGGTACCACTGGACATAGAATCACAGAATCACAGAATCACAGAATGGTAGGGGTTGGAAGGGACCTCTGTGGGTCATCTAGTCCAACCCCCCTGCCGAAGCAGGGTCACCTACAGCAGGCTGCACAGGACCTTGTCCAGGCGGGTCTTGAATATCTCCAGAGAAGGAGACTCCACAACCTCCCTGGGCAGCCTGTTCCAGTGCTCCGTCACCCTCAGAGGGAAGAAGTTCTTCCTCATGTTCAGATGGAACTTCCTATGCTTCAGTTTGTGCCCATTGCCCCTTGTCCTGTCGCTGGGCACCACTGAAAAGAGCTTGGCCCCATCCTCCTGACACCCACCCTTCAGATATTTGTAGGCATTTATAAGGTCCCCTCGCAGCCTTCTCTTCTTCAGGCTGAACAAGCCCAGTTTCCTCAACCTCTCCTCGTAGGGGAGATGCTCCAGTCCCCTCCGAGGAGAGGTTGAGGGAACTGGGCTTGTTCAGCCTGAAGAAGAGGCTGAACATCTCAAACTGTAGCAGACACCTGTGTTTAGACAACACAGTCCCCTCCTGGGAGACACAAGCACGGCTTCCGTGCTGTCACCGTACCTCCAGGGACAGCGCAGACAGCCCCTCAGCTGCGACCGGACAGTGCTTCGCATCTCTGAACACCGACCGCAGTTTGTCCTCTTAGCCACATTTGATGAACTGGGCATGACATTTGCACTGAACAACACTGCAATTTCCTTACAGTTTTGCGGGATGCTCACCTTAAAGGGAAACGCAGTTTAACATGTATAGAATGGCTCTTCAACTCGATTTGTCTCAGATTCTATTTTATCAAGAGCATGATTGTAATGCCTGGAATGAGGAAAAAGAAAAACTTGCACATGTTCCTAAAATATTACAGATTGAGCTCTGATGTACAGGATATATTGTATATAATAGGTAAGATGCATATTTAATACACATTGGTGTAACCACGATGATTTAAACAACTGGAAGGTAAGTAAAGCTGAAAGCCTTAATGAAAAATATATTATGAGATAAAGACAGGCACCATAAATTGGTTTAGAATTCAGCTGGGAAGATCCACAGTATTACGGGGCGTAATTTGAACTGTCTTCTAGTGAACAGACAGTAGTAGCACTTTTCAGGTTTACAAAATGTAACAAAAAATATTTTTGGGAACTAATAAAACATAGGAGTCTGACAGCCCTGGGCTGAAGCTCTCCAAAGGAGAATCATCTTGATATCAAATAAGAAGGGCACAACTGCACAGTATAAAAAACCGCAGACTGCTAGATTCAGACAAACGATGGTAACACAGCAAAAAAAGCTTTCCTATGCTCTTGGTGGCCTCAGCTTTAGCCTGGAGGAAAAACTACTTTTCCTTTTCCTTCAGGGAAAACACTTTTAATTTTCTTGTTCATTCAGTTCTTGGCCTCTGACAAGGGAGTCAAAAGGGTGGCAGTTGCCTAAGTCACTTATTGATTTTCTTGGTTTATTTATGAATGCCAGACATGCAAGGGCCTGTCTTCAAAATTTAACACCTGGAATTTTACACCATTAAGTAAATGGCTAGGAAGATTAATTCCTTTCTACCTCTGCAACTTTCACATAACGAGCGAGCTGCCCTCGCAGAAAGTTCATCAAACTTTGGCTTTCACAGAAAGCTCTCAAATTTAGGGGCCCTCCACTAACGCTGTACATGGAAGCTCCCCGTCTTCTCTACTTTAAGAAGGCTTTTCTTCTGCGGTCTCAGTCGATCTCCATTCTCCCACCAGTACACAGCAGGGAAAGCTCTGCATTAAGCTGAAATACACGCAATCAGGAAGAAGAGGGAAAAGTAAAAAGGCACAGTATGAGATCAACAAGATGGTCTTCAAGGGTAATCACATGTACAATATGTTGCAGTAATCCAACATAAGGTGGCAGAAACCATGAATCACTCTGACAAGGTCTTGATTTCAGAGAAATATGGCAAACACTTAAATGCAGACAGAAAAAAAGCACACTTGACCATAAATTCTGCAACGGGAGAGCTGAACGCATTGCCAAACTGCAAACTCTGTTAAAAATAAGAGGACAAACCCCCTTAATACTAGGAAACCCTGTTGTTGCTGCTGTTCCCCTCAAGATTCTTCCCTCATATTGCTCCCTTCATTAATTTTATTTTACCTCAAGGAAACCTTGGCTTTTTTCACTTTTTGATCCCCTACAGGCTAAACACCAGGAAAAAAAGAATCATACCACCTTGGCTGGGTGAGAGCGAGAGCACTGTTTCATCTGCCATGTAACTAGAACTGCCCAGCTCCTTTTCCCCATGAACCTTTTAAACCTGGTCAGACGGGGAGAAGCTCGGAACTTGCAACATCCCCACCAGAGAAAGGGATGTCACAGGTGAGCAAACCCGTAAATTCGCTGCTGATTCCCTGAACTGGTCCATCCAGTCCAAACAGTTCCTGGTGAAAGGTATATTACGGTGAGCATTCTAATGTTTTGAAATAGACTTGTTTTAAGGGAGGATGTTTTGCTTTAAGCTAATGTAGTTTTACAAAAAAAAAAAAAAAGCAAAATAAATTATGAAGATATTTTGCTTACAAATGTGAGAGCTTTTAAATTTAAAAACTAAAATCAATATCGAATCATCTAAAAACACAAAATACAAGAATCATAATATGTTAGTGAGGTTCTATATTCTTAGAATAGATTTCTCATTAAAAAATCAATATCTAATTTTGCTCTGAAATATAAGAAAAATGTACCATGCATTAAATCTCAAAGGAATTTACACACTTTTTACATATACACTATCAGAATCAATTCATATAACTCTGCAGTCTCCAACTCTGAGTGAATACAGTTCCTTTCCACGAGTATATTGAAAAACAGCTTTTCGGAGAAAACAAAGGAGAACAAAATACTCAATGAAATCTGCAGGAAATTAGAAGTATACACAACACAAAGTAATTTAAAAAAATACAAATAGATTTCTCAACAGTGATAAACAGTTTTTTTCCCAGAAATGTAGGTAGCTATATCTTGGTTTCATTTCTCTTAAGTTTATATTCTCCATAAAGCTTGGAGAGTAACTGAATAGTTACTGAATGTGTTTGAGAAAAATGCGATTCTTTCTGCAAAATACAAGACTTACAGTGACATATCCCATTGAAAAAGACTGAACAACACTTCAGTCTTATTCCAATTAACAGATGTGCTTCCAGTGACACTTGTTTCCAAGGCAGAGATTCACCAAAGGTAATCACACTCAGCACAGGCACAGGACCACAGCAGTACGATAGTTTGCTGGTCCATGGCAGCAACTTGTTCAACTGTGTCACCTGTCCCCATGATATGACTGCAGGTAAAATTATTCCCAATTTTCAGCTCCTGGTCAAATTCCACCAATGCACTCTGCATATTTCAAGCGGTGCTAAGCAACATAATGTTGCCATTAAAGTCCATAAAACAACTTGGATGTATTTCCATACAGCCTGGTTCCATATTCTTAGGCACAAGCACACATACATATACAAAATCTCTTCTAATTCTCATATGTAAAGTGCAAACCCATCACTCTGATACTTTGCAGGCAGCATCGAGGGCAAAAATCAATAGAGTTAAACTAGGATGATCTAGAGTTCTCTTAAATTCTGTTCCTTCTTCTCAACTGCCTAGCCTCGTGCACCGTGCACTCCATCAGCCAGCTGCCTTCCTGTTCTACATTTATAGCTAAAAACACATAGCCCGCAGAACATGTATAGCTGAAGTTTGTCCTGCAATGTCAAAATTTTTGCAATAAATAACATTAACAAGGAGACTTGCCACCTAGAGCAAGTAAAATACTTGTAGATTGTTCACGTCCTTTTACCACTCAAGCTTTCACACTATGTTTTCCTCTACATCTGCTCAATTTCATTTAATCACTACAAAACTCAGCCTCCTGATGTCAAATGTCAAAATGATTCTAAAGTCAATCCTGCAAATATGCAAAAGTGCAATGACTTTATTTTTAAATAATTTCATACAAAAGGCTAATTAAAAACCTAGGGAATAATGAATATTAATGAAAAATTATTACTTTCTTAGTACATGCAAGTGCTAAAGAAATCGTGTAAAGAAAAGATCCTAGAAAGCTCAGACAGCTACTACGTCTGATTTTGAGTAGGTCTTGACGCTTTTTCCAAGACCAATGGAATCGTCAAAAGCAAACAGTTATACTAACAAATCATGGCTCGAAACACAACTAAACATATTCAATCATCCAGGTCCAAAATGGCCTTTTGTTACATAAATTGCTCCATTGCCATTTCTCTCAAAAGTCCTATTACTAATAATTTGATCTGTAGAACACTTCCACGTGATTAATACACACTGATGCAAATAGCCCATAGTTAAATCTTTGGACTGTTTGTATAGTGTAGGACTGTAGGTTTGCTAAATATCTGGAAGAGAATGATGACGTATCAATATAAATATTACAAAATCCTAGTTTACTGGTAGGATTTTGAAGCCTTCACGGTACATTCAAAGACTTTAGAATTAATATATATTTCACAAAAATGTAGACAAAATCTTCACGAGCAGTGACTATGAAACTTGAATGCTTGCTAAGCTCATAGGCCAAACCAGGATTGTAAAAAAACGTAGTCTCTTTTATTAGACCTGCTAGTATAAGATGCAGACAGACTCTGGGTACCTAATTTCTTTGATCAGTTTGGAGTATGCAGTATCAGTAATCAAGAGAAACACTTGAGAAGACACTTTGCACTTAGGTCATTCAAGCATGTGAAGACTCCCATTAGCAATTCTCAGAACAAACAGAGCACTCTGTTTCTTGCTAGAAGAGTAGCAGACTTTTCCTCTGTAATATAATAGTACTTACAATAAAATAGCATGGTGGAGCTGCGTTGCATTCATGAGCAATGTCCTAATAAATTTCACATAATGAAGTTTAAAAAAACAACTCTCAATTAAGGACCTTAAAGTAAATAACTGTATTTTGATGCAAGGCATTTAAAAAAGCATTCTAACTAGAATTTGATGTTTATCTAAAGCCCAATATACAGAGAAAATTATTGTTTAGTTACACCACAGATCCTCAAAATTTGAAACAGTCAATTTTCTAGATCTACCACCGTCATCATTGAAAAGTGTAGCTCTATCTGCTAGGTTCATCCTGACCAAAAAGCACCTTTCCGGGCATACCTGACCTACAGTGACTCCAAGAGGTCTTAAGATAGGAAAGACTGACCAAAACATGAGGAGATTTCAAACACTAGCCATTTTTATTACAGATATCTGAAAAAAAAAAATAGACAGACACAATCCCCTATCTTCAATAGCATTAACAACGCTTATCATAAGCAAAGCACAAGAAGCCGTGACACTGGAAACAAGACACACCTGATGTGAACAAACTCAGAAACGAGTGCCAAAATAGATGTCCTAATTCAATCTAGAACTGTCTAGAAACAGCTACTCATCGTGCCGTGTCTCTTCATGCCTCTGAAGTGGCAAGAGTATGAATGGTTTGTGTGTCTCATTATTCTGAAAATTGCAATGAGCTTTTCCTGCCTCTGTAACTGTGCCAGAAAATATATTCGGAACACGGCTTCCTTGTTTAAAACTCTCTCTGGCCATAAGTATCTGATAGGCAATCAAATTTTGAGGATGATTACTTCAGTTATAAGTACAAAGAATTACAATGCTATCCTATCGCACTGTGCAAACTGTCTCACCTAAGTAACTGCTAAAGCAAACTGATAGTGGTATTCTTTTCTGCTGTTTGTTGTGAAAACAAAAAAATAACTCTGACTAACATTTACTGCCTAGATTCCAAAACCAGGCAACACCATAAACATTGCATAATATTTTACCAGATCTGTGAAGTATAAACAAAGGGATAAAACAATTGTAACTCTTGACAGATGCAGAGCTCTGACAAGCTATCTGCATCCTTACAGATCCAATATATGGATCTGACTGGGGTAAATTGCTCAGCCCTGATCAGGTGTAAGTCATTCCAGCAACTGTAAATTATATGCAAATATTTCCAAAAAGTAGAATGAAACCATTCTGTGTTTGTAACTGATTACAGAAGATTTTCTGATACGTTTTATCACCACTGGGAATTAGAGTCAAAACAGTAGGCACTCTAGCTTTTTCCCAAAAAATGTAACTATTAGTTAAAACTGGCAGGCCCAGGGGAGAAGACAAATGCAGCGGGCACCAGTGTGTAGAGTGAAGGAGAAGGTAAAATTGGAAATTATAACTGTCTCTAACTATTGGCAACCAAAAATAAAATTTCAATTTTGTCATTTTCCACTTTCAATAACGCCTGCATCCAAA
Organism: Opisthocomus hoazin; assembly: GCF_030867145.1. Lineage (NCBI taxonomy): Eukaryota > Metazoa > Chordata > Aves > Opisthocomiformes > Opisthocomidae > Opisthocomus > Opisthocomus hoazin. Next base: position 97,391,718 of record NC_134415.1, read on the forward strand.
ACAGCCTGAATACAAGGGCAGCAGTATTTTTAAATAGCCTTTTCTTAAGGTATGAAGTTCAAATCTTAAAAAGGCTTAGTAACTGCCCGATGAAGCAGGCACGCTGTATCTTTGTTAGTTACTTTCCTGTATCCAAGGATGCAAAAAAATCTTCACATCAGCCTTCAGAAATAAAAGGGCATTGACAAGACTGAGAATTTCAAGTCTCTCTTAATGTTGTTCTCCCTCTGCTATTTTCCAGAAAAACAAACAACGGGAGGGTACCCTCCCCCTCTAGAGATGAGGTCTCTTCTGCAAAATCCCTTTTAAAATCTGGGTTTATAACTACTCTGTACTTTGAGAAGTTCCTGCACAGAGATCATGTTCTTTCACCCAGTCTTTGTCTTCACCCTTCTGCAGGGCACAGATAATGCCCATGAATTTGTAGACTCACAGACTTCTCAGCCAGAAAGCATTAGTGCAATGTCAGACAAAGACAGGCATGAAGCTTTGGACGCTTCTTGTATCAAGTGGGAATCGTGGGAAGGCACATGCACAGAAATAATGCCCTGTGCATTTCAATAAAACCACTGAAACTGGGGCCAGAAGAGAGCTCTGGACGAAAGGTTGCACTTTCAGACCTTCCAAAATTTCAACATATGTCGGTCTGAAACCCATGTCTAGAACATGGTAGGGATGTTTATTACTGCCTGTCATCCTCTACCACCTCCCGCTCTTCTATAGCTTTTGAGCAAATTTCTATGAATCTGCTACTGTTTGCTGACAGTCTTCTGGTCCTGCCTTGGCGGTGAGATGGCCTCCCAGTAGAACAGTCAACAACTCTCTCATAATTGCCTTACCACATAACTGTGTGCAGTTGTGAATGCATTTTGACTGTATATAGTAGTCTCCTTGGACTACTCAGCCCACCTTCCTGCTTAAAAATCACTATCAATTCTCTGGAATTCTCTGAAATTCCCTGAAAGTCATGGAGACGCTCCTTGCAATTCTAAGTTGATCACAGTTGTCTCCTTTGATCAGGACACATTTCTGGCCACACCTGCCCTCTCAGAGAGGTGAAACGTCGAAGCCTCCAATGCTGTTAAATTCTTTCTGATGTTTGCATTGGCCAAAAGGCAACAGCAGTTTCTTCTCTGTTCAATTCTCCCTCTTCCTCTCTGAGTGAGGGCCTTGGACAGTGAAGAGAAAGGGGCTGGAAGCAGTGATCATAAGCAATCCTTCCCCTGAATTATTCAGACTGATCTGAGAACACATTAGATACTGGGCTCCCTCTTAAGCTTTAAAACATTCAGCAATGGGACCGAAGTCCTGCACGAGGAGAGGAATAATCCCACACACCAGTATATGCTGGGGGCCAACCAGTTGGAAAGAAGCTCTGCAGAGAAGCAACTGAGGATTCCTGGTCAACACCAAGTTGAGCATGAGCCAGCAATGTGCTCTTGCAGGAAAGAAGGCCACCACCATCCTGGGCTGCATTGGAAAAGCACTGTCAGAAGATCAAGAGAAGTGATCTTCTCTTCTTGAGGTGGATTGAGAACTGGCTGAATGGCAGAACTCAGAGGGTTGTCATCAGCAGCGCTGAGTCTAGTTGGAGGCCGGTAACTAGTGGTGTCCCCCAGGAGTCAGTACTGGGCCCAGTCTTGTTCAACTTCTTCATCAGTGACCTGAATGAAGAGTTAGAATATACCCTCAGCAAGTTTGCTGATGACACCAAAATAGGAGGAGCGGTAGATACACCAGAAGGCTGTGCTGCCATTCAGCGTGACCTGGACAGGCTGCAAAGTTGGGCAGAGAGGAACCTGATGAGGTTCAACAAGGGCAAGTGCAGGGTCCTGCACCTGGGGAGGAACAACCCCATGCATCAGTACAAGCTTGGGGCGGACCTGCTGGAGAGCAGCTCTGTGAAGAGGGATCTGGGTGTCCTGGTGGACAACAGGTTGATCATGAGCCAGCAGTGTGCCCTGGCTGCCAGGAAGGCCAATGGCATCCTGGGGTGCATTAAGAGGAGTGTGGCCAGTAGGTCAAGGGAGGTTCTCCTTCCCCTCTACACTGCCCTAGTGAGGCCCCATCTGGAGTACTGTGTCCAGTTCTGGGCTCCCTAGTTCAAGAAAGATGAGGAGCTGCTGGAGAGAGTCCAGCGGAGGGCTACGAGGATGATGAGGGGACTGGAGCATCTCTCCCATGACGAAAGGCTGAGGGAGCTGAGCTTGTTTAGCCTGAAGAAGAGAAGGCTGAGAGGGGACCTAATAAATGTTTCTAAATATCTCAAGGGTGGGTGTCAAGAGAATGGGGACAAACTCTTTTCAGTGATGCCCAGCGACAGGACAAGGGGCAACGGGCACAAACTGAAGCATAGGAAGTTCCGTCTGAACATGAGGAAGAACTTCTTCCCTCAGAGGGTGATGGAGCACTGGAACAGGCTGCCCAGGGAGGTTGTGGAGTCTCCTTCTCTGGAGACATTCAAGCCCTGCCTGGACAAGCAGCCTGCTGTAGGTGACCCTGCTTTGGCAGGGGGGTTGGACTAGATGACCCACAGAGATCCCTTCCAACCCCGAACATTCTGTGATTCTGTGACTCTCTGTCTCAGCACTGTTGAAGCCACATCTGGATGCTAAGTCTAGTTCTGGACTCCTCAGTAGAAGCAAGACATGGACATACTAGAACAAGTGCAGCAAAGAGCCACAAAGCCAGTTAAGGGACTGGAGCACATCACCTGAGGAGAGGATGAGAGAGTGGGGACTGTTCAGCCGGGAGAAGAGAAGGCTCAGGGGGACATTAGCAATGTGTATAGATCCTCAGTGGGGAGGAGTAAAGACAGAGCTGAACTCTGTTCAAGGTGCCCAGTGACAGGACCAGAGGCAATGGACGCAACTGAAACACAGCAGGTGCCATCCGAACGTCAGGAAACACTTTTTACTGTGAGGGTGGCTGAACACTGGAAAAGGTTGTCCAGAGAGGTTGTGGAGTCTCCATCCTTGGAGAGATTCAAAAGGGATCCGCACATGGTCCTGGGCTACTGGCTCTAGGTGGCCCTGCTCTGAGTGGGGGTTTGGACTAGGCAATCTCCAGAGTCCTGCCCACAAACACAGCCTGAACCGCAACCATTGTGTGATTCAGTGAAAATGCAGTCCTCCAGGAGCAAAATCGTTTCACCAGAGATTTGTACACTGAAGTGTCAGGATCAGAGCTGGCACTGCCAGGAAGCGGCACAAGGCAACTTTCGAACCGTCTGTCTGGGTGATTCTAGGGGCTTGGATCACCCATGCACACAATAACTGCTTCCTGCTCCATCACAGAGCCTGAAACATGGTGGTTCCAAACCCCTGCAAGTACCACAGAAGAAATAAAGGCTCTCACGCAGCAAAGGTGAGGGCATCCTCCATTCCTCCTGCTCCACTGCGCAGAAAGTGAGATTCATGGGACTATGGAAAGCATAAGCAAGACGGAGTCTGACTCAGGGGAGGGAGTCTTGCCATTGTTTATCTGTTTTATCCTTTAATTCCTTAGTGCCAAGTGCGCAACTGTTTCCCAGAACTCTCGACTCCTATTTCGTCTTCTCAGTGGGATTAAAGATAGGCTTTAGATCCTTTATCCTAAAGGTAGGATAAAGACAGACTTCCTCACAATGGCCCCTTGACTCTTGCTTTTATTTCTGCAAAGTGGCTCAGTTCCAACAGAAGGGATGAAGAATGATCCTACCTCTCCCTTCCCTAATGTTTATGGAAGGACAATTATCGTCAGGGGATTTATAGCATTCAGGCTAAGAAGGTCTTGGAACCCTATTTCCTTATTTCACCCTTAAGTACTGCACAAAATAAGGGTGGCAGCAGCTGCCACTGTGTTTTGAGCAGTATTCAATGTCTTCTGACAACGTTAGGTGTGGTCCAAGCGTCAGAAATGGAGAGGGAAACAAACTGTCTCCAGGAAACCGGTTAAGAGCACCTGCCTCCTGGCCAAGCTGTTAATCTTCAGAGTTACGCAGCTAGCAGTTCCAGCTGGAAGCTTCCAGGTGCACAGCGGAAATTATGTAGGGGTTATCTTGCGATCTCTGAAACAGAGATTCTCACCAAATGCAAGTGACCTCAGGATTTGGCAGCCCTGAAAATTGAGCAGCTCCAATATGCCTGTTGATGCTAGAGACCTGAATTCTACTAAAAACAAGTTTGTGCACCACATTATATGGTCAAAACCAAGTGTTAGGATCAACTTCTCCCTAATTATTAACTGCCACTCCCACAGCAAACCTTGAAATAACTCTCTTAAGATCTGCAAAGGTTTCGAGTACCTGGTAGCCCCTCTTCTGAAGCTACTTAATTAGTTACAAAACTACAAAGGACTTGCTATGTCTCTGAGTTAAGTTTCCTACTATTGCCACTACCTTGGCACACAATCTCTTCCACGGTCTTGTTCAATCCCATCAAAAGGGCACGAAGAGCCTTCATCCCCACTTAAACTTGCTCTAGAAAATGACTGCTACGGTAACTAGGAACCTTCTAATTTCTGGCCAAAATTTGCCTAAGGTTGATTTATAGCTGTTCCCCCCCCTTGATAAAGCTACTGTTCCACAAGGGGTGGAGAAAAGTACTTTGGCTGTCCCAGTGTATGGTCCTGTTGGGCTGTGTGAGGCCACCGCAGAGCACAACTGGAACTCAACTAGCTGTGCTCACAGCTGCTGTGGTTTGGACTTGGTACTTCACTAACCCAATATGCCACACAATTGCACATAAGCAAACTTCAGCTTAAGTACATTCATATAGATAGTTTTCTGATTTGTCTGAGACTGAAATTTGCTGTACGTCAGCTGGGGTCGTTTCACGTCAAGGCACCTTATACCCACAAACAATATAGTTGTCTCGGTGTCTGAATGTACGCTTGAAACTTTTAAACTATTTTTCCTTCAAAATGTTTCACACACACACACACACTTTTGCAAATGATGTTTTGTTTCTCTCTTCAGCTTCAGTGAAAACTTTCTCTCTCACCCTTCCTTGCACTTGCTTAGCCATGTCAGAGTCACCTGTAGGGCAACACCTGGACTTGAGGCTAGACACATCACCCACTGAACACAAACCTCTTCCCTTTCAGCTCCAAGAGTATCTACCATGTAAAACAGGAAAAATGCCTCCAATGTGACTGTGTCTGCAGAGGAGGTCACGGCATATTCTACCACTGTCACTGTCCTACACAGACGCTTATTCATACAGGAGCAGCAGAAGCTTGGGTCTGCAAGGCCAAGCTCCAGTTAAAAGAGTTGTTAGAGACCACAGTCTTCAGAGGCACCCACAAATCATGGCACAGTCAGTGTGAAACAGGGAAACAAGAGTGGACGAGTGAACAAGAGTTCAATTTACCATGGTAAAGCCCCCCTTTCTCAACAGACTGCTCTCCACGCTGCTGTCAAAGGTGTGGCAGGCAGGAAGGTGAAGCACCTCCCAACCACAGAGGAACAAAAAGGCAAAGCTCTGAAGCCCCAAGGCAAGATCATTCAGCTGAGAGGGAGGAGGACCTGCTTCCTACTCCCAGACCTCTCGGTGTTTTAAATTTCTCTGACTCTCTTAAAAAGTCTACATTAACAGCCCTGGGTAACCAGAAGCATGTAGTATGACAGCAAGACAGCTCCTCTGCAGGGAGAGCTCTTCTTACTGCATTTGACATTGAGTTAGGCTCCTGAGCCCATAAACCTTTCATTCTTCTCTGTACCGGGAGGCAAACTGTTTCCACTAAGTTATAACGTAACAGCACTTGTCTAGGACACAATTTCTTCAGGCTGGTAAGCGTGCTGGGCTTAGGTAACCACTGCGTAACCACCAGGCTATTACACCTAAGGTAGCTGGAAGCAGGAACACCGCCTGCCCCCGCCATGTTAAGAAAGTGGCCATTGCTGTGACAACAGCACTTTGAGTTCAGCACTGAGTACCAATACACATTACACCAGCCCTGTACTAGCGTCAGCGCTTTGAGATGAGAGGACTTAAGCATATGACTACGTAGTTCGTGACTCCGAAACGAGCTTAGGTATAAGGAGGCAGCAAGCAACGCAGCAGCCAAGGCACTCACATCCTCTGGTCCTATGTTCCCTGGTCACACAGGAACACCCAGCTTCTCAGGTGCACCACTACCGAAAGGTCTCATGGACAACACTCGAGGTGCCTCAGTTTCTATCTCGTGCCAGGCAAGCGTTGAAGTGCTTATGGGGATTTGAGTCTCCAGTGCCATACACCACACCAGGACCGCACATTCACGGATACGCTCTCAGGAGTGCCTAGTGACACCGCCCCTAGCACAGCGGGAATGCAAAACACGTCTTTGGATGTCAAGGCAATGGGCTAACTTTAAAGTGTTCCCTGTGCCAAGGTACACCTGTTCATAAAAAAAGCAAAAGGCGGAACCTAGCCCTAACTCCTCAACACATTGCTCCAAGGTATTCAGCAGGTCGTAGGGCAGCAGAAAGTTCCCCTTCCACAAACAAACGGTGGTTCGAAAGCTGATATTGGAAGGGTGAGGGGAGCACGAGGTCTCTGCCACTGACCAGGTATGCCTAGAAAAAGAAAGTCACTCTGGCCAGTATGGGCTGCATGTCTGTATCCTAAGGGTGTGACAAGCTCCGTTAGCCCCACACTGCTGAAGGAAACTCGGCGGGCTAACGAATTGACAGGTAGGGCAGGTTCCTGGCAAGAGACGAGCAAGTGGCTTCAAACTGACCATGCATTTCTGCCATTCTCCAGAGCAAGCAGAGAAAGCACTGCGTTGTCCACAGTCCTGCTCCCTGTCACGGCACCCTGCTCCCAGGCTGGCATGCTGCAGGACCTGCCGATCTCAGCAGGAACTGGCAGAGAGGGTTTACCAGGAGACTCTTAGGTCAGAGACAGAAACAGGGCTCAGGAGGACAGAGAGGTACAGACTCGCAGCAGAGGGACACAGCTTCCTCACCAACAACCCTAATCTATTCCACTTCTCCCGAAATCCATACAGTCTGCTCAGAGAGACACCTCAAATTCCCTTGGTTTCACAATGTTATGATCATCATGTGCAGAATACAGTAGTTTAACCAATAATTCTTCCTACAGTTTTCTGCCATGAGGAGTGCTGGAAAGGAAAATTACAAGTACTGTTTTAGAAACTTCTATTGCTACCAGAACATCCAGAACAGGAGAGAAATGGTGCACCCTTTTTAGCCCTTATGATTCATAAGACAGCACGTATCCGGCCTCTGATCAGCCCAGGACTGAAGGTAGCCTGGTTTGCAACACAGATCAGCTTCGCTTCCAGGGGAAACTGCAGCTTTGCACGTGGGCGTTACAGACGGAAACGCTTCCCCGCCAGGTGGTTTTAAATGAAAACTGGTGGCTGTTTCACTGAGGCCTTTGGATAACCAGAAAAACTTTTACTGAAGATGGATGGATGGTAGGGATGGTGAAGGGATGGTGATGGTGGGGAAGGAAGGGATGGTGACGATATACAACTTTTATAATATAGCTGTGTCATCTGGATAGCACCGTTGTACATCTGTAACAAACCTCTACAAAACTATGGAAGTAAAATCTTGTCTTATAAGGGTTACTCTCTGGAAAGATGTGCCGAACTCTTGTCCAAAAACACCTGGCATACAAAAAAGGCAAATGATCTCAGAAAATCTAGTGGCTCTCTGCATAATCCATACAAAACTAGTTGCTGTGACCTAATTTCTGAAAACCAGCTACATAGCTAAAGTAAGTACACAGGTTTGTAAGTTTCCCAATGTATTTTCTATTGATTTTTATTTTTTATTTTTATTGATTCTATTGAAAAGAAGGTTATCAGGAGTAGTCAGCATGGATTCACCAAGGGGAAATCATGCCTGACCAATCTGATAGCTTTCTACGATGACATGACTGGCTGGGTAGACGAAGGGAGAGCTGTGGATGTTATCTACCTTGACTTCAGCAAGGCTTTCGACACAGTCTCCCATGATATCCTCCTAGGGAAGCTGAGGAAGTGTGGGCTGGATGAGTGGTCGGTGAAGTGGATAGAGAACTGGCTGAATGGCAGAACTCAGAGGGTTGTCATCAGCGGCGCTGAGTCTAGTTGGAGGCTGGTGACAAGTGGTGTCCCTCAGGGGTCAGTACTGGGCCCAGTCTTGTTTAACTTCTTCATCAACGACCTGGATGAAGAGTTAGAATGTACCCTCAGCAAGTTTGCTGACGACACCAAACTGGGAGGTGTGGTAGATACACCAGAAGGCTGTGCTGCCATTCAGCGTGACCTGGATAGGCTGGAAAGCTGGGCAGAGAGGAACCTGATGAGGTTCAACAAGGGCAAGTGCAGGGTCCTGCACCTGGGGAGGAACAACCTCATGCACCAGTACAGGCTTGGGGTGGACCTGCTGGAGAGCAGCTCTGCGGAGAGGGACCTGGGTGTCCTGGTGGACGACAGGTTAACCATGAGCCAGCAGTGTGCCCTGGCTGCCAAGAAAGCCAATGGGATCCTGGGGTGCATCAAGAAGAGTGTGGCCAGCAGGACAAGGGAGGTTCTCCTTCCCCTCTACACTGCCCTGGTGAGGTCTCAGCTGGAGTACTGTGTCCAGTTCTGGGCTCCCCAGTTCAAGAAGGATGAAGAGCTACTGGAGAGAGTCCAGCGGAGGGCTACAAGGATGGTGAGGGGACTGGAGCATCTCCACTACGAGGAGAGGTTGAGGGAACTGGGCTTGTTCAGCCTGAAGAAGAGAAGGCTGCGAGGGGACCTTATAAATGCCTACAAATATCTGAAGGGTGGGTGTCAGGAGGATGGGGCCAAGCTCTTTTCAGTGGTGCCCAGTGACAGGACAAGGGGCAATGGGCACAAACTGAGGCACAGGAAGTTCCGTCTGAACATGAGGAGGAACTTCTTCTCTCTGAGCGTGACGGAGCACTGGAACAGGCTGCCCAGGGAGGTTGTGGAGTCTCCTTCTCTGGAGATATTCAAGACCCGCCTGGACAAGGTCCTGTGCAGCCTGCTGTAGGTAACCCTGCTTCGGCGGGGGGGTTGGACTAGATGACCCACAGAGGTCCCTTCCAACCCCTACTATTCTGTGATTCTGTGATTCTGTGATTTCTGGCTCTTTGTTTAAAGAAAAAAATCTACTCAAAATCAGTTTCTCAGTCCAATGGAGTGCCTAGACTGTTATTCTTCTGATTTGAATGAACTATTGTAAGGAAATAAACTTTTAACTTTGGGTATCACAAACCTTTGAAGACAATATAGAGTAATTTCAAGCTGAATTCACAAAGCACAATTTCTGACCTCTCCTAAAAATTGTCTTTAAAGTGTCCTAAATTCATCTAGTAAAACTGCTGAAGATTCCCATAATCTCACAGAAAAGGGAGTATCAGTCCAGAATTCAGAAACGCCAATGCAAAAGAAGAGCAGAATAAAGAAAAAAAGGGGGGCGGGGGGGGGGGGGGGAGGAGGAAAATTTATCCTCTACCCCACGTTAACAAGAACAGGGCTGAGATATCACCATCTCTACCAACAAAAGTTCATTCTTGCAGTGACTGTAAGATTTATAGTATTGCTCTACAACATCATCCCAGAACCAGTAATCTTCTTCGCGGAATAAAAGCTAAATATTTATAGGGAAGTAGCTGCGCTGGAGGACAAGGAATGGGAGAAGGATAAATGTAGCTTAGAGCCTTTGAGCTACTTCTTTATTTAATTTTCTTCTGACAAATCAAAACCAAGGAAGGATCCTTCCCTCACGTTTCCCCACATTGACTAATACCGTGCATTTTCACCAAACGTTCCTCGTTTCAGCCACCCCACCTCCCAGGTCAGCCACACCCCAAGCGCCACGAACACCAGCAGCAAACTGAACTCTTCGTCTCAGACCGGGATCCAACCACCACGCTCCCGGCCGGCTCCCGGGCAATGCGCAACGCGAGCAGCTGGGCCTCGGTACCCGCCGTTGCAACCACCTCTAGCAGCCCCTGGAAAAACTGAGAGCCGGGCACTGGTGGGAAGGGACAGAGCCAGCGACGCAGCGACAGGCTGTCCCAGCCTCACCGGGCACAGCCGAAGCCGGGAGCCTGCCGGGGTTTTGGTCTCTCCATCGGTCAGGGAATGCCACGGGGAAGAGCTGGCACCCGCATCGCTCGGGCGGGCATTTCCGATGCTGCCGAAAGAAACACCCAGACCAGGGAAGAAACACCCAGACCACGTCACCCCTTCCGAGCATCCCTTCCAAGCGCAGGTGTAGGCGACGGTGAGGTAAGGATAGCCTCCCCGGTGAGGTAAGGATACCCCTCCCGTGGCAGGGAGGGTCTGGGTAACGTCAGAGCTTTGCACGTATTCCAGGCACCGCTCCCCCCACCCCCCCAGAGCGAACAGGCCTGACGGGCAGCCCGGAGAGGAGAAACCCTGCTCCCCTCCCGCAGGCCACAGCTTCAGTCTGTTTATTCTCATCACTCGCAGCAGGGCAATGTGGCAACGCCGCGATTGAAGCCTCCTATCGATGGAGGCGGCTGGAAAACGTGGTCACATGCGCTGTTTGGCAAGGATGGGGTTGGGGGGGGGGGGGGGGTGGAAGAGAAAAGGTTCAAGAGAAGCTGTGGGGACCTGGCCCCCAAACATGACACCTCCCCGCCCCCCTCCCCGTGCCCCCGGCGGCGGGATAAACCCACCCCCCTACACACACGCCCCCCGCTCCGTCCCGCCCGCCCGCTCCCCCTCTGAGCAGGGCGATTAATTGCGTTTATTATTTCCTAATGACGGACAAGCTGGGGGTGGGGGGTGTCGGGGCGGAGGCCGAGCCGGGCGGGGGCAGCGCGGCGGCTCCCGCACGCCGGGAAACCCCACCCAGCTGCCCCTCCCGGCAGAGGCGGGGTTCTGGGGACCCCCAGAGGAATCCCACCTCGCCCCTCAATCCCACACACACACACACACACCCCCCCCCACGCCGGGGTTTCCGCCCGCCGCGGGGTCCCCCCGGGGGTGGAGGGCCGCCGTCCCGCCGGGCTCTGCCCCGGGAGGGGGAGGTGGAAGTTCTGGGTCGGGAGGAGAGCGGAGCGGGAAGGGGGGGTCCCCGCGGGGCGCAGCCGAACGGCCCCGGGCACCGGCCGGCTCCCGCCGTAGCAGCGGCCGCTCCCGCCCGCCGGGCGACCGGCGCATGAATGAGCTCCCCGAATGAATGAATGACTGGCGGCTGCTTACTTCAGCATGGCCTCTTCTTTCTCTTCCTCTTCTTTCTGCCGGTCCATCACTGCCATGATGATGTTCCTCTCCTCCTCTGTCAGGTGGCTCAGGTCGGGCAGCTCCTGCATCGGGGGGGGCACCGTGGGCGGGCGAGGGCCGCGGGGCCCCGCCGAAGAAGACATTTTCTTTCCGCCTCTCCCGTAGCACCTTCCACCCTCTCGCACGGCGGCCCCGGCCGGGCTCTCCTCCGGCCTCGTCACGGAGTAGTCCTCCGAGCGGCGGCAGCCGGCGGCAGCTCCCTGGCAGCGGCGGCGGAGGAGGCGGGGACCCAGCCTTTCATGGTTGCTCGCATCCACCCCGGCCCGGCTGCCGCTGCCGCCCGCTCCGCTTTGTCTCCGCGCCCTCAGGGAGCTGGGGGGCTGCCGCGCCGCCGCCCGCACCCCATCCTCCCGGCGCTGGCCGTGCGGGGCGGAGGGGGCGGTGGCGCGGAGGGCTCCCGGTGTCCGCCGGCGGGGGGAGGGGGGGGGCGGTGCGGGCCGGCCGGCAAGGGCGGGTGCTGCCGCCGCCGAGATGCTCCGCCGCCGGGAGGGAGGAGGAGGGATGGAGGGAGGGAGAGAGGGAGGGAGGGAAGGAGGGATGGGGGGGGTTCGGTGCCGTGAGGCGGAGCCCGGGGCGCGGCAGCGCTGCCGGCCCCTGCTCCCCCCTCCCGCCCGTCCCGGGGGCCGCCCGCGGGAGGGGGCAGCGGCCGGGCTGGCCCGAGGCGCCGGGGAAGCCCCGGGCTCCCGGTGCCGCCGCTCCCGCGGGACTGAGCCGTGCTCGGCCCCCGGGGCTCCGGCCCCAGCCGCAGCCCTGAGCCCGCGCTGTCACCCCCCGGCCGTCCCTCCCTTTGGGGTGCCGCGCCCTGAGCTCCCCTCGTCTGCCAGGCCTGGCTTTTTCACCGCTGTGACCCGCCCGGCCCGGCCGTGACACAGGCCACAGGGCCGGCTCTTCGGCGGCGGGGCAACACAACGCGTCGCCTCCGGGCAGAGCCAGCTTCCCCCGCCGTTTCTGATCCACCGGCTCCCAGCGATTTGGTTTCAGTGGGGAGCTGGTGGCGAACACGACAGCCCTTCTCCGCAGGAGACGGTGTGCGTGGAATCCACCGGCCAGAAACTCGCGCCTGTAGCCCTGGAAGGTCCCTTGCTCAAACGCGTGCCTGCCCGGGAATGAAACTGCTCAGGCCGCTTCGAAACGCCAAGCTGAAACAGAGAGAAAACTGCACTTTCAGACAAAGCGTGGACTACCGCTAACACACGCTGATGCTTCAGACCTCTCGGTCACGCTTCTGCCGAGGTCACAGCATGGAAACAGCTCTGGTTTCTAGAGAGATTGTCTGATGGGCACGAACCGAAGGAAAAAAATCTATGTTGGCAGTGTGCAACGCTTCTTGGTGCCAAACTTGCCGGGTCTGGAATAGGGAGAGGGACTAGCTTTCAGCCAGCCACACTGATGCCTCTCATGCAAATTCTGAGGGCTATGAACCTTCGTGACCCTTTGAATTTGAGAGGAATTACTGTGGCCATCTGCTTGCATCTTCCCCAAGAGATCTTCTGCAGGACACAATCTGATAACACAAATTAAAGAGAAAAAAGTAATATGCACTACTGCGGCTGCTGGAACTTTTGAGTGGCAATGTCCAAGTTCAGCTCAGAACGTGAAGTCTCTCAACTACTCCAGCACACGAAGGAAACCAAAACTTGAATGACCGACAGATGGCTCAGAAGAGATTAAAGTGGTGTTAATAAGCAAAGCGCTATGAAAGGCTGGTAAATATCATAATGTCACACTCAGTTAAAGACACAGACCCTCTGCTAACTCATGTTGCTGTTTGTCCCAGGGCCCGGCCGTGTTATTACTGCTAGACGTAATCCTAGCTAAGTACTAACAAATCAATAAAATCACTTCCCGCCATCTGCGACCAGCAGGGAAGATAGCCTTCGTGTTACAGCCTGATGCTGAAGAATTTATCCATTCATTACCAACAGGCTAAAGTCTGGCAGCCCCCTCAAAACTGAAGGAAGCAAGATTGAAAGGAACAAGATGATGAGAAGAAGGTGAGATGCCACCATACGATGAGCATCAGAAACAACTCAAACGCGGCTTGACTGGAATCGTAATACAAGACACGAGGATGATGCTGCTATAGGTATCCATAGGTAGTCCACAGTCCTTCGGATTATTCGGGCCTGCACGTGCCACATAAAAGGTGTGGCTCAAGTAACTGCCACAACTAATTCACTGGAGCAGTGGCCCTAGCATTCAAGAGTCACTGCGTTAAGGCCAACCTAAGCAAAATATTAAAGGTCTAAGACCGTAAGACCCAAGTGTCTCCACGATAACTTTATGAAGAAAATATCATATGAGGTTAAGTTATCCTACTTGCATTTCTGCTTATTAATTACTGACACAGTCACATGTACGTCTCTTCTGTATTATTTCATTAATTACTGTACGCTGGGTCAAGCACATGAATTCTTACTGCTGTGTGTGAAACAAAATGAATACAAGGAGTATGAGGGGACTTCACAGACAGTTTCTTACAACTTTAAAGGGAAAGCTGAATGCTTTTGCAGAGTAATGGTTAAAAAAAATGATGGAAGTTGGAGTGTGGATTGGCAGCAAGTCAATATTGGGAATAAAACTGTGTTACTGGAAAGCATAGAGTCATTTAGGTTGGCAGGGACCACTGGAGGTCATCTAGTCCAGCCCCCTGTTCAAGCAGGGTCAGCTAGAGCAGGTTGCTCAGGTCCATATGCAGATGGCTTTTGAGTATCTCCAAGGATGGAGACTCCACAGCCTCTCTGGGAAACCTGTGCCAGTGCTCAGTCACCCTCCCAGAGAAAGTGTTTCCCCACGTTCAGATGAGACCCCCTGTGTTTCAGCTTCTGCCTCTGGTCCCGTCACTGGGCACCACTGAAAACAGCCCAACTCAGTCTGCCTTACACGCTCCCATCAGATATTTATTCGCATTGATAAGATCCCTCTGAGCCTTCTGTTTCTACACTAAACAGTCCCAGCTCTCAGCCTTTCCTCATATGGCATGCTCCAATCCCTTAACCACCTTCATTGCCCTCCTCTTGACCTGCTCCAGTATGTCCATGACTTTCTGGAACTGGGGAGCCATGAACTAGACTTAGCACTCCAGATGTGGCTTCAACAGTGCCAAGCAGATGGGAAGGTTCACCTCTCTCAACCTTCTGGCAATGCTTTTCCTAATGCCTACAAAGTCTTAGGCACAACGAACGATTTTACACCTTTTTTGCACAAAGACAGTAGAATTCATTAGAGAGAAATACAGATTTTTTTACCTCTTTTTTCATAGGGCTACATGAAGAGGCTCAGCTCTTCTTGTAAGTGCTTCAAATCTTCAGTGGTCATTTTCTGACTTGCCCAAATTTGCTTTGTAAAGATGAAATATATGACATTGTTGTCCAACCAACAAGGCACGGACAGCCCAGTCTAGTTTAATGCTTTATATCCTGAATTGGAATGATACGTGAGAGCCTTGAGGAGAATTTCATTGCCTAGTTCGTAAGAAACCCCTGTGCTTGGGATGGGGGGGGGCAAAGTCTTGCCACTGGCAGGCTTCCTAGTAATTCCATTCTCTGAAGTCTTATCTAGGGAAGACTGCTGTGAGATTTAGAAATGGAATATCAATACAGCTGTTGTAATATATCAGGTAAATTACTTTCTTCAACTTGAGAAGCCAATCATTATAATGGAATCTGTGATCTTTTTTTCTCATTTTGTAATGGCAAGTATCCATGTACACTCCACGCATGACAGACGCGTATTTCTTAATGGTTCTAGACCTTCCTTCACTCTTAGGAACTTTCCTTCTCCCCCGTATTTTCCTTTCAGATTGTCCAAAGGCCATGTTCTACATTTCTCAGTTCCACTAATGCTCCCTTTTCAAGCTCTTTTCGCTAGCCTAGCTGTAAGCAGTCGTGATTGTTTTCTTGCTTGAGGCAAACTGAAAGAAGAAACTGGAAACA
This sequence comes from Opisthocomus hoazin, assembly GCF_030867145.1. Classification (NCBI taxonomy): domain Eukaryota; kingdom Metazoa; phylum Chordata; class Aves; order Opisthocomiformes; family Opisthocomidae; genus Opisthocomus; species Opisthocomus hoazin. The sequence continues at coordinate 97,406,897 of NC_134415.1, forward strand.
AACAATTCAGAGGGTTTTCCCGTAGGTTCCTTCCCTGGAAGAGCAGTGCTCTTTCTCAGACTCATGGGGGACTGGGGATACTGAAAGCTGTGGAGGCGTTTTCGGTCTGAGGGGGGTTGCTGTTTGAGGGACAGCCATGAAGAATGAGATACCCTGTAGCAACAAGGGCTCCAAGTAATTTCTCGCAATAGGTTAATAAAAGTGGGACACTGTGACATCTCTCTCGCTCAAGAAGTTGAAGGAATTTAAAAACTTCAAAGACAGACCAAATTCACAGTAAAATCTCTTTTATTAACATATCATGATTTTCAAAAGCAGTTCTTGTTTTGGTGTCTGACTCACAATTTTTCATTTCTTTAAGTTTGGTGGTACTGCAGTATTTTAAGAAAGAGAAGGTCACAGCTAGCTCTAGCATGAGAAGAAATGGAAACAGTCCTTTTCAAGGCAGACAAAAAGCACTGGCACAAAGGGAGTTTGTTTCAGGTAGGGATTTCAGGGCCTGTTCTGGACAAGATTTGTTGTTATGCATAATTTTATAATGAGTGCCTACATCCTGCAGTGATTAGTGTCTTTAAAATGCTCTCAGACAGAACTGTTGTTCTTCTCCTAAATATATTTTAAAAAAAAAGAAAAAGAGGAAAAAAAGAAACCAAACAACAAACTAGCAGTTCCATCAGCAGCAAACGTTACGGAGCCTGGTTTTGGATGACAGCTTTGGATTCTCTTGTGTCAAATAACGCAGCTGAGTTCACACTTCCACCTGTTCTTTAGTGGGTGCGCAAATCTGAGTCTCCTCTATCTGGCTGCTGATTTTCATAAAACCTGAAGGAGCTCAGTGTTTTTAGACCTCTCCCTTTTTGTCAGGCTTCTTTGAAATTGGTCAAGAGATTCAAACGTTATTTCTGGAGCGCTGACAGAAAAACAGTGCGGTTGCATAGCTTGGTTTTCTTAAAAAAAATAGACTAGAAACCCTGTCCCACCCCCATAGGTCTCTAATTATTCCCTTTGCTCTTCTCAGTTCCCTCCTGTTTAGCTGTGTATTTCTGGCATGGCAGTTTCCAGAAAATCATCCCATCCTTCAGGTGCAGCTTGCCAGAAATGCATAAACAGGAACTGTCACCTTCCTCCTCCATGACATGATGCTTCAGTATGTGCAGCTCCAAATCATACACTTTGAGGTGAAAGAGTGCATTTGCAAACTCCTATCTGATTTGAATCTATTATGAGCTGATTCTTATTTCAGTCTGACTACTTTCCAAATGTGTTTGTTAATAATTATTTTTTAACCCAGAAATACAAACAAGGTTTTAAGTACACCATCATTTTCCTAAGTACTGAGTTCAGTTTCCATTTTTTCTCCTTTAACAAGAAAAAAGTGAAAAACTGATGGAACTGACACCACCCTCCACCCCAAAAAGTCATCATCTACTTTTTGTTTATCATCTCCTGGACCTATTGTTTAAAGCTGATAGTGCAGGCAGATTCAACCCCATTCAGTTCAAGGGAACCTTGCCTAAGGCCATTGCACAGAACGACCCTGAGTCTGTAATATCTTTTTACATCTGTCAGAAAGGCTGAGAAGTGTTATGGCTCAGACAGAAGAAACTGAAGCCCAACACTCTTAGTCAGCAATCTGGCAGTTGGAAAAGCAGTGATTCAGTTCAAGCAGTGAAGTAACACAACGTTTTCCATAATTATGGACCATATCTTTTTGGAATAAGAATTTCATTGTTGCTCCAGTGGTTCTGCTGAACAATTCTAATATAATTAGTAAAGTAGCCTATAGATATAATGAATATATGTACTTTGCATTATAATATATAGAGAGGGTTTTTTTAAATCTACTTGCTGCCAGTTAAAGTATCTTACCATTATTTTTGCTCCAAAAGAAAATCTTTGATAAAGCCTTGAATGTTTTACATTATGACTGCAGCAGAGAACGCAGTAAGTGTAAGATCTAAACAATTTAAATCACCAAATGAACAAAGCGCTTCATACACTGAGGTCTAATGCTGTCCATGAAGCCCTCCAAGAACTGCCAGCAGCCCAGAAATACTCTTGTCAAGAGAATGCAAAAAACTCCTGGTGTTTTATCAAGCCTAATTGGCCGTAAACACCTGAATCCCCTAGACAGGCTGTAAAGCAGCAGCAGATAAGAGGGTTGCAGCGAGTGGAGGATGGTGTCATTCTCCAGAGCTGTTCCTACAGTGGAGGATGTGCTATTGCAAGTTCTGTCTTACAATCTATTGCAACCTCATCACAATCTCATGCATCTTTATTCATAAATCGCAAGATACTTTAAAAGTCAGTATTATTACTAAAACAGGCACAAGACTTTTGATGGAACAGTTTGCCTTAAGAAGTAGTGACACAAAGTTTGTAGGAGAAAATACCTTTAATTATCCAGTGGATATAATCAGAAAAGATGAACAAACTTTAAGGCACACAAGCCCTTTTAAGTTCAAAAAGCAACAGCAAAATTCAAGCTAAGCACAGCCTGGGAACAGTTGATTTGAACGTAACTTTATTATTTTAATCACCTAGACAACCTGAGAGAAAAGATTGCTTGAAACATGTGGACTAGTGAGGATATTTGTAAGAGGAGTGATGCATTTGTGGAAAAGAGAAGGAAACAGAAGGAAAGACAGACAGAAAGATAATTATTACCTGCGAAAGAGGAAGACAGCAGATGAGACGCAAGAACAACCAGATGTCATAAAACCAATATGTGTACTGAGCTAATGACTTTAAATGAAACATAGTTTCATCAAAATGAAATCATTCGTCAGATATGTGTCAGCACCTACTGCATTCTTTAACTGGAGAAAAAACATTTTGTTTCTGTGGTGTAGAATTTCTTCATTTTGATAATGTTATTTTGATTCATTTGATTTGAACTTTATATTATACTAAATTCTTGAAAGAGCAACTGCTGATGGAAAAAATGTGACATATATATTGTGTTTAAGAAGTTAAAGGCTTCAGTATAAAAGGCACAACTGTATTAAAGAGAAAGCGTGATAAACAAAGTTGTGGTAATCCCAGAACAGCACATTGGGGAATATTTTTTTTGCAGATAATTTGGATTTTTGCTGTTCCAATTTAGTACCCTAAAAAAAAAGAAAAAAAACTCACATCAGAGATAACCCTGTTCTCAGCTAGCTGTATGACCGTTGTAATTGCAAAAGCCGAGAAACAGATTGAAAAAGTGACATGACCCAAGTCATCAGGTGGGTTATTGGAAATGAGGAGAAAATAGTAAAGGGTCACATCCAATTCCCGTGGTCTAACTATTCATCTGCCTCCCACGTCTTAGGGTGCTCTTACAATCAAGTTATATAATCTAAGTAGTTATTTCCCTTGGTCTTGCCTTAGTTGCTGTACTTACTGAGTCACAGCAAGCACTGAGTGCTTGTAGTCCACCACAACCCAGAGTAAAACAGGTGAGCTTAAACAGGTGATTTAAAGTACTTGCTTCAATATGGATCCGGAAACCAGCTGTTTCCTTTTCCCTTTCAAAATGTTATGAACTTCATATTCTTACTCATGCATTAATTATCTCTCTTCTATATATACAATCCTCTTATTTGTTCTGAGTCTTTAGGTACACACATAAGTTTTTATGCATATGGAACGAAACTGTAAAGAGGGAGAAAATTCAGAACAATGGCACATAAATCAGTGTGTACCAGTCAAAATCTTAGCCCTGAATAATCTTGTTTCAACGTTCTAACAACACAATAGAACAGTTTATATAAAGTTCTATGTTTCCAAAATGAAAAACTTATGACGAAGTTTGAAGTAAATAATTCACTGATGCCTGCAGATTGTGTTCCTAAAATTACTTCTCAGTGGTCTCCAACAGTCATTTTTTTGCCAACGAATTATATTTTCAGATTATTTTGGAAGTCACCTTTAAAAGCTGAAACACTGAAGAAAAGATGAAACTCTACCTTGGTTTTTTCCCCCTTCTCAGGGTGAATGAGACTATGTACTAAAGTCCTGAAGGAGAGGTCTCAGGTCAATACCTGAGATTCAACTCGGAAAGTGATATCTATGTAAGTGTAGTTTTGTGTAAAAAAGAGAATTAGAATTATATCAGTTGAAACAATTTTTGTGGTCAAGGCATAGTTAGAGAGGAGAAGATTTTTACAAGTATAAAAATGTCCAGTTATAGTCAATATAGTTGCCCTCTGGGCTAAAGACATAATCAAAGTGCCAGAATAGAAGATAATCAGGATGAGGAAAATGGAGTGGAAATAATGGATTTGCAATGACAGAGGGAGCATTTGGGCTCATCCGAGTAGCAGAGAAACAGATGATGGAGCTCAGACGTTGGTATTAGTAGAGTGAGTAGCAGGCTTCAGAGTCAAAACACAACAGCATAAGCTCTGCCGCAGTTCTGAAAGGCAAGGAATTGGATCAAAAGCTACTGATGATGTGATTGAACAACTATCACTTACAGCTGTTTTTTTTCTGCCTTTCATCCTAATGGAAGAAATATAGCTAGTGGGATGCTGCAATACTGGTGTACAAAATGTAAAGGGATGAGAAAAGTATACTGTGTTACTGCTACAAGATAATTAAATGTTTAGTTATAGCTTCAGATCAAATTGAATTAACAAACTAACCACCTTAACCAGTAGCACAGAAGCTGGATTGAAATGCCAGACCCAGAGAGGAAGACTATAGAACGGGGTCAATACTACCAGCCTCCCAACCGGGAGCTGAGACAGGCTGAGTTAAGCTGTAAGAAGTTAGAGAGTTGGTAAGGACAGAAAGTATTGGGTCACTTCAGTTACCTCCATGTAGAAGAGGGAAACTTCACTCAGGGTCATAAACCGTAGATGAAATTGTCAATAATTCTTTCACGGATCAGCCAGCTAGCAACCCCGCAAGAGGAAATGCAGCCCTTGACAAGATAATGACAAAGATCTGTCTCAAAATTTCCTCTGGAAGCACAACTCTGTAACAATAATCATTACTCAGATCCAGCATCCATGACACAAAAAAAGCAATAGGCCAAAACCTTCACCACAGTTGTGCCATCAATTGGGCGACAGAGAATTAAGTTACATGTGGTGTAGAGGCTGAAGGACACCAGAGTGGAAGCACAACAGCATTACGTACTGTGTATGAGGACGGGCTTGGAAACTGGCAAAGGGAAGATGGAATGGCTGAGCCTGGTGTTTAGAATTAAGAAAGCATCATTTAAAAATCTGAAGTTGTGTTCAAACAAAATGAAAAGGATCATGAATTTGCGTAGATGAAATGTGAAAATATAATCAAACAAACAGACCAAAAAAGAATCGGAGGAGTAGCTTCCTAAAGGAACCAAAATTAGTACTAAATTCTTCTCTTAGCACATCAGGAGTGAAGTATCTGGCAAGCATTTTGTCACACTTGCTTAACTGGAGTAGAAAAGGAGCAGTTAAAGAGCACAAGACCATTGCAGACAAGATATTATTATAAATTATAAATTATTGGCATCCAGGTTCACTATAGAAAAGATGGGAGATTTCAACACAGGCATCTTTTTTTAAGGGGAACTCAGTGAACCATCTGTCTGAAAACTGAAGCAACTTTGGAAGGGATTATGACTCAAAGAAATGGAATGAAAAGTAACAAAAACAAATCACTAGGGCTAAGTGGTATTCACCTAAAAACTGGAAGAGGAAATATGTGAATTACTAGTAGCAATATGTATTCACACCTGATGATGACTACAATCTTGAAAAGAGAAAACATGGTTCTGCCTTGTAAACCTCTTGGAGCTGTCTGAAGCGGTCAACAAGTATGTGGTTCTCTGTGATCCTGTTGATATAGTTTACTGGGATTTTCAAAAGACCTTGCTGATATCCTTCAAGAGAGGATACTGAACAGCCATGGGAGAAGACGGAAAATTCTGTCTTAAATGCATAGAATCGTGTAATAATTTAGGTTTGAATGGACTTCTGGAGGTCATACAGTCCAACCTCTTGCTCAAAATAATGCCAGCTTACACCTTAGATAAGGTGGTTCAGTGTCATGAACAGTCAAGCTTTGAATCTCCTGAAGGATAAAAATTCCACAAGCTCTTTGAGTGTCTTGATGCAGTGTGAAGAAAGCCTTTCTTACTTCTAAGACAAATTTTCCTTGCAGCAACTCATGTTCATCGCCTCTTCTCCTTTCATTTTGAACCTACGAGAAGAGTCTACCTCTGTGTTCTCATCTTAAGAAGCCAAACAAAGCAATTAGATTTCCCTTTATACTGTTCTTCAAGCCGAACAAACACAACTAGAAGTAAAACACAATAAGAACTAATAGTCAAAATTCTCAGTAAAGGAAGAGGAGTTTGACAGAATTCTGTGCTGGGACCCACATGCTGTAGTATAGCCACAAATGATGGGGAAAAGGGGATGAGCAGTGAGATTTCAAAGTTTTCGGATGATATCAACATAATAAGGACAAGGGTTGAGTGTACAAATGCTGAAAGACCTTATGAGGCTTCATGACAGAGCAATAAAATTGGCTTCAAGACAGAGCAATAATACGTTTTGTGAAATGCTGTAGTGAAAAACAATCTTAGCTTCAAATATCAAATAGTGGACTGTGACCTGACCATTACCACTCAGAAGTGAGAAGACTTTGGGGTTAAGATAAATAGTTCCAAGAAAGCACCATCTCAGTGCTCAGCAGCAGTCAAAAAATAAATCAAATGCCAGGAACTATCAGGAAAGGAGGAAAAAACAAGACAGAAAACACAGTTACAACTCTGGATAAAGGCACATTTCTTATACTCTGAATATTACTTGCAGTTCTGTTTTCCTCATTTAGGAAAGGATACATTAGAGCTTAAAAGAGATTCAGAGAAGGACACATTTGATGATCAAATAGTACAGAATGGCTTCTAGACAATGAATGATTCCATGGGCTGGGGTTCTGCAAAAAAGGGTGATTTGTGGGGATGTGACAGATATCTATGAAATCATAAGCAGCATGACTGAAGCGGATAGAGATCAACTGTTCATTGTCCCTTCCAGGGACATGAGAAGTCATCAAATAAAGCTTGTGATGGTGGTTCCTCACACATCGGGTACCATACCTCTGGAAATCCTTGCAAAAGACATTGTGAATGGAAGAAGTTTATGTGAGTTCAGGAGGAGAAGTACTTGGAAGAATGATTCATGAAGAGCTACTAAATAAACAATCTATAAAAGACTCAGAAAATCCTCTAAGCTTGAAACAGTAAGAAGCTGGCAGAGTATTAGGGGAAACAATCATATATACTTACACGGTTCTCATTCTTCCCTAAATGTCAACTTATGATCACTGTTAGAGGCAAAACACTGGCTAGAAGGACCTTTGTTTTGAATCAGTATGGCAGTTCTTATGTTCTTACTATTTGGCTTTTTTCTGGGTTTTTTTTTCTTTTTAAATAATCATCCTGAAAATTAGGCCCGCATTTCATGGGCTACACAGTTGCCCAGCCTGTCTTGCTCGATTCCATTATTAGCTGAGATGCGCCTAGAGTCTGGCCCATATTATTGCTGTCCAAAATGAAGAAATACATATTTTATTACAAGAAAACAACTTTTACTCCAACCACAGAGTAAAACAAAACCAAGTGATGTGTTTTATAAGCACAGCCTGCTCCCTGTATACACTAGGAACAAAGTGATGTTCAATATCTCATTAAATGCAATGCTTAATATGTCTTCTGCACTGACAGAACGGAAACAAAACCTTTGTTAGATTGGAGATAGATGAGATTTCCTTACTTAAAAAAGCTCAAGCCAGTCCTGTAAAGGATGTTGGTTAAATTTTTTATAGTGACCTGACCCAAGCCAGGTGCTCTGAAGAAAACCCCAGAGAAATCTCCCAGCTGCTGCTGGTAGAAACTAACAAAATGAACGTCAGACTAAATAGCTAGTTAGACTTTGCAATGGAAGCAGGTTAAAAGGCATATATAGATCTTTGTCATTTAACCGGTGGTACTGTAGCAGGTAGGTAGGCTGATGAGAGACTTCTATTAGAGAAAAGCTTTGGTCAGCAAGGAGACAGCAAATACAAATTTTAGTTCTTTGGAAAGTATTGTTGCCGGCCTTCTCACCTTGTGTTAAGGAATCTATATTTTTTCCACTTTGATTTAAAAACCCACATTGTTTTCAATCTAGTGGCTGTACCACAAAGGAAAAATGAAGAAACCAGAAGTCAAAGCTATTAGACTTCAAAATAAAGTAACTTCTTTCTGAGGGCCAGTGATAGTTGTCAAAGCAAAGGTAAATCCACTTGTGTTGTGAGAGTTGACAGGATCAGCTGTCCTCGGAAAATTCTTCTGAGGCTCAGAGGCATTGCAAACCAGAAAAGTGTTTGTGATAATGGAGAGAGGCCCAAGGAAATCATAGAGATTCTAGTGAAGCTGTCTCAGTATTAATAACTACCCACCACCATAGCGTAGTTTATGTAGCTGTTCTGGAGCAAACGTGTAGAAGAGATGTAACGTATGGGCGTGGTGCATTGTACTTTACAGTCTGGTGTGCACCATTCTGGCTTAGGTTATAATTCACATTACTGCAATGTATTTGCCTTTCTGGGAAAGGCAGGCATTGCGTCTGCTGCAACTCTATCAGTTTAACTATAAGAGTTTCTTTGAAACACGTTTTTCATTCTATAGTACTGCATCCTAGCAAGGGGGGAGGGGGGGTTCTCCTTCGGTGTTTCTGTAGAGCAAACAGCTCCTATAGAGGTGCTGCTGCTCAAAAGATCTGCTTCTGTGTTTCTGTAGAGCCAACAGCCCCTGTAGAGGTGCTGCTGCTGAAAAGAGCGTCCCAGAGCATCCCCAGAGATGCAGCACACCAGCTGAATGCCTTCAGGCATAGTAGTGGTTTAGCTTACATGGTTCTTGCACAGCCTTGTGTCCTCAGAGCACCCTGCTAAGTCTGCTGACCTCCTGCAGGGTCATTATGGCCAAATCCTGGAAGTACAGGTTTAACCTGAAGTTCCATGAGAGTTCTAACCCCAGGAGTTGCAAGTGGCAATTTGCAGATCAGTAGCTTGGTGGATTTCTGGAAGCACCCACAGTTTCCTCAGAGCCACGGCGCTGGAACTGGGGGGATAGAGCCCCTGCATGCCACCCTTAGAACTAGCATGCTGGTGCTACTTTCTAGGCATGCTGTCTTTAGCTGATGTACTGGCTTGCAGATGGTGGGCCAAGTCATTCCTGGCCTAGATAGGGCTGCTTTGCTAGGAACAGTGGCACAAACCCTGGAGAGTTCAGCAGTAATGGCAGTCCCTGCCCTGCAACAGCTGCACTACAAGCCAAAGAAAGGATGAACGTTGTATTGCTGTACTAAGGTACAGTAAAGATCTCTGTCTAGACTTCCTAGCGCTTTTTCCTCAGAGTTCAGAAACATGCTTCATTCTGACTCGTCCCTCTGTTGGCACTCTTTGAAGTGAAATACCCTGGCATGCATCACGTCAGGCTCAGAGATCCTCTTATTTTGTTTAGACCCTAACTTCTGTCTCGTGTTCATCTTCTCAGACCTCAGAGGCTTACTTTACTTGACACTTAAGACTGACTGTCAGCACTGAGCACTGCCATTGAACCAAGGCTAGTGCCACATCTCTCACGAGCCATTCAGCAGTCAATTCCTTCCCCGAAGAGTGTGCCGGTTAAGCGTGAAGCCAGAGGGAACAGCTGGGTACCAGGAGAGGCAGCATATCAGGAAACAATGCTCAGGTATCTGTCAGCATGAGAGGTGATGTCTCAGCCACCAGCTGCTGCCAGTTTGGCAAAGGAGAATGTAAGGAGACACTTAAAAGGAGTTAATGAGGTAGGTTTGTGTGGCTGTTTGCAGAGTTTTTCCTTGGTGTGAAGGGCAGGAGGGAAGAGAGATCAAAGGTGGTGTTTTGTTTTATTTTGTTTTTAAATTTAATAGATAGAAACTGGCAAATCGATTGAATAGAAAAAATGAAAGGCTGAGTCCTACCACCGCTGTTTGGAAGACATAGACTGATATCTTTTGATGGATATCCAAGTGAAACGAAACATTATTGTTATGCCCCAGAATATTAAAAGGCTCAATTTGCATTAGTTTGTTTCCCAGGAAATCTTCCTGTATCTGAAAGATTCATGTAAGACAAAATATCAAGACAGCACACCTTTGGCTACAAGCTACTCTTGTAGCCAGCAGCTAAGAAGCCTCAGAGATTTCTTTTAGCCCTTATTCTATCCGATGGCATTCACAGAGCCTACGACCAGTGAACTGAATGACCTAGTGCAAAGATTTCCTCCCTTCCAAATACAGCTATTGGTAATAAGATATAAGTAGGGCTTGTTTGAGTAAATACCTGTGAATCTGTTCACTGGATGTTCTTAAACATAGATGTCTTCCAAGCTGTGAGTAAACAGATTGGAGGTACCAAAGGTGATGTAGTTAATCAGCCTGTATATTTTGAACTAGTTGGATAATCAGCCTCTACGTTTTCAAAACACAGGTCCTGTCTTTGAAAAAATGTTCAAAATGCAGAAGTCTTGCTATTTTGGTTTCGCAGACTTACACTCACCTGGAGACTGGGTAGAATAAGAGTGGAGAAGAGAGAAAATCACTGGACTGGGATGTGTGCAAAAGATCAGATTTGCACTCTTGCACAGTCTGTCAGTCATCCTCTGAGATCTCAGAGGAGGTGCAAGTCAAATATGATACTCCGTGAGGAGAAGCAGAGGTTCCTTTGTCAAGCCTCTTGTGTTCCATTGAAGTATTGGAGTATCAGACTTGCAAGAGTATGAGAAGAGGAGAAAAGATGGTAACTCAGTACAAGGGGACAAAATGTCTCATGTGATGGAACGGAAGGATGAGAAAGAGGTAGGGATGGAATAAAATACAGAAAAAGAGTAATTAACATGTCACTGTTTCTCATAGGTTTTCCGTCTTGCCTGATTTAAGTGGTTTTGGCAAGTGTTAAGTTGGTAAATATCAGTCCCTTTAGTATCTTAAGCATGGAGAAGCAGAGAAAAACATCTGAGAAGAGGCTTCAGGAGGTCACCTGGTCCATCCTCCCACCCAAAGTAGGATCAATTATTCATTTATGATCAATCATCATTGCTGGTAGACATTTGCCTACCCTGTTCCTCAGGACAGCTAAACCATTCCAGAGACTGGCTATCTTTACTCTTAGAAAGCTACTCCTAATGCCAGAACTAAGTCTGCTGCAATTTTAGCCCATTGTTTCCTGTTTTGTACACAGGGGACATTCTCATCCTCTTTGTAGTGGCCCTTAATGCATCTAAAGATTGCTATCACATCTTTTCTCACTACTGTCTTCTGCGGTGTTCCCATCCTGGCAATTTCAGACTCCTAGATAACAACCAAACTTTTAGAATGAAAATAGCTTTCTTGACTCCCTTCTTCTTTACTTCCTAAAAGTGTGTAAATTTTATTCCTAATGGTATTATGAGAGAAGTGGCTACAAAATTCTTTAGAATCACCTGAAAGGAAGGAACACAAAAATCATGGGTAAATGAAGCAGCTTACAACAACTGTACCTGTCCAGTTTCTGCCCATTTCTTAGAACATAGCTTCAGTGTCCTAATATCATGATGGCATTTAAGCATACTTTGATTTTGAGAAGTGGGTTCAGATTATGATTATAGGTCCTTTGTATTACAGTCTGATCTGTTCTGGTGGAACTAAGATGAATCTAATAGGACCTCATGGACATGTAACGATTTATCTGCACGGTCCATTTCAGAGTCTTTAGGTGTGCTAATTTACAACTGAAGTAGCTCCACTGAATTAAGTATCATATCAGTACAATGTTACAAGAATTACTATTATAACAAATCGTTATAACTTACTGTTATAACAGTTACCTACAAAAACAATGCATAAATAATTTTTTATACATAAACCAATGAATTTTTTTAAAAAAACAAATGGTAGAATCATGCCTTAGAGTAAAACATAACTAAAAACTACATAGTTATGAATTTCACTCAGAACTAGGAAAAACTAACATTCTGATGATATTTATTTCTCATTATGATTACAAATGCAGCTTATTAGACCAGGAGCCTGTCTTGCTGCTGAAGGTTACTGCTGTGCTGTAGCACCATAAACGCAAGGGTCAGCAATTGCTAGGCCATTCAATCTCTCTCCTCCATTTATACCCTTGAAAGCAAGAAAGAAAAAAGGTAAAAAGAGATTCTGTTTCTATTCTTGTTAAAGTTAATGCAACAGGATCCCACAGGCTGTAGGTGTTGCTAGGAAAGTACTGCACAAGCTGGTCTGCCTCTTTTACTGTACTAGCTCCCTGCCTTCTACCAGCTGAGAATGCCATGGAAACAGAAGTTGGGAAGCAAAAGCTGGTCAGGTTGGGGATCGCGGATTTAATTTTTTTTAGTACCTGTATCAAAGGAGACTTTCTTTGGAATGGCAGTGTGAAACATCCTGCCCCATTTCCACAGCAGTGACAGCATTCCCACGGGACAAAGACAAGACAGCATGACAGGGTCAGTGCTGGAGCTGTTTGACTTGGTATCTCCTAAGCAGTACTTAAAAAACTTAAAGTAATTAGAAAGGTGAGGCATGTGAATGCAAAAATATCTTTAAATGTAAGCAAATAAACTCAATTTACCTTACTCAAAAGTGGGGGACCCAGTGGTAGTTAATGAATAGTGTAAATCAGCAAGGGTGAACAGACAATGAAAAAAATGAAAAAAAAATTCGGTTTTAATAATGTTAGTTATATTTTAATGACTGATTTTTCTAATATGTTAGCAAATATCTTGCAAAATAGCATTTGACTTTCTAGTTGTCATGCCGTTATCACTTCTTGTCTATGTCAATAAAAGCCTGATCTTAACTGTTGCAAATAAAGGAAGTTATCACAGGAGTATCTCAGTCCAGTTCAAAGGCTATAGTCTGTAGGTCTGTAGCTCACAGTGCGGTTGCCATGACTCAAACATTTCTCCTTATCAGGTACTACCAACATGCACAATTTTAACCTTTAGCAGATGTGGGGCAACACATCTTGGTTTAGTTTGCAGGAAAGAATAATCAAACTAAACGGAAATGCTTTCGAAATTGCTGGCCTGGGCCCCAGAGAGCTTAGTCAGGGATTTCAGTGGAATTAACTTTGCATTGGCCTATGAATCCAGGTCTTCAAACATGTACACATTTGCTGTAGAATTGCTACAGCTCAGCTGACATCCGCTAACCTGTTGTGTTAGGAACTGCATGTGTGAGCTTACATTATATGTCGAACAGTTCTGTAACTTGCCACTATGGAGCCTTCCAAACATTAACCAGTTCCTAGTAATACCTTTTTGGGAAGCAAAACAAAACAAAAAAACCAGACCTAATGACATGAGGAGAATTCATACTAAACCCCTGCATTACAGCAAACTGCTGTCAGGAGAGATTGCATGCCTGACTTTGTACCAATTTCAACTTTCACAGACTGGCGAGGTTTTGTTGTGCCTGACATTGTCTTGATCCAGCAAAACTACTGTCATTCATGCTTCAATACGAAATGAAAGTATAAAGGTAGCCATTATCACTGAAATTGTTCAGTAGTATTTATAGATAAACATGCCACTAGTGACCAAGCAGATTACATTTAATTATAATAGTTGTGACAAGAAGTAAGAGCAAAATTAAGACTCAGATACCTTCTCTACCCAGTCTTAATTTAGCCTTCAGCACCTAGAGATACAGCTATTATGTCTGCTCTTTAATTTGGACAACACACTGAATGTTCACCAAAGGGGACCTGAAAAAGGAGTGCAACCTGCTTTGTTCAGCATCTTGCTTTGGATTTCAGGTGAGAAAAAACTGGGTCATGGATAGGATTTGACAGAAGACTACCAGTATCTTTTTTTCCAGTGTGAATGCTGAGTCATTTTGAGAGTATCCTGCATACTGAAGAATTAAACCTCAACCAGTTAAAGGTTGAATTAAGACATTTTTGTGGTTTACATCTCTAGTCCAGAAAGAAAATGGGTTAAAGCTTCCCAAACTGCAACCTCCCTTGAAAAGAATAGACGTTAAAGATGTCAAGAGCTGACTAAAATACCTGTTTATACAGCCAAAGACTAGAAAACTCAGAGACCAAGCGATTGCCTTGAAAATTGGGACCCGATGGCAGAATTATGAATGGACTAAAAATCTTGATTCGCAGGCCTTTGCTTTAGTTAGTAAAGTATATGCTATGGCAAAGAGGAACAAGAATGGGGCCACTTCATGAGAGAAGACGAGGAGCTGACCACAGTGCAGGTAGGCAGGAGCAATGACCACACTGACAAGGGCACAGTCCCACAGTATCCAAGCAAGGCAAACAGAGCAGGGTCGGTGACAGTAACAGGCTTAGCCAACAGTCCAGTTATCAGACACATGCAAAGTGACACGTTGGGTTCAAGGTCAATCCAGGAAGTCCAGCCAGCAAGTCAAGATCTTGAAGGAACAGAGCTGGACACAGACCTACCTGTAGTACATTTCAGGCAAGGACTAGGGCCTGAGCTTGAGTTTAAATAGAGCTAGTGAGCCAGAGGTGGAGGATTTATAGATAGAGGTCGTAGATGTTCTCAGGGCAATCAAAGCTAATTGATGCACTCAGCGAATACGCATTATACACTGTATTTCCAATTCCTAATGTCTATCAAGAGGAATCTTAAGCATTGCTATCATTACTGTTCTTGAGGTGACACAGTTTTTCATTAAATGTATGGACTACTTTGTTTTTACAATGTTTCGAGAGCTTCCTTAATACGTTTTTGTAATTATTTGTAATTTTAATTAATGTGATGCTATAGTTATAACATCATTCTTACAATATAAGTAGCAGCAAAGCAAATCTTTTGACAAGGTCACCTCCCAGACCAAAAGCATGTGCATTTCCTGAAAGGCAATTTGTATTGGGAGAAACAATAGAGGAAACCTATGAATGCTGGTGGCTCCTGACAGAGGTCTTACCTCATGACAAAATAGTCTAACCTTGGTGTTGGACAATTCTGTGACTGTGCCTGCACGTTGCAATGAGTTTTTTAGAAAAGCAAGAGATGTAGGTTATCTTGCTTGTGATTGTAACCAATGCTGGATTTCAGTAAGTGCATTTGAATAACCAAACACCAGCAGCTGTTGGGAATTTAAAAAAAAAAAAAAAAAAAAAAAGGCTAATCTGATAGGACCTGTCAGAGAGCGAGAGTCAGGGACAACGTAGCATTTTGCCTCTTCATGTGAGACGATTTCACACAGGCTGCTCTTCTTTCAGTCTTCTGATGTGCCAGCTGAAAGGGGTGAGGTTGTGACCTCTTCATTCTACTACCAGAGATGACTGACAGCAAGGGGCACACCAACCCATATAACAGCCCACCTTATACTGTCCTCTGGCATTCAGAGCCTTTTGTTACATTTTCAAATCTTTTATATGACTTCCCACTTCTCCTCAGAGCTTAATCTGTAAATCACATCTATGTATAGAATATTTTATTTTTTAAAGCAGAGGCTGGATAGAGAGTGCAGACATGATGGCACACTCACATTAACGTGTTTACTTTGAAAATTGCACTCAGTCCAGGAAATCTCATTGATTTCTGTATTTGGCTGTAGAGCCAAATCTTTAGCTGAACTATCACTTCCAGTAGAATTTTGTGTGCTTCTGACAGCTAAAGTTCAAACCTGCCTGAAAAGTTCCTAAAATTAGAAATTTACAGAGAGGTAATGAAAATTACTAGGGGGGGCAAATGCTTCTTTATAAGTGAAAATAACTGAAATTGCTTACAGTGAGGACAACTGTAATAGCAAGTATCAGATTAAGAAGTACTAGCTCTATCCTTTAAAGATTTCCTCTCCTAAATTATCAAAAAACGGCTGTTGATTAGGTGTTTTACTGCAAAGTATTCAAAGAAAGATGCCTCAAACGTGTTTAAATTTCATGGCGATTGAAAGCTTGCTATTTGGAAATTCAATTCCACAAGTTACGTTGAGTTAAGCACACAAACAAATGGCTTCCTGAAATTTTAGGTCAAATTTTAAATGTGTAGTGCACCACGAGCAATGAAGTTCATTGTTGCAAAGGATTATTTAGAGATCTGATGGAACTCGGAGCTATATGAATGTGTGAACTTCTAAGTGTAAGATACCAAATTAGTTCTGGTCAGGCAAACATTCCTTATCATATCATCATGCCCGTATGGGCAGATAGTTCTATGCCTTTCTATGAAGTTTATGAGACAAAATATCAGAGCTTCCACATTATTTGCTTTGTTAGTCATTCCTTTTTGATTTTTGTTCCAGTAAAGTATCATTGTTGTACTGATGCGTTTCAGATAATCAAATAAATAGCAAGCTAATAATCTACTTTGAAAGTTTTGTTTTATTTAGGCAAACCACTCCTCCTCATATTTTCTCCTGACAGCTAAAAGGTATTCTTTTAGCCCACTAAGAATGCAATTAAATATAGATGAAATAATAAGATGCTGATATCGATTAAGAAGACCCATATAATTTTAGAGTTTAGTCTTTGGTTATGGTATTACCATAAACCAAATCATTCTTTGGTATAGCAGCACATATGGCACATAATATCACCCACTGTTCTGAGGCGCCCTGTTAGACAACCATATGTGCTGACAGAAGTCTCTGGTTGTTCAGGGGCTTATTCAAGATTGACTGGCTGCTTTTTCTCGAAATGTCCTTGATTTACTGTTTTACATCTAAATTAGAATTTTTAAACTGTAAATATTCATGCTCGGTTTTAAAATGCTACAGCATGTATAATTTTGGCCTGAAATACTAAGCTTCGTTTCTACCAGACAAAAACAAGCAACTCCCTGATACTCAGGAGCTATGAAGAAAGGCTTATATTCTGATATTTCAGTCTAAGCACTATTAACTTCTTTGCCTCAATCTTCTTCCCACTTTACTCCCTACCAGTACACACCTCTAGATGTGACTTTCTTCATGGTTGTAGCACTACAGTCCTCATTTCACCTCATATCTTTTAGTATCCAGTTTACATACACACTTTGTGAGTTCTCTGTGGTTTGAAGAGTGGAAACATCCCATAGGAAATATATGTAAATAGCAGCAGTTATGGACCACAAATAATGAATCTTTTGTGAGTCAGCTTTGGCTGCTCTGAATAATAAAGTGCAGAAGATAGCTCATCACAATAAAAAGGATATTATAGGATATTTGCTTAAAAGAAAAGTTAAAACATGGGAATATATACTGAAAATAAGACTGGAAGAGTATTTTATAATGGCAATTTAGAGTGAGAGCAGTGCAGAATAAAATCGTAGAACATTTGCAATGAAATCTTTGATATACTGTCTTTAATGGGAATTAAAAGGCAGGAAGATACAAATTTCACTTAACACAAAAGTAGGTCATTTTAATTCTTTGACATAAGAATTCGTTTGCTAAAGGAACTGAGATCATTTAATGTAAGCTTCAGTAAAAAGTATGACTTAGCACCTCATGACATTCTGTTAAACAATTAGGACCACACAATACCTGTGAAGCGCATAATAGGTGGACTCAGAAATTATAGTCTGCAACATTGTCTGTCAATATGGAATCATCCCTGGGTAGTGTGTCTCTGATGGATTTCTTTATGACTAAATTTTACAGTATTCAACATTCTCCTCAGTGACCTAAAAGTAAATATAAAATCAGCATTAATAAAAGATGCAGATGACATGACGGTTGGCAGAGTGGTAACTAACAGTGAATATAGATAAGTGTGATTTGGGTCAGCTGGTAGCCTTGTCTATTCAAACTGTAATTTAATACAGCAAAATACAGCTATCTCTACAGAATACTGAATTCTAAACTGAAAAATAGTGAGTTTAGATAGATTGTGAAGTCACAACGGACAAGAATCTGAGTTCTCATTGTGATGCTATAGCACAAAGAGGCAGTGCAAACTGTGAATGTACAAACTGAAGTAGTGAATAGAAACAGGGAAATGTTTTTTTCTCTGCATGTGGCATTGGTGACAATGGTGTGCAGCCTCCAGGTATGGTACATACATCTTAAAACTGGTGATGAAAAATTAGAGGAAAGGGCGGGAAAGAACTGCAAATATATCATGAAAGACTTAAAAAGCTCGGTGCTTAGTCTTAGCAAAGAGGACATTAAGAAGTGGCTTGGATATGTTGTTTTTCAGAAAGAAAATACCAAGTTCTCCTTTCTAATAGAGAAAGAAATAATACCAGAGGAAGGCAAAAAAATAATAATAAAAAAAATATTTCTTTAATTCAGGCCTATCTTCCTTTCAGAAGGAAGTTTTAACCACCCAAATGTCTGAGTTCAAGGCAGGGATAAGTGAAATGTAACGATTTCTGAAAGTCAGAGTGTCAGGCTGAGTAATCTAGCACCCTTTATGATCCTAAACACCACCAATCTATGATACATAGATGAATTTGTTTTATCCCAGCTCCATTTTGTTGTTCCACAAATATATTTTATTGTGGTAGGTGTTAATCCCATTTCTTTCCAAAAAACACTGTCAGTTTCAAAAGGAAAAATTCTAATTAATATAGAAAATCTGCAAATATTAAGTGTAAATGTTTATATTTACATCACCCTGAGCTGAGTGGGCAGATGCTGAGATGTATGTGTAATGTCATGTATATGGATTGTTCAGGATAAATCGTGAAAAAAATTGCATTTATTCATAGGTGATAATAGAAGGGTTCTTGCACCTCTGTACATCTAAGTATACGGTGCATTTTGAAAGTTTTACGTGGAGTGTTGTTACCCCACCGAAGTTGTCACCCCCCCGCAAGGCTGCGCGGCCGGAGCCCGTTCAGCACCACGGCCAGCACCCGCCCGCTCCGCGGCCCCTTGGGCCCCCCCCCCCCCCCGCAGCAACCCCGTCCCCCCGCGGGCCGTGGCTGCTCCCAGCGCACACCGCTTACTCCGACCCCTCGGGGGACTGCTTTGGTTATCTTCTGCACGGGATCCAAAATAAGCACGGGCAAAGTGAGAAACTTGGTTTCTGAGGTTCCATCTAGAGGGACCTGGACAAGCTCGAGGAGTGGGCCCTTGTGAACCACATGAGGTTCAACAAGGCCAAGTGCAAGGTCCTGCACCTGGGTCGGGGCAACCCCCGCTATCAATACAGGCTGGGGGATGAAGGGATTGAGAGCAGCCCTGAGGAGAAGGACTTGGGGGTACTGATGGATGAAAAGCGTGACGTGAGCCACCAATGTCCACTCGCAGCCCAGAAGGCCAACCGTAACCTGGGCTGCATCAAGAGAAGCGTGGCCAGCAGGTCGAGGGAGGTGATTCTGCCCCTTCACTCCACTCTGGTGAGACCCCATCTGGAGTCCTGCATCCAGTTCTGGAGCCCCCAGCACAAGAAGGACATGGAGCTGTTGCAGCAGGTCCAAAGGAGGGCCACAAAGATGATCTGAGGGCTGGAGCACCCCTCCTGTGAGGAAAGGCTGAGAGAGTTGGAGTTGTTCAGCCTGGAGAAGAGAAGGCTGCAGGGAGACCTTGTAGCAGCCTTTCAGTACCTGAAGGGGCCTATAAGAAAGATGGGAAAAATATTTTCAGCAGGGCTTGTTGCGACAGGGCAAGGAGCAATGGCTTTAAACTAAGGGAGGGTAGATTTAGACTAGGTATAAGGAAGAAATTTTTTACCATGAGGGTGGTGAAACACTGGAACAGCTTGCCCAGAGAGGTAGTGGAGGCCCCATCCCTGGAAACATTCAAGGCCAGGTTGGACGGAGCTCTCAGTCACCTGCAGGCGGGTTGGACTGGATGACCTCTAAAGGTCCCTTCCAACCCAAAGCATTCTATGATTCTATGAGTCTATGATTAAAGATGCATAGATGTACCTTAAATGCAATCAAACTGCAAATGACAAGGTGAGAGTGAAAACCTTGTTCTGCTGGTAACCACCACTGACAGGATGCATTGCCCAGTCATGTGTGGTGGGATGGCCCCAGCCAGCAGCCAAGCACCCACAGAGCCATTTTCCCACTCTTCCCTCCTTTCCCCTCCCACAGCGGGAATGGGAAAAATATAAGAAGAACAAGAATGAGAAAACCCATGGATAAAAACAAAGACAAGGAAACCACCCACCAGTTACTGCAGTTGGCAAAATGTTTAGTTACTAATTTGGGTATTGGGAAACAAAGATGATAAACATTTAAACATTTAAACACTGAGGGAAGACACCTTTTCTCTCCCACTCTCTCCCACTCTCAGGTTCAACTTCACTCCAAACACCTCTCCTCCACGCTTCCCAATCTCCACTCCCCTTACTATCTCTGCAGGTTACACTCAGTCCCATCAGCAGGGCAACAGAGGGTACAGGAGGTTGGGGTCAGTGTGTAGTTATTTCTTTCTGTTGCTTTGTTATTTTTTTTTCCTCAACTGCCCCTTCCTTCTTACTGTTTCCTCTGCTCCTGTGTGGTCTCCTCCACAAGCCACAGTCCCTACAGGGAGGTACTTGCTGCTGTCCATGCTTATCCATGAACCGTAGTTCCCTCATGGAAGTATCTGCTCCAGTGTGGGTCCTCCACAGGCTAAAGTCCTTTCTAGAAGTACTTGCTTTGACATGAGCTTACCCACAAGCCACAGTCTCTTCAGGGAAGTACCTGCTCCACTGTGGGTCCTCCACAGACCACAGTTCTTTAGGGGCTGTAAGCAGCTCCACCACAGAATGCCTTCTGCTACTGTGGCCTTGTTTCCTCCGTTGTTCACTTGTTCTATCATCCTTGGTGTTTTCTGCCTTTTCCTAAATATGTCCTCACAGAAGCACCACGAATTCCTCCGATTTGCTTGGCTTTGGCATGCAGTGGATCCGTTGCGGACCTGATCTGAACTGGCTGTGTCCAGCACAGGGCTGTCAGTCAACCTGACCTCCTCCTACAGAGGCCACCCCTGCAGGCCCCCCACTACCAAAACCTTACCATTGATACCCTCCACAGAACATCATACTTAAGCTAAAGAACTTAGCTTGAGAAAAGTCAATATCATGGGCAGGGACTGAGTAATCTTTTTAGATGGCAGGAAATGCCCCCTAAGGACAAGAGAAAGGAGTATTATTTGGCTCACTGTGTCTGAGACTAAAACAAACCCATTCCTTTTATTTGCCTTTGTTCTACAAGGTCTCACAGACTCATTCCAGATTTAAAGCACCCAAAGTTAAAGGACAATGAGGCTAAATTTCATTTGTTGTCTTCTTTGCTTGATTGCCCCTGCTTTGTACATTGGATAATTACTTGCAGATGTGCAAAGAAAAAGTAGAATGCTACCTCGCTAATTTTCAAACACATAAAAAACTATAAAGACTCAAAGCATTTGGAAATGAGGTCTCTTTCACCACTGGCAAGGTAGACCTCTTAGGAGTATGGATATTCTTGATAACAGATGCGAGTACAGCATGTGGCAGTGAATCTCTGTTAGATCGATCTAACTAATTGTTGCAAGGAACATGAAGCACCACAAACTTTGAAACGTGCATCCAAGATCTGGAAGGAGTTTGTGTGGTAGGTACTAGAGTGCACAGAAGACCATGCCATTGAATCTTCACAGTTATTATTTGTGCTAGCTGGGTTAAGCTAGCATTGGCACAGTTGCAAATGCCAGATCCATAATTCCACTTTGTTTTTAGCCTCTTTTCATGTATCAGAGACTGTCTTGGCGCAGCTCTGTTTGCCATTCTGGATTCCTTTGACCTAATTTGCCTGGGATTGATGTCGGTGCAGCTCCATTAATTTCAGAGGCATAAATCCAGACTTATACCAACATAAATGTCAGACCCATATTTATAATTACTTCCATATATTCTTCATTATATTCATGGACAATAGTCTATTAACAAGTCAGTCAACTTCCTTCCAAACAAGCAGACTAATGAAAATAATTTATCAATATCCAGCTATTATTTTTTTCACAGACAAAATGAAATCACATCAAGCAGACCAAAAGCCTCAATACTTCTCGTGTCTTTAACGCGGGGGCAGGGGGAAGCAAGTCTTTTCTATTATGGTTCCAAAATTCTGCTTCTGGTCGATTTTATGATTTTAACAGGGTTTTGAAGTCTGCAGTGGCTGAATTAAACAGTAATTAACTATCATTTTAATATTCATAAATAGAATTTGTGTCATAGAGACCAAACTAATATGTCATTACAACAGGAGACTCCATCACTGTAGACTAGCTTTATTCTACCAAAAGCATACTACATGTTATATATAGATAGGTATAGGTTCTATTATAAGATTGAGATTGCACAGAATTTGGCCACTACACAGAAGATGCAGGAGTCAAATCACATGGCATCTCTTCGTGGTGCCTTATCATCCGATTCCGATCACTGCATCTTTATCTCTGGGTGAGTTTGTTGAGCCTAAACCAAAAGAACTAAATCTCAGTAGGACTAAATGCTTTTTGTAACAGCAATTTCTGTCACTTTTTCTTTCAGAGTACAAGGAATAAGCATGTAACAAGTCATCTCTGCCTAGATACTCATCTGCCAGATGTTCCTACAGAGTACTCTACAGAGTGCAGCTATTTGTTCTTATTTTCATAGTAGCAATTTGGTTTAGTTCAAAGATTGTTGGGGAGTGGACAGGTTGAGAAAAAATAAAATGAAGTAATGGCAGAACATTGAGTACCTCCATTAACACAAGAAGTCCTAAAACTCTGGAGCACCTTTTCAAAAATGTGCAGAGTTCAGTGTTTCTCAGCATTCTTTCTAAGAGACAAGATATGAAAATGCTGTGAGAAAGCAAACTTCGCCCTGGTTCTTGAAATATTCAAGTACAAAAATACACTGGTAGCACCCCTGAAAATGATGAAGTTACATTTCTAGTTTCTTCTCATCCCTCAGCTCCACTTTCATTCTCCTTTCTCATCCTCAAAAAAAGAGATGAGTTTTAAATAGACCTACCAAAGCTTTGGTGTTCCTGTCATGACTTTAATGAGTAAATAGCTAAACTGTCAATAAACAGAGACACAGCAGGGAAATTTTGATGACTGGCATAGCTTTTGTGGAAACATACCTCTATGCAAGAGTCAAATGGTTCATTCAAATGACGTCCATTGATTCTTTAGAAAATGAACGATTTGGCGAAAACATTACAAATAAGAAATTAACACTTTTATGATCTTAGTAACTTATTTTACTGTAATCTTAGTTATCACTAGACTTCCTAGATGAGGTGTTCAAATCTCCACTAACTGTTTCAGTAACATAGGCAGTTAAGAAGACCTCAGCTTCTCTTTCACTCAGAGCACCTGTTTGAGTGCCTTTCAATCTGGGCCTTACATGGTAGTCCTTATGGGATTTCACACCACCTGCTGTTGATGTCTTTGAGTAAAATTGACATGAATTAGCTTCAACCACAGCATCAAACTGAAGGAACACAACGATAATGAAAGGGGGGAAACTGGCAGCTGGAAGCTAATGAAATAAAACTGCACGGCTCTTAACTTGCCTAGTGTAAAAAGGCTCATTACAGCCTCAGTAGATTTTGGGGGGGTCTGAATCTTAATCTGCCTCTAAAATTAAGACAGCAGATTTACACTACTCTGTTTCTCATCTACACTGTTTCTCTTGACATTGCATTACTACCATGTTGTAAGGAAAGGGAAAGAACTATGAACAGCAGGAGTGAAGAAAGTCAAGAGGAGGTTTCTGAAGAGAGCACTTGTCCTTAACAAACCCTTGTCAGGTTGGAAGGTATCGTGGTGTATGCACAATGGAAGGTGCTGTGGGTAGCATTATACACAAAATTGGTCCACAGAGATTACTAGTTTCACTCACCTGAAAAGGATGGACTTGAGCTGATGAGAAAAGAACAAAGTAAAATTAAAAATTCCAGAATGTTCAGAAATTTCTGACGTAACGTCTAGCATTTTAGAAAATGTTAAAGTCTGGAACTGGAAAAATAGATTCCTCTAACATTTTTCTATGAATTAGCATAAGCAAGTTAAGTTTCATAAAAAAAGCAAGCACTACTCAAAACCACAAGCACTATTGCTGACCACGTTCTCCCAGCTGTCCCATGTGCACATCAGGCATAGAGGTCTGATCTAAAACTGATACCCTGAGCACTTTCCTGTTCACTCAGTTTTGTATCACAATTTCCCACGAAAAGTTATTGATTATTAGAAAGCAGAATTTGGTACAGGATTTTCTGCACTGCAATACAAAGTGTGTGCTCTTGTTGCTTTCTTATCTTTCCCATTAGTCATTCCTCTTTATTCCATGCTAGCTTGCTGTACAGTCTTTAAGGTTTTTTTCTAATGGCTTGTTCCAACTTTTCTATCATTTATCTTATTTCACCGCTCCCGTCCTTCTCCATTGTGTCCTTTCTCAAAATCTTCTGGTTTTTCTATCTCACTTAAACTGCTTTGGTCTGTTACTCATATATTTACCTCTTCACTCATGGGATATCTTCTGTTGGGAGAGGAAGAGATATTTCTTCTCTTCACTCTCCTTGGACCTAGCAGGAAGGGAATGTTCTTCTCTATTGCTGCTCCTGAAGGAGAAGAGCTCTGACTGAAAAAGGACAATGGATAGAAATTTCTATTGCTGATTTCCACCAAAACAGGAAAAGTCTAGTCTTCCCTAGAACCAGACCTTTTACTTGCTCATCATCTAATTGGAGCTGTTAGCTGATTTTGACCTTTCCATAGTAATAACCATCCCTTAAATCTCATAAAGGAAAAGTTTGGTCAAAATTTCTAAGTTGGGTATCTAATAATGTATGCTTAAATCCATATCTCTCTGCCTAATTTCCAGCTGAATAGGATACCGCACGACTCCTATGGATTCCTGTCAGCTCTGGAGTAAGTAAGGTGGAAAAAGAATCAAAGAAGATAGCATGAATTTTAGTGCTACAAATCCCCCTTTCCTGTTAAATTGTCTACAGAGAAATTCAGTAATAGCTAGGCAGACCCCTGACAAATCATCTCATTGTTTTCTTGGGCTTTCCTACCTTCTTTTCTGAAACTCTGCCAGTAACCTCTTGCAGGTAGCTATTGCATTTCAATATTTTTGTGCAGGACCTAGCAACTTTGAAGGCTCATTGTTCCTTGACTTTTAGTTTGTAAAAAAAAAAATTTACCAGAAAAGATTCCTGCCATAATCTATTATATTTTTAATAACTCTTATGAGTAAGATTTCTATGTAATCCAGCCTATTATTAAAGTTTGATATTTGTTTCACTGCTTTGCATTTGTCTGTCTACAAAATGTGGAGGGTGGAGGAGGCCTGTAGTTATTCTGCTACCCTTAGTGGAATGATTTGCTGTTTTCTGGTTGTTTGTTGGGCTTTATCAATAACAAGAGGGACAGGATGCCTGAAAAATTTAGATTTGGCCCCGTGCTTTGCACTACTGGGGAAGGGGTGGGGCTGGAGCACTTTATGTCTTCAAAGTATGTAAAGTACCACCAGTACTACCAGTAGGCAGATCTTATCCATATATTTGGGTACCCTGGGAACTGCTACCAGGACTATCTACTTTCTGTTGATCTCTTTATTTGTCCAAAGACAGACAGAAATATTCCAGTAGTCAGGATATAGCTCACTGTATCTTCATCATTACTGTAATATTTATAATAAAAAAGGGGCAGATCCACCTAAAAATCACCAGATCCATCTGAAAATTGCTAGTGCTGGGATTCATGTACTTAAACCCCATATAATAATTTTCCTCTGCCTTCATTTTGCTGCTGATGTACTTACAGAAGACTTTCATTTTGCTGTTCACATTACCTGCTGGTCTCAGCTCCAGGTGAGCTCTGGCTGTCTCAGCATGCTTGGACACCGTCGTTATGTTCCTCCTGGGAAGTCCCTTCCTCCTTCCTCATTTCGTGTACTTCTTTTTGGTGTTTGAGCTCACTTGGGAGTTCCCTGTTCATCCATACTGAGCTTCTGGTACACTTGCTTACCTTCCTGCACTTCAACATGGACTGGTTTTATTCTCTGAGGAAGTTCAACCAGCTCTCCTGAGCCCTGGTGTCCTCCATGGCAGCTTCCCACTGGATCCTGCCAAGAAGATCCCAGAATAAGCCAAAATCTGTTCTCCAAAAGTCCAGGGTTATGATTCTACTATTTGTCTTCCTCGCTTCTCTCAGGATTTTCAACTCCACGATCTCTTGGGTAGCCCCCAACCTGTAATAGTCTACTTATTAGAATAGTCTTCCACTTTGTGGGATATTTTAGGTTTTAGGTTCCTTCAGTCCTCCTCAGTCTTTTAGGGATTGAATCCACCTCATTGACTGATACTATATTTTCTCACGGTTTAATAAAGACATTGAACAACATTAGGCAGAGAGCAGATCTCTGCAAGACCTGCTAAAAATACCCCAATGGACAATTTGCAATTTACATATACAATTACCATTTGCAATCTGTTATTTGGCTAGTTTTTAATTTGCTTGAAGTAGGTTGTATTGATTTTTGTATATTCTTAGTTTTTATCAGAACATCATGAATCTAAATGTATTACACCAATTGCTTGTATTAACCATGCGTTTAATCCAGCTATAAACAATATCAGATTTATTTGATAACACACAGTCAACAGAGCCATGTTGATTGCCATTAACTAAACACCTTTGTTTAATTCCTTGCTGATTGCATTCTGTGTCAAACTTTCTGTGATTCTGCCTAAAAGTACAGCTGTTCTTTCAAGGTGATGGCACTTAGGAGGAAAAAACATGGAAAGGAGAGAAGGGAAAATTGTAGCAAAGAAGTATTTCACATCTGAATGTCTATTTTCCTTCTCCCTTAGGCACTGGCCATGTTGAAAGGGGGTCCAGCACACGTTTAGGACAAAACCTGTCCCAGTCAGGAAGCCTCAGCAGGCAGAGAAGGCAAACAGTATTTTTTATATTATTTTGCTGCAAAAAATTTACTTTGGTTTTCAAAGTCTGAGGAATTTTTTGACAAAATACATCCCCCAAGCTAGCAGAAGACAAATGGCAAGGATGATGTTCTGTCCCCTGCTGCTCGATGGGGTCATCATGGAGACACAACTCTGTCTCTGTGAGCAGAGCTGGCTGCTTCAGAAAGCACCCTGCTCTGCTAAAGCTGAATGAGACAGAACTCAACTTAAACACAGAGGATAGAAGCTAGCAATTGCTTTGAATATAGGTCAAGTAGTCTTATTGCTTATTCATTAGGTTTTGTGTTTTTAAGTATAGGTTATTCAGCTATGTAATTGTTTAAATCAGGAAATGAGGCCCAGCTGACACTTGTTTGATTTAAGATGTTCCTCACCACACCTCTCTGTCTTCTATCTTTGCAATTTAGATTGAGCTAGACAATACTGTATACAAACACAGCTACTGCAGTCTGGCTTACTCATACACTGCCACACCAACTTTTTTACGTTAATAAGCATATTGAATGCAATACCTCTCTGGATAAGGTTGCCTTTTGTTCATCAGAAAATGGAGCCTGAAACAGATTCTTGAAAGCTGCCAGGTATTTAATATCAATTTTCATTATCGAGGGACAAAGATTGTAAAAACCCTACTAACTAGCTATACATATGAGCAAAAAATGTCTTTTTTTAAGGTATCTTAACATTCAAATCTTTGAAAACTGTTTGGCTGGGACTTCGTGGAAACTGTGTTTAAAAGTCAAGGTGGAGTAGGACTCTAAGGAGATACTTTTTTGTTCTTTTCAGGTGAGCTTCATCGCTGATTACAGATATCCTTAGAGCAATTATCATCATCCTTAAAGTTTATTAGGATAATTTAATGAGGCCCTTTCCAAGGATCAAAAGTCCCTCGCAAAAGTTATGACATGTTAACTGGTACTGCACAGTTGTGTGGCTCCGCTTCCTCGCGTGCTGTGGCCATGCACATAAAACACGGTCTGGTAATAATAGTCTTGCATGTACTACATACTAATTGCTAACACTACATCCCCCAGAACTCATCTCATCCTTCTCTCTCCTCGGTTAATCAGTGCCCACCAATATCTCAACCACGTCTGTCATATTACTGGAAGAATCCTGATAGAAGATCAATGAAGATGTGGAACTGTTCTCTCAGAGGCCAGTATGCCAGTCAAGAATCTCTCCATTTGGTGGGTTTCTGTGTTGCTGGACTCCCTGAAGTTGCCAATGATTTTCCACAGACTTCAGAAGGGACAGGATCAGGATAATAATGTACACTGCATGATGCTCACTGTCCAAAAGAATCATAAATATTCATACCACTAGTGATACTTCTGGTGGGTGTCTTGTCTGGGTTAGTTAGTGGAGAAAACAGCATGCAAAGCACTGGTTTGTTTTCCAAAATGGTGTTACCGGGTTTTTTCTCAGTTCATCAGTAGACAATGTCTTTTACATTTGGCAAGCTTCATAGGCAAGTCCTGCAGGCCACATGTGCAAGACTTAAGACTTCCTTTGCCCAACAGTACTGCTACCAAAATCTCCTCTCTCTTTTCAAACAGCCTTCCTTCTCCCCCGATCAAAATCCTTGGTTTTGCTCTGTCCCTCATCTCTTCTGCTAGAGAAACTAAATTATAAAAACCCATCTGAGACTGCTGAAATACAAGAGGTAAGTATTCCTGTAGAAACAAGCTATGCATGTGTTCTGCTGTAGACCAGAACCTTTTTTGACCTGAAGAGAAAAGGGACAAGACTTCATCCTGTATTATTAGCTTAATTGACTTTAAAACAATACTTCACTGCACTGGCATCTCGTGATGTGAAAATAACATGGATGGTTTTAGGTCTGCATGCCTAAGAAAAACTCAAACTTAAAAAGAAAATAAGTTGTTTATTTGGCTCTCAGTGGTAGTTATTTTCAGATCATCTTGCTTTTTTTTACAGACTGAAGTCACCCTTGATAACTTGGCAACGACAATTTCCAATTCTGAATTCTTGGGGCGTTACAAGAGATTTCCTCAGTAAATACCTTTAGAGAAGCTCAGCTTTCCAGAATGTTGTTCATGTAAAGCACAGCAACTCTGCATGGGTATGTATTTTAATTGTCTTATTTGTTTCTTAGTGGCAATAACATTACTCGTTCTTTTATCTCTTGCTGTCTACTCCATTGCTTCAAGGAGGTTGAAAAACAATCTAACTAAAAAGGAATTGTAAACCATTCAGTTAAGATGCTTTCCAATTTCTGATGCTTGGAATAGTGCCATTTGAAAAGAAAGGCCACAGAATTAGAGGGTATACTGTGCCTGGATGCTTTTGGGTTTTTGGCGTTTATATAATAAATACTTCCTTCCTCTCTACTAACAGAGGGAGATCAGGGTGATTAGCCCAGTGGTAAATGCCTGTACTGTAGACATCTAAGGTTAGATGAGATGAGATCCACCTTTTTTCACAGCAGAATGCTTCAACTCTGCTAGCTAAAACCTCTTACACTTGCTGGGACTCCAGCAGTTCTGAATGAGATTGACTGTCCTTTGGAGACCTAACATCTTGACGGCTGTATGCTCAGCGAATGTCTGCAGCAAAGCAGTAACCTGTTTCCAAAGTGAGATGTTACCTATTACTCTACACGGATTTAGTGTTTGGAAACATAGATTTGAATTTGTTTCCATATTTGGTTAAGAATATCCCTTTTTGTAGTACAAGGCCAAGACAACAAAGTACATGCATGTCTGCGATAAGTGTCTCTAGTGCTGTCCAGCCGGCCATTGATTGGCTTATTCTCCCTGGAGGAGAAAAAAATTCTTATAAAAACTCCTTACTATCAATGGTTTTGTTTATGTTCCAGTCACATAGCTGTCATGGGTACTGTTTTCTCGCAGTTTGAATCTGTTAAGGGAGAGGGCCTGGTTTGATAGATCATATACCATACCAGAAAAATAGGAAGTAAAACTGAAAAGAACTTCCTGCGTAACAAATCCAGCTGCAACTGTTTCAAGCAATCTCATAACACAATCTCTTTCACAATTCGATCAAGCACCAAGCTATTGCCTTTTTACTTTGTTACTGTTAGAAGATTATTCCAGATCCTGAACCTTTTGCGTACAAAAATCCTTCTTTGAATTTCAAGCCTAGAATTAATTCATGCCAAATTCTCATCATCTATGCTGTACTGCTGCCCCTTAGTTTAAAAAGCTCTCTTCCTACATTGATCTTTATATTTATAGGCAGTGATCGTATCTCCTTCCAGCTCTTGATTTAGTGTACTGAGAGCCAGTCTCCCACAGGCTCTCCATTCTCCTAATTGTCCTGGTAACCATTTCATAAATGCAATCCAGCTGGAGATCATCTTTTAGGAACACAGATGAACAGGACTGCACAAGGTATCCCACGTGAAAACTCACCCAACTATTCCAAACTTGCATTAATATTTGCAGATCAGAGAAAGCAAGGTTGGTGGAGATTTTTCTAGAGATGTAGTCAGGAGGATATATACTTTTATCTAGGATATATACGATAGACACACCTGCTTTCAAAACTAAATGGGGCTGTTATAGACAATGTCAAGTACACATTGGCCTCATCAGGAGTTAGGAATGCATCTAGTGACATATACTTTGGATCCCAAGTGATTGCTGCTGGTGCCCTCCTCAGGGGTTTTTGATATTGCACTGTGTGTACTAAATACAAATAATAAAGGATAATAACGGCAACCAAATAAAAATTATTTTCTTGTGTATGGAATAGAGATTTGATTAACCACCAGAAAAGAGCTCCCCTTCACAGAAGCTCCAGTGCTGAGGTGGTCAAACACCTGAACATTTTTGACAGGAGGAAATGTGGAGTCTAAAGCAAGTCAACTCCACGACCACAACATGCATCAGAAGACTCTAAAAATTAGTAGTTACAAGCAGGATGTGGCACAAAAAGGAAATTAACTTTCCCTTATTTTACTGAAATACTTTTGAACTGAAACCCCTATCACATCTGCCTGTTTATAGATGTTGACAATATTTTTGCCAGACACTGAAAGGAAGGCTATACGGGTCCTCACGCTACAGGACCTATCTCTACGAATCAGCATATTTGTAGAAGGACATCTGTGGTGTTCAGTGTTCAGAAGGTGTGGGAAAGGATAGTGGGACATCTAGATGAAATATTTTCATGTCTGTCAATCATTTAAAAAGGTAGGGATCCAGTTGTTGGTCTCCACTGTATCACCACAGTAGCTCCAGTTACTTGCTGCTGATTCATGATACACCATTTATATTACAGCTGACATTTCTGCTTGAACCACATCCAAACCATTTTATGCTTATTCCATCCTTTCCAGTACATGCCCCTGTAAGAAGTTAGCCTTTTGAGATGGAGTAGGCAGCGATACAAAAATCAATGTATAAATAATACAGAAATACCTAAGTATACGTAGCTCATTTATGCCATGCAAAATGCATTTTAATTAATTTTTCAGAAAGGCAAGGGTGAATTAGATAAGCGGAAATAAATATTATGCACCAAATGACATGAAATTTAGCCTATTTTATAGTCTTGAGTTTAAAATGGCTGCTTGCCTTACATTTTAAAAAGCTACGATATAAATATTCCCTTTTCAGCTTTGGAGAGATTTGATTCAACTGCAAAAAAATGCAAAGATGAAATCACCTTACTGGGTCAGAACAGTAGTTTAACAAGTCACTAGTAGCAGGCAAAGCTTCAGAGGCTGATGAAAACATTCTTAGGACTGCCAAATAGAAAAAAAATCTGCTGCCCTTGGAATTTCTTCTTAACAGTAGTCAGATGGTTTCCTCACTGGAATGGTAAGATTTCTAGACTTTATAGTTTAATTGTTTATCTTTGGTTATCAAGAATTTTTGAATTCTAGTGAGATCTTGAAGCCATTGTTTTGAAGCAGTAACTTCTGTGGGCTAATTATGTATATGTGAAAATGTATTAATGGGTTCCCCTTCTAGCCATCTCTAACAAATATCAAATTGTAGCAAGTTATAATTTCAGACTTTGGTAAGATATTTTGCTGAAGCAATAAGAACATTTTATTGATAAAATAAGGGAAGAATGAAAGTATGGAACAAGGAAAGAAAAAGATACTAAAAAGAAGAAAAATAAATTGTCTTAAAATAATTTGTAAAGAAATGATGATTTTGGTGACTTTGGTCTTCATGTGACCAAACATCTATTTATATGGAAATTTTATACTGTGTTACAGGAAAAGCAAATATTTTTCAAAGTGATTCTTGAAGAAATCAGATAGAGATGAAGTAACATTATGTGCGGGGGAAAAAAAAAGCTTGAAGATAGACCCTGTAATAAGGAAGAAACTTGTTACCTGATCAAGAGCAGGCTAATTAAAGAATTGCAATACCAGGGAGTGAAGACAAGTATCAAAAGAGTGTTTTAAGTAACAACTCCTATTATGTTTATGTTACTCAGACAAGAAGAGATGAGAATCTTCAATGTGGATGGAATTAAGGCAATAAAGCACCAAAGGAGTTGGAAGAAAATTAGTCTGGCTAAAGACAGAAAAATTATGCAGTGTTAAGATTAAAAAACAGAGATGGATTAGGTGAAATACTATGGAAAAAGAAACAGAAAAAAATAATGAAAAGGACATTCTTACACTGAGGATGCTTAGAATTAGGTAAAAGAGAAAGAAAAATTAAATATTTGTAATTACTGAAGTTTAAGGCTGCAGAGCTTCTTGGAAATAAATGTCTTCAATAAAGTCTTCTCATGACTGAAGAGGAAAAAAGCAGACTTCCAGGCAAATGAAATGTTGCTTGTTCAGCTACATTTTTAGGCAAAAAGATCCACAGCTTTCACAAAAGTCACACATATTGTCATGGAAACAAAACTGGAAGTGTTGCTTTGGTGAAGGGTATTTCGGGCTCAACAAAAGCAAAGATGCACATTTGCTTATTTCAGTTATGCTAAACAGAGGAGGTTTGTTGTCAAGTTATATTTGGATAACTTTGTTGTAAAGACAGCTTTACCTACTCCTTTTAACTTGTCATTAAATACAGAAGAACAGGTAAATACTAAAACACTTGATGTAAACAAGTACAACTTCATTTTCATTGTTTTAATATCATTCACCTGCTGGATGTATTCAAACAAGTTTACATTCTCGATTATTAGATTTATTTTACCATCTTAAATGGAAAGAAGAGTTCAGATGTTCTTGGATTATTGTTCAGAACTGACTATGTTGTCTTTTAGATAAGGAACATAGAAAGGGGAAATGCAGCTTTGGTTTCTCCTTGGCACTGTCCACTTCACTGATGGAAAATATTAGGGATGGCATCTGCGGTTTCTGGCCATTCTGAAATGTCAATTGATTAATGCATTGCTTGAAACCCAAATGGTGCTGCATAATAACAGTTTTACCTAAGAAAGAGTTATTTCATTTGTCTAAAACAGACTCTCATCAAAAAGAAAGTAAAAGAAGAAGAGAAAAGAAAAAAAGGTAAAATAAGCTGGAAGTGATTGAAAAAAACCTCTTGTATGCCATAGATGCTTGCGATTTATCCAGGCTGGAGTAGGGTATGCTAACAACTGTGTCCTCTTTCTGAAACGCTGAGTAATGAGATACTTTCAAAGCAGAACAACAATGACTGACATTCAACGCATGGAAATGGCCAAACATTTAAAACTTGCTGTCCAAACTGCTTACAAAGTTGGCTCTTCAGTGAATACTGTTCAGAAAGCAATCTTATCTCATTAAACAATCAAACATGTCTACAGCCATTCATTTCATCCCGAATGGACTGTTCAATATCTTTTCCAAGACAAGAACAGAACTTTAAATGAGGACAGTAAGTACCTGGTTCAAAACAAAAGATGGGGATTTTCTTGGTGCAAGACGGCCCCAGGTAGGGAATGCTTTGCCACAGGGGTCTGACTGTTTCCATTCATTCAAAGGACTGCTATACAAGTTAGTTGAAGACAAATCCCCCAAAGGTTACAGTGAGCAGAAACGATATGCAGCACAGGAAGTCCCCAAGATGAAGATGGTTCGAGGCCAGTAGAGTATGAGGTGTAAGTACTCGCCTTGTTCTTATATTTTTCTCTATTTGCTTATGGCTGCTGTTGGATATATGAAATATAGCCAGCGTTGGCTTTGGTCTGTCATACTGTGCTTGGGTTTATGTTCTTTTAGTTTAGGCACTTCCTCCCCAGTTGAGAAACTTGTTTCTCATTGCCATGCTACCATATGTTCTCAACCTTCAAACCTTCTAGTCATGGGTCTTGAAAAACATAATCCACTTTGTACAGTTCTTTCTGATACTCTTTTTCTTCTTACTCCATCAGATTCACTTCTTGTCCCACCTGGTTCTCTATGTCAGCTATTCGGCATTTTTGGTGTGATTCAGTAGTTTCCATCTGTTTGAGTTACTTGCTCACTAACACTGCTGTTTCTAACACAATTGTGCCACAGGGGGTTCTGCTGTGTTGCCCCCTCTTTACTTTTGCACTGCGGTTGCCAAAACATGACCCTATTCCCTAGCATTTTCAAAATATACAAAGGTCTTTATTATAATCTTCCCTGTACAATCTCCATCTCCTAGAAGTTACACCTCTCTGAAATCTCAGTGGTACTTGCTGTGTCTGATTCACACCGAGCACTGAGAGTGCGGCAGCATGCCTGAAGATCTGTCCCATCCCTGAAGCCAAAGGGGGCTTGTTAAGGCCATCTAAGGTCATCTAAGATCTAACTTCTACCTACAGGCATACTGCTCTTCCCAAACTCGCATACGCGTTAGCACCCAGTGCTCATCTAATCTCTTTGTCCACACTTCTCAGGCATCTCTGATGTCATTTCAATGAAGAGCTGTTTTGAATAGCTGAGGAAGATGAGAGCGTGTCATAGCCTGGGCTTGTGAGGGCTCTTCTTTTGCCATTTCAGGTGAAAATACTCAGTCTGTGTATTTGTTCTGAAGGAGAAGACCAGCCCTCGCTTGTACAACGAGCCTACACGTATCAATGGCGACCAGTGATTAGCAATGCTCTCGCCTCTCGGAGGACACTGAAAAAGACGCCTCGCCAGCGAGCAGTGAGGGGAGGCCATCCCCAGCGCAGGCGCTGCCCTCGCCCGCGGGGTGCCATCCCACCGGGGCTGAGGCGTCAGGCGGCGCCGGGGCTGGCAGCGGGACCGCAACTGCCCCAGGCACGGCAAGCAACGTGCCCCATACAGGGTCTGCCGGGGGGTCCAGAGACAGGGCTGGAGACGCACACCCCGCGATGTAGCTGGCGGCCCCGAGATGGGCTGAAATGGGGGTGCTGGGCCCCGGGGGAGGTGTTCAGGCCTGTCAACACCCTCAGGGCCCTGGCACCACAGATCAGCGCAGGCGTTGAGCTATCCTCGTGTCCACCGAATATCTAGTACTATACACGGGAAACGGAGATGCCATAGGGGAAGAATAATACTTTATTATGCTAGGAACTGCAAGGTGAAATATTTTGTATTCAAATAGTATGTTCCTGTTAGCTCAATTTGGTTATCCTGGCAAAAAGTTAATAGAGCTTCCAAGCAGATAACATTTTTTCCTTTTCTGGTTCGTGTAGATGTGTAGCAGTCAGATTTTGCCTAACCTGAATATTGTGTGTATACTTCAGCTTTCATTATTCCCTCGAACAGTTAGCTAATTAGTCTATAGAAAACACCTGGCACTGAATTAAATCCAAGTGGCTGATGAAAAAAATCAATATAATAAAAATGGAAAATTAATTATAAAATATTCTGTAGGCAGTGGTTTAGTTTATCAAAACCTGAGACTGCACTGAAGATTTGTGATAGGTCCATTGGGGGCAGTGGCACCTAAGCTAGTTACCTAGATTTCCCTTCTAATCTAGTGAGACAAATAAATGCTTCTTAGGTGTGTTCACCCTAAAGCATGTATCTAAAATGTGCCCTAAAAATACCGACTTTTCTCCATTGAGTATGAAGTGTACTTGCTACTCTCCAGTGCAAAGACTGCGTAGTAGACAGTTCACTATTAGGTGAGGTGAGTCCCACAGTGTACACCTGAACAAAATCTAAGATATGGTTCAGATTTTCCTAAAATTTTTTCTTCTCTCTTCCTGGTGTGTAAATCATTCTATCAGCAAGATATTTACTGAAGTGTGTTCAGTTCTGTCTAGCTCCATTTAACATCTGTCCCTCAGCATCACTAGAACATGCCTTGGAGAAAGAAGCAAGATAGCTAGAAGTCTTTTGTCAACTTTGACATCTTCCTTCCAGACACCCGGTTCTGTGAAACTTTCCCTTACTCAGTTAGACTGTCACAGCTCGTTATTGTCATACTGTAGCTAAATGTATTAGCTTTGTAGTCTCAGAGAGCTGATATCCATCATTCATTTACAACAGAAAATTCAAATCCCTGGCTAATTTTTTTTATGGAGAGACCAATACAAATTCTCCTTATTACAGCATCATTTTCTTTATTTTCTTTGTTCTCACTTGGTCACATGAAAGTAGGGACTATATGATACTTCAGTCTATTGGTCATGTCCTTAAAGAAAATTGTGACAACAAATTAGCACAAAGTAAGCTTATACGCCTAATTACTTTTATTAGAAGCTTGCTTTTATAAGACATAGCTGAAAACTATACCACAGTTAGCCCTTTCTTAAGTGAAAGCTATTTGTTAGCCTAAGGAAAGTTAAAATAACTTTGTTAATTGAAAGCAGAATGTTTTCATAAAGAGGATCTTGAGATAAAAAAAAAAGTTAATTCTACACAGGTCTGTCTACTCATACATAACTTCCATAGCTGGCTGAAAAAAATCTGTTGTCTATTTTCTATTAAAATGCCATTCCATAGAAATCAAAATTTTCTGCAGGAATGGTCCGGTTTTGGTCACCTTTCATGAGACAAAACCATCCACGTTGAAGCACCCCAGTGAGATGAAAATATTCCAGTTTGACCCCATTGTGTTTCAGTTTGTCTTATTAAAATGTCTTTTCATCTCCAAATGTAACTTTTTCCATTATGAATTCTAAAACATAAAATAAAAAGAAAACATCAGAAAAAACCCTCCATTTTACTAAGGATGAATTTTTAAATCTGTGATTTTCTTGAAATTGTGAAAGTTTTTTTCTTCATTCTAGTATTGCAGAAAACAAGTTTTAAAAATCCATTTCCCACAGAATAAGAATATAATTTTCTGTACAACTCTAATTATATTTCAGAAAGCAAACCTTCTCCACTTAACATCTCTCCTAAGACAGGCAAATGAATCACGCCCTGGAGGTGCCTGTTTCTTTCAGCTGGCTATAAAGGGAATCTAGGTTGATGAGTCTAGACATCTACAACCAACTTTCAGATATTTACCCTTAGGCAAGATGACTCCTTCCTATTGAAAAGATGAAAATACTATACAATTACTTTTCAGTAAGCATGAGTTTTCAATCATGCTTCAGGGAATGTTAATCAACAGTTTGCCTTCTAATTATCAGCCTTAGAAGATGTTAGCCGGGGAGGTGGTAGAAAACCCGCCATCCCAGTGCAAGGCCATATTAAGCACATACATACCCCTCAGCGATGGGCTCTGCCAGTGTGGTCCCCTTTGTCTTTGGCTCAAATTATAGTCTGGGGTGTAGGTCAGAAACAGAACTATAATGCTCCTTGCCCCAGAGTCACAGGAGAGCAGTGCCCTCCTCCCTGGCAAGCACGTCAGCACATTGCAGGAATGCATGAGTGGGCATATAGAATCATAGAATCATAGGCTGGAAAAGACCTCTAAAATCATCGAGTCCAACCATCCACCCAACACCACCATGCCTACTAAACCATATCATGAAGTGTCACATCCACACATTTTTTGAACACCTCCAGGGATGGTGACTCCACCGTCTTCCTGGGCAGCCTGTGCCAATGACTGACCACTCTTCCAGTAAAGAAATTTTTCCTAACATCCAATTTAAACCTCCCATGATGCAACTTGAGGCCATTGCCTCTTGTCCTATCTCTAGTTACCTGGGAGAAGAGACCAACACCCACCTCACTACAACCTCCTTTCAGGTAGTTGTAGAGAGCAATAAGGTCCCCCCTCAGCCTCCTCTTCTCCAGACTAAACAGCCCCAGTTCCTTCAGTCACTCCTAGTAAGACTTGTTCTTTAGACCCCTCACCAGCCTCGTTGCCCTTCTCTGAACATGCTCCAGCACCTCAATGTCCTTCTTCTAGTGAGGGGCCCAAAACTGAACACGGTACGCGAGGTGCGGCCTCACCAGTGCCGAGTACAGGGGCACGATCAACACCAGGACCCTTCCAGTCACTCCAGGCATTCACACATGGCCAGGAATGGATGTTTTCCTCACTCACCCTTGCACGCGAGGTCACGGCAGTAGATGCTGGGCTGGGTGGGATCACTTGGCTGTACCGAGCCTTTTTGCTGGTGCCATGGGCTATGATGGCCTGCGTATAGTCAAGTCTTGCCCGTTAGTAGAAAAATGGACTGCGTGATCTCTGGGGGTGTCTCCTACCCCTTCCAGTTCAGGGTCATGGATTTGGCCCCAAACTTTGAGGCAATTCACTTCCACTGGTTACAGCTGGAATTTCACACTGCAGGAAATGGGACCTCTGCCACCTCATACTACTAAGGGTGTTCTAAAGCCAAACTTACTACGGAGCGTAAGATAAACAACCATCAGTCACTTGAGCTGTGCAAGTGAGATATTTAGCTAAACAGTGCAAAAGACTAAAACTGGGGTTTTATCCCTTCTTCTGCCACTGAGACACTTTGTATACGCTGACAAGTAATTTAATATGCATTTATTCAAAAATTTACTGAGAATAATTACAGCCGCCTGACAGCACCTTTGTATCATTTCAAATTCAGTACAATCCAAAAGTGTAAGAAAGCTTCGGAAACACAGACAAATTGAGTTCTGTCCTGTCTCCTCTCCCCTTGGGGACAGGTGTAGCTGGGCCAAGTCCCAGTGTCCTGCTCTCAACAGGAGCAACTGCAGCTCGTGATGAGCAGAGCGTGGGTGAGCCGTGGGTCCAAGAGGAGGCATCAGGGGACACTCGGCACAGGAGGAACTGGAGCCCCCGTCTCAGTCCTTGCCATGTGATCAAATTAAAAAGAGATGCGCTAGTGCCTTAGGAGATACAATATACTACATTTGAGCACTTCCACGGAGTGGGGTGGTTATAGTCACCTTACAGGTCTTGTTGTAAAGCTTGTCAGCACTGAAGCTGGAGATTAATACAATTTGTGTAGAGACTAAAGGATTTTTTTCTTTAAATAGTGTTACTTTGCACATTTGCATCAGGATAAAGGGATGGGAAGAGAGGGGTGAGGTAGCTGTAAAATTTAGCAGGTGGGGTGTACTTTTTTGGATTAGGGCAAGTCTGAGCACAGAGAAAACATAAGCAGCTTCTCTTTCAGTACAGTTTTTGAGACAGAAAGAGAAGTTGTGTGTTTATTGGGTCATTGTTCAAATAAGGTAGAATTAAGGTTATTTGAGAACTTAAAATAACTCTTCATTTCATGGTTTTCTAGAAGCGTAATATTTGTTGACTTTCCCATTCTGAAAGGGCACTAGATACGCCTGGGATGCGTTTACTGCCTTAGAAGAGTTTTTCAGCAGTGAATTTCTTCCTTGAAGAGAACAAATTTACATTTGGTTTTGTCCATGCGAGTGGATTTTTAAGCAGTTGCAGATATTCATTTAAGATGTGGCTACAGTCATGCAATTCTGGTATGCAAAACCAGACAACGTTTTTCCTTGGCACTGACTGGAGGGGGAAACACGACTGTCAATACTGCATGGAGAAGGAAAGGGTCAGCTCACAGGGCATGGTCACAAATGTCCCCCCAAGGCCAGTGAGTGGCTCAAGGGATCCCACATCACTCCTCACGAGCTGCACGGGTGCTAGAACTGCCCAGTTCCCACCCCTAAGCTTCTGCTTTATAACAGCACAATGGAGATTATGGCTGTGTCTCAAATAATGTATCTGAAAAGAGAAAAGCAACTTGGCTCTACAGCTCAAGATGTCAATGACCTTTCCTGACATGATGGTTACAGTAACAGTAAGCACAGAATCATAGAATCATAGAATGGTTTGGGTTGGAAGGGACTTTAAAGATCATCTAATTCCAACCCCCCCACTAGACCAGGCTGCTCAAAGCCGCATCCAACCTGGCCTTGAACACTGCCAGGGAGGGGGCAGCCACAGCTTCTCTGGGCAACCTCTTCCAGTGCCTCACCAACATCAGAGTAAAGAATTTCTTTCTTGTATCTAATCTAAACCTACCCTCTTTCAGTTTAAAGCCACTACCCCTTGTCCTATCACTACATGCCCTTGTGAAAAGTCCCTCTCCAGCTCCCTTGCAGGCCCTCTGCAGGTACTGGAAGGCTGCTATAAGGTCTCCCCACAGCCTTCTCTTCTCCAGGCTGAACAACCCCAGCTCTCAGCCTTTCCTCATAGCAGAGGTGTTCCAGTTCTCTTATCATTTTTGTGGCATTCTCTGGACCCACTCCAACAGTCCATATCTTTCCTGTGCTGAGGGCTCCAGAGCTGGATGCAGGACTCCAGGGGGGTCTCACCAGAGCAGAGTAGAGGGGCAGAATCACCTCCCTTGCTCTGCTGGCCACGCTGCTTTTGATGCAGCCCAGGATATGGTTGGCCTTCTGGGCTGTGAGCGCACACTGCTGGTTCATGTTGAGCTTCTTGTCAACCAGCATACCCAAGTCCTTCTCGGTAGGGCTGCTCTCAATCCATTCTCTGCCCAGCCTGTGTTTGTGCTTGGCATTGCCTCGACCCATGTGCAGTACCTTGCCCTTGGCCTTGTTGAACTTCATGAGGTTCGCACGGGCCCACCTCTCAAGCATTGAAATGCAAATTGATGTCTCCTTCTGTTGTTATCTCCATCATTTTGCAGTGCACAAGTCACTCCCACCATCCTGGCCATCCAGCTCCTGTTCATTTTTTTTCATCCCATTACAGCAATAGTATTTAAAAAGAAAAAAACTTTCATGGAATCTGACAGTTGTAAGAAAAGCTTACTCTTGCTTCCTCCAAAGGCTACCTCTAGAGAACCCCCGGTCACAAATTCCCAAAGTGTATCTCTGGACCTCCATCACTACAATGCACTCAGAATTGAGTAAACATGCAGATTTTAGAGCACTTAAACCAGCTATCCTTTGCACATGAAAAGTTCACTGGGCCATTCATCCAAACGCTGTCAAATAAGTGTAGGTACTCCTGGAGCAGAAACAGCCTGAAAGAAACAACTCTGGCCATGTCCCCCAGGTTGAGCGGAGGAGGTCACAGATGGTCCCTTTCCATGAGCTTCACTGGGAGAAAGGTGAAATGCTTAGAGCCGCCTAGCAAATATCTCTCTTTCACACACACGGGAAGTAAATGGAAAACTGGGAAAGACCCCACACCTACTGTCCCCTGTCCCTGTTCCTGCTCTGTCCTTTCATTCTTCTCTGACCTGAACTTCACCATGCTCTCTTTTCTTTCCCAGGATTATGTCCTTTCCTTCCTTGTCTTGCCTAATCCTTTACTGCACACCTTTAACCCTTATCTTTCCATTGTAAAACATGGAGATTGTCATGAGAGTGGCCTTATATATTGGATTCTGTTAAATTTATATGAGAGATCTCCATGGGCTTCTACAGGTTGTGGCTTGGAATCAAAATTTGTTAGAAATTGTAATCTCAAAACCCTCGTTTCCGTCGTGAGAAGATGTCCTTAGACATCTGGTTTTGTTGCTCGGTAGTGTTTTCATCTCAGAGGAAATTAACAGCAGGTGAAAGCTTATCAGGATTCTATGGTGAATCTATTCAATTTAAGATATTCATATTTTTCTCTAAATTTTATTTATGCATAATATCTATGAAAAATTAATTTGCCATGTATGTAACTCTGAAATACTCGATGCTTTGAAAAAAATTATAAAATTAACATTCTGTCTCTATACCAAATTATATTCTGTTAAAATGCTAAAAATAACTAGATTTCTTCATTATATATGATGCAAACAGCTGAGATTTATTACAGGAACCTTTTATCACACCTGCAACTATGCTAATTATAATTAGAGTTAAATGCAAACATTCCTGTTTCTTTGATGAATTTTACATTTTTGTTGTTCCTAAATTGTCTGCAAATAGACAAAGCCTTTCTGGAACTCCCTCTTGCTTTAAACTGCCAAATCAGGCTGAAAGCTTGGCATTCTGAATTCACAGGAAAGGAAAAGTAACCCACTGGGGTTTAGACACAGCTCCTCCCGGGTACCAGCAGGCTCTTCCAGCGACGGGAAGACACACAAAGCACCCTTTTTCCTTCAGTGTTCCCGGACTTGAAGGGTGAAGAGGGGCAGGACGCTGCCTCTGAGCCACCAGGTTGTTGCGTCCTGTTTTCCCAGCTGATTGCTCTCCCTCAGAGACTCTATCTAACACACAAAATTGAAATGTGTAAGTGTAATCTGCTAATATTTATTTATTTTGTTGGTTTTAATAATAATTTAGAATAGAAAGAAAATGGAGTGAAGGAAATTTGGGGAATGGGGGGAAATCCAATCTAACTTCAATCCTTTTGAAGAGAAATTACTGCAATTCCTTACCAGTCTTTGAGAAAATATTAGGGAAACTTTAGGGAAGTCCAAACTCTTCTGGAATATCAAGTATTTGAAGATTTAAAAAAGTACAAACAATATTTTTCCAAGAAAAAAAAACCTAACATGTCCCTAGCTTTTGTTAACATAGCCTAGGAGATGCAAATTCTTTCCATAAGGCTGAAGAGAGTTTTAGAAGGCATTCCTTTCCCTTGCTTCTTGCATCATGGTAACTTCATTGAGAGTAAGAGTGCACCGAGCTTCAGTCCATGCCTGGGAAGCCACCATCACAGAAGGTTTCTAAAGATAAGGAGGAACAAACTGCTGTAAGGAATGGCGTAGGTACAGCTGACCCTACCTGATGGGCAGAGGGGTGACTAGGTCGGTACGCTTCAGCACATGATCCGTAAATGCTGCTTTCTGTGAAACAACTTTCTTGCAGTGCACAAACATATTTCAAAGCAAACAAGCAAACAAAATGAGGTAAACAGGTTTTTTCCCAATTAAAACTTCATTTTTGTTTGGTTTTAAATTAAAACCTGGGCACACTTACAGAATCTTGCGTGTGCGTATTTTCCTAATGATTAGTAATTCTCGCACTGAAAGCGGTAGCAACACACCGGACCAGACGTGCTCCCAGTGGCTCTCCCAACTCCCTTCTCTGTGATTACAACTTAGGAAAACAGTAGGGCCCAGACATCACTTTATTTACTCCTCCCCTTGTGATTTTTAAGGCATAAATTGTCTGCCTGGTGCATTACTGATGTCCTTTAGTACACTGCTGTTAGCCAGAGATCAGCACCTCACCACGCACAGCTCTGCCCAGGAGCGTCTGTTGCTTGCTTCACTCACCTCCACCGAGGGCCCAGCCCCGGCTGACCTCCCCACCCTCAGCAGCCTTTGGAAGTTCTAGCACTGCTGTTAGATGATGCTGTATTAGTGAAATCTCATCACTGTGAGAGCACTTTATTTTATTAAAAGTGCAATTAAAACAAAATCAAATACTTTCATTAACTGCAACAATGAAAAATTATACTCCCAGTTGCTTTCTTCTCATTAAGAAAATTTGCATTTGAATAACTTTTCAACTGTGTGTATTTGTAATTAATGCAATTACAAGCCAGAGATCTGTTCCCAAAAGTAAAGAAAACTTCTTTATCAGTTTTACCATTTTAATTGAAATAAGACTTTGTATAGTGAATTATTTAATGTCTGTTATCTGAAAAGTACATATAGAGATAACAAGTCAGCCTCAGTATTTGGGACCGTGCCCATTTATTTTAGAGCTGGGGTAAGTCCTGGGAGCCACAGAGGATGAATTGTTGGGTTCAGACATAGAATACTGAGTATGAAGGCTTTGTCAGTTTACAGCTAGGGCTTATTGCTTATTTAACTCTTTAAAATTATCTTTTTCTTTTCCAAATTAATATACGACAGATAGGAAGATAAATATTCATAAAATGGGAAAAAAACTTTAACTAGGTTGAGGGAAGATAAAAAATGCTCATGGCAAGAAAGCAAAAAAGGGGAAAATTATATAGTTTATATGTAAAATAACACAACCTGGGGTTGTCATGTACAATAACAGGACTCCAGAGCTCTGGGCATAATCAAGGCAATATGATGCTGGATGCTGCACAAACACATGGAGCTTGGAGACTTTGCTTCAAATAATTTATTATTATCTCCGTTTTCAATCCTGAAATCTTTTTCTGCAAATTTCTCCTGGGACTTCAGAGAGCCTCTCAGTCAGGCCTCGGCATTCACACAGCCTATGTGTCCGCATTACTACAGGGCTCTGTGTCTTCACACGCATAAAATTCAATGATGGAGCCTAGTTTGAAAGAGGAGCCACAGGTGTGTGTGATCAGTAAACTGATGGGGGCAAAAACGGCTAAAAAGATACATGTACATAAAATGGACAGTTTGTGACCAGCTTGGAAGGTTTTTAAAAAGGTGCATCTATTGTTAAACAACTCAGCTATTATCGCTTGGGTAATATTTCATAGGTACTGCAGCAATGTTCTTCAGAAGCCTTTCTAAGGGAGGGAAAGATGCAGGCTGCATTCAAGAACATCTATGCATAACAAATGCAGTGGAATCGAGCACCAAGGTCTAGGCAAATGCAGCTCCAGATTAGGTCTACTGAGACACGAAAGTGAACTGCAGTTAGGATGGAG
This sequence comes from Opisthocomus hoazin, assembly GCF_030867145.1. Taxonomy (NCBI): domain Eukaryota; kingdom Metazoa; phylum Chordata; class Aves; order Opisthocomiformes; family Opisthocomidae; genus Opisthocomus; species Opisthocomus hoazin. The sequence goes on from NC_134415.1 coordinate 97,451,522, forward strand.
AGAACACATGCGTGCAGAAGACAACATATTAATCTCATCCTGAGTTCACAATTAGCAAAAAAAAATCACATCGTAGAAGAAAATTGAGTTTTACATCACAGAGCGTTCAGCTCTGCTTTCGCTTCCCATTCAGCTCCATTCGGCTGCTGCCATGGCCAGCTCTGTGGGACGGGGCAGAGAGGGGAGGGGAGTGACGGGGATATTCCTGACAATGAACACATCTCTCCTCTGTACCAAACAACGGTCTAATAATCCTACAGAAGGGACAGCCCTGCACCTCCTGTTTGCCAGACGGTGAGATTCCTCTATTCTTTAAATGTGCACCAGAAACAGACTGACCAGAAAGAGGCCGCTTACCATCCAGTGCTCCATCCTCACCGCTGACTAGCATTCGCTGGGTGCCCCAGGACCACAAGGCCAGAAAGCTCATTGCATTTTCCAGGTAATTCTACTACGGAATTCACCTGGTTGACTTATTGGGCTAAGCATTTCTCAACAGAGACTTCTCATTAAATTCCTTTTTTTCTTTGACTACATGGAAATTAGAAATCTTCCCTTAATTTTCATTCTTCATTCTGAAAATGTATACATCAAGACGTATGGTATTCCTTTAAACACTTTTTCTCCAGCAGTGAGAGAATACCCATCTTGCACTAGTCCTAAGATACAAATACACATAGATTTTTCTTATATGATGTGTTTGGCAGAAAAACAAACCATACAGAGAGAGCAAACAAGAAGAAAGAAAAGATAAGCTGAATACATCATTTTCCAAATTCTCCTGATCCCCCTCCCTTTCCTCCCTCAAAAGTACAGGGCTCACATCCACGCTCTCAAACTGTCTATCTTATAGCTTCGGTTCACTGCTTAAAGAGTATTTCAGGTGAAGAACTGGAAAAAAAGAAATTGCATAATGACCCAGACACCAAGGGTAATGGAGAAGAGGGAAATCTAATCCACCCAGGAATTGCTTCAAGAATGTCCCGTCCACTACAGAGTAGGTCAAACAATATGGTCACATTAGTTCCTTCAGGGTTATGTGTTGTTAAACTAGGAATTTGTTAGGAGTTACATCTTACATCTGTATAGGATTATTCATTAATGGCTATTTACTGGTGTTTTTCCATAAAAGGAGGCTTCCCCCTCTTCCCTTGTGGGGACTGTTGCAGTGAGGAAGTTTAATATCCCAGGAACTGAGTCCTAGAACAGATCAATTTAATTTTTCTTCCTTTTATTTAATTTCATTCTCAATTCTCTATCTTGTTCATTGAACTAGGTATCTGGTTCTCTTATCTTGTTCATTTGTTCATTCACAAACTGAAGCACAGGAAGTTCCACCTGAACATGAGGAAGAACTACTTCACTCTGAGGGTGACAGAGCACTGGAACAGGCTGCCCAGGGAGGCTGTGGAGTCTCCTTCTCTGGAGATATTCAAGACCCACCTGGACAAGGTCCTCTGCAGCCTGCTGTAGGTGACCCTGCTTCGGCAGGGGGGTTGGACTAGATGACCCACAGAGGTCCCTTCCAACCCTAAACATTCTGTGATTCTGTGAACTGCATAACTCTCCTCTTTTTGTGTTCACCAATTAAGTATTTATAAATTGTTATTATGCCTTTGTAGAGTTTTGGCTGTCCTGTAGCCAAGCTGTGCAAGTTCAATTTTCTATTTTCTCTCTTCCACTTCCAAGCCATTTTTATTGCACTTGTTGTGTATACTCCAACTTGTCAAGATCTTCAGGACACTGCCTCGCCCAGACCTAAACACACTATATCATGTCAAGTTATACCACCAACCCTATGGAACTCTTTTGCTGTTCTGTGTTGTTTCCTCACATATGTCGGGTAATTTCCAGGTCCCTGCAACAGCTTTCACTGAATTTGTCTGTGTGTCACAAGGGTTTCCATCTTGGATCAATAATCCCGTCCTCATAAACCAAGAGTAAAAATACATTAAATTTTGTGGCTCCAGGCCATGGATAAGGAACTCCTAAAATGTGGCATTTAAAAGTGCTCTGCAGGTGAACACATTTAGAGTAACTGACATACTTTTTCTTATCCATTAAACAAATTAATGAGAATATTGTAATATCTCTTTCAAAACTCACCAGATCCACCTAAAATTTGAGAGAATGACAGGATCCCATATTGCACCATTGCAAATTTTAACTATGACTCAGCACTTCACGTTTCCATTAAAATTCCACCTCTGTAAGCCACTGCTGGCTTTATGCCTATTTATTTCTACTGTCATTTTAGTAATAGTACACTAGTTCAATATAATACATAAATGATAGAGGACTTACAAGTCGCATCACAATCTTTGTTATGGACTTTTCCATAGTTTCACATTATTTTACACTGTTCTTACTTGTATATTATTTGGAGTTTTGACTTCTAAACATTTGAGTAATTCCACCGAAATAAATAACCACAACATGATTTTTTTTCAATCCATGAAGCCTAGTATCCCATAGATATGTCTCTCAGGTTTGAGCTCCAATATGGCTTCTCTGATGGCTTTTCAATAAAGAATGCTCTTATGCACAGCCCTTCCTTCAAAGTTGCTCAAGGCACCTCCCCTCCTTGAACATCTTCATTCATGAAACTCGTAGAAAATTACCTCCAAGCTTTCTCCCTTCTCAAATTTGGTTGCAATGGAGCATTAGACCCAAAAGTTTCTTTTGAAGAAAAAGGAAAGTTGAGAGAAGGACACCGAGAAAACATAAATCTCATTTTCCTTTGGAAAGCATCTTGAACAGAGGTTTATAAAGCTATGCACAAGCAAAGCCTAATCTCTTCACAGTTTACAAATCACAGATTGTAACTGGACCGTCTACAGTGTCCCTTACTTGGTCTTTCAAGTATTAACACATGTTCTGTACAAAATCAGTTGCTTTAAACTAGATTCTAGGGAGACTGTATGATATCCCTTCACCAATAGTTAAACATACTAAAATTCCAGCTAGTTTTAAAATTTGAATTAAGGTAATGGACTATAATAGATATTTGACACAATTCTGTTCTTTATGTTCTTTTAAACATAGCCATTGATGGCCCATAAAATAAAAAGGAATGAACTCCAGAAACCAGATTTACAAATTTATCTGCAGATGTTTTGTTGTATCTTCAGATATCAGCCAACAGTTACTTAAAGTTAACAAGAAGAGTGATTTTTTTTATTATTATTATTCTGAAATTAAAAGCCAGATGAAATTGAGATTGAAAAAAAAGAATGGAAAGATGCTTCTTGATAGATTAGGTAAGAAAGATGCAAATGTGTTCTAGCAGAATGTAATTATTTCGAGGAATCTACTGCTCAATAGAAGATAAATGATATGTTAGAAGAATTCTACAAAAATCCAGGTAAGAACTTCTAATGAGAAAATTGATGATTATTTTAACAGATGAGTCTGCTGTCACTTACACATAATGGGAAAAATGTCTTAGGTTTTTTCTTTTTGTCTCACAGGAAATTGAGAAAAGCAATTAAATTTCTCAAATTTGAAAACTTTCTACTAATGACAGGTTTCCAATACTCTTTCACAGACATTACTGACTGCACATACCTCAGCCTTTTACTCAATATGTATTCCTTGTACAAAACAGTTACTTGAGATACTGCTGCACAAACAGAAACAATGTCTGCACTGCTTAAAATAGACAGGGGTCACTTCAACAGTAGTTTGTAAGTCAAAGACCTTTCCTAATACAGGCTGCAGATTAATTTTCAATCCTTTTAACAGCCTATATAACATATATGCTGGCAAAATAAATAATAGTTGTTAGGAAATATGGTTTATTTATCAGGAAAAGAACACACAAAAAGCAAGCTCCAAAACCTGCTCCCCAAACTATATAATGCTAATTACCGAAAACTTCCTTTCTGCAGTGGTTTTCAATGCTCTCAAAAATCCTTTGATTGTACTGAATAGCTGTGCAAAATCCTGAGTCATTTTAGCCTGGAAAGATCTTTACCCAGTAGATTAAGTTAGTGTTAGTGGTGTGAGGTATCCAAAAACATTACATCTGAGAGCCATCACATGAGATCAGTTCTATTCCTTTTTGTTTGGAGACATCTTCTATACTGGGACACCTCTGTATTTATGTAGGTGTATAACATCAAACAGGCTTTTCTCAGTGTCTTTCGCTTTAGCACATGGCATTGTCATCAGGTAAGCAGAGGTTGGAGTCAGACAAACTCAAGCACTTTGAGGAGGACATTAAGACTTACGCACTTATATGACACCCAGAAAAATGCAGCCTATCCTGATCGAAGACTCAGCAATATAAAATAAAACACATTTTATCTTCCTTAAACAATCCCTCTTTAAATTGTCTCTCAGGTTCTTTTTCATCTAGACTGTGGATTGGTAAAAGTATTTTGGATCAGTGACCTAGTGTAACAGTACATGTTTTATGCATAATCTCATTTTGCCATCTAACCATAGGCACGTTGGGGCCATAAATGAAAGAATGCAAAATATGAACTGCCTTATGAAATCGCCTGGTTTGTGTGTAGCAGTGGCAACCACCCTTCACCAAGTCCCACATGAAGAAAACATTGCCCTGTGTCCAGTCAGACCTAATCATATCAGCATGCGGTATTCTGTCAGGAAAACTCAAAACCTGTCTGTGTGGTACTCTGCTGAGTTTTCTGATAGCAATCAAATGCAAGAGCACTACACAGCAGTGTTAGCACTGACCTTCTGGAGGCTTCTCTTCCACTGCCTTAGATAGCCACAGAGGGTGGAAGCAAGGACAGGTAGCCTGGGAGGAATGCAGAGAAACTGTCTGAGCAGCCAGGGATGAGCTTAGGAAAGCTAAAGCCCTGGTTAGAATTAAATCTGGCCAGGGATGTCAAGGGCAACAAGAAAAGCTTTTGCAGGTACATCAGTGATAAAAGGAAGAACAGGGAAAATGTGGGCTCTCTCCAGAAGGAAACAGGAGACCTAGTTACCCCAGATATGGGGAAGGCTGAGGTACTCAATCACTTTTTTGCCTTAGTCTTCACCAGCAAGTGCTCCAGCCACACCACCCAAGTCACAGACGGCAAAGGCAGGGACTGGGACAATGAAGAACCGCTCAGTGTAGGAGAAGATCAGGCTCAAGACCATCTAAGGAACCTGAAGGCGCACAAGTCCATGAGACCTGAGGAGGTGCACCAGCAGGTCCTGAGGGAACTCGCGGATGAAGTTGCTAAGCCACTATCCATTGTATTTGAGAAGTCGTGGCAGTCCGGTGAAGCACCCGCTGCCTGGAAAAGGGGAAACAGCCCCCATTTTTAAAAAGGGAAAAAAGGAAGACCCAAGGAACTACAGGCCAGTCAGTCTCACCTCTGTGACCAGCAAGATCACGGAGCAGATCCTCCTGGAAATTATGCTAAGGCAGCAACACAATAGAGCTCGTCTCACTTTAGACAGAAGCCCTTCTTGAATACAGGTTTTGATAAAAAATGAAATTGCTATATTGTTGCTCAAGTGACAGCTCCTGCCTTTGGGACAGCCTTTTACAGATTGGAAGAGTTCATGTGCTTCCCGTAAGAGTGTTCTTTATATATACAGATATATACATATACGTCTCATCAAACACTATGTACTCCTCACCAAACACATATAGCTAAAGTGCAAGTCAGACACCTAAATGAGAGGGAGAGTTCCCCACTCCCCAGTTCTGCACTGCATTCTACTGTCTCTTACAGGTCACGTTTTCTAAAACGTTTGTATTTGTTGTGGTCCTCTGGATTCTCTCTAAAGGTGTGTTGCCCTGTAGTAGCCTAGTTGATGCCAAGTAGGGTAGATCAGCTACCTCCAGTGCTTTACATATGACATTTATTCAATACACCACAGAATAAGCTTTGCCTTTTCAACAGCAGCATCGTGCTGTCAATCTGAATTGAGTTTGCTGTCCACAGTGGTTTCTGTTTCCTTTTCTGCGTTGTCCCAACCTGCTCAGGAGGAAGGAGGTGGCAAGGGTATTATTCTGACACAGGGATCTGTGGGTTGGATGAGATATTGTGAAGAAAGAGTGACACTGAGATGACAATATGAAATCAAAGCTAAATTAGAAGCTTGACTATTTCACCGAAAACAGAAGTAGATTTTATTTTGGAGGAAAACTGCATAGCTTGGGCAGTGTTTAGTGTTGAAGGCTTTATATTGCCTTTGAATTTTATCCTCATGCATATTCGCATGAAACTACTTGGGAAGTTTTATTATCATATTGAACAATGGAGTCCAGAGCTGGTAGGAACCGAAAGACTATCTAGTCCCCAGGCAGCATCTATCATATCTGACAGATATTTGTCTGACCAGCTCATAAACAAGAAAGCAGAGAAGCCTCTACAGTCCCAGTGCTTTCAATATGCCTAGCAAAAATAATGTAACGATAATATTTAGCCTGAAATTTTCTGATGATTTAAGCCCATTTTATATTTTCCTACTCCCATTAGCCCACAGGACAGGTTATTGTCTTTCTACTTTCAAGTCTTGTAAATGTTTGATATTTCTTATGTCTCCTCAGCATGTTTACTTTTTTATAGTAACACAACACTGTTGACTCATGCTTAACCTAAGTAACACTATCCATTCCTCATACTACATTTCAGATAAGAAATACCATCTAAATAGAGCAGTACTTTAAATTTGTCCCTGAACTGTATCCTGATTTTCTCAGACTATTTCTCCACATCAATATTAAACCTCTCTTGGGTGTATTTCGGTCCTCAGAGCTTTGAATTGTCTGTAAACATAAAATATCCGTAATCAATATTGAGAAACATCACTTATGGATATTATATATCTGCAAGCCATTGCATACAGGATATATTCTGCTGTTTGAGATCACTGTGAGACAAGAGTAGTCACAACAAGCACATTTATTCATAAATGAAAAACAGTGGAGAAGCGATTCATGTAAGCAACACTATCCCTAAGCAATTCTAATTTATGTATCTTACATTTACAGAACGTGGCAGAAATCCACAATTCCCCAGCTTTAATGGTATGCACATCCATATGCAAGCCTAGCCTTACCTATCTTCTTAAATCTCTTTTGTACAAGTGTTTTAGGAATATTCAATATTTTGTACTTTACTGATGTTTAAATTTAATAATTAAGCCACTGGTGTAGTTTTCCAAATACAATCCAGCTAATTATCGTTTCTTGTTGCTTTACTCAAATTGGTAGGTACATGTTCAAAAGATGATACACTAATAAATCACTAAGGCCTGTCCTGTATCTTCCCCAAACCAAGGTCCATCCCATGCTGCACAGTTTAAGGCTTCTATTCATCTCTCCAGCCATACACACACACATAGACTCAGCTATCTGAAAATGCGCTGTTTAGTCCTCAAACACTGTTTTTTAGGTTGCACTTACCCTTTACAAGTTTTTATATAATCATCCCAGAATGCTTTTACTTTTCATTCTGTAAGATAACCATGGAGACCTGAAAGGGTTGACGTTTCTCAGCAAGGAGGAGTAAGGCACCGCTGCAGAGTCTTTGTACAGAAAGTAATCCAAAACTAATCCTGTTTATTGCAGCAATAGTTGTTCTACAGCCTTTACCAGTCAACATTGTTCAGAATTTTTAGCAGATTTTTTTTTTCTTAATCTGGAAGCAGTTCTAAGAAAAAGAAAAAAATAGAAAAAGAACATTTAATTGTTGTGAACAGCGAGCAACATGATCGGCTATGTCAGAAAAACTGCAATAGCAGCTTCATGTGTTGTTCCCAGGCGTGTTAAAGCAAGCTAATTTTAGCAATCCTTCTGTATTCTCAGAACATGTGTTCATTCTTTATGAAATTGCGGGATATCTTAGTAGAGGAATTTCATGTAAATTATTTATGATTAATCCTGTGGCTTGGTTTGGCTTATGTCCACTCCTGGTGAAAGAACTTTAAACTTCTTAAGTGGAAGCACGATGTGAAATATTAAAGAGAAATATTTATATATACATTCTCTTTCTATCTACGGATTTCAGACACGAGATAAAAGGTTTCTATTGTTGATTATTTCAGCTCTCTTGGTACTACTGCAGAGCACTCACTGCCGAGCTCAAAGCTACAGCTTGGGGATTTCAAACTGACAGAGACATGCTCCAAACTAGCAGTCCTCTTTTGATTTGCCAAAAAGTCTTCTGAGCTAAGAACAGCAGTATTCTTCTGGTACGAAAAAGATCAAATATAATGAATCACATTCATCACCCTCTGGAGAAACAATTACATTTCTCTATTAAATAATAGCAGTTTGTATGAGGTAATGATTTCAGGGCTCCACAACTGAGTCCCACCTGCACTATCCACCACTTAAAGTTTTGTCCTAGGTAAGGGAGATGTTAGCTGACAGCACAATCAGGTTTATATTCAAAGTCAGGAAACTTCTCACAGTCCTTTTTTAACAGATGCACTCAGATACAAAACCTGCCACGCTGTCCAGACGGTTGTTATCTTTAAATAAGAGTATGCTTAAAATGAAAATTAATTCAGTAGCTGCTCAAGTAATTTCCATTACCCTGTTTAATGCTCCCTGTTACAGACAAATCTTCTTTATGGAACCATACAGTGACAGATTGGTCTTCCTTGTTATCTGGTATCTAGCAAGTCAGCCTCATCAAACAACTCTGGCGACTATAAATGATGTTCTTGTTCCCCTGGATACACCCTTATGTCCTTTGCAATTTTACCTTCCTTTGCCTTTAAAACAAGAATTACCAAAGAGTAGAACTTGAACTTATCCAACAGATGCAAGGTTGTTTATTGTCTGTGGTGAACGCAGTAACTATCTCTTATGGTTACGACATTAAAGTAATATTGTCGTCTCAACTCCTTCACTGTAAGACAATGCCCAGCATACAGCACTTACAGCTGTCTTTTGTCTTTTGTAACATGCCTCCTTGTCTCCCTGAAAGTCTGGAAACTCCTTCTCTCCCAGGCGGTAACATAACATCCTACATTGTGCTGTTTTCTCTCTGTGTGCAATGAAGACTGATCAAGGCTGGTCTTTGTTCTGTGACTTCTCTTCACCCTTCCCTGATTTTGTGCTTTACCTATAAACTTGGACTTCCATGTTAAAGGAAAGGAAAATTCACGGATCTCAACTTACCATGTCAGTACGTTCCTAAACTCTGTAAATGATTTTTCAGACCGTAGCAAACCGGTTCAACTGCCCGAATTTCTAAGCTCTGAACAATCCGCATAAAGCAGTATATAACCAGTTATTGTACTTTCAAAGCTATAGTAGGAGTGCAGTGCTTTAGGTAAAGCAGCTGCTGACCAACAGAAGAATATAAAAATTCATTGGGCTGTTTGATCCAAAGCCTTGCATTCTAACACTCTGAATGCCATGGTAAATGAAGGGGGCCTTGCGGTGTCTGTGCCAGCCAGCAGCTCAGTACCCAAGTCCTTGCAGACACAGGAGAGATAAGAATTGTTTACGATTCAACCAGAGAGCAAACAAAATGAAGGCAAACTTCCTGACTATCCTGATCAGCATTTTGCTGACTATCCTGGGCATGTGGGGGGTGCTCAGTCTATTAGGTTACAAGAGGAAAAAAGTTTAAAAATGACCATACCACTTACATTACATCACAGACTAGTACTACAACTACATTGCATTACATAATGCTACATTAACATTACTGAGCATACTACATACATTAACCATGCAGCAGCCCCTATTAATGCAAACTAAGCCTGACATTAAAAAACATATTCTCAATATATTCAGAAGAATATTCCGCTCCGAGTTGACAACGTATTACCAACCTAAAAATAATGGTAGGAAACAATAAGGGAAGTATTCATGTTGCCCACTTTAATGGCGTACAAAACCAGGCTAGGCTTGCTCTACAATAGTTAATATAGAGGGATAAGTATCTCAGAGGTTACTTCAGAGGACTGAAGCCAGGCAGCAGTGTCCTCCGGAGGGCAACTACAGCACTAACTTCCAGCCCACCTTAGCTGCTCTCAATTGTTCCCCGGCGGTGCCAACTCTTCTCCACTGATTACAGAATGTGCCCAGGCTCCTTGTTTAGAAATCTAATTCTGTATCTAAAATCAGATGTTGTGAGTACTTCCTGAACACTCACTGAGACCTCATAATTTTCAAATTAGCCAAGTGACGGGTTTTAATTAAACCTAAATGAGTTTGAAGCTTAATTTTTTTGAGTTCTGCAGAAAAGTGCACCTGAAGCAGTGACCAGTGGACAGTGAAGTTAGTGTCACATACATTCCCATTTGGACTGCAGAACCTCAAAGTTCATGCTGCACTTAGGCAGATACATGCTAACAACCTTTTAGTATATAAATACCAAGCATAATGGATTTTACATTCAGTTCCACTGGTACAAATACAAAGCAATTTCAATAAAAAGCAATTTCAATAACGGACACTGATGCAGAATAAACATCATGCCCGTTGCTTCATATGTCTGTGTAATGAAATAACACATCCCTTTCCAGTGGGATTTTTGAGGTGAAGAAACATCTTCTTTTCCTCACCTTGATATAGATTAATTTAGCAAAAAATAAAATCAACATATTTATGAAAGATATACAGAAAGAGATACAAAAAATAAAATCAACATATTTATGAAAGGTATGTACAGCAGGACAGCAATGCAAGCCCACCTCTTTTCCAGCATATACTGCATGAACAATGGTCTTACAGACTTTTTCAAAATGACTGCATACTATGATTCTATGACTGCATATTCAAGCCCCTTTTCATTAAAAGAAAAAGACATTGGTGCTGAGCTCTCTCTCATACTACCTGCTAGTCTAGAATTTAGCTATCTAGGGTAAGTTAGTCATCTAGGTCTCCCTCTGTCGTCAGTAGAGTGGCAGGTACTTCCAGAGGATGAGTCATCTCGTCTATTTTAGACACGTATCTTAGAACAGTATGAATCACTCTGAAAATCCCTCTCCCCATGGCTTGCAGACAACTAGCTTAGCCAGGACACCAAACTCTTTGCCAGATAAGGCAGGTGTGTTCTTAGTGTTCCTGCAAAAAGGATGTCCGTTAGGAAAGAGCCTTTCTTCGACTGCAAACACCTATCAACTGATGGCAATAGAGATATGTTCGTGCCGAACTATCAGACCATAACAGCATTAAATCAGTATCAGCCTGCCTTGTTTCTGACCTTGAGGTGAAAAATTCCCTATTCCTCTGCCAACTTTTTGTGCTAACTCACTCACATTTGAACACGTTGATGAGGCGGGTGCAGCTGGGCAGATACCCTGGCAAGCACCAAGCCTATGAATTAGTGACTGAGGAGTAAATTTCTCCAGCCAGTTCAGCTAGTCTTTAATCCCTGTTGGTTAATACTACTTATTGTTTTTATATCCTTCTGATTTAAATTCATAGAAGAATGCTTTCATACAAATTGCGTTCAAAATACGCAATGAGATTCAGAAAATAATGAAGTGTTATCACAGTGGTATATGTCTATTCTTTTCTCCCCTTCAAAACGGTCTGGATAGGGAAAAAGAAATCTGCTAATTAAATTACAAGATTTTGAAGAGGTCAAAATAGTGTAGCACACACCAAGCTTTAACTCAAAGAACACAGGAAGCAGTGCGATTCAGATTTGTCACCCTTGGCACAGATTGTAACAATACAGTCAGGAGTTTTAGAGAAACATGCATCTTTTTCATTCTTTCTCTCCCTCTGGGGTCACTGCACTGTGGTCTATTTTTACACAAGGAAAAAAAAAAAGTTTTCATTGTTGAAACAAGTTGGATGCTCCCATATCTCATATTCAATCAAAGAGCGTTTCAGAAAGCCTAGTGTCCTCCTTTCAACCTGCTCTGAAGCACTTCTACTGGTTATAGACATCACTCATCCCTAATATTGTAACCATAATAACCTTTACTTTTTTAAAAGTGGGGAAAAATGGAACTTGCAATGACTTAAGAATAAATGGTATTGAAATATTTTCTTTAAAAATGCAAAAGCTTGAGAAGCAACAAAAGCAGAAGAAAGATAATAAACCTAACTACATGCCCCCAAAATTTTAGGGGTACTCATGTCCAGATGTTAATTACTTTTCCTTTAAATTCTATCTTTAGTAGGGTTTGTCTAAGGAATTCCTCTGCAGAAATAGCTCACCAAGTATGATGAAACTCATACTATCTCATGCTCTTGAATTTTCCATCAACTTGAAATACTAATTCTTCATCGCCAGTTTCTTCATGAAGCCCACTGTATGAAAATGGAAATTCAGAGGGGGAGGGAAGGGAGGTGAGAGAAAGATGAAAAAAAGTGGAAGAAAGAAAAGAAAAAGGGAAGGGACAGCAGTTGGCTTGGAATTGCCGATCTCTTACTGACTACAGCAGGAGACAACTTTGTGTTACCAAACAAAAAGTTTAGTTACAAAAATACAGATCACATTTTATCCCTGGCATCTTAAATAAGGAAGACAACCTACATCACCATTACAGACATTCCTATGCACTCTCAAGGCTCACCGGTGTGTGCTACCTTAGGTCCGTGCCACAACCTCATCCTTCCCATGCACCAGTCTGAGTTCAGCTCCCCGTACGAAGCATCCAGCAGTCGTAGAAGACCGCACTTCGCAGAGTTTCCTCTCCTTACTGGTAACACTAGAAGCTATCCAATATTCAAAATCAGAGCTGTTTCAGTTGGCCTTGCCTCGGCACATCGATCACAAAGTCTGTTCCCGTTCTCTGGACGAATGCGACATTCAGAACTTTTATGCTGAAACCCTGCCCTTGAAAAAATGTCATCCTCTAATCTCCAACAATCTGCTGTTTTCATGAACATACATGCCAGGTAAGTTGTTTATTAGATGTGCAAACACTTGGATCTTTCTTTCCTGTATAGCCCAGCAAAACCCTCAATATAACCTGAACATATGAACACCCTTAGCAGATCTGCTTCATATTGAGCCAGTTAATACCCAACTGAAGATGACTACTGAATGTAAAGATATGCATAAAATTTATTTCAAAGTTGCTTTAATAATATTTTGAGACTATATTATAAAATAATATTGAAATAGGGACTTAGCAGATCAATATCAGAGGCTGTTCACAACTGCATGAACTAAAACAAAAGGAGAATTTGTGGTTCATAAAAGAATTGATTTGCAGTTTTTACAAATCCACCCAAATCTGGCAAAAAAAGCTTTAATACGACGTATCATGTGTGTGTCCACCTCAGTTCTTAGCATTTATTCCAGTGCTGAAATAGTAGAACGGCACCAACAATTTGATCCTTAGCAATGCTCTTTCCTACACTCCATACTCATCTTTAACCAGTCCTAATTACAACTGTTCATTTGTTTGTTCATGTGTTATTAGTACTGCAACAGCTTTAGTCTCTTCAGTGGAATATACTGTGAATCCACTCCCATTCATTTATGCTTCCTTAAAGATCAGTTGACGAATTGCCTCCTTCTGTAAATTTAGAATAACACTTAATCCTGAGTTTTCTTTTCGTATGAGCTTATTTAGGAATTTTCTAGCGCCAGCAGTATGATCAAATCTTCAGGAAGACACCCAGTGTCGCAGGCATCTAGCAGTCCAGCGTAGATGAGTAAGCTGCATTTTTGCTTACTGGAAGGCAAATGAAGTCTGCTGCTCTCAGCACTTTTAGGAAGCTTCCCAGACAATGGTACCAGAGTAAATAATATTCTCCACCTATGATCACCACAAGTGACACTATGGAATTCTCCGTATCTCTGATCTTGAATTCTTCTCCAAGCTCGCACAAAATGATGGCTTTCTGTACTGCAGTTGGGAGTGAAAATCGCTGCTTACGTTCCCGTGATTGAGGAGAAAGTCACCATACTGCTCACACTTTCAACCAGTTCCACTGGTTCCTCCTTCATGCCGCAATCAATTGAAAAGTACTTTTCTTTTCCAGAATCCTTGCATGGCTTACCCCCAAATCTCCCACAAATCTCATCACCTGTTACACTGCATTTACAACACCACCTCTGAGCAATCTGACATCCATTCTCTCTATAACAGATCTATGCCTATGAGGCAGACATCAATTAGCTATCTGATTTAGCATTCCCATTTTAAAGCATACCTTTTCTCTTTTCCCTGCTTGATTTGTTTTCCCTGCCACCAGCCTTACGACTGATGACTTTGATTTATACTGGAGAATTTTCTGTTACCGTACCCTTCATGGCATGCTTTGTGTAGTATTCTCACATTTTATAAATAATTTGGTCAACCTCTTAAAAAATCCAACCTGAAATCAGACTTTTGGATTCATATGCAACAATGTAGTCTTTAGTTACTTCACTAGAATTGGGGTCCTGACTCAGGGATAGAAGAAAAAGAAAAGCTCAAGTTTTCAAAACAAAACCCCTTAGTTTCTAATGCTTCCCTTCTAGTTATTTTCCACAATAAAAGCTACAACCACAATGATGTCTTAACTGAAAGTTTTTCCAGGTTCATTTCCGATCAATTATTATTACAGTATCACAGATACTGTATTAGTTTATATTTAGGTGGAAATGAAGAGAGAGAAATGTAATTCCTTACTATCAAAAAACAAAACCAGATGTTTGCTCAAAACCAGCCTGGCAACAGCAAAGGCATGTGGAAAAAAATGAAATTTTATTAAGAAATAAATTGAGGAAAAACTCTGTGCAATCACCTTTCTAAACGTGCCTTTTGAATCTTGCTTTATGTACACTGCATACATGTTTTCTAAGCATTTCTTAATGACTACATCAAGATATTCTTTTACTGACTACATAAAAAATTTTCATCAAACTACCTTCATCACTTAAATTTTCATGGTTCTGCTACTGTTACATCTCAGCTTTGTACTTCATTACACACAAAAATAATTCTAACAAATACACAAAACATTTGAACTGAGCAAAATTATCATGCCTTCATCTTCCTTTCTAATGGCCACACAAGGTTATTACAATCCTCCTGGTAACAGAATAACTGCTATACATAAGCATACCTGCAATGTAACGCACTTACACCCAGCAAACTTCTAAAGTTTAATTTTTCCCTGCCCGCCTTCCTGCAAAATTAAACCACCTCCACAGGTTCAACTGCCGGCAATGATGATGACCCCCTTGGAGCAGCATTTACTAAGTTTTTATGATTTGAACCCCATTTCAAACCATGAGAGGGAATCTTCGATCCGATACAGGAGCCCCATGATTCTTTCCAATGCCTGGCAACTTGGTTAAGCCTTTAAGTTACTAAAAATTAATTATTTTAATTCCATGACTGTGCCCCAACTCAGTTTCATTTTATTCCTATTTCATCTCTCAAGACTGAAGAGTATCTCAAGTATCTCTCAGGTGTCATACATACATTTGGTATGTATCTGCCATGCTGATGCTCTTTTATTTCCTGTGTTTAGGATCACTATATGTCCAAACATTTGAATGACAAGAAGCTGCAGAGAAAGAAAGAACTTTGACAGATTTTCACTTGTCATTTTATTAATATTCATTCTGCTCCAACTGGGAGACAGGAAAATCCTCTATGAATTATTTTGAACTATTTTGTGCTAACTTTTCTCCTCAAGGCGTTCTATATATTGACAAGGCTGCCTAAAATCTTTACCATGGAAACTTCTATCACCCTCAGTAAGATGACACACATGACAAAATACTTAGAACTAAGCCTTAGTTACTGCTAAAGTGTATTATAATATTTCCCTGGAAATTCCTGGAGTGTTTGTAAGTTTGAGGTCTTATCTCAAGCAATATTTAAGCAAACGTGTCCTAACATATTTTAAAAAGTAAAGATGGTTTTGCCTATAACATGGCCTAAGCTCAAATCTCCGTTTTAATTACAGCATTTAGCATGTTAATTGTATATCATTAAGCACAAAGAGAAATGCATTTTTCCTAATGTAATCAAAATTCAAAGACAAAATAAATGTGAGAGCATGTAAGAGAAACACTTCCTAAATCTTGGGGGTTTAAGTGCTGGCAATTGTGATAGCTCTGGAGTTTGCAAGTGTTTTCAGCTAGGGGCATGGGGCTCAGTCAAAGCAAGTACAACCCTTCCCAGCTCTGAGGGTGCCATCTCCTCTGAATGGATTGATCCAGAAGTCCCCTGCACTTTCTGGGAAGCTGTAAACTGGGAAACTGTAAGCTTCTGTCAGACATACAGACAGGCTTTCCAACATGCTGCACATATGTACTACGCAGATTAGCCAAAACAATAATGTCTGATAGAGTTTTACAGAGGGAATGTAAAGCTTGGAATAAACAGAGAACTGAAAATAATCTCAAAAAATTGAACTTGATCTGTCTTCTTTGAAGTTAAAGTGATTAGAATGCAGCAGGCTGGGATTTATAGACTTCACAGGCTCTGGGAGGGACTTCAAAAGCACAGAGGTGATAGATGAACATGTTTTCTCAGCCGTGCAGTGACAAAAACGCAACATGGTTTCAGGGCTTCTTGTAACAACAGGACAAAAAGAAAAGAAAAGGAAAACAAAAAGTTCTAGTTTTAGTCTCTACCAGTCACCCATATTGCAGTTTGATTACCTTGTCCTTAAGACACTCATCCTGAATGCACCTTCAGTAGAGCGCAAGGCTGATACATACTGATAAATTCTCAGTAAATACACATGACACATAGACAGGAACCACCAGGACTATTTTCAGATTTTAGCTTTGAAAACTGGTCAAAGCCACTCTGTGCTTGATTCAAAACCAGGATCTGAACTGGGATTTCCAATGACCAGTACTGCATCATATGCTGCTCCACTTTCTGCCACAGCACACAGGTTTCTCAGAGAGCTGCCTACTTCTGTCTCTCTGGTAGGACCATCCCACTGTGCATGAAATAATTAAATACTGGGAGCAGTAAGATGCTCTTAACTTCTTGTTTGGAACAATCTGCTACGTGAAGGACATCTGCGTTCTAGGGTTAAAATCTCCTCAAAGCAGGAAAATTAACCCATCTCCAGTTTAATCTCACTTCTGGGCTGAAGGGGAGAAAACGTCATTGCCACTGGTGATTCTAGCTGCTCCACCCAAGAAAATATTTCCAACTACACTAGTCAACATGCAACTCATCAATGAATTTGAGTTGATCACATTTGTATTTTAGTGAATACCATACCTATCATCTTCTGTCTTACTGCTGCACATTTCCGATCCTACCCGAAAGCAAGTTTAGAAATACTGCAATTTACATTAAAAAATTGAACTGATTCTCAGAGGAACTGGATTTTCCATCTTCTCTAAATGGTAGCATACTCTTTGCAATAAGAATATGGTAAGAAGTGGTTTACAGACTTAATCGAATTGTGCACGTGAATGAAGTTATTCAACATGCATAAGCTTTTGCAGAACGACCTGAGTATCCTAATGCTGCAGTGATCTCCGGAAGTTCTGCCTACATACAAGATTCAAGTCTGCAGACTTTTAAAATTAATATTGTGTTTCTGCATGCTTATGACACTTGCTCAAGCAGCCTTAGCCTTGATCAACTCTGCATGCTCCTACAATCCAAGTAACAAAATACAGAACACTGCTTTCTGTTCTACATCATGTTTTGAAGATTTTCAAATAGTTTACGGGTAACAGACAAGTTGCTACATAAACACTCACTCAAAAAAAAAAAGATTTATTATGCGTATGTGTTAAAAGAGTTACTTCTACAATGTATCTTACTTTCTTTGCTGGTTCCTACAATTAAATGTTCAGTAAGATTCTAGGGGAATTCTTCCTCTAGAAGCAGGAGGGCATGCCCTTAATTATATGGGTTCTGCAGGGAAACAGAAGGCACAATTATAGCTGTATTTTAGTTATCTGAGATGCAGGATAGACCCTGTGATACTAGGCTGCTCTCACACAAACACACGTGTTCCTTTGCACATGTGGCGAGATCGCTTACTTCCCTGCTTCAGCCCCCTAGCCCTTACTCACACATTCCCACCTCTTTCAGGTATAGTGCATTCAGCTTACAAACAGGAAAGCTAATCTCCGTGAGGCTGCACACTCAAAAGAACACCTTTATTTTGCATACTTTTAAAGTAGCTTCTCCGGCAATTACAATATGCAAAGCTCTCTTAAGAAAATTAGCAAGAATGAAGTCAATAGGTCTCTACAGTAATTATTTAAAACCTACCCTAATGGTTTACACAGCTTTAGGACAGATTTCTGATACGCAATTCAATATGTTGATTTTTAAAAAACCTACATAATAGTTACAAAATTAATACTTTCCAGAAAGTTCTGAGAGGTTTTACAGCATTTGTAGAAGAACATAAAATGACTTCGCCATGATGGCAAAGGCAGTGGCCAAAAAGGGCTTAAAGTAGAAAATTGCTGTAGAAACAGATCATTCCAGCTCTATAAAGTGACACGCTTGTTTTGTTTAATTGTAACAATGTTAGACTAATATTAAAATTTCTATTTAAGGTTACTACATCAATTTAGTGTTCAGTTGTCCATGCAAACAATTTAAATAATTCTTCTAAACGATTTACTCTAACTAGTACCAGTTTCCTGTTTTGACACTACCTCTGAAAGCAAGATAGATCTTCCATAAAAACAAGTGGTGCCCTCAAATAATTCACACAACAAAATTTTAGTTCCTCTTTGTTAATCCTACCAGTGACAATGAAAAACCATCCAGAGCAGTTCCTTTTAGCTAAACGATGCTAATTCATTTATAAACCAGCCTTCGGGATCGAAGCAGCTCTGACGCTGAGCGACCGCACGCCGCCGTCGGCCCTCGGCCTCCCGCGCGCCCGCGTCTCCCGGCTCCCCGCAGCAGGCTGCGCGCGCCCGCCTCCCCGCACCCCTCGCCTGGAGCAACAAAACGGAAAGCCAAGGAGCAAAGACAGGGCGAGCTACGCAGCGATGGTCAAGGAAGAAGGCCGGCTTCTTGCTGGGTAGACTTTGTGTAAATTTAGTAATTTTTTGTTTATACTTTTTACTACAGAAGTAAGGAACTTCGGCGTTATTTTTTTATGAACTCTATAATATTTTTCCTTTTCAGGAAGAACTTTTTTTAGTAGCTTTTTATAGCAAACAACTGTTTGTTCCACCAGCAGCCTATTATTAAAAAAAAAATATTGATACTCAATAGCAAGCTTACTTCTTGCCTTTGCGATCTATTTGCGATGACCGCAGCCACGTTCAGTTAACCTGCGCCCACCTGAGGGCAGAGCGGGACGCGCCATGTCTGCCACAGGCTCAGGGGGGTTGGAAGCCGAGAAGGGCGCGACATGGCGGCATCCCCTGCCAGGCAGCCCGGGGCCGGGCCGCGCCCGCCGGCCCTGAGGCAGCACGCCGCCATCTTCATTGCGGGCAGCCCTCAGCGCGGGCGGGGGGCGCCATGTCTGCTGCGGGCGGCTGCCTGCTGCGGCTGGGCCGGCCGCACCCGCCCCGGGAGCCTCCCGGGAGAGCGACCGAGCTGCCGCGGGTTGCGGCGGGGACGGGGCGCCGCAGGTGGGCTCCGGGCCCGTGCCCGCGCTCTCCGTCAGTGCGGGTGAGGCCGAGCGGGCGCGGGGGCGCCGGCAGCGGGCGGGCGGCCCGCCCGGCGGGGCGCGGGGGGGGGCAGGCCCGCCCCGGGCCGAGGCGTCGCGGCGGTGCGCGGCGGGGCTTGGTCCGCGGGGAGCAGAGCCCGGGCCGAGTTCGTCCTCCCTGAGCCCCCTCCCCTGACCCGAGCCGACCTCCGCGGAGGGAAAGGCGTTGCTGCCGGTTGAAATAAGAGCCTGGAGGGCCTCGCTCACGGGCTCCAAAAATGTCTGGCCCCGAGAAACTCTTTGCTGGTGGAGAGTTTCCTCGGTGAGGCGCCCTGGATTTCGGCGGGAGGTGAGGCTGCTTCCCCTTTGCCTTCTTCTGGAAGCGAAAACATAGCTGCCATCGCCAAAGATGTGTTAGCAACACTCTGTTTTGCTCCCAGGAGGCCGTGAGCAGGAGCAGCAAACTGCTGGCTGCCAGGTTTGAACGCCTCATTTTCTGCACAGCCTTTTGCAGGAGGTCAAGAGGTTTGAAGTCCAGGCAGCAGAGCTGGGTGAGCTGTTAGGTCAGGTCAGTGGTTTTGCTTTATCTCTGGTTATATTCCCAGAGATGACAGAGCTACCCATCAAGCATGAAGAGCAGTTAGCAGGATCAGGGGTTACTTAGATGCACGTTTCTGTGTAACTTGCAGTGGTACCAGACAAGGTTGGTGCTAAATCGTGAGGTTAACTTGGGCTGGAAGGGGCCTTCGGAGGCCGCCTGGCCCAGCCCCCTGCACAAAGCAGGGCTGACCTCCAGGTTGTATTGCATAGCCTGGTGCCTCCAGTCCAGGCTTGAATTAGGAGCTCCTTCACGTGAGTCCTCAGCTTCCTGAAAGAAAAAACATTTGCTATCAAACAGCCCATGGCTGTTAACTAACCTGCACAGATCCATCCATGTAGAAGGGAGCACATGCTAAAGACATTTCTTTCCAAAACAGGGTAATTACGAGTAACCTGTGTGCACAGCTGAAAGCCCGGGGAGGAATTTGGCAGGATGAAGCCTGTCATTGTGGTGCATGGTGGAGCTGGACGGATCTTTAAAGAACGGGAAGAGGGAAGCCGTGCTGGTGTTGTCAGAGCTGCGCTGCGAGGTTATGGTGTCCTGAAACAGGGGGGCAGTGCCTTAGATGCGGTTGAGGAGGCAGTACGATCAATGGAAGATGATCCTCATTTTAATGCAGGTGATTTTTCAAGAATTAAGTGCTTTGCCTTGATGTTTCTGAAAATGCTGGCTTGTATTTTCGTTGAATTATGTACACTGCGGTGGAGTAAATACTGATCTCACAAAATAGTTTACTTCTCTGTATAATAAAACAGCATGGTATGTACTGTAGTTTGTTCTGAGTACACTTAGGCAGAGGAGTTACTCTTGTCTGTTTTTTTCAGTGCTTTATACCTGCCGTTTCATTCTTGTGGTGCCATACTACTTTTCTGTACATCTTCTCCAGTTACTGTGCTGTGTGCTCAGTTTTAAGACGTGGACTCCTTAATGGAGGATATGTTTAGTTGACGTTCACGTTTAAGGCACTTGAATATAGCTTGCAGCAATGTTTAAGTCTTAACGCTTTACCTTTACCTGTTGCCAGAGAAACACTGTTCTTGAAGATTCTAGTTGTTTTTCTCTTAATTAATGCTTGCAATTAGTGCTTTAGTAAATAATATTACAGAAATAATACAGTAATGGTATATGTGTCATGAATTTATACAGTAAGGGTTCATAACTGGATCTCCTAATGATTAATGTTAATGTCAATAGCCAAATACTTTTCTCTTCTTAATATGACCTCAAATTTACTATTTTGATGAATGTCAGTGAAAGTATTTCCTCACTTCCACCAAGGTATGTCAGGAATGAACATGGTAAGAAAGACCAGTGAGTGTTCAGTGTTTTAGGTAAGATAGCTGTTAGCGATGTGCACGCTTAGTTTGCAGAGATTCTCTTGTTCCTTCTCACCTTGTAACTGAGAGCGAGGGAGAGCTTTTGTTTCATATGAAACTTTCAGTGTTTTGTTACTGACTTGGGTTGAACATCTTGATGTTTCGAGGATTCAGGCTGAAATCATGAAGTGGACTTAAAGATGTGGTGTGTACTATTGTCTCATTAACATCAGGGTGGCATTCTGTCATTTAACTTTTACTTTACCTATTCTGTAATCAGTCACTAGCCTTTAGGACTTTGTTTTGCTCGGGTCAGTAAATCAGTATCTATCTGGCCTTTGGCTCTCTTTATGGTTCTGGTTTATGTCTCAAAATATCTCTCTGGCCAGAGAGTTTAGAGTTGCTACTTTAGGGCAGGAAAAAATCCTAATTCTTGGAAGCATCTCTTCAGGGACATTCTGCCCAACACTGGGTGTCCAATGTTAATGTGGAAGCAACTTCAATATAAATTTTAAGCTTAAAGATTGTTTACATCACTTTCTTAATCATTCCACATAAATAATTGCATACTTTCTTGGTTTCTTATACACTAGTTTTGATGCTTCTAGAAATTGAAATTATTTAGATGGGAAAGATATTTTAGCTCAGTGTGACTCTTGGTGATGAAAGCTTGTTTTATAATGATCTGTTTAGGCTCATTTATTTAACTTGTACACAACAGTCTGAAGCATATGGGTGTTTATCCTAAGTAGGATCACAAGGACTAGCAATATTCTGTCTTTTGCAGGCAAGCTTTTTTAACCTTTATGTAGGATCTTGTCACTAATACTGCTTTTTCTGAGCTGTGCTCTCTCATAGCATGCCATCACTGAACTGACACCTGTGAGCAGTGTATGCTCCTCTAAAAATGATCATATTGTTTGAGGACAGGACCTTGGAGTCCACCATATCCAGTGACTGATACACAGTGATAACTTACCATTTTGCTTAACGTACAAAGTACAAGATGTGCCTGTGGCAAACTTTTACATGGTCCGAGGTCACATTTATTCTTACTGAAACATATGTTGAATTATTTTTTTGTCTAAGGGTGTTTACGTTAATGTTTTCTGACAATATTTATACCTTGTTTGTAGTATATTAAATGAGCAGTTTTTAGCAAAAGTTGCTTAGACTAGACTTGAGCCTTAAGCCCTTGTTCAAGTTTGACTATGCTGATCTAAGTGGCAAGTACTCTGGTAATCACTTAGACACATCTAATTGTGTTAACTCTCATTAGATACAGCTCCTCTCAGGAGCTGGTAAAAAGGAGCTGAAAGCTATGTGAAGAGGGCCCTGATTGGAGTGGCTGTTTAAAGCTCACCGTGTGGTATTTGTAAAAGAAAAATGAGGTTTGCTGTAATATTTTCAAGGAAAACACAGACATTGCGAAGAGACAACAATAAAGATTGGGAAGAATGGGCATAACAATCAAGTTGTGTCCTTTTTTGAATGGTACGGTTTAGCTATACTGTATAGATGCATCTCGGTGTAGGCTTGCTGTAGGGACCCGGAAGCTATGCTGTCATCTAAAACTACCATGTTAGTGACTTCTGCAGTGTGTAATATATAGTGAAGTCATCAAGTTCTGCTTGTGATGAGGAAATGGCCATGGTTATATTTCCTTCGTGCCATCTCTTTGATGATTAGAAGTATTGACTAGCTTGGTCTGAACACTCCAGATAAAGAACTGTCATTCCAATATAGTGATCCGTGCACACTCTGACCTCCTCAGCCTTTGCAGGATAGTGTGTTTTGTAGATAGAGGGAATTGGAGTAGTGCTCTCGGCACCCCTGCTGTGATTTGGCTGATGTCAAACATGTTGGTTCTTTGTGTCCCCTTAGATTCTATCTTTTGTTGTCTCTCTGTTTTGTCCCCTGCCTTGGCTTCGCAAGCAAGCCAAACTCTTTTTCAGTGCTGCTAATGGATACTGTGGCCTCAGAGGCAGGTAGTCCCTACCCATTGTGCTGGAAGGCAAGCAAAAAGACAGTCTGTAACCACAGAAGGAGGGATTCATCCTGCCTCAGATAACCTGAAGTTTAGTATCTAGCCTTGCCACAGTGTACAGGCTTTCACGGCTGTCAGTGGAATGAGAAAGGATGGCTACACAACTGCCTAAGGTAAGTGGGTTGAATTGTTCTTAGAAGGCAGCTGTCTCTCTTCACCGACTGTCAAAGGAGGCTTCTGCAGGAAGATGCCATTGACTGCGGGATTTGTCTGCAACTGTTTCCTGCTCTGTAAATTTTAGGAAATCCTAAGATGTATCCCATGAGAGATGTCCAGTAGACATAGGATACTGTTAATGCAGTGATGAAGGGAGCTGGTAGAGATTCCCCTGGAACCATGGTTCTGGTCACTGGTACCTGAGAAGGGGGTACACTAGTTGTAGAGCAAATTTGGTGATCACGGGCTAGAGCGCCTACCTTGTCAAAGGAAGCTAAAAGTATGGCAGGGTTTATCTAGGAAAACTAAGAAGACTTCTACCAGCATAAAGGAGAAGCTGGAAGAAAGATGTTAACACAGGTGGCGTAAGGCAGCTACCTGTAAGGTCTTTACAGATCAGTGTAGTCTAGAAATTAACACTTGGTGAATGCTGCAGGACTGAACTCTGGAATAGCTTATGCAGTTGGAGAGGAGCAAAAAAATAACTTTTTGGGGGCATATCTGTGTGTGGCAAGGGGAGTTTAGCAGATTACAGGATTTTGTTGCCTCATGTAGCAGGGGATTTAACTTCATATATTCAGGTCTGAAGTACATCAGCATAGAAGTCTTCTGTCAACAATTATTAACAGTGGCTTCTGGCCTGCTTTAGTGTTGGCTTAACAGAAATAAAAAAACCTGGTTTAACTCTGTACAATGTTCAAGTCTTTCTGCTTGAGCTACTCTGTGAATCTGCCGTGTTTTGTTTGGGGTTTTTTTACTTCATTTTAGATTTAGTCTTCTTGTCATTATTGGCAAGGCTTGTGCACTTGATTACTTACAACTGATTATTCCCCTGTGATACAGTTATTGGCATTATTAAAAAAAAACCAACTCTTTGCATTGTCTCATTTTGTATCTCATTAATTTTCAATTAGGTTAGTGATAGCACCGATAATTATAGAAGAAAATAACTACCCAACGTTTCATTACTTGATTTTTTTTTTTTTTAATTCCTTCATCTACTGTTTTTATTTGGTAATGAAGAACTTGTTATTTCAAGCTTTTGTTACACTAGTGAGCATACACTTTTATTCTGCTCCATCAGTTTTGGCAGTTTCTTGGAACACTGTGTGACATTAATCTGTTGATAGATTTGAACACTATACTGTTTTGTTGGGTTATGTTGTATCCTCCTTTGGAAGAACTGTAAAGGTAAAATAGTTTTATGTGCACTTGAAATGATCTGGGGGATAAAGAATTCTGTTCATGATTGTTTGTCGTTTTAACTTTCATACCTAGTATATCATTTTGGATGGGATTGGAAAAGTGTTTTTCATGTTATAAAAATAAAACTCGATTTTAAAGTAGAGATTGTACCCTATGTGACTTCTGTTAATGGCTGGATTTTGTAGTTATAGTCGGCAGTGTTTCTGGAGTTTTGTTTGTATTCAGGAGATACTTTCAATAAGTCACACAACAAACTGGGAAAGTTTGCTTGATGAGATCTAATAATTGAATCACCTGATGATTAGCTCTTAATGACTTTCTTCTCCCCCCCGCCCCCCCTTTTTTTTTCTTTTGGTCTGTAGGCTGTGGATCTGTTCTAAATGAAAAAGGTGAAGTAGAAATGGATGCAATTATCATGGATGGAAAAAATTTAGACTCTGGAGCAGTATCTGCAGTGAAGTGTATAGCAAACCCAATAAAACTTGCTCGACTTGTCATGGAAAAGGTATGTGGAATATGTACTTGAATGTGAAGCATTTTTTGCGTTTGGAACTTCATCCGTTACATTGATACACCTCAGTAATGATGTTTGTGTAGTGCTTTAAAGCAGGAAAGAAGGGAGAAATGGGTGGCAGTATTTGGAAACTATGGTCATGACCATGACAAACTTTTATTTTAAGGGGTTTTGGGAGGTATTTATTAAAAATAGCATTCTAAGGAAACATCAGTTCTGCCATGCAATTGGAAGCTCAAGGAGAAATTGACCTATACATGTTGGTCTGCTGTAGCTCCACAGCCAGTGTTCAAGATTTTAGAGGTTTTTTTGTTCACTTGTTTTTTGCAGAGCTTCTATGCTGTCACGAAGTCTTCTGCTTGATCTTGCAAGTTTAAAGTTGGATGATGTACTGTTGACTTTGCAATGACACGGAGCTGAATTAAATGACCCAGTAACATATTTGGCCATGTAACGCAGTCTCACGTTGTTCTAGGTAGCCTTCCCCATTGTGACCTAATCAGATGGTACCCTTAGTGCAAAGTCATGGTCTTCCAGCAGTAGAAGATAATGTTTGCACTATGTGATCATGACAGACTCTCCGAGAGAATCAAACTTATCAGGGCAGCAAAATGATTGTTACTTGACTGTCTACGTAAAATCAATCCTACGTTACTCCACTAAGAAGGCCCTCTAATAGCTGCCACAGCAGACTTCTCTTGTTTTTCAGAAATGGTGCAACTGATACGGTTTGGGATGGAGAAAGTCATTTGTGTGATATGTGCATCTGTTTTACCATTACTAGACTGTGACAGTGATCAAAAAGTTTACCTTTTTCATCCTGCTAGTGCAGCTGCCCCATTGTTGAAAAGGGTTGATATTTGCAACAATACTTACTAACAAAGAGGATTTATGTTTCTTTAACCTTTCGAAGTGACTTTTGAGGAAACAAAACATCTTTTGGTGATCTGTGAAGATGATTGAAATGTAATTTGTCCTCAACGGTCTCCAAAGAAGATAAGAATTATTTTTGCCCTTAATTGGAGAATAGTTCTGCTTTTAAAATCAGGACTTTTCACTAAAGTATTTAACATAAATACTTTGAAAATGTGTATCCACTGGAGAACATTGTTAAAACTTGTGATGAATGAGCTTTTTGTTCCTTCACATGGGATTTATTCTGTCATTTAGCTGGAACAAATAAGTATAGCTGGTAGACAGCTTCACAAGGCCAATTTTTTCAGAATTTGAGAATGTAGGTGGAGAGCTGGAGGAGCGATGTCTTCTAGCATGTTGGGAGGAGTGTTGTAATTTTTTTTTTTTTCTGTAGATAACTTCTTTTAATGCATGTTGTTCAGTTCATATTCCAGATTCACTGATTTTTTTTGTTGTCTTCTCTGTGACAAAATCTCGTTTAAGCCAACAAGAATGAAGTCAAAAAGACCCCGCTCCTTTGTCTTTCTCTTCTGTTATAAGGTCTTTCTTGCCATTGTGTGGTGCTTCTGGTGTTCAAGAATGTTGAGGCTAAATTTGAAAGGAAATCGTAAAATTCAGCTGTACAGGACCAAGTAAAGTGGTATAGCCATAAAATCATGAAATTTTGTGGTGCATTGTATTGCTGTTTGCCCAGATGCAAAAATTTCTGTGTAGATGAAACAAAGTTCAAATGTACATGTTGGCCTAAATTGCTTGTATGTCTTGAGGTGAGTTTCTGCTGCTTCTCTGTCAGGTGTTGTAAATGGGAATACCAACTGGTGTTGCTCTTTTATTCATCTGGGACAGGAATTTTGGGACACCAACCCAGGCTATTTCATAGTACTTTTCAGAGTGTATGTTGTTTCATTTTGCTGTGCATGATTAAAAATGTTTTGAACTCTGTGACCCATGGGTAATGAGACTGTAGTTTTCCTGGGGTCCTAAGCATGTTAGGATGCTTATTTCCCAGTGGTTTTGAGATGCCTCGCTGTCTTAAGGAATTTTGAAACACACAGCTCCCAAACCCAACCAAACCCCAAAAAACTCCTCCCCATCTGCTAGTGATTTTCTGTATTTCTGTTCCTATTATGGAACAATATGGGCTCCATCTGGTGGCCAGAGTAGCTCTTCTAGATTGTTGTTGCGCACATTTATCCTGTGTGCTGTCACATTCTCACTGGGCTTCAACTTGTCCAAATTCATGGGGGAGTTCCATTTATGGTTTACTATGCTATTGAACATGGCAGCCTCTAGAGATGGAAGGCTTTTGGTATGTTAACTAATTAATTCTACAAATCCTTGAGAAAGCAGTTAAATTCCTGTTGAATTTGTCCTGTTTGTAGTGAACAAAGAGAATTATACAGCGAAATGGCAAATGGCGCTTTTTTTTTATTTAAATAGGGCATGTAATCCCCCTTAGCTCCAACACTTCATTAGACAGGCATCCTGTGAAAATTAGAGTGCTGATTCATTGATATACATGAACTGTGTATATGTTTTCCTCTACTATACCATCCAACTCTTTGCATTAGACAAAGGTGAATTTAGCTTGGAACATAGACTTCTCAAGGCAAAGGTGCAGATTTTTGCTGTGCTGTGTGCGCTGCCAGGATTGTTAAATGAAGAACAGTGATGGTGTGAATTTCAGGTCATCTGCAGAAATTTGGGGGATTTTCTTTTCCCTGTTTCCCATGAAATGAACTGAACTTGCCAAAATTTGCTGTTTGTTTGTAAGATCTCTGCAACCCCTTATCTAGGGGCAGGTTTCTTTGTCTTTTTGGATTACTTTGTAGAAATGTGTCCCAGAAGAATTAAGTTAGCAAACATATTCATGAAACTCTAGATGAAGGATGAGACAGAAAAATGTGCTTTTGGGTTGTTTGGCAATGTTCTACCAGTTCCTTTGATTGACAAGATATATTGAATAGAAAACCAAATAAATTTCTCCTTGAAGATAACCTTCATTTCAGTGAGGACTAAAAAAATACCAAGCCCACCCAAAACCTATCATAGAAGCTTATTCCTCTATGTGCAAGCATTTTTTTGTTTGTGCAGCTCAGGAAGGTGGGTATGTTACCAGAATCTGCATATGGGAAGAAACCCTTTGAAAAAGTTTTAAGAAATAACTTTCATTTTTTACAATAAAGTTTTAATTTTTTTAAAACTTACTTAAAGAATGATATAGAGTCTTAATTGTTGAAGAAAGCAAGTGATGGAGGACACAGCTTTCTGATACAGATAAATTCAAAAAGACAGTTCAATGTATTTCCTAAAAATAAAACCAAAAAACCACCTAAAAACCCCCAGCCAAACCCAGTTTGAGTTATTGGATCGTGTGCCTCTGGTGGTTTCGTGGCAGTGGGGGGCAGCATCGCACAAAGCAGTTGTCTTTCAGGTCGGAAGAACACTGCAGCTTTGTAAGAAACAGGTAGGTCTTTTGCTGGCTGGTAACATCACTCTGCTTGTAAGCCAGTTGTCCACTCTTTCACACATACAGAGGACTTCTTCCTTGTAACCCTTACTCTTGTTCCCTGAAGCAGTACTCTTACGAATTGAGGACTTAATTTGTCAATAACAGGACATTTAAAATCTCAGAAGTGTTTGATGTTAGGGCCGCCACATGCGTGAGTGACTGTTCAGGAATGTTTCTGAAGTGTAGTCACGTTTCCTGCTTGTGTAAGCAGCTGAAGGGGTTAGTGCAGAGGCTGTAACGGGCAGAAGCAGAGCTCGGTGTCTGGTTTGGGAAGAGCTTCAGCTCGAATCCTTTAAGACAATGCAGTGGTATGGGTTGGTCATGGTAGTGATTGCTTGTCATTGCTTGAGAAACCAACAGAAGTTGATGGTTTGCAACATCTTAAAGTCTGAAGCTCTGAGACTGTAAATGTCCTGCGGAATGCAGCATGACGCAGAAATACCCGACTTCTGGCATCCTCGCTTCAGGCGGAGAGCAGACTGTGTGCCACTCCGGTGTCCTGCTTGGCTCTGCAGGCCCGCTAGGTCCAGCATCATGTGGGTCTACTTTTTGGATCTCTGCTTCTTGGTACCTGTGTGCTGTGCTGCTGCATGGACATAAAAGCTGGCTTGAAGTTAGCTGCCATGATCCAAAATGACTCCATGCTACATAGTCAGACCATCTCCAAAACCTTCCTCGGCTCTGTGTAGTGTACACTACAGCTGTGTAGTGGTCCAAGAAGTTGACACTTATTTTATACACAGATTTAAAAAAAAAAAGTCAGATTTTTTTGCTCCAACTAAAATATAAGGATTGATGAAACAAATTTATCTGGCGAATTTCTCTAAAATAGGAATTAACCAAGCTGTATGGAATTAACTAAGGTTGTTGACTTAAAATCTGGTCTAAGTGCTTTGCTGAATGAAGGAATCAAAATAGAGCTTCTGCAGTTGTTAGAAGAGAGCAAACATTTTTGTCAAACCTGCGAGAATAATATTCTGATCTTAAATCTGAGATTCTGGGTCTATAAGAGTAGCAGCTAGTTGAAGGAAGTATTTAAAATAAAATGGTTCAGCTGATGTTAAGAAACATGTTACTGTATGATATAGTGTATGCTGTTTACATTTCTGGGTTATTTTACAAAAAGTAATACCTTCAGACAGAACAGGAATTTATTTACCATTCTTTCCTTCCAAGTAAAATCCTTCTAGGTCTCTTTAACTGGAGAAAACAGTTAAGTGATGATTTGGTGATTGACTGGAAACAATACAAAGAAGTTGCATGTATAGAGCAAATTTACCAATTTTTCTTTTCCCATTATAATAAGTATTGAGTAGATAAATGCAATTCTTTTCTACTAAAGATGAAAATTTGTGTCTGTGATTTGGAGAGCTGAAAATTTTTTTCAGCTAGTAGAAGACGATATAGGCATAGAAATCTAGAAAGTTTAAAAATAAAACAAGAATTGGAATTTTCTTTGTGTGGTTATTTCTAAAAATAAAGAGTGGTTATACAAAACTGCTCAGTACAAGGCAAAACAAGAGTTGTCAATGAATCTCTTGTCTGTCTTCTGCAGACAAAGCACATGCTGCTGACTGACCATGGTGCACACCTCTTTGCTCAGGCCATGGGTATTCCTGAGACTCCAGGGGAGAAACTCATAACTGAGAGATCCTGGGAGAGATGGAGGAAGAACCTGGAGCCAGATTCCAACCCTGAAGAGTTTCAGAAGTAGGGTGTTGTTTTTTTTAATATTTTTTCTTTTTAAATTAAGGTAATTGTGCTATCAGTTAAAAAAATAAAACAAAACAACCCCAAAGCAAGCTTGAAGGCCTGTATTCAGACTTGAGAATACGTCAGTTCTGAGTGTTACATGGTTTGATACAGTCTTCACAGTATGTCGTCAGTGAAAGTAATGAAAAAATCAAGCTTTCAATGAATTTGCTCAAGTGTAAGTGACTGGAACAAACTTGTTGATGCTTAAGAAGATTGTCGGTCACTTTGACATAGCATAAGTTTTGTGGAGGAAGAAGTTGAACTTGTTATTGCTCTTAAAATCACCAGTTATAGAAGTGCATAGAGCAGCTTTAACAAACAGCAGGCAACACTTTGTGTAGCTCTTTTCCACAGAGACGCTGCGATTTTGAAAAGTCGTAAGTCCACATTTTAGAAGTCTATAAAAAAAGAAAAATAAAGCTGATCTTGGTTAAGTAGATAATCAGATTTGTCTTTGAACTGGATCAGGTAGTTAAACAATGTCACATTTTGACCCGTAACTCCTTCTGAGCGCTTATTGTGGCTGTTGGTTATTGTAGATAGGAATGAAAAAATTGACCAAGTTCACTGTAGTGGTGGGTGTGAAGAGAGATGCTAATGGGTGGTACTGCACAACAGCAAAACAAAAGTGACTTGAAAAATAAGCAAGTCTCTCATAAAGTGAAGAGGAAGGTGAGGTGGATGAGAAAGGAAGGAGAATCATCAGGTGTCAAAAAAGTTTTTATGCCTGTGAGGTAGGCATAAATACTAAATGGTTTTGAGCTTGCATTTGTACATCAGTGGTTGTGGCATAGGAAAACACCGTATTACATCACATAAATGCTGTGTTGCGTGTTGCTCATCTGTTCTGTAGAATAATGGTAATGAGAGAAGCAAAGCTGGAAAATTTGCAGATCAAAAGGAGGAAATTTTTTCTGTGGTCACAGTAATTAAAGCCTATGAAATGAAGTTATAAACTACAAGCTATATGGTACTTCCAGTAAACTGCTAGAAGGAAAAACAATTTCATGAGGCAAGTGTAAATATGGTTTTGTAAACAAAGTGAAATTGTTTCTTGACCCTGAGGTCTCAGTTGTAGTTGATCTTGTATCCAACAGAAGTTTTCTTTTGATCCGTGGTGTACCCAAGGACTGTGTAGTATTGTAATTCATTACCAAGAATTTTGAGGATGGCATAGCCCCTGCTGACGCTTGGTCTCCTGAATATATAAGATGGAATGGCGCGGCATCTGAGTCTCCACTTGTTCTTTATAACTGCTTTTCTTTTTTTTTGTAACAGCATTAGACATCTTCAATTTCAGCATTGCCTTGTTCTGGAATACCTGCTATTAGAAGGCTTGTGTATTTCTGAAGGGCTCAAGACTTTTTCTTGTCTTAGCCACCCTGTTCTTTTTCTGACAACCATTGCCCAAAACATCAGCACAAATTCACAAAGTTGAAAACAGGTCTTTTTTTATGCAGGCTTGTTTGTTCCTGTATTGCATGTGGAATGTTCTTTTTCCCTGTTATGTCCACAGTGATTATGCAGAAACTTGCCTGAGGCAAACAGGCAGAAGGTGAAGTAGTGTTCGTCAGAGGCAACATGATACCAGATCATACTGGGAATTTGAATGTTGGTGTGTACTTTACTTCCAGTCCTCTGGTCCTAACAATGTTGGAAACCTTTGGAGTTCACAGCTTTCCAAGCAAAGTTTGGTGTCTCCAGAAGAGTGGCCTTTCTTTTCTGCTGGTTAGAAGCCTGCATTAATTTATGTTAAAAGCCTATGATTCCATTGCACGTACAGCGTGGCATCTTGTACACCTTTTGCTGAGAATGAGATGTGATTTGTTTTATTTTCTGTCTCTCGCTCCAAAGATTCTGACCATACCCTTGTCAAGAATTGTTGGAGATTGCCTGAGAACCCCACAGAAAGGGGGCTGATGGTAGATGGGCTCACTTGTCCCTCTGTGAATCACAGTGCAGGAGTAACTCAAGGAGGTGTTAACTAAAAGGACCTTGAACAGCAGTTGACAGAAAACCTTACTACTGATGGAGGGCGGAGAGACAAAAGAGCAGATGTTTTATTAGTTGAACGGGGCCACAAAAGTACATGTAACTTTATTGGTGCTGGCTAATGAAAGATTTAGACAAAAAGGAATGAAAAAAATCCAAGTGATCCATTCTGTATCACAGTGTATGCAGTATAGAAGAATAATTCTTGATTGAAGAGTATGCTCTGGTATACTACAGGTAGTTGTTGAGATTTTTACTACTATCACTAACTAACGATCGATGATTATAATACGGTATCTCTACTTAAACAGTTTTGCCTGCCTTCGTAATGTTTCTGAGTCAATTAGATATGTAACAGATTGTTTATGTCTTCTTTGCCTTTGTTCTGAAGATGAACAAAGAAAACGTGACACTGAAGCAATAACAAAGTTTAAAGGGACAGTAAGAAATAGAGCGTAGTTGTCTGTTCACTCTGCCGCAGATGAGGTATGTTGGACACATTCACGTTGTTACGCATCGCTGATTGGGCTCTTGTACCTAAACAGGTAGCTGCTGCGTATGTGATCTGTGTACTTTGATTATTCTCACTGTTGCTTAAGGTAAATACGTACCTAGGAAAATGTATGTGTGGATGCAGCTTTCTTAATTTCTCGGGAGGGTGTAACTTTAGTTGGTTGAAGGGTGCCACATGAGCGTGCAAGGGAGTACTGAATTTACGAATATTCTTTTCAGCAAATCATTTATAACAGATGGATGGGTGGGAAGCCCATCTGCACCATCATATCAGTTTGAGATGAGGTCCGTCTCCGCATAAATGTCAGAGCAGTTTGTAAGGCCTGTGATTCATCAGTCAACTTTGAATTGCTGTGAATGAAGTGTAGGGATTGACAGTATGATATTTTACGTATGCAGGAGGGAGCAGGAAGTTGGTTCTCTGAAAGATTGTGGGTTTCGTGGTACACAAGACTTTGTCTGACTTAATTAGCTTAGATTTGGGGGAGTTAGAGAGACCCTCACCAGTACCCAGGCAGCTTCCCAAGGTATTGCTGTTCGAGTCGCCTGTTGGGCAGTTCCTTGAAGGATTGTTACAAATTCTTTTCCTGTGTTGAGGGATTTCGATTTTTTTTTTTTTTTTATACCTCTGTTAGCCAGGTACTGTTTTATGTTCCTACATGAATTGCCAAGATCAGAGTATGTGGACACTCAAACTGTTGCTTCTCAGTAATGTCTTGCTTCTCAGTGCAGCAGCTGTGACAGTAAGTTACAATAGCCTTTTTTGCTCTGAGTATGAATACAGACATGTATATTTTAAGCAGCCTATTGTATATGACTTTTGTGTGCTGAAGAAATAAAGCAGTAGTTGAGACTTTGTTTTCTTCAGTACATGAAGATTTTTAAGCTGATGTGCGGTTTCAACAGATTCTTCTGGCCAAGTGATTTGAAGATTGCTTAACTACAGAGTACAAAGATAAAAATATGTATTAATAATGTGTTGTGGACGGTACTAGTTGAAAGGCACATAAAGAACCTTTTTGTGGCATTCAAACATTTAGGGGAATAAGGAAAAGGAAAGAGGAGGAACAGGAAGGAAATGACTCAGTGCATTCGTAGCATTACTCTCCTTTTCTGTATTCACTTGTGTACGTGCGTTGTCATTAATAATTCCGGTTAATCTCCCGTTGAGACAGTGGAGACAATTCTTGTGTCTTTGAGTTGCTGTTTAGGGGAAAGTAGTGTGTCACAACCAAAATGTACTCTAGAGCTATGATGGCTAGAAATATTTCTGTCCTGTGTGCTTTTGTTTTGCGGGTTTTTTTCCTCCCCAAATCGAAGTTTCCATGCTATGAAGGTAAAAAAGTCCTGGGGGCAGATTAAAAAAAAAAAAAAAAAGAGTGTTTTCTACTCTGTTCAATATAAATACATGAGAATTGTTGCATATTACTTGTTGGGTTTTTTTAATTAGAAGCATGGTAAAAAATAGCTTTACAATCAGCAGTATTTTTTTTGCAGTAATCTTTTTTTTTTTTTACAGCTACCTGGAAAATAAATGGAACATGCTTTGGCAGGTATGCTTTAATTCTACCTAATTTTGTGAACTGTTTTTCTTGGCAGAGACCTTGGAACAGTTGGTGCTGTTGCTCTAGACAGTGAAGGAAATGTAGCTTGTGCAACATCCACTGGAGGACTCTCTAATAAACTGATTGGCCGTGTTGGTGACACAGCATGCATAGGTATGGGGTGTGGGGTCTTGCCTCTCATTTTTTGTAGGTGTCTCATTTAAAGAAAGAAAAAAATAAATTCTCCTTTTCATTAGTGAAACATAAATACTGGTAATCTGAATTGGAGGTCTAACATTCAAATGTATCAAACTTCAAGCTCCTTAACACGGCATGGTGAATGCAAGTGAGGATCAGGAGTAGAGGTGTAGTGCTGTCATTATTATCATAATCCAAAACTTTTCTGTCTGGAGCATGAGGCGTTTCTTTTTTCTGTCCTTTCCTGAATGCTAACACTTTTTTCTGTGTTTTCTTTCTGTTCATTTTGATAAAGTTGTCCTTTTGTACATCCATGTTTACAGCTAAGTCAAAAAAAGTAGCCTGTTCCATACTAAGGTGCTGTTCTCTTGATACGTAAGGAAGCAGGTGTAATTGTAACTACTGTTTGTTATATCAGTGAGCCAGAACTGTAAAATGACTGGCAACTTTGAGTAAATTCGTGTTCTTAGAAAGCCCAGAGAAGACTGCCTCAGAGCCTAATAGATTCAATGTGGAATAGAGGAAACATTTTAAGAGATCTCTTATCCAATTATAAAGAGACACTTGAAATCTTTTCCCCAGACGTGTCCCACGTGAGGAACAGACTTGCCATTTGATTGCTTCAGGTTTCTACCGTACAGTTGGGATTTGGAGAATAATTTTCGTAAAACATGTTCCAAACTCAAATAGCACTGCTGTTGGCAGTACATATTATTATAAAACTAACTTAGTCTCTCACCCAAAGTTGCTAATATTTTGTACCCTCTGCATTTTGACTGTGATTTTTCAGCTTCATTTCTGACTGTAAATACCATTCTCTTACATAGATCACATTCAGGGCTCCTATAGCACGTGACATAGGGCTCTGAAGGATAAGCAAAACTGGGCACTGTTGAGTATTGCTTGCAACTTTTGCTCTTATTGGACATCTGCAGGGTTGGATACAGAAATGCTAGCTATCCTTTTAGATATTAGAGCTTTTGAAAAGGAGCTTTGACAGACTGGTTGTGGCACTGTTTTTCCTCGTGTAAATCAGGGTCCACTGAAAGGGTCTGATCTGATCAAGAAAGTACAGAAGGGAAGAAATTTTCATTGCTCTGCTATGCCTCATTCCTGTCCCCAGGCCTTGTTTATAGTGCTGTGGTATGCTCCTCCCCAGCTCCTGGGAAATACTTTTCTTAGGAGATGTGCTAGAAACATGGGTGTTGAGCAAGCGGAAGCTTGATGGAGAACAGGGTGTGGAATGTGCCAGAATAACAAGGATGGGAGGGAAAAGAAAAAAAAAAAAAGAGGGGGGGTGTTGTTCAACAGAAGAAACACTCTGCTTGTGGTGAGGACTTGCAAGATTTTTCAGGGGTGATTTGTGATGTTGCACTAGAGCCCAGGCTCTGCAAATCGCTTATCTGCTTTTGCTCTTGCAGATAAGCCCCCCTCAAACATTGGTCAGTTCACTAAGGTCGTCACGAGATCTTCCTTCCTGTCTTCTCAGTTGGTAATACTGTGTGACCTGGCATTGTGCATCCCATCACTATCTTGCTGATCCTCAATACACCGTCCCTTGCTGTTCTGGAATAGGTTTTTGCCCATCCTTGTGAAATGTTGGCCTGCTTCTGCTTCTTGTACCACAAGCAGATCACTAACACTTCTAGCTCGTAACTTGGCAACTGACTTCATCCAGCTGTTGATCTCTTTCATCCATTTTACTTTTCAAACTGAGGCAGAAATGAGAAAGAAGTTAGTTACTGGCACTTAGTCCCCAGAAGTGCTGGACCTTTAGGAAGAAATGTTTGGCACCTATTTTAAACGATGCAGAGCTTGTAAATTGTGTTACAGAATATTGCTTTTGTTTTTTTTTCCCTTACAAAAAGGAAGTGGAGGTTATGCCGATAACTGTTCTGGTGCCACTTCAACCACAGGACATGGGGAGAGCATTATGAAAGTGGTCTTAGCCCGACTGATCCTCTATCACATGGAGCAAGGTATATTCCAAACTTCCTGTAAGCTGAAATAATGAGGATAGGAAACGTTGCCTAATGGCAGGTTTCAGTTTATGTACTATCATCCTAGAACAGTTGTCGGAAGAGTTGCTCCCAGGGATATGTGGATGGGTCACCTCTCTTTAAAAACAAAGCAAAGTATTAAAGTATTAATAAAGCTAAAATAGCCTTAAGTGGACAGAAATATCTGTGCTGCTTGATATTTAATCATGCTTTCAATCAATGTGCATTGAAAGACATTGTTGTGTACACTTTGTTTAACTGAAGTTCTATTTAATAATTTTTTCCCAATTTTAAACTAGAATTCTGTGAACAAAGAAATAGAAAACAAGTAAAAGCAAGATATTTTAAAGGAAGCAATAGGGGAGGGCTAGAGGTAGATAATCAGAGCTGAAATAATAAAGCATAGAATATCATCTTTCTAATAAACTGTAATGGTTTTTATTCTAACAACTCTGATTATAGCTACAGAAATGCTTTTAATATGTTTTAACTATGATTTAAATTTTCTTTTTGTTTTGGAAAATGTGCTAAACTGACTGGGTGTGTATGTGGTAAACAGCTGACACAGTATGTCTTATGTGACTGTAATCTAATCTGACTGTGGGATGAGCCTTTGGAGCTTTACCTTCATGAGATAGTCTGTCATCTAAACCCTTGATTATGTTACTGCCTGTGAACGTAGCCAGACAACATACTTGTATTGCATGCAGTTGAAGAACCGTTAATATAGATATCACCATTATTTTTAGAAAGCCATAGCTTTTGGGCAGTGCAGTGTAACTTGCTTTGAGATCAGCCGAACTGGAAATAGTTGGAAAACTTTCAATTTACATTTTCATTGGAGAAGCAGTATGCGGAGGGACAAGTAACAGCTGAGAATATTTTTGTTGTGCTTTACAGAGCTGCTTGCATACAGTGGGCGCATTTCTCTGTAAATCTCTTGGCTAATGTGAGAGTTTCAGCATAAAATACAACCTACAGGTTATTTCCCAAAGCTCTAACATGTTATGATCTCCCCTTACTCTCTATATTATGTACCTGGCCATTCAATTTGTGAATGGCCTTCTGAGCTCTATTTAGTCTGAACTATGTAAACCAGTTTCTTCTCTGGCTTGAAGTTAACTGCTCTGCAAAAACTATGCCTTGATAGCAGTTGTCTGGCTTGTGATAAATCAGTATGAAAGGCAAATGAGGCTCAAATTAGATTTTTTTTGTTTGTTTGTTTGGAAAAAGAAAAAAGAAAATGAACCCACATGTGTGCGTGTTTAATTGGTTTGCACTTGTTCACCCTGCCTGTGCTTGCTCTGCCTTCATTCATCCTGCCCAGAAGTACAACTCAGCTGCCAGGAAAATACGTCAGCAATAGACCTCCCCCCCGCCCCCCCACCATTTCCATGAAGGCTCTGAAAACAAGCCCTGAAGTTATTGTAACTTTTTGAGTCCTTGAACGGTCAACTGAAGTTGCGTATCTAAGAACAACTATAGAGCTTTTTTCATAATTTGCTTTAGCTGTTCAGTAATTCACATAGTAAATATGTTCTTTTGGACCAATGCTGCAAAATTTACTTTCATATTTCAGGAGTGAATTGCTTTGCCAGTCTTAACAGCTGTTGGAATCTCTGTCTTAACGGTGGCAGCTGTTGTCTTGATGAAAAATCAAACAGTGAAATACTGACCCTTTGAAGTCAGTGCCACTGACTTGAATAGTCACAGTGTCGCCCGTAACGTCAGACAAAGGAGCTTTATTCTGTCAGTCACCAGTGCTGTGAATAATTCTGACTCTGCTGGTTTTGTTTGGTTTTAACTCAAAATTTGCAGGGGAGGCATGAAGGACAGTTTTTGTTCTGCAACTTAAGCTGCATAACATTACCGATGGTATGTATCTTAGAACAATTAGGCCGAGACAACTGCATTCCTGAATATGGATTCAGACTTGCAGTGAGCAAACATTCTGCAGCTATTACAGGCCTGTGTATATGATGCAACCATTAACTTTGATTTATTTAGAAAATATTCCTGTTAATATGAATTAAGTGTAATGAAAAGATACAGTTCTCTGGTTCTCTCTCTGATGTCTAGTACATTGAGTCCTCATCTTGCCTGATACTTTCAGAAGTTTCAGGAAGAGTAACCCTGAGGTCTGCTTTTGATAAATGATGACAATGTCAAGTACGTGCTTTGAGCTCCATTGCAGCCAGTGGACTTGGAACATAGACGATGACTGAAATTTTGGATTGTTTTAATGCACTTTTGTTTCAAATTGTAAATGCCTTAGACCTAGCTTGTGACAAACCTTTGATGGAAAGGTTGCAGATTGGCATTTTTCCCTTCAAATGATGGCGTAATGTGTCTTAAACACATTTGTTGTGTTTGATGAATTAGTCTATATCAAGCACTGCAACTGAATTACAATCTGAAGTTATTTAAATCCTGTCTTTGTAGCAGCACCATACCATAGCAGCTATTAGCAACTGTCCAGCGCCTTCCTAATAAACAGTTCCTTTACTACACTGGAGATTGCTTGCTGATTTAGTGGAGGAGGAATTAGATTTGGCTGGCTCCATGGGGAGGGGTGAAACTTGAAGGGAATTTCAAAACTTATTTCAAGACAGATACCATGAAGTTATCTTATTCTTTTCAGGCATGTCACCAGAGATGGCCGCTGACACTGCATTAGACTACATGAAGACACGAGTTGGGGGACTGGGTGGTGTCATTGTTGTTAACAATTCAGGAGAGTGGGCAGCAAGGTTCTCCACCAAGCAGATGTCCTGGGCTACTGTAAAGGATGACCAGCTGCATTATGGGATTTATGCCGGGGAGAGGAGTACAAAATCTGTTGATGAAGCACTTACATCCGAAAGCGAGGGATTCTGAGAATGAAGAAACGTCGACTGAGGAAGAATGAAGATCTCCAATTATTGTTGGAGGACGATGACAGTTGATTTCATCTTTCTGAAAGATTGGTGCTCTCTTGAGTGGTTCACAGGCATTGCCGCATTTACAGTCAAAATGAAATCTGGACGTCGTTCTTCAGTGGTCATGGATGTATGTGTAGTGTTCATTAACACCTTTGGGAAGTCAGGAGATGCTCCTTTTCTAGATAAGAGAGAGAATGGTCAGTAGGTTTCCTGGTTGGCATGCTTTAATCTAGCATTAAAGGGAGCCTGAGTTTCAGTATTAGAGGAACTCCTTTCCGTGCCCATTCTCAGAGACTGCTGCCAGGATGATTTGAGAGTGGACTACCTATGAATTAAAAGCTGAATTTTGAAAATTGCATCGCTCTCCAGAGTCTTTTGAGCTGTCATCCCACGATAAGAAAGTGCTAACTGTCAGTGAAATACCGCCAAACAGGAGTGAAGAGTTAAGACTACGTCATTGTCGTAGGCTTGAGGTAACTGTCAGGGGAAATAGTAATAAAGTGAGGAAAATAACTTTTCTCCAGAGATGGGAAATGTGATGCTTTCTGAGGAGTCCTATTTTATTCCATTCATTAGCATCAGACCTACAATTAAAAAACAGAGACCACAACAAAGTAGACTACAATATTTCAAAGTGTATGTGGATAGTTAACAGGAAGGATATTATTGACTGGGGCAGTAATAAAGAAGATAATGATTTCAATAAATTTAAATAAACCAGCAGTCTCTACTACTCAAATACCAAGGTGCTAGGCACCTTTAAAGTCTAAACGTGAGACAGAGATGATGATTAACTGGAAAAATAATTATCTAAAATGAAGTGATAAAAGCAAGCTGTACTAAAACAAGTAAAACTGCTTTTTGACAAGCTTCTTGTATGAAGTCAGAAACATTTTCTGGAGAGATTTTCTTTTTAAAAAAAAATGGTGTTCTGCATTACCTCTAATACAGTTTCTTTGTTAAGATTTTGTATTTTTAAAAGAAAGAAAAATTTCATTTTCCTGTTTTCTGACTTTACCTATTTTTTTTTGTGCTAAAACTGTGTAATAATTTTATGGATTTTAGTTGGTGACTGTGTTTCCTCTGTGGACAGAATTGTATGTCATAACTGAATGCCATCATACTGTGGAATATTCCCCTTACAAGATAACCCAAATAAACAGAGCAAAAATCTTAAATTGTATTTTGAAACTACTCATACCTGTGTCCCAGCTACAATAACCTGTGCTATTGAGTTGGCTCATACAGAATGGTAAGGTTGCCAAGGCTGTCTAACCTGCTCTCCACTTTGATCCATGGTTTATTAGATGTTGCAGATGACTGGATATGGACAGCGATGGCTCATGCAAAACGTAACCGTGGAGCACTTGTGTACTTTGTTCCACAGGAGATCATGTAGAAAATGGCTACTCTCTGATCTTCAGAAGTTTATGAAACAAGAACAGTATTTAAGATGTGCCTGCAGAAGCAGTCATTTTCTGAGTAGAAATTAATTCACTTGCCCTCCTGTGCATGAGATACTAATCTTACAGGGCCAGGCTGTTCTCTGGGGGAAAAAAGCAGTATTGTCTTAGCTTCATTTCCAGAATATCAAGGCAATCCAGATTTTTGTGATCAAGATTCCGCTTTGTTTACCTCGCCTGTCCCTAGTGCAAGATCAAATTTAGGACAGGCAATAGAAAATACGATCTCCACAAGTTCTGCCAAATTCCACTTTGCAGCATTATTTTCATGAAATTGCTCGGTGATTGCTTTTTAATGAAAAAGAATCAAACTTGAAGGATGTTTTTTAGAGCTAAATGGTGATACATAAGCATGGATGTAGGCTGTACGCAAGAGAAGAAGAATACAAATATCTTGTCTTATACCTGCTTATCAGGTTGAAGACTCCGTAGAGGGCATGTTCCTGGTAACCCTTCCTTTGCCTGAAGCACCTGGAGGTGGGAGCATTTAACCACCGTTACTGCAACACCTGATGTGTCACATTTGTCAAGCTCTGCTTTTGTTATGTTTTCCGGGTGGATGCAAGCCTGTTCTGGTCACGCTCCCAGTTGACCGGAACCCAGATGATGGTTAGTGTAGCAGTGAGCATAAGTGAATGTATCTGCTGGGTGGTTTATTGGCGAGGCTTTGACACTACGCTTACCTGGGTAGTTGGCTTTGGGTTAGCTTTGAACGAGTTGACATCTTCCCAGAAGGTACCATCAACCATGGCAGCAGCACAGATATGATCTTAGGGCTGTCAGAAGGAGTAGTAAATGTTTACTGTGGTTAATTCACCTCAGCTGTTCTCAGGAATATAATGTAATGAATTGCTAGCGCTTAACAAAGAGCATTATCCTATATACATTCTTCTGTCGCTCATCACCAGACTAGCTGGGCACCTTCCAGCAGTGCGTTAAGCAGTGTGACGACCATCTGGTCTGTACGAGTTGTTCTGTCTCACCCACTCCGTGGTAGCACGCTTTATATTCCTGTCTGGTGAAAAGTATCTGGTTTTCAAAAATGTGTGCTGTTAGGCCTTTCCAGTTGAAGTACTGCTAAGGATGAGGACCTGTGCCTTGCATGTGGATTGATGATGCTTGAGTTGATGACACTTGGTAATGCTGAGGCTGCATGGGGTTTGCTCCGCAGTTCCAGCGATGGCAGCTCGGGCAACGCACTGGTACCAGTGGTCAGTGCAACGTGCGTTTCTTCCAGCTCACTGACCGAGTCGGCGCTCCGCAGAAACACGTGCCGTTTCCACACGTAACCTGGACAGCAGGTAGACCTCTTCTAGGATGGTGTTCCCCTGTCTCATAAGAAGTTAGGAAGACAGGTCAGGGATGGAGTGGACCTAACTTTCAGAGAAACTGTAGAGCCGGGGATGAAACAGTTGTTTTCCTTCTCTCCCTCTTCACGCTTGCAGTCATGTTCTTTAGCTGCAACAGGACAAGACGCTGTTGCCGCTGATGGAAGAAGTTGCTGGTGTTGCACAGGGCTACCCAAATTTTTAATACGCTTACACATCCCCTGACCTTTGTGAATATTGAGAAGCTACCCTTTACAAGGGCTTTAACATTTAACAGCTTTCATAATTATAGTTAAAAGACACTGAACTTCAGGGGGATACCGACAGCAGGACGGGAAGCTGTGTGCCAGTGCCCTGCACTGCTGCTGGAAATGAGCCTCTAACCCAAATGGCTGTGACCTGGATAACAAAGAAGGAAAATCAGGCGTCTGTTGCAAAGAAACTGAGTATCCTTGGCATGTAGCAAAGCAGCAGCAGAGTTTTGATTATCTAATTAAAGTGTGGCATCCCATTATTTTGTGTAATTTGGAAAGCCACTTGTGGATGTTGTCCCGTTTCTTTCTTGCTACTCTGTAGAAAGGGTCCCTGACCCGCGCAGGCAGCCGCGCTGGGCGTACATAGCAAAGCCAAGATGGAAACAAAAGCAGCAGAGTGTTTTGTTAGTTCTGTGCAGGTTTTCCTTCTTAATCCCTGCAAGTTATAACTAATTAAAAATTGTTGTGTGGGAGATGTAGGACATCAGTGTTTGGAAATTTGGGTTTATTTTTTTTCAGCATTCTACTTTGTCCTACATTTTAGCTCTGTGTCTCTTGGGCAGTTTTCATTGACTTTGAAATCTATCTTGGCAATGCTTAATAGCACTCGCTGTTTTGCCTGTTTCTCTTCTGATCTGCTTTTCCTTTGATATGCTCTGATAAATATTTGCTGTGGGACAGATTTCAATCTTGGTTACGTCAGTATAAATGAACAGCACGGTCGCTGAAGTCCGTGATTACGCTGGAGGAAGAGGAATCGGACACGGGCTCGCCTGTCCGAAGCCGGTAGCGCTGTGAGGATCGAGACAGCCTTTGCTAACGAGGGAGAGAAAAGAGAGAAGACGGAGAGCCCGCTGCCAGGAGCCACTGCGTGGGGCAGGACTCTGGTCTCCGACAGCGTCAGGGTGAAGATGGTGCCCAGGGAAATAGTTAAATACGCACACTGGGAAATAACGAAGTGTCAAATAATTGACGTAAAAGAATCTTGAGACCACACAGACGGGGCGAGCAAAGAGTCCGTGTTGTTTTAGCCATATAAACCACGACAGAGGGGAATCTCATTTTCCTTTCCACTGCACTCCTTATGCTCGGTTTATTGGGGGCACAGAGATACCCCGCAACCTTTGCGTAAATGAGCTTTGCCAGACCTGGTCACATGTGCTTTAACTTCAGGTTTTTTTAACATTCTTGCCTTTTGGCCTTTAAAATTCTCCTCGGTTAGTGGGAGACTTGTTTTCTCGCAGTTCCTCCCTAAGTCCTTCTCCGCTGAGGACTGGATGGGTTACGATGCCGTCTGCGTGGGCTTTAGCCCTCCAGCCCTGCACTTTTGACCCTTTACTGCTAGGGCTTTACTACAACTTAAGCTATGTAAATGCATGGTAGCATGCAGCTTATTAAATACTCAGCTGCTTCCAGACTTAATGGCTCTGCTGGGTCCTGCCTGCTTAGCGGCATAGCAGGCTGCGTGCTTAGCAACCCCAGCTGCCGTGAGTGCATCACCCCCGTGCACCGCTTTCCCCACTGCCTCCCCACTGAAGAGAGTGAATATTTCCAGCTTTTTCTGGTACCACGCAAAACCTTGCCTAGGTTCAGGTGTAGCCACCACCTGCCAGCCACCGCCGGTGCTAACAACTGTATTGCAGCCGCACCACGAGGGCTGACAACACCCAGGGCCATCGGAGGAGCTGCGCTCATTTCTGCCATAACTAAGGACTGTAAAATACACACAACAGTAAACATAGACCCTGTTGGTTCAGCACTTGCCGCTTCTTAGCGATTTCCAAACATCCACTCGTGAGCAGTTTCTAGAATAATTCACAGAATGCTTCTCGTTTGGGCTGGAAAAGTGCACAATGTGCTGGGATGTGGGTACTCTCGGCATCTGTACTTGGAACCCGTTTGCTGCTTGGAAGAGGGATGCAGCCAGTATTTCTCTCCTTTCCTGTATTACAGAAGATAATTTGTAGAGGCGTTGCTTGGTTGATGTTTTTGTTTGTTTGTTTCAGTGGTTTTAAAAGCCGGAAAAGGTTATTGTGGCTTCACTCGGGCGTTTTAACCTGCCTTTTGTCGCCCCTCAGGTAGCCCTTCTGAGATGCTGGGGAATGAGTGCAGCTCAGCTAAGACTCTGCTAAGGTAATCACTCAGAAATTATGGTATCAGGGAAAATGAGCGGAACATGAAACCCAGCA
Source organism: Opisthocomus hoazin (assembly GCF_030867145.1). Lineage (NCBI taxonomy): Eukaryota > Metazoa > Chordata > Aves > Opisthocomiformes > Opisthocomidae > Opisthocomus > Opisthocomus hoazin. The sequence goes on from NC_134415.1 coordinate 97,496,390, forward strand.
CGTTTTCAAGTGTTTTAAGCCAGAAGGCATCACAATTATTATCTAGTCTTGCTTCCTAAATAAACAGGCCATAGGTCCTTCTCTCTGTTATTTCTACGTTAAGCAAATAACTTCCATTGAAGTATGGTCTGTTCCTGCCACCGACAGAATGAAAATGAGGATGCTTTCTGAGAGAAAACACCCGAACCATGTTTTAAATAATTCTGTTTTAAAGATTTAAGAAAAAAAAAAAAGGGGGGGGGGGGGGAAAAAGACATTTTCATGGCAGATACCCTGGTGGCTTCTGTGCTGCCACCAGGCTGTGCTTGAAGTCTCCATGGGGTGAGGGCATCCGCAAGAAAATAGACCTGAAATTTCAGATACAAAGACGCACGGTATGTATTTTCTGGGAGACAAACCTCCAGAAGTCCTGCATGCAATGGTAATATTTATGTAGCAATTCAGGCCTTCGGAGAAGCACACAGAAGCTGTGAAGTGGTCTGTGCAGCTCTTCAGTGGAGTTTATTATATTTGAACTGTTTTATCTCTGGCGAGCATGCAGGGAGATTAAACAACTACTCTGGGGCCACCAAATGCATCTGAGGCAGGGCCAAGATTAGAATATTGATTCCTGGCCTCCACAGTCCCAGGCTCAGTTCACTACATTATGTTGTTTTTACAGATAACGTTTAGACAAATAGATCTTGACATATCACAAGCTCAGTAGCCTCTCAGTAAACTGAGCAGGGCTTTAGCTGGTCAATTCCTGTGATTTGTGCGTGCCTCACGGTCGGTCCTGGTAATCTCAGCAGCTATTGTATATTTACAGTGAAACCCACTTCTAGCCTGAAGCATACTAGACTTTTTTTTGCTTTTATAGTAGAAATAAGCCTAATTATGATACATTTTCTTCTTGTCAGATTGAGATCTGCAAATACATTACTTCAAAGAAATTCTGCTTCAATCCTCTTTAAAAACACCCACATTGGTGGACATTCTCAGTCCTAACGGTAGCTTGTCACTCTTTCTAATTCCTTGTTTGAGCTACAAGTCAGAAACATGGGAAAAGTCCCATGGACCCGAAGTTCAAATACAAGTGCTTGTAATGAAATCACCACGTCGCCTGAGGACACTCGGTTTCTGATATCCAAATGCCAAAGAAAAGGCACGTACGTACTTGAAAGCCAAAACAAATTTTACGCAGAGAATAGTTCAGCTATATTTGTAGTAGAAAACTGGTCTCCAGGTATCCACAGTGGTGTAAGAAGATTGCCATTGCTACAAGCCAGGAAACCTCCAAGCTACCTGAGCTTGCAGAGAGGTAGACCGGAACCTTTTCTCCGCGTTTGTGAACTCCAGGCATCTCCTCTGCAGCTAACGAAGGACGCTGCTTACTCTTACGGAGCCCACTTGCAGTTTGGCAGACCCACAAAAGCTGTCCCGCCGTTTCAAGCACGTCAAGTTATCTAACGGCCTTCTCCACCCTGCTTTGTTACTCGATGCAGCAGCACGATGTCATTTGTCAGAGTGCCAGAACTGGAGACATGCTGAATATGTGAATACCAAGGAAGTGGTTTCCTTAGCAATAACAGGCATGTGAAAGTCAAAACTTCCTTTCCTCCTCATGTGACCTTTTTCAAAGCAATTCAGCTCGGGGACAATAGGAGTGAATTCCAAGCACCCGCGGCGTTCTTGCATCGCCAGGCAAGGATCTGCCAAACAGCCCACTTACCTTTTCATTAAGGTAAAATTATATTTCTCTTTAGATGTTCTCCACTAGGGATTTGGTGTGTTTATGCGTGCAGCATAGTGTTTCCTGAAAGCACAATTGCCTAATGCCATAGAAACAAATATATAGAAGATTGCTAAGTAATTTTGTTGCCATTGTGGACCAAAACTTTTGTTATGCATAAAATCCAAAGTCCTTTCTGCTGAGAGGAAATAAGGGCATGAAAACTCTTACCAGCTAGTTTTAATAGCTGGACCTCCCTGATGATACTTGGCCCATTTTATATGAGGTGAAAATCACCACGCCTTATGAAAACCCCTAAGAAAAGAAAAAAAAGAGAGAAAGAGAAGACTTATGAAGGCAAATAAGAGGAAAATGACATTTCATCACACCCATCTTGCACACAAGTGCAGTATCAGTCCTGTGTTGCTATTCTTATCCTGAATATTTGGTACAGCCTTTCCTCATCCCTAAGGAGACAGCGGTGATAGCCAGCGGTACTTACACAAAGCCGCCTGTCCGAGAATCCTGAATTATTTTCTAAAAGCAGCTACTAAATTTAAACCTGAGCTTCCTATCGAGCGGGGCAACTATTCTCCCTGTTTATCCAGCTGGGGAGGCGATACAGCAGGTAGTCGTCAAAAGGGCAGAGAACATCCCTGTTGGAGCTGGAAATGGCCGTTCAGCATGCTTTCTGCGTTGCAATGAGTGAGAGGCAGGCTTGGGTTTCAGAAACTCAAGGAAAGCTCTGGTGTTGCAGTTCTCCCAGGCTTCAGTCCTTCTGGGCCACCCACGCACAGCCCCTTGCTAGCTGCCTTGCTGCCCGCCGATGGGGCCCACAGTCAAGTCCCTGGTAATTAACAGAGCAGGGGTTCTTCGGTTCTCAGGGACCGCTGCTTATCATCTTGCTTTTAGTCACACATGCTGTGGTTTGGGTTTTCCCCCCAGGTTTCAGCATGTAGTTTTCAACTCCAGAGGACCAGAAGTTTTCAGAAATGAACTATGCAACGTGGATAGCTGAGTTTGGAGCCAGTCCTGCCAGGCAGGAGAAGAAATTTGACAGGAGACGGTTCCTCTGCAGCTTTCTGTGAATCTGGGGAAGGGCTGTGGCACAGATTCAGAGCCTCAATATCTGGAGGAAAATAGGCAAGCCATCTGCTCTCACAAGGCGCTGGCGCATCGGTGCTTTGTGCCAGTTGCACCAAGGCAAAACTTGTTGTCTAGCCAAGCACTCATGTCCAGCAGAGTGTGTAAGTACCTGCGGTGAGTGGCTGTATGAAACCCCAGTCCACTCTTGGCAAAATGTCATACCAGGCACGTTCACGTTTAATGCCAGGAGCTGCACAATGGCGGTGCCATGTTCCCGTGGTTGCTGAAGGCGGGCTATCACGAGGATGCTCGAGAAAGGATGCGGATGCGCTGTTCTCAGGGGGGGAGGCTTGGTACGTGGCAGCAGTCTCTGCCACTGATTTAGTGCCCAAGGGGGTGACATTCAAACCAATTTCTCATTACAACCTCAGAGCCAAAAGGCGGGCATGACCAGAAACAGGGGTGACCGAAGGAAAACAGACAGAACTGCGGTGAACAATTGCAGTGAGTCTCTCTGGATGTGAGACATCCGCCCTGCACAGGGAGAGAGGAGCAGGAGAACCGGGGCTGTGTTTCCCATGGGGGACCGAGCAAGCTGCAGCTGGATTACGGCTGCCCTGGCACCACTGCAGCGCGGTGCAACGTGCAGGTGGGCTTTCTGCCATCAGAAGGCTTAGCAAGTGATACCACAAGCCCAAAGCACCACATTTTACAGCCTGTGTGAAGCAGGTACAGACTTGGGACAGTGGTGAAACAGAGTTGAAACCGAAGACAACCAAGAGCTCCTAATCAATGCCTTGGTGTAAGAAAGGACTTAGAAAAAGGCCCTTGCCTTTTTTTTTTTTTTCTGGTGTGGCAGGAAAGGGCCAGAGAACACGTGTAGGAGAGGCCCATAAAATGCTGTCTGGCAGAGGAAAGAAGGTAACGGCCTGCCCACAAGTTCCCCTCCAACAGTAACTACACAGGCTGGATCAAAGTTGAGCGAGGCAGTACCCTGGCACAACAGTAATACCAAGCAAACTATTGCAGTGCCAAGCAATGCTGGTTTGACACTGCTGCCAGTGCCTGAACGAGTGATTCAGGGTTTATTCAGCTATCTCCGTGTTGCCGCTCTGCGTGTAGCGCTTTGCAGTCCCCCTGTAAAGTGTGTGGGAGGCCAAGGACAAGGGCTGCTGCTGGCTCTGTGGGACTGGAAAGGCGCTGGGAGATGCTAGGATGGAGGTGGGGAAGGTGAGGTGGTGTTGGGGACAGGGTCCCCAGGAGCGGCGGGAGGACACAGGCACTCCCCTCCCAGCAGGGCTGGCGCAGAGCAGGAGTCCCTCCAGCCCCCAGCCTGGTCCATGGCAGGGGATGTCTCCATGGCCAGGCTGCGGATTTAGCGAGCTACAGATCAGCGAGGGGAGAAAGCAGCTTTGCCCGACACTGCAGCCCCTCAGACACCGCCGGCCCACCACCACCCACATGTGTTGATGCTGGCACCTGAAGCTTTCAAAGGCTTGGGGTCTGCAGGGGGCTGGCCGTGAGAAAGGGTTGTGCCTGGGGCCTGGAGCCTTGGAGGGGCAGAGATGGCAAGGGAGACCGGCACCACGTTGGCTAACCGTGGCTACAGCGTGAATTGCTGGGGCTCAGGGAGTCGTTTTCCTACCCAGGACTAATTTGAACACACAGGCTCAGCGCCTTGTCGTTACCCAACACAGAGCAGACGCCAAGATGTGTGTCACATGCTGCTGGAGTAGGCGCCATTTCCAGCAGTCCCATCAGAGTGTCACAGGATAATACCCTCAGACACGTTACCAATGAATAAGTTTTTTAATTCCATTTTCCTTTGTTCATGTTAAGACAGGCTTTATTTCTCTTTATGTATCATTTAGCTCGATAAATCTATTTAATAAAATTACCTGACAAATGTTTAAGCAAAGATTCTTTCTAACTATGTGTTCCCTTTGGAGAAAATCTGGCCAAATGTCTTCCGATCTGCTCCTTCACAGGAGAGAGAATACAGTCAGGATATGCCAGCTCCTCCTGCATAGTCCAGTTATTTTTTCCCCTTCGTTCTTGCACATTTCAGTTTTACAATTGCTCCCACGGGTCATAATAAACCAAGATATAAAGAAAATATATTCAGCGTATTTTGAAAAATAACAAGCTGTATCCTTTACAGGAAATGTGGGTTGAGACATACTATGCAAACTTTTGTCGTGTCCGTTAATCTCACTTAACAGAGACATAGTTCAGCCATGCTGGTTCCTTCAGAGCATGTGCTGATAGGATTTAATTAATAAACCAGATTTCAGATTCTGTGACTGCTAGAAAGTGTTCAACACCAAAGTCATTTTGACCAAACTGCTTTTCAGCATATTATCCTTCTGCTGAAAGATCCCCCAATGACTCCAATATTTGTCTCAAGCACTGAGGAGAGCAATGTCCTGCTATAAACAGCACTGCCTGGCAGTCAGAGCTTGTCACTGTCAAGTTACTGCCACAGCAGCTCGTTCCCAACCTTGCTGAATAAACACGGGTACTAAATCACTCAGCTGATGGAAAAAATGCAGATTCCACTAAAATCTATGTACTATGATGTTTCTAGACTTCACTTTTTGAGTAGCGTCTTTTAACAAAGCTCTGGCTTCCAGGAGATGGGAGTGCGAGCTAAGGCAGTGCGTTAGTACAGAATTTTTCCAGCTATTCCAGCACAACAGTGCTGTCAGTTTAGTGCACTTTTGAAACGCGCTGTGAAATGACTATGAAAGTAATGAGAACCAAGCAGATTGTTCTGGATCTAGAATTGCTGCTCCTCCCAGCGAAAGGAAACCTTCAGTGACCGAGAAGGAAGGTGGGATGCGGAGACAAGGGCGGGAAGTGGAGATAAGGGTGGGATGAGGAGACAAGTGTGGGTTAAGGACCTGAGCAGACACGCAGCTCAGGTGAAAGAAGTCTTCCACCAAACACTGGTTGCATCCTTCCTCCCAGCACAGACACATGACCTGGCCTCTTCACAGTGCATCTCCAGGCCCTTTAGTGTCTGAGAGCCATCAGACCCCTACCACATTGACTAAATTGAAAAGCATCTCTGCAGGAAAGCAAGAGTTGCCTCCAGAACTTTTCTGATGATTAACTGGAAAACGAGCAATTGCCCACAAAGTGCATTTCTGTTGTGGACAGCTGAAGGACACACAGAAATTCAGCACCTCTGCTATTGCAACTGCTGAGACCTGAAAAACAGGTTCATTACCAGCTTTGCAGGTGTAACAGGAGGATGTGGATCTCGTATCTTTGGTTTCGCTTGTTCTTGGTGCTTGTCACCCTACGAGGCAGATTAGTTCCTGTTTCTGGTTCACTCTTCCTTTGCTCCAGTCTGTCTTGCAGACAGTGTTTGGGAAGAACACCTGCCTCTCCAGTAACATTTTGCATCGCCAGATCTCCAAGAACTTCGGAAAAAGAAAAGAAATGGAAGGAATGAGGCAGATTTGGGGCAGTTGGCAGGGGCAGGCGGGTAGGGAAGCGCTGTGGATCGATGGATGATGCTCGAGAGGAGCAGGTGGAAGAGCTGTCACATGAAAACACAGTGCTGCAGGTCCTGCAGTGATACCCAAGCTCCCTAAACCCTCTGTGGCTGCCGCTGCTGCTGAAACCCACCCAGCAGACCTGTTCTTGTGCTGGTCCACCCACGGAGAATAAGCTGTTGCTACAAGCAAACACATGCTGCTGCAAGTGGCTGTGGTTTCTACGGGTAGCCTAAAGGTGTCAACCTCGATATGCCAATGTTGTATATGTATCACTATGATGCTTTGGGGTTTTTCTCCTCCAGTTTTTAAAGACAATTACATGTAAAAGCTACACGAAAAGAAAGCCATAAAATCAAGCACTCACATGTTACGAAATGTAAGAATTACAGTTACGGTCTTTCATTCAACTCTTTTTTGTCCCTGCATGATACAATCTTTAATTATATTCCATGAGCTGAACTGTAAGAAAAATGCTACTGCTTAATTTTACTGGTAATTTACTATAGAAAATAATATGCTAAACTTGAATGACATGTTCAGTGATTTAATATTACCAAAGTAATAATGCGATAAGATATTGTGGCGTTCCTTGTTGGCTCTTCATACTGTACTTACTGTACAAATGTTTTAGTGAACAGCACGGAAAGCCTGGAGCTTTGCAAGTATCTTTTGGCAAAAAAAACCAAGACTTCTAGTCAATGAGAAAAGTTGTCTCAGAAAAAACCAAAGGATGGGGACTAATTACTTTGCTTTCTCATCCCAGACATACAGCTAGAGAAGTTTTACATACCTCACATGGGAAGTGTGAACTGAGCAGCTTGTACCGCAAAACTGAATTGTTAGTTCGTGCTGTTTGATGGCACCACCCCAACGTATACAGGGCCCCCATCCTTAAAAGCTCATGCACAGCGTGCCTGCTAATGCTACATACATTTACCATCACAAGACTGTCTAAAAATTAGTAAATCTCAGTTTTTGCAATACAGTATTTCATGTTCTCTCCTCTTTTGTTTCTGTATTCACTTCTACTCCAAATTTGAATTTTCTAGGAAATTGTAAGTTAAATATTTTCTGGTCTATTTCTGGTGGAAGGTGCAAAGAGCTACAGACATTTACTGTTTTCTTACAGTATTACAAATATGACTTGTTTTATATTTAAATAAATACGTAAGATTTTGTACCAGGAGAACTGCTGTGTCTTCAAAGATATGTATTAGAAATATTTCTAGTTATAATCTAATTGTTTGCCTTTAAATGTTAGATTTTTTGCTTTTTACTAATATCAAGTGGTACTAACTAAAGTGTCCTGTTGCCTTAAGCAAGATGACTTAAGGAGAAAATTCCTCTGACATCAGAATGGCAAAACTGGGCCCTTCGTTCTTTAAACAACGATTCAAAGTCACGTTGCCCTTGTTGCCCTTCAGTACTAAAGATTTTCCTCATGCCTGGCTCCACTTTGACTTCATGGCTAAGGTTTCCGCTAATGATGCTATCAGACAATAGCAGAACGCAGTTCAAAACAACTACTGGAAAAATCCCTACCCTCTTTCAAAGTTGCCAGGTGAGGACAAAAGAGGAGCTGCAACACCGGCCATGAAGCAAACACAAGCATTGAAGCTATCCGGCCTATATCTGTACATAGATTTGCTCACTGCTCATTTAGGCTTTTGCTGTTTCAAATAGAAGTTGCAAATGGTTTGATAACATGGCCTGAAAACAGACATCTTTTCAGAATTGGCTATGGTCTTTTGGTTTTCTTAACTTTTTTTCAGCCACAGCATTACTCTGGAATTAATTGTTGCACTGTCCAATGAAGCTCACCAGAGCCAGCAAGCATACGCTCTCATGGTCAATAAATCATATCTAGCCATTTTGTTAGGGAACTCAGGTCTTTGTTGTTAGCATATACTTCTTTTACTGTGCTGTACAGAGTTAAACCATGGTATTAATAATTACGGAGAGAGAAGAGGGTAACTGGTAATACCGGGGATATTACGGGCATCCCTGTGAGGCACTAAACTGAACTGTATCAAGGCAAGAGGAATACTATGTTACAGTTGAGATCTGAAGTCTAAAAGTCACTTTTGATTAAATTGTAAAATAGTATTTTCTAAGCTGTGTTAATTTTACTTTGAAGTCCAGAGCAGCAAAAATCCAAGACAACTTCAGTTACTCTGATTATCTTTTCTGAAGGTTATACAATACCTACTGCTCCCTAATTGTAACTCCCTGTGTGCATGGTAGAGGTACTGAACTGGACATCTGCTGCTGTCTCCTTTATCAGCAAGGCCACTTTAAAAAGCTGTCTGCCGTGCTTCCAGAGAAACCCATCGCTGTGTTCCGGCACTGACGACAATAGTGGAGGGCAAAGATCTAACCCCTCTTGCCCGGATGCTGTATATTCACATTACATCTCTGGCAGATGAGAAACCATAATTTCAATTAAGAGAATAAATTTTGGAACAGGGTATTTTTATGTATTATGGTTTCAATCAGAACCGAAGTGGCAGAACTGCCCAATCTTTGTATTATTCATTAAGCAGGTTCGTTATGGTTGTATCTACCAGCCAACCCACACCAGATCCTCTTGTGCTAGACATTATAAAACCAAGAGCTGTTCAGAAAGTTGGACTAGTCAGAAAATCAGTTTGTACCTCTGAAATGTGTGGCTTGGAGGAGTGCCTAACTGTGTCACTCTTTTAGTACCAACATTTTTGCAGTAAGAAAAATGGTGTAATGTTGATTTCACTCAAAAGCTCAGACTATACAGGCCATGCTGCTCAGAAAGGGAACATCAGCCAGAACGTGTTGCTTGTTTGTGGATGGAAACAGCCAGAGAAAGAGGCAGAGACAAGCGGTCACAGCTGCAATGGAATGGTGGAAAAAGCCAGCCTGAGAGAAACTTGAGGACTCTCTTGCTGTTCGAAAACAGACTGGAAGAAAGCTAAGCTTAATAAATATTGAAGAAGGTATGTTCTTCTGTAAGGAAGCAGACCTTTGCCAGTGCTGCTCTACCCTTGATTTGGTTTTCTGGTGGAAATAATCTGTGAGGCCATGCGTATTGGCTCAAAAGGGATTTGAGCCAAATTTCTTGAGTTTGGATCAGAAGGAGCAACAAGATATCACTGGTTTTGCCCTTAGTGTTGCAGTGTGTTTGTCCTTCATTAAAAAGTAAAATAAAATGACTGTGCTTTTTCTTCCTCCCAGCCTCCCACACAGCAGAGCTGCAATCAGATGCCATGTAGGGTAGGTACCTCTTGTTTCCAAATGTCTTGTTTAATCTCCTCCTTCCCTTCTGTTCAGCTTCTCTTACAGTACAATAAATCCCACGCTTTGTCCACCAGTCTGGGTGTGTACACTAGGTCCACAACCTTGTCTGTGGTTCTGATGACCTCTGGGGAGAATATATCAACACTTCTTCATCTCACTACAGAAGTGAAAGTGAGCAGAACACAGTTGTTTTGTCTTTGAGCAATGGATTTGATGAGGAAATTATCTTGGTAATTAAAAAACCCCAACCTTCCCCCCCCAGGACTCTGAATGGCTTCTCTATTAATCACTACAAGGACACCATTGACTTACTGCGCTTGTAAGAAACATGCCCGTAAGAAAGTAGACACAATTTTTTTTTTCTAACTCAAAGAGCATTTCATTTGGCAGAGTCTAATAGCTTTCCCTCACAGATACTGCAGTAATAAACTGTGCTGAAAGAAGTTAGTAAATATAACCCCGTACATCTTAAATATATGATTGAGCTTTACATGTTTATCAAGCTATTTTAAGTGTAAAACAGTAATGTTCAGCTCTTCCAGCAAGATTGGGCTAACCCAGCCTTCCAGTGGATCCATCTAGGTGCTCCAGCCTGCTGAGAGCTCACCAGCGATGGAGTTACGAGGCGTCAGCCGAGCAGCAGTGCCCATCCCTGCTCTTAGCCCATGGCAAAAGTGAGACGCGATGCTAACATAAACCTCTTCCCCTGTGAAAGCGGCTTACGAAATGTTTTTCTCACATTTGAAAGAGTTTATGAGCAGGAACATGTCCGGCTACCATGGCTCAATCAGCGGCAGCTTGTAAAGGCGTTGCTAATCACCTATGTGTCTGCTGTGATTGTCTGATTTTACCCATGTATGGGGGAGCTGGACGTGGCTATTGCAGGAGGGATTTGTGGAGTACGGATCTGAGTGGCTCCAAAACTTTTGCTATCCTGTTGAGATTTGGCTGAATCCTTAGGTAACTACTCCATGTGTAAATACTAGATGTCATTGTTCCTTCAGCATCTCTTGTACCCTGTCCAAGTTGAGCTCTGGGTTGTTGGAGGCAGCACTGTCCTTGGCTAGAGGTTTGTATCACAACGGCATGTCCGGGCTCTGTCCTGGGACTTGTGCCTGGCTGTGACACGAACACAAGCCTTACAGACAATATTAATGCCTGAACTCCTGGGCTATAACCCCCAGACACCAGAAAGGTACCCAGTCTGCTCAGTAGGTCAGGTCTTAGTTGAGAAACAGAAACACAGCAAAAAATCTAAGCTAAGGCTGTGTTTTGAGACACACGGGAGAGGATGCTGGCACCAATGTGCTTATGCACTGACACTCAGCCCTCAGGAGGAAAGGCTGAGAAAGAAGGACCTCTGTGCCACGTGCAGGAGAAAAATCCAAGTTCAGTCAAACCTGTTTTTGTTACTTGTAATATTGTAGTATTCATGACTCTCCGACGGGAACAAGATGTATTGTATGGCATACAAGCTGGAATTCGCCTCTGTTATTCTTATATCTATGGTATGGGACTGCTGCGACGGCAATCCTCATCAAAGGGCAGGAGTCACAGAAGATGTTCTCCCCAGGCAGGGGAAGCCCACGCTCGCTAGCCACCAGCGCGCTCTTACTGCCAGCGTTCAAACTCAGCAGCAAGCAACTGCAGACTACGTGTCTGCTACCATCACCAAGGACTGAGAGCAGATGTATACGGAAAATGTAATGAAACAGGTGGAAGCAAGCGGAAAGTGGGATAAAACGCAAAAGGGCTTTGCCAAAGGCAAATCTCGCGAGGCAAACCCAGCACCATCTGTGAGAAACGAGGTTCCTGAACAAGAAGGCAGGAGATGCAGCAGACCTTGGTCAGCATTTGGTACATGATTTCACGGGGAGCTGTTACAGGGGTTGGTGCCGCAGCGTGGGTATGAAACTGGCTGAGGGTACATGCCCCTGAGGGAACGCTTCCCTGCAGAAGGAAGCTCCAGAAGGACCAGGCACTACAGTGACCTGAAGTTTAACATGTTCATCCACAAACTTGGCACTGAATTACGGGGTATACTGGTGAAATCTCCTGATGGCGGGGCTGGGAGGGACAGCCAGGAGAAAGAAGGATCAGGGTAAGAACTTCTTCACTCTGAGAGTGACGAAGCACTGGAACAGGCTACCCAGGGAGGCTGTGGAGTCTCCTTCTCTGGAGATATTCGAGACCCGCCTGGACAAGGTCCTCTACAGCCTACTGTAGGTGACCCTGCTTCAGCAGGGGGGTTGGACTAGATGACCCACAGAGGTCCCTTCCAACCCTGAACATTCTGTGACAGCCTGAAAGATTTGAGTACCGGAATGACGGAAGTTCAAGCAACAGAGTTATGTATGTTGAGATGAAACAACAAATGCACTCAGTTTTCGGGTGCCTAACTGTGACCTATTGGGTAGGACCGAGCAGAGTGTCCTTGCGGGTTGCCAAACGAGCGTAACACGCTCGCAGGAAAGGCAGCGAGGCCCCGAGCCGGCGGCTTTCCTCTCGGAATTGTTATTTTTAGTATCGCTTCTGCTCGCTCCCTGGGTGTGTCAGGCACTTTGTGTTCCTCAAGCTCCAGAACCGACGGAGGGACTCACCAGGGGAGGCTCTCGCCGGTGGCAGAGGCAGCGGCCAGAGACAACGCTCCTCGGCTCCCGAGGCCGCTCGGGTCCCCGCCAGCTGCTCCCCGCTCCGGACCTCACCCTGCTCCTTCGCAAGCCCTTTTTTGCCGTCCGCCTCACCGGAGAGGTGTCCGGGGAGGCAGGGCCGCCCCGCCGGGGGTGCGACGGGGCCACCCGCAGGCCCGGCCGCCCCGCTGAGGGCCCCACTGGGCCAGGCGCGGCGGCGGGGCCCCCCGCTCCGGGGCTCTGTGAGCCGACGCCGCCTCCCAGAGCGCCGGAGTCCAGCGCCGGGCCCGCGGCTGCTACCGGCCGGCGGCCGCCTCAGCACTGCGCGCCGCGCGCCGAGGAGGCGGGCCGGCCCGCCTGCCGCTCCCCGCCCCATTGGCTCACCCTGGGGGGGGGTGTGACACTCCGAGCTCCGCGGCGCCTCATTGGTCGGGGCTGCCCCTTTCCCCCTGAGCTAATTGGCGGAGCGGGACGGGATCCCCCTCCGGCGGCGGGGTGGGCGGTGCCTGGGCGGGGGCGGGCGGCCGGTCACCTGCGGCCGGGGCCGCCCCGCTCCCCGGGCCCCGCCGCGGCGGGAGGAGGAGGAGAGGTCCCGCCGGGGGCGGGCGGCGCGGCGGGGCCCGCGGCCCTCAGGGGGAACGGCCGGAGAAACAAAGAACATGGCGAGGGGAGGAGGAGCCTGTGTGTGCCCCCCCCCCCCCCCCTCCGCCTCCCGCGCCGGGAAGGGCGCTGCGGGGGCGGACAATGCCCGGCCCGCCCCGGCCTCGGCGGCAACGGGGAGGTGGCTCGCCTCCCTCCCCCGCCCCCTTTCCCCGCCCTTGTGGCAGGGCCCGGCACCGGCCCGCTCCCGGTCCCCGCCCCACGGAGCGGGACGGGACGGGCTGGAGGCGGCGGTCGGGAGCGGGGCCGCCGCAAGTTTCGCCCGGAGCGGGGAAAGTTGGGCGCGGCCCGGCGGGACCCGGCCAGGTAAGGAGCGGTCGCGGCGGTCGGCGGGCCCTGGGGGCCGGCACCCCGCGGGCGGGCCGAGGGCACCTGCAGGAGCCGGGCCGGGCAGCCCGCTCCGCTCGTCTCTGCCAGGTGCGGCGGGCCGCGCCGGGCCCGGAGCTCCGGCGGCCGCCGCGCGGGGCCCGAGGAGTCGGGCGGGTTCGCCGCCCCCCGGGCTCTGTGAACTTCTGAGAAAGTTTGAACATCGGCCCCGGTCCGGTGTGCGGGAGTTCCGCGGCCGTGCCGCCGGCACCGGGCCGGCCGCCTGCTGCGCTTCCCGCCTCGGCGCTGAGGGGAGTCGCGAGCGTGCCGGGCCGCCCCCCCCGGCGAGCCCTGCTGCCTTGCCAGGCCTCGGTCGCGACTTCGGCCCCGTCGCTTTGTGCCGACACGGAGACTTTTAGTTATTTTTTTGTTTGTTTTTCTTTTTTTATTTAAAAAAGCCCAATGGTTGATGCGTCTGCTTTGGAGGTGGTTTCAGTGGGCCAGTACCGAGCGTTCGGCTCTTCAGCCTCAGTTTTGAGACGCTTTGAGCCAGTTAACCTGAAACTTGGGTTTCCAGAAATGTTTGGAAGCGGAGTATTGCTGGTCTGACTGAAATCGTGATTAATGTGTTCATAATAAATTCTGCTGTGCTCCCCTCCGCCCCTTCCCCCCCCCCAGTTTTACATCCAGGCAGCTCAGTTGCGTACCAAAAGCCTCTTCTCGTTTTCGTGTAGTAAATTATCAAACTTTCAGGCTGTTCTTGCTCCTTTTTTTCTCTCTTCACTCACGCTCTGAACAGATGAAGTGAAATTTTGGGGAGAGGGAGAAGAGTGTCTCCGTATACATGGTGAGACACGAGAAATAAAAGGCAGCGACAGGAAAGCTGGGAGCATAAATAGCCATTATTTTCTATCAAAGGTTAATTAGTTATCATCTTTAGATCTGCACATGTAAGTATAGGATGAGTAGAGTTTTAAGGGGAAAGCGGCACAGTGGCTTTGGAAGGTACTGTTACACATCGCCCCAACTTAAGAAGAATATCTCTTTAAAATGTGTTGACATTTAATTGACCTTTGAAAGTTCATTCTGTTAATCATACTCAAAGCACTAAAGCTATGGTTGACTGATCTGGTGTTCCTACATTCAGCCGTGCTCAGCATATAAATTCTGCAGCATAATTGCTACTTAGTGAGCAAGAGTTTCTTTTCTTCTCCGAAAATGAGAAAGTTTTGCTTCGCCTCCGGCCGGGTGCTAGGGGTAGAGCTGTGAATCCAAATGCTTTCCTACCATCAGTTGGTGCGGCGGGTGTGGCCTCCAGCCAGGCAAGAAATTCTTTTGCTGAAACTGTGTTTTTCTCCTTCCTGAGGCCGAACATAGGGCAAGGTAACCTTGAAGGCTACTTCTGTGCCTACTGAGAGTCAAAACACAATGGCTCACTTTTCGTTTCTTTTTTCTTTTAAGCTCTTCTAAACTCCAGCTGTTTGGATGGAGAAAGCTGAGTTTAAATAGGTTGATGGCAGAAGATAACAAAGCCCCCCACAAAAAACCCCAACAGCTTGACTCTTGAAGTCAAACTTGATACACTCATGTTAAAATGTGTGCTACCTGCTTCATGGCCGTTGTCCGTAGCTTTGCTGTAACAAAAACTTGGACAAATACTGGGAATGGAAGCGTTACATGTGAGGTTGCTATTGAAAGATCCGGGTAAAGATTAATTTCTCTTATGTTCACTTTCTAGAGGATAGGTTTCCTGGTGAGGTAAAGATCGCCAGCAATATTTTTTGTGTGTTCAGACCTCTTGTGTCATGCGTTGAATTGATAAGTCTGTTTCCTCGTGAGAAGTGAGGGAAATACTAAATGTTAAATGCAGCATCTGTGATTCCTAACAGATCGTTAGCTCTTTGCTGTTACCATTGAAAACTAATTAATAGCTCTTACTCTTAATTGTAAATCTACTTATAAAGTTAGAGCCCTGCAAGTGCTGCTGTGCTTCTCTAAACTATTTTCTTAATGCTGCTTTTGTAGCTGGAATCCCCTTCCCTAACTGGGGAGTCAGATGGGACGGTCAAGCCACGTCTGCAGCTGAGTAATTGCCCTGCTGCTCCGTGGGGTTTCTGGCTCTTAAAGCCCAGGGGGAGGGGGGTCAGCTGAGGGAGCGTTTTCATCAGGGCTGCGTCCACCAGCGTGCAAGTGTTTTGAATACTGAAAAGAGATCCTGTGGTTGAGTTTTGTTTGTTTTAGTACAATAGATACAGGTGCTGCAGGTGATTCGTTTCGCTGAATCTTTAGAAAGCTGGGTGAAAATAAATATGCCAGCAGCATATCTGTACTTTCTGTGCAGTTGACGGAAGGAGGAGGCAAAAAAACCCGAGGCGGTTTACGGGCTGGAGCGTGCAGGTGCCTGACCTGCGGCTGCTCTGACGCCCGGGGGTTGGCACCCGTTCCAGCTGCAGGACCTGTGGGGAAGGGCCATGCGAGGGGTCCTGCGGCCACCGCCGAGGACAGCGAGCAGGAGGGCCTCAGCTCACCGGCGGGATGCGTGGAGAGGGGTCTGCTGTGCAGGTCAGCTCTTACAGAGGCTTAGTTAGCTATTGGGTCTCGCTGAGTGAAGGCGTCGATCCGTTTGTATGATTTGCAGTTGCTAACGCCGCCCTGGAGTGAGGTGCCCAAGCAGGGTCCCCTTTTCCAGAGGCTCTTTTTGGGGGTCATCCTGCTGATTCGGAGGAGCGGTTGCTCTCCTGGGTGGCCGGAGCTCCCAGGCTGAGGCTCTCCTGTTGAGACCGCTGGGCAAAGCAGGGATGGCTTCACCGCATGGGCGTTCGACTGGGGCAAGGACAGCCAAGTTTTGGGTTGTGGCCTGAGGCAGACCGGGGGGGGGATTCAAAGCCAAACGCTTCTTGTCCTTGTGCTTTTATTGTATAAAAAGGTTTCTGGTGCAAGCCGGTCCATTCCCAAACTCCCCATTTTTGGTTTTGGGATAAAGGACAGACCTGGAAGTTGCATTTTGAAAAGCACATTTCTGTGTTTCGGTGATTGAGGTGTGGCAGGGTCAGCAGGGGATATGAGCACTGCGTGGAGGTTTGGACATGCGGTACTCATTCAAGCAATGTTGTGAAGGCTTCAGTGTTGGTACGTGTACCCACTGGCACAAAGTTACGTGCTTGAAGGGTAGTAGCAACTGAGCACGGATTTTTAAAGTTTTATTCGTATCTAAAACTCTAGCAGGCACCTAAACTCTTGAGGGTTAAGAGGGAGAGTCTTAATGAAGGTGATGGTTGATGTTCTTTGTATCTGCATTCCTAGATTACTCTGAGGAGGATAATGTGCAGTCATTCACTGAAGATTATGGCATTGCATGAAAGGAATGAAACATTGGGCCATAAATTAACAGAAACAGGAAAAGCTCATTCTCAACTCTGGTTTGTTAATCCAACTGTTTGCATATATAACCCTTTGCACAAAGAACATATACTGCATAAATGCACCTTTTATAGTAACAGAACCTACCACAGCAAGTATGCTTTGCAAAGAAGAGTTCCCACTCCTCTTTTAAATTCAGATGTGTAGAAAAGAAGCTATGCATTATTCTCTAAGTCTGTTTTTTTCCTGTAACACTTCATGTTGAATAAAACGGGATGATAGTGTGGTCTTGATCAGTATTAGCCTAACGGATGCCTTTCTTCTGTAACCATTTGAAATTTAAAAGAAGCACGAGTTGGGAGTGCAGATCTAGATGGGTTTAGTTGCATTTTAACATACTCGCTGGTCAAGGTGAGCCCAAGCCATCCTAATGTGACATGGCTAGCATAATCCAAAGGGGAATCGTTATTAATACATTTGAAAAATGAAGTCTGGTCTTGCTTCAGTGTTTTTCTTCAGTGACGTGTTCAGAATTAAAGCTTTTGTGGCAAGTTGATTATGAACTTTCTATGAGTCTAAGCAACTGAGAGCTTCTTCTTGGAGCTGTCAAGATATGTTCTAATAGCTCTAATTTTTAGCTGACTACGAAAGCTGCGTCTCTCCACTGGGGATTTTCTTTGCTAATAAACATCAGAAAAGTTTTTTGGATAGGAAGCCATTTCATAGGTGTCCTCCTGTCCCCTTTTCTCTTCCTTTTCTGTAACTTCTGGGCAATTATTCCTGCTCATCAGGATCAAAATGCAGTTACACCATTTGTTTGCATTTGTGGAAAGCTGTGGGGGGATACCCCTTAGAGAAGCTCTTTGTAACTTACACTGGTAATTTTGGGGTGAAGGTGGGGAAGGAGGGTAACTTTAAGTTCCCAGTGCCTGAAGCTAGCAGTAGGGTTTCTTCTGTCTTTGTGCCCTCTTCCTACCCGCCCCCCATCCCTGGTCTCATATATGGCTCTGTGGTCAGTCTAATGCTTTCTCCTCTATGCGTAGGACTGAATTGTTTCTCTAACTTGGTGGATGTTTTTTCCATGTGCATGTTAGTCTCTTACAGCTTCTGCTTCTGGAAGGCTGGGAGGAAAGAGCTTCTCACACCGATGAGAATACAGGTTAAGAGAAATTTGAAAGTGTAACATAAACAGGATTCGAATTCGTGGCCCTGCCAGTATGATGTCAGGATTTTATCCAATAGGTCAGAGTATTTAATTACAAACTGTGGGAACAAGCAAGTGTTTAGCTACCTGGAGTCTGATGTTCAGCCTCATGCTGTTACCTCGCTCCATAAGCCTGCTTATACCCAGGGGGAGGGAAGGCTGTTGGAAATAAATGAAGAATGGGACTGGAGTAGGTGTATTGCCCCGGTCTGTAAGTGTGTGAGGGTTAATGCATGAACTCTGGTTTTGTTCTTTAAACATTGCTGTTATGTTTTCCTTATGTCATAGTGCTTCGAATAAACAAGAGTTTTCTAAATTACTTCAGCAAGCGGTGTTGTTAAGAGTTGCTTTCTGCACGCTTTTAGTGGATGTGTTGCTTAACATAGTACCCAGAAGTTCTCTTGCATCTAGCACTAATTTCTGGTAATGTTCAAGTACCTCTGGGACTAGAGTAGTCGATGCATTGCACAGCCTCATAGGAAAAAAGCATAAACTGAGGCCTAGCAGACTCTTCTGCAGCATCTGGGACTTGTGCAGTTCACTATGGAGCACACTAAATAAAAATAGTCTTGTGGTCAGAGGCTGTATTTGTTTTCGTCTACTGGAGAGGAAGGAGAAGCATTAAGACTGTGCTAATTATTCTGATAGTCTTTATGTCCCAATTGTGTGTTTGAGCACTGCACAAGAGAAGGAGTGATGGGAGGAGAAAAATAACCTTCGCTGTTTAGGCAGGGAGTTAGGATGGGTGCTGTGTTCTCGTCATGGGCAAGCAGATTCCTGCATTGACTACCTGGCCCTGAAATCAGAAATATTAGGGTAAACTTGTAGCATGTGAGGTGTGGGTTGCTTGACCAATGCGACAATCAGAGTTCAAGTCCCTGCTTTTCTTCAGGAATACAGCAGGTTATAAAATACATTCCCTAGAGATGTGACTTCAGAGCAAATTACATGTCTTGAATAACGGACATAATGTTAGTTAGGAGACAGTTTGCAAAATACAGGATGAAAGCTTCCTAGAAGTTTTTGGGGGGGTGTTGAGACAGAGTTTTGTGTTTGAAGACTGTTCTGGTCAGCCCAAACATACGTTCACCCCTGTGTGCAGGCATCTCAGCTATGGAGCGCCTGCTGCCTGTATACAGCATGTCCCCTGTGCCAGAGGCTTGTTCTCACCGCAGCTTTACTTTGCCTTCCCTTTGAACATGGACAATAAGGCTGAACAAGTTGTGTGCTAGAGGTAGTTTGTTCACCCTCTAAATCTAAGTAAATGTTCTTTGGTAAGCTTGGGATGTGGTATGTTACACTCTCTGGGGTAATGCTTTTCCCAAATAACCATGAGAAGGAGTTATTGCCGTTGGGGGCTGTTTCCTTGTCCAGTATGCACTCTTCATTCTTGTGTTGACCAAGTACATGGTCTTTGTATTTATCTGAGATAGGAAACCGCTTAAGCATTCTGCGTTGGGAGCTGGCACAGCGATGCATACTTATGCACAGCTTCAGGCCGGTCGCCTGCTCCCCTCCACGGCGGAACAGCAACCGGCACGGCGCTGCCAACAAGAGCAGCAATGCTCTGAACCACCTGGGCATCGCCTGCTTTGCTAGCTGGTACGAAAGGACCATTGAGCCTTTTCCACCTTTCTGTCTGGCCAGTACTTAGGGTTTGTGGGCTTCACAGTGATGCCCTCGTGTCACTGAAATGTAGAGTAGTGAACAGCACCGTATTGTTGGCTGAGTCTGTAGCAGAGCATAAATATTGTGGACATCCCTCCCTAGCCTTCACTTGTTCCTGGAGCTGGCTGACTGGTGTTTATCAAAGGCATCCTCGTTTCACGTGGTCACATGCAGAGCTGGCTCGAGTACCTTCAAAAGGTGTCAGGAGTGCAAACTGACAAAGAATATATTTTGAGTGTACACATTTCAGTTAATAAGCCCTACTTACTGCGTTTCTTTTGCTTTTGTCATGTGCTTGTTACTGAGATTTCAGAACCGTCACGTGTGTATTCTCCTTCTACAGATTGGTTTACTTTAGTTCCCCTTATTGTGTTGCTTCCACGCTCTTCTCTATTACTCTGTTTCTTTGTTTTTCTCCTGATAATCTGGTTCTGTCTTGGATGTCTGTCTGTCTATCCATCTGCGAGGGGTTTCCGTATGTCCCTTTTCCTCCAGAGTGACTGCATGAATAAATTCCTTCTCCGTCTTGAAGGCTTAACTAGGAGGGCTCTGGGGATTTTGCTGTTCTGAAGTGATGCTCAGTCTCGGATGTATTGTATGATTGGTTTTGGTGGTCGTATCTGTATGATTCTTAAGATAACAAATAAGAGAAGTCATTATCCTCATCTCTGGTGGGAAATTTAACTACTTCAGTATAAGTTCTGAATACTTCTGTTGCCTTAGCAGTTAACCTTTATCTGCTCTAATTGAGAGGCAGCTGCATTCAGGAGTAATGTGTCACTTTAAACACATTCTAAGTTTTAAATCACTGTACCAGAAAAGGATACGGTTTTAAATAATGGTTGTTAAAAGCTATCTGACTTCTTGCAGACAATCCTAATAATGAGAACTATGTGATCTGAACTGCTGAACTTCTGGAATGACAATAACTTCTGTTCATGTGTGTGATGCAGATTCCTGGAAATCTGAGGAGCAGTCTTCGGCGTCCGAAGAATGCAGTTCTCCCTGGAGGTGTGGGTATCTCGAGTGAAGGGGGCTGAAGTAGGATCAGCTGGTATCCAAGAAGTAAGTTCTTGTTTATTCTCCAGATATATTTCCACTGAGATGCACCATAGTATTCATTCACCTAGATGGATTAAAAGCTGGTGAAAATCCTCGGTGATTAAACATTGGGGAGAGATTCTTGGGAAGAGGCTCAAGAAGATGCACCCCATGTTGTTCATTCTTTTTACCAATAGTTTTGACATCTCATTCCCAAATGTTTGGATGTTCTGTATCTCATTTGGTGCATAATTTCCGCTGCTTGTCTGCAATTGCCTGCTCAGCGCAGGGGAACACTGCTTCTGCAGGCATTTCGGAGTGAGTTCAGATGCAGTTAAGAGAATCGGATTCATCGGCAACATTTGGAGAAACTCATGCTGTATCATAACAGCTGTGAACTTGAGTTCATATAAGTAATGTGTGCTTAATCTTCTTATGCTGTCAGTGACAGGAAGAGGAGGAATATTTTTTTCCCATATTTAATGATGATCTTAAGGTTTTTGACAAGCAAATTTGAAAATTACTACAAAGCAAGTTGGGAAACAGTTGCCATGAGTGGTTTTTTTTTTCTTTTTTAAAGTTCTGTGCAGCTTTGAATTTGCCTTTTTATCTGTTGGTATTTCAGTGTTGTTCTAATATGGTTGAAAAGTAATTTAAGTGCCTGAGTTTGCGTATCACCTCATCTCCATGAAAGGTGATGGAAAATGTGGAGGCTCTGTTTTTGAATTGTAGCAGGACTTGGAAAATTTTGGTTTAGTTGCTTTTTTTTGTTTGTGTGTTTTCTTTATCACCAATAAGCCATTCATCTGGCATGGAAATTTCAGGAGAGTGAGAGAAAAACAGTTGATTTTTTTTTTTTTTTTTAACTGAATGATGTTTAAGCGCCACCAGTTTGCCCCTTTCTGCTGCTGTGACACGAACTGTAAATTCTTGAAGACATTAAAACGTTAGAATGTTGGTCCTTTTTCCTTACCTGTATTTGTTCAAAACCTATTCAAGATCAGCATATATGAAGCCCTGTTGATTGATATTCGAGTCTTGGACACTTTCTGCCTAAACACCTCTGTAAGAATACTGTACAAATTAAAGAACAGAGCAGTAAAGATAACTGATTTCATTCTCTTGCCTAACAGTCCATACTGTGTGATAAAATGCCTCACAGTTTTAGACTGACCTTGCCTTGACTTTCATACAGATATAATCTGTTTGATGTCTTTTTTAAAAGCGGAAAGGAAACTATACATGGAGTAGAATTGCACATTGTTGCTGACAGAATGTCCTTCATCCGATTAATTCAAAGTAGTAGGATTTTATACTTTTTCCCCCTTTATGTTGTAGATATTAGGCTGGTGCATTTACAAATGAAAGACTTAATATCTGTTTCATGACCAGGTGTAATTAAGCTGAAATGTTTTCATTCTGCAATCAGAGATTTGCATATAAGGATTTTTTTTGCTGCCTTTTTTCTTTTTTTTTTTTTTTTTTTTTGTTTTTATGCAGTCCATGTAGATTCTCTTGCAAGGTGACTATTTGTGTTTTTCTTAGCTGGCTTGTGATAAACAAGATGGGACTTGCCAGAAGAGGAACTAGTTTTTCCCTTTTTTCCCAAATTGTCAGTATAGGGGTTACATTTTTCTTACCCTCCTGTCCTTTGGTAAATGTCACACAGGGATGTCAGCACCTCCTTGTATTGGCAGCTTTGTGAAGCTGGGCACCTCAATGAGAGTTTCATAGTTTGTCGTGCTAGCTCTGCGAAGGAGAGGACAAGTGGATCCCGTGGCTCTGGCGTGGTATATAGATGCCAAGTGCGAGGAATTCCTGGAATGTAGAGTTGTGCAGCACTGATAAAGTTTGCTTTGTTTCCTTAGTGACTTGACCCATTGAGAAAATGTGGTTCCCTAGGAAGCTTTAATAGCTCAAAGTTGGTGTTGAATAAAGGGAAAGGCCCCAACATAATTCTGCTTGTTTTCACCTGCTGCCCGAAAGATTAATTTTCGTAACCTTAGTATAGAAAATATAACCCTGAGTTTTGAAAGTGATTTATAGAGATCCTTCACACTTATCAGTTTGAGTAAATACACCACAGGCTTCTGCGTTCCAGCTACAGCCTTTTCATAACCTACTCAGTTTACAGTGCGGTAATTTCACTGGGGGACAAGCAAGTTTCAAGGAAAAAACACCTTCTAATTAGAGTGATATAATCACTCTGCTTGCCTGCTGCGGTTTCGTATGACTTCAGAAAAATAGTTGAGTGATTAATCTTTAATTTTCCCCATCATTAACTTAATAAGGAAACGGGAGATAGGATGAAAAACAAACAGCAGAACTGTGCAGCCGGGATGTTGTTATGCCAAATCTTCTTGGCTTTTTCATTTGGTAAGAGATGCCATTCTGCCAACGACATGAAATGTAGCAGCAACTGGGTTGCTGAGACAGTCAGTAGAAATCTTCTAACAGGTTTGAACTTTACCGAAGCCTCTGCAGAGCTTGCTACACGAGTTCTTCCCTCTGCCCCACAGTCCCCTGTGGGCTGGGCGTTTTTTTTCCACGGTTTTTTTTGGAAGCAAATGTTGCATAAACTAACTTCTAATATCACATAATTCCCTCGCATCCACTTTGCTGTGGGGAAGGAAGCCATCCCGGATGCTGTAGTGAAATACCCTTAGAAAGGGTTTGGTGCTATTTTCGTGCCGGTTGCTATCTTTAGTCACTGTGCTGATAAGCAAACTTAGTTGTAGAGTAGTGCAGTTTTTCTAATGAACGTGACAGGATTGCTCTAGTCTCTTGGAGAACAAAACAAATGCAACAGTGGAAGCAAGCTGGTCTTTTCATATGTCTTTATTTTAATTCTTACTGGATGTGAAATAGGCAATGTAATTCTAGAAGCGTCATGCTTGAATAGAAAATATGGCTGGCTGTTTGCAAGTGTTCCTCGGGAAGTCGTACTTTATTTCATTTGTAAATACTTACGGAAACAGTCCCGTGTACATCTGCGGGCAGCGACACAGCAACAGAAGTTGTAGCGATCTTAACTAACCTGCTCGGAGGCCTCTGCATGTTAATAATATAAAGTAAACAGCTGAGGAATGTGTATCGCTGTTGACAGTGAGCGACTGTAAACATCCTCGACTGGAAGCTGTGAAGCAGCAGATGGGGCTTTCAGTCGGATGTTTGCAGCTGCCAACTGCCACAGACGTCAAGAAATGTTTGACACCTAAAGCACAGTTGTCTGTTTAAAACTTCTATTCTATTTGGTTTATCACAGACATACGAATTTAGGCCAAACTTTTCTACATACTGCCTAACCTTTCTTGTGATGTCTGTGTCTGAACATCTAGAAGTCATCCAGCCTCTGGTAGGAAAAAGAGCAAAAATGGAATCAATTAGGTTATAGTTTAAACTGTAAACTTAGTTGTAAGTTTTCAGACGTGAGTTTTCGTGCAGCTTGCTTGGCTGTACAGGTTGATTGGCTTCGTCTGCTACGAAGTTTTTACGAGATTATCCCACGCATTTAGCATCTCTGCAATGGTTCATTTAGAATTTGAAATGCTAAGCTTTGTAGGAAGCAATCACTTACAGGAGTTCTGGAAACTAGAAATGCACCAATCAAAGCAACTGTGGAAAAAATTTATAAAAAAATATTTTTTCCTGGAAGAGGCCCAACCCAGCAAAATGATGGGGAGGTCAGGGAGATTTCATGCGACTGCGTTCACCTCTGATGTATCGCAAGATCTCAGCTGTTTGAGGTTGAGGGATCCTCCCCCTTCTCCCTTTCCTTTCATTCTCATTCCCTCCTCCCTTTCAAAAAAAAAAAAAAAAAGCTGGAGAAAGTGGTGAAAGCTGATTCATACTTTTCTAGAAGTTAGTTGAGACAATTTCAAGACTCCAGTCCTGCCAGCTAGTTTTATGTGTGGGTGGACCCCTGTGCTTAGACATGACCCCAGGACACAGAGAACAGTTTGTGTGATTGGGATGGTATTTAATGATGATTGCTGTCATACCAGAGATAGCGCAGCGAGGTTGCAGCACATAACTGATTTGAGTTGATACTGAAAGCGCTAGTGTATTCACTCTAGAGAGAAGATATGCATCTTGTTGGTATGTATGTTACATATCTACACCTTTGGTAAAGAGATTTTTGTTGTTAACTTGTTTTTTCTTGTCATCAGTAGTATCCTCCTTTCTCAAATATGTATGCATGCTCATATGAAAATATGAGGGGAAGTAATCTAAACGTTAATTTGCCCCTTTGTTTCAGATAAGGTACAGATAACCTAAGACTCTCGGGAGTTTCTGACTTTATTTTAGAGGAGCTAATGTCCTGGTCAGAGTTTTTATAAAGAAATTATTGACGTGTAGATAGCTAAAGCGGTATCTGCATTGTCAAGAAAGCATGCTCTTATATTTGAGGAACCTTCAGTAATTCATGCTTTATGAATTGCTTGCAGTGTAGATTTGTACACTTGCCGTAGACTCAGATTATATTGTATTTCAGTAGTGCTTGAAGGCTCCTGTTAGGATTAGCACTGTATGTAATCTTGCACACTTCACCGTCTGTAATGAGGTACGAGCTCTCCCAGCGAGGGATTGCAATCCAATTCAGAACAGTGGCATCAAAGTGGAATCCAGATGATGTGGGCAGAGGACAAACGGGAAGGGTGAGAGGAAAACCAGGGGGACAGAGGGATGTGCTTGGGAGTGACTGTGTCTGTAGGTGGCTTTGTTTAATGAAAATGGAGAAATACAGGAGACATCTATCTTCTTAGCCAGTTATGTGTCTGACTATAAATACCTTGAAAGGTGATGATTTGGTTGGATGGCTTGTGGATTTGAAGTTAGGACAGACAATGATGAAGCTGTGTTTTTAGTGGTGTTTTTTTTTTTTTTCTTTTTTCTAAAGACAGCAGAGGGAGCAGTTGAAATGGGCAGATGTTTCCAGAAGTGTTTTCTTGCAAATTTAAGAAGCTGTGCAAAGCTTGTAGTGAACTTGGAAGAAGAGTCAATATGAATACAACATTTGACTTAAGTGTTGCAAACTTAGCAACATACTGACCAAGTTCAAGGCCAAGGTAGTTGTCAGAGGTAGGGCTTACATTCATTGCAGAAGTAGCTGAATTTTCTGTGTGCATCTATGGCAAAAGAGAAATGGGAATTGCTGACAACAGTCAGGTTATATTTGTGAATTATAGGTATGGGTGTTAGTGTTGGCAGAGCAGGACGATAATGAAGAGATCTATGGTTCATCAAGTAACAAGTTTTTAGATGAGTGCTTCTGCAGCCTTTCTGGCCTTGAAACTGGCTTTATTGACAACCCAGGGAACTTCCTAAGTGATCTTGTAATGAAATTCATGAAACTTGCATGCACTTGAGGAACACTGTCTAGGCAGAGGATTCTTGACATAGTCTCCTCATCTGGAAAGCTTCACTATATATTGAAGAAGAGGACTGAGCAATAGGAGAGAACTTGCATAGACAGAGTATTTAATATCAAAAGCATTAAGTCCCTGCTGTGAAGATTTACATATTGATAATATTTGTGCTTTGGCAGGAAATTCTTTTAATACCCATTCTATTACTCTTCTTCCTGAATTACGTACCGTCTCAAAGTTCAGCGTGTTTCCTGTTGGAAAATGTAGTAGTATGTTTGGGTTGTTTTCTTCAGCCCCTAATCTCGCTGGCACATGAGTTTTCTTCCAGAAAAACAGCTTCAGACATGTAACCCACTCTTCTGCCAGCTACCTCTTAAAATCTGCTAGAGCTAAACTTCAGAAGAATGATAGAGCAGTGGTCCTTAATTTCCGCCTGTGGTGGAAGCTGGCTGCTAGCTTTGTGTTACTCTGAATGCTCGTGTATGTTGTCTTACCTGGTACTTCTTGAGGTCACTGTCTCGCTTGGAAGGCAGGGTCTTGCTTTCAGGCCCTGGCTTCCAGATTTGAGTAGGTCAAGCCAAGCCCTCTTCACCCCTCTACTGAATTAATGGATGTATTCTTGAAAAAGCTGCTTCCTTCCCTGGCCCTCTGTGAAAGGGAAGAGCAGTTCTTGTCTGAGGGGTCCTGGTTTTGACTCTGCAGAAGTTCTGTCTGCCAGCCAGGGAGGAGGGAAGGAAAAGGGGAAAGTCAACCAGTGCTACTTACCCGTGCATGCTGTTTATGGAAAATCTTTAAAATGGTGGGGCAGCTGTTGGAAAAGGCACAATCCATCTGCCTACATGTGCGCTTGTTATGAAGAGAATACGGTTGATGATGTGAATGGATGGCTTTCAGTACTGAGCTGCTGTTCCTACTCAAGCCACACTCAAACCCATAAGTTGTTCAGATACGCGCTTTAACTCTTTGCTTGAAAAGTGACTTTAATAGCCACACTTGTTACGGAGTTTGCTTTGTTAATGATATGTGAAATAGGCATTGTACGTTGTGCATGTTCAGTTTAAAACCACAGTAAAAGAAGATGAACTAATCCTGTAGCGTTACAAAATGAATCTGAATTGAAGAGCATGATTTTTTTGAGTTGAGTTCGGCATATGATTTTTTTCCCTTTAAGCAGTAATTTATAGACCAAGATGCTTGAAAACACTCCTTTTTTTCACTGGTACATACAGACTGTTCTGTTTTTTTCCTAAAGCTTCAAACGGTTATTATGAAACAAATAAATGAACAAAGGAGATGAGAAGAAAGCCACGTGCCGCTGTGCAGTGACATAGTGTTTTTCCAGATGATGGCTTAAGGCATCATTTTAGCTATGGATGTAAATGTAACTTTTTTTATTTAACAATACTGCTCTTGATTTAGTATGGATAGCCAGCATTTTGCTCCAGTTCAGACTTCTGTCATTGGCACTTGATTTTTCTTGTGAGCAAATTGGAGATATTTTCAGTAACTTTCTGTCTTATGTTGCTGAAGATTTTTTCTTTTCCTCCTCCCTTGTATGCCCTTTGATTTTTTAAAATATGTGCCTCCTTTGATAAAGCAGAGCATAGAAAATTATCTCCAGAGCTTCTGTCTATAGCAAGGCAAGACTATCAGTGGAAGAGGGGGATAATGCTCACAGTGGGTTTTTTTGCAGTCTTTTCTGGGCATCCAGGTAGATTTCAGTCAATAGCTGGTCTTTCAGCATCTGCCTGGAGGAGCTCTGAGCTGTTCTATTTTTTTTTTTTTTTTTTCTTTTCTGTTTAATTGTGTAGTGTAAGGGCAGAGGATTTGCTTTTAACTCTCCGGGATGCTGTGCAGAGATCTCTTGTCTCTTTGCTTTCACCAGATCACTTATCTCTTTGGCTTCCCCTGACTCACCTTTATTCATTAGATGCAACTTACACTGCTTGCTTTTGTCTTCAAGGCCATCCCAGCCTATAAGTGTATTAATTCCCACAGCCAGTTGTCCTGTAATGCTGTTCTTCATTACTGGCTTGAACTTTTTCTAACTTTTCAAACTTTTCGAACTTTATTGCTTGATTTCAGAAATACAAGTCTGGTCAGTCAACAGTCTTTTGAACTACATCATTGTAGTAAAAGCTTTGGGACGTTTTTGTGCACTCTTCTGAAGGCCATAGGCTGTGAAGAGATCTTCTTACAATAATGTTTATAGTACTTTTTTCCACTTGCCCTCATCACCTTCTGTATACTTTGAGAGTAGGATTAATATTTTCATATTACGGTGTTGACTTTGCAGAGTTGATAGCTGCATTTCTGATGTGTGCTGCCATTTCTGGGGAAACTGTCTGCTCTACCCCATGCAGAATGGTGAAAACATTTTACTTCCTCCAGAAAGGTTTTCACTGTTCTGCATAGCAACATGTGTGTCCTTTGTGTTCCTTTATATATTTCTATAGAGGTATGCTTGCAACCAGTTGTATTAAGGCTGATATACTTTGCCTTGTATTTTTATCTGTGTGTACGTATGTGTATATGCACACATATACATGTGTGTATGTATCAGGGAAGAAGAAGGAAGAGGCAGAGAAGGCTGTGCAAATGGCTTATTTTTTTCCACCGGTTGCCTAGAGCTGCATGCTGAGCAGAGTAAACCAGGCTTGTATTCTCGAATTTTTTAATACAATTAGTTTCAAGAATTCTAGCTGTGTTTCATATATTACTGTGTATTATTCCATGGAATAATCTGAAGCTCTTGTTTGAAAATTACTGTTTAAAAAAAAATAAAGCAACTGAGTATTTCATCTGTTTACATTAAGAACAAATGCTGCTGTTCCTTTAGAGCAAGGATGTTATTAGTGTGTCAGCACTTTAATGTATGGAGACTAGAATGGGCTGTGAAGTTCTTCTGTTGTGGTTGTCGAAAGCTATGTAACGTTAAAGCCTTTCCGTGTGTCCAATACGATTCTGGGATTCATAGCAGTGATTAATTCTATAGCTATAAATGCTTGTCATCAACATCCTGAAATGTTTTCACAACATATGGAAGGGTTTTTAACAGCTTAAACTAAACAGCGATGAAATAACGGAAAGCCTCTATGAGACACGTTTACAAAGTACTTACTATCTCCTTGAAACTGTACCTGCTATGAGGGTTTTCAGTCTTTAGTATGAATAGTGATGTCCCTTGGGACACTCCAGCCAGTAATTGGAGCTTCTATGTAATTCATGGAAAGCAGCGAAAGGAAGGAAACTAGCTTAGATCCTGAACTTACAGGGCAAGACCCAACTAGGAGCAGTGGGGAAAAGATATAAAGCAACACTCAGCTCTGCAGGGCTAGCACAATGTCCTGTCTGCTAAACGGCGCTAAACCTGCTCCAGCTCTTCCCTAAGAAGTTTGCATGTACAGCAGCATATTCACAAATACTTCCAAGGCACAGGTTAGACACATTCGAAATGGCTGGCTGTATTCTGCAGAGCTTGTTGGATGGGGCCCAGGGCTGTGACCCTGCAGATGCAGAGCTCTGACCAATGGCCTTGGAAATGGCAAAGCAGCCATTTGTCAGGTTGCATAAATAGAGGTATCTGAATCGGTTAAGTATCTCAAAAATGATTACTTATTTTCTGAGCAATTAAGCTTCTTCACAAAGAAACAAATAGGAATTAACATTCTGAAAGTAAATACGGTGTTGTCTTAAGATGGAAAAAACACTAGAAATGTGATTTCTCTGTCCCACAATGGGTTTGTATCATTATCATTACCTTTGAATACTTCATGAGGATCTAACTGTTCATGAGGGTTGGTAGGAAATACCTGTGAAAAGGATTCGTATTGCTGAACTTACATAACTGTGCTGTAGTTAAATAGGTCTGAGCTGGACTGTTTTAGGCTTATGTTAATGAAGAAGGAGAGGCCCTTTTACAGGACAATTTATATGGTTTATTTTAGATATGTATTTAGGAAGGGGATGACTGGTCCCCAGTTGCCCTGCTTATTTCTCTCCTTTATCTTCAAAGTCAGTCTAGGATAAGTAACTCAGGTGTGGGTATTTTGAGTTACAGAAGTCCAAATGTGGTCAGATGAATACAATCTTTTTCTCAAAGGAAGAAATTCAAAAGGTAGAAAGCTTTTGAACAACACAAGGTGAAAGATGAAATATGAACAGAAAAAGCGGAGCACTGTGGAATGGCTTACAAAAATCTTCCTAGTTGTGGAAGAATCCACAATCAAGGGAGATAGCAAAGATAAAATGGCTGAGAATAGAGGTGGAAATCGTTCTTAAAAATAGTCTCTCCCTTCCTCCTGCCACCAGAAATCCCGAAATAGATGGCTGTCAGCTTCTATTCCATGAATATAAATTAGCAGATAATGAAGCAATGTATAAAATTAGTAAGAAAATGACGTGGATGGAGGGAGGATAGCTGGACAGTCACAGAAAGAAAGATTTTTATTAGAAACAAAGGTAACTTTAATGCGAGTTCTCCATGACCAGGTAGAAGTCAAAGTCAGAGCAGTGCCTAAAGACAACAGTACTCGATGGATTTGTCAGGTATGTGGTTAAAAAGCTAGATTGTCATATTAAAATATGACATAACTTAGAAGATGCCAATAACTTGTATCAAGGAGTTAGAGAGGAGTAATATGAGAAACTCTGTGGACTGCTGATCTAAAATTAGAGTACTCCACATTACAGATAGAAGCTAAATTGTGCCAGGGCTTAACTGGGTGAATAGAGCATACAACTGCTTTATAGGCTGTCAGCTCGACATGGTTTTGGACAAAAGTACTGAAACAGTGTCCTGTACAAATAGGGCTTGGACCAAAGTAGGTAAGTGGAGTAAATCACACTGGGAAATACTCATCTACTATGTCATCTTTTTATTTTATTTCATGTTAAGTCAGGCAGATTAGTAGCCTCATACAAATATAAGCCTTTACAACCTATTTCAGGATATTGGATTTGGCAACCCAAACATCCTGACGGAAAAAAGTTAAAATAGTAAAAAGTTTCGATACGATGTATCAGAGGGTTTAAGAATTGGTGAACAGATTTAAAACTATAATTAGCAATAAAGAATCATCGTTGAGTGTTACGTTTCCCTGGGGTGGAGAGTGGTAGGCATTGATTCTTTATATTCCCTTGGTTTATTTTTTTGTTGTTGGTTTATCTAAAGGAAACCAGAGGTATTGCTGGTAGCTCACAAGTAAATTAAGTATTGGAAAGGTACAGTGAAGATGGGAACAAGTCATATAGCAGTCTACTTGTACCTCTTAGGGAGCAAGTTGGGGAGCATCTTGGATGCAACCAGTATATAGATCTTTA
This sequence comes from Opisthocomus hoazin, assembly GCF_030867145.1. NCBI lineage: Eukaryota > Metazoa > Chordata > Aves > Opisthocomiformes > Opisthocomidae > Opisthocomus > Opisthocomus hoazin. The sequence goes on from NC_134415.1 coordinate 97,527,523, forward strand.
TACATACACATGTTTAGAAATCAGAAATTTAGGGTATGTTTATATTTGGTTTTTCTGTTTGTGAAAAATGCTTTGTAGGTGCCTACTGGGTAATGGGTTAAAGCAGTTGTAAAAATATGTGCTTTTAAAAGGCAAAAAAAAAATTATACGAAATCATAGGATCATTAAGGTTGGAAAAGACCTCTAAGATCATCAAGTCCAACCGTCACCCCAACACCACCACGCCTGCTAAACCATGTCCTGAAGTGCCACATCTACATGTTTTTTTGAACACCTCCAGGGATGGGGACTCCACCACTTCCCTGGGCAGCCTGTGCCAATGCCTGACCACTCTTCCAGTAGTTTTTCCTAATATCCAGTCTAAACCTCCCCTGGTGCAACTTGAGGCAATTGAGGCAATTACCTCTTGTCCTATCGCTAGTTACCTGGGAGAAGAGACCAACACCCGCCTCACCACAGTCTCCTTTCAGGTCATTGTAGAGGGCAATAAGGTCCCCCCTCAGCCTGCTCTTCTTCAGACTAAACAGCCCCAGCTCCCTCAGCCGCTCCTCATAAGACTTGTTCTCCAGACCCCTCATCAGCCTCATTGCTCTTCTCTGGACACGCTCCAGCACCTTGATTTCTTTCTTGTAGTGAGGGGCCCAAATCTGCACACAGTACTTGAGGTGTGGCCTCACCAGTGCCGAGTACAGGGAATGTTATGTGTCCAGGATTAATTTATGTTGTAACAGTGAGGAGTTAGGAAAATGGCACTATGTAAACCTAGGTGGTATTTTGTACTTTTCTCTAGCAGTATGTGCTTTGAGTTGGACGGTGGCTATGACAAGCCACGTAGCTTCTGTGTTGGAAAAGGGAAGGCAAGGTTGCAGGCCTATTGTGAGGCAGTGGGCAGTGTTAGGAGATAGGATAATACCAGGGAGGCATGAAGAACATGTTTTTGCTCAGCAAAAAAAAAAGAAAATGAGAAGAAGCAAGCTAGTAAAGCTGAAAATGTGGAACGGACAAACATGGGAGAAACAGTACTAAAACCTTGAAAACAAGCACTGCAAATAATACTTTTGAAATACTTTGATTTTTTTTTTCCCCACTCCAAGTTCCGAGTTGTGCAGTTAAGCGTGACTCTGTCAGGCAAAGTATGTCAGCAGCGTACCTCTGAAGCATCTGATCAAAAGCATTCTTGAGTGCCGCGGTGACGGGGTGGAAGCTGAGCGCTGACCAGCCCCATAGGGAGTCCGGGTGGGGACAGTGGTGTGGGAGGGATCAGCCTGTAGCTGAAGGTGTCCTAAAGGACTCTAAACTTGTTTTCGAGAGAGACTGGATGCTTAGTGTCTTCTGAATATCAGGCCTTCAGGATTTATCTCCACACTGCAAAGAATATCAGTTTTGTCATAAAATATAGTCGTGCTGTTTTGACTTCTGATGAGGATCTTTAGGGTCATCTTATGGCTTGTGTTGGATGGTATTTTTGAAAGGAGCAGAACTCGGCTGTATAAAATTAACACTCTAAGTGTCATTTGACAGTTCAGAGAGTTGTCTGGTCTCAGACCTGAAGTAGCTGAGCTATGGATTACTTCTGACGCTCCAGGATATGATACCACTACGAGCTGAGGTTAACAGATCAAATTCCTGAGTCAATCAGTTTCTGATTCATCTTTTAAGTGTTGTTCCAGGTCTTGAAAGTAAGCCAAATTCTCTGCAGCAGCAAATGTTTCTACTTCTCCGAGCATACCGAACAAGTAAAGAAGTCCAGCAAAACCCAAATGCAGTTTGGCAAGCCAGGATACTGCTGGAAATACTTGCCGAAATTGCCTTGGCAAAAGCTTTTCTCTGTTTTCAGTAGATTTGGAATGAAATCAGACAAAATCTCAGCTTTCTCTCCATGGGAACCTTGTGATTCTCTTAATATTCCTACTACTGGATGGATTGTGTCTAATGAGTGTAGCTGTAGAAGTGCTGGGTGCGGGGTGGTTTCGTTGCACAGCGTTCCTTGTCTCTGAGCTATGGGAACTGGGTTATAGCTGCATCAGCAGAGTCATTCAGATGCTTGTTAAATAAATGGAAAAGGAGAAGCATGTGTGCTTGTAAATGTTACAGTGCAGGGACAATACTTTCTCCCGTGTTTAAAAGTTAGCAGTTGTTCTGTCTGACTCTGGCCTTGGTGAAGGTTGGGAGAACATTGACAGAATGCATTTGGAAGGGCTTCTGGGTTGACAGCCAGGAGATTAATGATCTTCTCTTGGAAACAAATCTCAGAAGATGGAAGAACCAAGGAATAATGGAAAGAATAATGCTCTAATACTCTCCAGCGTATTTCTTTGTTCCTTCAAATTTCTTGTGATGCTGGTAGTAGCACAAATACAGATTAGATGTTACTGTTTCAGTTTAGGCTGTTTGCTAACAGTAGGGAGCTAATGGCTTGGGGTGTTAGTTAAGCTTTCCAGGTATATGTGATGATATGGAAAATCGTATTTTTACATTTTGTTCAAACAGTAAGCAGGTAAAGAAAGAGAAATAGATGATGGCAAACCCCTACATTGGGGGCGGGGGATGAGTAAATTGCAGTCTGAAGAGAGCAAGAAAACTGCTATGGAATTTGAAAGCTGTCATAGGTCTTGTTTCCTCTCCTATTTATTTTTTAATTTTGTATTCCTGACCTGGCAGAGTAGAATATTCAGGCTGTAGCAAGATGCTGGTGTGGCCAGTAATGATGCCTAAGATGGATGTTTGAAGCAATGTAGATGCCAAAAATTAGACAGCATCTCCCTCTGGAGGTGTTTCAAGGCATCTCTGTCTCTGCAGGGAACTTGGTGCTTATTGAAGGAAGACTGCGTCATTAAGTTCCTACACCTTGGAATTATCCTGGGTACTCTAGTCACTTCTACCCCACCCTGCATGTTCAGTAAAAGCACAATATATGGCAGAACCACACCGGTCAGTGACTGAATGGGAGAACTAACCTGTTCTGTATGAGTGGATTTTATGCATCATACTAAAGAAAAGTTGATTAAGGCAGTTCATGCAAACAGGTTATATAGAACTTTATACACAGACTTTGACAAAAAGGTTCTAGTCTAATCTTCTGGCAAGTGAATGATGGATCTAGGGAAGAAATTACGTTTGGCTGCTTGAATAGAAGATGGGCCCCTAAAGAACTGACTAGGCCAAATCTCTTGCATAGCACCAAAATGCCAATAATGAATAGCCAAAGACTGTTGTACAAGTGATAGTTATCTTGTCAGTTGGCAAAAGAATAAAGGATGCATTCTGTTCATGACTGATCAAAGACTTCTGTACAAAGTTTCTATGCGCTCGCTCTCTTCATAGCTGGTGAAAATTTAATTGGTAGAGTCAGTGAGGTCTGGATAGCAGCCCCCTGTTCACCTGCCTGAAGCTAGTGCCAATTAGGATCTCTAAAGCATTGGTAAAATTGTGTGATGCTGATGGATACAACCTGGGACCTGCAGGGTTTACAACAGAGGCAGCTGAAGTGAGGTGGAACTACCAGGATGTTTAAACTGACATCAGGTCTAGGTACCTGAATTACACCCAAAGTGTCTGCTGTAGGACAGGCTGAATCTTTCTGTAGGCTTTTTTGATTGTGGGGGAAATTTGTGTCTTTATATGGTTTAGGTGTCTTAATGAGAGTTGAGTCCTACCCTAAATGCATTTGTCTTATTCTTCTTGAATCTGTAAATAGCCAGGCATATCTGTTTGGATAAAACTTGTGTAAGAAGTTCTTGGAAGAATCATAATTTTGCCTGAGAATGTAGAAACAGCATATTTTTATAGGTCCGTTCAGTGTTGCATTGTGGTGAAGTGTTGACGGTGTTGAAAGATAATCTAGGGTTTCATTCCCTCTTTTCCTTTGAGTAAGTCTCAGGATGTATTGTAGCTTTTATTCTTCTTGAAACTATATTGTCCCTCCTGTTCGTCGTCTAATCCACGTGGAGGTCTTTCTCTAGATCTATGCAGAACACGTGGGAGCTTAGTGAAGTTGCTGATGCTGTGTTTGTCCTCTGCCATCTGATAGCCTAAAGACAGGAAGCTAAAGGGTTTCAATTTCAAGATGAAGTGGAGCATATTGGAAACCTGTAAACAAGAAGTCTGATCCCTCCTCTTTTTCACCTGAAGTCTGCACCATAGTAAATATCCACACAGAAGGATTTCATGTCTTGTATGAGGAAATCAGTGGAGAAGCCTTGTTGTTCTTTAGTTCATTTCTGTCACAAAGATGCGTTATGTGGACACATCTGGTGCTGTCTTGGAAAGTTGGGTGTTTCATTCCTGGGAGGAACTGACTGCAGATATCGGCTTTGTTACAAGATCCTATTTTTCTGTTGCGATTTCTTCCATGTCAGCGTGCTGAGTTGAGAAGTGAATTGTAAAGGAGCTGTGAACTCAGTATTGAAAAATAACAGGTTGTCCACATGTTCGTTAAATTGAATGAAATTGGTAGCTTCAGGAGAAGGAGAATGTGAGTGTTTCAATACAGAGTTTGAAGAACTAAAATTTGGAACTGATCGTGTTTTTGCTTTGGGCATTTTGCAGTTGCTGCTTATGAGGACAGTGTTATTTCGGAATGATTTGGACCTTTTGTCAGTATCACTGATTTGAGACTGGTTTAGCTCTTACACGGCTGAGTGGATGTATGTTGAGGGGAAGAAGGAGCAACTGTTTCTCATTAGGACACAGACAAAAAGCTGTGAGCATAAAATAAAGGTATGAAAAGCATCTTCCTTGCAGTAGTGTCAGCTGGACCCAGTTCTGAGCCTGTCTACTGCTTTTCTGTGGTTATACTTTTTTTTTTTTTCCACTGCCAGCTGACTGTTTGATGTTCATGAAAGTGCTTGCTCAGCGGGGCTGAAGCTCACATGTTCTTCCCTGGCTACTCACCTTGAGGTGCACACAGTCTCCCTTGTGTTCAGACGGGCTTATTGTCTACAGCTTCTCTTGACTGTCTAAGAATACTCATTCATCGTAGCTAAAATAGATTTAAAATGTTTCTAGGAAAGGTATCGGTGTTTTGAATCCCTCAAACTTCTGGCACTTGCTGTCCGATGCCTTGGGACGTGGGTGGCTAGACTTGGTCGTATCGTTGTCAATGCTTCTCTTGTAGAGAAGTTTTCTAAACCTTTGGCAGACTACACGTGCTAGGTGTACTGAGTTATAAGATGGTGTTATATGCAGGTATGTGTTCTCCTCCAAGAAAGCTGCAGAACAAGCAAATGCTCCTAACTGCATCTGTAGAGCGTCTGCTGTCTTAGATACTGATGAAGTGTCTTTGTTCCTAGAGATTCAGTAGCTCCTAATAAAACTTGTGCAGTTCAACTTCTAATGTACGGCTACAGCATTTTTGCTTTAAAAATAAGTTGTTTTTAACTTTTTAAAGATGTTTCCACGGCTGCAGCAAATCTGTTCTGTGGTGTGAAGTACGTGAGTAGAAACAGCATGTGCTAGAAGTTGCATCATGAACTAAATCAGGGTTGTGACATACATCATATATTGAGAAATAGTTTGCATTGAATTTCAGTTGCTTACTGAAAAGGACATCTGAAGGTATAAATCCTCTAGTTTTCATTGTAAGCAATAAAGCATCTCTGATTTGATTGCATTTTGCCTTATGTGCTAATATTCTGCTTTCATTTGCTGGAGTTGATATGCTGGAACCACTTTTCTGCTCTTACGAGAGAACTGTCAGCTGGTGGGATGAAAGTTTCTTTGAGCTGACCAGAAAAGTAACCAATGTACCTTAAACGCAGTAATTCTTGTAGTCTAGTATATATTATATTTTTCTACTATGATTTGTGTCAGAACTCATTTTAAGTTTTGAGTCACTTTAAACTTAATAAGAGTAAAATATTTTCTTTTTAGGAAACAAGGTGTATGCTTTCAAATCTGGTCAGAGAAATGGCTACTGTTGCAGTAATTCTGCTGCAGAAAATCTGTGTCAACTCCACCTTTGTAAAGAATCTGAAGAGACATGATGTAAAACTGAACATCATTCAATCTTCACTTCCACGTTTACCATTTCACAGTGGAGGATTTCATTGTTTTAAAAATAAAAATCGGAACCTAACTTAACTTTCAATTTCCTTGTCGGTTCCTGTTTTAGCATCTCTCGACACTACTGCTGTGCTGGCGGGAGGTGTCATGGTGTTGGGCTCTCGAGAACAAAGTTTCCTGGCACTGGCATGAACAGCACCAGGACAGAGTTTCTGTTATGAAGAGGGTGTATATGTTACTGTGCTTCTTAAATTTGTTTTCTGACCTGTGCTGAAGTGGCTAACGGTGACGACAGACTCATTTCTCTAGCAGTGGTGGCCTGCGGTAGCTTCAGTGCAGCTCGTGCAGCCCGCCGGGGCTCTGAGCAGGCGAATGTCAGTCACTGCAACTTCGCAGAGAAAGTGAGGTATTTCTAGATAGAAACATAAGTCAGAACAGGAGAGAAGGTAGACATCATGGCTTTTCCAACTCATCACAAGGTGCTCTGATTATTTTGCATAGCCTCCTAACAACCAGCCTGTGTGGCATTTGCCAGCAGCCCTCTCTTTGGTCTTGTGTCTAGCCCAGAAGGTAAAATTGGGATGTTGCTGAACCCTGCCTAACATGTCACTTTTTCAGAGAAGTCCCATAGAATTGCAGTGCTAGTCAAAAATATCTCCAGAAGGGAAGTACCCGAGCTGCTTACATCCCTTGCTTCTCCCTTTAATACTTGGCAGGCTTTCACTTAGCTTGGTCAGGAAGTTACTACGGGGTGGTAGCTGGAGAGGTCACTTGCATCGAGCAATCTGAAATACTAGCTGCCTGCTCTCATCCTTAGCCAGGAAGGGCACAGGCAGAACTGTAGGCGGTTGCTTGATTTTTTTTTTTTTCCCCTTTTTTTGCATTTGTTTAATTTTTTTCCTATGCTGCTTGTAAGACCTAGGAAAGAAAGTGAAGTCTCTGTTTGGTGGTTGGGTATGGAAGTGGTTTCTCGCAAATTACTTTTTGTGAGAAGTAGCCTGCTAATTTTTGTAGCAGAGAGTAGCTCGGAAGGTGAGTGGCACCGTTCCAGGTTAGCACAATGATTCACAGCCCTGAGCAGGGCAACAGGATGCAATTTAGCAGCCTCAATGGGGGAGGAGGCATGGAAACTTTTTGAAATATGATTTCCATTGCCATTTACTGATGAAAATTCTTATCCTGGAGCCTGTCTCTGCCCTTATCTTCTGCTGCTGACCCTCGAGCTTCTTCCTTCCTGCTTCTCGGGTGGAGCCTGGATATCCATGTTGCCTCTGACTGATGCTTCTTTGCCTCCTGCTTCCTGCCAGCCCTGTCTGTCATAGTCATCAGGTGGGTTGTAGGGCTGGAAGTGAGGTAGAAACAAGAAAAATCGTGATGCAGTTTTCTCTTACGCCTGCTTGCCTTGTCCTGTACATTGACCATTTGGTGTTGCCAGTTTGATTCCTAGGCAAAATGCATGCTGAGAGCAGCTTTCTGCTTCATTCCTGTGTTAGTAACTGAAAAAGCAAAAGCACTTCAGTTACCAGATGGACTGGGTTTTCCAAAAGTTGTAATTCTCATGAACTTTGTGAAGCTCAGAGTTTATATTTATATATCCTATTCTTGGATTATAGTTGTCTGTATTTATTTGTTGAAGTATGGAGTACAGTGTGTACTAGTTTGATGTGCTATTTTTGATGATCACTGCATTGTTCCACTTCCTTAAAATAAATGAAGTAAAAATAGACTAATACTTAGCAGCATGCTAAGTGGTGAAAGGTTGATGCTAATTAAATAGGGTTGTCAAGTGCGTGTATGAAGAATTACAGATGGTGCAGAACCTTTGTAAATACTTCAGCTGCCCAAACTTTGTGAAAATACAAAGTTTTTCAGTGCATTAAAAATTTTTTTAAAAAATGTTCCTTTTATTAATTTTATATTGTTCTTTTATATTAATTTTATATTGGTAGTACTTGGGCCCCTCATTTGTACATGTGTAAGTTAGGCAGCCAGAGGAGAGGTGGAGATGGAAATAGAGAACTGTTGCTAAATTGGTACGTTTCAGTTCCTTTGTTCGGCAGAAGATTTACTTTAACCACAGTAAAATAGGTGTATGTTTTAAAGAAAACTCCATGTAAAATAACTAAAAAAAATACCGTCTTCTGTGATATAAACCAACATAGAATCAAAAAATCTATAAAGTAAGTAAAAAAAAAAAAAATCTATCTATGTTTGACAAATGCTTAATTTATTATTTTTTCATTGGGGGGGGGGGGAAATGTGGCTTCCTGCCACAACTGTTCTTGTTCCAAAGTATCTGAAACTCTCCTATCAGTGACATTGCTGTTTCTGTAAACACTGTCCCTGGGCTGGCTCCGGGACTCTGTTTGCTCAGAGCCTGAGCTGGGAGACTCCCTTCCAACGGAGGAAATGGGCCAACGCGTTAAGCTCTCGCTGGAGATTGTTCACGTCCACAGAAGCTGTATCCTCTGCTGGAAAACAGAGCTTGGATCCGTGCCACAGTGTGTCCGTGATGTTAATGAGTGGGAGAAGCCCTGTGCTCATTGCCTGCTTCAGCAGTAATCTGCTAATTCGGGGAAGGAGTGAGAAAACAAAGTGGAGTTTGATGAAATTTAAATGTGATACTTAATCCTGTTAGTCCACAGAGGCAAAAGCTTTGTGTTGGGGGGGGGGGGGGGGGGGGAGAGGAGCTATTGAATTTACCTGAAATCTATGCATCAGGAAGAACCAGATCAAGTGGGATCTGGATCCATGCCTTGTTTCAAATACGTCGTCTTTGCCAAACAGAAACCTCAGCTGAGTTTCTGTAAAACTGAAGCCCTGCTTGTTTTCATCCCGCAGCAACTGCTGTTTAATACAGATGAGCAACTTGATCTTCTTGGGTTGCTCACATACCATGGTATAACCCTCACCGAAATGCTAGTAAAGAAGTTTTACGTTTACTACCTGCTTAGGAGAAAAGAAAGTATGTTCGGATGAGTTTTATTACTATCTTTTAGATCAAGTGGTGAGTTTAAATCCTTTTTTTCAGTTTCAGGGTTGCTGCTTCGAGTAGTAGCTATTACTGCTCTCAAATTTTTCTTTGGTGTTGCTACTTCAGCAACCCAAGCCTAAAAAGGGTTAAGTGACTTTGTAAGTTGTCAGGCAGATGTTCAACATGACTGCAGCACTTGGTGGTGCTGAGCACCGTGGTTTCTGTGATATCCTTGACGTGGTTCTGGATCGCAGTGGGTAGATGTGCTGCGGGGAGCATGGGGCACAGCAGCACTAGTAGGGCTGGTAAGCCAGCAACACCAGTGTGATGCTTAAATCTTTTTTTTTCGTAGGTAGTGTGGAGAGGAGGAAGGAGGACTGTGAAGGGAGGCTTTGGAGTTGGAAGTTGCATTTCTGTTAAGAAGCAACATAGAGGAAAGCACAAATGAGGCTTAATAGAAACTATAGCGTGGGGGGCAGAGACTGATGTGATGTGATAACTGGAGGTACGGAAGGTGGCTTGATGAGGGGGAAGGATGATTGTAGACCTCGATAGGCCTAGACCATGGCAGTAGTTGGTGTTTGATTCAGCTGAGAAGGGGTAGCCATAAGAGGTTTTAAGGGCATGATTTCTTACACCGTTCTTCCTGGCAGTAGTTTTCTGAATGTGTTACGGTCACAGCGAGATTTTTGCCTTTCCTTCATTGGAGAACGTTGTGTGAAAATGAATCTGGAAGAGGAAAAGTTGCTGGATGAGATAGAAATGTAAGGATCAGTTGAAAGGGCCACAATTTAGATTTTGTGCATAAAGGATCTGCAACGCTGCTTGTTTGGCTGTGTCTGTGGAGCTGTAAGTATTAATGATGTGTTGGAGTTGGCAGGCATATTTTTCTTGAAGTGATGGAGAGATGAAGAAAGATTTCATGTGTAGCAATGGACACAGATTTGGAGTAGAGGCAGTTTTCCAGACCATATTCACAAAGGTGGCAATTTTTTTAAAATTGTGAAGTCAGTCACCCAGAGACTGGATGTCCAGCAGAGCTTTTCAGCATGTACACTTTAAAAGCAAATGGAGGCTCTTCTGATGGGGAAGAAAAAGTAGCTGAGTAAGAGAGCTGGGTCTGGACCTTCACAGAAAAGATGGTTGACAACTCAAAATGCATAGGGATGGAATACTGCAAATATCTTTGGACTTTGATAAGAACACTGTTAGCTAAGTTAACCTGAAGAAGGTCTAGGATGGAAATAGAAGAGTGAAACTTGAGGTGACTACTGTGCTTAGAGATTAAGTGAAAATCTGGGTAGTGAATGAAGAGGTGAGGAGATTGAAAGATCCAAGACGGGGAAAATAGCTGGAGGATGAAAATTCCCTAATAATGCATACTTTTCCATAGAACTTGCTTGTAAATCCTTAAAAAAGGAACATGATTTAAAAGAAGTGATCCAACAAAACTATTGTAACACGGCTGTAGTAGCTATAAGCACTGGAAATAGGAAATGCTTCTTGCATTGCTTAATTCTTGCTCTGTAAATTTATTAGGATTCTTAAACCAACAGCGGCAAGAAAAATTGACTGTACAAGTCTTTCAAGCATTGTGCCAAACCTCATTTCTACTTGTCCACGTAAAAATGACAGCATTTCAGGTTGGCAATTTCCCTTTCTTAAAAGCATCTTTATCTAGAACTTTTTTCAGTAGAGGAAGAAGGATTCATCCATCATACTCCATCTGCTCGGTCATGCAAGCGCTGCCTGGTAACTATTGAAATGCCAGCCTCTATCAAAGTCTCACAGCTTGAATGCCGTTTGCCGCAGTTCATTCGGCAGCAGAGCTGGCTGCCTGGTGGGTGTGGAGGAAATGGTAGAAGCTAGCTGAACATAGTTTAGGTAATTTAGAGAAGGACGCATAACCCCCTTTGACGCTCAAGGGTGAACTTTTAATTTAAAAATTTTAGGAAATGAAGTTGCACTAAATAGTAACTGAATGAAGAGCTTCCTTCTACCCAAATTTTGCTGCTGATGTGAAATCTTAAGTAGCTCTTAAGTGAAGCTTTGCAGCTTTGCTCCTGCAGAAGCTCAGATTCCTCTTTACCGTATTAAAGCTTTGATTGTAAAGAAGTTAGATTTCCTGGGGAAAAGGGGCCAGCTATTCTGTTATTCTGGCGTAGTGCGCAAGCTGGCTGTTGAGTCATGTACTCTTGATGCCAGTAATGTTCTTGAGAATTCCCGAAGAGACGGTGCCTGCAGTAGTGCTTGTCACCTGGGCATATCAAACTCTGACTGAGCAAGCGGCATGTGTAAAACTGAGGCAGCTGGGGTTGGTTTTTGCTTGTTTTGAATGTGCAAGAAGTGGGGGGAAAAATGACTTGCAGAAAAGCTGTCGTAGAAACAAGCGTGTATGTGTAGAGAATTTGAGAGAGAGAACTTAATAGAGAGGAGCTATGAGCCTTAAGGGTCTTTGTTACAGTTAGAGCCAAGACTCATGAATTAAAAATTCCAGTTTAGAGAGTGCACATAAATTACCTCTTGTTTTAACCTGACAAAGACTCGCAGTTGTATGGAACAAAATAAGAATTGTGCAAAGGTTTCCTGATGAAACTGAAAAGCAAGGTGAAACATGCTTGTAGGTTTTGTGTTTAATTAAGTACTTAGGTTTGCAACAAAACTTGCCTTCCCTCCTGAGTCTGTGGTCAGGTCCCTCTGAGAGAAACTTCTGAGACTATGTAGCTCACCTAAATCGGAGGGAGGTTCCAGGGTTTGGTTTAGATATGAAGTTAGAGGAGCTCTTCCTTTGGGTGTAATTTTGATACCATGTTAAGTGGTTTGGGGATTTCCTGTGAAGTGATTTACTTCAGATTCATTTTTCGCAGTTGCTGCTGCTCTACTACTAGGTAGTTTGTACTCTATCTCCCCTTCAGAATTATACACGATAAATCTTCTAGGATTCTGTCTGCCTCTCTGCTTTTTATTTCTCTCTTCCTTATTAAAGTCCAAATTATCTAACATCTATATTAAGAAAACATAAGTGCTCCAGAAAAAGCCTCTGTGTATCTGTATTTTTGCTGCTCTTCCAATTTTACTCAACTTGAGAGGTGAAACCACGCAATAGAAATCTATGTGCGGTAGGCTTAAATTTTAACGTGAAACCTCAGAGCTGTGCTAAAACCACCATATAAGGCATGATCGAGATGTTTCAGTAAATTCTCTTCCTAGCCATCAGCCTAAAACGTTCATTTTTGCATGCACGGTTTTCAACTTAACGTAAAGGTTGTTTTAATTATTTCATTTTCAAAGTTATTCACATTTGACTGTAAGAATATATTTGCACTGGATTAACTGCATTTGGTAAGAAAATTGAAGAGGTTTTTGTAAGTCGTGCAATAAGCCAGTATTAAAACCATAAATGTGGTTTCTTATATTACTCTTATACCTAAGAAATTAATTAAAAACAAAGTTCTGATGTAGAGTTCCACAGGTCAATGTATGCTTGTTGCTTTGCTTACCTGCGTATTTCTCACAAAAGAAAGATCAGGATATCACTAACATACAGTGGTTCTATGCCAAGCAAAAATGACAGGAGTTAGATTTCTTCGTCACTTCACGATGCATTGCTTGGCTTCTACAAATTCTGTTGTTCTCTTAATATGTGTTTTTGCTTCAGAGTAAGACTTGCTTTCTGTCCTACAGCAATCAACTCAACCTTGAAACGAGCAAACCTGAAAATTCTTGCTAAGACTAAGTAATATAGGTGTTGTTTGGGATGGGGGAGTGGTTTAATTCCCTTTTTGATTATTTTTAATCTACGCACTAATGGTCTAATGTAAGTCCTGCCCTGTATGTCAGTAGTCCGTGAAACTTTTCTAGTTAATAGCTTTAGTAGCAAAGTGTGTAACTGAATTGAGACACTGAGCAGGAAAAACGGTTTTATTTCACGTCTTTCTTGCTGAAAACTAATTTTTACCATTGAGAAATTGTATGTTTTGATGCTTATTTGTGTGAAGAAATGAGGTAAATGCTGCCGCTTGTTGGAATTTTCTAGGTAAAATCTCCTCAGCCAGAGACACTCATTAACACTTTCCTCACAACTCTTGTCAAAAATCAGAGGCAGGGAGAAGATGGAGGGAGCCTTTGCTGTTTCATAAGGACAATCGTGCTAATGCTTCTTTTGCAGAAAAGCTTTATTTATCTTAGCAACCTCGTTGTTAAATAATCCCCAACACTTTGTAGCACAAGCTAAGGAGAGTAAAGCTATTTAGGAACAGAGGGAATGTGGACGTGTGGGGCAAAGACGCATGCCATAGCTAGAGAGCCTGATGAACACGAGAGAGGAGGGCATTGAACTGTAATTAGAGATTATTTCATATAAAACTGGTTCTTGATGCCTTATGGCACTAGAAACTGATGTCTAATCTTCCAGCTTTGTATTTCATTTTTTTGTACGTTGATAACGTGTAAATGAGATCTTATGGCAGGCCCCCCAGGCTGTTTCTCCATATGAGTGTGGAACTTTCTATTTTATGTGACTCTTTCTATTCAGGACTGCTGTCAGGGCTGGATTTGTGTACCCGGATGGTTGCGGGGGTGGGAGTGGAGGGGCGGGGTGGGTGAAAGAAATACCCTTATCAGCATGGAGTGGAGGGTCGAACTAGCAGTTCTCTAGGCTGTACTGACATCTGGTGGCAGTTTAAATATTTCTATAGTATTCGAAATCTTTTTCATTCAAAGATGGGGCAATTGCCTACCTACAGTCTGCTTGCTTTTGTATTTTGAGCTGTTCCACTGTATTTTGTGGCTTCTGTGTGATGGCCATCCTTCTCCCACTATCTTGCTTCTGACTCCTGGGGGAAAAAAAAATTTTAAATTGCCAAAACTAATGTTTCTTTTATCTAGTTTAAAAATGTACTAAGGACTTCACTTTTAGATGTATTTTTTTATTCTGTGTTTATAGCAGTTGGAAAATTATTATTTTATGTTTTTTCTCCCCTCCCTTCAAAGAACTGCAAGGCTTATGAAGGGAATGAATGAGATCGTTTTCTTTCTTTGAAGCCAAAGGCACATACAGCTGCTAAAAGAGAGCCCAGAGATCCACTTTCGTTTTTAGATCTTCTCCATCAGACAGAGACCCTGGGGTTCCTCCTTACGTACCCAGATATATAAGTGCATGTATCCAAAATGTAACACAGAATGATCAGGACAGGAGAAAACATAGAATTCACTGGCATGGGCTTGAAGCAATCTTATAACGGTGTCAGGGTTTTTTTGGAGGAAGTCAATAAGCAATTATTGTTGCCGGGCCCAAAAGTTGTTCACTGAAACTGAGTGCCCTTCCACGAGCAGGCAGCTGGGAGGAGAAACTTGGCAGTTTTGAGGGAAATGCTGTTTCGTGTCGTAGGAGAACAGCAGGAGTGAGTGGTTTGTGGTCTTCACAACTGCCACATAAGGATGGACACCTATGAGGGAGGATCCACCAGCCTCTAGTTAAGCTCTAAGGATGCCTGTCACTTTGCCTGCTCCTCAACGCAGCCCAAACCTCAGTTCTTCACATTAACGTGGCTGTTGTACTTCAGATGTTGTTAGTTACTCTCTGAGGGGTGGCAGGTCAGTGAAAGAGGTAATTTGGGATATATCTCCAAATGTAATGACCACACAGTCTTTACTCCAGGACTCCACCAGGCAAGGAAGGAAGAGTTTTAAATGTTTTGAAGTCTTCCCTAGGCCTGCTGCTTTTTAAGCTCCCTGTATGCGGGAGGGGGATACAGCCCCTCCAGTGGGTCACTGCAGGTGGATCGGGTAGCCTCTCTGTAGGCAGATTATAGATGTACGTTACAGATGAATTTTGAGGAAGGTTTTGGAGACCGTTTTGAACTTTTTTCATTTGTAAGAGGCAGTATAAGAGGGCTTATGTAAATAATGCCTTATTAGTTACACTAATGCCATAATATCCGTAACATTCAGTGATACTTTTCCCAATTTTAATAGTGTGTCTGATGCAGAGGTAGCAGAAAGATAAGTTTTTTTTCAGAGGGCCACGAGTACCTAGAAAGTAGCAGGATGTCAGCTCGTCTGACAAGGCTGTAAAGGTGTTGTACCTCACACTATATGTGATTTTCTCCCTGTTTACAAACTGAGCATCTTTTTTTTTTATTTTCCAGTTATCTGCTGTTGGGTGATATAATTGAGTGGTTTTTGACTGTAACAAATATTCTGTAAAGTGAGCAGTGAGTAATATGTGTATGTTGGCACCCAACTTATTGTCATCACAACAAATTAAATATATAACTTGCTACAAAGGGAAGAGAATGGGTTTTCCTTGCAGTCCTTCCCTTTCGTTCTTCGTTGTGAAATGAAAGCGAATGAACAACAGCTGTTGCTTCGTGTATAGTGTGGCCTGAATTGTGCAGTTCAGAATGTCTTCCTTCCCCGGCAGGGCAGTGCTTCAGTTGTGTTTGGGTGCTGCTGGTTTTTGTTGCACTACATTCTTTTAGCAGTTGCTTCTTTTGTAACTCTCTGTACTGTAGTTTATCCTTACTGTTGTGATAGCTTTGCTGAGACCATGATCACTGGTGTGGCTGTCAGTACAGGTAGTGCCTTCCCTGACCTCCCTCAGCTGCAGAATTTTAGCCTAGCTTTTTGCAGGACTTGCTGGCAAGTCAGCAGCTTTATTTCTTCTCAGACACTTGTAGAACAACATGCTTTGCAATGAAAGCTGGTGGGTTTTTTGTTGGTGGGTTGGTTTGGGTTTTTTTCTGCTATCTGGGTACCTAGACATAGATGAGGAACTGTGCCTAGCAAGTGATAGGCAATTATTTTGGCAAAGGAGTGCAATGTATGTAACTTCCTACCCCTCCCCAAATATCTTGCCTTAGAAGCATTATTCAGACTTCATAAAATATTGGTTAAAATAAAATAGTCACCTGAAATGACTTGGAAGTCAAAGGCAGTCAATAAAGGAGGAGTAGAAATATATTGGACCTGGACTTAACGTAAGCATTTCATTGTTGTCATGTTCTGTCAGTTGTTTTGAATGTGAGCCATTCAGAATAGGAATTACTGTGTTCAGTATAAATGCGGTTCTTACCAGAAGACTTCCTCAAATTGTTTGAAGATGTTATGACTATCTGGTGGGAAGCATATCTGAAATATATATGCAAAACTGACTTTTAAAGTCCTAAGTCACTTGTATCATTCATTTAAATGCTGAAGCCGAAGAACATATAGTATGTCTCAAAAGTGTTTGGGATTCCATGATACTGTTAGACAATAATACATTGCTTAGCTTTTATTCTGATTTTTCTTGTTCTAAATTTCTGGATTGTTTTTCCTTCTTCTGTATGGGTATTTCCTTGTCACTGCATCATTTGCCTTGACAAGTTTTCTTCCTGTATATACTGACAGTATGATGCCTGTTATTGCACTGGCTTTCATAAATTTTCTTAGATGTGAGGCCAACAGCTCCAATAGTTCATAGGCTTATTTTGAAAGCAGAATTCTTTGTTGTTATAGAAATAAGCCGAAGCAGACATTTTGGGTTTTTTTTCCTGCTACATTCTTTTTAGCAAATACAGTATCCATGTTCTCTGAATTTACATGTTTTAGGGTTTTTTTGCCTTGCAGACATACTGGATTATTGAGGGGGAGGTAATTTTTTTTTCCATTTATTTTCCATGTATTGAACTTAGAAAAATTGTTTTAATGTTAGGGAGTCTAACACAGGTTAATGTTTTCAAAGTCAGCTGTCTGATTTTAAACCCTGAAGTTGAATTGTATGGGACAAGTGAAATAATAGTAAATAGAAGTTCTAACCAGCAGTTATAATAAAAGATGCAAATCAAGATGATAACACATGAATATGAAAAAATTTCATCATAGCCCTTAGAGGATCAAAATAGGATCTGTTAGAAATATCAGATGCTTGTCTGCCAAAGGTTAAGAGTACTGCAGTAATTTCAGTCAGAAGCTACCACAGCATTATTTTTCCACCCTCTCTTATAAAAGGTTGATGTGCCTTTTGCAAATAATACTTAATCTGGAAAACCTTGAATAAGAAATATAAGGTCTCTAGCATCTGTTCACGTGGGACTTTGAAGCTGGCCTTGCCTCCAACAGGGGCTGGGACTAGATGACATCCTGAGATGTGTTTCACACCTGGATTATTCTGAGATTTACTCCTTTGTCTTGCTCTGAGGGTGCAGCTCCATGGTTTTCTTTCTGCACTTTATGCTTTTGTTTCTACCGCTGGATTAATTGTTGATCCAACAGCAGGCTGTTCTGTTCCTTGCAGGGTTACCTGGCAATCTGACTTGCTTGGCTGCTTGGTTAAAGGACAGGCATTTCCCTCTTCTGCTGTGTGTCTTGGAGAGATCCAATCCATGGCCCCAGTCAACAAGTAAAACAGGTGGAGTTTTTTAGAAGTGCATCTTCTGGGCACAGAACTAACGTAGGTTGTTCAGCTGCTGATCAGAGAGATGATTTATTTGTGACAGACAGCTTAAGAAGGAAACCTTTTAGTTCTTGCAATTTTTGCTGCCTTTGCGTTGCAGTTCATATTATTTTGTAGCAGACTGGAAGGTGAAGGTGATCTGTACCTTCAGATTTATTTCAACTTTTCAGGCTCCTGCAAATCTCTAGGACCTCTTATGAATGGTAAAGTGGGGTGTGGAATTATGTAGTTCCGCTCTTTCCCTCTCCTGCTGCTGTAGTTTGTTTTCTTGAGTGAAGGGATCCCCACCAGGGATTTTTGTGGCATACTGTGCTATATAAGGTGTTCATACCATGGTGAGAACAGTACCAGTACTGGGGCAACCCTTCTATAGGTTAAGCTCTCAGATAAAGCTTTTCTGGCTTTTCAATAGCAAAGTAACTTTTCTTTAAGTAGGTTGTGTGTGTGATTTTGTAAGACAATTCAGGTCCCCAGTCACTTGCACATTTCTTTACACATACATTGTGTTTTCAAAGTGGAAGCTATTAATAATCTTGTCCCAAAGTGTTGCTTATGTTATACTAAAACCTGTTGAAGTGAAATTTGTTCTCTTGTGAGGATTTTGGCTTTTCTTCTAGATGAGAAAACCTTTTTGTTATTTATGATTAAGCTCTCATTTTTTATTTTCATTTGCGTTGGTAGCAACCTTAAAGGTCACCTAGTTCCAACCCCCCTGCCATGGGCAGGGACACCTTCCACTAGACCAGGTTGCTCAGAGCCCCATCCAACCTGGCCTTGAACACTGCCAGGGAAGGGGCAGCCACAGCTTCTCGGGGCAACCTGTTCCAGTGCCTCACCACCCTCAGAGTAAAGAATTTCTTCCTTATAGCTCATCTAAACCTACCCTCTTTCAGTTTAAAGCCATTACCCCTTGTCCTATCACTACATGCCCTCTGTCAAAAGTCCCCCTCCAGCTCTCTTCTAGGCCCCCTCAGGTACTGGAAGGCTGCTATAAGGTCTCCCCAGAGCCTTCTCTTCTCCAGGCTGAGCAGCCCCAACTCTCATAGGAGAGGTGTTCCGTCCATGGGATCATTTTTGTGGCCCTCCTCTGAACCCGCTCCAACAGGTCCATGTCTTTCCTGTGCTGAGGGCCCCAGAGCTGCACACAGGACTCACGGTGGAGTCTCACCAGAGCAGAGCAGAGGGGCAGAGTCACCTCCCTCGCCCTGCTGGCTATGCTGCTTTTGATGCAGCCCAGGATATGGTTGGCCTTCTGGGCTGTGAGTGCACACTGCTGGTTCATGTTGAACTTCTCGTCAACCAGCATACCCAAGTCCTTCTCGGTAGGGCTGCTCTCAATCCATTCTCTGCCCTGCCTGTATTTGTGCTTGTCATTGCCCTGACCCGTATGCAGGACCTATTTTGTTTTGTCCTTTTCCTTTAGAGGTGATATACTTAAGGAAACTGAATATTTAATCTGTTTCTGAGAGGAAGATACAATCTCAGACATACCTGGACTGCTGTTAACAGTCAACTGTTGTTGTATAACTGAACTCAAGTTTATCAAGACATGTCTTTAAAAATATCCTTTTCCTCACAGTATTCAAAGGTATCCCAGAACCATCGTTCTTCTGATATTTAAAATATAAGCCAGATATTGTAGGCATTCCTCTAAGCCAGAGCTCTGGGGTATTTCTTTTAAATACTGTTAAAAGCTTCCAGTCCTTTGGAAAAATTACACAACATCTTTTACTTGTGGAGCACAATATTTTTTTCTGCTTGATTGATTGTTTGCTAGTGTATTTATGTGCCTTCATTAAAATGGCGAATTCTCTCTTTTCTGCAGGCACAACTTCAAGACATTCAGGAGTACTTTGGAGTGAACTGGGAGGAAGCCTTGCAATACCACGATGCCAGTCACAGTGGCTGTCCTCTGGAGATGCTGAAGCTCAGCTTCGTTTTGAACTTCTGTCTTACGCTTCCCCACTTGTGCTCAAAGGACTTAACATTGACTGGGATTCATATGGTATAAAATAGTCATAGGTATGGGGTTTTTTCCTCACTTTACTTGACATTTGCATGTTTCTGGCAATCAGTGATGAAGTCTGTACTAGGTCTGCTGACATCTGGTCTGTTTTCAAGAGCTCTGGGTGACAGGTACTGTAAACATCCTACACTCTCAGCTGTGGAAACTAAGAAAGCTGGGAGAAGGCTGTTTACTCTCCCTGCCTTGGAAATCATCTGGAGGACAAGGGCGGAATATTGTGAGCTCTGTGTTGACTGTATTTCTGACAACCTGTATTTCATATTTTATGTTACAGTGTCAGTAACAAAATAGCATTATATTATAGAATCAGTGACCATTTTCTGACTGAGGTCAGAAGGGCCTTACAATACGCTTAGGCTTGAGGGAAATTTAAGTAGTAGCAATAATGCATTACAATACTTCCATCCTTAAGCAGGGATTAAAACAGACCTGTCACCCTGTTTGTTTATCAGTAGTGGTACATACAAGTTACGTTGTAGACATCCTCAGGTTGACGCATCAGTAGTGGATTTAGTCAACATCATCCTTAAATGTTTGGTTCTTGTTTTCCAAGATTCACTCAATTCTCGTTTCCGACCCAAAAGGGCTAGAAACAGAGGTCAGAAGGCAAAAAGGTTCTAGGAGATTTCAAATTTGAGTTTCCATTTGAAGAAATTCATAGGTGTCAACACTGTTTAACTCCATCTCTAAATTAACTGAATTTTAGATACAAAGGATACAAAGATATTGTATATCTTGTATTTTGATAGGAAGGATACAAAGATATTTTAGATACAAAGATACAAAGGTATTTATTTGCCTTTTGTTTTCACAGTCTTCCTCTTCCTCCTTGTGTTGCATTCTGTTTGCTGTTAGGCAAGTAGAGCAGGTCATTTTAAATGTAGAATAAGCTGAAAAAAAAAAATTTCCTTGTGAATCTAATATCCTGCTGGCATGGTCTAAATCCTCATGAAGTGTAGTTTTGCAGCTCTTCTTAAGCAGTTACTTTGACAGAAAGAATATTATTCCCCTCTTCCTTCTTTTTTTCTTATTTATGGGAGGGGGGTAAGTTTTGTGCTCTCTAAGAAATTTCATAGAATGCTGTGGGTTGGAAGGGACCTTTAGAGGTCACCTAGCCCAAGCCCCCTGCAGTGAGCAGGGACATCTTCAACTAGACCAGATTGCTCAGTGCTCCGTCCAGCCTGGGCTTGAATGTTTCCAGGGATGGATCATCTACCACCTCTCTGGGCAACCTGTTCCAGTGCCTCACCACCCTCACTGTAAAGAATTTCTTCCTTATATCCAGTCTAAATCTACCCTTCCTTAGTTTAAAAACGTTACTCCTTGCCCTGTCAGAACAGGCCTTGCTAAAAGGCAATTATTTGTCATAATATAGTCGAATTCAAAGATCACATTCTAGCTCCTTTTACAATAGTATTCTTATGTCTTCAGATCCTGCTTCTCCAGCTTTCTAGCAAAGGCATTTGAGTATAAAATCTTGAAATGAGGGCTGTTCTAAGAGTTTAAATACCAGGATTTGGAAAAGTGATGGGAGTGGGAAGACGACAGGCGAACGGTAAAAGATTGTGTAAGGATTTGAAGTAGTACTGCTACAAAATGGACAAAAATGAATTCAAACTATTAGGCAGAGCTAAAAAAAACTCAGTTATTTGAAGCAATAATTATTTTTCAGGCTGTTGCTTGCCTTCCATTTGTAAAAATGAATGGGAAGGGAAGCCAGAGTTACAGGGCCCATGAGAGTGCAGTAGCCAAGGAGTAAGCTGATGCATGAAAGGAAGGTTTGGGTCTGACTGTGCAGTAACGAACAGCAGTGCTTCAGGTTTGTGGGGTTTTAGCTCGTGATTTGTGGAGTAATTTCTAAGAAAAGCAGAGTTAGCCTCCTAAAGGGATTGTTTTACGGACACATTAACTGTTCAGACTAGTCAAACGATAGAGGGTAGCATTTCCTAATACACATGGCTCTCTTGGCAGAGAGAGATTTCCGAGGGTGATGGAGCACACAGTTACATCCTCCACTGTGTGACGATACTGATTGTAGGCTATGCTGTCGAGGAAAGACAACCTCCTCGAAGGAGATAACATCCTGAATTTGTGGGGTGTGGTTTTTTATATTAAGCTTATTTAGATTTGCTTTAGGCTGGGAACCATTATTTTGTGTCAATTGGAAAAACTTTTTTATATTTAGCAGTACTTATTTGGGCATTTAATTGTGAAATTCCATCTGCAATTTCATCAGTGTTAGCTGGGACTGGTTGAGTTTCTCGTACATTCTTCCTTGGCCGTGCTTTCCTGCCCTTTTACTTGTGCTGACATTAATGTTTGTTTAAACTGCAAGCTAATTCAGTGGCTTGACCCTGCTGGAAACTAAATAAGCAAACAGCTTTTATGTGGATAAGCTGAGTAATGGTTTACTCTGCCACTGTGGTGTGGCCTAAAATGCTGCTGAAAATGCCAGTTCCTTCAAATATGGCCAGTTTTCTGAAGACCTAGAACAGAGTTTATTCTAAATAGATTATGAAATCCCAAAATAATGAAATGGTGAAATTACAGGATTTTGTATATTTTTGTATCTTATATGATGTTTAATTCTTGTTAATGCTGTTGGGATGCAATTGCAAGCATGCTGCTAAAATAAATTCACATAAAATTGTTTTACTTAAAATTTTTCATTTTTTGAACACCATTCATACTTCTTATTGAAAGATTTGTTTGTAAAATCTAGTAACTGTGTTGGTAATAGGGAGCAACCAGTAATTTTGCTACCTCGAGACCTTTAATTGTAAAGGCATCCTCTGATGGACTTGCACAATACTGAGCGCTGTATAAATTGTGTTATTTCTAGATCCCAGAGGGTGTTTTCCCCCCAGGTATTACTTGCCAAGCCAAAGGCAAACGTTATGTCCTTTTCCCTTGTTAATCTCAGACTTCAAAGAGTTTAACATTCTTTCCAGTCTTTCAGTTAAATATAGAGCTTTGCCATTGTGAAAAAAACATACAGGGCTGTTTCAAAAGCCTGTTGCTGGTAATGAGTTTTGGATTGGGTCCATGGAGAGGTAATCTGGATAGCTACTAGCCAATCATCTGTGGGAAATGCTGACTGAAGGCACGAGGGTTTTTAATTTTTCTTGAAGGGTGGTTCTGCCAAGATGTGAAAGTGACTTGGTCCAAGTGGTTCTTGGCACCCGGAAGAATATCGTGCTTGGCTGTGAAGCCTAACATGCTGCATTGATTATGTTTTGGGGATCTTTTTTATGAGGAAGAGGATAGTTCTTACTATCATGTTTCTTTGAGTTTAGGTATTGTAATTTTCTCTCTCTAAACTCTTAACAGAGATGAAGCAGAATATTTTTTCTTCCCCCCCTTTTTTTTTTTTAAAGCTACGTTTTTGATTATGTAGTCCATCTAGGTAATTGCCTAAAGTACAGTTCTGGTAACAGAGAGGGTGACTGTGGGAAGAAAGAATGTGTGGGAGTCCTTGGGCAGAGCTGTCGCTTGTTTGGATATTGCAGCCTGTTACAAGTGAAATACTAGAAAAACGTCATATTAAAAGTTTCAAAGAGCTGCTAGTGGGGGAAAGGAGAGATGAAGGGGGAAGAGAGGTGACTGACTTGTTATCCAAAGGGGGAGTAGTTATATACTGTTGATTTTAAGTGTAAACTCTTCCTCAACCATATAGTGAAAGAGAGCAGCAATTGTCCCTGAAGCTTGTGCAAAAGTTGAGTCCTTTTTTTGTGAAGTACATCTCACTGTCACAGATTCTAGTTCAGTGCAGGATTTAAAGGTCTATGAGAAGCCACTGTGCTTTAAAGACCTATATCTAAATTGAAGAATGAAAGAGGAAGAAATTTCTTTTAATGAAAAAGAGGAAGAAAAACACGTTAGGTGGACTTCAGTCATAGCTGCCCCTGAAATGAGAAAGCAGGTTCTAGATTTGAATTTTCTCTGTCCTATGACTGAGATGAAAACATGACAAGTAACTGTCCTTCTGCAAAATAGACAGGTGTGGAATATCTGTAATACAAATATTATGCATTCATATGCAGACAAAGATTTTAAAGCTTAAAAATACATTAACTTAAAATCTGAGCAAACACTTTTTCTTTGATTCAAGCTTTCCTCAAAATTAGGTTCTGTTTTTTAAAAACCTTTTTTTGTAAACTGATTCTCTTAAAAAGCACTTTTAATGAAAACAGAATGCAAAAGCTGAAGCTTCTTTTATTCTTGTGTGAACCTTTTGGTTCTTGTCAGCTCTGGGCTCCATCCAAGACCTACTTAGCCACAGTTAGGCTTTTGTTTCCTTGGTTTTGGCCTTTGGTTTTAAGGATGTTCGTGTGAATTAAATGGAAATATGCTTTTGTAGCAACCATTTTGTATAATAAGCAAACTTCAACTAAGCATTGCAACCTATAACTACAAAGTACCTCAGAAGAGAAGCTGAGGGCTTGCTTATTTTAAGTAGTGTAATATGATAGCTAAATTACACCTTATTTAACTCTCCAGAAGGGAGAGCAGAGTGAGGCTGTGTTGCGTAAGCCTGAAGTTTGCCACACTGACTTCGCTCCGCAGAGCATCTGGCTTTGTTCCTGCTATGGTTAATAAGGGATTTTTGTTGCTGCCTTGGTCCTGTTACTAAGCTGTTAAAATAATAGTGCAGAAAGATGGAGACTAATCCTGGCTTTGGACAGACTATCTGTGCTTCATTTTCTCCTGTGTGAAAAAAGATGACACTTCCTCTGTAAACACACAACCCCAGGTTGTTTTGGAGTCTCTCTTTTGCAGAGAAGCATATTTTGCAAAATCATACCATCACAAGCTAGTTTGTCTCCCCATGTTCAAGCCTTTCACCATGATTTAGATTGCACTGCTCGGCTGTGCTGCTGGGGAAGCAGAAGGGATGTGCTTATTACACGACCTAACGCAGGGTGATCATACAGGCTGCTAAGAGCTCCTTCTTGTGCTGCTGTTGTGGCGCTGTCCTCCCACGGGTGCCAAGCACACAGCACCTCTGCCAGTGGGACTTTTAAGTGTGTGTGTACGGGGCAGCCCCCAGTTTGTACAGTTGTACCCGGGCAGCTGGGGTGTTGAGAGCTGCCTGGCTGTGGCAGCACAGAAGCTGTCTCCAAACCAGCCTCACCCCACTTTGAGGCCATGGGTGTATTCTTAGGCTACGGGAGGGTGAGGTTGACCCTTATTCATTACTTATGCCAGCAGAAATACGCTGAGCGTCACCACCAACTAAGGACTTCTGGACTTCGCATCATTTGAAGGCTGTTCTTCAGTTGTTTCTGTATAGTCTGAAGCACCAGTTGGCTCAGGTGTTGTGAAAAAGTGCTGCTAAAATAACTCACCTCTGATGGGCAAGGGATAGGTTGATGTTGACAAATTGAGTAATTCCAGGATCTAAGAAATTCGTGGTATGTTCCTTGGCTAGAAATAGGCAGCTCTGTATAGCTATGAACTTCCTCAATAGTTAAACTTTGTGTTACTTGGCTAGCTTGCAAACAGTTTTGGTAAGGATGTTGAGGTATCACGAGATTATGCTTAGTTCACAAAGTACAAATGAAATATGCACAGTGGTAGATTTTTTTTTCCTTAGCAGTGACTGTACTCGCTGCATTGATATTAACAGAGCTGCTAATTAGGACCTTGCAGCTTGACTGTGTGCGATTGATGAAATGCTACAATAAGCTTTGTGCTGCCTGCATGGAAGAGCAGATCAAATCTAAACTGAAATAGATCACATTTTATTGCCTTGGGGTAACTGTGTATGCTTACAAATATCTGAAGGGTGGGTGTCAGGAGGATGGGGCCAAACTCTTTTCAGTGGTGCCCAGCAACAGGACAAGGGGCAACGGGCACAAACTGAAGCACAGGAAGTTCTGTCTGAACATGAGGAAGAACTTCTTCCCTCTGAGGGTGACGGAGCACTGGAACAGGCTGCCCAGGGAGGTTGTGGAGTGTCCTTCTCTGAGATATTCAAGACCTGCCTGTACAAGGTCCTGTGCAGCCTGCTGTAGGCGACCCTGCTTCGGCGGGGGGGTTGGACTAGATGACCCGCAGAGGTCCCTTCCAACCCCTACCATTCTGTGATTCTGTGTGTAGCATACAGTCTTTGAAATTAAAAGTGACAAAACCAGTTGTGTCTGTTGCCACTCAGAGTAGCTGTGTGTCATAGCATATAGGTTTGCAAAAACAGGAGTTACCAAACTTGTCTGCCCTTCACTGGAAAGTCCTGACACTCCTGAAAAGTCCCAGAGCCACTCGTGTTCATGGCTAGAAGCCTGTCGTGTTGACCTGTGGGTCCCTGGCCCTTATGATGACCATTGCAGTACCTCCCCCCAGACCCCAGGAAAGGGCTCTCCTGAGGGTATTTATCACTTTCTTTCCCTAATGAAAGTGTAACGTATCAGTTGCCTTTTATGATCAGCCTTGCTGAAGTTTGCATGCTGTAAAAGTTCTGCAGATATCCAAACTGAAGGGTCCTTGGTGATATTAAACCTTGGGAGACACACTCTATTGCTAAAAAAAAAAATAAAAAAAATCTATTTTCTGATACTTCCAGTGGAAAACTTAATTCTGACAGTGTTTTCACCTATACTTAATGTTTTTCTGTCCTGCAGAGGTGTGTGTCTTGGCCCAAATGCTCTTCAGTGGGGCTTTGCTGCTCTTTAGCTCGAAGGTTTGGTTAGAGCAATGTGAATTCAGCATGTTGTATGGCTTGGTTTGGATAGGAAGGAATCAGGACTGAAACTTGGAGGATAAAACAAAATGAATGGAAAATATCTGGTAAGATTTTTTTATGAACTGCTGAGCTCTTCCAAGTGGGAGAGAAAAAGGATCAAAAATTGAGAATATTAGAGACAATTGAAATTGATGTCTGAACTGTCAGTTTGGAAAACTCCAGAGACAAAGCGCATGGAAAGTTTTCCCCTGAAGTCCCCACAGAATTTTATAGACAAATCTGAATGGAAAACAGCAAGGATTTACGCCTTTGTCTACAGGAACGGAATAACTACTGGCAGCCAGAAAAGAAACTCCAGATTCTTGGCAGAAAAAGAAAGAGGTCTGGCTCAAAGACTTGAAATGAGTTGATTTAAGGTCTTCCATGGGCAAATGTAAGATGTTTCATATGTACAAAATAACAAATTTGTGGAAATATGGAGGTGGCAAATGAAAAATGTTGGTTAGGGCTTGAACCTATGTGTACCTGTATCTGGTTTCTTTTTTGTAGGCTGAAATGATGTCTGAACATATGCCCAATGTGTTGTTCATAGCAAGTAAGGTAACTACCTATAAAGAAATATCGAAGTTCCCACTTCAGATTGTAGTCTGTCACTTAATTTTAAAAGCAAGATTTATTTTGAGTATTTAAACAAAATTGCAATTTCTATTTCACGTTTTCATCTAAAATGAAATGAAAAATAGTTGATGCTGTCATCATTTCCTAGTTTGAGCAGTCTGAAAAATATATTTGGATTTTAGGTGCATGAAAGTTCACAGTGATTTCTTGATTGCTGTGGGTGGTTTGGTTTTGGGTTGGTTTTTTTGGTAGATCATGCTGTTCTTTTGATCTGTTTGATGTTGCTGGAATAGTCTTAAGGCAGCGTTAGACTGGCTTTGCTCCCCTCCCTCCACCTCTCTCTCTAATCTGTATTTGTGTCTAGTGAAGAGGGGGAAGTAAGGATTTTGCTTCAGTCCGTTCAGTCAAGATTCCTATGCTGTGCAGATATTTCTGGTGAAGCCTTCACAGGCTTTTTAACATTGCTGGTTTAGTACCATCCTCTAGTTCTGCGGGGATGTGAGAGAGTGAGTCATGGACACTGTGCTCTGGGGCTTGGACAGAGGGAGATCCTGGCAGGGGAGGGGCAGTAGGCTGGACCCCTGTGTCCCTGAAGCCTTCCCCTCCAACTCGCCTGCTGAACTTTAAAGAAACTTCACAGGTCTATCCAGTTTTATTTCTCTTCGGGTTAACCTGAAAGATGGAGAAATGCATATGGCTGTCACTAGTTGGGCTAGTTCGTGTGGCTTAGCAATCTAAGGTGGTTTTTAATGTCTGTTCTGCTGAAGAGAATTTGAACCAAGACACCAAAAGGTATGGGCAGGGGGACTTGTTCCACTTTTTCAAGCAGGAACACTGGCTTTTTTTGTTATCTGGCTCCAGGGACTTGCCTATACATGGACTTGTTCTGAACAGCTCTCCCTGACGCTTCTGTGAATAGAACAGGAGCTTCCAAAAATAATTTAATTTTTGAATCATCCATTGCATTTGAAATGCATGCTCTGCTTTAATAGTAGCAGACAGTTTTTAGGCATAGACAAGTTCTTGACAATTTGTTGAAAATGAAACCTTTTTGTGGAAATATTCTCTTCTTTGAATTTTTGAGAAATGTGCTTGGATCCAAGCTGTGGTTTGTGTGTGAACGAGGGCAAACCTGCAGCACAGGCACTGGGACTCAAGTGGGATGTGAGAGACTGAAACACGTCTGTCTTCTATGCGATTCAAAAATGAAATCTTGACAACTCTTACAAAACCAAAAAAGCACCCCAACCTGTGTATGTGCCCCCCAACTTCCCATGTTCTCATGTTCTGACCAACTTTATTCCACTGTTTGTTCATGGAAAATATGGTTGTTTTATACCTTGACATGCAGCCTGCTTGAGAGTATATTTTCCAAATTAAGTAATCTTAATTTCTCATTTTATAAATAAAGAAGCATCCAGTTACATTTGGGATACAATCTTCTTGTGGACAATGGAGGTGGAGGACCAAGAGTCAGTCGAGAGCTGATCATGCACAGAGAAGGAAGTACAGAAGGATTTTTCAAAGGGCCAAAAGGTCCGACTTAATCCTTGCTGGTGCTGACAGTCCTGTGGAGATGAACATTCATAGACGGGCCTATACCCTTCTGAGGTTGTGCCTTGCCTTTCACCAGCAGCTCCTGCTCTGCATCGTTCTTGCACACCTGTCTGCTCCGTGGGGATTGCCTGATCCCATTAAGGGGGGGCTGAGGACCAACTCTCATCTGATCTGTTTCTCACATCTTGCGTTTCGTAGCTAAGGGACTGAGAGAAATTGGGCTGAGAGGAGGTGGCTGCCCAGAGAAGTTCAAGAGGGGCTAAAGTCGGTATGGTTGCCAGCACAGAGACCTAGAAACAGGGCTGCAGAATGGCTTAGAAGCAGCCTGAGGATGGCTTGAGTAGAGAGGAGTCTTGGGAAACAGAGAGGAGCAAACCTGGGGAAGGACAGAGCTTGCTGCTTAACATAGAGCCTCAGCAGCTGATTTCACAGGAGAGGAGGTGGCATGAAGCCCTCCACAAGAGGACATAAAATGCGAGAGGTGGGCAATATGTGTGTATATAATAAAAAGACAGCAAAATGTGAGACTGCTCCGTGTGTGCGGGCTTGTGAGCAAAACTTGGAAGTACTTGGTTTAGCAGGCATGGTGGTGTTGGGTTGACGGTTGGACTTGGTGGTCTTAGAGGTCTTTTCCAACCTTAGTGATTCTATGATTCTACTGTACCAGGAGAGTGTGGTGAACCTTTTTTGAAGACAGGTCTTGACAGACCTTTAGCTTGGAACAGGCTTGCGTCCAGCTGGCAGAAACAGAACTTCTAATTGTCTGGAAAGGACCATGTATACCTATTCTAAGTCCTGTTGCATGGGCTTCTTCTCCCTTGGTGAAG
This sequence comes from Opisthocomus hoazin, assembly GCF_030867145.1. Lineage (NCBI taxonomy): Eukaryota > Metazoa > Chordata > Aves > Opisthocomiformes > Opisthocomidae > Opisthocomus > Opisthocomus hoazin. The sequence goes on from NC_134415.1 coordinate 97,556,647, forward strand.
GAAGGAGTGGTCGTCCCACATCAGTCCATAGACTGTTGCTGCTGCTCAGCCTGGAGAGGGCAAGGTCATCTGCAAAGAGCCTGGTCTGTGGTGTCGTGTTCCTCTGGGAGGAGAAGGCTTGTGCTCCAGTCACCCATAGCCAAAGCCCCTGTGCCGTCAAGGGAAGATGCCAGGGACAGCAGGGAGTACAGCCTGATTCTGAGGAGGAGAGTTAATTGATCACAAGATTATCTTCTTGGGCATCTTGAACAAAAAGCAATGTGTAAAGCAGCCAGAGATTCAAATATATGTTCCCCAAACCACCTGCATCAACTCAAGCTACTCTTAAGAACTAGTCTTCTATCAACAAGCGAACCTGGAAGTCTTCCTTTATGCCTCATCCTCCTCCGGCGCAGCGTTTTGGAGGTAGCTCCGTGGTGTCTGTAAGGTTCGTCGGGCGCTGCTCTAACAGAACGGGAGCTGGCCCCGCTCCTGCCGGTCCCCGTGGTGGCTGCTGCGAGGGGACCAGAGGCACAGCTGCGAGAGCAGAGTACGGAATATGTTTGATAATGTGGATTTACAGTCGGGGACTTTTCTTGTCGATGGAGGCGGCGGGGCTGACAGAGGCGGGCGGGCTGCCCCTGCGGCCTCCGAGATGTTTAAAAAATAATAATGAAATAGTTTTCGGTGCTGGCTTAGTATGACGTAAATTTGCTTCTCCCTCAGCACCCTGTTCTCTGTCCAGCCGAAAGCCAATATAAAGCCCCCGTGCAGAGAATTAAAAGAAATAAAATGTTTTCCCCAGTCTCCCGCGCGCCCGGCCCGCTGGCCTGGCGGTGGTACGAGGCCCTTGGGCCTGCTGGGCTCCTTGGGCCCGCTGGGCTCCTTGGGCCCGGCTGCCCCGCCATCGCCCGCCACGCAGACACGGCCCCCGCCACAACACACGAGGTGAATGTCTGACCCTGCCTCGGGGAGAGACCGGGAGACCCTGGGGGGGGTGGTCTGGTCACAAGGGTCAGGTTCTAATGAGCCAGGGCACGGCCTGGCTTGGTAACTCCTGTTTCCGACTACCGTTTTCTGCTTCAGGACAGAAGTGACAGGGTTTTTTCTGCTTTAATTCAGGTTGAATGCTGTACTCTGCTTTGTCTCCCTACTCATTTAGGATTTAGGCAATAGATAGTTAAGGCAGTCTGAAATATTTTTGCAGCTATCTAGTCCATGAACTGTAGCAGATTTGGCCTGTTTTTGGAGAGTTTTGAGGCAGAGATGTTTACAGCAGCTTGCAGAAAGGACAGGACTTGCTTTTGTAAAATGCTCCTTAATGTGCCAGAATCCGCGTACCTCAGTCTCACTGCTAATCAGTCTCCAGGTTACAGAAACATCGTTATATTTCTTTTTGCCGGTCATGGCCTCCATTCCTGGAGGTGGGGAGAAGTACAGCCTTCAAACCTAGTGGAAGCACAGAGCTCTTGTTTGCGTTTTCAGACAGAGCTCCAGCTCCAGGCTACGCAGTCGACAGAGGCCAGCTATGTTTGAATCTCACTAGCTCTTTTCAATTTATTTTTGTCACTCTACGATTACTTTTTCCTCTGTCCAACTAGATTCTAGAGAAAATCTTTGAGGAAAGACAGCAAAGGACAAGATGATAACACTATACCTTCCGAGTTGGCTTTTTAAGGATGGTATGACACTCCAAATCATTCCTTTGGTGCAGGAAAGGGAAATCTTTTATTTGAAGAATGGTTGTGGGACAACTCTAAACCTTGGAGCTTTTGGAGTACAATTTATTTCACATTCTCATTTTGCTTAAATTTAAGATGATGAAATTTTCTGTCAAAACTTCTGTATATAATTGGGCATTAAAGTTACTCTGCTGGGGAGCTGTGGATGGCTTCACTTTCTACGGTTCTTACAAGAAAGGATCAGGGACAACCAAGGGTTCTTAATTTGCTTTACAAGGAAGCCCAGTGTACTGGCTTGTCTGTCACTGCAGTATTTTGTCCATCTGCCAGGCTTTCTCTCTGCATCTGAGTGGAGCACTGTGGCTGCATTTCTGTTTGCAACAGAGGGGGTTTCAGTGGGCAGGCATTAAGTTATTCAAGGTCTAATCATCTTTATGATATGAACAGGAAAAAAAAAGGCAATTCTGAGTGTGTGCCTGATGTCTGCCGACACACAACTTCTGTTGCAACCAGTGGGAAAGCATGGTTGACACAGGCTTAGCACCCCGGTCTTACAGCATCTTACAGCACAACTAATTTTTTTTTTTATTTTTATTTTTAGTTGTAACTTGTGATTGTGCAAAGGTGTTAGTTTGACGGAGCACTGGAACAAGCTGCCCAGGGAGGTTGTGGAGTCTCCTTCTTTGGAGATATTCAAGACCGGCCTGGACAAGGTCCTCTACAGCCTACTGTAGGTGACCCTGCTTCGGCAGGGGGGTTGGACTAGATGACCCACAGAGGTCCCTTCCAACCCCTACCATTCTGTGATTCTGTGACTTGTTTTTAATTGCTTTTTCAGGCACACCAAGCTTTTTTTCAGGATAAACAATCAAACTGTTCTGGTGATTGCTGCACTTTGAGCCGTCACATCTGGGTATGGTCATAGTGAGGAAGTGACCAGCTCTGCTGACAAAATCTGTGAGCTTGAGACACTTGTAAGTAACGAGGTGTTAGAAAGTCAGAAGATTAACCTTGTGCTATGTTAAGGCAGCTGTAGGAACAATAAATAAGCTTTTGCAACTCAAGAAAATCTGGAATTTCAAAATGCCTATTGCATTAACCCAGGCACAATTTGGCAGTGATTGCTATGGGTTATCTAAATTAAGCAAGAAGTTTTCTAATGTGGCAACTGTTAGGAAATACTTTGCAAGGCACATCAATACCTCCAGGACCCAAATGCACTTTCATTTCAAGGGGGAGTTGTGGGCATTCAGATCCTTGCAGAGAAGTTACTGAGGCCCTAAATCAGCAAAACACTTTTAAGCGTATCCTTAAGCACTTTGTTGATGAAGGGGAGACATAAGCTCTTAATTATCTGTGCTAAATAGGGAGTTGCGAGGCTCCTTGAGTGTCTTTTAAAACACTTACACACTAGCTGTGCCCTGAAATACAGAGCCCAAGAAGCTGCTGTCTTACCCTCTAGCTGCACTTGTCTTATGTGAATGTGCTAACTAACCTTCAAGTAAATGGTGCGCTACATCTCTTTGTGGGAAATTTGTCTATCCCAAGTACTTATTGGTTTGAAAGAATAGCATAATGCGGTATTCAGCTTTAACTGGAGCACTTTTGATAACTGTCCATCTTATCCAAATACTGCTGAGTGTGGGATTATTAAATAATCTGAAAGAGAAATGGAGGATAACACCAGGAAGGGAACTGACTTTGTCTTTTACATGTTTGCCTCTGTAGCATAATAGGGCATTGGTAGATACTTCAGCCCTATCAGTGCAGCCAGCCCTTTGGAGTTCTCTGCAGGAGGCAGAAAAAGACAGAAAAGAACCCCCCCCCATCCCCTCCCCAAAGCAGCGGGCAATCACAGCTGTTCTCAAGGAGAAGGTTTGTGTCAGCAGTTTTACACAACTATGCTCAGAAAGTTTGTGTCAGCAGCCATAAAAGCTGGCCTGTCAGCATTTCTCTTTTATTCCATATACAAAATGCATATTACTGAACAATTATGCTAAAGGCAGGGAATATTTCTTGATAACGCAACTTTGAAGAAGCATCTTCCTGTGGGAGCAATTCACATCACGTGCTGCAGAAATCTGTGTGGGTTTAGATGCAAGTCCTTCTTCCTGGGACTTGCTGTAAGATTGTGTTGGAAGCCAAGTCATTTGGTGCTACATTGTGGCCAAGGTAGTCTTGGCCTGACCCAACATCCATGGAAATAGGTGAATTTCTAGTAATTCTAACGAGCTTCCAAGCATGCCCCCCAAAAACATATTTATTATGAAGGAAGCTGGGTGATGCTTAGATTTTTGGCCTGCAAAGTCTTCAGAGAATATGTAAAACTTAAGCTTTGTCCACTGTTACAGTGTGCAGTTGTGATCTAGTCATCATACAAGGCAGGACAGCGACTTGGGATGAATTTTGAGTACAAACTGATTTACTGCTTAATATATGTTTATTGCTGTATCTCAACCACCATTTCACTGTATTTTGGCTGTCTCCTTTAAGAAAGATGTTTGGGGTATTTTCGTCCTTGTTCAGAACAAATATTGTATTAAATAACATAGGTGGAGAAACAGAACTGGATTTTAATTTCATTTTTTATTGAATAAGAATGCTTGTATCTCCTGTGAATAGGCAACATTTTGCTGCACGGTCCTCATCTCTGCTTACTGGCAGGCACAAGTTCTTTAAGAAACAAACAAAAAAGCCAAGCAAAAATTCATGCTTGGAGTAGTTCAGGAAGCACGAGAAGAGCATAAAATCCCCAGATGCTCATTGTAGATTTGACCTCTGTCCATGTGCAGGAGCTTGACTACTTAATTGCATGCGGCTGCAAGTCTAATTTCTGAAACTAATACAGACCTCTGTTTGCACATGGGGACTCTGGTGATCCAAATCAGCACAGAATTTGCTGTAATGCTGAGATCCACCTTGCCCACTTGTCAGCTGTTACCAGTCTGCTGCTGGAGGGTACTGCTGCCAGCCAGTCAGCTTTGCAAGGCCGGCTCTTTTACACAGCCTGCAGGGGCGTTTTCGTTAGGCTGTGCAAGGCGCTGAAGGGAGTGCAAGGAAAAGCCGTGCGCAGAACCGTGCTGCCAGGCCACTGCTGCCAGGTACTGGCCTCCAGCTGGGATGGGAGTGGGGGGGCGGGATGGTGGTAGTGGTGTCACCTTAACAGCTTTTCGTAAAAAAAAAAAAAAAAAAAGGTAAAAAAAAAAAAAAAAAACCTCCAAAACAAACACTGCCAACAGCAATAAAGTCTATGCCAGCTGCTCTGCATAAAGTTGCAGATTCTCTTTTCCTTTCTCTTTTCCTTTCTCTTTTCCTTTCTCTTTTCCTTTCTCTTTTCCTTTCTCTTTTCCTTTCTCTTTTCCTTTCTCTTTTCCTTTCTCTTTTCCTTTCTCTTTTCCTTTCTCTTTTCCTTTCTCTTTTCCTTTCTCTTTTCCTTTCTCTTTTCCTTTCTCTTTTCCTTTCTCTTTTCCTTTCTCTTTTCCTTTCTCTTTTCCTTTCTCTTTTCCTTTCTCTTTTCCTTTCTCTTTTCCTTTCTCTTTTCCTTTCTCTTTTCCTTTCTCTTTTCCTTTCTCTTTTCCTTTCTCTTTTCCTTTCTCTTTTCCTTTCTCTTTTCCTTTCTCTTTTCCTTTCTCTTTTCCTTTCTCTTTTCCTTTCTCTTTTCCTTTCTCTTTTCCTTTCTCCCTTCTGTATCTGAAATCAGTAGATTCTCAGAAAAGACTATTTTCTGGGTTTTTTTCTGTTTTTTTCTGTAGACCTTTTACTGATATAGTATTCAGTCAAAACAAATACATTAATTTTATCCATGTCACAAACACTCTGGCATACTTTCAGGAATTATGACTATTCTCTAGTTTAATGTGTTTCTGTCTTTTTGGTGTATATAGGTTTTATTTCTTTCCAGCAAACATGAACTATTTTTTTTTTTCCCTTTATGAGTCTGAGAATTTTTCCGTGCATTTCAATGGGAAGCGTAACAGGGCCTCTCACCCTGTCTTTCACTGGGCTGCGTTAATCTCTTCATGTGTTTTTGGGAGGGAGGCATATGGATGTTATAGCTTTGTCTAACCACAGAAGCCAAGCCTTTGTGCTTGCAGTTCATTTTAGGACATCTTTTGCAGCATTTACTTACCCATAAATGCCAACCTGTTGGAGTGGTAGAGGGGAGCACCACACTTTTGTGGCAGTTATTTTGGGGATGGGAATGACATTGCTTTTTTAGAACACCAGATTTTGCTGTGTTGTTTTTATAAGAGAATGACCCAATTATTAATTTTTAGCTGTGTATGCAGGTACAGTCTTGTTCATCTCACAAAATGAAAACAAATGCCCTGAGGACTAAATGCAGATGTTTCTGTATAAGATAAAGCATAATTCTTTAGGATATCGTGCCATCTTGAGTACCTCCTCACCACTTAGGGATTGAGTTGATAGTCATGTCCAGTGTTTATCTGTTTTCTCAAAATCTTCTCTACAGTAGTACCTTAATACCTCTGATGTGCAGGATACCGTACACCTTCTGTCAGAACCCTAGACATCTAGGTTCAGAGTCCTGCACTGCCCAAGTACATTGGTAGGTTTCACAGTGTTTACGGTATCTTCCTTGTCTGTCTGCTTATCTTCCTGCAAGTTATCTAGAAGCTAAGATGTCCTCTCCATTGGTTAATGGTATCCATGAAGTGGGTGAAACTGGAGGAGAGAAGCTCCTGAGAGTTTGTAATCCTGTAATCTTTCAACAGTTCAGATAATGTTGGTGACTCATGGAAAGATAACAAGCGCCAATTCTTGCACTTTCACTTTGAGAATCAGATGGCAAAACCCAACAAGTTAAACGTGAAAGGGCTGAAGAGCCCCTGTAGTTGCCTAGGAAGGAGGAAAGGAAGGGGATCAGTTGATTCACTTGAAAAGCAGTCACGGTTTCCTCTCTGTCCAGCCAACCTCAGTGTCTTCAAAAACACTTTTTCCTGATACAGAGTTTAAACTGATTTTTTTTTTTTCAGCTTTAGCCCTTTACACTATTACAGCTAATCCCAGTGGAAATATTTCTCTTCTTTTCATTATTTTTTTCTCTGAATATTTGTGTAGTTTTCTATCTGTTTCATTTAATTCTTCTCCCTTTAGGCCAAATAAATGTAGTTCTTGTCATCTTACTTTCAAAGTTGTATTTTTAAATAATAAAACAGTGTTAAATATAGTTGAAAGCAGGCAACGTAATGCATCTGAGATTCCACAATTACTGTCTCCAAAAGCCTAAATTGTGTCCATTTTACTAAGACCAGTAATCCAATGTTATGAATTAGTCCCTTGTTAGAAGTTTTTGAACATTTGAAATAATAACTAGCTTTTAAAAATAATTTATTGTGTGTTACTGGCATGTAAAAGCCTATTGTCAGACTTGATGTAAATTCTTCATCCTGTTTTATTACTAATTACGATGAGAACTTGAATGTTTAAAAATTAATCACTGAATTATTTTTTCCTTTTGCTTGTTAAAACACTGTGAAAAAGCTTGGAAACTCTTGTGACATCTGACATGGGACTTCATGGTGCGTGTTTCCTTACATCCTGCTCTGGAAATATTAATGCCATTCATTCTTTAGCAAGTGGGACTGGGAAGAAGTCCAGGTTTATCTGTCTTTTCCTGGGGCAAGTGGAAGATCCAGGAGGTTATAGGATTTAGAGATTCTTAACTTCTAAAGCATTTGTTTGAATTGCTAGTAACTGAAAAGTTTTAATATACTGAATATATTTGCAAAGCCTCTTTCTTAGAATTTGTATACCAAATGGTATCCTGCAGTAAGCTTTTTAGTGGGCACTCCTGGAAAAGTCATGTAGAAGCTAACAAAGATGTAATGACTAGAATTTGACAGAAATTAGCTGTTAGCTCAATGATACATCCCTGCCTATTTGATTTGTTCACTATAACTTTTACACAGAGTATTAAGTCATTACCTGGTAATATGTATAGATCTTCTGATTAGTTCAGATTCATAGATACTCTGTTGAAAGGAAAAGTGGAAATGATGAGGACGGGAGCTTTGTCACTGCTTCCTCTCTAAGATCTTGACTACCACTGGTTAAAACTTCTCCGTGCACTTCTAGGCAGAGTTACTGACATGGCTGCACCAAGACTGAAACATACTCTGAAGATGGGTCTCTGTAATGGTTTGACCAATAACTTGAGCTTTGCAAACTCCTGCCTTTGGCTCCGAGCACTGGATATTTTAAATCAGGCTCATAATGAGTGATAGGATGTTACCTTTTCCAGGTGACACCCTAGATGCATTGCCAATATACCTAGTTGAAATTTACTAAGCAAGTAAGCAATAAAATAAAGTCTACAGAGGTACATAAAACTAGGGTTGCTTGGATTTACTGCCAATAGATACATGATGAGTATGATTAAGAGGCACTTTATGCCAACTTTCTAATAACTCTCTGCTAAAATTTGTATTTCAGGCAGTTCTGTCAGCTTTATTGTTACTTTCTAATTTTGGTCTAAAGATTTTTATCAGATGTGATTGTTCCCTTTGGGGACTATAGGATGCATAAATTTCTCAAGATGAGAGAGTTTCTGTGATGCATTTTTCTTGGGCACTGCTGGTTAAGATGAAACTCCTTACTAGTCTCTGTAGTGTTTTTCACTCTGAATTATTTTCTTAAATCTTCAGCTTGATTTAATATTACTTATAGCATAGAAAAAAGCTTCCTTTCTGTATGACTGCAGGAGGTTGGTATACTGGTTTGAATAAAGGAATCCTTATTCTTGGAAAGAAATTGGGTTTGAACTCCCATAATCTTGTTTGTATTAAAATTGAGTTCAGCCTGTGATTGTGCTGCAGGAAGCTAGAAACTGAAGTCCTCTGTGAAAACCTACTGCCCTAAAACTAAATTTATATTGTTTTGTCTTTCAAGACAAAAGCAATTTAAGTCTTATGTCTTTAAAATAAATATTAAAACTAAGTGCATCTTGCCCATGAGGTAAACATCATTTGATTGTCTTGCCTAAGCACCTGCTGCCCTAGGTCTGTCTGGCTTCTTGCTTCTGGTCCAAAAGGACACTGGCATCTCATGACTCCAGTGTCACACCAGCCCCCTCCCTGTGTAGATGTAACTATGCTGAAGACCACATTTAATGTCTAGAAAGACTTTGTAGAAGGAAAAAATAGAAGACTAAATTTTGCCATTTCTCGGAAACAAGTGAATGAAAGCTGATACAGGTTTTAGTTTGATATCTTGTAAAATTCTTTGGATTACCAGTAACAGCCCACAGAAGCAACAAGAATCTATGGGCTCAGTTCAGATCCTCAAGCACAGGCGTCCAGTTATTTGCTAGATATCCTGCGTGGCCTCTGGCTGCTGCTCCAGAAGGCTGTGAGTTTCTGTTAAATCCTGTGTCCTATCTGCCAGACTTCTGTGGGTGTTGTGGTTGCAATGGTGTCTGTTGTGGGTCAAGTGAATGAATCTCCAGGGTCTTTTGACTACGTCTGCCTTGGCTTTACAAGGATGTCACACACACCCAGCTCTTGGGTAGACATGGCTAGGTGTCCAGTGCTAGCCAAGATGCCCTCATGCCATCCTCCTAGTTCCCAGCTACTGCTCCAAAAGGACACCAGTTTCAAAAAAGTCTCGTGTCATACCTGCCAGCCCTGCCTGGACATCTTAGATACTCCGGAGTATCTCTGTGGTATTGGACACTGTTTCATCTAGAAGTTGGTGTTAAAGGGCCCTGCTCTATCTGTTACCAAACAGCCACTGCTGTCCTATTGTGCTTTTGGAGAAGACATTCATTGGGACGAACTGGTGGCAGCCCATTCCACGTTCAGGAAACTGTATCTAGTAAGGGATAGGATTCATTTCACCTAACTTTAGAGACCAATCTCTTAGCTACTTTACAGAGGGAGTCTAGATAACTAGCTTAGTGATATGAACACCTTGAAAGACTTTTGTGCTGAGGAGATGCCTGAAATGAGTGAGATGATGGCTTCTTATGACTGAAGAGGAAACCTAGCTGACTAATTCAAACTGCAGCCTCAGAGTGCGTGTCTACATGGTATGCTAAAGAAACCACAGTTAGACTGCAAGCGTGCATGAATGCAGAATCACACAGAATGTTCAGGGTTGGGAGGGACCTCTGTGGGTCATCTAGTCCAACTCCCCTGCCGAAGCAAGGCATACTGTCCAGATAGCCCAGGAACTCAAGCATCTGGGGTGCTTTGCTGGCATGTCAGAGACCGTGCTGTGGCAATCATCTGGGGACTGTCTGTGAGACAGCAGCGTGGGAAGGAGGAGGAAGGGGCCATGTTCATGGCAAGTCAGGAGAGGACTCTTTCTGGGCAGCATAGGTATGGCTTTAAGGCAGTGCCATCAAAGAGGTGAAGGCAGCTATGCGGGCATACCCAGGTCCAAATCAGTGCCTGGAGTGGACGTGGCCAGGCTGTGGCTGACCGGAGGTGTGACGGGCTTGGGAAACCGTACAGTAGGTAAGCTCTCCCTTACATCATCGGCCACACAGATAGGGCTACAGCCCAGTAAACTATTCCCACCCTGTTTCAAAAACACCAGTTAATGAACTGGATGACTATGTGAAGCCATTTTATGTGAAATTCAGTGTGGATTAATTGCTTAAATATTCACCCAGTTTCTCAGGGGGTTTTATGGTACATGCTAAGTTCCACCTTGCTGCTGCTACACTACAGTAGTACTTATGCTCATTAGCCTTCAGGTTAATGGGAGCTTTTCTAGCAGGGTTGCACTAAGCCTGCAATACACGCATAGTTCCTTTACAGGGAACTGCTCCTACCTCTTGTGAAATCCTCAGGGGCAAATGAAGACACCCATTTCCTCTTTGTGGCAGCGAAAGTTCCCTGGGGAGACTCCCGTAGTGCCGGCCCTGGGCTGGCTAACCAAGCGTACAAGGCTGTTGCCTGTGAGTATGTGATGAACTTCATAGTTGTGTTCTGGTCTAAAGTCTGCCTACTTTTTTGTTCTCTTTGTCATCCCCTCATCCTACTATATGTCTGTCTGCATGTGTGTGTATATATATCTAAATCTATCTATATATACACGCAGACATATATATACACGCATACTGTAATGGGGAACGTGGGTGGCTGTTCTCATAGTTGCATTTTGGAAAGCTAAAACTAGGCTTTTGGTGTTAAAAATGGTGTACGGTGCCCAGAGCAGTGGTTCAGCTTTGCCTCCTCTCTCTGTTTGCTTGGTAACCATAGCTACTGCACTTTCCTTAGCAGAAGCACGTTTCTCAGATTCCTTCTTGTAGAATTACTGATATGATTACTTTACAAATACCAACACAAAGCTTCTGCAATGGAAGTCTGGTCTCTTCTACTGGCTTCAGCCTGTTTTCTGGCCTAACTGCTCAACTCATGAACAAAACCTGCCCCTGGTTTGCTCCATGCTCAGCTCTCCCTTCGCATACTTGTCACCCCTTAACTGGTTTTGGTTGACAAGAGCACCTTACACTACCTGTTGCTAATCTAAAGAAAATAACCGGTGGTCCTGGCTTCTGCTGAGTATGTGATGCTCAGCAGTAAATCTTAAATGATTGATTATCCTGAATTGTTTTCACCAGCTATTGGAAGTGCAAGTGTTAGAAAAGTACATGCTGCTTCATCAAAAGCATGCAAGGATTTCAGGTCTCCTGCAGAAGAGGCAAGCTAGCAGGAGAGTAAATCATCACAGGCACTGTGGTACTGATGACTTGTATTTGTGTAGCACCTATTCCTTAGTCCTGAAAAGCCACAAAATAAAAGGCATTCCCGTCTTCCAAATGATGGATAATCTTGGCATAACAGAAGGAAAATAGCAGACGGCTGTAGATGCAGGGGGGAATACAGTCAGCCTGGGTCAGGATGATGCCAGTCTTAACTTAGCAACTGTCTAACTTCAGTTGAATTTTTGAGGCTTTATGACTTTGGATCATTTCAATGGAGAGATACGACATAAACATGACTGTCATTATGCTGTCATAAAAGAAAAGGAGGAACATCTTGTAACATTTCTAATAAGTAAGGGGGGTTTTTTGGTGATACCTATTTGCGGTATGGTTCTTGTGTGAATAACTCAATGGCTGTAGTTACCACAACCCACCACGAAACCAATGCACTGCCATGAAAGTAAAAACTAGGCAACGATGATTTTTGCTTTATTGTCATATGGAACTTAATTGTCAAAAATGCTCTGGCTAGGTGAGAAGGATCCCATTTGAGACTGATGCCTTAGCGTAGGTGTCTACAGCCTTGCTACTGCTGTATAATCCCATTTCAGTGAGAGCAGACAGCCTTAGCTAATTAGCCATCATGTGTCTACTCTGCAATGAGGCAAATAATTTTTAGGCTTCCTGAGCTGTGTCCGTTAGGTTGTCATTGACTACAATTGACCTTGTTGGTTAGATTTGCCACTGACTGTTGTGGAGCTTGGAGACACAGTACCGAGGTAAACAATGTCAAAATTTCCAACCAGAGTCCCATCCTGTGCTATCTCTTAAACTGTCCATGCAAACGTGTCTGCCAGCTGGGATGTCCTCAAGTGTCATGCTTGGCCAGCAGATGTTGCTTTTAGGGTGCAAGTCTACCAGAAGCTGTGTGTCATATCATGCTATACTGGATGTCTCTGATTCCCCTGGACATCTTGGATGTGACCAGACACCTGAGCTTGAGCAACTGAGTCACAGAACCCCCTTCTGTCTAACACAGAACTCTGCTCAGAGCCCGTGAACGTGGTATACATCTTCATTTGGGTAACCTCAAGTGTTGGTGTAAGAGCAGCAGCTGAAAGAGTGGCTTCATAACTAGCTGTTGCCTAGTGTTGGAGGCATGCTCAGTGTAGATATATGCAGAGTTAACATCATATTAGGGACAAAGAATTCAATATGGGAGCGGAAGAAAGCTGATTTTCACTTGCTGGGCCAAGCAGGCAGAGATCCTACATAGCGTGTTCTCAGTTAAATTCTTTAGGTTACCATGGCATTTATCACAATACCTTGTCAGTGTTGTATTCTTGTTTTGAATGCCTTGTCATGCGTGTCACATCAACTGAACACTGTCTTTGACTTTGCAAGGGTGAGTCACTACATGCAGGGAATAGGTACAGCAGGAGCTACCCATCAGAGGACAGGGGTGTGGGCATTTCTGTAGCCTGTGCTGGTGTCAGCCTGGGTCCAAACCTTCTACCTTGGCAGCAAGCAAAACCACGTGCAGCTGGAGAAGCAGGGGTCAGCTCTGCTGCCAGACTGTGATCTGTGTTCTGCGCAGGGCTCCAGTGCTGATGTGCACTTCACGTGTTGTAGGGGGATAGCATTCCACAGGCTCGGTGATGGCATCTCACAGACCTTTGCTTATGCCTGACAGGAACCTGAGGTAAATCCTGGGGTCAAGAAACCAAGTGATCTATCCCTGAGAGCTGCACTTTCTGCTTGCAGCCCACCAAAGTGAAGACACACCACTTTCTCAGTATGACACATCTCATCCACCCTCCTATGCGCCCTGTGTCCAATTTTCACGTCACTTGGTTACATTTTGTCTTAATTTAGAGCTAGTTTTGCAAGCAAACAGTGCTACTGTACTGCCATACGCTATATGACTTTCGCAGCAGTGCTTACGCAAGCTGAGATCCCAAGTGAGTTACTCAAGGACAGGGAAATAATTTGCTATGGCTTTGTACAGGGGCACGGCACGAAAAGACCTCGGTTAGGACCGTGGATGTTAGTTTACTACAAGCAATAGGAGGTTCATTTACAAGGAGAGTAGGAGTGATGCTGCTGTTATGAAAATCGTGAGGAAGGATGTAACTTTTTGTTCACAGCTGAACTGTATGATTTTCTCTAACTTGTCATATTGCTTAGCTTTGCTAGCCGTCTCCATTCTCGGAGGAAGTAAATGCTTTCAGTAGAAGAGTTCTTGGTTATTTTAATGTACACTTCCTTTGCAAATGAATGGGAAGGGTTAGAGAATGAAGAAGCAGCATTACATCAGCCTGTGAAACCATGTTATATACAGAGACACCCACAGAGGACCAGAATTCTCTGTGTTGTTATGTTGCCATGCAGAGAAGCTGCAATTATATTAATGTGTGATTTTGAGTGAAATTAAGAATAGTATTGAACAAAGATCACAAGGATTGATTTTAAATTACCATTTTTAAAGAACATTAGCTATTATCATAGAATGATTTGAGTTGGAAGGGACCTTAAAGATCATCTAGTTTCAACCCCCCTGCCATGGGCAGGGACACCTTCTGCTAGATCAGGTTGCTCAAAGCTCCATCCAGCCTGGCCTTGAACACTGCCAGGGATTCCCAGCTTCTCTGGGCAACCTGTTCCAATGCCTCCTCAACCGCATAGTGAAGAATTTCTTTCTTGTATCTAATCTAAACCTACCCTCTTTCAGTTTAAAGCCACTACCCCTTGTCCTATCACTACATGCCCTTGTGAAAAGTCCCTCTCCAGCTCTCTTGTAGGCCCCTTCAGGTACTGGAAGGCTGCTATAAGGTCTCCCCACAGCCTTCTCTTCTTCAGGCTGAACAACTCCAACTCTCAGCCTTTCCTCATAGGAGAGGTGTTCCAGCCCTCTGATCATTTTTGTGGCCCTCCTCTGGACCTGCTCCAACAGGTCCATATCTTTCCTGTGCTAGGGGCTCCAGAGGTGGATGCAGGACTCCAGGTGGGGTCTCACCAGAGCAGAGGGGCAGAATCACCTTCCTCAACCTGCTGGCTATGCTGCTTTTGATGCAGCCCAGGATACGGTTGGCCTTCTGGGCTGTGAGCGCACACTGCTGGGTCATGTTGAGCTTCTCGTCAGCCAGCACCCCCAGTCCTTCTCGGCAGGGCTGCTCTCAATCCATTCTCTGCCCAGCCTGTATTTGTGCTTGGGATTGCCCTGACCCATGTGCAGGATCTTGCCCTTGGCCTTGTGGAACTTCATGTGGTTCACGCAGGGCCACCTCTCAAGCCTGTCAAGGTCCCTCTGGATGGCATCGCTTCCCTCCAGTGTGTTGATTGCACCACACGGTCTGGTGTCATCAGCAAACTTGCTGAGGGTGCACTCAATCCCACTGTCCACGTCACTGACAAAGATGTTAAACAGCACCGGCCCCAGTACTGACGCCTGAGGAAAGCCACTTGTCACCGGTCTCTACTTGGACATCAAGCCATTGACCACAAATCTCTGAGTGCAACCACACAGCCAATTCCTTATCCACTGAGTGGTCCATCCATCAAATCCATGTCTCTTCAATCTAGAGACAAGGATGTTGTGCAGGACAGTGTCAAATGCTTTGCTCAGGTCCAGGTAGATGAAGTCAGTTGCTCTTCTGTTATCCACCAGTGCAGTAACCTTGTCATAGAAGGCCACCAAATTTGTCAGGCATGATTTGCACTTGGTGAATCCATGCTGGCTGTCACCCATCACCTCCTTGTTTTCCATGTGCCTTAGCATAGTTTCCAGGAGGATCTGCTCCATGATCTTGCCAGGCACAGGGGTGAGATCTATTAAGATATGTATTGAATTGTGTCCATTTAGTTTTGTATATAGTATGCAAAAATGAAAATTTGTGGTTCCTTCTAGAACATTACATTTAGCCTTTGTGGTGTTTTTATGCTGTCTCAGAAATCAGTGCAACAAAGTTTGAATTTTATAGGTGTAGAGTTAAAGTCATTCCACAGATGTCTTTTCCTTAATACACCCATTTGCAGAGCAAACAACTGATGAGATATCCTTGTTCCAAGGTACTTCAAAAAGGGGAGTTTTTTCTGGGTTTTTTGTGGTGTTTTTTTTTTTTTTTTTTTTTTTTTTAAAGTAAAAGATGTTTTGATCCTTTGATAGCAGCTTTGCTATAAATTTTGCTCGGAGTAGCCTTCTCAGGATGACTGAATTTTAACCACATACTCAGATTGAACTATGAAGGCTTGAAACAGTTTACTAGTCTTAAAGGAACTATGGAAACATGCCAAACCTATTTTCTTTTTAATCACAATTATTAAACAACAACGTATGCAAAGTATGTCATTTTTTCTTCCTGAGAACCAAAGTGTCCATTTGTTTACAGGAAGGATAAAGGGTTTTGTAACTTCCCTGAAAGTATGCAAATACAGTGCATGAGAAAGACCTTAAAGCTTGTGAAGCAGTGAAGGCACTCGTAGATAATGTCATATGCAGCAATTCTTCTAATGATCCTTGGAGCAATAGCTCTAGGCTGTAGTGCTCTGGCTGGGACGGAGTTAGTTTAATTCATAGCAGAGCACACGGTGCAGTGTTTTGGATTTGTGGCTGAAGCAGTGTTGGTGACACAGCAACGGGCTCTTGATGAGCAGTGCTTGCACAGCATGAAGGATTTCTCTTTTTTTCACTAAGCGAGTAAGCTGGGGGTGCACAAGCAGTTGAGAGGGGACACAGCTGGGACAGCTGACACAAACTGGCCAAAGGGTTGCATCACAGCAACAAAAACTGAGGCAGAGGAAGAAGAAGGGGCAGGAGGTGGCTTCCTAGGTGGCCAATGTTCAGAAACTGGCTGGGCAACAGTCTGTCTATGGCAGGTGGTGAGAGATTTCCTTTGGTTTGGTTGGTTTCTTCCTTTTCCTTTATCTATTAAACTGTCTTTAGCTTGACCAACGAGTTGTCTTGCTTTTGTTCTTCCTATTTTCTCCCTTTGTCCCACTGGAGTGGGGGATTGAGCAAGCAGCTATGTGGGTGCTTGGGGACTGGCCAGGGTCAACCCACCACAGTCCTTTTAGGCACCCGACATGGGGCTCGAGGTGTTCACGATAATGACAGATTTGATTGGAGTGTGCTAGACTGAGTTCACAGCTGTTACCTGGCAGCTGGTACTTGCTGTTGCAGGTCACAGTGATGGTATATTTGGTCCCTTTCTTGCTGTACATTTAATTCCAGGGCTTGTTAATGGTTCCTTTCAGCTTTTGCTGTTTTCTGTGTTGTTTGCCGCTTTGTTTCACCTTGCCTGGGAAACCTATGCTAAAAGCACTGTCCTTGAGCCCAGTCTGGTATTTGGCCCCTGCGTCACTGCCCTCCCAGTCTCTGGAGAACCATTTCCTGGAGACAGCAGGAGTCACACCTGCCTCCTCTCTGGTAGGACCCGCTTTGTGGGGGCAGTGTAGAATGGCACCCCTGCTCCTCTGGGGTAGGTGCTTCCAGTCTTATTGCAATGACCGCTCAGATTCTTGAACATCCAGATGCAATCAAAGCTCTCATACAGATGTGGGCTGTGAATCTGGTTTTGTCTTCTCATAAGGGTAGCCAGCTGGTACGAGATGTGACACGGGAGTCTGCCCTGAGGCAGCTGATTCCTGGGTGGTAAGGTGCATGGGAGAATTTGGGCAGTGTACTGGTCAGGCTGGGATGGAGTTAACTTTCTTCATACTAGTGCTATGTTTTGCGTCTGTGGCTAAAACAGTGTCAGTAACTCACCAAAAGCCTACAGCACCAGGTGTTCCCAGGCAGTCTCCCATCCGAGTACCACTCCAGGTCTGCCTTTTCCAGAGGGCTGATCCAAAATCAACAGAAACTCAGGACTGTCTTTAAGCTGATTTCAGTACGTTTGAGGACATCTTGGTAGAGCCCTGGTTAGTGGTGTTTCTCAGCAGCTTCTTGGACCATCTCGTAATTAAAAGATTTAACCTAAAGTATTTTCTTTCATATTGGGACTCCAGTAGAGATAATAACACTTTATTTAATCAGGTGTGCAATGTTACTTACTGGGGTAACTGGTGCACTTAGCTAGGTCGATAGTGCTGGAAATGGTCTTTGTGCTTCGTTTTCCAGTTTGTATTGTTCTTTTACAGCCATGTTAACTGGTAGGCAGTAATGTCACGGTTAGTTTACTACAATTTATGCTTGGATGAAGTCCTGAGGCTGTACTGCTATAAACAAAATCTCATGGGTAGCTGTATTTTGAATTTACTAGCCATCTCAGACAGGTATACTAACTCTGTAGGCGCAGAAGAGTAATTGGTAATCAGCAGGTATTTTGCATCCTCAGTTAATTCACTACCTCATGCCTTGTGCAGGACTTGCTTCTGCCTTGTTTAATGGATGTTTCCTTTGTTTAAATACTGGATTTTGGAAAACTAGCCTATGGTCCATTTGGTGGTTATTTGTTTCATTCACTTTTGAGTATGCTGACTTAGCTATCTCATCTTCCAAAACTCCTCCAGTCATTAATGGAGAAGGGACTCTTCCAGGGCCCTATTCACTTTATGTTACATTAGCAGGTAGTGCAGACCAATGGCAGCCCTGAAGAGCAAAACAGTCAGAGCTCAGGACCTGACACTCACACTATAAAAATGTTAGGGATTTTTTTGTTTTCTTCAGAATAGTGCTAATCTGGTCCTGTGGACTGAATGCCCATTGCATCTGAAGTGTAGCGAGTACACTCCTGGGCTTCGTCTTCCCATTTACTTGTTCTGAAAAAAATAAAGTTCATGTTCTTGGAGACTGCATGAACAAATAATGTGGACCAAAGCCCAGTAGGTGGGAGGATTAGGAACTCATCTTTAAAAGCTCTCTTCTGATCCAGACTAAAACACTAATATAGATGCAGCCTCAAAGTGCCAAAGTCAGATTACAGTTCTGGATCTCTTGCTGTAGCAGTCTTCCTCTTTCTTCATTCCCCATAGAGCAAGTCTGTGGAGACTTGCCAGCTACTCCATTGCAGCAAAGCTGGGTGCTGAGAGTTGCGCTGTGACTTCTGTGCGACACCACTGCAGTGCGGAGCTGCCCTCCTGGCGGGACCAAGCTTTGCAAGAGTCCTTTAAACCACCTGAGCTTGTCAGTCATTCATCAGATGGCCAAGCAGAATGAGCTCAGCCTGATGAATTAAAATGTGTCTAGGTACTGAAGATGGATCTCTTCTTCGGTAACTTTACGTATCTTCAGTGTAGGTATCGACACGTAGGTACATCAGGTGGTCTCCCTTTATAAAGAAGATAAAGAAAGAGGCACTTCATCAGGCCTAGTTTAAATGTCTATGTTAGGATTAAATGATTCGTGACCTAAAAGTTCCAGTTTTTCTCCACTGACTGTAAGGGGACTCTGAGCAACCATTTAGGGGCACCCACGCTGTAGATTTCCAAAGCTGCATGAGAAGCCCACTTCTCCTTTCCATATCTGACCCAGACTTCAGAGATGTATTTCACAGAATCACAGAATAGTAGGGGTTGGAAGGGACCTCTGTGGGTCATCTAGTCCAACCCTCCTGCCGAAGCAGGGTTACCTACAGCAGGCTGCACAGGACCTTGTACAGGCGGGTCTTGAATATCTCCAGAGAAGGAGACTCCACAACCTCCCTGGGCAGCCTGTTCTAGTGCTCTGTCACCCTCAGAGGGAAGAAGTTCTTCCTCACGTTCAGACAGAACTGCCTGTGCCTCAGTTTGTGCCCATTGCCCCTTGTCCTGTCGCTGGGCACCACTGAAAAGAGCTTGGCCCCATCCTCCTGACACCCACCCTTGAAATATTTATAAGCATTTATTAGGTCCCCTCGCAGCCTTCTCTTCTTCAGGCTGAACAAACCCAGCTCCCTCAGCCTCTCCTCGTAGGGGAGATGCTCCAGTCCCCTCATCATCCTCATAGCCCTCCGCTGGACTCTCTCCAGCAGCTCCTCATCTTTCTTGAACTGGGGAGCCCAGAACTGGACACAGTACTCCAGATGAGGCCTCACCAGGGCAGTGTAGAGGGGAAGGAGAACCTCCCTTGTCCTGCTGGCCACACTCTTCTTGATGCACCCCAGGATTCCATTGGCTTTCTTGGCAACCAGGGCACACTGCTGGCTCATGGTCAACCTGTTGTCCACCAGGACACCCAGGTCCCTCTCCACAGAGCTGCTCTCCAGCAGGTCCACCCCAAGCCTGTACTGATGCAAGGGGTTGTTCCTCCCCAGGTGCAGGACCCTGCATTTGCCCTTGTTGAACCTCATCAGGTTCCTCTCTGCCCAACTTTCCAGCCTATCCAGGTCACGCTGAATGGCAGCACAGCCTTCCGGTGTGTCTACCACTCCTCCCAGTTTGGTGTCATCAGCAAACTTGCTGAGGGTACATTCTAACTCTTCATCCAGGTCGTTGATGAAGAAGTTAAACAAGACTGGGCCCAGTACTGACCCCTGAGGGACACCACTGGTTACCAGCCTCCATCTAGACTCAGCGCCGCTGATGACGACCCAACAATTTGAGGATTCGTCTTGAGGATCGGGGGTTTTTTGTCAGACTGAATCACTTTTCTCATTTTCTGTCACTTTCATACCTGGTGTGCTAATGATGACTTCTCTCACAAGTTGTAATCAGCTGCTGGTGTTTTCTCCCTGGCCCAAAATGTCTCTCAGACATTATCAACCATCACTAGTTTTCACCCCGTGATCTGAGCTCCAATCCTGTTAAATCTCAGGAATGCATACAGAAATACTGATGGGGGAACAAGGCTTCGCTTATATCTTGGTGGATTGTTGACAGCATTGATAGGCTGCAGTGGATTAACATACTGAATTATCAAGCCCCTTAAAGGAATAATGAATACTGTTTACACTGACTTTCTGCCAAAAACATTCCTTTGTAATGTAAATGAAAGAACACACCAAAGCAGTTAGATACATGTACCACCTGTGTCTGCTCAAACTGACAGTGCTGAAAAAGAGTTGTTCCTATTCTATCTTTTTAGCCCCAATGTGATGCTTACTCTACCACGGATGCTTTATTTTTCACTCTGGCATGCACTCAGACCTGTCAAGTATTTTGCTGCTTGAGGACAACTAGGAGTGGTGTTAGAGGGTGACAAATTTCATAGAAATGCAAAAATTAATCATTATTTTCATCTGGAGCAGAACAGGGAGATGATCATTACATTCTAGAAACTGCAAACACCTGCATGCGGGTGAACTGCTTGTGTCAGAGTTTCAGCCAGCTCCCTTAAAAAACATCCAGAACACTCGATATTGTTACTCATGCATGGCTGGCAATCTTTATTTTGTTTTCATTCTGATTCCTCTGAAGAATTCATTTAATAAGAACAAACATGCATCGTGTTTTTTTCTCCTGTGTTCCTTGCAATGTTATCTCCCGATCTTAACTTGTAGCCTCCCACTACAAAGGAACACCACCACAAAGCACCACAAGCCAGAAAATGCCATCGCTTTAATGTTCTTAAGAAAAAAAAAAAGGGTTTTCTCCTTTTTAACATCAATTTCAAGAATAAAAATTGCTTCTGGTTTCTTAGCCATACATTTCTGTTGTAGGATGAGTACAGGGTTTTTTTAAGTATATTGTTTAGCTGTCTTATCCTTTTGGTGAGGATCCTCCTGTCCTCTGGATAAGCCACATTTACAGAGCAATGAAGCTGCTCCTTGCTTCCCTGCCCTGGATCAGTCCTTTGCTTTTTTGGGTGTTCTCAGCTCTGCCTGCTGAGTCTGGATTTGGCTGTGCTCTTTTGCCTGTGTTCTGGTTTGTGTTTTGCTTTGTAATGACCTTTCTTTGAAGATGTATATTAACAGCTTTATCCACTGTTAATTCTCATTTTATCTGTAATTATGGTGATGATATGGGATTTTTTTAGTTTTGCTTTTGGTGTTTTTTAACAGTGCCATTGATTAACACATGTAATTTGCACTCCCTTGTTCATCCCCAAATCCTGGAATTTCCCAGCTCACCTAGGGGTTTTTTTTTGAGAAATCGACTCCTCCCAAATCCAGCTGCAAACAAACTCCTGGATATGATGTACTGAAGGAGGACAAAGCACTCATTGTATTTTAGCATATTACCACCAATATTTTGGGGGGGCACTTTGCCACATGCAAAAGGACAATGATGTGCTGCTTCACTCGTCTCTTTATTCAGGATAGAAGTGAGCCCATGTGGATGCCACTGGTTCATTCAGCCTGGTCAAACACCGATGTGAAAGAATAGCGATGTCTTTCCTGAGCACATCAAAGGCTGCCTGTACTCCAGCTGCCAGGTGGCTTCATGCTGTAACAAGGCATGTTACAAAATGAAATGGGCTAATTCTGGAATACTGCACATGCTCACTGTGTTCAGATAATTTTGGTCGCTGCATCAGATTCCGAAAGTGAACATTTGTTATCATTATTTGTTAACACATAAGTCAGATTTTCCATACCAAGAAAAGATCTTCCTTATACCTTGTTAGCTCTCCAGCGTCACTAGAAGCAGAATTTCATCTCTTTAAACTTGCCATCTTGCATGCTGTATTAAGATGGCAAGTACACAATGTATTGGTGGCACCGCAGGGATAAAGGGGGAGAGGCTTTTACCAGCTCTACTGACGTATTTTCTTCAGAACAGAAGAACACAATAGCATTATGATGTGGCCGTCCTGTGGTGATCTAAAGAAACCTGTGACAGGGAATGTTACAGGGGCAACAAGTAAGATGAAAAAAAATAATTTCTTTCATTCCAGAATCTGTGTGCACCAACTGCTTACAGAGTTTTTTGTGAAGCTCACATTATGTAATGTATAACATGCTTGAGTCCCATCTCAAATCAGGTTCGTGTCACCAACTGTGGGCCATTTCTTGCTCCTCAACACTGCAATGTAGTTGAATTCTTCAGCTTTGCCATCTTCTCCCTCCAGCCTGCCTCTGAAATCACCCAGAGATTGGCAGGTGTGGGGAAGGATCACTCTGAGGTGCCATCACAGAGTAGCAGGCAGGACTGATGCAGAAGACAGCTCTGCCCTAGTGCAGCTGGGAAGCTGGATCTGTCTTTTAATGCTGTGCTGAATAGTTTTACTAGGTAAACTAGCCCAAATGGTTGTAAAAATCTCTGGGCCTGTGATAAGTAAATGAAAGTCGGTATTGTTGGTGGTTTCTGTTCCTGCTTGTGTGCATTTACTTTCTTTCATATCTCAGTCTATGCATGTTTGCCTTAATCACAAGCTAAAAGCCCTGTGGAGCATCGGTGACCTAATTAAAAATGGCTTCCCTGATGAACTTCTTCCCCAGTTTATGTATTTATATAGGTTTTCTACAGATGACATACAAAGCATGATATGGGAAAGGATGAAAAGTAGGTCGTGGCAGAGTCACTGCCTGCAGTTGTCCCACTGGTGTTATTTGGCCTTGTACCAGCCTCTGACTGGAACTAACTGCTGAGGAGTTTGTCAGAGATCAATGATTCTAGGCATTTTCAAATTATCCTTGATGAACTATATGAAATCCACAACTGTCCACCCAAAAGCAAACTACAGAACTGCACAAATATGTGTTATTCAACAGACCTTTTTTTACTTGTAGGGGTCCTATAAGTCTCATCAATCTTGACACCAGTTAGATCTTTGAAATAGCTGTGCTGCACCATCCTGACTACATAAATTCACACAGTCACATACAAAAACTCAGTTAGAAAGAACAAGTAGACTCTGTCGTCTTGAAATAATGGTTTACCGGCAATATCTTTCACAGGGACAGCATGAGCTCCTAGTCTAGTCAAACTGAAGTATCGCTGCTTGTGCGTGCTTCTCTTTCAGCTGCCAGAGGTGGGCCGAATTTGCAACGGCTGTATGTTGGTACTGCTGGGCTGCACTCCTAGGGTTGCCCCAGCTTTATGTTGCCTTAAAGTCAGGCCCTTTAACCCAAGTGGAGCAGAACAGGATTATTGCCTTCTTGTTATGGATGGGAAGGGGCTCTGTGCAACTTCTGCTATGTTTAGGTGGGGAAATAAAGCACAGTATCATGACATATCAGGGTTGTATGATGCTAATGATCTCCTTATACCCTTTCATACTTCTCTGTTGGTCATAGAGCCAAAGGCTGGCTATTCTTTCAAAGACCAAGGAGGAATCAATTTTCTTGTTAGTCTCTTTATCTTTGTGATCTTATACATAAGAAATTCAATAGGATATGGCAGGAAGGTTAAAGCCCTGTCTCTTCCTAAAGAGATTTGAACTCTGAGGTCTACATACCTGGCAACAGATGCTCTGAAACAAGGGTCCACTTGGTCTCTCACTGGAAGTGAATTATGTGGTATGACCTGATTACAGATAATTTCCATCATGCCATGGAAATGGATGCTCACCACCAGTTCGGTTGGTTGCCTCTCCTGATCCTATAGGAAGTTGGGTATTCTATTCAAAATTCAATAGCTTCAGAAAACCTCAGGAGTGTGGGGCTGGGTCATGTCATGTCTGATGTCTAAACCTGAGTTTGGCTAGACCTTGACTTCATTTATAATCAGTAGATATGAACAACTTTTTAGTGATTTAGCTTACATATTTAAAATGCCTGTCTTAGAATGATATGGATCATCCTCTGGAGGTGCCTGTTTTTCTCCATTGACTACACAAGGAGTGTTGTGTGATTAGCTCAGGCCTAGGCATCTACACGTTAGATGCCTCAGGGCATATAAATGCCCCAAATGAGAAGCCTGCTGAGGCTCAAGAAGGATGTCAGTCTATGTCTCTGGTTAATGTCCCAGAGAAGACAATCACACAGTTTTGGGGGGTTTGGGCCTACTCTGAGTACACTGATGAGTCCTACATCTGGCACAGGTAGAAAGTGCCTGGTTCAGGATTTCTGGAAGTTCAAGGCAGGAGATACTGTGTGCTGTCAGATCAGAAACATCCATTTACACATCTAATGGCAAAGACAGTCTGTAGTATACCTTCCTGACAGAAATATGGGTGCTCAGGGAGATTAGGGGCAGGATCAAATTTGTAACAAAACGCCTAAATTTAGTAGTTTATACATAAACTTATGCCTACAAGCTAACTAGGGTGTGTAAGTGTCCTTTAGATAAATGGAGCTCTGGTCAATACAGTCCATGCAGCTTTCGGAGCGATTCAGCCAGCCAACCAGTCACATATAGGCATAGCTGGCCTACGCCTGTATGTCATAAGCATACACCTAGTAGGTGTATCATTCCCTTTGAGATGTCCTAGAGTAGCCAAGACATCTGCATGGGGCTGGCGGCTACACCATGGGACTTGCCAAGCCTATGGAGCACCAGTGCCTTTCTGCAGCAGAAGATGGATGCACTTAGGGGTCTCCAAGGGCACTTTGATGCCTGCATTTGGGCTTCTGAATCACACTCTTTGTTTGTCTTTCAGGGAGAAGAATTTGTTTCTAGGTTCCACTTCCAAAATTACTAGCTTGCCCAGTGCATTCCAGGAGCCCTTCAGCAAAACTTACTGGCATCACCTAACTCTGTGTGAAATTCTGGTGAGTAGATGTCATTTCTCATCAGTGGTGTCAGGCAGCTGACCTGCTCATGCACCGTAGTCAAGCCCCACCACAGGAAAGCTGAGCGTGCTAATCCAGGCAGCTGGTTTCAGCCCATCACAAGGGTGATGTAGGACCCTAGCTATAAATGAGGGGTTGCTGTACAGCAGCTCATTTAGACCATGTTGCATCCTACAACCGGATTAATTTCCTCTCAAGGAGCTGGCTGCAGTTGTATGCCACGTTCAAAAGGCCAGTCTGGGAAGAAACTGAGCAGAATCTTAGAGGCTTAAGGACTAGACTGAGACTAATTCTCTGACCACCTAAACAGACCATCTTCAGGTAATAGACTCCTTCATTAATTTCTTCTGGGCTTACCTTGGCTGTGACCTTTTACAGAGCCCTAGTACAAGACACTCCAATAATCAGGGCTTTAATTAAGGTTTTCAGGGTTGTAATCATAAGCCAGCAAAAAATGGAAGAACTTCCACTGGTTTTAGTGTGCTTAATACACTGATCTGTAATGTCTAGCATGATCTGTGTGAAGTCTTTTCTTCTCTGCAGAATAATTTCAGGTTTCAATAGAAACAAATTTACGCAAATGACATTCACAGAGGAAAACTATGGAGAACTTTATAAATCAGATTCACCTTCTATAGATACTACATCAGGCTTCACATTTAGCAATCTGGGGCATTACTGAACTAAACAGGAGAATTATAATTCACCATAGTCAGATATTCATTAAGAATTCCCAGTTCCTTTGTTACAAGGTAACAAACCCCATTAAAATACCAGTCAGCTACAGCTATTGCATACAAAACATTGTCATACCTGTCTGACTTTGGACACTTGCCCAAATGTATGCTGGTGTCCAAATATACTCAGAACTTTGTCTGAATGTATGTTAATAATACTGTAACTCCCAGATATTTCTGTTGTATTCCTGCCTGTCTGCACTTCTAAAATGTACCTTTGTACATTCAAGTATCTACTGTGAATCATTTTACATTATCTCAACTAAATTTCATTTTACCGTTATTTATTTTGCCCTCTTCTGCCATTTATCAAAGTGGTTTTGCAGTCTATTCATATGCTCTAAGGATGCATAATCCCTCCCAGCTTTATATCACCTTAATATTATGTTGGTAAGACTCTCCACAGTTGTTAATTGACCTCTCTGGTATGCTATTCAAAACATCCTGCCAAGATAATGATGAAGTA
Organism: Opisthocomus hoazin; assembly: GCF_030867145.1. NCBI lineage: Eukaryota > Metazoa > Chordata > Aves > Opisthocomiformes > Opisthocomidae > Opisthocomus > Opisthocomus hoazin. The sequence continues at coordinate 97,582,719 of NC_134415.1, forward strand.
TTACAACTATCTCATATTTAATTTTTAATAAAATTTTACAGTTATCACAGTGATATATATGCAGCATAAGCTTCCAGAAAGTGATGTGGTATCCATTTTGAAGTCCTTATAAAACCATGTCCTCTTGAAAGAAAGAAATTTTTTTTCACTAATCTGGGCTATTTAAAATGGATATAGAAGTGTAGAACCAGAAGTCAAATGCTTATGTTTTTTCATCAGCTTTATCGAAGTCAGTATTTGGTGTGATAGTGGTCTGCATTTCCCTAGGTGTTCTATTGTTCTTGTAAAATCGGTAGGGTAAGAACTCCTCTGGCCTGTGTTAGGTGGAAGTCAGACTGTTTGATCGAAACAGGTCCTCCTGGCTTTAGCACTTACCTTCTCTTGTACTGGAATACTTCGGTGAACTCAAGTGCTAAAAATTCACCACCTTCTCAAAAATTAATACCAGTTACAACTGTGAGATAACTGAAATTAATTTTTTTTTAATTAAGATACATTCTGTGGGGATCTGTTCAAGCTCTCAAAGACCACTCTAAGAAGCTATGTAAGGTGCTAGAGCCTCTTCATGAGTGCTCACTGCCTCCAGTTCATAACCAGAACCAGCTGTAACTGTGAAAGATGACATTGTTCATGGAAAAAATGCACACAGCTGGCAAAGTGTAGATCTACCCCACCACAACCTTTCTTAGAGCAAGCTGATCTCTAAAAGTCAAACCTGTGTCCTGCTGGACAGCTGAGAGACGCTGCGAGTAACATGATAAAAGTAGCAGATGACTCTGTCAGGGAAGGAACCCTTTCTTCCGCATTCAGCTGCACACCAGTGCAGCCAGGTCTCCATAGGCACAAAGTGGATGCCCCATTGCTGTCTAACTAGCGGTTCTTGCTGGATGTTGCTCCTTTGTAGCAGTGAATGATGCTTTACAACATTTCTGGCTGGCTAGGAAAACCTGCACCAGCCTGGCAACCCACCACCAGTCGATTAGGCTTCACTGCTCGCTTAGACTGCAAGTAGTATGGTATACCTCGTTATCAACCCTTAAGAAACTCCAAAAATACATCCCAGTACACCAGGAAACTCCATCACATCACCTCAGCAGCATGGGCTACTGCAAGCAAGTCAAAGCAGTCTTCTGCTCCTGGCACTGGCTTCCCACAGCAATACCAAGTCAATTAATTTGACTCCCAGTTCTTATCAGTGGTCTGAGATCCAGATCCTTTAAAAATCCTCCTGAAGCTCTGTGATGAGATTTGGCTGACAGTGTTGCTCTTTGGGTAGAACTGAGCTTTCTGCAATAAGTTGTAGTTACTTGCACAAGAGACAGAGCTTTCTTGCAGGAAGATCTTTAGTCTGTAGGGTTGATTGCCATGCAAACTAAATATCTTCAGAACCTTCGCCTGATTTTTGATGCATGCTCAAGGCATGCTTTGAGGCTCCGCTGTCACTAGTTTAAACACGGTCAATATGAGGGAGTACTGACAAAAACTGTAGCAGGGGAGGGGAAGCAGAGCCGGTCTATACTGGGACCAGTTGATGTTGGTCAATGGAAGCAGCTAGTCAGCGGGCAGTCACGACAAGCGGGTTCCAGACATCAGAATTTCTGAAGTCAGTTCTTTCAAACTATGCCAACAGTGCAGGAGGAGATACTGTAGAAGCAGGAAACAAATCTGCCCTTCCTCCAAAAAAGGACAAAGAAGAGGGAACTCTGCAAAAATGTGAGACATAAGCACGAGTTTTATAAAAGACCGTGTTCCCTCGACTGCAGCGCTAGCGTCCAGCCTTACTGCTTCCCCTCTTACAACCTTTCTTGGGCCTTCTTGATGGGTTTTTTTATTCCATATTAAAACACTGTCCACTGGCAAGAAGGAGGCTGAACCTTCCTGTATACTACAGACATTCCTAGGTATCACATTTCAAAAAACTTCCAGTAGAGCTCGAAAGCCAACAGGAAAAGGTCACAAGGACGATGAGAGAAGTGCAATGGTTTTCTTGCTAGGTAAGGCTGAACAGGGTAGGCCCTTGCATCTTGGAAGAAACCAAGAGGAACTGGAGTGACAGAGGTCTGTAACATTGTGAATAGCGTGGACGCAAATAGGGAGTGATCATACCCGGTTTCTCATAAAAAAAGAACTAATCAGCATCACATGAAATTATTTTATATTCTAACATGTATACTAGATGACATGTATTTAAACTGTATAATATTTTCTCACTATGTAACAGAGGTCAAAAGTATATATAAACAGTATAGAAACAGGTCCATTGGTGCCTGTTAAAATGAAGACTCAGATGCAACCTTTCGCTCTGGAGGTTTCTAAAGCTTTGACTTTTCATGAGCTGGGAAGATGTGTCAGGGTAAAAACTGCTAAGTGTATGTCCCATTTCTTAAATCCTTCAGTAAGTATCCCTAAATGACCATTTCCAACACTGGGAGAGTGGGCAAGATTGACCAATTTGTGCAAGATCATCTTGTTGTCCCAACCATTATAGTGGAACGGGGACCACCTCCAGTACTGGGGCTATGATGGAGGCAGGGGGCTTGGGCTGAACGTCGGGGTGGGGGTCTTGACTCGGACAACCAGGTTTGATCTTGGACGGAGCCGGGTCCTGAGGAGGGCAGCTGCTGATGGTGACGATGGGGTGTTGGAAGGGCTGAACGGGCTTTATTAATCTCCATGCGGAGCAGAGGAGGAGAACTGTCTTGGCCAGGGCAGGTGATGGTGGGGCGAGGCAGAGGCACGGGCACCTGAGGCAGATAGCCGTAGGGCAGGCTGGTAGCTCAGCCGTGGCTCCATCTAGGCGAGCTGCAGCTCTAATACACTTGCCTGAAACAAGGCCTGACACCTGGGGCATTCCGGGAATTTTTCTGTCCTTGGCGCCAGTCTGCGCAGCTCACACACATCAGACGAACCTGAGGAGAGCGACGCGAATGCATCTAAGCATTGTGCCGTGGCGACTTGGGTTTCAATGATCTTTCAGTTCATGGAGAGTGGGTTGGGAAATGAGAACGTATAGGTGATGCCACCTCTACACTGATGATCCTGACATCTGGTTATGATGTTGGTACCTGCGCTTGAAGAGGATGCTAAAACGCTGAGTCAGCAGCCAAAAAAGAGGCACAGAAATGAGTGAGGGAACAGGGAAGGTAATTTACGGCGAGAGGCTGAAGAAGCTCGACCTGTCTGGTTTACCGAGGACTGAGATGGCTTGACGACAGCGCTCATCTTCAGGAGCAGTCAATATACCGGACACCACACCACGGTCTTTAAGGCAGAAATCCGTGCGCATGAACTGAGCTCTGATTAGGGATGAAGGCCACACTGGTAACCGTGAGGACGAGTGCAAGCTCTGGTTAGGGATGAAAGACGCACTGGTAACCGTGAGGACGAGTGCAGCCGCCAGAACAGCGCGCTACGCCGTAAGCTCATGGGCTCTTCGCTCCTGGCAGTGCTTCTGCCCAGGAGGCACGCTCCGGCCAGGTCCCAGACACACGGCCCGGCCCCTGCCCGACGCCCCGTCGGCTGCACCCCCAAGCTCTTCAGGGAGCGGCTCAAACCCTCTGGCTACCACGCTGCTGCCCCTCCGTGCCCGTCTCCGCGCCCTCCTCCAGGCCCGCCTCAGCGCGGCCCTTCCCGGGCCGGGCGGGCGGCCCCTGGCTGCGGGGCGGCCGGCGTCCGCGCTGCTCCCCGCGGACACCCGCTTCTCCTGACCCTCTGCGGGTCCCCGGGGGCCGCTCCAGGAGGAGGAATCCCCTGGGGGGGAGGGTCCCGCCGCCTCCCTGCGGAGCGCGGCCTTCCGCCCCGGGCCCCCGCAGCCGGGGGAGGGGGGGCGCTGGGTGAGCGCGCCCGCCTCCCGCGGAGATCCCGGCGGCTGCGGCTCCGCCCCGCGCGTGTCCGTGGGCTGGGGCCGGGCGGGGCAGCAGCCCCGGCCGCCGCCGCCCCGCCCCGCCATGCCGCAGCCGTAGGCAGCCCGCGGCCGCTCCTCAGCCCTCGGCCTCCTCGGCCTGCGGGCGGCGCGGCGGCGGGCCCGGCCCGGCCCTGCCCGATGGGCAGCCTGCTGAGCGGGGTCAGCTTCAAGGAGCCCACCACGGTGGAGGACTGCGACTCCACCTGGGAGACCGACTCAGAGCCCGGGGCGGCGGAGCTCGGCGGGGAGCCGCGGCGGCAGGAGGGGGTGTGCACCGCCGCGGGAGGCGGGGACGAGCCGGCCGAGCCGCCCGCCGCGGGCTGCCGGCCCCGGGAGCCCCCGCCGCCCTCCTCCCCGTCCCCGCCGCCGGAGGAAGGGGAGCGGGCGGAGGCGGACGCCGCCGGCCCCGAGCAGGTACGGGCGGGCGGAGCGGCCTCCGGGGAGGCAGGGCGCGGGGCGGCGGGCGGCGCTGGCGGCCGGGCCGGGCCGGGGCAGCCCCGCTGCCTCCCGCGCTCCCGGCGCTGCGGCAGTGGCGGGCCGGAGCGCGGGCCCGGGCGGCTGCCGACGGCGGGGGCTCCGTGGTGACTCGCTCGGCGTCTGAGGGGGCAGCGAGCCCGCCTCGTACCCCGGCGTTCCGGGAGCGCTTCCCGGCAGAAACCGGAGGCCTGGAAATCCTTGTCTGCCGCTCTTCCCAGCGAGGGTTCTGCTGCAAATTAAACGTGGTCTTCAACTTGGCCTCTTAAATTAAGTAGGTTAGAAAAATCTGAATATTGGGCCGTACGTGGCGACGGGTTGGTGGGTCCGAGGTGAGGGATTTGCGGAGCAAGTTTCTGTCTTTTAGGATCCTTTAAAAGTGACCACCCTGAAGAAATGAAGGGTTGCTTGGCCAGTGATTTTACTGGAGCTGAGCGCAGGGTGGACCAGCTAGCTCTTTTTTTTTTTAGTCTGTTAGATGTATTACGTTTATATTTCATTCAGAAACTGTAAAATTAAATAAGCGTAAGCGTTTCTCCCTGTTCTGCTTGATACGTGGTGATCATGATGCCTGGGTGTCAAGGGGTGTTGCCCGGAGCTGTGGTCAAAGCTGGCCTTGCAGAAGGAAGAACGAAAACAGAGCTCGCTTGTCATTAACATGCGACTGAAAAGCGTTGGGATGGGCAACAGTAAAGGCAAACGCCCAGTGCAGTCAGAGGGAACTTACCTGATTAGGCTTGGCTTTAGCCTGTTACGTGTGTATTGCAAGGAGTGGAATTGATTTTTTTTTTTTTCTTATTTGGCCTCTGGTTTTAGTGTAGGGACTTATTTTACATGGTTGAAGAATACAAAACTCTTTGCTGCGGTGTGGTTGTAAAGAAATTACAAAGAAAATAAAGTTGTTGGTAGCAAGTTGAAGTCTCTGAACACTAACACTTCATTTTCTGTTTTTCCTCAATGCATGCAGCTTTTTCAAGTGTTCTCTGAAGTCAGTGGGATGATTTCCATTGACCTTGATGGGCTGCAGTTGTTTCGGGTCACAGCTTCTGAACAGCTGGGGTCCAGTTCAAGTTTTCATATATGTGTGTTTTGTCGAAGCAGGTTTTTGTCTTGAGTTTTAGTTGTTCTTCTCACTAGGCTTTAAATTTAAGTTCCAAGAAACAAATAATAGAAAATGTCGCTGCTCGTGGTAGGGGGGTTGGAACCAGATGATCTCTAAGGTCTCTTCCAACCCTTACCATTCTATGATTCTAAAATGATTCAAGAAGGTGTTAGAACTGCGAATTGGCTTGTCCGTTACTATTCATTTTCTTCCACAGGATGCAATGAGAGCAATGGAATCAATGTACACATGACAAATAGTCTTTGCAAATAGTATGATTTCCTGTTCAAAATGAGTAGTGTCTCCGCGTTTTCGTGTTCAGTTACTTGTTTCATCTTGTGGTGGAACTTTCTGGGTTACTTCAAAGTCTTGTGTTTGGAAATGACAATCAAATTGTTGATTTAAATCAAATTCAATCTAATTGGAAGGACATCTCATAGTCCTGCTTTTGTATTTAATTTTTTAGTTTAGATTTAAAGTGTGTCGTGTTAAGTATTCAGCAGGGAGATTTTCAGTGTTTGACCAAACAGTAGGCAAATACATGCATGTTTACATTGCTGAAATCCATAATGAAAAATAATTATTTTAATATTACACAAATTCAGTATTTACTGAGTTTGTGTGTGGTTATTATCTACTTTCTAACTGTTTCAGAGTGGTGATGGAACTGAGCTGACAGCCAAGCCAAAGAGAAGCTTCTACGCAGCAAGAGATTTGTACAAGTACCGACACCAGTATCCAGTAAGAATATTTTGTGGTTTAAAATTGCCTTTTTAGTAGAAGATGGCACACAACCCAAATATTATTAAACCTTTGTAGCACCCAGTAAATATGAGAAACGAGAACAATCAAAAAGCTGAGGCAGAGGCCCAACGTATGCCAGTGGGAGAGGAGTGAAACTAGTGCAGCGTCTTTTCATCCCAGGTGTACGTGTGAACATGTGAGAAGTGTGAGCGTGGGAACAGCGGTAGGAGCCGAGAAAAAAGCTTGTGCCTTGAACATCGAAGAGGGTAGATGGTAGCGTTTGGAGTTGTTATTATCTGCGTCTTGGAAGTTCCTTGAGACCAAAGCTATGCTCGCTGCTCTAACCTCTGCCTCAGTAGCAGGTACCAGCCAGGAGGAATTTGCAGATCCTTAAACTGAATCTTTAAGAGCATGAGTAATTCTAAGCGATTTCCAGTTCTCGTAAGACTCTGAAATTTTTTTAGTCCTCACCTTACTCAGAGAGCACAGTATCACTTTCTGGATGCTCTTGATAGGTTTTTCTAGGGTGATAATGTCCTATTTCCTTTCTTTCAGCAGAACTTTAAAGACCTTCGATATCAAAATGACTTGTGCAATCTCCGCTTTTACAAAAATAAAATCCCTTTTAAACCTGATGGTGAGTAACCTGTGGCAATGATAGTGATAACAAAAGAATGCTTACTAATAATAGTAACAAAGTGAAACTGTAGTGAGAACTGTGGTGCTGACACATTTGAAGTGTGTAGTTATATATTGTATAGCTTGAACCTCCAGTGTTGGAGTAACACGTTGATAACGTGGGAGCAGGTTATGCTTAAACCAGAAGTAGGTTTCACTCTAGGGGGGTGGTGATTTTCTCATGCATTTTCAGCATGGTTTAGTACAGGGCGTTGTTTGTCCCACAGCTTTACAGTAGTGTCATTACCTTTTATTAAACAAAGCTAAAGTTGCTTCACATGCTGCACAGACTCTTGTAGGAGTGGCAGGGATATGGGTGTTATCCCTAGTGCTGTGTAAGGGAAAAAGAATGTGTTGCAACTCCCTCATGTGTAATTAGTATCATAACAATAATAAAATAATTTCTCAAAGTCCCTAGTGGTTCTGGTAGTGGAGAAGGAACCTCACATGCAAGATTCTGCACAAACACAGAACGAGCTGAAAGGTGACAAACCCTGCTCCAGAGAGTTTGCAGTCAAAGTGTGAGAGACAAGAGGGTAGCAGACAGATGGGGAAGCAGGAGGAGGCAATAAAACAGTCTTGATTAGAATGGTAGACAGGAGTCTTGGCACATGAGAGCTTAGCTGTTGGCAAAAAAAATTACAGGCCAAAAATAAGCTTTTGAGAGTTTTAAGAGCACAATGAGGAGGTTGCTTTGAAGGTGTTTGCAGAAAGATCCTCTCAGCATGAGAGCAGCTTGGGAGGAAGTACCAAAGTGCACACTGGAGTGCAGAAGAAGTGAGATGTGGAGGCTGCCATCAAGGCAGGATGCTGTCAGAGGCAGGATCAGTCTCATAGCAACAAATGGGTTCCCATAAGGTAGGAAGGGACAGGTGACAAAAGACTTTGGAAGTGAAGGTGTATAGTTTTTGATGTTACAGAAAAGGGCTTCGCGATGGAAGAATGCAATGCCAAAAAAAAAAAAAAGGCAATATAAAAAAAGCCGCAGTCAAGAAACATGATCTTACCAGCAGTGTTCAGGGTAGATATAAGCATGACGAGGGCACTTTTCAAGGTCAGGAAAGAAGATGTTGAGTTGCAAAACATCAAAGTTCTGATAGGAAGTTGGATGGGAAGGAATGTTATGTAGAAGAATGTAAAGATGTGCATATAGGATGGTTGAAGATGAGAGCTGTTTATAGGCAAGGCAGTGATAATAACCTGACTTGTTCTCTCACTTGCTGAGGATATGTGAAAGAGAGATAAGACTTTGTTTTAATCGTCTTGAGCTTTATCTCAATATCCCCAGGCAGGTGCTGAAGACCGTGTTTTTAGCTTGACTGGAAGAAGAGGTAGATCTGTGAATTACCAGTACAGAGGCAGAAATTTCAGGAGACATTATGCAGAGAACAGATACAGAAAGAAGGGCACCTTGGTCCATGTGAACCTGAGGACTACGTGAACCTGAAACTGAAAGCCAGAAAAGGTTGGGAGGGGTGGGGAGGATGATGCTTTAAAGTGCAAAATGAAGGAGCAGTTCAAGAGGATTAGCCACGAGAAGAGATAGCCATGAAAGCTAGAGAAAGGCATCCCTCTTAAAATTTGTGAAGAATAAAATTTCTCTTAATGTTTTAGGAGAAAACTGCAGTTGCTAGTGTCAAAGGTAGCTGATAGGCCATGAAGACTGGAGTGGTGATGACTGTGAGCTCTGGTTACGTAGATTTTTTTTTTTATTGAGAATGGGAAAGAGTAGCCATCACCTTGACCTAAGTCTGTGTATCTGTGAGAGTGTTCAGAGGGCGTCTAAGCTACCACGTTTAGGGACTGAACTGCTGGGGAATGTTATTAAAAAAAGACATTTCTAGTGCAATACTAGATCTGAAGTTTAATTCCGTGACCTACAAATTTAGCTTGTGGTTCTGACTCAGAGCTGGCCTGTCTGTCTCTTCGCCCTGGAACTGAGCAGCAAGTTTTCCAGTACTTGAAACGTAGGTTAGATACAGTGTGGTGATGGTGGGAGGTCGTCTTTGCAAGACCCTTTTCCAGCATTGCCTGCACCGGAAACCACATGTTCTTAGCAGCCCCTTTGACTGGCTGCTTTCTCCATTTCTTGAAGAAAAGTACCAAATCAGTTCTCGTTGGCCATTGAGACCCAAGTGGAAATTTTCACTGGGGGGGGAAAATAGTGCAAATGTGCAAGAGGAGACTATCTATGTGCGGCTTTGGGCTTTTTAGGCCACTCCTATGCTATTTGACTTTGGGAGAGGCCATGCGGCAGTGGTCAGACTGTTGGTTTCAGAGCAGAAACAGGCAAACACTGAGTATTCATTCAGGAAGTGAGACTGTACAGGTTTTGGAACAAGGAACATCTTTTTATGTGCTTTGTGTGTTTATGCAGTGCCTGGAAAAGTGCCCTGGCCTGTGACTGAATTTCATAGGCATGGTCTCAGTGCGAAGAATGATTAATTTCCTTTTACACGTACTTTTTCCCCTTTTTCTGTCACTGTGTTTTTCCAAGAGGAACTGACTGTACTCCACAACTGTTTTGAGACCACTAAAAGCTGAAATTCTCATCTGTTGAGCAAGACCAGAGAACCCAAGGTCAAACTCATAGCAATGGCAGCAAGACGCTTGGCCACAGCTAATTGAGAGAGCTTTCCCAATCGTAATGTTATTTGCAGCTGGAGAGATTCCTGGAATAGGAGATTTCTAAAGGAGTTGAGGCTTTGTTCTACTAAGATGAGAGATAGAGAGAGATACATATATATGTGCAGAGTTTTGTCATGTTAAAGCAGTAACAGGTGATTCACGATGCAGTATTTTGTGGAAGTGGTTTGTTAATTACCAGTCAGTGTGATAAAGGGATCTAGGACATGAGAAATTTAGGGGAATTGTATTTTACTGAGGTTATTGTCACATACCCTCTGCTGGTAAGTAACTTGGTATAAGTCAGTAGGTTTTGTTTGTATTGAAACTTGATAAATTTCTTATTTATGTTTTAGTAACTAATTTTAAATTAAAATGAATTTCTTCATGGCTGTAATAGACCTTATTTCACATAGTATGTCAAAGAGACTTGAAGTATGGGTTCTGTCATTGTGTTAACGTGGCATGTACTTTATGCAGCTGAACGCTAGTTTTGATGGCTACCTAAGCGTTTTCAAACTATTTTTATGCAGGAGTTTATATTGAAGAAGTCCTAAATAAATGGAAAGGAGACTACGAAAAACTGGAACATAATCACACTTACATACAGTGGTTGGTCACTTATTACCTATTTCTGTTTCAAAGCATTAATTTGATTCAGTGTTTGTATCCTGTGAGCCATAATGCACTCTTTCTTTTAACAGGCTTTTCCCACTGAGGGAACAGGGCCTGAACTTCTATGCTAAAGAATTAACTACATATGAAATTGAGGTAATACAAATGGAGATCAATACAAACCAGCACATTAATTTTGATACATAACTGCTTTTTGTTTTGTTGAGTTGTTTTACACAATGCAGAAGGACTTGCTTTAGTGCTACTTAGAATTTTGGACGTATTCTTTGTTTATTAGGAATTCAAGAAAACAAAAGAAGCAATTAGAAGATTCCTTTTGGCTTACAAAATGATGTTGGAGTTTTTTGGAATAAAACTAATTGATAAAACTGGAAACGTAGCACGAGCTGCTAACTGGCAAGAAAGATTTCAACATTTGAATGAGTAAGTAATGACATGCACTTCACTCTCTAGAACTGCTATAGAATCTCTGTAGCCTTTTGTTTTGTAGAGATAGAGAAGATCTATTTTCCAAAGATTGCCAGGAAAAAGATATAGTCAGTGCCTGGTTTGTGTCTGTAAGTGTACATTCCTCGTTCCCCTTTTTTTGATTGTGCTTCTCACGCATTACCAGCCTGACATCAGTCAATTCCCTGAAAATACAACTTCAGATGGTGCTGAAGAAGGTCACAGTTCCAAATTAATTTGCTTGTCATGCTACTGAATGCATTTTGACCTGATCCCAGTGTGCTGCTTCTCGAGTTGGAAAGAAGTGACTTATCTTTGTATTCATATTTCTTTTTGTGAAAAATCAGATTCTCCACATCTGTATGGAAGCTAAATAACAAGATTTCCCTCCCTCCTCAAAACATGAAGTGTTCAATACTTAATAACTTTTTAATTGCAGTGCTTAACTGGAGAGGTTTAGACACACATTAAGGCAAAGTTTAGCCCAACTTTCCACAAATGACATTTGTTGTCTCTTGTCGGCATTTGGTGGAGCAGAAGTTTGCAGAAGTTTGTCCCGTGCAGATTAATTGTATCAAAATCTCTCTTCAGATCGTTTGGTCACTTTTGCAATACCTCAGACCTTAGAGCTGAAGATTGTTTTCTTGCAGTATTTTGTACTCCTGCCCAAATGAAAGCGTGTGGGTAGGGTTGCTGGTTGATAATTTGTAGTGAATAATGGAAAGAATTTGTTCTTAATTTTACTCAAATATTACGTGAGCCAACTCATGGTTGTGGGCTCAGACTCGGGCCACAGATAAAACAGGGTCTCGGGAAGCCCAGATATTACTCACTGCACATTTTTACATTGTAATGCCTGTATTCTTACCAGTGAGTAGCTACACAGTTTTAAATCAGAAGCTGGGGCTCTCTTTGCCTGATTTTACACATCTAAAATTTAGGCATTTCAGTTTTACTGTTTGCTTAGGTGTGCTTTATGAGGGAAAGCGCTCTTCAGATGCACTTGCAGAAGGTAGTTTGTTCCATTTATCTTAGACGCTTCTTATGACAGGGGGACTTGCTCTCCAGAGGTGCTGGTTTTTCTCCCAGCGCCGACTGTTATCAGGAGCGCAGGTAGCTGGTCTAGACTGGAGACCCAGCTTTTAAATAGCTTAAGTGAGGTGCAGGGAATCCTGTTCTGTAGCTGTATTACAGCAGCATGCTACAAACCCCACATTTTATAAAGCAACTGGCTTTTCTCCTCGGAGAGAATACATACAGAAGAAGGAATCAAAATCAGTGCACACTTTGATTTTTATTTTCTTTTCAGCCTGTTGCCTTAGTGTGTTTTACAGACACTAATTTTCACTCACAACATCCTAGCAAAGGAGGTGCTAGCAAGCTTCAGCAGCTGTGAGAAATTAAAGTACAGGAAGCCTGCAGTACACACCTGGAGTGATAAAAAGGAGTGAGGAATTGCAGTTCTAGTTCTGTATCTGTAAGGTGGGTTTTTTCTGATTCAATGGACTTTTTTCACCCTTTTCTTCCAAAGGTCTCAACACAACTACTTGAGAATCACTCGAATTCTGAAAAGTCTTGGTGAGCTTGGATATGAGAGTTTTAAATCTCCCCTGGTAAAATTTATTCTCCATGAAGCTCTTGTGGAAGATACGATTCCCAACATTAAGCAAAGTGCTCTGGAATATTTTGTGTATACAATTAGAGACCGAAGAGAAAGGAGGAAACTCCTGAGATTTGCTCAGCAACATTATACACCCTCAGAGCATTTTATCTGGGGACCCCCAAGAAAACAGAAGTTGGAGGGAAGCAAAACAAATAAAAAGCCAGCATCTCCAGTTTCTATTCACAATAGTTACATTTCTAAGCATAAGAAACCAAAAGAGCCTAAAAATACATTGGCAAGTGGAAGCTCAGCTGGTAAAACAACTGAAGAAAGAAAGGTAGAACTCGCAAAAAATGGGGAACACAATGACCAGGATGAACAAGAACCGAACTGCGATGCTGTTAGGCAGAATAGCAGTGAAAAGAACTGCGATACTGATAACGGTCAGCTTTCAAAATCGGAAGAAATTCATGATACTTCAGACAGAAAGGAGGACACTTCGCATTCCAAAAAAGGTGATGAAGATCTGAACAATGACTGTGGAAATCACCCAGGCACTATAGAGAAAGATTTATGTGACGCTGAGAATTGTAACACGTCAGTAGATCTACAAGATAACCTTGATAAGGATATGCTTTCAGGGGGCACCACCACAAAAAACATGGATGAGCTCGAATCATGAGTCTGAGGTTAAAAATCATTGTATTTCATATTGAATGAAGCAAATTATTCATTGCTCTTCCATCTTGGGTGAAATTCCCATCTAGTGTAGTATAAAGTATTCATGAGACTATGCTCGTTGCAAATGCATCAGGTTAGGCTTCTGTTAGGTTAATGAATTTTATGTTTTTCAGCCTCAGTTTATCAGCAGTCAACCAGGTGTGGCTCTTAAAAACAATTGTGTATGTTCAAAGCTAAGAAATTGATTATCTTTTCCAGACACTGTGCATAGAAAAGCTTATCTATTTTTTTGCCATTAAATTCATCTAGTATAAAAAAAAAACCACAAATGCAACTTACTAGAAAGCCTTGGAACATCAAAATTTTCAAGTTTGTTTTAATACGCTTTAAGCGTTGATTTCCTTTTATAAAATGACTAGAAATTATTTCAAGAGCACAGTTTTTTCCCTAGTGGATTTTTTTTTTTTAGGGAAGTATGTTCATGTTTAACAGCAGTATTTGCACAGCATCTTTTACCTTAGATTAATATCCTTGTCCGGGACACTTGGCAATGGATATCTAAATGTCCTATGCAGCTGGGTATCACTGTACACTGAATAAAAGAGTAACTAACAAGGAAACTGTATCCACAGCTTTTGGGTACAAAGGGAAGTTGCACTTCAGATATCTTTTAGTCCCTGTTAAATTCTCTCTTCTCTTGACTTGTCTGTTAGTAATTTGGGGTGAGGGATCTCTTTGATCACCTGGATTTGGTCTCAGTGTGAACACTCTCTTTTGATCAGCTGTAGTAAAACAACTCCCCCAGCTGGGTGCAGCACCTGAAAAGCAGTGTCTTCACCACAAAGCACTGCTTGATCATCAAAGCCATCAAGAAAATGTCACCAGACCTGTCCAGCTGGGTCTTACCTGAACTTGGACGTTTCCTGGCCAGCTTTGGGTGAAGACTGCACAATGCTGAACCCACTGTTGCTGGTCTGGGAGAGAAAGGCAGTCCTGATGCTTCCTTCCAGCTGTTTCCTCTCTTTGCTCTCTGTCAGAGATCTTTCACAATTTAATGTTATTTTGGTCATAGGGTAAAACTTCAGACAGGCCAGTCTGCTGGCCCAGCTGAAGCCCAGCAGGTGGGAATTTCCCAGTTGAGATCTTTCCCGACTTTCTTTACTGAAGGACTGTTGGCTTTCGCTGAGTAGCCACTTCTGACTTCACGCCATTCAGCCAAATGAGATAATACTCAGCAAGTAAATTGTGTAGAAGATAAATTAAAAAATAGTGCAGGTAGAACTCACACTTTATACAGTCCTAAAATAGCCTAAAACTTCTGTATGTACTTTCTGTTTAAAAGTGTATATATTATTCACTGCCTTTAATGTGTTTTTGATGAAATGTTACGAGGCAAGTAGCTGGCTACAGGTTGAGTGTCAGAGTGCTATGGGACTTTATTCTAGTCTTAGAACTCAAAATGTCAAAGTCTTCAGGGGTTTCAGAGCATAGACAAAATGTCTGGTATTTTTCTGTTTTGCTAAGTCCCGTCGTGGCAGTGCATTGTCCGTTGCTTTCCCCGGGTAGCACTGTTTCTTGGCATCAAATAGAGTGGCAGTTAGAGTACCCATGGACGAAGATTAAGCTCTTCCCATCATGAAGAGGCAGGGAAGAAGGAAGATGTATCCCTCTTTCTCCTGTGCTGACTTGAAAGGAACATAGGTACGTGGACTTAACAGTAACCCAGATCGCTCAAGGAGGCATGAAGTCTGTCTGAGCAGAAATTGCCCAGAGAATTCCTGCCACAGCCTCTTTAAAGCTGGAAAGTTGCTTTAGAAGCCTTTCACAATACCCTGGACTTGAACTAGGGTCCCCTCGCTCGTGTTTGCCTCCGACTTTCTGAGCAGAAGGGGGCAGGAAATGCTGAGAAAAAATCGGCCCATGTAGTTAAGGTCTCAGACAGGGAGGATTACTTTATGTTCTGCCTATGACTTCTTCAATCTTGAGTGCCTCACCATGCCAACTTAATAGTGTTGTTTTTACATAGTTATTTCTTGCCTGGCATAAGGAAAATTTATACCCTGTGTATTAGGAACGTAACTACAGGGTACGTAGTTATACAGAGCCTTCAGTTTCTCAACTTTAGTATAAAGGTTAAACACTTTAAAAAATGCATAGTGTTCAAGTGAGATAAGGGATGCTGGGGGTGTTATTATATTTATACTGTAGTTTGATTGAACATCGATGACCTCAGGAGATCTTTTGTCTACTGAATAAAAAAAAAATGTCTTGCTCTAACTTCAAACCAGAAAGCTCTTGGGATGTGCATCCAAAAGATTTCTCTGCAGTACGGTATTCTGTTATTGTGACAGAGCTTTCACCTGTACGTGCTTGCTGGTTCTCCACTCATAATTTAGTACCTAATGTACTTTTTAATCTGGCATTGCTGTCTGCTTTAGGGGCCCCGTGTGTCTGATAATACAGTCAAGAACTCTGGGCAATGGGCACAAACTGAAGCATAGGAAGTTCCAGCTGAACATGGGGAAGAACTTCTTCACTCTGAGGGTAACAGAGCACTGGAGCAGGTTGCCCAGAGAGGTTGTGGATTCTCCTTCTCTGGAGGTATTCAAAACCCACCTGGACGAGCTCCTGTGCAACCTGCTTTAGGAGACCCTGCTTCGGCAGAAGGGTTGGACTAGGTGATCCCCAGAGGTCCCTTCCAACCCCTACCATTCTGTGATTCTGTGACTCATCCTTATTAACTCTGCAAGTTTTTTTTTTTTTTCCTAAATCCACAACTCATTATATTTCTGTCACTTTTCATAGAAGTGAGAAGGGTAGTGGCTCACCAATTGCCTACAAAGAACTATGGGCATTAGACGAGTGAGGTTTTTTGTGTCAGGTGGGCTCCTGCACTCTATAATCTCTGTTTTACAGCTTTATCAACACAGTTACTTCCATAGGAGACTTCAGCTTTAACTAAAAACTTCTGCTCCGTGTAAAATATGATGGTTTATCATGCTTTTCATGGAGGAGTTGTTTCTTCTGATTTTGCAAGTGCTGAAAAGAAGGGTTAATTGCAGGGCAATCGTACAGTGTAGCATCCTGTTGAGATCTGTGAGGATCAAGTGGGTGCACTGTATGCGTTTTGTTACAGAATCATGGCCTTAGCAACCAGAAGCACCCTGTGCTTGAAGTTTCTAAGTAGTGGCTTTCAGGCTTACAGTACAATATATGTGGAAATTATTGTATTCTCATAAATGCCAGTACTTAGTTATTTAACCATTATTTCAGAAACTGCGGATGTGCAAAGAAAGTCAGGACATTTGCATACTGTTAAACTTATTTTTGTCTCGCTATACGCTGCAGTATTCAGGGATTTCTGTGTACTTACTACAACAATGTGTTTTGACCCAGTGTTTCACTAGGTTGAGCTATTCATTTATTAATTGAACAGAACCTCTCGTACAGGCGTTCTTTCCTAATAAGCACATCGGAGTAGCTTGTGGTACTGTTAAGTGGGAGTAGTGTATATGCACACAACCTGTGAATTTGATTTTAAGTATCCTATGGTGAGGGGATATGAATGCACAACTTGACAAAATGTTACCAAGTACACAAATGCAAATGAAGGCTATCGTACAAACCATGCAAAAATGCCGCACTTTAGGATCAGCTCCAGCTCTGTGCTGTGCTATCCAGGATGTAGCTGTGCCTTGGAACCTGGTACTGCGTTGGTGTAGAGACTGAACGCTTGGGTACGTGAGGCGTGCGCCACAGGCCATTCAGATATGAAGATTAGTTAAGTGTGTGCACGTATCGAGGAGCAGAACTGAGCTCTTGGTGCCCGTATTGCTTGGATTTAAAGGCATGATCCTGAAGGAAGCTGAAAGTATTTGCAGTAAGCCTTGCAGAGCTGTTCCATGGCTTGGTCAGCTCCTCCGTTTCCTGCTCTAAGATTGCAGCAGTCTGATATGTTAGGTATTTGCATAATCACCGTTAATATTTCGTATAACCTAGTGTAAGCCTCCTTGAATTATTCCAGGATAAGTCTCATAATTTGCGGTTGCATATACCTGTACTATAACCAGAAAGTTTACAGAGCTTAGAAGCTTTGTATGATTTTGGTGGGTGATCCAATAAGGTAAGCTAAAGGAGATTGACTAGATTTAAATGGAAAACAGCTCTTTTTTGTTTTTAAGTAAAATTTATGTGTATCTGTTTAATTGAATTTTTTTTTTTGCACCTTTCTTTTCCTGACAGTTGTGATGGTACTGATCACAAAGTTTAGTAAGATATATGAAGTTCAAGTGAAAATGTAAGTCCTATTACACCATACTTTTACAGGTAACATCTCATTGAATTTCCTTGACAAAAGCTGTGTTTGTGAACAAGATGGAAGTATGTGGAGTAAGTTTTGCCGTTAATAAAAGTGTGACAATACCGTGCTAATGATGTACATTGTCCTAAGAACTACCAGTGTGGATCAGAACCAAAGGTGCTTCTAGCCTTTTAACCTGCCTCCAGCAGTGGCCACCAACAGACAAAAAACAGATGAGGTGACCCCATTTTTCTCTAGAAAATTTTCCATTTTTGAACTCATGTTTTCTTTCAGCCTCCACAGTCCCTTGTGGCTGTGAGTTCCATGTTTTAATTATGTTTTGTGTAGAAAAAGTAATCTCTTGTTTGTCTCAGATCTGTTTATTCAAGAATTGCTAGTGCATTTGAACACCATTACTAAAAGTAGTGTGAGATGAACAGTAATCCACTTCAAGTCAGTTTTGAAAAGCCATGGGAGATTCTAATGATAAAATACCTGCTTAGGCAGAAAATGTCCTATGTTTCTGTTCCTAGGCAGAAGATTTCTGCTTAGGCAGAAAACTTGCCCTACGTTGATTACAGTATTGTCTTGCTTGTCCCTTCTTTTTTCACATAAATCCTTTTATTAGAGGTATTAAAAGTCAAATTCCAACTGCAGAACAGATGTTTATTTTTTCCTGTTGGTGTAAAAGCAAGATCAGTCAAAGGCAAAACCTATTCCTAGCCCACAGATGAGTGAGATACCTCTGGTTTTGGAGACACCAGCATCAATGGGTGTGACGTGATCATGCAGAGGATGGAAATACTACCTGGGGTTTACCGAGAGCCATGCTCCTCATCCTACCTATTGGTAACTAATTTTGATGCATGTCCCCAGTTCCAGTTGCAATTGGAGTAACCGCTCAAAAGGTGTTTTTGATGGCCATCGGAACCTGAAAATGAAGGACGGGTTCGAACAGGCCTAAGCATGGGCAACCCGCCGTCCATTCAAGTCACCGTCAACACCATAGATTCACTGCTAAGGGGTATTTAGATGCAGTTCCCCAGGGGGAATGTAAATTGTGTCTCTCTAATATCTCTGTGCTCTGTATTGCTTATGAACTGTTTCTTCTCCTAAAACCTATGCTCCTTTTACAGCCCTCATTCTTAACCATTGGGGAAAGCAAGAGTTTATTTTAAAGAATGTATTTCATATGTGCCATGCCTAACTGACTCCTAAAATACAGTTAAAAAGCTGTAGAGAACACTTAAATCAAGACTTCCTGTGGCTTTACACTTACGATCACCTTTATTTTCCAAAGCATTAAGCTGTTTGCTATAAAACAACGAATGTGACAATTGGCAAATTGTTCTTACTTTTGAGAAACTCGGTGGTTTTTAATTCTACCATGCTTACAAGTCGAGTGGCGTATTCATCAACTAAAGTTTATTGTGAAATATACTGAATGTATTTACTACTGTGGCTAACTACGTGAAAATTATTGTTTTGCAGTAAAAAAGGTTATGCGACTTACATTTTTGGGATCTGCTGAAGCATGTTTGCTAATCATTAGTTGCTCTTTTTGCTGTGTTCTAACCTATTCCATGGTTGTTTGCCCTTTATGCAGTTTGAGTTCAGCAACAGACGATTAGGTATAGTTTTGCACTGATGAAGTTTGGAAATACCGTAGACTTCATTGTTAAAATGTATTCTAAGAAAAAAGTGCAGCTAAAAGAAACCACCAAAACCCAACAATTTTTACTTGCAAAATGAAACAGCTGTGTGTCAGTTTTTATGGATGGTCCTGCTCTCTTCTCTGTATTCCTTTGCAGTGTTTAATTACAGAATGCCGTGCATGTTTGGTAGTACCAATACCATATGTATGTGGTAGGAGTGGTAACCAGTTTCTGGATTTGTAATGCACTATAAAGATATATTTTATAATTCTGTAACTGTATGGCAGTGTTATGCCAAAACAATTGTATAAACATAAAAAGCAATAGTTTATGTTGCTTACTGCTATATTTTAAATCCTTTGTAAAATGAAATACTTAGACTTCCTTTCAGGTAAATATATTTTTAATATCAGCAGCCAAAAACTCTAAACTAATAAAGCTTCTTCATTTAGCAGCATTGTTTTAGCAACATGTACAAATATTGTGTAGCTCTAATAATGTGTAATTGCTGTTCGGCGCTTGTTTGTATAGTCTTCTGTAAATGTATTAACACTTAAACGTAGGGCATTAAAGGCTCTGGTCCTCCTTTTTTGTTGTTAGTGACAAAACCACCATGGATAGCAGGGGAACAAGGGAAGGCCCAGAGTGAGCTTTAATAAAGCTTTGAGGTCTCTTTATTTAAGAAAAATATATACTATGGAAACACTGGTAACATTAACATTAATATATCCATTATGATCATGCAGGCAGAAACCCTCCGGAGCCGTGCCAGCAACTGGCTACTGCTGCTTAAACTTAGCAGGGAAACATTTAACCTGCTGGTTGTATTTATCTGGCGCTGAAGCTGTAGCGTTGGGTGGCTTCAGCTCCTTTTGCCCCCAGGGTTGTAGTAAGCTGCTATTCGTGTGGTGGGACTGCAGATTTATGTAGCTCGATAAAGGGCCCGGCAGGTTTGGAGAGGGTTTCCTGTTCTTCTCAAAGCAAGGAGAAGCAGGTGCTCCGTACACAGAAGGAGGGCTCCATGCATGGTCCATGTCTCGAATGAAGCTTGGCGTTAACGTGGCTCTGTCAGCGTACTTGCATGTTGCCAGGTCACCCAGGGATGGGGTTGAACTGGTAGGCGATAACACGAGGTGTCAGCGTCTTGGTTTCCCCAGGAGATTCTGCCACAGCTCCCCGAGGCAACTGCGGTGGTTCATCTGCTTGTTGGCAAAGACGGGCTGTAAGGTGGCTACCCTCTTCTACCCTTGGAGCGTAAACTTCACAAGTGAAGGGCCAGGGCCTGTGTGGAGACATGTAGGTACGTTGCTGGTTGTTGTACCATCAGCTCCAGCCTTTGAGCACGTCTGCAGTAAAAAGATCGTTCCTGTGTGAGCACTCACCCTCACGAGTGCCAGAGCTGCTTCGGATAAGTTACCTTGGGGCTCGTTAATGAGGGCAGGAGCATAAACTGATACCCCAAATCTAGCTGGCCCTAGTTAAATTAAGACAAAGCAGCTTCTGGAGGAGGTGGAAGAAGGGGGTGATGGGCCAAAAGGGCAGGCAGCCACTTGGGAACACTGCGACACACATCTGCCAGTACCTTTGGGTTGGCAGGGGAGCTCTGTCCCCACCGCCACGAAAATACGACGGTGGATGGGGATACACGTGTATCTCTCAGGGCAGAAGTTCACCTACTTTGCTTTACTTTGTGGGGCTAAATCCAGGAAAATTTCAGCTGCTGGGGTGAGGGGGGGCACGCAGAGCACGTTTCTGCGCTGGTGGGAAGAGCACATGGCAAGGAAGGACCGAGATGGCAGAGCCTGTGTTCGTGCGAGGAGGGCTGGGAAGCACCATTACTATGCATAGAGCAGCAGTGGAGATGGCTGAAATAAATCTAAACCACCTCTGTTGTTTAGGGAGTTGAACTGCAAGGTTTTGTTTTGATTTAGTTAGTTTGCTGAAATATTTTTCTAACAGAGCTGTGCCATAAAATTGGAGTGAGAATATTTTATTTTGATATGTTTATAACGATCACATTAATTGCAAAAATGTGATTTAGCTAACAAAACCTGGGAACACTCTTCTTAAAATTACATTTTAATGGATTTATTTTGCTTTGTTTGTCTGGGCTGGGTAATAAACTAGAAGGCAAAATATTAAATATCTTCACTCCCTGGGGTCAAAGAGGCCGAGCATTATCACTGCAAAGTTGAATCGGTAAGTGTGACTGGAGAGCACCTACAGTTTAAAAATAATCTTCCAACGAAGCAGCAAAAGTATCTACCAAAGTGTTTTGCAACTAGATAAAGATACGTAATGACACTGCTGTTTAAACGTTAGCTGCACATGTCTTCTGAGGCGGATTGCGTCGTAGTCAACATCTGTATGGCTTCATTGACCAGCTGTACCCAACACGAAAGTTGCCCTTCAGCTCCCACAAGCCTTTGAAGTGTGGCTCTCTCCCGCGGTGACAGGCAGAGGGGATGTTTAGAAACCGGTACCGGAGTCCCCAGCTCTGACCCCGCCATGGAAAGCCGTCACTGTTGGCTGGCACCGAGAGCCAGTCAAGTGGAGTCTGGCATCAGCGTCGTGACGTGAGCCCACTCCCACCTCCCCGCCGATGCTGTAATCAGACACGCTTTGTTTCCTCATGAGGAGATGAGCTGAAGATTTGGCCTTCTCGGAGCTGGGCTTGTTCAGCCTGAAGAAGAGAAGGCTGAGAGGGGACCTTATAAATGCTTACAAATATCTGAAGGGTGGGTGTCAGGAGGATGGGGCCAAGCTCTTTTCAGTGGTGCCCAGCGACAGGACAAGGGGCAATGGGCACAAACTGAAGCACAGGAAGTTCCATCTGAACATGAGGAAGAATTTCTTCCCTCTGAGGGTGACGGAGCACTGAAACAGGCTGCCCAGGGAGGTTGTGGAGTCTCCTTCTCTGGAGATATTCAAGACCTGCCTGGACAAGGTCCTGTGCAGCCTGCTGTAGGTGACCCTGCTTGGGCAGGAGGGTTGGACTAGATGACCCACAGAGGTCCCTTCCAACCCCTACCATTTTGTGATTCTGTGATTCTGTGAGCTGGGCCTGGGATCAGCCCCTCGGCGCCGGGGATGGGCTGGGGGCTGTTCTGCCTCGCCCCTGGGGTCTGGTGCCTGCAGGCTGAGTTACGCACCAGGGGTGTTCACTGATCTGCCCAGGTGCAGTTGTTTGCAGGAATCACCTGCAGCTCAGACCTTTCCTTACGGGTAATCTTGGTCCGCATGTTGTGGGGTGAGCTTAAAATTATTTTCCAGGAATTCTCCCTATAAAAAGCCAATTTATGAAGGTTTAATTGTGCCCAAGTGTTTGCTTGATCTGGTGAACTCTTGGAATGCTTTTAAAATATTTTTATATAGTATATGCAATGCATTAGATGTTTTTGCAGGCAATATTCCATAGACATAGTAATTTCAAGGCTTACTGAATGCAGAAGAACATTTAAAATTCAACTGGCTCTTTCTATTTTTATTTAATGTATAAATCAGGCATAATTCATGCGTAGTTCCTTCCAGGTTTAGACATTTATTGAGCACTATGTATGGTTATAAACATTTTGTGGCAGCTGTTTCAAATTTCAGAATAGAAATAGAAAAAAAAAGAAACCTCACATTTTCACTTCTCCAATTTCCTCTGAAAGCTTAAACAAGGAAGCTTCTAATTTTCTGCTTTCATACTGGCAGCTGAAATGAGGGCCTTGAACTATTGCTGAGAACTAGGACTTGGGACCTTCAGCCCTACATGGGACCCTCAGTCACTTGGAGGCAAATCTGTAGTACTTAGTTAACTGAAAATGGAGAAATGTAGTAGAATTTTCTGAAACTACAAGGGACCTAATGCTGGTACCTAATCAATGAGCACTCTCAGGAAGACTATGAAGGGTTTCGCTGCATCTAGAGGAAGCTCAGGAACAGCCTAGTTCTTTGGTCAGTTTGGAAAATGTTCTCATGAAACCCCACATTTTAAGTCTTCACTTAAAAATCAGAGTTCTTTCTTTTTTCTATGTTTTCACAATAAGGACACAGTGATAATGGCACCTCTTTTACAGTTTAAACTGTAAAACAAACCTGTGCTATGCTGACATGCATCAATGACACCGCCCATGCTGGTGGTTGCTTCTTGCTCACCCCCGGTCACCGCCATCGCACGCTCAAAGCCATCCTTGCTCCGCAATGGTGCCCAGCTGGGAGTGCCCAACGCCACGGAGCTGAGCTGCATAACCAGCACTGGTGGCCGTGGTCCTTCGTGGCCTCAGTCGCTGCGGCGGAGGTGATCACGCCCAGGAGCTCTTCAGTGGGGAAAGGTGGGTCTGAAGCGCGCATCTGCTTTCTCTTCCCCGCTACCAAATTCGGTGGTTGAGTTTCGAGGCAATTCCCAGCCCTTGGCCGGCACCCCGGGCTGCGCGCTGCCCGGTCCTGGCGGGGTCGTTGCTTTCCCGGGCGCAGCAGGTGCTGCTGCTCACTGTGCCTTTCCTCGCTCTGCGGCTGCTCCCTTTCCTGAAGCAGAAGCAATCTCTGCCCGGGTCTCTTCCTGGCACTTTTTCAGTGATGGGTCATGGGCCATGGGTGCGTTGTTAGTTGTGCTGGGGACTTTCCTCAACCGGTGCCCGTATTTTCAAGGCCTTTGCTGTTCTCCCGCCCTTAAACTGTGCAGGCAGCTGGTGCCAAGCTCCATCCACCCAGTGAGATGAGGACAAACCTGTGAGCCCCGTGCCAAGGCAGCGCAGCCTCGCTGACCATGAGGAGCAGCGAGGAAGGGCCACCATCCCTTGGGAAACGGAGAGCCCGCCTCAGGTCCAGCCTGCGTGGGAAGTACGGTAGCTTTTAAGGAAGGACGTGTGCGTAAGTGATGGCAGTGAGCCTTCCTGCGGCTGTGTACGAAATTCCCCAGGAGACTACACTCAGATATCAGAGTTTGTTTACTGTAATGAAGGCCCAGTCCCATAAAGCTAGCAAAAATATGTCCCAGTAGTGCTTTTTAGCAGCTTTTCACCACTTTGCATAAAATGCTGCTGACAAAATTTCAATCTTGAAACCTCCCACAACCACCAGATCGTTAAGAAATGTTGCTGAGTCACCCTGGCACGGGGTGAGTGCCTCCCTGGGGCACGGCTGGGGACACCGATGCCGGTTTCAGATGTGTCCCTGAACTCAGCAGATGTCAATGGTTGAGTAACAGACCCCGTGGCAGATTCTCTGCTGACCCATTTGCTGCACTGCTACTGGGATAATGGGAGTCCTACCAGGTAAATTCCAGGCAGAGTTTTGCCAGGACTTTACAAAGATCTTTTCATAGAGACTCAGAAGGAGGATAAATTTATATAATAAGAGTCACATTGTAGTTCAAGGATCTTTGCTGGAGAGAATCCGACTCTTCTGGGACCAGTTCATTGAAAGAAGCAGGGGCGAAAGCCCTCACAGAGACTCTTTCTCCATTGACACCTGAGTAAATCGCAGCAAGCCTCGTCCACTTCGTCAGGAATAATATGGGAAATTATATACTATATCGCAGTCTTTTGGCATGAGCAGTCTAAGAGCGAAGGTGAAGGTAGGACTTCAGTGGCTGAATCCTTCGGTATGAAATAAAATTATCAAATAAAAAAATAGCATACCAAGTGTAAAGTTTGTCATCTGGATAACTCCAGTTCAGTGTCTGCCTAACCCTAAATTGTCTTACCTGTCACATGTTTCCTAGATGCCTGGTGTCCCACTTCTGGGCAGTCTCTGATGGTAGAATTCCAGTGTCAGGAGGCAGATGGGAATTAATGAAACATTACGGGGATCTGCAAGAAGGGATGCTCAAAGAAAAGGCACAGAAAGAAGTCCATTGGATTGGAGGGTTTCTGACCCAAGGACACTGTTGAAGTCATGACTTAGGGATGGAAAGAGGAGCTTTCATGCCATTGTGAGATGAGCTGTGTGTGGGCTGGAGGTGGGTGCTTCCCTCTTCGCCTACTCAGCCAGAACTGACTGGATGTCAATGACTTGGAGATGTTCAGAAGAGACTTATGTTGCTTTCAAAGTCCTGATGCATTTATGGCTCTGCAAATCTAATTTCTCTTTCCTGTAATGTGAGTGAAAAGCTGTATTAAAAAGTCCTGAGCCTACCCTGAGCAGGATTTCCTCGAGGGCCAGCGATCACTCTCGTAGATCCTCACCGAGCAGATGTCCTTACTCACAGTTCTTGATGCTTTTCATCCAAGTGCAAACCTGATGTCAGGGTCCTGGGTGCAGCAACAGGCTCCGCGATATCCTACAAGTGTTTGGCTGCCTGTGGTCAAGGGCAGCCCTGTAACCTGGGATCAGCCTGCTGTGAAAAGAGCTGTGGGAGAAAAAAGCTGGGAGGCGTCTCCTTGGAGGCCTCCCCTGCTTCGTGGGGGAGCTGGGGTTAAGCTCAGACCATGATCCCCGGGCTTTGCCTGAGCTATGCTGCAGCCATGCTGCACCCAACTGTGCTCCTCACTGAGCCCAGCCGGATGACTTGACTCGTGGCTTGACTGGACCTGCCTCGTCATTATTATTTTTCAGTGCTGTAACTAGACAAGGGAAAGAGTAGATTAAACAATGCAATTGAATTGCCTTAGCTGCAAATGTAATGAGGTAGACTGCTGGTGAGACAATTTGGTGCCTCAGACACTTGCTGGGAGGCCCCCCAAGGATGTTCTTCCCTCCTCAGACACCCTCGTCCCACCGCCACAGCCCCAAACCATGGCACCAGCCAGAGCAACAGCTATGAGCATCTGCACTGCTGCCGGTGCCTGCTCCCTTCTGGCACCACAGCCCTAGAGCCTCCTGGCTTGCAGCATTCCCCCACAGCTGGTGGCTTTGGTTGTCCTTCTGGGTTCAGGCTTTCTCTTCCCCCACTCTTGCTGTCCTGGCTGCAGGCTGGTCCCACCTCCCCTGCCTCCCGCTCGCTCTTGTCAGAATCCCTTTTTAACAAAACAACTCAGAAGACAGCCATTATGAGGACCAAGCCTAATGGCAATCACACACTTGTTAATCATGCCAACACTCACGTCTACATTAATGACAGCACTGCTAACCATAGCTGTGTTGCAGCCTTTCTGCTAACTCTGGTGGTCATCTGGACGGCAACTTCACTGGACTGGAGGCTGCCTCTGGCCTGCAGATACCACCCCAGGCTCAAAGAGTCAAAACCCAGAGCAAACACTCAAAGCTGAAATCAGGTAACCATGAGAATGCGTAGGATTTGCACAACGCCATTCGCACAGGTCGTGACAGTATTTCAGTTTCTGTGTTCGTCTGGCACTGGTTTCCTCCTGATTTTGCAGTGATAGCTAACGGCAAGATTAGAGAACCTTTGCTTCTCTTTTAGCTAGAAGTCTCTTACGAAAGAGAATTAGTAAAAATCAGCTGAACTCCTGAAGTGGTCTCTTTTCACAGGTGAAAACTGGGATGCTGTTGAGAGGTTAAGGTCGCTATTTGAAAAATAATCCTCGGTTTCTGAGGTGAAAGATTCTTTGATTTTCTGCCTCAGATTTGCTTTGCCTCTATCTTTCTTATATATCTACAGTGAAAGCTGAAATTATCTCAGGACGAGTGGGTGATGGATGGCTTGCAAAGAAATGCAATGAGACCATAGGAAACTGATGAGGTGCTTTCTGTGGAAGCCAAGCTGCAGGACAAGAGAGGCAATTCAAAAGTGGTAGAACAGCTGGCAACTCCAACCCACGCCATCTGGGTTTGTGTGATTTTGTAATATTTATTGTCACTAACTCGGAGAGGAATATGAGTAGAGCTGGCTACAAGTGGAAATGAGCTGGCTTCTCAACAGAGCGAATTGTGTGCAGAGCCTTGGCAGGGACACACAGCAGGGTGAGCATCTGATACCAGCCGGCCAGCCATGAATTACTGCTTCATTGGTCAGATGGGCTACATGAAACAACAACAGAAAATTTTTCAGTCAGGCAAGGGAAGCCCTGCTGAAAAAAATGGCATTTCAAATCTATCATTCGGAGAGGGGAGTTAGAAGGTTGCCAGCTCTCCATCTGGAGTCTGAAGTTTGTGAGAGCCATGTCATTTTTTCCTTGAAACCTTAGCATCAATAGATGTGGGCTTACTCCAGAATCTTATGTTTAAAAACAGTCTTTCTCGGTCTGATGGTTAAGAAAAAACTGTGACCCACCTCTACCTAACAGCCGCAGAAAACGGAACAACCCCTGAGTGCATTTTCTTAAATCTTCTGATTTGAGCCAGTTTGTGGTTTTGGGACTCTCACGTGTGGTTGTGACAGGACTGGGCTGTCAGCGTCGAGCATATTCACGTGGGCAGCGCGACTGCTGCCTCAGGAAACTGTTCTCTGGAGGCGCCTGGTTTGCTCCATGAATGATGAAAGGAACGCTGCTGCTCCTAGCACAGCTGTCGTGGTTAGAAGCTCAAAGTGGGACAGGAAGAGTTCAGGCTTTTAGGTTTCTGTTCCTCATCTGTGAAATGGAATAACATGTGTTTTTCCTTCCTGCAGATCAGCCAAAGGATAAATTCCTCTTCTTCTGATACCATGATCTGGTAATTACATGAAAGCTCAACCTGCCTTACTTTTGTTTTTCACTTCTCATGGGACATTAGGAAAGCTTAAAACTTTTAGTCTGAGTTCAGTCAAGCCAGAGTTACAAAGGAAGACAAACAACGTTGCTTGCTTCCTTCCTGCCTGCCTTCTCTTTCTTTCTTTCCTTCGTTTTTGATCTCACACGTTTCAGTCCTAGTTTGGGAACTGACCTATTTTTGATCATTGACTGCAGT
The DNA here is from genome assembly GCF_030867145.1 of Opisthocomus hoazin. Taxonomy (NCBI): domain Eukaryota; kingdom Metazoa; phylum Chordata; class Aves; order Opisthocomiformes; family Opisthocomidae; genus Opisthocomus; species Opisthocomus hoazin. Next base: position 97,610,343 of record NC_134415.1, read on the forward strand.
ACTGAAGCACTGGAGAAATACATGCCATAAAATATGAAATAAAAATTAGCATTTTATTCTAGTAGATCACTATATTTTCTAAATCTTTTCTTCATCTTTGAAAGTCAGGTTTTGATTTTTTTTTTTTAATGGAAAAATACTGGTTCTCTATTCTGGGATTCACTCCAGAGCTGAAAACACTAGTGTTTGTAGTACATCAATTTACAAAACCTGTTAGTTAAGCTGAAGAAAAATGTAGCAAGATATTGAGTGCCAGAGAAGACGAAGTGCCTGGCTAAGAAGCACGCAAAAATGCATCTTATGTCCGGCTCACACTGAGTGCAATGCCTCAAAAGGGAAAGGGCAGTCACAGAGAGCAGCACTGGTTCTTCTGCCCTTAGCTAGCAGGAATGGGTAATAAAAGCAGCAGCAGAGAGGAGTGCAATAAGATACCCCTCTAGAAAAGACTGCAACAATGACAGAAATATCTTCAACACTGAAGACTACTCTGCAACTAGTGTGTCAAGAGGACACTGGGAAGGAGACCAACTTACATGTATCCATCTCATGAACGGTGGTGAAGATAAATCAAGAAGTTAAGAAGGAAACTCATCCGTTTCTGTCAGCAGCATGGTGTGAGCTGGCTGTGCATCTTTTGAAAAGGAAGAATGCTGCTAGAGAAGCAACAGAGGGGTAGAAGACACAGCCATTGTGAAACGTGCTCGTCTCTCCCGGTAGCCCCAGAGCAAAGCAGAGGTGTGCCTGGGATGGCCCTGCTCCGGAGTGCCCCATCCCATGCTACCAGAACAGGGCTTTCCTCCAAAAAGCCTCTGTGCAGCTGCGAAGGCAAACGGGGAAGAGTGGTTCCTGAGCAAGGTTCAGACAGGTTCAACCACTCAAAGCAACTGCCTGCGTGTTAGAAGATTTGAAAACCACTGTGAGAGAGAAATGCTCCATTGAGCTGAGTGCATCGTGTAGATATGTGTTCTGCACCCCTTACCCAAGGTGATGGAAGAGCCCTGACGGAGCAGGAGTGCTGGGAAGGAAGCCTTGTAGAGGCAATGTGCTTTCAAATCTGTCTTCTTCCTTATCAAGCAATATTGCTTTTCTCCTTCAAGAGAAAGGACTAGGAATTTTTCAGCCCATCATTAACTTCATCCATTTTACAAATTTTTATGTCCCTGCCTGGAGAGACCTCATTGCAGCTGAAAAAAAATAGGAGACCTGGAAGCACAACTTGAGCAGTGAATCCCAGCTGCGCTTGCTGGGCTGGGGACACCTCCTGCCCTGAATGCCCCATGTGTGTGCCCAAGGATCTGCCCCTCCCAGAGACTTGTCCCCAGTGAGGCTGTATGATGCTAAAGAAGTTCCCTTACGATGAGTTTCCCAGAGCCATTTTGTACAATACTCCATCACAAAGCTGGAAATTCATTCTCTTTGTGTTGCATTTGGTGGGATTAAGATTTGAAGTATTCAGGGGGAAAATAAAGTCATCTTTTGAAAGTGCCAGCACATGCAGACAGGGGTGAACATAAAGGGCACAGCAGCATCTTCTCTTTTTTTCCTAGTCAGATGTGCTTGCCCAGAGCACCAACTGCCACAGCAGCTCAGACATCCCCCGGCCTGAGTCCCGACTGGTGACAGGCTTCAGAGAATGAACTGGGCAGGCTGGTGGTGGCAGCCAGCTGTGCTGGGCTTCCCAGAGGTCTCCCACTCCTCTGCCTCAGTAGTCTGGGAATACTGTATGCATGCCATAACAGACTGCATGTTGAAGTGAGTGGTCTTTGTGCATCCTCAGCCACAAGACAGAGGGTCAACATGGTCTTGAAACAAAATTCTTCAATTGAAAATTGTTGTTAAAAATCATTCATGCAGGTTCCTAACACTGAAGTTCCTATAAACACAGATATTTCACAGCCAGACAGTGCATTCTCTATTCCTGAAAGAATAGAAAAGTTGTATCTTTTTTTTTAAAGCAGAGAGGGAAAAGTGACCATTATATAGAACAAGGCGTGTAGTAAAGAGAACAAATTCTTCAGCTCCACGGCAGTAGAATTGTGTTTAATCATATTCAGCTCTTTTCTCCTGGTCCAGGCATGTCCAGAAAAAATCAATCTCACGATCAACATGCCACAGGAATCTCATTTTTTAATTTAGCACTCTAAGGGATTCTCTTTTGAGCCTTCTGATCAGACAAGAACAATTACTGTGCCTCTAAAGTCTCCCCTGCATCCAGTCTCCAATTAGTCACATCTGGTAACAGTTTTTTGATGTAAAAATAAGGTCATCTCTTCAGCTGCTTATGTCTAAATCAGGAGACGCTGCCATAGCTCATTCACAAAACAACACCTCACTCTTCCCAGCCACCCCAGGGCCTTCTGCATCCAGGTTTTCAAAATCATCACCTTTTAAAAAACTTTGTCTGGGCTGTAAGAATGCCACTGATTAAACTTTTGTTTGCTTGAGATACTCCAGGTGTTTTGAGAAGCACACAGGCTAAGCCAAGCACTTGAGTGCGTGTGTTTCAGTTCACTAAACAGAGCTGAGATCAGTGGGACATGGACACATCCAAAATTGAGCCTGTACTTCAGTGCTGTGAGTCCAGAACTTTCTCCTTCAGTTTGTTTTCTTCTTTTCAGAACTTTAAACTCTGTTGTGGGTTTTTTCTTCAACTTCTTTCAATTCTGTCACGGAGAAAGGTCACAGTCTTCACAGTTTGTTGGTTTTCTTGTCTGATTTCAGTCAGGCCTTGAAGGCAGCTGCTTCTCACCTACTTTTGTTCAAGATGAAAAGACACGTTGGGCATGATGGCACTTGAGCTTACTGTAGAAGCACTCCCCCTCCCCATCAATGTATCTTTTTCCTTTAGGCAAGTGCCAGCAAAGCTTGCCAACCGTTCAAAACAAAAGGTTAGTGGGGGAAAAAACCACTGTATATTCAAAAAAGGTCATGAAAAACAAAGGAAGACGCTAGCAAAAAATCCCCAATTCTTCTCCTTTCACATGGGGCTTGGCTCTTCCTCTGGTGGGGGGCAGAGATGAGGCCAGCCTGGCTGGGGAGCCAAGCCTAAGCCACATTGCGAGGACACAGGCCCTCACAGCACTGCCCACCCGACCTGGTGGGACTGCCAGAGATGGGATAGAGCTCCTAATGCCCCAAAGACCTCGGAGATGCGAATCCCTGACCTCCATCCTTGTGCACAGCATTGCTGAGGAGCCAAAGCAGGAGATATCCCATGGCACAGCTACGAGAGGCAGGCAACAGCAGGTGCTGGGCTCAGCTTTGAGATCTGGGCACTTTTCCTAGGATCTTATGGGGACTCCTGGGAGCTCTTTGGAGATAAAGCTGCAAACAAGTTCATTAGAGGCGATATGCTGGGGAGGTTTGTGGGGAGGTTTGCTGCTCGCTAGGGGCTTTGATCTGGGGTGTTGTGGAGAGGCTGCCAAGGCCTGTCAGTTCTGGGACTGTTACCCCCTGTTGCTCTTCCATGGAGGCACTAACAATGTCAGGGGAGACCCAGAGCATATCAAGCACGAGTGCATGGATCCAGGGGTGGTGGCCAAGGGCACAGGGACCAAAGCGGTGTCTCCTCAATCCCGCCAGAGAGGGAAAGGTCTTGAGGAAGAGTGGGTGGATCTTACAGGTCAACAAGGGGTTGCACAGCTGGTGTCAATAAGAAAGATTTGTCTACAAGACTTTGGGAGCCTTTTTGACGATCGAGAACTGCTTGGAAGAGATGGGATCCACATGACCAAGTGGGGCAAAAATGTCTTTCCCGACATGCTGGCCAACCTGGTGAGGAGAAGTTTTAAACTAGAAGTGATGGGGGAGAGAGACCATGACCTATAATCAAGTGAGGAAGTTGTTGGCAAAGGGTGAGGGGTGACGTGGACAAGAAACCTCATAATCAACATAAAACAGAAAGGGGCAGAAAGGGGCCCATCCTAGGGGTATGCACACAAATGAGGGTGAGCCCACATGGAAGCATGGTGGGGGAAGATCTCACACCTTTTCTGGGAAATCAGAACAACTGGGAGTTGCCTTTATGTGAGATAGCAGCAGGCATGCAGGTGGCTCTGCCTTGGGAGGGGTGATGAGCCAGCTGACAGCTTATGGGTCAGGGTTAGAGGGTAGATCTGCATGGACGGCATTGTGATAGGTGTCTACTGCAGACAGGAGGAAGTAGACAACTGCAAGAACCAAAATGTAAAACCAGTGTGTATATATACCTAAAACCAGAAAAGTTTTATGCACATAAACCCAAGATGGTGGCGGGACACCATGGGACGTGGTCTCCTACCTGAGAGGAATCATGGGCCTCAGTGTATTGGAGGCCTCAACCCAGACAGAGCTCAGGGGGAGGATGCCGGCATCCTTCTTGCAGGCAGCAGGCAGTGCCCGGCTGCTGCTCCAGGGCTGGGGCGGGGTGGCGGTGGTCTTGTAATGGGATCTGTGCACTGGATGAGGAGCTGTTGGCAGGCGAGGGAGCTGCGGAGGAGCTGGGCAGCTGCACACCATTGGGGAGGATGAACATGAGATTGACAGGCTCTGTGCAGAGGCTGAACAGCCCCAAGGTCCCTTCCAAATGGAATTATTCCATGATTCTGTGATATAAGGACAAACAAATGTAAGCAGATCTTCCTTAACATGAGCATGAAGGAAACTCTGAGCACAGGTAGTTTAGCAACAGGTGGCATGAGTAGATTCATAAAGCTAAGGTTTTTTGACCTCAGTAATGCTGAAGCTGTAACCTCAAGTTCTTGATCCAAGGTCTTGTATCTCATACCCCGAGGAAGGTGTAGAGCTACAAGAATGCTAAGATGGCTAAAAAATCTGACCTGTAAAGAAATATCAAACAGACTCAGACTGTTAACTGAAAGAAGACAAACTGAATGAGAAACATCGTAGGAGCCTGAAAATGCTTCAAACTATCCTTGGATGGTTCCAAAGAGGAAAGAAATCCCCCAGTCTATGCTTGTGCTGAGTATGACCAAAGCACAGTATTCCTAAATCTTCATAGACTTGTAAAGCGCTGGCATGTTGTCTACAGCCACGTGGACAGCCTACCACATGGAAAACCCCTAATTCTAGTACAAGTGTTTTGACCCACTGAAGCAAAATGAATGAAAATGCCATAACCTGCTGCGTTTACTTGAGTTTCAGCCCTGGATAGCTGCGTTTTGCTTGTGGCAATGAATTGTCCCCTGGTTTGCCTGTTCCCACGGACATCTGGGAAGCGTTCTTTTGCCTTCAGGTTCCCCATAGATCCACTGCCTCTCTAAACACAAACAAGCATGTAGAGAAAGTGAGGCAGAGTTAGCAGTGGGGTTTTGGGTTTTTGTCACCTAGGGTAAATACCTAGCTGAGTGAAGATGCTGTATGTTCTCCACATTCCCCTGTGGTGGGTTGACGTTGGCTGGATGCTTGATACCCACCTAGCCACTCTCACTCCCCCTCCTCAAGGGAACAGGCAGAGAAAATACCATGAAAAAGCTCATGGGTTGAGATAAGGGCAGGGAGATGCCTCACCAGTTACAATCCTCGCATTCTCTTTTCTTCTTAGTAAAATACTTCTGTGTTCTTATATTATTTGAAAACATTATTTGTTTGTTAACTTTGAAAAAGAGCCAGTAAGGCTTGAAGTGGGAGCTTTTTCCTAATGACGGTGTTTGGCTTCGCTGGTGGCTCAGCCAAAGTGTGATGTAGCCCTCCTCCTCAGCCCAACTCCTTAGACATATTTTCTCCAAAGAGCATATTTCAGGAGTTCATGTTGCTACTCTTTTTGTTTGTCCTGAACCAACCATTTCCTGTAGTGCAAACTTCAGTAAAATAGTGTATATAGAATCAAAAGAAAAAAATGTAGTTCCTGTTTTACAGCCACAGTTCAGGAATAACTTTATTATTCAGAAGATGTGAGGAAACTTGGTGAGTTTCACTTTCAGAAACATGAGAGTTGTTCAAAGTTGTTGTTGAAGAAGGTTGCCACTCCTGTGCAGTAGATCCAAGAAGCTGATATACATATGAGCAATTGGCTATAGTATGTACAATATCTAGAATAGAAAACTTTGTAGTAATGAAATGCACAAGTTCCTGTTTCCTTTCTTTTTACTAGTAAAGAAATGAATTGCTGCAGAGATTAGAAAGTAGGATTTTTACGACCTGTATCTGTGTTTCTCATTTGTCTTCTCAAATTTCCTTCTAACATACTGGGCAGTTTCATTCATTGTTACGCAAAAGCAGCCAGTGACCAACAAATGAAGAAATGACCAAGTGACAAATTGCACAGACTCATTGTAAATCGAGGATGAGATTTCTGGTAGCGCTCGGCATCTGCCCTGACTGGGCACTATGTGACGTGAAGGTGAATATCGATGATTTATCCAGAATCACAGAATCGTAGAAACATAGAATGGGTTGGGTTGGAAGGGACCTTAAAGATCATCTAGTTCCAACCCCCCTGCCATGGCAGGGACAGCTTCTGCTAGACCAAGCTGCTCAAAGCCCAGTCCATCCTGGCCTTGAACACTGCCAGGGATCCATAGCTTCTCTGGGCAACCTATGCCAGTGCCTCACCACCCTCATAGTGAAGAATTTCTTTCTTATATCTAATCTAAATCCACCTTCTTTTAGTTTAAAGCCATTACCCCTTGTCCTATCCCTAGAAGCCCTTGTAAAAAGTTCCTCTCCAGCTTTCTTGTAGGCCTCCCTCAGTTACCAGAAGGCCGCAATAAAGGTCTCCCTGGAGCCTTCTCTTCTCCAGGCTGAGCAGCCCCAACTCTCTCAAAGAAGAGGTGTTCCATCCCTCTGATCATTTTTGTGGCCCTGAATTCTGAACTCAAATGCCCCCTTGACTTTACCTACAGTACTTAAAAGTGCTACTGTCAAGGTTCTCCACAGAACTCTTTCCAAGCAGAAAATCTTGTATGAGTGGGACCAGACCTGTATTTCCAGAGCTCCAGCAGTCAGTTAAGGACAGAAGCCTCTCCAGTCCTCCCCAAATTCCTGATAAATGTCCCTTATATACACACAGCTTAGTTCTTTATTGGACACGGTTGAATGGTGAATGTTCAGACGTATCACTCATGTGTTGGACAGGTAGTCACTGCTTCGCTAGCAAGCCCACTGCATGGAGGAGATCTCAGGCTTACTCTGCAAACAGTCATTTGAGCGGTAGATGATGGCACCTGGATACAACCTGGCCACTGCAGAATCCATGGGTACCTTCATAAACTTCTCTCTAGGAGATATGGGACAGAAATATGGCCCATCTGTAATATAGGTATACTCAGTATAAATGGCATTTTCAAAGCAACTAAATAACAGCATAAGGCACGTATTCAGGAATCACTTATGCATTCAGGAATCTGTTTCATCAAAAATAGAATTTAGAGTACATTTTCCTAAAGTGCTTGTTTTTTATTTCTTTGAAGTTTTGCAGTGTTTATTGTGGGCTCCCTGAGGTTTGCAACTGGTTTGACAGTCAGAGAAACATTACTTAATGCCTTGGCAAAGTATGTACAAGGTCATATTAAGGTATCATTTTTTAAACAGAACTCCTACAGAAAACAGCTGAACACTAACTGTACTAATGGATCTGAATGTGCTTGTATCAATGTGTTATTTTACTGCATAAAGAAATCAATGTTATTAAAAAAAAATCATAGCAATCATAAGGACATCACCAATTTGAGAGTGCTATTTACTGAGTAGCTAGAGACCAATTTTCCAGTCTTCCTGTTTAAATTAATGAATATTTAAAGAGGAGACTAATTTGATTTCCCTAAAACCTGCCCAGTTTCATTAACACAGCAGGGGAAAATACAAAATATGTATTTGAATGCTTTGTTCTTCAGGAAAAGCTATTCTACCTCTGATGTGTGGAAGATTAAAAGAAACCAGTGATTAAAATAGTATTAACAGAGTTTGTATCACTCCTGTTATTTCCCAGTCTTCAACACTGGCAAGTGAAAGATGGTTAAATTCATATTTTTTAATGAGGCTGTTCAGGCAGTAATATACATGCTTTGTGGGAAGGCTGAAAAACCCACATTTTTCTCACAAAGCAGCGACAACCATTTGGAGGGGAGGGCAACTCCAACACGACAGAAGTGTGGTGCGGTCTAGGATGTCTCCCAAGTACAGTGACACGCTATTAAAGCCATTCTGAATGTCAACAAGGTTCACTGTGCATGAAGACTGAAAATGATACAGAAGCAGTCCCTTATCTGGGTAGAACAAAGACTGTCAGAAAACTTTTTTTTTTTTTTGTGGATGAATTTCATTTACCTTTTCAACAGATTTTTAAATCTTTTGTAAAATGCTCCAAGGGGGCATAGCACAGTGTGAGACTTGTAATCAGCCTGAAAAGAGTGACAGAAAGCTGGCTCATTTGGTCTCTCTCAGTGCTTTCCTTTATTCTAACCCGTCTGTTCAGAGCTTAAATCACAGGAAATCTGAGTGTTTAACTCTTACAGCAGGTAGCAGAAAAAAGCACAACGGAACCTGAGCAGAATATTTGACGTAAAATCTACATTTAGAAGCAAATCAGGGGCATGACTCACCTGCCTAAACCAATTATTGTACATGCATAGCCTTTTTTGTTGTTGATCCACCTGACAAGTGAATGCATAGATTTAACATGAAAAAAAGTATCATCCTTAGCTTTTAATGAAGGAAGCAACTAATTGAGTAAACACAAATTTGGAGGGAAAAAAAAAAAAGAGTATATATTAGCTGACTGACAGCAGAAAAAACCCCCAGTCTTGGTGTGGAGCTCTAGAAGTGCTGGAGTGTCCATGGCTGATACCTATCAACCTGTCTGTAACAGCATGTAATAATGGCCAGAGGTGTGCCTCAGCCAGCTTCGGGTCCCTGAGGAGGTGTCTGCACGGAAAAGCAGGTGCCTGTGGTTTGTCTCCTTACATTCTGCCTAAATAAATTAATGAGTGTATTTTACATCTTGGCCTCAGCCTCTTGGGCCGAGCACCGTCATTCTGTTCCGTACAACAGCTGCTCTGCGCCATGCCTGTGCTTTCCAGGAGAAACAAACTGTGTGGCGGAGAAGAGAACACCTGAAAAACATGAAGTCTGGAAATATCTGGCAAAGATGAGAAGATCTCCCCATATCAGGGCCCTTTGTCTGAGACTGGGACAGCTGCATTTTGCCTTTCTCTGTTCCATCTGGAATTTCAAGCAGATACTTCCCTAGGGATATTTTCTTTGTCGCTGCTATTTCTCGTTTTTTTCTTTAAAGTAGAAACATAATTTAATTTTTAAGAAACACATGCTGAAGCTACAAAAAACAATCTTTTTAATACCACTTTATCAGTATTAAGTGTAAGTCTCATGCTCCACAGCTAGAGTACAGACCAAGGGGGATAGGATTTTGTCTGATAACGTTATTCAGCATCCCCAAATATCTACTTCTATAACCTGAAAGTCTCCATACTCTGACTACAAGGTTTCAATACATAACCTGCACTGTACATCATTGTTAGTTGTGAAGAGGCAAAGAGAGTACTTACAAACAACTAAGAACTTAAAAATCACTCATATTAATAACTGGCTTAAGGAAACATTTGTCCTCTGCAAGTCTGAAGAGATGCTAATGGAAGCAGAATCAGAACCCAGATTTGCTCAGGGACCAGGTCTCAAGTCATGCTGTGAACACAGGTTATGTATCTGGGCTTTCATCCAGTTTTGCTCAGCAGGGAAAAATTTTGCTTCTCAGGTCCTCTGGGCTACACCTACACTGCCAGACACAACTGGACACAGGGGACTCAAACACCCTCCGGAGGACCACCTCTGTTGTTTAGTTGTTAGCATGCTTCGTGGAACAGCTTGGGCCCGTGTCAAACAGCACGTGATTCCCAGGCAGATTCCCAGTGGGGACCCTGGGTGTACTGGGTTTGCACAGCAAGGTTTTGGTAGCTGGGGGGATACAGGGGTGAATTCTGTGAGAAGCCGCTGGAAGCTTCCCCTGTGTCTGATAGAGCCCATGCCACCGGCTCCAAGACAGACTGCTGCTGGCAAAGACCGAGCCCATCAGCGATGGTGGTAACCCCTCTGGGATAACATATTTAAGAAGGGGGAAGAGTTGCTGCCCAACTGCAACTGCAGCTGGAGACAGGAGTGAGATTATGTGAGAGCAACAACTCTGCAGACACCAAGGTCAGTGATGAAGGAGGGGCAGGAGGTGCTCCAGACGCCGGAGCAGAGATTCCCCTGCAGCCCATGGAGAAGACCACGGTGAGGCGGGCTGTCCCCCTGCAGCCCATGGAGGACCCCATACTGGAGCAAGTGGATGCCCGAAGGAGGCTGTGAACTCATGGGGAACCCGTGCTGCAGCAGGCTCCTGGCAGAACCTGTGGCCCCATGGAGAAAGAGGAGCCCATGCTGGATCAGGTTTGCTGGCAGGGCTTGTGACCCCGTGGGGGACCCAAGCTGGAGTAGCCTGTTCCTGAAGGATGGCACCCTGTCGAAGTGACCCACGCTGGGGCAGTTCGTGAAGAGCTGCAGCCCATGGGAAGGACCCACATTGGAGAAGTTTGTGGAGAGCTGTCTCCTGTGAGAGGAACCCCACTCTGGAGCAAGGGAAGAGTGTGAGGAGTCCTCCTCCTGAGGAGGTAGGAACAGCAGAGACAACATGTGATGGACTGACCGCAACCCCCATTCCCTGTCCCCCTGTGCCACTCAGGGGGAAGACATGGAGAAAATCGGGAGTGAAGTCGAGCCGGGGGAAGAAGAGAGGGGTGGGGGGAAGGTGTTTTAAGATTTGTATTTATTTTCTCATTACCCTACTCTGATTTGATTGGTGATAAATTAAGTGAATTTTCCCCAAGTCACGTCTGTTTTGTCCGTGATGGTAACTGGTGAGTGATCTCTCCCTGCCCTTACCTTGACACCTGAGCCTTTTGCTATATTATCCCTCCCCTGCCCAGCTGAGGAGGGGAATGATCAAGCTGATTTGGAGGGCACCCGGCATCCAGCCAGGGTCAACCACCACACTGGGCAAGGTCACCCTGCTTTGGGAGGAAAGAGCATTTTTTTTTAGAGAACAGCCCTTTGCCCATAATTTTTACTAGCACTGACATAGCCGCAAAGACCAGCATCATACTAGAGCAACTGCTGCCTTGCACAGAAGTGGACGCAGAATCGCTGGGTAGGTTAAATGGTAGTCAGTAGGGCTGTTCCCACTCATAGCACTCAAAGATTGGGCTGAAAGTAGTGATTTTACCTACATATCACAACTAAAGCTGTGAGTGCTTCCTTTGGCCATTGTACTTTTCCCAGGGCACACTGAGCCACTTAGAATCTGGAAGAAATTATTTCAAAATTTCTACAAAAAGACCGCTCTTTCCCAGCTTCATTCACTTTAAAATAAAACCAGCTAGATTGTTCCAAACCAGATGGATCTGCTGTGTAACTTGAAATGGAGAATTTGCGCAGCAGTGGGTGAGGACGGCTGGCACCCTCTTTCAGCCACCTCTGCCACGGGGGTGGGAGCAGGGAACTGAGGCAGCAGTAGCAGTGGTGCTCGTGCTATTAGGACCCGAAGCAATGTCAGCTATTTCCAGAGTGACTTCGTGCATATCCCACTAGACATTTCCACAAAGTGCAGTGTCTGTTATTTTCCTGAGTCCTAAAACTGAGCCCAACATTAAACTGTGGATGAAATCTTTGTAGCTCAGACAACTAGGTATTCGTATTCTCATTTTGGTGGTTTATATAAACAATAGTATTTCTGACCCCATTAAAAAAGACGCAGGAACTGAATTCTTTTCAGTTAAATTCAGTTTCAGTTCAATTCTACAGCAGTAGCTTTCAAATCAACAGCAAAACACGCCCCCAGTGGCAAATTCAATTTCAAAACACAAGCTGTTTTCTTAAAAGTGACTCTGCAACATGCTAAAAGCAGCTACTGTCAAGAAGTTATACTACAAAATTCTCCTCTGTCTGGTAAATAAAAATCAGATACATATCAGCCTTTCCGTTACTCCAGCAGAGATGGTTTATCTGGAATAGTATTAATCCTTCCAGTGAGGAGAAAACCGCTTTTGAAAATCATGTAAAATGCTTCAGCAGTGTTCTTTCAAGCTTCGACAATGTCACCGCTGAGCGTGGTGATGTGCAACAAAGATATCCGAGAACTCTGACTTAGGAAGCGGCATTTCTGCGCATTTTTGTTACATTTCTTCCATCGAAGCGAGCTTCGGTTTGGTGTGGTAATGCGGGAGATTTTCCAGCATTGTCTGTGAAGAGCTGCAGTCAGATAAACGTTAGTCCTCCATATCATTTAAGAGGAGCCACAGTTCTGTAAGCCAGCTTATTTGTACACAGAGTGTATTTTTAACAGCAGCAGCTTCTAGTATCTTCTGCTTAACTGCTGGGATTATGTGAAAGAAACTGGAGTTCTCTCAGCAGCTGCTTTTTCTGGACGAGAGTGTAACAACTGCAATCTTGCTGTACCAAACTTTGGATTAGGAAAAGCCATCCTACTGTGGTGATCGTTCAGGCTGATTTGAGACTACTGCGTCCCCTTCTCCACCAAATCCTCTGTTAGAGGTTGGTGATAACGGTCCCTTTCGAAGTACCGCGCCTGTGTAACACAAGCTTCAAAGTCACTTGGTGAGGCGTGTTTCTCTCCTTCTTTCTCCTCGGAGCTAAAGCAATATGGGATGTTACACCACTTGCAAGGAATGATGAACAGATGTGCTGGTTTACTTTGTAATCGCTCCAAAGCAGGGACATCCCTCTGAATTTTATTGACAGCATCCTGGGCCCTAGTGTATAATGCATTTCCAGGGCCCACACCAGCATGAAGTGTTTCTCAACATGTATGACAATAAGCAGGGCACAGTGGTAAGGGAGTCTTGGTGGAGTTTTTTGATAAAATGACCTTCTACACACAGCATGCGTTTGTGCAACAACTGAATAAAAAAAAAAGTGCATCCAGAAGCTGGGAGTGCACAGGCGTATTTACAGAATGTGTGAATGTGTGTTGTAAACGTGCCTCTAAAAATGGGTTCACTGCTCATAGCAGAAGAGAAATTGAATATAAATTCCAAGTGGAAAAAGCTACTTCTGTTGATGGGTGTATTACTAGTAGAAGTAAAGAATGAGTGGGAGGTGATGTGATTGATACGTGAATTTATACAGTTCTGTGGTGCTACACATCTCAATGAGCATTCACCATTTAAAAGACAGGCAAATAGTCTAAACTAGTTGTTCAGACACCCTGTACATTCAGTTAGACATCTTCACGGGGCATCCAGCCCTTTCTACGTGCCTGAGAGAGGTGGGATAAATCGCCTCCTGGCACAGTCTGTCTCTCTTCATTGACTGGAGAGAGCCACAACTGTTATTTTAGACTAGACACCTGTGTTTTAGACAACTAAATTTAGATTATTTGAATTCTACTTTCAATGTCCACGATTTTTCAAGTAAGCTGAAATACTGGAGATGATATAAGAAGTATTTTGCAGCTACAGGAAAAGCCTTTCAATGATATTCATACAGAGCTCAATGAGTTTGATTTATTCAACAGACACTGAAGAAACGACTTGATTATACTGTAATTACCTGACAGAAAAGATGAGGTACTGAAAGAGCCTTTACTGATGAGAAAGAGGAAACAGAAGGAATTGGTAGCTGGAACCTAGAGCCAATCACGCTCAGTTGAAAGCAGCGTGAGTGAATGATTTGGGAACTTCTTTTGGGGAAAGAGTGGCTTCTCCATTTCTTGGCACTTAAAGCTTGGAACTCCATGATTTTCTGCAGTACATGATATAGTGAAATCCAAGCTATGGGGCTCAAACCAAGGTAAAGTGGATAGGAGCCAGCCTGCCAGTCTGAGAACAACCCTGGCAGCACAAAGGCATGAATGTGATCACAGGGAAAAGTCCATTTCCCCAGACTGGGTTATTGTATTCTCCTAGGATTTAAAAGGATGATGGATCTAGGCAGTCTTCTCTTCAGCATCTGCTTATCTGTTCTACTGCCTGATTAAATGTTTACAAGGTAGGAAAATCTTACCACCTTTTTGATGCTAGAGGCAAAACAACACCTCTCATCACAGTATGACCAAGTGACGCCTAGCAACAGGAAATTCAGTGCCATGTCGACTGCTTTGATTTCAGATTTCACTGATTAGTTTTGTTTTAACATATAAGATATGGAGAAATAGAATTCCAGGTAGTACAACATTATTCACAATCTCTCTATAATGTGCTGTAAGACTTCATTCTGTAGAGGAATATATTATTCCAATTCACTTACTCTTTAAAATATATAGATGTGATTATTTCTGCTACTTCATAGAAATAATCAGTTTTCTATGGGATGTATGGAAGCACAGTATGTACACATGCTCTGTACCTTATTCACAGCAGTTCCATTTGTTCTGTCACCTGTCTTCACATCACATCCATTCCCTGCTCATTCATTGTGCTGTGCCCTTATTTAGACACCCTAAAACATAATTTCTCACACTCATAATTTCTCACTTTCATAATACACAGAGTGTCTTTTTCTCCGGAATATTCCATCAGATAAACACAGGTTCTCCTGCAATGTTTGGTTGCATCAGAAACATCACTTTAAACAGCAAAATAACACGCCTCAAGGTCTTTCCTTTAGTGCCATTAATAAAAGAGCAATTGCCTCAGATACAAACTGGGAAAAACCGTAATTTCTAAACCTACCTGTAATAATTCTGGTAGTTGCACCAGCTGTCCAAGGTGCAGGGTTTCTTTCATTTGACATCCCCAGTTTGCACATGCCCAGTTCATACATGATTTTTATCCTCTTTGACACTTCATGTGGCTGTCTTGCTAATAAAGTTATAGAAGAATACTCTGGCTTATCTCATGGTCTTTTGTGCGTCTTTTGATTGAAGCCACACGTGTAGCCCTATGCTGTCATCCCTGGTTGAAGGTCAGATGTGCATTTCCTTAACAATGATCTTCAAGAGGTATCGTTATAGAAGGCTTAGAAATGATGATGACCTTCTTAAAGACTCGAGGAGATGGTTCTCATGGTGTGTCAGGGGTGTTATCGACAGGTCATCCCAGAAGACATCTTCATTAGCTGGGAAGGGGTAAGATGATCCTGCTTAATTCAGAGTGTGTTCTGTCAGGCACCTAATCAATCATCTTCTCCCAGAACATACTGAAACCATAGTTTATTGTAGCCTGAGGTGAAATGGGTCTATAATTTTGAATCATATGAGAAAAACATTGTCCAAAAAAAACTTGGAAATAAAAAAAGCAGCTCGGTTTGGGTTCATGAGCTGAATCTGTCTCCTCGACTCAGACGATAATGATTCTTTTAAAGCAGCTGAATGGCAGCTTTCACAGCATCCCTCAGGAGATCCCTAATGAATATTATGAGAAGTTCAATAGCTGGGTGAGAAAATTACTGTGGGGCAGGAGGAAAAACAATGTTGCATTAGCCTTGCCTGTTTTTACTCTCTTTGTTAGCCTTCTCATCTAAACCCCTTTTATCAAGGTTTTTCAACTGCCATTTCCAATTACAGTGGACTGAAATTTGTCCATCAGAATGGTAATGTTTTAGGAAAATTCTGTTTAAGTTGCTTTAACCTCTCTCAATAAGGAGAGGAGCAATGAACAATTTACTTTACTATGTTGTCAGACTTTCACTTGTTCCACTGTTGTGAGCTCTTCAGAGAGAAATATGGTACAGTGGCTTGAGGTAGGTCTGGTGAAGTCCTGTAGTTTACAGTCCCAGTTCGGGCACTTTGTCTCCTCGGGCAAGTCCTTTGACTTTTTCTATCACCCCCTTCACGCATACAAAATAGTAACTGGAGGGGCCAAAAGGAATTAAAGAGGTATAGCCACCCCAACGTGCTTCTCTCATGCTGTGACACTGCTGTGAACTATTTTTTCCATCCCCTACTTTATCCACTCATTTGTTGTCATCACTTCCTATGTTTAGTCTCATTAATATTTTAAGCTCTTAAATCAGGCCCTGTCACCTTTATTTCTCTGTGAAGTTGCATGAATGTTTCTGGAGCTCTGCAGGTAAAAATAAAATAATAAATAATACTAATACTCACTATTTTGGGGCAGTTTAAGATTCTGAAAACAAGGCACTCTATCTGCAAAATATATTCCTTTTTGCTTTTTATTATTATTACTATCCATTCTGAAGTGGCAGTTTAGTACTTCAAGTGGACTAACAGCATCTTTCAAAATCACAGTTTTATCACTGCATACATCCTTTTTTATTTTTTTCCTTTGAAATCATAACTTTGAATTTAACTTAGACTAGCAAAAGTAAAAAATTTTCTGGCCATCTGAATGTCATTTGGGATGGGACTCATCAATCCAAATTCAGGTGCTTGCAATGTAGGTATCTGCACATAAACAAGGCATGTGAGATCCAGTTTACCTGAGACAAATCCTGTTTCTTTCCTGTTTCTTTCCCTGAACTATGCAGGACTTCTGGACAAGTAGCTCTTCTCTATGCTGAAGATATTTAAAATTAGGTGAGATTAATACTATGCTGGTGCTCCCTTTTTTGGCATTTTTATGCTCTAACTCCAGTCTCAAGGTAACTTGCTGCTTACTTTAGAATATCAATTAATACACTTTACAAACCAATTATAAATTGAATGAGCATTGCAGTGAGTGAGCTTTTCTCCAGCGAGGCAGCTCCTTCCTGGTAGGCACTTGCTTGGGTAGTGTGGCAAGGAAAATGGCTAGGGTCCTGCTATTTGCAATATACTTCTTATGTGGAGAAGAGCGGCAGTCTATAAAGCTGTCAGTCTGGTGGTTTTTTACCAAGAGAAAACTCATTTTAAAGTGAGAGTGGAGGAAAGGGCATCACAAAGAAGCAAATAGTATCCTTCTATATTAGCAGCTTATGCTTATCTAGGGAGCGTTTTTGATCCCAAGACACTTCAGTGTATCTGAAAAGTTAACTGAATAAGGTATTACAAGGAACAAATGATTGCTTTATGTCAGCAAGGACGGAAGGTTGCAGAAGCTTACAAGTTGACTCCTCTCACTGAAAATGTCAGCACTGGCCAAGCCTCAGACTAATTCAATTATTTTCCCGTTACAGTGTGATGTCCAAAGGAAGCGTTCACAGTCCTTCAATGCCTTCAGCTCCCCTGCACATTTCGGTCCGTCTCAGAGCGTGATGCCCCCGGATCCGACCCCTGTCAGCTCTGCTGAGCGCAGACAGCAGCAGGGCTGCCACGGGAACTGACGGGTGTCACGGTTTCCCTGGGTCTTTCCATCGCTCTGGTTCTGAATGAGCTTTCAATTTGTCAGTGTCTAAGGTACACGTACAGAGGGCTCCTACTTGTAGGGATTAGAGAGATACAAAATTCCCTATGTTAAGGTTATTAAATTAATCTGCTTCATTGAAGGATGAAGCAGACTGGAGAAAGGAGCGGTTATCGCACAGGCCCTGCGGGCTCAGGGCATCGGGAGAGGAAACAGAAAGATTTATTACAGTGTATTTTAGAATACTTTCAAAGTTCAAATCATCTTCGTAATTTGAAATCACTTTGGATCTATCAGAGTTTATCCAAAGATTAACAGAAATTAAAAACAAGTAAGTTTTTAAATCTAAAACTAAGCACGGTTAGCAGAGATAAGTGAACATCAGACCACTGCATTTCACACATAGATGTTACAGAGAAGTAGAGTAAAGATTAAGTTTTGGACCAAAATGTTGATGCTGTAACTGATAGGTGTTTGGCCTAATGGCCAGAAGGAGTAATGGAAACCTCAAAACACTCTCTGGTATGGCAACAAAGTATGTGAGAAGCTAGAGCACTTTTCGATTATCAAACACACACTAATTCACCACTGCCTTGAGATCTGCATCATCACTAAGATCTGCGCACTAAATATGAAATGTGACTTCACCAGGAGGGCAGTGTTAAACATCCTTGTGACAGTCAAACAAAGCCCTGTGTTTGGATCTGTGTCACTCAGTGGGTTTGGGTCTGTTAATTAAACTCTCTTCACCTTTTTGTTGCCAAACCTTTAAGCATTTTTCAGCTGCTTTATCAGCACAACTACATTCACTGCTGTTGTCGAGCATGTCATCCTTTTCTTTGCTCCTGTATTCAGCGAGGCTTCGCCTTCATACTTGCTGTATAGACAAGACTTCTTTTACAAGGTCGATGCTTTGTTTCTGCCAGAATAGATCGTACTCCAGATTTGCCAAAGCTCTGTGTTTATACCTGAGGGATGACTTACAGCAATAAGAGCCTTGGCTGGAGGCACCCTGCCTTGCGGGGCCACTGCCTGGAGGAAATTCCATGCCCTTGGCTGTCTCAAAAGTAGTTTTCAAGAGTTAGTTTTTTCAAAATGAACTCTGTAACATGGGAGCAGCTTCATCCTAGCCACCAGAGCCATAGCTCTCCTGTCCTTTATGCAGATCTCCTCTGGGCTAAGCACTCAGTCCTGCCCCAGACCCAGAGTGTGATCCACATGAGCTCCGTTTGAGGTTTATGGTTGGGAGTCACCCATAAAAATCCACAGAGCTTTGGGGAATTTTCATCCTCAGTTGTCTAAAAATCATGCCTTAATAAATTAATATGATTCACCTGCTTTCTTTTTCAAGCTATCAGGTATATGCTACAACCGCAAACAAGCATGTAACAACTTGCCAAGAAGAGCTCAAATCCGTATTTAGCATGACCCATGGAGTGATGGTGATTATGAGATAACAGGATGGAGGAGACGGGAAGGACAAGAGCTGCTGCTAAGATCGCTGCTTAGCAGCATATGGAAAGGGATTCTCCAAAACCATTTGGAAGACCTGAAAACACTGACAGAACAGTTTTGGGTAGCAGGACAGACGGTCCTAGATGGGTAGGAGGGGAGGACAACAGGAGATAGCAAGGCTGACTGACGTCAGTGGAAAGATAAAAAGAGCAGAGGAAACTGAGAGTTAAACTTAATTTTTTTTAGAAAACTAGGTCTGGCCTCTGAATTGAGCCCTACAACCAGGACTAATTTGAGGCAGTAGCAGAAACCACAGCATTTTTTGCACAGCTGGATGTACAGCCTCAAACTGCTCCCCCGTGCTCCCATTTCTAGCACTTGTGCAGATTATTGTCTTCTTTGTTTCTCTTTTTACTAAAGTAATTTCAAAAGGTTGAACAGGAAGTGAAACAAAAATACCAAAATTCATAAAACTTTACTGCTTTGTTATAAATGACAAATCCTAGTCTAAAATGAAATACATAGAAAGAGTGATGAGCAGACTTCTGCTTTACTTTTAGTATTTAAAGTCTGCCATTTTTTCCTCCTACTATGTGAAAAAAGCTATCGCTGTCTCCTTATGGTATGTATTAAAAGTACAATATCTCCAGGGACAGCTAAAACGAGATAGAGCCCCATACAAAGAGAGGCACTGCACAAACAGAGGGTCAGAAACATTCTCAGTCCCAAAGGAGTAACAAAAAACAAATTGGGATGCGCGTGGCTAAGAGATTTACCCCCTGCCATGGTTGGGATGCAGGAGGAATAGGACCACATGCCTGCTGCCTCCACCATGGCCCAGCCACCCAGCACAGATTTGGGCAGGGTGCACGCAGCAGCCCTGCAACTGGGCAGCCCCGCACTGCCTCAGCTTCTGCATGGTTCAGCAACCCTGGCAGCTTCCACAGGCTTGTTCTTTGCTCTTTTTCTTCCCATTATGCATGGATTGTGCAAAGAGATCCAAAACCACACGTACCTTTTCATCACATTCTGCTACTTTCTCTAAGGGGAGTGTGTGGGATAAGCAAAAAGTCTCGACCAGGCCAAGCACCCTGTTTTTTCCTCTCAGAGTGACGCCATGCATTTGGCAGGGTTAATCTGCATCATTCAGCTAGAAAAAAAATGTAGCAGAGGCAAATCCTGGGCAGGCTAATTTGGTGTTGTCCACCAGGGACAGAGAAGAGAACTCGTCATCTTTCAGCATGAAGAGTGAAATGTTCACTCTTCATTCAGTTCAGCTGGGCTTTGGCTGAGGCAGCAGCAGCAGGATTGACAGCATGCAGCTAAATAATCAATGCTGGAACAAAGATATCTCTGGAGAGAGATCTTCCTATCTGAATTATATCTACAGCTGTACAGGAGTAAAACATTGAGTTTCCTTTGTTACATCCCCCAGGGAAACATGCAGGAGACCTGTGGGCTACCCCTGCACTCCCCTGGATGTTGGCCACCAGTTTTGCAATGGAGCGAGGACAGGGAGCTCTTCAAATCATATGGACTTGTGGGAGAGATTTTTGTACCTCTCTCCCCAGCAGAGCCTGTAGTCCTTCCACAGCTGAGCGGAAATAGCCTCTGACACAGGCAGCAAAGGGATTTCTTTGGGGAAATGTAAATGTGTCCTATTTTGCTAGACAGGCTGTGAGTGTCTCAGGCTAAAGGCAAGCGTGTTTGCTGTTTTTGCGCAGCAGAGCCGAGTTTTAGCTGGGGTCCCTTACTGCATCTGTCCTATAACAACCAGCAATAAACAGCACCATCTTCCCTGGCAGTTGTGTGTTGAGAACTGTAGGAACTTCCGTGGAAGAAAGGGCGTGGGAATAGCCCTCGACAGAGGAGGGTGCGCAATGTGGGGGAAGGCTTGTGCGCGGGAACAGGCGCCTCCGTACGTGTTGATATGGAGAGAGGAGGTGGCCCAGGTGGGTGGCTCTGCCTCAGCAAGGGCCTGACTCGCTCGCTGGACCCCATGATTCTCTTCACTCACTGCATCCAAAGAGATGCAACTGCTGCATCCAAGCTGAGGTACTGCAGCTGCCAGCAGTGTGCCCTGGTTGCCAAGAAGGTCAATGGCATCCTGGGTTCATGAAGAGGAGTGTGGCCAGCAGGTCGAGGCAGGTTCTCCTTCCCCTCTACTCTGCCCTAGTGAGGCCCCATCTGGAGTACTGTGTCCAGTTCTGGGCTCCCCAGTTCAAGAAAGATGAGGAGCTACTGGAGAGAGTCCAGTGGAGGGATACGAGGATGATGAGGGGACTGGAGCATCTGTCCTATGAGGAAAGACTGAGAGAACTGGGCTTGTTTAGCCTGGAGAAGGCTGAGAGGGGACCTTAGAAATGCTTATAAATATCTCAAGGGTGGGTGTCAGGAGGATGGGGCCAAACCCTTTTCAGTGGTGCCCAGTGACAGGGGGCAATGGGCACAAACTGAAGCATAGGAAGTTCCGTCTGAAGATGAGGAAGAACTTCTTCCCTCTGAGGGTGACGGAGCACTGGAGCAGGTTGCCCAGGGAGGTTGTGGATTCCTCTTCGCTGGAGATATTGAAGACCGGCCTGGAAAAGGTCCTGTGCAGCCTGCTGTAGATGACCCTGCTTCGGCAGGGGGTTTGGACTAGATGACCCACAGAGGTCCCTTCCAACCCCTACCATTCTGTGATTCTGTGATTCTGTGGTTCTGTGATTCTGTGATTCTGTGATTCTATCCACTTGCCCTCTTCTCTGAGCATGTGCACGTGTGTGTGCGCAATAATTACTTCCACCTATTTCTAGGCTAGTTTTCTAACACCGTACCCTTCTGGTTTTGAGTGTAGATTTTTCTGGGACTGGTAAGCAGTCACAAATAGATCCCCACTACCTTGCATGTTCTGCTCACAGTCTTTCTTCTGGATAATGTGCCTCACAAACACATTGCCCAGTCCAACTACAAAGACATTAATAAACCCCAAAGGAAAGAAAGAACGTCATAGCAGAGGTGAAGGACAGGCTTGAAAAGGGAAAAGAGCAGGTCTTCTAAAGTGAGGAACAAAACCTGCCAATTACAGTAAAGTGAGCAGCTTGCCAGTGAAAAAAGAAAGAGAAGGAGGGAGAGCGGGAGTTGAGAAGACTTGTCACAAGGCAGATGATTTGGCAAGAAAAGCTCCAGTCATACCTGGAAATAAATAATAATTTAAGAAACCCCACCACAACGTACAACATACCACTCCTTGAAAAGGGGAAAATGGATTAGTACCTGAATGAGACTTAATCAGCTAAATGCATGTTCAGGACCCCGACAGCATAGCTGTACGCTTTTCAGACCCTAAGGAACATCAAAATACCATGGATGTAAACTCACATTTTAATGGAGGCTCAGTGAATTGGCAAAATTGATCTGAAGTCATTTTGGATGGGTTTATATCACCCTGAAGGACCATAGAAAATTATATGTGCAAAAATACCCAAGCTGTTTTTTTACCAACACAGAGCTGTGCCCACATGACGGAGCACTGGAACAGGTGGCCCAAGGAGGTTGTGGAGTCTCCTTCTCTGCAGATGTTCAGGACCCATCTGGACAAGGTCCTGTGCAGCCTGCTGTAGGTAACCCTGCTTGGGCAGGGGGGTTGGACTAGATGACCCACAGAGGTCCCTTCCAACCCCTACCATTCTGTGATTCAAAGGTGAATTCTAACCCACACATCTGTATGAAAGTGAGTACTGGTGTCACTACTACTTTTTCTGATGATGCCAAAGAAAGCTACTTCCTGACATGGACACCAGTCATTTATTTTCTTCTTTAAATTTTGCTTTTATTACAAGTACATGAAATACATTGATGGGAGATAATGCAATGTCAGCAAATGTTGAGTAAAGGTGATTTTAAAGATAATAGTATAAAATAGTTGCTCCTTTCCTCCCATTACTAGTGAGCAATATATTTCTACTCAGTATGCACAGTCTTGTAAAAAAACCTGTTGTCCCTAGGAAGTTATTATAGGCTAATAATTTTGCTGTCCTTTAGAGTTAGCACTCCTATTAAATATCTCACTTGATAACAAATGATGGGACATGGCTGAACAAATTACACACTCCTGAACAGAACCCACCAAGTCAATTTTTCTTCATAAAGAAGACTCCACTATGACTGTAGTCTGGATTGCCTTCAAGATATAATTTTAGTTGTCCTAAATCATTGCGTTCTGTTGACATTTGTTTAGTTAGGATGTTATTTTCTGGTGTATGTTGTAGCACTAAGGTAAATTGCCCTGGGATTTTCAAATTACATTGGCTATAGCTTTCATCTTCAAGAAAAGGTCAAACCTTACTAAGTTGACCAACTACTAGTAGAAATTTTTACAGGGCTATCATTAAAATAGAAAACTCACAAAGCAGCATCTGCACTCTAGAGAGATTAGGGAGGTTTAGTAACTTGTTGTGTGGATGGGATGAACAAACATCAACTCCTTTTTTTAACACCTCCAGAGTCCTCTCCTCTCATTAAACCTTCTCCAAAACTGTTTGCTAGGCAAGCTCTCTTTTCAGGGCTCCCTGAATCCTCTAATCCCTAATCACCTGAAAAGGACTTACAAGCACAGCAGCTTGTCCAGCTAACTTCGACTATATCAGTTTCTCTAATAAAAGAGGCCTTTCCCTATAGATTGTGCTTCACTTAATCACAGGCAGCGACTGGAAATACCTATTTACTTTACTATTTCCATGCAAAGTCACTGGAAGAAAAAGCATAGCGATTAGTTTTAAGAAAAAGGCATAATGTGCCTGGGAAATTGTTCACAACTGTTCATCCAGTGACCAGAGCCGCCCTGTAAAAAGGCAAAACTACAGGACTTAAAACTGTTTAAATAAATCAATTGTGCGTGAGCTTTACCAAAATTATTGTGTTTAATATTTACTGATGTGTTTGGTAATGGGTGGGTGTTTTGATTTAACTTGATTAGTGCTAAGCCTTCAGCAAGGTTAGGAAGTCAACGTGCCATTTGGCCCTAGTGGTGACAGATCCTCTTGAGACCATTCAGCATTAACTGCTGCTCCTGTTTCTACCATTTTATGTTGCCATCACAAAAAGAGCTGCTAACTATCAAAAATAAAATACAAAGTAAGGACAGAGTTTTTCATATCAGTCCCAGATGGTCTGTATTTTTTTACCTAAGGAAGGTAGTGAGCTTTGATAACTCTGAGATTATTCGTATGAATAATGATTAATAAGTGGTTAGAGATCATCGCTTTAAAACTAATGTCAGGATGAGTAAGAGGTGTGAGTTGTCCATTATTTCAATGGAACATCAACTCAAACTGTTATTGTCACAGTTAACAAGATGATTAAACTAGGAAGTAGGGGAAAGGCTGCATTGGCCCAGATGATGAACAGCACAGCAGACAACAGGAAACCTTATGAAATGTGTCAGTGGTAAGAGCACAGAGCCTGTTATGAAGATGTGCCGGACCTGCTGTATTCCCCACCCCAGGAGCAGAGATGTGAAGGTGCAGCCTCCCAGCGTCCTCCCTTTACTGTCCCTCCAGGAGCTATTTAGACTCCTGCACAATATTTCAGAGCACGTTTCTCCTCCCTGCATCCTTTGGCATGGTGTAACAAGTACATCCCAGCTAACCAAGTAGTCTCTAAATCCTAATCTTGGTGCCCTTTCAAAAAGAGTCCCACTTACCAAAAGTCCACCTGAAACCTTTTATTTCCTTTTATAACATCTTGAAAAGCATGGTTTAAATGCTGTTCTTCGGTGTACTTCCAGTACTTCCGCTTAAGGACAGACAAGCTCACAATTCAGGGAACCGTATGTGAAGACACATGTGACTTCTGCCCCAGATTCTAGCAGCAACCAACGTACCTGCATCTTCAGAAGCTCAAATCATCAAACATCACTACATGTCCTGAAAGAAAAGCAGACTGGTATCTCACATTCAGGGACACATCTGATTATCTGCTGCTCTATACAGTAGTCATCAGAATTTGACTGTTGTGGCAGCATGGGCTTTCCTGCATCACCAAGTGTTTGTCCATCTGATTCTGGTGGCGTGACTCCAGGCTACCCTTCCAGCCTTCTACAGCTGTGCTGCAGGCTAGGCAAAATGACAGCTTTAATTCCCACTTGTGCTTTTTGGATACTAGTTTAAACCCTGAAACACCCAGCAGACAAACCTGCAAGCGATGCTCTTTGCCTCAGGCCTTGCTCCTTCAGTGCGTGCCGCGGGACAGCCCACAGGCTCACAACGCATCCCCCTCTGTGGAAGTTGTCTACTGGTGTGAACAGCTCTACACAGAACTTAGTCAGAGCAATTTTGGTTTTCAAAAACACATAAAAATTCTAACCCTTTAAACATAATACAGGGTAGCTTCAGTATCGCTTGGTCTCCTAGAGGTCAGCCGCCTAACATCATTTAAAGTATCTTGACGAGTATGGAAGGATGATCCTACTTGGAACAGTTCACTTGGAAATGCACTACCAAAATATGCTTACCCTTAGGACCACTGTACATTCATGTGTCTGCCCCAGGTACTGCTTTTCCCACTGGTAAGAATGTGGCTGTGGGATGTCACTGGTCTGGAATATTTTTGTTGAGGATTAATAAGAAAACTAGGAATAAGCTTTATTTCTATTTGTCCAGAAACAAGCTGCAGTCCTGTTTGCTACTGTTAATTTTGCTTTCTTTTGTTACTGTGGAATGTGATCACTGTTACTGTTGTTCTTTAACATAACTAGAGATGTGATGGCACCCAAAGTCTGCAACTGGGATCAATGTCCCATAAAACTGGAAGAACTATGGATACATGGGAAGACATCATGTGTGCCCCAAAGAGTTTAAAATGAATTCAAAACAAGTTGTAAGAATGAAGAATCACATGGGAAATGAGCACAGTGGTGATGAGATGAATAATCACGATGCTGTGGTTACAGAAAACACAGCTCTGTGCTTCCAAAGAGTCGCTAAATCTGATTCTCTAAGTAGAATATAAGAAAACCCCTGGAATATCAGCTTCAGTGTGTCTTGGCTATTAATGGATGACTGACTTCTTGGAGGCTATACATGTAGGCTGCCGAAGGCAGCGATGTCTTGAGGGTTTTGAACAGGATCATGGTGTCACCGCAGGGCGAGTGCAGCATGTACGAGGAGCAATGTGCAAAGAAGATTACACTGTTTTGTGAGCGAGGCGGAGAAGGGAACCTTCAAATCTGGGAGCATGATAATGAAAGGCAGAAGGGCGATGTGTTCTGAGACAAAACCAGAGAAATAGGACAAGGTGAAACCATGCGAAGCCTCGGCCATGAAGTGTAACACCTCGGGTTCAGCAGCAGCAAGGGTGAACTTGTGAAGACTTTCAGCAGGGTGAGAGAGCTGGGCTGCTGGATCAGGAACACATTGGCTTTTCTCTCATCTTCTGATAGTTTGAAAGGAGTAATACAGGCAAAAGGAGCCAAAAATGTTACAGTACGCTTCGCTGCTGTGGGAGGGGTGGGGGTTCTGAACGGCAGTGTGCAAAGTATCAACGATAATATGCTTTAGAAGGAGCTTCTGTTGGATTTAAATGCAGCCTGGATGTTTGGAGAAAGGAGAAAAATGACACTGCAGAGTGTCCAGGGTGACACAGGGACAGTGGCAGTAATAGCAGAGGCTGAGAGAGTTTGAGAATTTGACAGGAAAGACAAGGAGTTTTGCTTTTCCTTGGTTAAGTCCATGATGAGATACCCTATGGAAGCCGTCAAAGATTGGCCAAATTTCAGAGCTCAGTGAAAGTGGGTAAGCGAAGAGGCAGTTTTAAACTGCAGTGAGCTGCAGAGAGAAAAGGTTAAACTGACTTTGGCTGGAAAGTCAAAGTTCTAGTCAGTCGTGGCAAGCTTAAAGGAGGGAAGTATTTCAGAAAGAAAATTTAGTGAATTTGCATAGAAAGCATCTAATATAACAATGATCGAAGCAGAGAACAAAGATATGAATTTTTGTGAGGATACCAACTTTCCAGGAAGACTAAGGTTTTGATAGGTCTTACTAATGTTAAATTACTGCTAGATCTTTATTAAGGAACTCAAGGAGAGTGCTCCGTGATTCTTTACAATGGAAGAATATAATTATTGTGAATCAACTCAGAATCTTCATCTTTCTCTCATGCTACAAAGCGACTGGAAAGTTACATAGTTGAAAGGATAAGCTATTGTTCCAGAAACTGAAGCTAGATAAAATGCAGGACAAGTTTAATGTAAGGCTACAATTAAATGAATAAAAACCTTGTGATATAAAAAGCTTTGATGATGCGAGTGAAGGAACCAGAGGTTTGCAAGATTGTAACATGTAATTATTGCTAATAACCTAGTTTTAATGTAGCACTTTTCAATTTAAAGGCTCCCAAAATGTCTCAGCGACTATATTGTAGAGATATGCTTCTAAGATTTTCATTTTGTGCTTTTTCAATTGGGCAAGGTAGTAACAGTACTTGCAAAATCGCCACCGTGAGCAGAGGGAAATCAATGGCCATTCAGAGAACACGGTGCAATTTTGCTCAGCCCTTAGTGCAACCCCTCCATCTCATGTCTCTCGATTGCTTCAGCTTCGCTGCTTTTCCTCACTCCCACTCCCAAGTCACCACTCATTTCCCTTTCCTTCAGTGTCACTCTTTTGTTATTTCTCATGTGATTTTTCACGGTCCCTTCCTATCAAAACCCAGGCCTCATACAGATCTAATACGACACTTCCTTCCTCACAGAGTTTGTTTTCTGTGTTCATTCCCACATTCTGTGTCACCATTGCCCAGCGAGTGTGTAAATGCAGGCGGACAAGGCAGCCTGCTGCTCTGTGCTGAGCAAAACCCTGGGACCCGTCGCTGATTGATCCAGAGCACACCACAGCACTTGTGATTAACAAAGCCTGGCTGCCGCAGCAGTATCAAATTCAGTGGCAAATGGAAAATGCATTAAATTAAAGGCTGTCTTTATACAAGGGACCTCATCCACCTCATCCTAGGGGAACACAACCCAGATCCACACCAACAATTTGCAAAGGTAGCTAATGGAGACATGTTTTTACAATAGTTAACTTTTTCTTTTCTGCTGTGCTACAGGCCAGACATATTCTGGTGGATTTTGAGATGTGCAACGTTTTTCAAAATATCATTAATTGTCAGCAGTATGATGGATCCAAGGCCCAAAGATCCAATTTCTTTTCTCCAGAATGGAAATTGATGTGCCAAGGAAAATCAGCTCAGCATGACACTGCCATCTGAGAGGGGTTCTGAACAGGAAAATGCTACTATGTTTGGCAGTTTGTGGTCCTGATAATGCAGTATGTTTGGGTTTTTTTTGTCTGGTTATTAATTCTAACACTGTAACTTCAATTATAGGATCTGTTAAATATCCTCTGCTGTTCATATTTCTGCACCAGTTTAATAAGATGAGATTCAAACAAAAAAGCAAGTGTGAAGAAAATGAAACAAAACAGATTGTGTATTAACAAAATTACAGTGAAAACTCCCCCGTATAGCCTTTTTACAAACCTCTATTTATGTCAGAAATTTGGAGTCTTTTTACATTTGCATTTCTCCATTGTCGAGTAAACTGAAGTGTGGCTTCAGTGCTGCAAGAAATACAAATACTGAGCTAAGCCGTCATTCATTGTTGCCCCAAGATTAAACTGACATTTTGAATAATATTCTGTGGCATGTAGGGTAAAAACATAGAACCCCCTCTTGTGAGATGTTGAGAATCACTGATTTCAGTGGGAACTGAGGGCATTTGCACTCGCTATGAACCTTCACATCTTGCTATCATATCCATCTTTATACCAGCCCATCAAACCCTGCGTCACCTCAGACTGGAGTCAAAATCAAATGTGAAAAGAAGATGACAACAAAAATGCAAAAGGACACACTGGGCTGAAGTTCATTCCCATTGAGTGGGAAAGTAAGAATAGAAAAAAGTGTATGGAAGACTGCATGCCTGTTGTGCCTGGCATTTCTGGGAGTCACGAGTTTGGGGTTACCTGTCTGAATGTGGCATGGACATGCTGTGTGACCGTGAGAAAGTCTTCTTAATTCTCCTTCCTGTAAAAATCTGCAAAATGTCAGGAGCATAGCAAGGTTGAGTGATGCTAGCAGCGCATTCCCATATCCTTCAGTGAGAGAAAGTGCAGAAAGAGTATATGAAAATGTGAGACAGCTATCTGAGGAAAGTGGTCCACAAGTTCAGTGCATTTTGACCTTAGGCAACCTATGAAGTTGTACTCTTGAATAAACAGACTGAACGCATGAATACCTTGATGGCAAAGATCCTGCAGAGCTGAGAAAGAAAGCTCCTTTTAACCAGTCACAGATTTCCAGAGGTGCAGATGGAGAGGATGAGTGAGGGTAGGGCTAGTAATGTCTCTATTGGCACGCTCTGTTTTCTTGTAAAATCTTCTGTGTCATTTGCTGTGCTTATATTTGCAGAGCTCCTTCCATTGATTTGGGTGCACAGACAAGTGAAGACAGAAGATCAGAGCACTGTGGATGTGAATGGCTGCGTCTGGGGAGGTGAGCGAGAACGAGTGTTTGCATAGCTGGGAGATAATGTACTGCTTCACATCATTTATCAGAGAACACTGAGACAAAAGTCGTGGGGAGAAAGAATAAATGTGGGGCTCGTACTAGATATGTTTTCAATAATATAAGTTAAATTATAAAAGCCACGTAAACAGCAGGAGAATCACAAGGGCAGCAGTAAAAGCAGATGTGTTCATGTGAGTCCTGTTTTAGCAGTTCTGGCATTTTTACAGAGGATGCTTCATCTTTGTCATTGCTATGGGAATAAAGAGAAGGGGAAATAATAAGAACCTCCTGAATTTCCTCTGATTAATCCCCTATATCTTTTCTTGTCTATTAGCAAGAGTTCAAAAATAACTGCTAGACATAACAGTCTGACAACGCAAGGGAATCATCAGGGGAATTTTATATCCTCATTAGCCAGTTGCGGGAAATACAGTTTCTCTGATACTGCATCCAGATTGCTCCTTTCTCAAATATCTTAAATCAGTGGCAGTACAGTAGAGAATTTGAGGCCAGAGAGCATTGCATTGTTAGAGAGTGGCCTCCTGTATAACCAGACTGAACATTTTCTCCCCTCTGCCCTTTATAGTAAGCCAAATAGCTCATTTTGAATATACTGACTTTCCTAAATGCCTTCAGACCTGACATGAATACAATGAGAGAGAAAAAACCACAACTGCAGACTTTTAGCAATGGCCAAGCACCCTCATCATTAAGAATCTATGTCTTGTTTGCCATTTAAATTTGTCTGCCTAGGTTCTTGATGTGGCTTTCCCCAAATGGCTGAAGACGTAGTCCCCAGTGTTCTTTCCTGTTAAGGGATGTAACTTTGCAGTTAGTTTGCCTCTCAAGCTCCCTTATGATACACTACGCAGAGGGACCTTTTGAAGAATTAGGTCGAGCAATGGGAACAGTGACACAGAGCTCAGTGCAGTAACCAGAGTGTAAAAACACAGAAAATTTCTTCACCGAGAGGCTTTTGCTCCCATTCTCAGATCATTTATGTAAATCTCTTATGCACATTCTCTGGTATTTCTAGATTGGTCCAAAACACGTTGCTGTTAAAAATGTGTGGAACAGCTCTAATAGTTCCATACCAGGCTCACCTGCCCCTGGGGTAAAAGCATGGCTTTGCCCCTGCGTGGTGTCCTCTCTCACTACCAGCAAGATTTGCATTTTCTTCATAGTGGCCTCCATTCACTTTTTCACTCTTTCTAATCCCAAACGCTTTTCAGGAGCCAGTGATTTGCCAATAAATCCCCATTATTTTAGCATGGGCTAAACTTTCTGTTCCTGTATACTAGGATGTATTGGCTGTATGAAAATATTTTCTGTATGAATGGGCTAGCATATTGAATTATTCAGATGTCTCAAAAGACTGTCTAGCCTTCGTCAATATTTATCACTTTACCAGTATCATCCAAAGTTTCTGTCAGGAATGAGCTCAGCATTATTTCCAAATCTTCGCAGGACTTTCAGTAGTATTCAGTCTTCTGGCAATGCTTGCAGGATATTTGCCAATGATTCCCCACTGAAAATTAGTGTTTAAAATTTGACTGCTAGACAGCACTGAATCCATTCTAAGATGTATTTCACTGATACTGCACTCCATATATTTTTTATCACAATGGTGTCTGTTACTAAGCAGTCTGGATGTATTACAGAATCACAGAATCACAGAATAGTAGGGGTTGGAAGGGACCTCTGTGGGTCATCTAGTCCAACCCCCCTGCCGAAGCAGGGTCACCTACAGTAGGCTGCACAGGATCTTGTCCAGGCGGGTCTTGAATATCTCCAGAGAAGGAGACTCCACAACCTCCCTGGGCAGCCTGTTCCAGTGCTCCGTCACCCTCAGAGAGAAGAAGTTCCTCCTCATGTTCAGACGGAACTTCCTGTGCCTCAGTTTGTGCCCATTGCCCCTTGTCCTGTCACTGGGCACCACTGAAAAGAGCTTGGCCCCATCCTCCTGACACCCACCCTTCAGATATTTGTAGGCATTTATAAGGTCCCCTCGCAGCCTTCTCTTCTTCAGGCTGAACAAGCCCAGTTCCCTCAACCTCTCCTCGTAGTGGAGATGCTCCAGTCCCCTCACCATCCTTGCAGCCCTCCGCTGGACTCTCTCCAGTTAGGTTACATTAGGTCCATTACAGTTAGGTGGTAATCTTTATTAAATAAATTTGTAAACTTAACAAAAAAAGGAATTATCTGTGTTTCACAGGATCTGTTTTCCATCCTTGTTTTACCAGCATCAATGACGGTGTCAACTTTATTAACAAATGAATCCTGCACCGCTTTCAGATGGATGTCAGACAGCCGACATATAATTACCTGGGTCATTCTGCTTACAATATGCATATTAG
Source organism: Opisthocomus hoazin (assembly GCF_030867145.1). Lineage (NCBI taxonomy): Eukaryota > Metazoa > Chordata > Aves > Opisthocomiformes > Opisthocomidae > Opisthocomus > Opisthocomus hoazin. Next base: position 97,641,931 of record NC_134415.1, read on the forward strand.
CACAATATTAGCGTTCTTCCAGTCTGGAGGAATTTTCATGGCATATCAGGGAAAACACATGCAATGGGCCACTAATCTTTGTCGCTAGCTTTCACTCATTGGCAACCCCGCAGCTGATTCCAAGTTTGCAGGCACTTTTATGGATGTCTTTGCAACTCTCTGAGTCACTGAAAATAGCTATGTCTAAACTGTTATAAAATCTTCTCTTTCCAGGCAAGGTGCACTGTGTTTCTGTGTATTAAAGAGTACAATTATCCTATGGCTGAGCTGTCACTCTAAAGCCGGATTACTTTCCTGCAGTGTAACACAGAGAAGTACAAAGCCTTGCACTGCTATCTACAGTTTTTTCCCTACGTGTAATGGCTAATTCCTGGACCTGGTTTTGTGGTTTCATTAAATCCCTTAATGCTTTCAGCAAAGTTCCAGGTCAAGGCTCATCAGATGAGCAATTGGTAGACATACTTGATAATGACTTACATTCACCATGAAAAAAGCCCCTACAGATAAAATATGTTCCAATGTAATTAGAGACTTTTTATAGACAATGATTTGTGGTGTCAGTATTAACTCACCTCCCTTCTTCTCCCTGAAACAATCTGTTGGATAATAGAATAAAAAGGGAAAAAGAAATGGAAAAAAAAATAGGTGAGTAATCATCAAGATCCTGGGTTTTTTAGGAAGATTTAATGACTGAGAAATTTGAGGCATTCTGATGGAAACACTAAAAATAACATGCAGCCTTTTTTGAGAATTTCAGAAGGTTGTTATCAAATTCTAAAAATGTAGCACTTTCATAAACAACGCAAAAAATATATATATTTCATAAATTCAGAACTCTTTTACTGATTTTCAAATGCCATCAGAGATCATTGTGACCCTCTAGTCTGACTTTCTACAATATATAGAGGACTCCCGAGAATATGCTACTGTTTCTTGCTGCGCTCCATCTGGTATCAGTTGGTAAAGATCAAACTTTTTAGAAAGAAACATCTGGTGCTGATCTGACTTCTTTGTGTGATATTTCAGGTTTAAATATCTTCCCTGATAAAGCTTTCAGTTTATTTCTAGCGTGAATTTCTTTTACCTCTAACTTTCAGCTGTGTTTTTGTATACTACTATACACTAGCGACGTTTTCTTCCCTTTGTAGATACTTCTAAACTTAAAACAGACTTTCCCTTAACCTTCTCTTTGATAATCCAAATATATTGACATTTTGAGTGCCTTGCTACAAGGCATATCTTTCAATCCTTTAATCATTCTCAGGGCTTTCTTATCTGAGTTATGTCCAATTTCTCACTGTTTCTCTTGAAGTATAGATGCCCAGCAGAAATTGCACTACTGTCAGATACATTTTTTCCTAGTTCTGCTTGGTATCCATTTTTTTCTAAACCCAAAATGTGTATTGGTACCACAGCTATGGACATCTTGCTATCAACTACAACTCATTTTTCAGAACCCGTGTGGCTTACCCATATAAATCTCACAATCCTGCATTCCTTTGATGCTGAATTATTGCTTCTACTTGCCCATAGCAAAACACACATATATTATTTTTGCTCTTCTTTGTAAGCAATCCAGATCTCTAACTACTGTCCTTTTTTTTTTTTTTTTAATTGGCCATGTATCAAGACGATATATTTCTGTCATCTGAATGCTTTATCAGCAATAAGGGCATATTTTCTTCTAGATCACTGAGGAAAAAATTAAGCTGAAGAGGGCCAGGACCTGAGTCCTATTAGGTCCTCACTAAAAAGATATTTATTTCATGCTAATTTAATAAAGTTAATAACCAGCCAAGATCATTGTTCGTTTTGTTCCTGCTGTGTTTAAAAAATGTCTCTCTTGTGCCCTTACTTCAACTGGCTACTGAATGATCTATGTTTGGTTTTCCTTTTCTTACTAACTTTTCAGAAATCTTATTTCTTATTTGCATCACTTTCTTTCCACTTGCCCTCTTCTCTGAGCATGTGCACGTGTGTGTGCGCAATAATTACTTCCACCTATTTCTAGGCTAGTTTTCTAACACCGTACCCTTCTGGTTTTGAGTGTAGCTTTTTCTGGGACTAGTAAGAAGTCACAAATAGATCCCCACTACCTTGCATGTTCTGCTCACAGTCTTTCTTCTGGATAATGTGCCTCACAAACACATTGCCCAGTCCAACTACAAAGACATTAATAAACCCCAAAGGAAAGAAAGAACATCATAGCAGAGGTGAAGGACAGGCTTGAAAAGGGAAAGGAGCAGGTCTTCTAAAGTGAGGAACAAAACCTGCCAATTACAGTAAAGTGAGCAGCTTGCCAGTGAAAAAAGAAAGAGAAGGAGGGAGAGCGGGAGTTGAGAAGACTTGTCACAAGGCAGATGATTTGGCAAGAAAAGCTCCAGTCATACCTGGAAATAAATAATAATTTAAGAAACCCCACCACAACGTACAACATACCACTCCTTGAAAAGGGGAAAATGGATTAGTACTTGAAATGAGACTTAATCAGCTAAATGCATGTTCAGGACCCCGACAGCATAGCTGTACGCTTTTCAGACCCTAAGGAACATCAAAATACCATGGATGTAAACTCACATTTTAATGGAGGCTCAGTGAATTGGCAAAAATGATCTGAAGTCATTTTGGATGGGTTTATATCACCCTGAAGGACCATAGAAAATTACATGTGCAAAAATACCCAAGCTGTTTTTTTACCAGTACAGAGCTGTGCCCATGTGAGGAGCCTTTTGCCAGCCTGTGCGGCGGCACACCTCCAGCAGAAAGGCGCCTTGAGCACAGGGGTGGTCGAAATGTCAGGTGGCAGATGCCTTTTCCCTGACATATGGATTTAGGTCAGGTGCTTGACATACATACAGGTTTAGGTACCCTGCCTGAGACTGTGCTGGCTGTAAAGCCTGAGACAGACACTGCAGTCAGAACACGTATATTAATATACGTCAGTAAATGCTTGAGACAAATTATGAGGAGGTGCAATAAGGATAACAACAAGTGTTGCAAATAGCTGGGAGCCGTGACATGGCTGTGCTTTATTATACTGAAAGAGCTTTCTAATGAGTATGAAGTGGGCATCATTTAATCAGCTCAATTTTTCTTACCAAGCAGATTAGCCCATTGGGACCAACCTGCTTGCATGGTTTAATAAAGCACATTATAGACGAGAATTACATTCAGTGATGTTGCAGCCTATAAATTCAAATGAAAAGTGGGGTTAAAGTTTGGAAAGAAGATTTGGTAAAACTTCATCATTTAGTGTACCATTAAAATCTTAGATTTACTGTTTTTAATTAAGCATGCTAGCTGTTCCCCAATCTGCCATCCTTTGTCTATGATAAGGTCATGACAGCAAGATCAGCAGTCTACAAAGATGCGTCATCAGTGCACAGGGAAAGATATTAAAATAATGTATTATTGTGTCTCTTTCTAATTAGAGGGTTAGCAAAATTTCATTAAGAAAAAAATAATGCACCCCACACCCCTGCAAAAAATCCCACAGTATAAAAAGAGAAGGGGAAGGGAACAAATCTTTACCCATAGCATAAAGAAAAACTACTTGGAGCTGTAGGAATTGAAGAGGAATGGAGAATATTTTACTTTTGAAGTTCTCAGCATCTCAGTGTTGCACTGAAGCAGAGATGTCATTGTAAAATGCAAATTGCTTTGTGATATATGGGCCAGCTTTCACTGTATGTATAAGCAAAAGAATGACAGTTGTATTCTAGTTCAACCCCAGAGGATAGAGATAAGTAATTTTCGTTGAATACTGTGTGCGGTTTGAAGTTGCTTAATTTCTAAAATGATGCTCTGGTGCTGGGATAGGTTTAGGGAAGAGTTTCAAGGAGGATAAAATCTGGGGAAGGCTCCCATAGTTTTGGCTGAATGAATAAGCAGGCCAAGATCATCCCTCTGAAAATATACAAATAGGAGTAAGGGGAAATAATCTGGATGTACAGAAGCGTGATGGCACAAAGAAGGTGAAGAAGGAGCAACTGTTTCTTCCAATACAAGAGGTAGGAGCCTAAAAATAAAGCTTGGTGCAAAACAAAACCAGAAATAGTTGTTCATGTGATGATGGTGGGCTTGGAACGCTTGCTGCCAATGGAAGCTGTAAATGCAAAATGCTTGCACAGGTTTAAGAAGCGGCTGCACAAACGCATCTGGAAGAGAGGTCCACTTTGGATCACTGAATACAGGAAACACATCAGGCTCAGAAAATTCTCTAAGCTGAAAATTGTTGGGGACCAGGAGTTTACTTAAGGTATCAAATTCTCCTCTCCTGTCCCCACTCTTCTGTGGCATGCACTCGTAGCTGGAGATAGGATACTGGGCAAGTCGATCCCTTGATCTCCACCATGAACAGCCATTCTAATTTTTGTTAAAGTGGATAAACTCACTGATTTAAAATTGGAAGAAGGCTCCTGGAAAAAATCCACCCATAAAGTGGCCATTCATTTCCCGTGATTAATTACATGAGTAAGGACCCTGGTACCTGTTTTCCTATTCCAAGATAGCCAGCCCTTCTTTCATCATCTGTATCATAATGAACCATTGCACTCGAGGGGGAAAAAATGGGTCTTTGGAGGAAAAGGAATTTTTAAAATCTTTTTGCAAAGCTTCAGCACAACTGGGCTGTGATCTTTCACCGGGCAGTGCTTTTACACCAACCATCATAATTAGCAGGACAAAACTAAAGAAAAGAAGCTTCATTTTCTAATCTATTGCGGCTTGTCGAGTTTCAGAGAAAAGTAAAGGAAGTCAGCACAAGCTGTCACCCAAATCAGCCTTAATACACTAATATCCCTTAATGCACCAATGAAAGAGATTTTTAGGAAAAGGCAGTAGTTCCCAAAGGGTTATTCAGTAGTAACCAGCACTTCTTTATTCTCTCTTGTCATCTTCAGCAATATTGCACATTTTACCAATCTCGTTTCATTGCCTTCGAGGACTGTAGTTTGGGATTTTAGGAGGACTCTTCGACACTCCCTGACAATGACCAGCTGTCTACTGTGTGGAAGGCAGCTGGGTCCTAGAGTTTCATCCTGTGTCTAACAGAGTAATGGACAGGTGATTACTATTTTTTTCCTACTTTGGTTAGGAAAATCTGGATTCCAATTACTGCAACAACTTGGAATTAGACAAAATGTGCATACTTAAAAAATACTTTGCCCCCATAGCTGCTAGACTCAGTTGGATTTTTCTGAGACCAGAGGTGTGAGGTAAAGCACAGAATGCATTTCATAAGCTATTATCTAGAGGTTTGGTGGGATGCAGGTCTCCTTTTCTTGTTCACAACGCACCATTTGTGTCCCCTGGCCTGCTGGGGAGCATCGGGAGCTGCTGTCGGTGAGACCCAGCCCACGGCAGCCCCAGGCAAGCATGTGACGCTGGACAGGAGGAGCAGGGACCGCCTGGGAGCTCAGGGCTCTGCTTCCTCGCTTGCCTTCGGCCTCCATCTTGTACCACCTTCCCTCAGCAGCCCTCCAGCCCTTGCGGGCAGGGGCAGCCAGAGGACAGCAGAAGACTCCCAAATTAGTTGCTCCAAATTGTTATAAATGTTTATAAATAAAATCCGATTGTCTCAATAGAAACCACAGGTCCCCTTTGTTGTGGAGGATGTAGAGTTTTGCTTTAAGCAGTTGAAAAAAGGTGGCTCATCTTTGCAGGACCTTGTTAAAATGAAGATGCCAGAAACTAGAAGAGCATTTGGTGAAGAGCAGGTGAAAGTTACCATTTTAAGATTCCACTGTGTGCTTGGGAGGACAACAAGGGAAATTGAGGCCCAGTTATTACCTGGGGCTTGGGCAGAGAGAGGCGGCGAATTATCCCACAGTATCCTAGGTACAACTGGGAAAAGATAAGACTGAAAGGGGACAACACAACTCACAGCAAAAGAGTACCCTCCCTCCACTTCCAGTATCTGCACAAAACAAGGGCAAGGGCAGGGCCCTGCACCTGAGGAGGAACAACCCCATGCACCAGTACAGGCTTGGGGCGGACCTGCTGGAGAGCAGCTCTGTGGAGAGGGACCTGGGTGTCCTGGTGGATGACAGGTTGACCATGAGCCAGCAGTGTGCCCTGGCTGCCAAGAAGGCCAATGGGATCCCGGGATGCATTAAGAGGAGTGTCGCCAGCAGGTCAAGGGAGGTTCTCCTCCCCCTCTGCTTTGCCCTGGTGAGGCTCCATCTGGAGTACTCTGTCCAGTTCTGGGCTCCTCACTTCAAGAAAGATGAGGAGCTGCTGGAGAGAGTCCAGCGGAGGGCTATGAGGATGATGAGGGGACTGGAGCATCTGTCCTATGAGGGAAGGTTGAGGGAGCTGGGCTTGTTTAGCCTGAAGAAGAGAAGGCTGCGAGGGGACCTTATAAATGCTTACAAATACCTGAAGGGTGGGTGTCAAGAGGATGGGACCAGACTCTTTTCAGTGGTGCCCAGAGACAGGACAAGGGGCAATGGGCACAAACTGAGGCACAGGAAGTTCCGTCTGAACATGAGGAAGAACTTTTTCCCTCTGAGGGTGATGGAGCACTGGAACAGGCTGCCCAGGGAGGTTGTAGAGTCTCCTTCTCTGGAGATATTCAAGACTGGCCTGGACAAGGTCCTGTGCAGCCTGCTGTAGGTGACCCTGCTTGGGCAGGAGGGTTGGACTAGATGACCCACAGAGGTCCCTTCCAACCCCTACCATTCTGTGATTCTGTGAAAACCACACGGTGTCAATCAGGATGAGCAAATGGATGACAAGATGGAAACACTGTTTTGAGTCTTACAAAAAATGGGCAGGAAAAGACAATATTAAAGACTATATTTAAATCTCCCCGGATATCAGAACTGCACAACCAGTATTAATCTACTGTCACAGTGTTCTCAACTTCTAAAGAAAATCTTTAGTAAAACAGGTAGTAAAACAGATTTAGTGGCATAATACGGTCTCCGATAAAGCTGCTATAACCTGGCTCTGCAGTATGTATTACCCTGCTGTAATTATACTTGCTGCAATAGTATTTCCTTAGGGCAAATCCTCCCATGAAAGCCATGAGGGGGTTCTGTGTCGATGGCAGAAATGGTGTTATTTTTACTTCATTGTGGGGTTTTCTAAATGTTTCCATCTGTTAAGTAGAAATTTATTCTCCTAGGGAGAAAAGTAAAACTTGAATAGAACAGGGAAACTTTTCTGAATCTTTCTATCCTGTAGTTGTTGAGACCATACAGGAGAAGAAAGGCACAGGCATGAGTCACAGTCTGTAAATTCTGACAATTTTATAATGAAACATTTTCTTTTTTCACGATAAACAAAAGCTTAAGAGCTGGAATTCACCAGTAGTGACCAATACTTACTACAGCATGGTAAATCACTGCACAATCACTTCAAATGTCATAAATGATGCCATTTAGGCACTAGGTTGAGAAGAGATTAGTACATGGCTGCATGTGCAATGGGGGACAATAGCAAGATGATTGTGCTTAAGAGATGGCAGCCCATTTCTGACAGCGAAATACCTCTGTTTTGCAGTTCTGTGCTAAGGTATTTCGCCCCTAATGAGCTGAGCACGAGCGGATTCATGCATCCTTCAGCCCTATACCTCACTTCCCCGACACAGCTGGGACAGGCAAGTTATGGCTCAGCCATACTGACTTATGGGTGCTGTGTGAGACTTTGAGGACTGTGGACATCCACCACAGAATGGAACATCTCCAAGGTCCCTGGTTTTTGGATGAGGCAGTGTGTGTTCAAGACTGACAGAGAAAAGAGCTACGTCCTGCACCTGGCCTATGCTGTGCGTGCAGATGTAGCTGAGGAATTAGGCTGCCAGTTCAGAGTAGGCAAAAAGGACCCAGAAAGGGCAGAATGTAGGTTGACTGAAGTTATCTGATTCTATTTGATATTTGGAGATAAAAATGTGTATGGGATATGTCAGGGAGACAACTTTATCCCTGGACCTGGAAGACACTCTTCTGTGTGCTTGAGTAATTCCCGTATCTGTATGGCAGGGATAATACCACTTAGTAAATATGGGACCTGTGGAGAAGAATTCATTAAAAAATGTGAGGTAGCCAGATAGTGATGTAATGACCTGCTCTTGAAGTATCTGAGGTGGATAAAGAAGGTCACAAGTATTCTGAGGGACAACTTGTTAAAAATACGCATAACCTGCTGCTCACACTGAAATATTTTGAGGTAATGATTAGATCAATTTTTTCAAAAATTTTGTGGGAAATCATATTACAGTTTGCCTTTAGGCTGTATTAAATCACAAATTATGACATCAATACATTCAATATATTATGTTCTATCAAAAAAAGAGAGAGAGAGTTCACCTGTTTGTCCCAGTGTGAGATGAAAACAAACTTTGGAAAACTCCATGTGTTTCTAATGGAAGAGAGGGTCTATTTATTTTTAGCTTTAGCTGGCAGATGTAGTGGAGGACCTATCTGAGGAAGAACAGTGGTTTCCTGGAGATCTGTCCATGCTCAGCTGCAATGAAAGTCATGTCAAAAGCTAAGTGTATTGCATTCATACCTTCAGACTGGGAACTGGATAATACCTTATGCTCTATGTGTAGATATATACAGAATTCTGTTAATGAAAAGTTCATGAAGAAAAACACCTGAAGCCAAAGCCGTGAAGTGCATACACTCTTCCTGGAAGTGATGCTTCCCTGCACCTATGACTCTGGGTTTCCAGCTTCCAAATACCTAGCGCAAAGCTAGCGGAAAAACGGAGGAATGCACTTTGCATCAATACGCTGATCATTTCTCAGCATGAAAACAGAAATGCAGAGGAAAAGCACTTGGCATTAAACCTTGAAAATGCAATGTCTGCTGTGGAGCCAAACACAAGAAGTTGTTGGTTTGGGTTTATTCAACACCGCACGTGAGGGAGGTACACATCATTTCAGTTCCCTCTCCTACTTGTTCCCCCTTCCTCCTGGTGGGTGTCACAGGCTGGGTCTCACAGTGAGCACTATGCTCTGCTCTCTGCTAAGCCAGCACTCACTTCCAAAACGGAGGACTGCCTGGCTGACATGCTGCAAACACACAAGCTTCTCAGCTCTTGATTGCAGGAGAAACACTACATCAGGATTTGAGAACGGAAATAACCCTGCAAGATGATGTTTATGTCTGAGAATGAAGCTAAAGGTGAATGCAAATGAGTAGGATGTAGCTAATCAAATTCCAGTTTTATCAGTACATTCCTTCGTCTGCTCATAAAATATTACAGACTGAATGGCAGAGGAGAAATCATGTTAGGTCGTAATCTTCTCTTTGTCAACATAGATAGCTTCCTGTAGCACATCTACTGTTTTTTCTACTAGTGTTGTAATTGTCCCAAGAAAATGTATCATCAGCCCCTTCAGAAAAATCATCTCCTTCTGAATGGATTGCACTTTGAAAGAGTAAGCAAGAAAAAAGTTTAGATTTTGTTCTCTTTTGTTTTTCACTTTCACATTCGTTAGAAGGCAGATGGAGGTGAAAGAAAGGCCATACTTAACAGAAGGAGACATGTAACAAGTGACACATTGAAGGCTGATATGTTAATGCCTTTTTTCTTCTTTTTTTGGCTCTGGTTCTCAAAAAAGCAGTTGTTTCCAGAAGCTTATCAACGTTAATATTAACAAAAAAAGTTACAAGACTGACCAAAGGCAAAAATCTTTTGAATAACAATTAGTCAAGTTCAAGCTTTTATGTTATGTTGAAATACTCTCCAGACTACCATACTAGGCTGAATTATCCAAGAAGCTTACTAAGGGCTTCTATCTCAGAATTTAGGGCCTGTAATAATTCACTTGCTTAATATTAAATTACTTATTTGGAGTGGATTTACTGAACACCCTCTCTAAGAGACCCTGTAATAACCCCTGACAGGCAGCGTGGGGCTGTGCAGCGGCTGCTCTCCACAAAGCTGCAGAGCCTGGCACAGGTAGGACTTGCTGAGGGAGCCCCTGGGCTATGGGAAAGGAGCAGCTCAAGGTGGAGGAAAGCCAGAGATGCCTCCCTTGCCTGCAAGAGGCAAGGCGGCAGCATGGCATCAGAGGCTGTGGTGAGGAAGACTATGGGCAGCCTAGGAAAGTAGGGGGCAATTGCCAGAAGGCTGTGTGTTGAGGTAAATTTTGGCCAGAGGAAGCCAACACAGGCAATCTGAAAAGTGTATCTTCGAGAATTCATGAAGTGCAGAAGAAATTTCAGAGGACAAAGAATTACAGACATGGTTTCTATCTTCAGAAAGGGAATAAAGGAAGCCCCTGAGAATTTTAAAGACGCCAGCATAATTTCAGTACCTGAGAAAATCCTGGAACAAATTATTACATGATTGATTTATAAGCACCTAGAGAATAATAAGGTGATAAGAAACAGCCAGCATGGATTTGTGAAAAACAAATCATGTCAAACATATCTGATTTCCTCTCTTGATAGGCCTCCTGGATAAGAGAACAGTTGCTGTGACATCTTCAGCAGGGCTTCTAACACAGCCCTGTACAATATTCTCTAAGATTTCCTAGCACAGTGGGAGATGGCCTGGTTGAAATTACTGTACAGCAGATATGTTGTTTGAAAAAATATAATCAGAGTGATTCACATTCTTATCAACACTCTCTATCAAACCAGACAAGCATTTTATATGGGCTCCCACAGGGGGCTATCTTGGGCCAGTTCTGTTCAATAGTTTCATTAGCAGTTCAAATGGTGGAATAGCATGTGTACTAATTTGCTGATGACACCAAGCTGGGAGGGGTTGCAAGCTCCGTGGAGGACAAGTTTAGAATTTGAAATGATCTTGACAAATTGGAGAAATGGCCTGAAATCAATAAGATGAAATGAAATAAAGACAAGTACAAAGTACGGCATTTAAGAAGGAAAAAATCAAATGCACAAATATAAGCTTGGGGATACCAAGAAAGAAGGATCTGGGATCACTCTGCAGAAAAGGATCTGGGGTTACAATGAACCACCATCTTAACATGAGTCAAAAGCAGGAAGCTGCTGCTTAAAAAGAAAAATATTGTCAGATGTATTGGTAGCAGTGTCAGATAAGATATGGGAGTTAATAATTTGGTTGCTCACAGTGCTGCTGGAATACTGTGTCCAGCTTTAGTTCCCTTCTTTGAGAAAAGAGTGTCCACAGAAAAAGAGCAAGAATGCAAAAATTCAGACAACCTGGCTTCTAAGGAAAGGCTGGCATATACAGTTTGTTTTCTTGTAGGAAAATGAAAGACAGAAGGGTTATAATAATGGCCTTAAAATGAATAAAAAAAAGAAGACTTTTAATTGGACAGTGATTAACTGTCTTTCTTGTCTATCGAAAACAAGGATAATAGTTAGACTTGCAATAATGCAAATTTATGTTATATATTAGGAAGCATTTTCCAGTTCTCATGCTAGTAAGACACTGGAAAAAACCTTTAAGGAAAGATTTTACATTATCTTCACTGGAGGTTTAAGAAGAGATTTGGCATGTCTCAGGAGTGCTGTGACAGTACTTCGTTCTGCTGTAACACAGGGGTTTGGCTTAAAAGTTATCTTGGAGTTTCTTTCATTCTTGCAATTGTATGATTTCTGGAAAGCTTTTCCTCATAGTCTGCCTACTTTTTTAAATGTGTGCTCTACTGTCTTTCTGCTGCCCAGCAGAGAAGGACCTTGGGGTGTTGGTCGACAGCCGGCTGAACATGAGCCAGCAGTGTGTCCAGGTGGCCAAGAAGGCCAACAGCATCCTGGCTTGTGTCAGGGATAGTGTGGCCAGCTGGAGTAGGGAGGTGATCATGCCCCTGTACTCGGCACTGGTTAGGCCGCACCTCGAGTGCTGTGTTCAGTTTTGGGTCCCTCACTACAAGAAGGACATTGAGTTGATGGATTGTGTCCAGAGAAGGGCAATGAGGCTGGTGAGGGGTCTGGAGAACAAGTCTAATGGGGACTGGCTGAGGCACCTGGGTTTGTTTAGTCTGGAGAAGAGGAGGCTGAGGGGAGACCTTATTGCTTTCTACAACTACCTGCAAGGGTGCTGGTCTCTTCTCCCAAGTAACTAGCAATAGGACAAGAGGCAATGGCCTCAAGTTGCATCAGGGGAGGTTTAGATTGGATATTAGGAAAAATTTCTTTTCTGAAAGAGTGGTCAGGCATTGGAACAGGCTGCCCAGGGAAGTGGTGGGGTCACTGTTCCTGGAGGTGTTCAAAAAATGTGTAGATATGGTACTTTGGGACATGGTTTAGCAGACGTGGTGGTGTTGGGTTGACAGTTGGACTTGATGATCTTCGACATCTTTTCCAACCTTAATGATTCTATGATTCTGTGTTTCCAACAAAAGATGCTTTGATTTAGGGATCTCACTGAAGTCAGCGTTGGGAATCCTGCTAACTAACTGCTGCCCCAAAATGGGATTTTCAGGAGACAAATTCAAAATGTCTTTACTCTGGTAACTGTGAAAGGCTGGGATTTAAGCTCTCTTCTGAAAATATATGGTGGAATCCATGTTACCTGGCTCCTGCTAGAGAGCAGATGTTGGTATTTGTATCAGACAAAGGTGGGTTGAACTGACTCTTGTTAGAATGGCTAATTGTCCATTATATTATTTAAAGAGTGCTGTAGACTGTTTATTTGGTGCTGTTAACTGGTTATATTTCATTTGATAATCACATCAAGTAAAAAAAAATGTCATATTTTTTCATTACACCAAATCCCTAGGTTAGTTGCTTGCTCTAGGCTAATCCTGTTAAAGCTGAATTTTGGCAGAGACACTTCTGGCAAGGGAAAATCCAGAGACAGGACAAAACTCTGTCCTGCCAAGCATGGTCTTGGCTGGGATTACAAGGTTATTAAAAACTGTATAAGTAGCCAGCAAAGTGCAAATGTCCGTTGCACAGTTTTACAGGTAATTGGCTTGCTAGTAATGCTGTCACTGGCACGGAGAGGACCTGGATCACACACAATATCTAAAACAATAGTAGGATGCCCCACAGGATTCCCATAATGTGACAGAGCATCAAACCTCATCTATGGTCATACCTAAAATTCAAAATATGATGTGGGTGATTCCTGCAAGAAATCCGCGCAGACCCAGTAATCCAGTGGGTACCAACAAACCACCTTGCAACACATGAAACAAAACTTAGCTGCAAAGAATGCAAATTCTTCATCTATATGCATTCAGAAAAATGCAGCTTGTCATCCCTCAAACGCATTTGGCCACAGCAATCTGTGATTTTCTCCCCATCACATCGGTGCCAGGCATGTAAGGGTAGCAATGCTCGGGAATTTCCCAGGATTCGGTAGGCTTCTTCCTGGAATTTGCCATACCTGTGCTAATATATTAAGTCCTAAAAGGCTTGCAAACTGTTTTTTTCATCACTTTCACTAGGCCGCACTGCCAAGGGAGAGATCTGCAAAAGCAGCCGCTACTTTGCTATGTTTCAGATGGGCCTTCAGGCAACCTGAAATCCCATTTCAGTCAAGGGACTTTGGGCTGCAGAACATGCCCTCTCCCTCTCTGCTTTGCCAGAAGAGAGATGTGATAGTCCTCTGGGAACGTGCGTTAGTCTGTCTTTTCTTAGGTTGAAGCTGATGATAGCTGAAGGTTTGGGGTTAATATTTACCAACTCGCTTGCTGTATATACTTATGTATATCTCTGTGTGCCTGTCTGTATCTTGTTGAGAAGATCTTACCCCTTCCCCCATTTATTTTAACTTAGGGAATAAGTAACTCTGAAAGTTTTTTAAATAAACCTTGTAGATCCAAGGTAGTAATTTGGATAGTGAGGCTGCAGCCGGGGTGGAAAGAAATGGCAGTGCTGCCATCCCCTGGGGTGCCCTGTAGCTTTCGAGGCTCTGGGCTCAGGGGTGCTCTGAGAACATACTCGCACAACCGGCATGAGCATATTGCTGGTTGGGTGTGCTGAAGTTGATGTTTCAGAAAACCCTATCTGCCTATGTTTGTCCATTTGGCACAAATACAAGACCATACAGCCCTTTTTTTTATATTCGTGTGTCAACATTTGGGAAAGCCCACAGCAGCTTGGTGGGCTTGTTGGTTCGTGGGCAGCCCCACGAGGTTTATCGGTGGTGTGGCTACACAGGCAGCGTGAGACAGGAGCCGTGAAGAAGTGTGCTTGTGTGTCCAGCTGTTTCCCCAGACATCACAGGCTTTCTGTAAAATGCACAGGGGGATGGATGTATGGTACCACAGCAGCCTTCCCATACGTACAGACCTGGCTAAATCCTTGCTCAGAACCCTTTACTTCATTAGCCTTTGGGGATTTATCGACCTTATCAACTTCTTGTAAATGAATGACTCGCTTTATGTTTTTCAGCAGATGGCTGAGACTGTAAGTGAACCGGTTCACGGTGTGTGTTTGACATGCAGGATTAACTTCTCTCTGGGGGCTGAAGTCATTAAGAAAAATCTTTTTTTTTCCTTAATCTAATATTTACTTCTCCTGATGCACAGGTATTCTTACTAATGACTCTAATTATATAATTTAAAGTAGCCAAAGCCTGCTTTATTAGTCTCCTACCTGACGGCACATTGTAGGTATTGCCTGGCAAAGAAGCCATCCCTGTGTTACTTTGAGCTCCGCAAGTAGAAAAGAACCGTGATTCTTATGGATGACTGAACTATTTTGATTACTTATGGTTATCATATGATGGTGCATCAGTTTTACAGATTTCAATAGTTATTTCAGAATATTAAATGTGACCTAGTCCAGCTCCATGTTTATTTTTATTCTGCTTTTAAAATAAAATAAAAGTGTAATAATAGCATTTCTTCATTCAAATTTTCTGAATATTTCTCCAGTCACTCATGGAGTCAAAACCAGATGTGGGGGAACCCTTCTGTTCTGGTTTTGTAAGAACCTGAAAAGTTATACACAGAGAGAAAGACTATACAAACAATCCTCAATTTTTAAAAAAAAGGCTGTAAGCAGAAAAAAGTCCACAGATATGAGTTATATTACCTGGAAAACAGTCTGAATGAGACTGAATGAAGTGACATCATTTCAGGATGACACAAGATCATAACAGAAAATCAAAAGACCAGTAGAATTCCTAAAGAATCTAACAACATTGCCAAAAAGGTCACATAATGAAAGATGAAACTGAATGTAAGACAGATAGTTGCTGTTAAATTAGCTAATAGAAATGCAAGACAGAAGAAGGCCGCATCTACCTCAGTGCTACAGTACTCTAAAGCAAATAAATCAGAAGAGAGAATACGAGCATCACCATGGATATCTCACTGAAGAATTTTCAGCAGGAAATAAGAAAGCAGATCAAATAAATGTTAAGCCGTGTCAAGAAGATGACAAAGAATAGTACCAACTCAAAAGTCCAAATGCTTCTGCTGCAAGTCACTGAAGGCCCACTAACTAACTTAGAAGGGGGTCTCTAGGATGCATAGCCTCAAATATTACAGCTAAAAACATATCAGCTGAAACCAGAGAAAAGGGTAATACAAAAAATATGCATAGGATGTATTCTCCCATATGAGGAGATCTTGTAATTGTTAGGACTGACAAATGAGCAAGCTTATAACACAGAAAATAGCATAGCAAGCGGTCTACTACTGACACTTTCAAACTTAAGAAAAGCAACCACCCTTGTAGAAATCAGAAAATCCTCAAAGACAATTATTTCCATGCATTATACAGCTGTCACGTGGCATTCACTGCTGCAAAGCGCTCTTGAAACCTTAACAAGAGTTAGAAACTTCTGTAAGGAATAGAGCAAGTGGCCTTTATCGCTCTCTGTTGCCCTGCCACAGGATGGGAAGCGGCTCTGCTGTTGTACCACAGGTCCTTACACATCACAGCTGCCAGCAGCCCGAATGAGATTAACTCCTCTTGTATTAGCCAGGATGAAAAATGCGCAAGGCATATATGCCTTCCCGCTTTCCATGGCTTGCCTTGCGATGGAGAACAGAATTCCTCTGCACATGCAGTAGTGCCTAGCCTCATTTTTGGAGATACAGAGCTTAAAACCAAAGATGCTGCACCAAACCAGTTAGCTGCTGGCCATCACTGGAGGCAAAAACTGGATACAATTGGTCTGATTGCATGTAGTGTAAGACCTCAGGTTTCTGCCAAGCATAGTTGTCATTTACTCTTCTGGGAGGAGACGGGAATATATAAGCACTTAGTCATTGCATATTCTCTTTGAATTCTTTTCCTTCTAATATTCAGATTGCTGAAGCCTGGTGTGAATTTTAAATTAAGGAACTAGTGGGGAGAATGCATTTCTTTTTGTTAATGGCTTTTCCTTTCAAGCCACATTATTATTCAGTTGCCATGGTTTATCTGATTTTGTAAAGTACCCAGGGAGATATGACAAAGATTGGGCACTTGGAAATACACTGATAGATAGACTTAGTATATCTGTGAAGGGTAGAATATTAACATTTTCCATGCTGGTGGCCGCCCACTGCCTTGGAGCTAAAATTCAGACCCTTTTTCTGTTATTTGTTGAGTATATTAAATAATTGCCAAGAAATCTTACTTTCTACAGTAAGACTATTTACTGTTAAAATTGGAACTTAACCAGAAGAGAACAGACACCCAGCAGAATTATTTATTTCTTCTCTAGAAGCAAAAGTATTTTTAAAGTAAAGAACAAATTTTGGTTTCAAATGTAAGCTTCCCAGTGCTTGCTCGTTTGTGTTGCTCTTGCTTCAAAAGCTGCTGTGTGTTAACTCTCCTACACTCATTAGGAAAGCATATATGCGGTAAAGCTCTGTGCACTTCAATTCCCACAGCCGTCTCCAGAGCCCACCGGTCCGCTGCAATCTCAACATCTTATTTACAAGTCCTCTGGTGTGGGGAAAAAAAAACCTCAAAAGGAGATTTTGTATCTCAACCTGTATAAGTCTGTAGTCCCCAAAATCCAGCATGCTCCACCCTGAACAGAGATTTTGTTGGCTCCAACAAGAGTGCCATCTCCAGAATGCAGGTCTTCCTGCACCAAGCTGTAGGAGGGATGCTCTTGGCAGCCTTGTCTGCCACCATCTCACATTGGTCTTAGAGATTTTCTGGACTATCATCAAATGTTATTAAATGTACTACAATAACCCAAACTAGTGCAAATTACGGCATGTGCCTGGAAGACGCTGTACCAGGCGCTGGCTGGCTGTGCAAGCTGAAAATCAGCTCATTTAACAAGCTCAGTTCTCCATCTTGCCTTTTGCCTACATATTTTGAGGAATTTTTACCATCCCAAAACGCTCCTTATGTCAAGCTCTTGACACATACACTTGCGTTGTGTGCAGCCAACCTGCTCTTTTGCTGGGTGGCCTCTTAATCAAGATGAATAACATGATCAATTGTCAAGCAGAAATAGGATCCAGCCCTGCACGCATCTACTGCCACGTGTGGAAGTGCCACTGCAGAGAGAGCTTGCTCCTGCAAGGGGGTGGGCACCACGCTTCTGGCCTCGCCACGTACTTGGCCTCGCATGAAGCACTTAAACTGTGCTTCAGGCTCAGAGGAATAACTTGTGTGGTTAAGCCATAAGCTTGTATTTCAGAGCGTTATTGCTCATGGCAGGTTGCTCAACGTCTTGCAGGATCAGTTCCACAAGGGTGCAGGCTGTGCGGGTGGGTAGAAATGAGTGTAGGAGGGAGGCTGCACTGCGTCCTGAGATTTGGAATGAGAGCATTGCTTCAGCCTGCACATCAAGTGGAAACAGCTTTGTTTTGTAAATGATAAAAATCACATCGTTCCAAAATATTTATATTAAGTACAAACACTATACACTCAGGTAACCACAATCAGCCAATACTGATCTGCTGTGTTTTTATAGGAGGGGGTGTGTGCTTATAGGTGCATCTGCATTTGTTTATATAGGAGTTTTATACCCATTTGCATCCACCCCCCCCCATTTGAATAAAAGATTTATAGTAACTGACCATGGGTATGGCTTTGATTTTATCCTGCAAAACTATCAGGATAATCTGGTATTTCTTACTACCATTTACTTGCTAGAAATTGAAACCACATTAATGGACTTTTTGTATCTTTCAGCTTTAATCACTAAGATTACACTACAATCAAAGGCAATTAATTATAAATGTAGGAATATGTTGCATTATAATCCATAGGAGAAAAGTAGTTTACAAAAATCTCCAATAATAATATATTTTCTACTTCAAATCTAATATATTACAAATCAGTCACTCTTCTGCTTGTAATACGCTTCTTCCTAGACTCTAATTACTTTTAAGCTCAGTGAGGTATCCAGTTGAGATAAAATATCCCTCTCTGAATCCATCTTCTATCAGCAGAAATACAGGCACAGAGCCTTTTGGCTTCAATGCAGAAGACCATGTTCATCCTTGCAGGACGAATTCCAGAGCTCTTGACTCCTTACTTTCAAAGTTGTTCAAGAGTGATTGCAAAAGACACAAGCAATGCTCTTGGTTAGACTTGGAAGGTGATCCAAGCTTTTGTCAACAGAGCAAAAATCTACCTTGTTCTTGATCAGGCAAAACTTTAAAAAATAATGTTCTTGTAATCTGTGGTGCATTTCAGGCTCACATCCTTTCTTTGCCAAGTCAATTAAAAATAGGTACTGCTACATTGGAAAGAACTCAAAGAAAGGCAACAAAGACTGATAATTACAAAGTAGACCCATGGCCTCCAGGGAGAAATAAAATAAACTTAGCACAGGACATACAAAGCCACCACAGAAAAGCAGCTCCAAAGAGACAGCGTAAACTATCCAGAAGGTAACATCAAAAGAAAGAGCAGGAATTGTTTTGGGTAGCCAGAGTCAAGCCTTTTAAAAAGAACCTGTTTTGTTAAAACACTGGGATTGTTAGGGATGGAGTTATTTAAACAGCTGAGAGGGTGATTTTCTAAGGAACCTTGGTGAGGCACAGGAACCAGGTGCTCCAAGCCCAATCAGGTAAAACACAAAAGGTAACACAGAGCTACAGTAACAGAGGGACAAAGCATACTGTACTACTAGAAGGAGGCTGATTGCATGGCTGAAGTTGACAGAGGGTCAGAGATCTTGCCTTAGAAATCAAAGTTAAAAAGGCTGAATAATTGATACAGTAGGGAAGTAAAAAAAGAGCATTTCAGATGGTTACTTGTTTCTAGGGACATAAACTACCGTACAGAGTTTAATTAGGGATATAGGACAGAGTGATGTGCTGAGGCATCAGCTCGAGTGCTTTGCTTCTGCAGGCAACTATGACAAATGCTCATTAGTAGTTGTATCAACATACAACCTTTAAGCACTTAGTTCTCATGGCCCCCCTAAATTCTTCCATGTGATCCAAAAGGACTACGCAGAAAGATGGAGGCTTGAAGATGAGGATGGGTACATTTGGGCCACGTGCAGGAGCAGCAACACCGTGAGGCTGAAGCGGAGCCTCAAGAGGGACGTCTCCACTCATGCACAGCTCCTCAAGCGGCAGGTACAGAGCTTCCCCCAGGGGTGAGGGGAGCTTCTGGGCACTTTATCCAGGACAGAAAACCTGCAAAGGCCATAAAGCGGACCAGAGAATCAGCCAAAAAGGAAACGGCTGAAAAGAGGAGTATGTGTGTCTTTGGCTTTGTCACTCTGAGACATGATGTGATTCACAGCTTGGACTCTTGTGCTGGTTGCCTGAAGCAGCCCTTCCAAGCAAGAGCAGCTGAAAGGTGGAGGCAAAATGGTTGTGTAAAAGGAGTACCAAGGTGGGAAAAGGCTGACAGAACGGGAAAGAGGAAATAGGGAAGAACGATAGGAAACAGGAATCAATATCAATCTGTAGGTTAAGGGGGTAGGAAACTTACCTGTAAACATCAGGTTTCTGTCAGGAACTTTGCAGAAGAACATTTACTATTTACTTCAATTGGTTAAGCATAAACATCTGGTGCCAGGTGAGTGCCTTAGGCTTTCCCTCTCCTTCTCCTTTGAAGGAGTATGGCATAAGTCCTGCGGCGCATCTGCTGCCTGCGCATTGATGTCCTGAAGACACCCAAGCGGTCTCAGGCCACCAAACCCTGTATCCCATCTCCAGCGACTGCTGGGAGCTGACACCAGCCCTCGTGTAGACACCTGCATGCAGGGGCCTCAGTGTAAGCGTGTGTAGGTGTCTCTGAAGCTGAATCCTATCCTTCGCCAGCAAAAGGCACTGGTCACCACTGGGTTTAGGTAGCAGCCACATGGACAATTTTGGGAGATACGTTTGGCTGGCTACAGGGATAGTTTGATCAGGCACATCTCTACCTCTCTGTTGGTATAGACCTAAAGCACTGGACTGTACACATGGGCCGTATAGCCCTGGACAGGAGGTAATAGGCAACACTGCTCCAGGGGATGGAATAGAGGAGTATCTCCTGGTACCACGCTGCAGGTCCTGAAGATGAACTAAACCTTGTGTTAGGCAGGAAAACAGCACACAGGGCTTCCCCCACCAATGCTCTACAGGGGCTTCTTTGTAATAGGGGCAGGACCACAGCCCTTTTGCAATCTAAGGTGGCAGTTAGTGAGAAATCAGTGTTGCAACTAACAACTAAGATGAATCTTTAATATAATCAGGACAGCTAGAGAAAGAAGAAAGCATTTGTAGCAGGTTTCCTTATGTGTGAAAGAAAGTAAGATGTTTCTCAAGCTGACAAAAAAAAACCAAAACAACAATCTAAAAAACAGTGATTGAACTGGAAGCGTAAGCTTCAGTTTCAGGTTTGAAGAGCCAGGGGGACTGCCCTGTCCTGAAGAGCAGGTGTCAGTGCCCAGCAGTCCCTGTGCTCATCAGTCTAAAGAGGGTGGCCAGGAACACGAGGGGGACCCAGGAAAAAGCTAAGACAGTGGATTATCTGTAAAGGACAATCTGACATCTCTCAAAAAGCAGGCACTGTAGAGAGGCTTTGCTCCCCCGTGCCCTCCCCAGATCCCTGCTAGCCCTGGCTACAGTAATGCCAGGAGAAGACACGTACAGGTAAGGTGTCTGGTGAGGCTGTTCACGTATTGGTGACTGCAACAAACAGTTCATGTAGAGTATGGAAAGCAACAACCCGCAGGGTTATGGAAGCATCAGGTGTGGAAATATAGTCTGGCAGATGAGCATACACCCATGGTATGGAGCATATCCATCAGGGTCACTTGAGACAGGTTTGCCTACATCTGGCTCTGTGGTTCTCAGCTCAAGAGAGCTGCCAAGGGCAATTTAATGGGCTGCCCAAAACAAGAAGGGCACTTTTATCTGTAAGCTTCCCCTAAGAAGTGAAAAACAATGCATTTTTTTATTCCTATGCCAAAGTTATCCAGGAAAATCACCCCTCTATTAGTACTTAATTGAACAGCACTTGTTTTTTTAATGATCTTCTTGTCTCTTGCCTGTACCCTGAGGAAGGTTCCTGAGACTGATCAGAGCAATCATGTAACCCTCCCACTGCCTACGTGTTAACACTCCAACAAATGCTGTGTTTTATTAAAACACCATTATAGCCCCTTAGTGACTTTCAAAAATTAGGTCATTGCCAGATCAATGCAGCTATGTTTACTTCATTTCAGGGATTGATTTTGGTGCTTTAGGAAGATAAGCAAATGGCTGATAGGAGTTGACTGTCTTTGGCATTGCAGTACTGAGTAGTTTGGCTGCAGGCTGAACTAGTAAATCTCTGCATTTTTAAAATTTCATTTCTAACCAGTCTTAGGGCAAAATTTTTACTCCCAACCTGCAAATGACATTTTGATTCGGGTACGGTTCTTTTATATGCTGAGAACTCCCATTGATATACAGAAAAGACAATATCAGAGTCAGGAGCGACACTCCAGATCCGAGAACTGCTATTGCTCTTACGATACCCTTACATGCTATGAAATGCCTCTGTAAGGAATTGGCACACAGCATTCGCGTTTACCATCATTCAGCGGCTTCCGTAAGAGATGCGCTCTGGTTACAAGTGAGAAAAGTTCCAGTTACCAGCCCTGCGGGCTCAGACTGGGCTCTGCGGTTCGAGCTGCCATCTTTCCTTCTCACTGGTGACTCATTTCAGTCCTCAGAGTCACTTGTGTACATCTGTTTTCCTGCGGCCCAGATGCAAAAGTGTTAGGATTCAGTAAATGACTCAGCTGATGATGTTTTGCAATGAAAAGCATCCGGCTAATATCCCATCACGGTGCTGGCTGTTCTGGGATAACAGGACTAAAACTGTGTAAAGAAAGAAGTAGTTTTACCAATCCAGGAAGCACTGATGACCCTAATATACAGGCTGTGTATATGGTAAAACATAGAATCATAGAATCATTAAGGTTGGAAAAGACCTCTAAGATCATCAAGTCCAACCGTCAAACCATCACCACCATGCCTGGACTTCTAAGTCCACCACTTAGAAACTGCTCAAAAGGCTGTGTAATTATTTCAAGGTATAAAGCACGGTATTATATACAGTTGCTTTTCAGAGCAGTATAAGGCTAGGGGCTGCCAAGCTGTTACACGATTCTCCCTGGCTATGGCACGCGCCCGCTATGGATGGCTGCCTTCATCCTGTGGGTCTGCTGTAGGGTGAGCCCCATGCTCTTGCGTGGAGAGCCTCTGCTGCTGCGGGGAGCCAGGCAGGCACCACGGGCTTTGGGCACGCAGGCCACTGCCAGAGCATCCCCGCAGACAGAGGCATCCTGCTGCCTTCCTGGTGCATCACGCGGTGCTAAGAGGCCTCTCCTGCAAGACATTTATCCAACAGAAATGAGGCTTTTCATCTGACCCGTTTTTATTATTACTATTGTTTATTTTACCACACAATACCTGGAGGTGCAAAATATATTTAGCTGGAAAAAAATAAGGGTTTATGGCATTCTGAATAGCTTCCCATAAAAAAAAAATTCATTTCCCAGAAGACATAAAAGTCCTGAATCTCTCATAAATCACCCCAAGACATTTTTGTTGCAAAGTAATTGAGAATCCAGAGCCTCTTAACCTTCTTTTAGCCCTATTTTTCATCACATCTCCTACAGATGAACAAAGTCCTGCTTGTGGTAAGATATCGTATTTAATACATTACCCTATATGCCCTTGCTGGACCTCAACACTTGCTTTCCAGTACTTTCCAAGGTAATACAATTTATGCTTTCCTTAAATCTCTTCCAGTGCTAGTTTTTTTTTAGTAAACCACAGTCAGCTTTAGGAAGTCCAGCTTTAACAGAAGTGATCAAATAGCTACTCCATTGCCTTGGGCTTCTTAAAGCGGTGCTTGAAAGGGAGGATGTGGTGATACTGATAATGGGATATGGCGTCCTTTACTTCCAAGCTCCCAGGTTGCAACCAATGCTCTTTGAGGCCACTCTGACCGGAAAAAATATACGAAATGTTCTTGTAGCCACCTTCATTTTCTTATGGCCCATTTCTTACTGCAAAAATGTCTCCCACTGCAATGGGCGGAGTTTTCCTGCAGCCTGAGCAAAGGGCAGCAGGTGAAGATGAGGAGGGCAATGCTTGTAGGACTTGTGACAGTGTGTGTGAAAGTACCCTCTGTTTTCATTGGCTCTTTATTATCACCAAAACAGTTGAAAAGTAAACTGAAGGAATAAAAGGAGGAATAACAGTGAGATTATCAAATGCATTATATTTTCAAAATTTTAATGGTTTGCAAGGTGGTCTCACTACTTTACAAGACTGTCATTGTTTCTGAACATTTAAACTTAGTATGGGAAGGGAAATGTCTTAAGACCCTTTTCTTTTAAGGATGGTGATTCTAGCTTAGGTGAATGCTGAAAGACATTGGCAAAGCAGCGTGGAAAAGCCGTGCTGAACAGCTTGAGCCATAGGTTCTCTCCGAGAATGACATTCACGCTGCTCCCAAAACCCCACACCAGATGGAATATCTAATGCTTTGAGGGTCCTGGGATATGCAACACAACCCGCACTGTGCCTGCCCATGAAAGGACAAACTACTTCTTAGCACAAAGAGGATGCAGAGACTTCTTGGACTGTCTGTAGGTCCAGGTCTACAGGTCCCACCTTTGAGACAAGGCAGAATTTATTTTCCAGACTTGCCAATGTAACACCTTCAGTGAGCCAATTCAGCATTCCAGAATAAGCCCTATTAGAGCTAATGTGGAATTTAAGGGAGGCAAGGGGCAAATTGCAACCTGTATAAATTTGTCTCCTTTTATGCTTTCAACAGAAGTGTCATACTTCAACTCACTCTCCTCACCTGGTAATGCTCTTCCCATCCAGCGACACCACAGATCATCTCCAGGACGGCAGGTGTACATGGCAGAAAAATTCTGCTCAGCCAAGGGAACTGTGTTGTGTTAGTCCCAAAGGTTTGGCATCAAGTGAACTGATCTTAACAGCAATATTCTGCTGCCCCCCAGGGGAAGGAAGGAACATGGATGGATGGGCTCTGAGTGACCTGTACCGCTTCACCTCCAGCTCCGGAGCTGAGCTTCTGCTCCTGGATCTGTTTTGTCCAGCCTCTGTGCCTCTGGGAAATGGTGTTTCAAACCGCACTGCTTAAAGGACAGAGCCAGAGGCTGTGAAAGCAGTGGGTGCTGCACGACTCTTTATTGCCATTTCACACAATGAAACGCTGAATGATGATTGCTTACCTGGGTGTGCGACGACAAAGGCAAGCTAATGCATATGTATGAGAAATCTAACTGTTCGCAGAAACAGCAGTACTAATGCCAATAGGCACAAGAATAACTTTCTGTTGCCAGAAAACATACATTATTTAGCAATAATACATGTGCATAAATAAGAAAGTGCACTGAGTATATTTGTGCCTTATTTCTTTTGCTTCTGAAAAATATTTGTTAGCGGTACAAAAAAAGCGTTGTTCATGAAAATACACAAGGCTAATCTACTACACAATTGTCTATACATTCACATAAAAATATTGTGTTCAAAATAATAGAATTACCCTGTTTAGGACCATTCTAAATAAATGACCTCTGAAGGCCACAGTAGATGTCATGGAAACTGGGGCTTCCATGCATTTCCAAAAGAAAACTGTTGTCCCACAACTGCCTCCTGTATGCCCACCCAGGCATCTCTCCTATATTCAAGGACATTGCATGTTGCCCAGTCAAATGTTAAATGACTCTGGAAAATGACTTCAGTCAGTTTTATTTACTCCTCAGTGACCAGTTTCTTTACCATAAGTAGATACCACCATTTGCATGTACCGTTTGTATTTATCTGTGTGGATTTATACTGGATCGTGGTGTTACTCTGCTGCCAAAGGACCGAGAGCTCAGTTATTGGAACACACGAAGAATGAGAACATGATATCGAACCCCTTGTGCTCTTTGGTCCTTCCAACTTAAGAGCTGAAGAAATCGGTAATGCAAGTCAGAAAAAAGCTACCACCTGACCCTTGGAAGCAATCACAAGAACAAGCACTCGTGTTTCATGTGATTACTCTTAGAATCATAGAATCATAGAAAGTTTTGGGTCGGAAGGGACCCCTAGAGGTCATCTAGTCCAACCCGCCCCGCAGAGAGCAGGGACACCACTAACTAGATCAGGTTGCTCAGAGCCCTGTCCAACCTGGTCTTGAATGTTTCCAGGGATGCGGCCTCCACTACCTCTCTGGGCAACCCGTTCCAGTGTTTGACCACCCTCATTGTAAAGAATTTCTTCCTTATATCCAGCCTAAACCTACCCTGTTTTAGTTTAAAACCATTACCCCTCATCCTGTCACTGTTGTCTCTACTAAAAAGATTGTCCCCATCTTTCCTATAGGCTCCCTTTAAGTACTGAAAGGCTGCAATCAGGTCTCCCTGCAGCCTTCTCTTCTCCAGGCTGAACAAGCCCAACTCTCTCAGCCTGTCCTCATAGGAGAGGTGCTCCAGCGCTCGGATCATTTTTGTAGCCCTCCTTTGGACCCGCTCCAACAGTTCCATGTCCTTCTTGTGCTGAGGGCTCCAGAGCTGAACGCAGTACTCCAGGTGAGGTCTCACCAGAGCAGAGTAGAGGGGCAGAATCACCTCTCTCGACCTGCTGGCCACGCTTCTCCTGATGCAGCCCAGGACACGGTTGGCCCTCTGGGCTGCCAGCGCACATTGCTGGCTCGTGTCCAGCCTTTCGTCTATCAGTACACCCAAGTCCCTCTCAGCAGGGCTGCTCTCGATCCTGTCATCCCCCAGCCTGTATTGATAGCGGGGATTACCCCAACCCAGGTGTAGGACCTTGCACTTCTCTTCCTCCACAGAGAAATAATGACGATAACCCACGTTAGACAGACTATTTCTCCAGGTTTCCTACCTAAAAAGCGAAAGCACCCATAAAAAGCAAGAGCAACACAGAACAAATCTGAGTGAATGAGTGCTCACTAAACAGTTCCTATGGAAATGTAAGACATGGAAACTGCATTGTTTTCACTGCAGGTAAGAAATGACAAGCGAAGTTAAGAATTCAAAGCCGGGTTCTCAAGGTTAGGGAGTATGTATGCATCAGGGCCGGAATTAAGGCTGCTGGACAGTTTTAGCCTGAGTGTTTCTTTGTATTTCTTCCTTCCCTGTTTATCTCAGACACGAGCATCCCCAGGGAGCATACTGACGGGTACTGGAGCTGGTGTCAGAGCCCTTGACCCCCTCGGACGCCTCCACAGCAGCCCCTGGCAGGCAGGGCACGGAGCCAGCACACCCTGCCCGCTGCCCACAAGGCTCTCCAGAGGGCTGGGGTCTGGCAAATCTGCCCCAAGCACCCATGTGCAGAGCTTTCCATAGTGGCTGAGGCTAGATCCAAATTCAAGGAAGCTTTCACGGGGACAGAGAAGTGCTTATCCCCAGCAAGAGTGTGATCAGTTGCCAGACTGCAAATCTTTAATTGAAAGCATGAAAGAACTTGTCAAGGAACTAGTTAGGACCATTTATCTACTTTTCCTACCTTTTCCATGAGCTTACTCCTGGAAACGGCTGAAGTGTATCTGCTTTTTTAAAAAAAGATGAAAAACTAGAGTAGGACAGGCAGCTGGCATGAAAAAATATCAAATCCAGCTGACTGCAGGCCGGTAAAAGCAGGTCCTTTAGCGATTGAAGATGGCCTGGGGTCTCCCTTACTGTACGGTGCGCCTTCACTCATTGCGCCTGTGTGTTGACACACAACGCTTTCCTCTGCTCGGATCTGTTTCCAGGGCTGAAGTGAGGTGACCCCAAGCTGTGGACCTGCCAGACGAGAGGCTCCCTGCCTCGGCACAGCCCTTGCAGGCTCCTGCTGGTAACAGAAGCCCCCCCAGCAATATCCTCCTGGTATATGGGTTCATTGAACTTACTGACTCAATCTCTTCTTTAAGTCTTTTGTAAACATGCCACCCAAAAGACCCCATCTGCATAAAAGCATAGCTGTCTGTCCTACCTCAGCTTGGGAAACATTGTCTTTCTGGTGCCTCAAAATCATTCTTGTCACTCCCATTAAGACAATCTCTGTCTAGCCTGTCTTCTCTAATGCAGTGTTCTTCAGATCGGAAGGACATGTATTATGTATGCATTGAATTACAGGTTAAAGCCACGTCTAAGATGGTGATTATTTGCCCTTCCCATCTATTTCAAGGAGACGTGCAGGACTGCACGGTCTCAACACACTTGGATAAGGTCTATTAAAGTTCTCCTATATGCTAAGAAGATGTGCAACTCTGCAACCTGAGCAAGTAGACTTCCTGACAAGCTTATTTCATATTACATACACTTGGTTTTATCCTAAACTGACTGTAATTTGTTAAAATACGGTACACAAAGAAATTAAACTATAAACTTTAAAGCATCCATCAATTTCAATTTGATTTGTTTAAAAAAGCTAAATTATGGGTTAACTCAGAAGGTAATAGAATTCTGAAAGAGAGTACTTGTGATACAAGGAGTCCCTTCATACATTAATTTTCATTTTTGGTGAGATGAAGTTTGAAATTAGATTCAGATTGCAAATTATAGCTTTGTATGGGCTCTCTATTGCTAGCTCATGAAATACTTAGATTCCTGAGGATGAAGCAATTTTGCTTCCCATAATAGACTGCAAAAGCCTTATTTCCCACTGGTAGAATAACAGGTCTGCAGCTTGAAGTGAGGGCGAGCCGTGCCTTTGCTCCTTGACTTGGTCACCAACAGGGATACGTGAAACTAAAACGTATAACTGAGGTGGGAAGAAATGGTGTTATAAGGTGGGTTTCATTTTAATTCAAAGCTTTTGTCTGTCCCATCCTTTTCACTTCCCCACTGCAACTAACAGTACAGCCTGAATCCTGTGAAGGAGGCTGCCCATCATTTAATGTCCTACACGTACCTTATTTACCTTTTTCACATACACTGCTGACTTCTTGCTTTGTACCAGTTTTCGGGCTACACAATGCTCACAGACATAGCAGGAGAAAGGCATTTGTCTCCTCGTGTAAACTGCAGAAACAAATGATGGACTTATTTAGTGCAAAAGATCCATTCCATTTAGGGAAGGGAGAAGGAGTAACATTTATGACCACAAAGCAGATGTGTGATGCCCTGTAACCTTGGAGGGAGCATATTAAGTTTGTAAATTGTCTTCCTGCTGTCTCCTAAGCATCTCCTAAGCATCCATGGTTGTATTCATCTGTTACTGTTGCCTTTCTTGGAGCAGCAGGGAGGAAGGCTGCGTGGAACTGCACCTCAGCAGGTGCTGGCAAGCACCGGTCAGGACCGGGTCTTTCATTGGGCAGAGGTTCATGAGCTGAAATCATGATCAGCCAAAAGTTAAATACCAGATGAAACTGCTTTGAGGTGGCTTAAAGCCAAATAAATGCTGTGTGGGTAGAGAAAGAAAATGAACTAAGAAAATTTTCCAGAAGAAGAAGGGGGGAGATGATTAAAAAGAAATTGATGGTGAAATTCTCCAGAAATGCGCAAAACAATCGAAGAAGGTTTGAGTTTGGTGTCTGCAAGAAAGGAATACAGAAAAAGACATTTCTGACTTCTGCTGGTTCTGAAGCATTTCATGTTTTTAATAGCTCTCAATTAACTCAGACTGATAATGAAATTGTGTTACTGTACAAAAAAATGAGGAATAGTGGTGAAATGAAGCAAGTGTCAGATGTGCTTCCAGAGTACAAAACAGACTTTGTAACTGATCACATCTTCCAATTTTAGCAATTTATATTTCTGAGTAGAGACCAGATTGGGACTGGGAACTGGGACAAAAAAATTTAGAGGGGAGTTCCAGCAAGACCCAGGATTAATCCTGAGCAAAACAAACTTAGAATTGTCTAAGCAAACTGCTATGTCACCTACAGAATATGACTAGCTCTTTGACAGTCAACAGTCAGACACGTTAATAAAAAGGATGCAAAACTTGAAGTTCAAGCCTTCAAAAAACAGTGCCAGAAGCTACATGTCCTTCAGCAAACATCACAAGCTATGACAAGGTCTGACCTTTGGGAACTAATGCAAGAATTACAGTGGAGTATATTGCTCAGTGAGAGTTGACAGAGAGCCTCTATAAGGGTGCACACACTACATGGACAAAAACACACCAGAAATTTCACTGAAAACTTTTGTATAATGGACACCACGCAGGGAGATGGAGCCTGAAAGCAAAAGGAGTTTTTATTTATTTTTAACCGAGCAGGGGTGAATAAACCAACATGGTCCTAAAAGCAGTGATACTAATGCTAAAAGAAGAAATATAAGGAACAGAAGGCAAATTACTAAAGTTTCGGACCGAGGGTGAGAAATCTAGCATCTCTGAAGTGGGATGGGAACTGCAGAAAAAAAACCAAAAAAACGCAGTTGGAAAAAGGCTTAGACACAGGGGAAATGTCTGTTTTCCTCTGCTGGAAACATGTCCATCCTTTGGTCTCATTAAAAGCGTGCACTCATTTGAGAAACTGGGAACCAGAGATACAAAGAGATGGTGTGGGGATGTATTCCAGGGGAAAGGGAGCTGCAAGCAGAGTACAGGACAGAGCTGGAAGGAACATCTACCCCATGATTCCTATCTTTAAGAATGTTCTTCTCACGGCAAAAGTAAGAAAAGAAGATGGTTTCATTACTCTGGATAACTTCAAGCGGAAGAGTCAGAAATGTAATGCTGAATATATGTAAAAAGAGATAATTCTTCATTGATGCATGGTTTCAGCAGGATTTAAATCAATATGTAAACAATTTTTTTCCTTCAGCTATAATGCTTAAACAGCTGGAAGAAATGGCTCATATTTTCCTGTGCTTCATGCATCAGAACAGTGGCATTTTCTCACTGGGCATCCTCACTGGACTGGCAATCAAAACTGATGTGTCTCCAGCATCCCTTGGTGCCTATCTGTGGACAAACTGAACCAAGCCACTAGTAAAAGTAGTCAGTGGAGCCCAGAAAGCAATCTAGCTGACCAAGGGCTAGTCATAGGTGCTAACACACAAGTACTGAGTGATCTCTGAGGTGCCTTAGGGCATCCGAACCATCTGCATGAGGCTGGTGAAAATAACACAGGCTCTATGGTGACATTTCACCCCAGTGAACTAGCTGCTGCACACCAGCTGGGCTATGCTATGGGATCCCAAATGCCGTTTAACACTCATGTGCCGGCAGCTGTACCAAGCCCTTTGATGTCCCACTGGGTACTTAGACATTTACTGTGCCTGTGAACAAGTTCATGCAGACATCTGCACTTAGATGTCCTAGCCTTGGCATTCTACATATCACATATATCGGAGGAAAGGAAACACGGTAAGGTATGCAGGTAGCTCATAGGAAGTTTAAGACCATGTCTAGTAGGATGACTGTACAGGACAGAGAAAGTGCCATGGTTCCTCTGAATGAAGCAAGTGTGGACACCCAGCCTAATTCAGCCCCTGGTGATTGTCGATGTGCAAAGATGCGCGATGGCTCTGATGTGCTCATGGAAAGTGAAAGAAGCTGAGGGAAACATTCATAGTTGGAAAGCACAAAAAAGTTGTACACGGATGCCTCCACGCAGAGTATTTGCATGTCCTCTTGCATTTCAGAGGTCAAAACTGAAAACTGGTGGTTAATATCTGTGGGTTCTAGCAAAAATATGGTGTTAGCACACTCGAGAAGAGAAGGAGGCCTTGGCTTTTTTCTGTAACTGTAAATTTTCATGTCTTTATTTATGGGAGTCATGCACTCACTGAGACTGATCATAAACAGTTAGTGCCAGTGGCAAAAAGAGACCAACACCAGCTCAAGCTCTAAGGAAACAGAAATTCATTTATTCAGGGCTAAGCTACTGATGGCTGCATGTCACCCCATCTCAAAAAAGAGAACTAGAAATTACAAAAATATGGGCAGCAAGGTCCTGAGTGACTTCCCCAGGAGGAAAGGTTAAATAAACAAGAACCCTTGGAATCATGGACAGGACTGACAACTTATGTAGAAAATGATCACTGATAGAATCAGAACAATTTAGATTGGAAGGGGTCTCTGAAGGTCACGAAGTCCAACCTCTTGCTCAAAGCAGGTCCAAACAGACAAAGTTTCTCAGGGACTTGCCCAGTGAAGTCTTGAAATCTCCAAGGATGGAGATTCCACAGCTTCACTGGGCTATATGCTCCAATGTTTGACCACTCTCATGATGAACATCCCATGTTCCACCTTGCGTCCATTGCCTCCTGAATTATTACCATGAACTCCCAAGAAGACTCTGTTTCTGTCTTCTCTACCCTTGCATTAGGTTTGATGAGAACCCCCTGAGCCTTCTCTTCTCCAGGCTGAACAGCCCCAGATCTCACAGCCTTTCTTCATGTCACAGATTCTCCAGTCCCTTAAACATCTTAGTGGTCCTTCGTTGGACTCTCTCCAGTTTGTCTATGTCTCCCTTGTACTGGGGAACCCAGAACTGGACACAGCACTCCACGTGTGGCATCACCAGTGCTGAGTAGAGGGGAAGGATCATCTCCCTTGACCTACTGGCTAGCTCTTGGTTAAAGCGTGCGAGTTTGCCGCATGCATTATCGCACTCAATACAAGACCTAGAGAACACTATTGCAATGGTCATGCAGCTGCATTGAAGAGAGCAGAAGGAAGTCCTTTTTCACAAATCACACAACATAACTGCGGGACTCATCACTGCAGTCTATTTCAGAAGCCAAAACTGTAAATTTCTTTAACAAAAGATTAGATGGATTTGTTAACACAGGCCTATTGCTGCCTATTAAACATGATAATTCAGACACAGGGTGCTGCTAAGCTGCCAGCTGCTGGAAGCTGGGAGGGCATGCCAAGGGGAAGGAGCCCATCTCCATTCTACCTCTTCTCTTTGTAATTGCTATATTTCATTGTCCTCACTGAATTGCTATGGAAGGATGAGCTAACGTCTAGCCTGAAAACACGAAGATCTCACTGAATTGGAGAATAATAAACCCCAGGTGTATCAGCAAGGGTCAGAGGTTCAGTGGGAAGTGACAGCAGGAGCGCACTGAACGGAGCACGTTTGACAGCACCACCATCCCTTGGAGGTGTTCAGTGATGCTTTCCTGAGGGCATGAAAGTATAGGGCCAGAAAAATAGCTCCAGGGTTGACAGGTACAGGTTGTATCTTTCTGTTTCTCTGTCTGGCTGACGACATAGGGCTTTAAGAAGGGTGTGAACACCGACAGGGTGAGGGGAAGGGTGCAGCCAGGTTCTGGAGAAATTGCGTTTCAGTGCATTTGTCTATGTTAAGATATTCTTCATGTCACTGAAATATGTACACTGAGGGGCCCTCCAAACCACAGCGTGAAAAAATACACAGCATCCCTGCACACCTCTGCAAAATGCGCTGCTGGAGGCGGGAGAGTAGGCTGGTTCGTGGCTGCTCCGATTTCCTGGGGTAGACAAATTCTTATGCAAATAGAATACAAATTAGGGAGGATTTGGAGGAGGCAGGCACACTTGTGAAGCACTTGACAGGAATGCAGTGGAGCAAAGACCCAAGCAAAATGATGTTCACGTCAATCTGATTTCCAAAAAAAACCCCAAAACCTATCTGGTCGCAGCCAAAACATGGATCGCTGATTGCCAGAGCTGTTGCAGGATGAGACTGCAGAGGGTGATTAAGGCTCTTAGCAGGTGGCTGGGATGGCATATTCCCAGATTTTTTTATCAATGTAAAAAGAAGCCTTCAGAAGGAGACAGAATTTGGTCTAAAGGCAACAGAAAGGCAAATGTTAAGGTATTATAAAATAATTTTTTAAGGAAAATATGGAAATCTTTATTTCCATGTCTTATATTGGCCTCAGATGAAGAGCAATGTGGAAGGAGTTGTGTGAGTTTATTGCATGTGCCAAAGACAGGAGGTCAAGACACATACAAAATCCTGGACTAGTGACACCAGAAAAAAAATCAAGTCCTTTGCGCAAAGTACATTTACTTATGCTTTTGGAAAAATGCAACCCAGTTCTCTGAGAACTGCTTCCCTCTGTTTCTGCTAGGGCTGACAAAGTGCTAGCTGGCCAGGTACTAGCTGCTTGGGCCACAGGTTAGGGACAAAAAGCCCAGATTAATGGCAATTTTTAGAAATATCAAGAAATCCATGTTATCCCCATTCAAGGGAAAGAGAGAAGCAAAACTTGCACTCCCTCAGGCTGAGCATGGAGCCTTTCCTATGGGGTAGCCTCAGGGAGCAGAGCAGAGTCAGAGTCCGGTGCCTGCTTACAGCCACACTTCAGAGCAGCACCAGGGAAGTGCGAGTCGTCCTCTCTTGGTGCTTCAGTCAACAGAAAACTGAAAACAAGAATGCCTGCTGGTTCGGAAACCAATGCCAGAGCCGCAAGGAACCTGAGGAAATACAACAAAAAAGAAAAATGTGGGTATGACTTGGAATCCCAGAAAAGCCCATCTCTTCATCCAAATAGAGCTGGGCAGAGCCGCTGTGGGAACTAGGGATCGCAGGCAGCAGCAGCCTCACCACCACCCATGAGGCTGCTGCCCGGACGGATGCATATTGTGGAGAAATGGTTGATTCCTTCTTCAGGCCCCAAAGGGAGAGAAATAAGAGGCGTGAAATTAGACATTTTGTTGCAAATAACTCACAAAGCCTCTTCAGGCCAGTACAGACAACAAACATATAATTCAACCCAAGAAAATAACAATACCGATTGCTGCCTTGCCACTACACACAGGCAAAGGAGAATTTTTAAGCCAGACTTCAGGAAAGATGATAACATAATTTTGCAGTCCCTTCAAAAGCATGGAAGAAAGCATAACATTATGTGTTAAAAAGTGGAAAAGAGCGACCCCTGATGAAAGGTACTCTTGAGCTGTTGTTGGTTGTTCTCCTCCTGCGGAAGGGGAACCACGAATATGCAAGCCCTCTTGGTTATTACAGTCTGTTTCACATGGCTTTTTTTTTTTTTGATTATGCATAAATTACTTCTGTCTGTGTTTATCCATGTGTCCTGCTTTATTTACATATATTTTTCATACTCTCATTTTGATGTGCCAGTGCTCCTCAGCCTGAAAGGAGGAAGGCACAATTAACAGAGCTGAACCTAACCATGCAGCCATCTCTCCCTGAGTCTCAGGACTCATGCTGAGACATTGTGTCTTTGCTCCCAAGCAGGAGCACAACACAGGTGACCTCCCACGAGAGAAGATGCCAGAGACGCTGAGTCAGTTTTCTTCAAGGATAAACACCGAGATGCTACCTTGAGTCCTGGAAGAACTCCCTCTTGCCCCAGCTTAATCTTCATTTCAGCTCCAGGCCAGCTCTTTTCGGTACCCACAGCAGACCTCTACAGAGATGAAAACCAGATTAAACTGCAGCAGACAGCTTTCAGGAGCCAAGCTAATTTTTTTAAGGCTTACTGAAGTCTCTCTACATTACACTGCAAACTGCACTGTAGATGTTGTTTAAGTATAACTCGCTTTATTTACACAGATCCCTGATCTCGAGAAGAAAAAGCGAGAAGGCATGCAAGGCAAATGTTCTTGTAGGAATTTTACCGAAGAGCAAATCCCTCTTTCCCAGGGGTCAACTTTGCTTCAGGGACTGATGCAAATCAGCACCTCCGGCAGAGAGCAAACTGTTTTGCTGCTCATGCGATTCCCTCTCTCTCTAAGCTGATTCTGCACAAAACCATTGTATAACTTGAAACTCATGGTCTTAAGAACAATAACTTGAAGAATGTGTTTAACATAGCAACCATGCAATGCTTAACATTATAATATATTTATTCATGAGCTATCTAATAAATGAGGAAGCATATTTTACCATAATGCTCGGATACAGGAAAAAAACACTCTTTGTAGTTTTGCACTGCTTTTCTTGCCTGAGTAAATTGATAGTGCTAATGACCACAGTTTGTGCCTTTTTTTGCTAATCACAGAAAATCCCTTCTTTGATAATATTGTGCTGTGACAGGACGATAAGAATGAGGGCCATGCGCCAGAGAGCCGTCTTCCTCCACAGAGTGACTTTGAACTGCCAAGCCAGAACAGCAGAGAAATGCGGTGTCACTGCTGCCAGCTGTGGGCCCAGGGAGCCAGCAGCCAGGATCTGCGAGGGAAACCAGGAGCAGCGAAAACCAAGGAGGAAGCAACAGCAGAGGATCATAGCCAAAACCCATGGGCGACGTCAGTTTGCAGTACCTCTATGTGCGCATGCTGCTCAGCGCTAGGGGAAAACATGATCTGATTGCAGCAGTTACTCTAAAAAATCCCCACTAATTCTCTTTCTGTCACTGTGTGATAATTTCTCTCTTGTGGAATAAGACTGTTACGTGCACTGATACCTGTCTGTACAATTCTGGGGAGGACAGCGAACCATTTCTGTTCATCTGAAACTCCTGTAGGAATGGGCTAGACACAGTATGTCATCACCCTACAAAATTATCACTAGAGGAAATTCTACAGCTTATTACGCATTTAATATCTACATTGTTAACTTCTTTTCCAGAAGTTCTGGGCTTTGCCCTAACTCCCCAGGGATCAAAGGCCATTTTGCCACTGCTCTCAGTGGGCTCAAGTCCAAAACCTTTTAAAATGTCCTAACCTGCTGGAGCGAGCACTGCTCTCGTATCAATGTGCATCATGCACAGAAGCTTGCTTTCAGAGCTGTAGGAAGAAAAATCTGCATGGTCTGTTCATACAAGCTGCACTGTAGGAGCAGTGGGACGAGAACAGATTAGGCTGGTGCATATTTAGAGAAACTGAGAGCATCTACTCAGTTACTAGATAGACATCCAGGAGCAAGATTTGGCTGCTCGGAGGTACGCTCTCTCTTTACTCCTGAGCATCAGTTTGGATGATGATCTCTCAAAGTCATGGTCCAAAAGAAGTCACAGATGATTCATATGATTTGAATCTTATTCTTGGTTTCAAGTGCCTGTGTGTCTCGTTCCATATCTAATTAGCCTTGCAGAATACCTGTTCATAAACACTAATTGGAAGCATGCAACCGTAAGTGTTCATGTAAATTTGCCTCTGCATCTTTGGACGTATCAGGTGCTACAGGCAAACAAATTTGACATTGGAAAAATGCCTGGGAAGTTTTGCCCATACAACTTGAAAATTTGAGCCTGTATGTGAAAAGAAAAAAGGGGTTGTGTTAAAGCCAGTTTAGAAGAGGAGTCAGGAAGTCACAGACAGGCTGAAAATTGCAGACAGCAAAGGGACTAAATCGATAGTAAAATCACAATTCATAGACCTTATAATTAGTAGTTGTAGCATAATATGGAGATAAATTAAATAAAAATTGTTAGTGGAGTGGCCGGCTCGGGGAACTGATAATAAGACTCTATTTAGTGTCTCTTGCCAGCAAGTCACTGATACTGAAAAAGCCAGACTGAAAACCAGCAAAAATTGCTACTGTCTGGTGCAAAATGAGTTTATTGCTTTAGTCTAGTGTTTCGCATCCAGCATAGGTCCTGTTGTTTGCTGACTCTGTGAAGAGGCCAAAGGGCTCCAATGGCTGGAAAATGAAAACTACATGTCCCCAGAGAAACACTTGCCTGAACAGGTATGAAATAGACTGCTGAGGATTAAGAGGCAAATTTTCTTGTTTTCTACCTGTACTAAGTATGATTTGAAATATGCAGTTGACATTTCTAGTGCTGTCAGTCAGAGCTTTTGGCCAACTGCTAACAAAACTAGTGACATAGCAAGAACTAATCATTGGTAAGTGGAAGACATAAAATTTAAACTCATCATATTTCTAAACATCAGGTTGATGAATTCAAGCACAAAATACCAGGAAAACAAGTGGCTGATTCTCCAGCTCTTGATATTGAGGCATAGAGAATGTACCTCCTGAAAGAAACGTTCATCCAAGTTACTGGCTTTATGTTATTGGCTTTCTGCAGGGGTATCTAAGTAATACTACATGCAATGGATTGCAATGGACATCTGCCTATTGGCATAGGCAGACTGTCTTTTAATTGTGAAAAATGCATGATAGTAAGGAAACTTCAGATCCTAAAGCACCATCTAAGGAGAGAAAGGGAACATCCTTCAATTACTACTACATTATGCAGAAATTATTATGCAGAAAATAACTGAAGAACTACTCGTGGCAGAGACTTGTTAAAAGCTTGCGATAATTCCACATAATTTTCTATTAAAAACCAGTCAAAACTCAATTTAATCTGGCCCTCCTTCTTCAGTCAGCACAACTTCAGTCAGGCTCTTCTGTGGCAGATAAAGCCATAATAGTCTTTCATCAAACATAAAATTATTCTGTGGTGTTAATTCCAGACTACATTCCACGTCACCTGGTCTGTCCTTTCTGTAAGTTCTGCTCCTCAATACTTCTAAGCCCGTCACTTTCTTGGCTCTGCTATGCCTTGGCAATACCAATGATACAGCACCCTTCCTGCAACAGATGTGCCTCCAATTCATTAGTCTTATTATATATGCTTCCAGCGACATTTATTGCAATAGATCTTTCATACTGCTTTTCTTTCTCCTACCATTCTCCTTTCTCTGCTGTTGCCCCTTGCAACCTTTGCCTACAGTTCAGGTCTTTACAGGCCTAACTCTGATACCACTTTACACTGGACAATATTTCAGTAGAAAATTGAGTCCTGATTTAAAGTGCTTTAAATACAGTCTTTAAATAAAACATGGCCTCAAGCCTTTTGTGTCTATATGTCTATCTTTCTCATCGTTAACACTTAAAAATGTTACTGGGTGATTTTTGCTGATAAATTCAGCACAGATGCAACATTCCCTCCTCCCCCCAGGCCTCCCACATTAGAAAAAGAAAAATAAAAAAGATGCATTGCCTTATATTTCTGTGATAATACAAGAAGCAGAAGGAGAGGATTGAGATGCTTTGAGAGCATGAAAAAAATTGTTTGTCATATCAAGTGATAGAAAGGACTTAGTCACCATAAAATCTACTAACCATAAACCGCACAAACTGAACACACGTTTTGTGTTATTAGTATTACCAAGCATTTATATAATGCCATACATTTTCATGGCCATTTCTTCCAAGCAGATAAAGCACATTCCCTTCCTCAGAGAGCCTGCAATCTGAATAAGTAAAGACAAATATTGCACATGATAAAAATAGAGGACAAAAGTTCAGGAGGAATTGATGTGTGGAGACAGCTGATAAGGAGAAAAGTGGAAAGGGAAATGATTTAAGATTGTTCTTTGGAATCCTTTCAAAACTAAGGAGAGGCTCGGCACACTACAAAGTCTGTGGCAATAAATGTGGTACTGGTAAGACCTTGGTTGCATTTATACTTCAAAATGTATTTCACATGGAAGAAGTGCTGCCCATCCAGAATGGCTCCTTCTGGTCTGTCCAGATGAATTACACATAAAGTGAGTCTGGATGAATTATACATAAACTGGGCACTGGTTTGGATGCAGTGTTTGTATATGCGACCAATTTGGGATTTCATAAACGGGTCCGATTTTCAAGAGGGACATACTAATGCATACGAATACTGCCCTTTTGATGAGGACTTATCATGAGACAATGGTCTTGCTCTGGAAAGAGATGTTGTACTGCATCTGACAAACCACTGAGAGGGCGACTGGGGTAGAGCCAGAGCCCAAACCAGGCAGCAGAGCACTGACCCCAGCAAACAGGAGGTCCTGTCCGGGTCACTACATGCCTCTGCTGTCAAGCACCCTTCAATTGAGTGGCCCTTGCTTCACATTCTCCAAAGCCAACACTGCCACGCTTGCCCCATCATTGCTGAGGAGACTGCTCTCCAGAAATTCATCACAGGACTTCACTGCACAAGCAGGGTCTTGCTGAGGTCTGAAGCTGTGATTTCAGACTTTGGTTTATTATTAATATTAAGCTTCTTTCTGTGACCTGCTTCAGGCAGGCAGCACAAGAAAAAGAACAGCTATTTGGATATGCATCCTCTGGGCATTTACCCAAAGTCATACAGGTTACTCAGAGATTCAGAATAGCTACTTAAATCTCTCAGATGAAGCAAAACTAACGAACATCTTTAGGTATAGGCCCATCTATGAGTCTGTGATCCTTAGATTAGTGCATACTTGAAAAAAAGGTTTTGTGGGGCACATAATTTACAATGTGGATTGGGAAGTGAAAACAACATAAGCACAGGAGAAAAAGGAAAATTTCAGTTAAGTTGAATATTCAGAAACAAACAGGAAAGGAGGATGTAAACAACATCAGTACATACATAATTCAAGAAACACTGTCTGAAAGTGCATATTTCACTTTAACAAAGACTTCTAATTATGAAAACCACAGGGAGGAGAGGAGGAAAGAGAAGATATCAAATACTAGCATTTGATTAGGCCTGCTTAAGAGAAGTAAGGGCTAATATTTAGGTCCAGACCCTCTAAGTGTGTAACTTTTTGCATCATTTTTATTATGTGCATAGTAAGAATTACACATAAAATACATTACAAGAAGTAGCCAGATACTCAAAAATATGCCACCTGTGTCCCTCCATAAGTGTGGAGGGTTGAGACCTCCACCTCCTTGATGAGCCTAGACAGTGTCTAATCATGTGAAGTGCTGATCTCTTCCTACAAAACGCTGATTACTCTCAGCAAGCCACAAGAGGAAAGAGGTCAGTGGAAGCTCCAGCTAAAGAAACAAAATGGTCTCCTGCTAGATCGGACAGAGCGTTTTCAAAACCGCAGGGAAATTGTATTCCTCAAAACAGCAGGCATGACAAATGGGAACTAAGAACTGAGTTTAATCCATTCACTTCCTTTTAAATAACATTCCCACAAATAGAATTTGAACAAAGAATGAGTCCAGAATGGATTTGTTTCAAAACTGGAGACACAAACAAATCCCACATTTATTAAACACATTGTTCTTGTTGGGAGAAAAAGTGGCTGCTTGGAGTGGAAATGTAATAATAGCATTCAACGGAGATGCAGTTCCCCATTTTCTACCTCGAAGAAAGAAATCCCTCCAACTCAGATTTCATCCCAGCAGTAGATATCAGGGGTCTTTCCAATTTCTAAGGCTTTCTGAAGTTATTTTCAACAACACAATATATTCAATTTTTAATGCGATCCTCCAGTTCATGCTTGCTTCTTTACATGTCAAATCATACCCAAGAGATAAACTCCTGCACATGTTGACTCCGTCCACTACAAACACAGACAAATCAGGAATAGTGTGGCCAGCAGGAGTAGGGAAGTGATAGTCCCCCTGTACTCAGCACTGGTGAGGCTGCACCTCAAATACTGTGTTCAGTTTTGGGCCCCTCACTACAGGAAAGGTATTCAGGTGTGGTAGCACAGCCAAAGAAGGGCAACGAGGCTGGTGAAGGGTCTAGAGAACAAGTCTTATGAGCAGATAACTGGCTGAGGGAACTAGGGTTCTTTAGGCTGGAGAAGAGGAGGCTGAGGGGGCACCTTATCACTCTCTGCAACTACCTGAAAGAAGTTTGTAGCAAGTTGGGTGTCAGCCTCTTCTCCCAGGTAACAAGCAATAGGCAACAGTCTCAAGTTGCACCAGGGGTGTTTAGATCGGATATTAGGAAAATTTCCTCACTGTAAAGATTGTCAAGCTTTGGAATAGTCTGCCCAGGGAAGTGGTTGAGTCACCATCCCTGGAGGTATTTGAAAGACGTGTAGACGTGGTGCTTAGGGAGATGGTTTACTGGTGGACTTGGCAGTGTTAGGTGAACGATTGAACTCGATGATCTTATAGGTCTTTTCCAACCTAAATCATTCTATGATCTACTCAATGCAAATGGACATTACCCACCAAGATGGTGAGCTGCTTCTGGGTTTCTAACTCATTAGGCTGGGGGCATTTCAGGGCAAGGACAGTCTCTTCCTTTTTGTTTCCAGAGGAAATGTCTTAAGAGTGTTCTAGTCCCAAAGAGGGACGCTTGGTGGTACTACATGCAAAGTTACTGAAAAGGAGTCATACTTGAGCTAGTAGGGATTTGATCTTCTGCATTAATAAAACTGGTCTCAGGACCACTGACCTTGCAGAGAGGGGAAGGAGGTGAGGGACCCATTAGCTGCTCCCTTTTCTTGCCGCTTTAGGTGTTGCCAAAGCAAAGGTTGCAATGTGCAGTGAGGGACTGTGTCAGGCATAACCTTTCCATCAGCTGTGGTAAGCACATCTCCTGTGAGAAGCTGGGCTTCTGAAAAGGCACGCATTCCCCTCACTTACACTTCTGGCATCAAACATGGAACAGCACAATATGAAGTCACTTACAGTGCAGGCACTATTAGCAGCTCCAGTAAGTCCCAGCCCCACTATGCTCACTTTGGAAACCCACACAGTTGGGGTGTTTTGGTCCTGAGTGCTCTTCAGCAAAGCTGGAATAGGCTGTTAATGGGACAGGGCCAAACAGCAATTTGCAGGCTCATTTATTTGAGGCACTGGGGATGGATACAGGGAAGGTCTCTATGTGTGAACTAGTCACCCTAGGATCAGTTGATACCATTAAAGTGAAACAGGGGGGAGGGTGTTTAAGATTTGCTTAGATGTGTGTTTCAGTATTACAAGAATCATGCTTCCAGAAGGGCATTTGTGGGATGGCAGGCAGTGTCCCATCTCCCTGTACTCGGTCCTGCAGAAAGGTGATCAGAGAAGACCCCCACCCCATGGGAACAAGTACAAGACCAAGGACATCCACATGCATGAATGGCCCTGATGTGGCACGTGCATGGCTTCAGAGGCAACAGTAAATCACAAAACGGTAACTCACCTACAATATCTTGGTAGGGGAGGGCTGCCAGCGGCCTCAGTGCTCTTCTATTCCAACCCTGGGCAGCTAGGACATTGTGCCAGGCATGCTCGGGGCTGTGGGCTGCAACGATCTTGGTCCAACAGACCACTGAAGGAAGGAGTTAAAAGAGATTTTAATAGAAGTGGCATTACCTAATAGTTGCTGTGCATTTAAAAAACTGATAGTGCTTATCTATTGTCTAAATTAACTGAAGCAGAGAGTTTTGCATCTCCATGCAAAGGGGTCAGTTCCTGATAGGGGCTGGGAGTCACCTAGAACCAGTCAAGACCGACCCTGCTGTATGGATGGGAGCCAGCAGAGAACTGAGTTTGCGCAGAAACAAAGGTCAATCAGCGGACACCGTGATGAAGAGGACGGGCCTTCATCTTGGGACT
Organism: Opisthocomus hoazin; assembly: GCF_030867145.1. Taxonomy (NCBI): domain Eukaryota; kingdom Metazoa; phylum Chordata; class Aves; order Opisthocomiformes; family Opisthocomidae; genus Opisthocomus; species Opisthocomus hoazin. The sequence goes on from NC_134415.1 coordinate 97,684,341, forward strand.
CCCGACGACCACCACTAGGAGGCACTGAGCAAGCGCAGCTGGGAGGAGACTGGAAATTACTTCTTGGAACTAATTATAATATCGAAATTATTTCTCAGAACTGATTTTGATATGCAATGAGGATAGATGCATATGTATATGTGTATTGGGAAATCTAATGTATATGTAATATCTGATTGTATAAATTGAAGAGACACATTGCTGCTCGGTGTGCACGACTTTGGTGGGACTACCCCCCCGTGCTGCCGGGCGCTGAATAAACATACCTACTTTACAATCTTACAGATTGTCAAGTCTGCTTTCCGCATGTCACCACTGTGGAGGCAACCAACACAGAGGACCCCCCCAGGAGCACCTGAGCCTCCACAGCTGGGAGAAGTTCCTTGGGGGAAGGTGGGACACAGGAGAGGACAGAAGCTGGGCAGTAGCAGGGCTGCAAAGCACTGAAACAGCCCTGCGAGCTCACAGCATCTGATATTTCCAAGGAACCCAGATGGGACTGGGTAGAGTCTGTTGTGAGGCAGGAAGGTCACAAAAGTTTTTGGAGAGAAAGCAAGCCTTGATACTGCACAATGCAGATGGGACATAATTGCTTCTGTGTCCTTCACTGTAATCCACCTTACTCTCAGTTTCTTGATTTAAGACATTCAGTGTTTTTGTTTCTAATACGATTTGCTCTTAGACATGTAGAATTCACTGGTAACATTTTAAAGACACCGTAAATTTACCTCCTTGTTCTGGCTAAACTGGGATCCTGTGTCAAACTCTTCCTCAGAAATGGGAGACACAAGTTGAGATCTCTCTTCACTTTGTGAGGCTTCAGACCGATTTTTCATACATACCTGCTGAGCCCTGTCACCATTACACTATCAAGTTGGGAGCGTCATTTACTTCTCTTCTTTGAACTTCTCCAAGTTGCGGAGGATTAATTCAATAACCATGGTCAAATGATAAAATTAATTGAGGGTCATTGAACAAGAACCTGTGGTTTAAATTCCTGTACTAAGGGATATTTACACTTTTTATTTATACCAGCCGCTGGAGAGAATGCAGAAGCTTTTCAGCCTAGCAGAGACTGTCCCTGCACTATCCCCTGCTTTCAGCTGAGTGTTGGAATCTGTAGGTTGCTGAGTTATGGTTCCTTTCTCTGGCCTAAAGCTTGAACTGTGTTTTGGGAAAATGCAGCAACCTAAACAGTGGGAGAAAGTTCAAATGTGCCTTTGACTATGCACCCAATTTAAAGTATGTGAGTAGTCTCATGTAGCCGACTGTAGATGAAATGCAATTTGATCACTTGCAAATAACTTTTCCTTTATTTTTACTTCCTATTTTCTTATTTTGAAATTACTTCGGGAAGAAAACAAGACATGTCTCAGCTCCAGAGGTGGAAGCTCTGATATCGTTTTGTCAGAGATGCACGTTTTCAGTTACTACGTTTCATACAGCTCACTAACACACCCACTGAAATATTCAATAAACCTAAATAAACAAACAAATACAGAATTTATTATATATAAAAAAGGAACTATGTGACACTGCACTTCTTCTCGTACTTTTATCCTGTGCATGCCCCATCTTTATTTAGCACAGAAGCTATTTAATTGATTTTGCAATCTGCCTACACCTATTGTGGGCCCAAACGAGCATTTCCTTTCATGCTGTAAAGACCTAAGAGAAGCAAATTAAAAACTGTTCACACGGACACAGCTCTCGCTTTTTGGAGCAGGGTTCCCCTTCTCTCTTTGCAGCACCTTGGGCACTTACCCAGAGGAGAGGCCTCACCTCCACCCCGCACCCAGGGGCTGCAGCAGATGCGGCCAGCCAAACCTTTCCAGGTATTTAGACACATCAAATCCCTTTGAAATGTGAAAGCTCGAGAGCTCTTTTCAGAGCACATGACTTTGCGGTCCTTCTTCTTTGTGAAAACCAGCAAGCGCCACAAACCAAACACTCCCTATGTCCTAAAGGATGTGGGGCATAAACTTTCACAAAGATGTGAAGAACAAGACAGCAAAAAGTCATCTATAGCATTGCGTATAATATTCAAGGAAGTATGACATCTAGGGGTATAACGCACACGAGAGAGGAGATAAACATCCGTGATTACTGAGCATCTGGTGCTGGCAATGATTCCTGGGGTTCAATCTCACCGGTCTTCAGCCAGAGCCAGCTTCCACCTACAAACTGCCCAGTGGTGCAATAGTCACTGTTTCATTCTCTGCCCTGGCAGAAGACAAAGACTTCACAAGAAGCTCACATCACAAAGACCTCACAAGAAGCTCACATCGCCTTCCCGGGAGGGGCCAGTGAGGAGGCCTGCTGTCTGACTCCTCTGCATCAAATCACACAGGTTGTCTCCATCCCAAGATGTTGTCCTTGTAATCCTTAACAGGAGATACCTGAAGCAGTACTTCTGCCACTGGGATTTCCACTGGCAAAATATTTCTGCAGCAGAATCTTGTATTTTCCCAATAACTATTTAAACTTCTTTTGAGCTTAATCACATAGGGGCCCTATGACATTAGAAACCTAGTAGGCTATTTCTCACTACTTCCAGTGCAGTCTAGTAACTTTAATAGTTTACTGTTGTTTTTAGAGAAAATATAGTATCCTGCTAGTCTTCTGTCGATGCTGCTGCTATGGTTCACGCTGTAAATTAACCTTTTATATAGCCCTGGGTTTTAGCACTCTTCTTGCTAATAGTCTCAGCTGTGTTAGCCTGGCTCTAACTCACACTCTTCTTATGTAAGTATGCTCCAGCAGTGATTGAGCAGTGTGAAAGTGCTGCCTGCAGGCTGGGGGGAGGGGAGCGGATTTGGGGGGAGGGGGAGCTTTAAAGCCAGTCCTGCACCACCGCAGTCAGTGGCAAACCCTCAGTGCCCACCACGGACCAGAGCAGCACCCACTGCTCCCACTCCTCTCCCTTGTGTCTTGTTAACCTGGGGTCTCCGTGTAAATGTCATAGAGAAAAACAGGCTGCACATCTACGGCTGCTTATCGATTGCCTCCTCAACATTAAGCCTTGGCTGATTTTGTGTGTACCCTCTCTCTCTGCCTGCCTTCTTTTTCACACATCTCCCTCAGATTAACACTCCTTTTACCTAACTAGGTATTTTTAGAGATGCTCTCACCTACGCACATGTTTTCCTGTTGAACTTCAAGAGAAAAGAGAGTCAGTGCACAGCTGGAGGAACTCAGCGGCCCTGCCAAAAAACACCACAACTCTGGAGGCAACCAAAACAAATAACACACCTTTTACAGGTGGCAGAAGATTCAACTCACCTTCCTGTCAGTTTATATACAGCCAATTGGATGGATTTATTTCAGAAGTCAGAAGCAGAAAACATTTATAGACATATAGAAATGACCGATGATGCTGCGAGCACTCTCTCCTGGCTTTGCTCCATTGTTTGACTTAGAAAATGCTTTTGATAAAGCAGAACTACAGTCTGCAAGAAATGTTCTTCGTGGGTAATCAACTTTAAGAAAAAATATATGGACCACATTAAAAATCTAGTTAAATAACCTGGAGTCATACTCTTATGAAACACAGGGTCATTACAAAGCTGCCTCATTGTCCTTTCAGGAAAAATATCATTTTGGTAATCAAGTTCTACTCAGACCATTAATGGATTGCAAGCTGGCTGTGCTATGTACAAATCGTAAAGTCTCTGTTTATACTGTACAGTGCCATCAAGAAAAAAATCACAAATATCTAATGTACACTTCCCTTTTTTGCAAGCCTAACCAGATCGAACCAAAAGCTTTAATGAAATATGAAGGAAAGTCATTCGGTTGTCTCTGCTGTTTGCCATTCTGCAGACTGCTCTTGTAAGTTGTAGAAGGTCTGTCTGGGAACTGACAGTGACAAATCAGAGCCACCAGTGTCTGGTCGCAGAAGTTTGTGCAATTATGATACACCCTTCACCAGACAGATGCGTCCCATGTGCGGGCTGCTGTTTGCATCCCTACATCTCCACAAACCAGGCTTTTTTGTGTCGTTTGAAAGAGTCATTTCTATGTGCTCTAAAGACTCCTATACTTAACATACGTGAGGGTTCGATTTTGCATCATTGCATCATTGATTTCCGCATACTCATTCCTTACCACAGCACTTCTAAATATCAGAAACACAGTTTTATCATAATAGGCATATGCTCTTTCATTACCCATATGCTGTTGCATATGTTAGTATTTCCCCTTTCCTCTCTCAGCTCCAGTGTGTCCCATTCCATCAATCCATGCTCAGTTTATTTATGTTTTGGAGTATCAGGAAGATCCTACCAGGAGGCAATATTACAGTATCATATGTTAAAATGTTATTTCTTGTTGCTTAAAAAGTCCACTTAGAAATAGATTTTAAAATCCACTTTGGAGTCTCTAGTTCTGGCTATATCATGTAAGTGATAAATTATTCACCTTTATTTTATGGAATTTCTTGTAATGTAATTATATGAAAATCTCAAATTGTATTTATAGGTGATAGAGTGATTAAGATTTTAAATATCTCATTTACATGCTGGTGGTAATCTTTTCATGAATATAAGATAAGAACTTATTGGTTTATGAATTCTATCTGAAAGAACAGTAGTCACCGAATGTAAAAAATAGCTATATAACTACTCTTTCTCCCCTGACTTTTTATCTCCAGATGCACAGAAACACAGCTTTGATTCCAGAACATGCTCTGCATTTAGATAATAACGGAGCATAAGATAATAACAGAGCACAAGCTCTGGCTGAAGCGTAATTCCAGCTCTTCTCAAGTTCTGGCAGGCACAGGATTTCCATACATGAAATAAATGACTGTGGGACCCATAAAGCAAATTCTTACTGCTACACACTGTTACAGTGCTATAACATACAACTCTTAAACTTTATCTAATTTTTCAGACACGTTAAGTTTAGATGCCTACCTTGCAGTGTAGTAGATGGCAGACTGTCCACGTTAGACCTTTCTGCTGTATTAGTGTGTGACCATCGCTGCCGTAGCCTTAGCCATTCAGCACTGTCTTTGCCATGTTTTAGGATAAAGTCAGCTTTGCAGAAAAGGATCTGGGAGTCCTGGTGGACACCAAATGGAACAGCAATGTGTCCTTCTGGTGAAGGCCTGGGCTGCATCAGGAGCTCTGCTGGCAGGTCCAGGGTGGTGATCCTTCCCCTCTGCTGAGCACTGATGAGGCCTCATCTGGAGAGCTGTGTCCAGTTCTGGGCTCCCCAGTAGAAGAGACACATGGACATACCGGAGAGAATCCAACAAAGGGCCTCGAAGAGCACTAACAGACTGGAGCATCTCTCCTTTGAGGAAGGGCTGAGAGAGCTGGGACCCCCTCAGCCTGCAGAAGAGGAGGCTCAGGAGGATCCCATGAATGTACAGAAACACCTGAAGGGAGGGTTCAAAGAGGTCAGAGACAGGCTTTTTGTGGTGTCCAGTGTGGCAATGGGCACAGACGGAAACACAAGTGGTGCCATCTGAACATCAGTGAACAATTTTTCACTGTGAAAGTGACAACGCCGGCAGTGGTTGCCCAGAGATGTTATGGAGTCCCCATCCTTGGAGATATCCAGGACCCATTTGGACACATTCCTGGGCTCTATGTGGCCCTGCTTGAGCAGGGGGCTGGACCAGATGCCTGCGAGAGGTCCCTTCCAACCTCAGCTGTTCTGTGTTTCTGTGAATCACAGTATCACTGAATGTTCGGAGTTGGAATGACTCTGTGGGTCATCTAGTCCAAGCCCCCTGCCAAAGCAGGGTCACCTACAGCAGGCTGCACAGGACTTTCTCCAGGCCGGTCTTCAATATCTCCAGAGAAGGAGACTGCACAGCCTCCCTGGGCAGCCTGTTCCAGTGCTCCGTCACCCTCAGAGGGAAGAAGTTCTTCCTCATGTTCAGACGGAACTTCCTGTGCTTCAGTTTGTGCCCATTGCCCCTTGTCCTGTCACTGGGCACCACTGAAAAGAGTCTGGCCCTATCATTCTGACACCCACCCTTGAGATATTTATAAGCATTTCTAAGATCCCCTCTCAGCCTTCTCTTCTTCAGGCTAAACAAGCTGAGCTCCCTCAGCCTTTCCTCATAGGAGAGATGCTCCAGTCCCCTCATCATCCTTGTAGCACTCCGCTGGACTCTCTCCGGTAGCTCCTCATCTTTCTTGAACTGGGGAGCCCAGAACTGGACACAGTACTCCAGATGAGGCCTCACTAGGGCAGACTAGAGAGGGAGGAGAACCTCCCTCGACCTGCTGGCCACACTCCTCTTGATGCACCCCAGGATCCCATTGGCCTTCTTGGCAGCCAGGGCACACTGCTGGCTCATGGTCAACCTGTCATCCATCAGGACACCCAGGTCCTTTTAGGCATCCATGAACTGTAATATTCTGGAGGCTGTCAGTGGTGTAAATCCAGGGTGTCTGATTCTCATCACTTATTCACATTGCACTCCATTTACACTTTCATCTTCAGAGCTGTTACCACTTTCTCAACCAACCTGTTGACTTCAACCGACTTCAGACTCGGTTTAACTTCAGAGAGAAAGTCCCATGGAAGTTTCAGATGGCTTTAATGCAGCTTTGTTTCCTCACCAAGAATAAACTAAATTCTGTTTCTCTGAACTCTAAAGAAATGCAAGGAATTCCCTGCCAATTAACGCTCACCCCTTGATGTTTTCTCTTATTTTCCATAGATTTTTGTGTCAAAGCTTCCCTTGCTGGGCCAATACTGCTGTCTTTTCTCTGAGTGCCTCTGCTCTTCCTACAGCTTCTCTCAATGACACAAAGACCTTCACAAAATGTACCCAGATAAACAGCTCCACCACCATTTGCGGCCAAACACCTTTGATTTGGATGGCAACAGAGATCTGTCTTTAAAGTAGAGATTGCTGTTATTTTAGCTACCTTCTGCCCGTCGGCATGTCAAACTTCTCTGAAGTGTGGCAGAATGGTTACATGCCTCCAACATGATCCAGTGATGTAGGAGAGATCATGTATCAAAGTCTGGCAAACTGTACCTACTAGATCAGTTTGTGTTCTATGGTGTTGAATTTTTCTATTACCTTGGAAATGCAATATTGAATTAAAGTTTTTCTTCACCTCCTATTTTCTGCTTTGCTTGATTTATGGGGTAGAAAAAAAAAAAAAGCACAGGTATGTTCTGACAGATACCCTTTCTCACACATTTTATAATTCAGAGTGCTATCATGCAAGCGATGGGTTTCCTAGAAAAAGACTTTACCATGAAATATGGAGGCCATTCTGTTAGAAACAAGGGGTGTATTTCTGCTCTGGTGACAGTGATGCCAGTCAGGACTGCACATCTCCTTTGAAGCTGATAGAACAATAATAGTGAAAAACAATGAAAGACTGAAAGCCCGGGAATTATCCCAGATTAATCTGAGGGTGAAAATTTCACCCTGCTGCACTGAATCATGCAACCAATGCAGGGAAACCCAGCACTTTGTTACCATTACAGATCTTCAACAGTCGATCAGGTAAGAGATAAGCGACAGCAGATAAAACGAGAAGAGTTTCTGAGGTGACAGGGTTGCAGTAGCCTTTTGGCTGAGACCTACGGGGCAGTTTTTGTTCCCTCCCAAGCCCAGATACTGTCATGCACCAATGGGCTGAAGTGCCCCACAGTGCCATGGCTGGGCTGCAACCAGGTGTGGGGCTGGCTGGCCCCTATGGCTCGGTCCCCGCCAGAGGCTTTACCCCCGCCTCACCGGCTCCCCGGCCCCAGCTCCCTGCAGCAACACCCACACCACCAGAAACCCCTCAATATGTGCATTCAGCTTCCTGACAGATTGTCCCATTTTTAGAGTCTTTAGCCCCACCTCTGTTAAGATTTGAATAACTAAAATAGCCAGTTTTACAACCAGTGCTTCTTTTATTTGCCAAGACTCTTAACAATTGCTGCTTTTCATGCACAGAGAAATCTTTGCCGGGACAGTCGCAAGCAGAGTCAATTATTTGTTCTGGGGTAGGTGTTGCTATCAAATAAATAATAAAATGCTCATCCTCTTTTCAGGCATCCTTTCATATTGGAAAATCGCAATAGTTCTGCTGATGCACTTTGGGCAGACCATATCTCCTTGATAAATATTGCAGCAGTTGTACGGTGCCTCCAAGGCGTCATGCTTCCAGGGAGTGATAAGCTCAATGAGTCTCCCAGCAGTGTTGCCCAGGACCACCAGGCATCAGGTCCTGTTTCCACTCAGACCTTCCTCTCACTTCCCAATCTCACATTTCCCCCACAAGTGGAACTGAATACACACCTCAAAAATGAATTTACCATCTGTCATACAAGAAGCTTACAAGGATTACAGAAATCAGCACCAGTCACAAAGTGACCTGGAGAGTTGCTTGCAGGGGAGGAAAATCCAATATTATTGTTAATGGCAAAAGGTTCTTTATCTCATTACTTTAAATGGAATTCAAAGTAAGGAACTTTGATAACACAATATGGTTTTTCACTTCATCAGTGTTTTGGAGCAAGTATTTTCTAGTGCTTTCTTACCCAAGATGTTTAGCCTGTCTTCTGTTTGCAAATTATTCATCACAAGCTTTGGTCTTAAAATATGGTGGTTTTGTTGTTGCAGAACAGTTTTACAAATAGATTTCAGTCTCTTGAGTTCTTAATTTAGGATATTTGCTATTCACTTTTCATCCAGAGCCCACCATAATTTCGATTCCCTGACCAGAGTAGAAATTCAGCCTGTCAGCCAACTTCCTATAAAACAAACATATGTGCTACTTATTATTTCATCTTCTTCTGCTTCCCTTCCATATTTTCTCATCTCATTTCCTTTTTAGTGGCTTTTCTTCCTACCTCTCTTTTGAAGTGCCTCTTTTGCTTTTTTCTTTCTGCTTGCCCCTTTCTCATTCCATCCTCCCATCCAGCATTTTCTTGAGTCTCATACAAATTTAGAAAAATGTGTTTTCCACAAGATTCCGAACAAGTTTTCCAAACTTGTATGAGACTGCTTTCAGAGGAGAGAGGGTTTCCCAAGTCAAGCGCCTTTTCTCCAGAGACTGCCACAAGAGCAGAATTACTAAGAACATCGAGAAAGTGCCAATTTACAGTTTCAGACCCAGCAGTGCTGCATACAAATGAGCCTTATTTTAAAGAATGTAATAAATCTTTATCAGCAGCTGAAATCTGAGGTTATATATTTGTTCGTTGTCTATGGCCAACTAAATGTGTTTAGTACATGAAAATTCTCCTGATAGGAAGAGCTCACTTGAACATATTACTAAGAAAAATACCATGGCAATTTTCAAAAAACCACTGGCTTGTTGATGGGAGTTTGTCAGAGAGAAGAGGTCCAGCTGAGACCCTCAAAAAATCCCAGTATGATATTAATGGTTCTGGGGACCTGTCCTTTCCATCCGTCCAGCTAATGTATCTGAAGTCAATAATGAGTTACACTGCATGAGTTGCAAGCAATAATTTATTAAAGCATATATGTCATGGGAAAAGCAGGCAGTGATCAGCTTTACTTTTTGATCAATTAACAGCACTCAGACAAGCAGAACTCAAATTATTTTGAAACCCCAAATGAACCGAGCTAGTCATTAGGAAGTCTGTGGTGCTGCTTCATGCAAGCAGCTGTTCATTTTATCATATTTACTTTTACAAATGACTGTTATCATCCTGCAACTTTAGCTTTATGACTCTTTGGAAACTACCCAAGGTTTGATTTTTAAGGACTCCATATGCAGTTTAATCTACTTCAAGAGAGAATATTGAAAATTTTGAATGAATTGGAATTGCAGTAGGAAATGTTTCAGCAGCTATTTGCAAGTAATAAAAATGCAATGTAAGCTCCCATAGACAGTCGTTTCCCAGTCCTTTCTAATCAGGGTGTTTGGTCCAACATGGCAGGCAAACGTCTGTGATTGGGAAATGTCTGACAGCTGCTCCCATTTAAACAGCCTGAGATCCATACTCCAAAAGGGCCTGCAGAAACCAGTCCCCAAGGCCAAACAACCTTTCACCATACGCATTTCCATTGCCTTCGTACTATCATCAGTTGTTCAACCTGCAGTGCCTCTGCTCCCCTCCTTGCTTTCCCAGGAGCTGGAGTAACCCTGCAGCTTCCACTCTTCATCAGATGACAATCATCATGGATAACAGGAGATCACACAGGATTCGACTTCCCAGAAGAATGGGAGCAGAGCTTTCGGGATGGAACATGTCAGAATCAGGAAGGAGATAACGTATAAAAAACAACCTCTGTGTTTACTACAGCAGTGCCTAAAAGCCTGGAAAATGGGATTGTGCTGTGCAGCTGGCCAGTGCCACCAGTGTCCTGCCCCAGTGAGCATCCAGCTGGAGAAAACCTTGAGCGAGCCAGTGAGCTACAGAATGAGGCAAACGCTACTCTCCTTCCAGGACTACTTCTCTTCCTCTTGTTCACACTTATATCATTATTGTGGCTGTTATTTTAAGAACACGAATTGGAAGGGAAGAAGGAAAAGAAAAGGGTAGGTGGAAAGGGATATAAAAGGCAATTCGAGTAAAGAGGGAAAGCAGAGAACCACGGCAGAGGGAAGAGCCTGCAGAAACTCCACATGCTGCCTTCCCTTTTGGTGAAATTTAACTTTCAGGCACTCCTGGATCCTTTCTTTCCTTTCCTACATGCAAGTGGCTTTTCAACATGGATTGCTTGGCATTCACTGATTCTTCTCCCCAAACCCTTCATCTGGCAGCACATGATGCAGCTACTGATGCATGTAGGCCAGGAAAAAACAGTTCAGCTGCAGAAAATAGTTTGTAACTCTGTTGTATTGCAGAGAGAACCCAAACTCTGGGGAAAGAAACCACACTGCCCGGTGTGTGCTCTGTCATGCCTTGGTGACCGGGGATCTCGAGTTAAGGTAGAGGCAGTGGTGACGGCAGGAGGGACTTCACCTGGGCTGCCATGTAACTGACAGCAAGGCACAAGCCAGTGCACTTGTTTTACCATATACATTTTCATCCTGAAAAACAGACATATTTTTCTCTAGCTAGGCAGCTAAAGCGTTCCTGCTTGCACATGCTCTACTGTAGATGAGGTTAATTCAATATTATCTTTACTTTGTATGTGTGAAGCATTGGCTGCTGAGAAGACAAAAAGCTCTGCGGGTCTGGTGTTACCTTTTGCTGTAATGCTGGATGAAGCTGCACTTTGTTAAAAGGGACAGAAATTATCTACACAAGCAAAGAAGTCCATCTGTCTGAGTCTGGGAGAAAAATACAGACTTCAATATGGGTCTTTCCTAAATTATCTATTCCCATTTGGTTAGTATGAGGTTTCCATAGTCACTGGCTGGCTGTAGTTTCTAAAGCGCTGCTTGCTGCAGCGATCCTATTTACTACCTTATTTCCAGTTTTCTTGCTTTCCCTTTGTATGAGTGGATTTAATCACAGAGAGCTGCTGAACAAACCTGCGTTTCCATCCTCCCCGTGCCCTGCTACAAGGTGCTGTGGCTCTTCCGAACGACTCTGTTCCCACACATCACCTCCCCGGTCTCTGCCTGCACAGAACGGCGCAGTAACATTGCCTTGCACTCCTATAGGTGATCTTTTGGTTTCATTTCCATTAACAGTTTTTATACAATATGGAGTTAGGCCAAGATAAAAATGCACACAGTAGCCTGTTACTGTTGCTTGCATGCCCCACAGCAATACACATCTCCAACAGAGACCCAAGCTGTAGGCTAATTACAAAAAGCTGGGCAGCACACGTCTGAGACATATATGTAAAAATTTCTTTTAATCTTTCTCTTCTCCAGTTATGCAATTAAGAGCAGAAAGTGTATTGGCAAGATGACCATTCTTGCTGCCAGTATAAAAGGTTTTCAAGTCTGAGCGGTGCTTGTATTGCTCCAGGTACAGCCTCTCTACACTGTAGCATTACTGCTCATATGTCGTTATTTACTTCCTCAGCCGTTTACAGTCAGTGGTGGATTTGCAGACAGCTAGTAATTATTACTTTGGTTGTTAAATAGCAGCAATATGCTGGACACCTGAGCCACAGCCCTCCAAGGCAAAATCCTCCTCCAAGGAGCTCAGCGCCCACCACTCAAGTCTCAGCACCACAGAGCTCACCAGGGGCTGGGCTCACCCCGAGCACAAACCCCCACGCTCAGCAGCTTCTCATGCTCCCTACAACTGTCTCGAGCTGAAGTTCACGCCATGTTCATGATGAAGTTCTACCTAAATAAGTGATCTTGGAGAGGGGCAGGTCTCTTGGGTAGCCAGAGGGAAGAGCAGGGCTGGAGAGGACCCTACAGTGCCCGGGCGAGGGACCCTGTGGATGCTCCAGCTCCCTGCTGTCTGCAGTCTGCGCCAAACCTTGGCAGAAACCGCAGCTCCAAGCTGCGGTAAGTAAAAGGAGAGGAGAGCACTAGGGACAACCAAGCAGCAAGTCCAAAATGGTTAGTTTTGTTTGTGTGCAACCCTGAGGCAGCTTTGGCAAGCCTGTTCACAGGGTTAGGCCAGAAAAGTGCTTGGATTAAAAGCCTGGCTGCGAGCACAATGGCTAGGAGAAGACTTTCCAACCTAAGTGACAAAATGCTGGCAGAGAAACAACTATATTGACAAGAAACTCTGTGACAGAGCCCCAGCTTGGCCTCAGTTTTGAGACCTACACCTTGTTCTTATTAAGCCAAAGGCACAAAAAAAGCCATTGTTCGTTAAAACAGAATTTAAAAGACTTTAACATGTTCAACAGAGAAAACTTGAAGGGTTTTATATAATCTTTCAAAGGAAAAAGGCTTGGGCAGGACAATGGGAGAAATAAAATTCTGTCTGGATAAAACATCATTGCAGATGTGTGTTCTGTATTGGTCATTCAAGAAGAGTCAGTCTCACAGAGCCCACACCTTACTACCTTCTTCACCTGTAAACAGGCAAAAGGCCATTTTAAAGGTTGTATCCCCCTGCATCTTTAATAAAAGGGAGTTATCCTCCCAGGCTGCAGGTTCTCCAGGCAAGCAATAATACATCTTCCTTGGAAACAAGGGCCATTGCACCAGTGTTGCTGAAATGGCATTTTCTAGCCATGCAAAGACACTCATGTGGGAGACACTTGGCCCCCAAAGCTATAATCTAGAAAATCTATTGTCCTTCCAGGGTCTGATAAAAGAGATGCAAGGACAGATTTGCCTGGACAAATGCTAAGCAATGAGCTGAGTTGGAAAAGTTCAGACACACGTGTGTCTATATTTTTTGAGAACCACCACTATTCCCCATTTCCACTTTCAGCTCATGCATCGTTCACTCAGCATTCACTTTGCTACATTCACATGATGCACTACTGTAATATTACTATATATTCATTATATTGAAAAAGTTTTGAGCCTTGCCAGGAGAAAGCAATAAAAACAAGTTTTATTTTTTAGCTGCTTACTTCAGTTAGCTGATCATTTTTCCTTGCAAATTCTGCTGGATCTGGACCTCCTGTGCAATGTGAAGCTCATCGAGTATAATCATGGCTAGAGAGTGGGCTGAAGAAGGAAAAAGTCCTAGAAATTAGCTGCATTCCTGATCAGCCTTGTATCAAAGGAGACATTTGCTGTTTCCAGTAATTCATTAACTCTCTATTGTTTCACAGTGCATACAGCAAAAGCTTTGTAAAATGTTTTACCATTAAATCCCTTGCTGCTATTTGTAGCTCTGCTGCTATTCAAAGGGTTTTTCAAGGCCCTGGCTCACATCTCTACGTACTGCTTCTTATAACAGCTGGTACTATGGGAATCAAAGACTCCATTATATCAATAGATGGTACCTGTCACTTTGTAACATGCTTTTTATGGCAGGGTATTTATTTTTCAAAGATGTATTCCTCCCGCTGTAATCCTACATGTTCCTCCTTTACACTTGCAACGTGCCAGGCTTTAAAGCAAAGGACAAAGCAGCTGAAAATAGGAGACTTTCCACCCATTTCTTTTCAGATAGTGAGAAATTAAAACACAGGGCTTTGTGGATGAATTGCTGTCAGAGTCATTTAATAACTAGGATCCCAGCAGAAGCTTTTATAACAACATTAATAAAGATGCGCTAGCACTAAGATCCCAGCATGCTGCATACCAATAACACCAGTTAGAATGATTGCCTTCAGACAATAAATCGGACTTTTTTTAGGAGACAAAAAAATTATTAAATTTGTCTCTCCTCCCTACCTCCCCAGGATGCAATAATAGGAGGGTTTTTTAAAAAAAAAGCTGTTCAGAAGCACAATCCCGCTGCATCTCTGCCTGCCTGATGGCTGCACCTCCTGCATCCCGCGGTGCAGTTATTCACTTAGAAGAGGCAGAAAACCACCCCTCCGTACTTTGACATCTGCTTTCTGCTTCATTAAATAGTGGGGCAGGTTTTGTGCAGCCACCAGCAGTGGTGAGGACCGGGGCTGGAGCAGGAGTGCCTCCCAGCCTGGCTCACAGGAGCAAGAGCCAGAAGATGCAGCATCATTTCTCCTAAACCTAAAAGGACGGGCAGAAGAAAGGCTGTCTGGAGAACAGGGTAGCACGTCCATCACCACACACCCAAAATGTGAGAAGCTCCAGGATGGTTCTATTTGGCTTATTCTGGGATTTCTGCCATGCTGGGACATGCTCCACAGCAAGCACATTTGCTACCTGCAGCATGGGGACACAGCGGAGGACAGAGGTGCCAGACTAATGCGGCACAGGACAACGGGTGCTGGGCGCTTGTCTCAGAGGGGTAAGTAGCAGCTGGGCTGTGAATAAACATGACAAAACCAATTTTGCTTCTCCTCCAATTCCCACAGCAAACACACCTCTAATGAAAGAACACAAGGATGGCTGAGTTTTAAGCAATTACAACAGCCTAGACCTGGTGTCACAGACCAGCAGCATCGACTCTTCTGGGACATGAGAGTCTCTGTCCATTCCTAGCCTTAAGCAGTGTCAGTAGAAGACATATAACACTGGAAAGGAGCCTTTAAGATCAGTCACTTGCCAAATACACTGGTCATATGATCTCATGAGATGACCAAACTTTGTTTTAACGATGACCATGTTTTACGCCACCACTATCCTGTTCCAGATCCTCAGTACGCTAATAATGAAAAACATTTTATGAAATCCTGCCTGTATGTGTTCCCAATTGTTGCTACATGAATGATATTCTTTGGCTTACATAGCTTCTCTTCTCCTGTTTCTCCAGAATTTATTCTCACGATGTGTTCGCAGGGTACATCACTTCGGAAAGCTTCGGAAAGACTAAGAGACCCAGGCCCCTGCCTTTCCCTCCCACATCCATCCCACGGGCTGACCTCTGCAGCTCCTCCATCCTTCATGCATGGGAGCGCCACCATCGTGCACAACACTCCAGACAAGGTCTCAGCATTGTCTTCTACAAAGTCTCCTGAATGTTACTTTTGCTCCACTGGAAACGTGTCATCACGAGGGATATCCTCAGCCTGGATGTGCCTTCCATGGTTGGATCCCACTGAGGACAATATTCATCCTGACTAGCTCAGTGACCCAGTGCTTGCTACCCATTCCATCTCCAGCTGATAAGTTCCCAGGTTTTGGTGCAAATTCTCCACATTAGTCTTTAAATGATCTTGCCCTTTATTCCGCTGAAGTTTATCGTAATATCTGCCTCTTTGGGATAGTCATTTTTTCTGCCTCATATCTTCGTCTTCTGCCATATTGATGCCATCTCCCATCTTTATGTCATCAGCAAATTTCAAAAGGACTATCTTACTATTAACTTTAAATATTGTTCACAAAACTCTATCCCAACTTGATATTTCTATAGTACACATGTTTTTCCATGTTAGTTGATAATTTACTTAATTAGATAGTTCCTAATTTCTGAAGAAGAGCATCGATATTTTATTCTGTTCTTTAAAGAGTGAGGATTGCTTTATATCTCAGGCTAATTTATATTTAGGTCAACAGGCCAATTGTTTAGCCTCTCTGTTCTCCTCAATATTAGTACTCTCCTTCTCTGTACTGACCATCCTCTCATCTTCTATACTTCCATTACAAATAGTCATATTGTTGTTTATTTGAGTTTTCCCTTTTTTTTCTATTAGATCTCCAGGCACAGAGGTTAAAATAGTCACTTCCATCCTTGTCCCTTTATTTCCAAATTAAAATTCTTATCATCATTTATATCAGCTTTGAGCCAAGAGGAATAGTGCCCCAGCAGACAGACAGCTTTCTATTTGTGCAGTGAAACACAGAATTAACCACTCAGCATATCTGTGTGAGTGAAAGACATGAAAATGCACCCAAACGATGCATTTTTTTTTTTTTAATTCGGGGCACATATCCTAGGAAGACTCTGAAATCTGTACCATTTCCCTGTGTGCCACTGTAATCATGCACACAAGACAGTATTTCATTTGCCTGTGGATTCAAGTGACTCAGTCTTGGAGAGACTTTCATGCAACAGCATAAAAGGGAGTTTGTGGGGATGCAGCAAGAGAGGAACAGTATTTAATTAATCAAAAAAAGCCTTTGAATTTTTGAGGTAGAGGAGCAAGACCTCTGTGAGGCTCTGGGGTTGCTCATCTGTCAGTTGTGGGGCTGGCCCAGGCTGCCAGCACCAGCCGAAATGGGGGTGAACACGGGTGGCAAACGGGGGGGGAGCTAGACTTGGGTCACAGCACTGAGTCCTGCACACCCACACCTGCCTGGGACCAAGAGGTCCTGGCCAAACCTGGGGGGGTGGAAGCAAAATAGCACCTTTGTTATTTGCCAGGAGTAGCTATCATGCTATCCCATCACTGTGGCTACTAAGAGAAGAGAAAGAATACATAGAAAGATGCATGTGCCCTTCATGCTGTGTTACAGACACAACTGCTCTTTGTTTGTATATACAGCCATGGTTGCTCTTCAGTTGACAGATTTGATTTGTGGCCCTTAATATCTTCAAAGTAATGCTCTTGCTAATTGTAGTCATGCTATTGATTTTCATAGAGGCATTTTACTCCATACGAATCCATTGCTTTTAAGCTAATTAATCATGCATCACTAACTTAACTGCAATGGTGGTTTTAATGTGAATATTCAAGTAGTACTTCACTTCAGGGTTTGTCAACAGCTACCATCTGAAGACAATTTCAAAGCCTTAAGAAACTGCTTAATATAGTTATTGGATGCTCACCAGTTCATAAGACCCTGCCCCAGCTGCCTCATATATTTTGTGCAGAACAAAATCTTCTAATTATGTAGATGAAAGAAAAGAATTAACATACCACCTAGGGGACTGAACATACATGATTATTAAGCATTATAAAAAATGAAACGGCACGCCCAGATCAAAAAAGGGATTAAAAACCAGCTAACTGGGGGAGCAAACCTTCATTACACTGCAACAGGGAAACAAAAGAGTTTAGGCAGACCTATTGCCATGACTGAAACTGCAGGGATGTGCTGGAAGTAAGGCATAAGATCTCTGAAGCAGCTGTGTGTGCTTTTTAAGTTCCCCAGTCCATTTTCATTTCCCTTTTTGGGACACTGTGGGACATTTTCTCCAAGAGGCCCCGCACAGCTTGCCATGGATGCAGTGATCCTCCTCACCCAGCGGGCACCAAGACCCCTCATCCTACCCCAGCTTCTGTTTGCTGTTGTCCCCATTAGAAACGAAGACCTTGATTTTCAGTCCAGGTCCAACAGGGACACATGGCAAAGATGCGTTCCCCTGTCTCAGCAGCCCTCCTGTCCTGCTCTGTGCCGAAGGACTTCTATTGCTTCAGCAACAATGTTTGCTACTGCATCAATGGTAGCCAAGTCAACTGCACATTCATGCCAGCCCACGTCCTCTCCCAGGCCATACGCATAAGCTGTATATCTGGGGAGCAGAGGGATGATGGACAGAGCCTGAGCATGGATTGCATCCAACCACCCCAAACATAGGTACAATTATAGAAGTCCTAGTTGGCAACTTCATTGGGATGGGGACCATGGGGAAGGTATTTTTATTCCAGGTTTAGCATGACAAACTTAATGACAGAAACGACAGAGCTATCTTGGTTGATCCATCCCACCTTTGCTTACCTCCAGCTTTCCTTGCTGGCCTGCAGAAACAGATGTCTTCACCAGGACTTTTCTCAGCTTCTTCTGAAGCAATGCAAGTCTTTGACAGCGTGAAAAGAGGTGTTCGTTCTTTAATGGGCAACAGTCACGTTAGGGATATGCTTTTGCATACAGTCACTCAAACTGAAACACAGCGAGGGAAGTAGCTGTCACCTCAATATCAGCAGCATAGCCAGAACCAGAGAGACTGGACCAGGCTAGACTGGGCTCATACAGTCACAAGTCTTAGAGTGGAGATCTTAAACAAACTTGAGGAAAAGAGGAGAAGACTAGGGTGTGCAGTTCAGAGCATATGAGACTGTCTCGATTCATTTATGCAGCCTTAGAATAATTTTTGAAGAAAAACTAACATGTGAAGACGGATGGAAGATTAACGCAACATACGTGTCAGATATCAGCATCTTTCTTGGAAACTATAACTGATATTTTTAAACTATTCTTATTATGCATTACAAAGACATCTAGACACCTGTGAAACATCTGCTACACAGCCACACAGGAAACTGTTTTATTTTGAGAAAAATGAGTACAAGCCATGTAGTGTGAGTAGGGATGCTTGAAGTGAAAATGTCAACAGGATGGGCTGGAAGGGATGGTACAAGGTTGGAAGGGATGATACAAGGCTGGAAGAAGATGATGAGCAAAGTTTTTCAAGGACTGGGTCTGGTTTAGAATTAGCAATATTAATAGAGGAAAAAAGCAGTGGTAATGAAATTTGCCAAGTCCACCATCCTCAGCATGGGGGAGACCAGCTGCCACACAGGGGAAGATGGTCCCAAGGACAGGAGCAATCCCAAAGGAGTACCATAACACGCAAGGTCATGCACTTCAGCAATAATAATAATAAAAACTTGCTCTGTAGTCTAGGAGTTCCTCAGTTGGCAACAAATGCTAAAAATATGTGTTGATATGTATGTGTGTGCACATGTGTACCTACAGAAATATATATGCCTGTACATATACACAACACTCGTGTGTATTTGCAGATGTCTCCAAGCCTTGCAACCATGACAAACGCAAGTGAAATGTTGTGGTGACTCTGACAAAACAGAGACTGTCATTGTGGTCTCATGCAGTTCTAGTCACTTCTGTACAAGAAAGTTGAATTTTAAGCAGACTAGACATAGAACTTGTAGGCTGAGCAGAGCTATTTGCTGTATGTAGTAGAGAGGACTAGGACTGCTTGGTTTGCTTAGCTGAGCAACACCCTCAGGAAGGATGAGGCTGCTCTACATCAGAGTGGTAAAGTCTAGGGAGGGAAAAGCTATTTCAGATAAAATACAACAACTGCACAACAGAAAAAGGACTTAGACCGGCCAGGAAAAAAATTAGATTGGAAATCAGGAGGAGGTTTCTGACCATCAGAGCTGGCAAAAGCCACAAAGTGAGGCCAAGGCAGTCTCAGACGGGGCTTGTGACCCAATATGCTGGGGGATCAGAAGATGCAAAAATCTTTTCTGGACTTGTACATGTAGGAAAGTCAGAGGCTCAGCGGGTGATTTAGTGGTGAGACAGCTATAGCCTGTGATGTTTGGGTGAAGGGTGCTTTATTCTGTGACAACACCAAGACCAACTTCAAGTGGTCCCAGTTCCATTGCAAACATCTCATGCAGCTTTATTATCCATAAATCAGTTAGCATATTAAAATACATTACAGGAAGACATCCTTTGTCTGGGGCCTTTAATCAAGCTTTTAAAGGCGTTGTCCTTAGTTCTGTTGCTTCCGATTTAAAATGTATAAATAAATAATCAGTACATCAATTATTTCTATCTATCTTTTAGTCAAAATGTGAAATGTCTCTGGCAAGTACCCTTGTTTCTCAATTTCTGTTTTATATCTAAAAGAGAATTAGATAGTTAATCTCAATTATACTTACTATTTAACAATTATACTGAAGAAAAATCTTGGGGACTCCACAGAAAACATTACACAAAAAATACAGAGAGATAAAGGAAGCACTCTGCTGCAAGGAACATTAGAATCTTCCTCAACATAAACGGTAAAAAACATATAGGGTAACTTACCCACTTCCCTAACTATGTGGACAATAATAAAACATCCCTGTTGTATGTGAGGCATACTGAGTCCATAAACATGTGGCTATGAGACATAAATGCTGTGCACTTACATCCAGTATTGTTGACAGCATTTATCCTGAAACTGGAAACTCTTCTTTCAGGGCACGTTTCTTGGACAGAGAGAGGTAGGTAAGAGACGCATTTGCATGGGAACAACTAAGAACCATCCATCACGATTGGTTGTGTCTAACATTCCTTTTCTGCAGTGAACATGACTGACTTCATGCTGTTAGAAATTACTATTTATTATAATTTATTGTAAACCTAGAACTATTTCACCAAGATAGGTGAAGATACTCCAGATTTACATCTAAGAATGAGAACCGAACAAGAATCACTACTTACAATGGAAAATAATTAAATGAAGCCTGTTTCCTTCATATGAGTTTTCCATGAATGGATTTAAATGTCATTGTTTTACCTTTATTCAAAATTTTTCCAGTGATTTCTGTAGACTTGTTTCAGCCCAAGGAATTCTGACATACAGCAGGTGGCAGTTCACCTCTTTCACAGAGTGCCTAGACATAAAACAAAGACAATATTCTCCTGCTGGCACAGGAGAAAATGACACATTTTAAATGCAGAAGGAGGATCTACGGAGTCTTTAGGCCACCAGAAGCCTAAGCACACCCTTGCACAACTATTTCACTCTTTCTTCTTAAGTGAACAAATGCTTTTTTTATGCAGATATTCACAGAAAGCCTATTAAAAGGTTTTCACAAGAGGAATTTTTTTTCACTTGAATGAATAACCACACTTTTTAATATATTCATAAATTTATACAGTATTTTCTCAGTGTGAGTAGAGATGCTGACTCAGTGGAGTCAATTTTTCCTGAGAGGTGGCTTGTGGCTCCTTTATAGCCAGTAACAGTGTTATGCTCTGAAGTGTTATTACAACACTGAAGACATGTCATGATAACAAAAGTTAAAATTTTTGTGCATATTTATGAAATTCTACTTATCTCTGTGGGTAGTAACATATCCTCAGGTACAGAAGAAAATTTCTTCCGTGTATTAATATTGATAGTGTTATTTGTGTCTTAGAATTATGAATGCAGGATGTTAAAAAAAATCTTAAGTACTAAGAAGTGATATGTTGCTTCAAAGATAAACCTCCAGGGATAAATCCCGCATGTCAGCTTTAAAAAGCTTCACATAGTGCATAAACATAAGAGCGGGAGGGCTGCGTGGAGCGAGGTAAAGAAATTGCATTGTATCTTTGCAAATACGACCCTCGACTAAACTTCTGTTGATTTATTTGGACTTTGCATTTTGCATCTTTCAAAGGCTGGAAGTTAACACGAGGCTCAGTTCTGCCTGGTTCGGTCTGTGAAACGGGAGATGTGAGTGCACAGGAAATATAAGAAGGGACTCAAAAGAGAGTGTTTTCCATTCTTACTTTGTCTTTTCTTTTTTCCCCCTAAAGGACATTTCAGCACTGTCTGAGCTGGAGAACACTAAAACCCTACAGCCATAAGGACATTCTCACATCTGAAAATATTGCTACTGCTATTTATTTTTCTCTACATTTCCCTCTTATGCTGTGGCTCAAGCTTTGCCGCAGAGTCACTAGATACAAGCACCGCAGCTGGCTAAATCTGGACCACTTAAAGTTTTTCAGGGGAAAAAAAAAAAAAGGAGAGAAGCAAGACCCCATATTGCTGTTTCTTTTTCCATGTCCTGGTCAAACACAAACAGCTGCAAACTGGGCATCACAATGCTGTTGCACACTGTTCTATGCTAACAGGAGATGCTGAGATCAGCTCGCTCGGCGGCATTTGGCGGGTGACTGCGCAAGGCGCTCTGTCATCCCGGCACCACCGGCAACACTCTGGGTTCCTTTTGGTCAGTGACTGAGAGCAAAGGGCTGAAACCTCTAAGAGAGAAGAGAAAAAAAAAAGTAACATCAAGCTAGAGAGGGAGATGGGAAAGTAGCAGAAGGAGAAAGCATTTCAGGGAAACTGTGTGGATAAGGAAGGAGTCGCACACCAGGAGAACATTGTCTTGAAAACATGGTTAGGGAATAAAAACAAAGAAAAATATAAAAAGAGGAAGACGGGCAGAAACATTAGGTTGAAAACAAATAAGTGTATCTAGAAATATAAAATACTACAATCTAGACAGGAAGAATATCAGTACAGGGGAGAGAGAGAAACCATTATAACAACCCCCCAGCTTTCTAGGAAACCGCATCCAAAGAGGAGCTTCAACTTCTACAGCTTTGCAGGCCCAGAGCTGGATAACCAACTGCCAGTAAACTCAGCTTTGCAGCTGTTTTGCAAACTCCTCTACCAAAGCAAACCAAAAGGTTCACGTCTCGAAAGGTCTTGCTCTGGGGAGGACCTGGCCAGGAGCGGACAGGCAGAGCTCCTGCTCAGCTCCCTTGCCAGAGGTGAGGCAGCATGCTGGAGAAATGAGGAGAATCAGCTAACAAACCTTCAGCGCTCAGAAACAAGGGCAGTGGCGACTGCGAGCTTCTCCAGCTGGAGCAGGGACAGGCAGCCGTGGAAACACAGGAACACCTCCCCGGCTGGGGTGCTCCGCAGCCCCCTCAGCTAAGCAGCTTTGTGGGACCCCCAAAACTGCCTGAAAAGGTGATTACCCAAAGCTGGCAGCACTAACGAGGAACATGGTCATCCTGATTAAACAATAACCAGGGTAAGACAAAGAGACCAGTGGGAGATGCCTTGGAGCAGGAGGAGGAGCAGTGACCCTGCTGGGGCACCACAAGGCATCCCTCCGCAGCATCCCTGGCAGGTACCTGGGGGCCAGGGACCCACGGCCCGGGGGTGGCATGGGGGGACACCCCTCCTCAGGGTGCCCGTGGGGCAGGGGGGACGGTGTCAGGGGTGCGTGCGCTGCGGAAGCACCCACATCTCTGCAAGAGGGTCTGCACAGGGCAGCTGCACCCACACACAGGGCGTGGGGCGTGGAATCCACACTGCCTGGGGCAGGGGGTCTTTGGTGTTGGGGCTGTAAAAGCACACTTTGAAACCTGCAGGCAATGATTAACATTTTGCAAGTGTCTAGCACCATAACTTATCTGATGCGTTCTTGATTTCAGTCCTGAAGACGCAGTTCACTGATTGCAGGTTAAATACACACTGCTAATAAATCAATAAATTGCTTTAATCCCAGCATGATATAACCCATGTGAGCTGACCAGCTTTTCCTTGCAGTTGGGCCGCACGTGCCGGCGATGCTGTATGAAGCCAGACTTGTGTTCTCCATCGTGGCAGCAGGAATTGTGACACTGGGGACACTCTCTTCCATGAGCAATTTTAGCATCTAACCTGCCTTCCAACGTTCTCCTGGTGGTGATCACCAGAGCTGAGCTATGCACTGTGCTCTTCATATTGATGTCCAGGGTAACTCTTTCGTAGCTTCAGTTTCAAAGAGACATTTTATCTCCCTTTCAAGTTACCTGAAATAGTTGTGCAGTATTGGATTATTTCAGACAAAAGTTTCAGCAGTGAGTAAATGAACTTGTGATTCTTGATGGCAGCTGTGAGAGCTCGTGTCTTTGCTACTGTCATTGTGTTGCTGGACCATGACTGAAGAAACAAGCACAATTTGATCAGCTAGAGAAATGCAGAGGAACACTGACTATGTGCATTTTGACAAAGCACCTAAACCAGACCCAAGCCAACCTCCGCTCTCTGCTGACTGCTGGACAGTTAAAATTCACATCGAAATCAGGGCATCTTCTAGATCATGAAATTATAATTTTCATACTATAAAGTATGAAAGAACACCGACCCATTGCTATTATGCAGCATCATACACTGCTGATGCTGATGTGCTCCTGGGTAAATGTCAGCATAAGCTCTGTGTTGTCGATATATTTCAATGAGGTGCCTCACTATATTACTCGGGCATTTTAGGACAAAGACTACAAAAGAATTTCAGGTCTCAGAATGTTCCATTTCTGGGCAAGTTTCATAAAAAGGACCCAAATCCTAGCAGTTGGTGATAAAAATCTCTGTTGTAGACCTAGCTAAAATAAATAGGCAAATCTGTACGGCCCAGCTGAGCACAAGTCAGCCTGGGTGAGCCATCACAAATGATCTATACATAGAAGAAAAATGATCAGAAGACTATATCTTGCTGAATACCTTATAAATACTTTCACTGCATTAAAAAAAGAAAGAAAAGAGAAGGTTGCTTTGCTGACTGAATTCTGACAGAGGAATCACAGTATCACAGAATGGTAGGGGTTGGAAGGGACCTCTGTGGGTCATCTAGTCCAACCCTCCCGCCGAAGCAGGGTCACCTACAGCAGGGCTGCACAGGACCCTGTCCAGGCGGGTCTTGAATATCTCCAGAGAAGGAGACTCCACAGCCTCCCTGGGCAACCTGTTCCAGGGCTCCGTCACCCTCAGAGGGAAGAAATTCTTCCTCATGTTCAGATGGAACTTCCTGTGCCTCAGTTTGTGCCCATTGCCCCTTGTCCTGTCGCTGGGCACCACTGAAAAGAATCTGGTCCCATCCTCCTGACACCCACCCTTCAGATATTTATAAGCATATATTAGGTCCCCTTGCAGCCTTCTCTTCTTCAGGCTAAACAAGCCCAGCTCCCGCAGCCTTCCCTCACGGGAGAGATGCTCCAGTCCCCTCACCATCCTCATAGCCCTCCGCTGGACTCTCTCCAGTAGCTCCTCATCTTTCTTGAACTGGGGAGCCCAGAACTGGACAGAGTACTCCAGATGAGGCCTCACCAGGGCAGACTAGAGGGGGAGGAGACCCTCCCTCGTCCTGCTGGCCACACTCTTCTTGATGCACCCCAGGATGCCATTGGCCTTCTTGGCAACCATGGCACACTCCTGGCTCATGGTCAACTTGTCAACCACCAGCACACCCAGGTCCCTCTCTGCAGAGCTGCTCTCCAGCAGGTCCACCCCAAGCCTGTACTGGTGCATGGGGTTGTTCCTCCCCAGGTGCAGGACCCTGCACTTGCCGTTGTTGAACTGCATCAGGTTCCTCTCTGACTAGCTTTCCAGCCTGTCCAGGTCTTGCTGAATGGCAGCACAGCCTTCCGATGTATCCACCACTCCTCCCAGTTTGGTGTCATCAGCAAACTTGCTGAGGGTACATTCTAACTCTTCATCCAGGTCATTGAGGAAGAAGTTAAACAAGACTGGGCCCAGTACTGACCCCTGGGGGACACCACTAGTTACAGGCCTCCAACTAGACTCAGCACCACTGATGACAACCCTCTGAGTTCTGCCATTCAGTCAGTTCTCAATCCACCTCACTGACCACTCATCCAGCCACACTTCCTGAGCTTCCCTAGGAGGATGTTATGGGAGACAGTGTCGAAAGCCTTGCTGAAGTCTAGGTAGACAACATCCACTGCTCTCCCCTCATCTACCCAGCCAGTCATGCCATCGTAGAAAGCTATCAGACTGGCCATGCATGACTTCCGCTTGGTGAATCTATGCTGACTACTCCCGATAGCCGCCTTTTCCATCCAGGAAAATGCTGTATTTCTCAGGTCCCCTATGAACTAACTGGAAAGCAACCTGCATCTGTTGAAAATCTGTTTTTCCACGGAGCTGGAATAGCATGCCACGTCTTACATTCTGCTTCCCAAAGCAACAGTGAATTTGCCCCAGTTTGTTACCCACAGACATGAGCTGTACCCCGGCACATTCTGCAGGCCGGGAGCTGCCCCGTTTGTGCAGTGACCCCGGAACACCCCGCACCTCCCGCCGCGCATCGACTCGCTCCTCCGGGCCAGGCCTGCTCCGGGCGGTGCCTCGCAGCTCTGCAGCGGCTGGCACTGCTGGGCTGGAACAGCAGCTGGAAAATCGATGGCGCTCTGCGGATTAATTAATAACTGATTTTCCACAGACCGCGACGCCGCGCGGGCCCGTCCGCAGCAGGCAGCGCGGGTCGCACGTGGCTGCAGCTCCGCTTTTAGTGCGCCGGATCCAAAACTCCCCCCCTCCCCCCCTTTTTTTTATTTCCTTCTTTAAAAGAAAAAAAAAATTAAAAGTTTTTCTTCGTTTCGCAAAGCCTTCCCGGCGGCACCGCCTCCCCCCCCCCCGCCGCCTCCGCCGTCCGCTAGGCGGCGCCGCAGCCCGCCCCTCGCCCGCGCCCCGCGGGAGGCGGGAACCCCCCTCCCCCACCCTCCGCGGCCGCATCAGAGCCGGGCCCCGGGCGGGGGGAGCGGCTGCGAGCGGCTGCGCAGGGACGCTGAGGTGCGGGAGCGTGTCCAGAGAAGGGCAAGGAGGCTGGTGAAGGGTCTGGAGAACAAGTCTTATGAGGAGCGGCTGAGGGAGCTGGGGCTGTTTGATCTGGAGAAGAGGAGGCTGAGGGGGGACCTTATCACTCTCTACAACTACCTGAAAGGAGGTTGTAGTGAGGCAGGTGTTGGTCTCTTCTCCCAGGTAACTAGCGATAGGATGAGAGGCAATGACCTCAAGCTGCGTCAGGGGAGGTTTTGATTGGATATTAGGAAAAATTTCTTTACTGGAAGAGTGGTCGGGCATTGGCACAGGCTGCCCAGGGAGGTGGTGGAGTCACCATCCCTGGAGGTGTTCAAAAAACGTGTAGATGTGGCACTTCAAGACATGGTTTAGCACAGTTTAGCATGGTGTTGTGTTGATGGTTGGACTTGATGATCTTAGAGGCCTTTTCCAACCTTAATGATTCTATGATTCTATGATTCTCCAAACTACAGAACCCCAGTCAGGCAATGCGGGCTCCGGTGCCTCGCTGCAGCGTCTGTGAAGCGTGGGCTGTTATTCCTCGGTCGTCACAGGAGCACCACGAGTGCTGCGAGGATGCCAGTGAGGTGCTCCGGCACCCCCAGCTCTGTGCAATCACGGCGGGCTGCTCCGGTGCCCAGGGGCTGGGGAGCCCTGCAGGCAGGTAACCCAAAGGTGCTCCTCCGGTGTTTCTCAAATCCCTGCGGCAGGGTTTCATCGGCATCACTTCTGGAACAGCCTGCCCCTGCTGCCACAGCCAGGCACACGTCTGCTGAGGTCTGCACGCACGACCGCTCTCCTCCCAGCCAGCCTCTGCCCGCCTCTTGCCTTCACCCGCCGGCCCCGCACCCGGGCAGCTGCCCAAGAGCACAGCCATGATGCACAGACAGCAAGTTGTTCACCAGTGTCAAAGCCAAGACTGTTAGACCATCTAATAAAATCTTTATTTCATACAAGCCCTTAAATTTTCTCAGGGTTTCCTCTCCTGAACCCTCAATATGTACCTCACCGAAGTATGTCTGCTTGCAGGGTGTCTGGCATGGATAACCAGAAATGGAGAGTTCACCGCCCACTTCTGCTGTATCAACAGGCTATCGGGCTTCGCCATTTCAGACATGCTTCATTTCCCATTTGATTTTGGTCTGGTTTATCCACCTGCCTGGAAAGGTTCTTATCATCCCTTTCCCCAGTACTTCAAAGAGCTCTTTAGCACCCAGATTTTTCTTCTCCTGAAGGTATTTTTAACCGTAACCAAGGCAGCTCGGGGTCTTCCTCACAACCCCATCAGCAGGAAAGCTGTCCTTTGCTACAAGGCAAACCCTCCGAGCCTTGCTTCAGCTTCATGAGGTTTTCTGCACTGCTTACAATTTCTCAGCAAATAAATGTGACTGCCCTTGCTTTTTACAGACGAACAGCGTTTGTGTGTAACACTTCGAATGGAAACATCCACTGTGATGTAAAATCAAAGGTCCTGAGTCTCATTCACTTTAGAGACCTTTAACTAACTCTGGCAAATTACATCTCATTTGTATCCAATGTACGGCTCTCCTAAAATGCTGGCGTTGGAAAGGGGCCAGACTGTAGCTAAGGCATTGACTCTCAATTATTTTTATTGACTGAATACTGAACCCCTGACCATGCCGTTAGGGTTACCGCACTTTCGCTTCTTCCTCCCTGTTAGAAGCACACCCTGACTGGCACTCACACGCCGAGCCGGCTGTGCACGCGTCCTCGTGTTTTATAGTGGAGTACGAAGATTAATTTCCGTCTTCTTTTATTTATGGAGAGCAGAGGTGCAGCTCCTGAGGGGGCTGCTGCTCCGTGTTAGAGTGGAGATGGGAGACCCGACCCCGACTTCTCTCCAGCCCTACCCTGGCATAACTTCATTCACTCCTGCAGTGGATACAAGCCTGATTTATGTCAGCATTCATAAAATAAGAATCAGTCCTGCTGCTTGTGCCCTAAATTTCCATCACCCCAGACCACCTCGCTAAGACATCCCTGCTTCTGCATTCAGAAATTGCCTTTGTTCCTTTTCAATACGCCGTTAGTAACAGCTAAATAGGGGGGCTGAAAGGCGATAAATACATCTGCATTTCTAAGCATGGCTGACGCTTTCTTTCCTTAAAATTACTTACATGTGGCATCTACTTGCCCGAGTCATTAATTCCCCCTTTACAGAGACTGCCTCCATTATTTTTATGCTTTGTCCTTGCTGTTTGCTTACATTGTCCCTGTTTTCCATGTCAGGGAGCACAAGGTGCTGTACCCCATTAAGGATGACTAATACATGGACAGAGAGGAAAAAAGAGAGAGATTAAACCAGAAAGAAATGCATACGAAAAACATTGCAGAGTACTTAGCAGAAAAACCCTGCTGCTCACATGAAAGCAATCTGGGAAAGGAGACTATTAGAAAGCAAATGCACATGACTGAGGTGGAAATACAATTAAACCACCAGAGTAAAATAACAGAAAACGTAGTAGTGAGGTTAATAATAAACTCCAGTCATGAAAGCACGAAGTGTAGCAGGGAAATTACACTGCCAGTCATCATCTCTTTATTAGGGAACTCATTAAAGCCAGAGCAGTGCCGCTTCTTCCGCTGGAAAATTTGGATGGGCGCAAGCGGGACCCAACTGGAAAGAGGCAGCTGCGTCCAGGAGAGCTCCGTGTGGGCGCGGAGGAGGGACGAGCCCGCTGCAGATGCTAATACAATATTTTCATTAATTAGTTTATGCGCTTACTGTGCATGTGCATCACAAACACAGCTTACTGCTCGCTGCTAGTCCCTTGGCTTCCTTTTATCTCATTCTGCCTCGCCTACCTTGCAATTTAAAGCCCCATATTTCAATTTCATGACAGGACAATCTGTAGCAAAATCTTTGCTCCTCTCTGCTTCAGTCATTCCGGCTCATCTTATTCTTTCTTCGCCAGTACTCGGCTCTCTTCACACTGCCTGTCCTTCCAGCCTCATGCTTCCCGCTCCCAAATCCCCTCCTCAAATTCCTTTTTCCCCTTCTCTCCTCCTGCCTCAGCCTTTACTGAGAAGCGAATTCACCGCCTTTGGCTCCATGTGCCGCTGGGTCGTGGTGTGTCAGGAGATGGGGATGTAAAAAGACTGGAAGAAGGGGGCTAGGGATGGGGATGTGCACAAGTGTGGCTGCCTGTATAATTTTTGCACAGTAAAAAGGGCAATAACAGCCAAAAAAAAATCCTGATGAAAACAACACATTTACAAAACATTTGAGTTTTGGTTTTCATTGAAAGTGAAAGCTCTGTCAATACAATTTGCTGAGACTCAGAGACCTTTAAAAAATTAGAATAACTTTTCTGTATCTAATTTGAGAAGTGCAAGGGTTGCCAAAATAAATGTCGTTTCCTTGTATTCCTTTGTGGGTATATTATAAGCACACACTCAAACATGCATTCGTACTGGGAGCTTGTAATCCTTAGCTGTAAATATCCAACTAGAGAAACTCAAGATAAGGACATCAGTGCAAAATTTCACAACGAATATTTTTCTTCTTTTTTTTCCTGTTATGAAAGGTTTTTAAAATTATGTAGTTACCAAAACTGTAAGTAGAAATAACGGAAAATTTAGTAGTGAGGCTGAAGAAACAGGTGAAGCCAAGGGAGAAGTCCGGGAGAAATATTTACATGAGTAGGACTGGCTAATGTTTCATGGTATCTCGTTTTCCATAAGGGGTATACCTCTGAAGGAGGGGTGAGGGTGAGTGGCAGCTTCATTTCCGAGAGCTGCCTTTTGCTGCAGCTGTTTGTTTGACTTGCCACTGTCAGGATCTGGGCTTGCATGCTGTTTTCTCTTTTGATTTTTGCTAGCTTGCCATGCCCTGGAGGAGCCTTGGAGGGCTGCTTCCCTTTCCCCTGCCCTTATTGCTGCTGCTCTCTATTTTCCTGCAAATTGTTTTCTCTACCACTGCTATGGGTTTTCACACTTTGAGATTTTTTCTAAGATTTTCAAGGCCACGACAGCCCCCAGTACGAAGTCCCTGGATGCAAATGAGTTTGTATCAACCAAACCTGGACAAGAGAAAGTATAGTGAACAAACACTTCAAGTCATGAACACCTGGCTCATAGCAGTGCACTGGTAAAGCCAGACTTTTAATCTTCAAATCATCATAGGGCCCTGCTGTGGGGCTACCGAGCCCCCTCATAGAGTATGTGGGTGCCATCATGCTGTGTGGACCGTGCGGGTCCTGGTGCCAGCGGTGGGCCCGGCGGCTGGTGGTGTGGTCACCCCTCTCCTCTGCTGTGGTCCTGACCAGCCCAGCCCCTCGCAAGGCCAGTCAGAGAGGAACGGGCAGGGATGAGAAGAGGCACGGTGCAAGAGGATGCCTCCTTCTAGACAGGCTGTGGACATGTGGGACACCTCCCAAGAGAAGCACTAGATCTACTGGTTCGTAAACTGAGGGAAAAAATTAAAATGGCTGGAGAAAGCAGACCCCATGTTTTATTTAATACCCTCGCAATTAGTGAATGCCTCACTTAGAAAGAGAGAAACGCAGGGTCAGCGCTTCCACAGCCAGGGGGGTCTCCAAGCAATACCTGCTGCCGTCCCAGGTCGGAGCCTCGGGTGACATGAAATCCCTTTTTTCTCCCACTCTGGCCC
This sequence comes from Opisthocomus hoazin, assembly GCF_030867145.1. Lineage (NCBI taxonomy): Eukaryota > Metazoa > Chordata > Aves > Opisthocomiformes > Opisthocomidae > Opisthocomus > Opisthocomus hoazin. Next base: position 97,715,323 of record NC_134415.1, read on the forward strand.
CGTGATTCCTGCTCTTGCTGCCATCTATCTGCTGGCATGGCTTCTGTCAGTGAAATCGCAATTTCTTTCATCCCTTCGTCTTTGGCATGACTAGCAGGTACCCTCACGCAGAGGACACGCTTCTGGAAGGTGACAAATGCAGGCTTAAGCCATCCCAGCTGGGTTTGGGGTGAAGGTAGTCACTGAGCTACTCAGCTGAGGAGAGGCCAGGGCAACAATGAGCCCGGCAAACACTGGAGTCGGCATGCAGGGACATGTCCCCAGCTCAGGTGTCTGTAGGACAGTGCCGCAGCTGAAAAGAAAGGTTTGGGAGTGGTGCTGGGTGAGAAAATTGGTCTGAAGAGAATCAGACCGTTCATAAGCTCCCGTCTTAATAGTGGAGGGTAAAAGGGGAAGAATCGCTGTTGTGCTTTACAACTGACTGTATGGTGGTATAGCCTCTGAATTTAATTCTCCTCCAGTTAAGCTTCAGCTGGAGGAGAAACACTTGGAGACTTGCAAACAAGAAGTGACAGGATCCAGACCTTAAACACCTACTCTGATAGCCTCAGAGAAAGCTTTTAATATAGGGGAAAATAATCCTCTGACAGAAAATAAACCTTAGGAGAAAACCAAACATAAATATGCTGAATACATGCTGAGATTCAAGGGAGGCTGAAGAGGGTTTTCCTTTGGGATTAGAATGGGATCCAGAAATCATACTTGAAAAAAAACGCTCAAACCTCCTCCCAAAACTGGGCAAGCATTTTGCAGTCCCTGAATGCCTCCAGCTTCCCTCTCCTGCCGTGGACGAGGTTCTCACTGTATGGCCTTCTTCGCTATGAAATTTAAATTACTGAACTACAAATTGCTTTCCAAACAGTGGCTGGCACCTTGTATTTTAGTCAGTCACTGGTGATGTGTCCAGGTTTCCTGGAAATGCATTCAGAAAGACTTCTATCGATTTAGACCTTCACGCAGATCTATTATTCCCAGCAAAATTCTCCAGGGGCGTAAAGTTTGTTTTTTCAGACCATGCCAAATAATCCTGTAGCACAAATCAGACAGGGCACTTGACAAAAGCGGTTTGGGGAAGATAGAGACATTTCATTTGGTGGAGAAAATAATGTAAGAAAATTCTGTTACTCTGGATGTTTAATTGGATTTTCTTCCTCCCGGTTTCACCTCACCTCTAGACCTTGTTCAGGTGTGAGGCTGGGATGAGTAACTGAGCCTGACTGTGGCTCATGGTAGAGCTGTGAATTATTTTGGCCCCGGCTTTGCAATGAACCTTGTGCATGTGTAGAAGTCTGTCTGCATTGCCGGGTTAATGAATCTGTGCAAGGTGAACCCCTGTGCAAGCTGACGCAGGGAGCCCGTCAGTCAGCTCTGAGGGTCCTCTGCTGTTGGAGGGAAGAGCGGAGCTGTTGGGAGCTGCAGGGGACAGAAGTCCTACAGAGGAGGGAGCTCTTTGCCAGCCTCTGATGGAGTTTGGGGAGAAGAAATGGGGCTTGCCCAGGACCCACTTGCCTTTTATTTGTAAGACTGGTAGGGCTGCTCCTGGTAAGGTGCAGATACATTTTGAACTTGGGATTAATAAAATTCTATTGTGCCTTTATGGTCTGTGTTAAACAAGAGCACTGAGCACAACTCTGTTTTGAACAGGTTTGGTAACAAAACCTCAGGCAAACAAGGACGGGAAATTGCAAAGGAAAAAGCTTCTCCTCAGGAAGGTGTCCCTGAGACAGGGCTGCGTGTTCGTCTGAGTGCTCTGCACCCAGGCATCACCTCTGGGTCACCACCAGCAATGAAGCAAGAGGTGGCAGAGCTGGACCCGGCACTGCAGCCATGTCTGAAGAGCCCACCTTTGGCCAGGGCTCACTGGAGGAGGCAAAAGGCAAGGTGTGGGCAAAGTCCTGCAACGCTTTGGGTCCTGTCTTTGAATACCTTTTTTTTCTTCTGTGAAAAACTGAGAGTTGATCATTGAGGGGACACAGCGAAAGCAATCGGGTCTCACAGGTTTCCGGGCTGGACCTTGAGCCAGTACTGTTTTGATTATTCAGGGGGCACCGCTTAGGTAATTTAATTCCATGTAAACTTCTGCAAACAGCTCCTGTCAGTAAAGTAACATCACTCCCTCTATATTTACTCTACCTAATATTTATTTTTTGAAATCTAGAAGACTGGACAACCTTGATCTGTTGTTTGTTCTTAGTTAATATTTTATATGTTCTTCATATCACTTTAGTGTCTGCTTCTTTTTTTTTGTTGTTTTCTCCCAGTTGCAATGTTAAAAAATCAGGCAAGCAAGTTTAATTTCCAGAAAGCTATAAGCAGTTGAAGAAAAGGTTTTAATAATGAAAATGCCTGTTTTATTGCATTGCTGTCTAGAGCAGCAATATCTAGAAGGTACAAAAAGCATGGAGCTCCCTATTGAGGAGAAAAGGTCTGTTTATCACAAAAAAGCCTATTTAGCATTGAAGGAAGTAGCTTAGTTTTCTGTAAGAGCTTAAAAACTTCTCAGGCTTCCTTTAGTTTTCTACCTCTGTGCTATAGTTACTTATTGTCTCTGTTTGAAATTAGATTATGAATTGTTCATGACTGGAGCTTCTTTATGTGTGAGACCTTCATCCTGGTGCATTGTGTCTCATCATCCATTCCCGGCAAAGAGGTAGCACACAAACGAGGACAAATGCTTTTATTTACCCTGTAGTCATATGAATTACACAATAGGAATCTTTTACTGAAAGCTGTGGAAAAACAGTGGCTCACACCCTGACCTTGTTACGGTCACTGGCAAAGCTACCACGAAGATACCAAACAGCGAAAATTTTGTTTAGAAATTCTGACAACCCTTAACACCTGACCTGACATTGTGAACAGGTGAATCTGCATTGGTACGGAGAGCCTGTGTGTGAGCAAAAAGGAGCACACCCAGGATTTCAGGTGGTGTTTTGCATCTGTTCCAGAAAAACACTCTAGCACAAGAAGGAGGAGCTGTGTTAAAAAAATAAAAAAAAAAATCTGCATTGAAAAAATGTAGACACGTAAATTTGACATCAGTCACAGAAAGCTGGAAGAACAAGTGGCATCTGAAAAAATAAGGATGATCATTGCTACGTGATGCATCCAAGTACAGATATTAACTATCTTTCAAAAGTATTTTTATCTTACGTTGTGCCTGGGCAAACTTCATTCGTGCACGCTATAAATACAGGTAGAGGTGAAGGCAATGAATTAGGAGGAGAGAAAGGACTAGCAAACCCAGCTCTTAAAATGATATATAATTTAACACTTAAACCTTTAAAGGATTCTGAGAAAGAGAAATTATTCAGACTTTACAATAAATAGTGATCCATAAAGGACTGATCTTCTCATGGAATGACTTCAGTGACTGTGGCTCCATCTCTACGTTTTAATCTAGCCGGCAACTGTTATAATAGTGAAGTTAACACATTTGTCATATGGAGCTCAGGGTGGAATTTGGAATCACTGTGCTGTGCTTGGGTTTTATATATTGCACTGTAGGTGAGGTTTTCTGAAAAGTGTATCCAAACATGCATAGCATTTTAAAAGCTATATGTATGACTGACCTCCCATGAAGTTCATTTTTTCCTTTATTAATCACAAAAAAGTTATTTTTGACCAGATGTGTCGTACAATTAATTTCAACAAGAGCACAGCAGCAGAGGACGGCCTATCTAGACAGGCTAGCTGTATTCATGTCAGCTGGCTTAGAGGAAATTTCTCCAAGAGTATTTTAGGACTTATCCTGAACAACCGCTGAACTGTTAATGATCATTTCTGCAAATTGCAGGCGGACAGGGGGTCCCAGAGGACTGCAATAAGGCAAACAGAATCTATCTTAAGAGCAAGACTAGGAAGAAATCTGTGGGATATACAATGATGGATGAGTTTAACTTCAGTACCTGGAAATGTTCTCCCTGAACAGTCACTTAATAACTAACAAAACAGATGATATACAGTTTTGTTAAGAGCAAATCATGTGATACCATCCTAACAAAATTCCTTAACCTGTTTAGAAACCTAGCAAAACCATGAGGAACCACAGACAAAATTTATACTGACCACACCACAGCTTTTGACAATCCCACAAAATGGTCTCGCAATCAAGCTGAAGGAAAATGATCCAGATAAACTCATGAGGTGGATTGATTGCAAACTACTATTAGAGTTCATCATTCAGTGGGTTTCTCAAATGCAATGAGACAAGAGGTTGGGCCCTTTAGAAGTTTGTCCTGATCTGTTCAGGTTTATTCTGCTGTAGAAAAGGATCCAGAAGATGACAATGGGCTGTAATAGAAAGAGCAAAATACAGCACTGTTGCAAGACGTTCAAATGCCCTTCTGGGATGCATTAACAGGTATAAAATATAGGAAGCAGCTGTTTTACTTGGCTTGGCACTAGTGACCTCAGCTGGAAAACTGTCCATTTTTAGGCAGGGTATTTTCAAGGGAATGTAGCTCTATGAGCTCAGGCAGCTCAGAGGTGAGCAGCACTGATGGTAAGAAATATGACTTCCTGGGAATGGCTGAAAGAATTGAGCCTGTCTTCTCTAGAAAGAAGACGAGGATGGTGTGAACCTTCACTGGCACAAAATATGTACTCTTCCTCCAAAATCAGCAGGAAAACAAGTAATCGCAGTTGCTGAGAGGAAAGGTAATTTATATTAGACATTGTGCTTTTAATCAAAAGGGCAATTGAGCATCGGTTACTGCAGGGACTACAGGCATCCTCTACACCGAACATTTTTAAGAGCAGCTGAGGATGGTGTAAATCTGCCCGATTTTGTCTCTAGGATGAGTATAGTCTAAATCAGGGCTGCGTATTCTGCTGACCATCTGTGGATTCCTTGGACAATTTTCCCAGCCTGCTGTCAGCCAGAAGCTAGCATGACCTGGCCGAACTGTTTGGGGGTGGAAGCCTCTGACCAGCTCCCAGTTTCATAGAAAGTTCTCTCATATGGTGGGTGCATGTCAGCTTCCCCAGCCAGAGAAGGACCAGAGCTGTTCAGGGAGGACAATGGTTGGGAAAAAGCTGTTGCCAGCACCGTTTGTCCACTCAGAGCTCATTCTCTGCTCAAGTCTGAGGATTACCTTGAAAATGGGGGAGCCAAGTGTAGGTTGTGTGAAATACGAGGGTAGCACCAGTACACACTCGAATCTGCAACAGAAGGAGATGACTGAGCAGCTGTTCCTGGACTCAAGATGTCCATACTGAGGTCCTGAGACCTCTGGTGGTCCATGAGCCTGGGGTTCAGTGGTCCATAACTGGCCTATAGAATCGTGATGGAGTCGTTCCCCATTAAAGATGTGGCAATAAAGCTGTATGGTAGCCTGGGAAATATTCTGAACTTTGGCACTGATCCACTGGCTGAAAATGTGTGGAAATCATTAGATGAAATGACCTCTTGAGGTCATTTTGAACTTACACTGCAGAGATTTCTGTGAAGAAGTGGAGTAATTTCACTCCTCTTTGGAATAACATCAGGACTGAAAACGGAAGAACAAATAATAGGTTAAAAATAGTATAGTTCCAGTATCCGCTACTGATAGACCAAGTTCATGAGGCTTTTCTCTTTATGCTATACATACTAGCACATCAATGCAAATTTGGAAGAGCTGATGTGTTAAACTAAGCCATTTGAGAATTATACAATATCTCATCTTTAGTGAAAACTTCTGTCAAATAGCTGAACTATGTTAAACCGGATTACTTGAGACTTACAAATAGTGTAATTTGAGAGGAAGGTTGTGGCAGGTATGACTACTTGCCTTGTCTTTCCTCAAAGGATGAGATGCCTTATTCTTCTCAAATGCCAAGACTGGTCAAGGATTTCTGAAAGAATGATATTCCTTAAAGCAATATGGTAAACCCAAGTCCTTAAAGTTCCACCTGCCAGGGAAGAAAAGAAGTTAAAGTTTCTGCATATTGTATCTCACTAATATATTCTGAATTTCAAGCTGCAGGGCAAGAAATCTGCGGTGGGAAGACCTAATTCTCTTGCTTTGGGACTTCATGTGTCTGAAAGCCACGGTATCATTACACTGGCACATAGGGTTGGATGAGGGTGCATTTTTACTTAGGACCTGCTACTCCTGCTTGTCAGAGAAGTCCCCTGGCATACAAACGCCTGGCACAGCCCTGTTCTCTGAAGGAGGGGGCTGACCTGGCTGACAATATGCCCCGAGCGCTATCTGAAGTTACAGTCCTGTGTGCAAGCTGCAGCAGAGCCCAGCAGGGGTGGCCGATCCTTAATGCGGAATGGTGCTTTCATCCAGCCCTAATTATTAAATTGCGGTATGTGCTACCATGTTTCTGCATCCAGCCCTCACCCTTAAAAAGCTAAGAAATCAAAGTGTTTGAACATGAGAAATAGGAGTGTAAGATGTTTGCATAATCACTGTTTACATTCTGTTAGAGGTGACAAAACCATCACGAAAAATATTGTCAGTGTTGATAAAGAGCATATCAGTAAACAGCAGATTAAGCAGGACACAGAGAGCCTTACAGCCCAATTATACATAATTTGCCATGGACATGGTTTGAGAAAGAAATGCACACAATGACTTCGAGAAAATTGCTTAGCTTGGCCACATCCTTATTAACAAAACAACAGCGCCTCAGGGAAAATTGTCCTTGAAAAATAACTCCTGGGAATAATAGCGTGTCCTCATCCTTTGACTTGTGATGAAGAGGTGCCCTTTCCTCCCATTGCCCACCCTCTCTAAGGTATGAGACGTGCCCCCTCTCTCTTGGAGAGGCAGGGTCTACACCGCCAGTCTGTTACGCGCCTTCAGCAGCTCGTGCAGCGATTCCCACCTGCCTTACAGCCAGGGTGATGCAGATGTGGGAGGCTGCGATACCTCTCCCGTCCCTGGTCTGCTGTTCTATCCAACGAGTGTTCTCACATCCAGCCCAAAGTCTTATTCCCACCTTTTCTCCCACTCATGCATCGACTGCAAGCACAAAGGCAAACCAAATCACCCCAGAAGTGAACGCATGAGCCTACCAGCAGTCTAAGGAAAGTGTCTCTGCTGCTGTATTTCATCCTAGCTGTTGATGAAAAATGTGCTTTTTGTTCCACCGCACCTTCAGCAATGATCCCGTGGGGCATTTTGTTGATCATATTTCAGAGTGACAGTCAGCTTACAACAAGTTTTCAAAATGAAAAGTATTGAGGAGGAGAAGGATAGTGACTTCTTGTCCATTGTTTTCAGGTAATGAAAAAGGGATTTTAGAAAACTTTCATAATTCGATTAAAGCAACATGAATATTAAGGACCGACTGCCAAAAATGACAGCCTAAGAAAGACTGAGAGGTGCAATGTCTTTTCTCATGGCTTAATCTTTCCTAAAAAGATGAACTGCCTAACGATCTTTAAAATGAATAACAAGAGAATAGGCTAGAATAGGAAAAGAATCTTTTCAGGAGTATTTGGATGAGCTGGAATTACTCAAATTACCATTCCTGTGACAAAATCTCGGAAACCACTGAGCACTTTGTGAGTTCGTGGAGAATGGTGAAAGTCCTGAAGAAAAAGAACAATCTCAAGATGGACAGCCATACTCTCATCTTTAGAAAGGAAGGAGTAGGATTGTGTACAGAATACCTGGCCAGGGAACAGCACCACAGAAAAGGACCTAGAACAGGTAACAAAAGGAATTTAACTGTTCTGAGTACAATACGGAAGGCGTGGCTGGTAAATACTGTCCTTCACATGGCAGTGTTAAGATTTTGATCAGAGCGATATTTCTTGTATTTGCGTTCACATTTTAAGAAACACATCAATGTAATGAAAAGACTTTTATTTGTTATGAATGCAAAGAAAAATTTCTAGGAAAATATACTTTTTGTAGAAAAGCAGAAATGAAGGGGGGGTGTTGGTGCTAGCTGTGTAAAAGGTCGCTATAAATGGGAAAGTGGTCAGTTATTCTCCACTTGCACCACAACAGTAACCTGTAAACAGATAGTGACAGTAAGGCTTAGATTAAATATCAGAACTTTCTTACCATCAGGACAGTTTGGTACTACGTCAGGAGATGGCTGGATTATCATCATGGGAAGTTTAGACAAATGTGTCCTGGCTTGAGATCAGTGGTTGGACTACATGACCTTTTGTGCCTGACATTTCCACAATTTATTTCTTCCTAGCACATACCTTGATTTTTAAAGCAATTCAGTTTGTGCCACATTCAAATTCCAGTTGCAAGCTCTTTCTTTTGTTGGCCATATGCTTTCCGGCACAGAGCAGTGCGCTGCGCTTGACAAGCTGGAAGGCTCCAGGGACATCCTGCTGGAACAATGCAAAGAAGAAATACTGGGAAGGTGAGTGAAGAGGGGAGGAGGAATGTAGTAGCTTTGCAGCTCAGCAGCAGTGTTACAAACACCACCAACATAGAGCCAGTTTCTCAGCGTTACTGAGCCCAGGTCATCACGGGCTGAGTTTGCAAGCTCAGCACGAGGGTGCTGTGTACCCATACAAACATGTATGTTTACGGTATCATGACCACTGCTAAGGTTTAATGACAATTTCAGTGTGGAAGGAGACACCATGAACAGATGGAAAGGCAGCATGCAGGCCAACTGGGTGCTGACCAGGCCCAGCTGTCCCTCTCACTGGTCTAGTCTATTGGAGAGAAAAAAAAGAGACAGAGTTCCGAGGAACATTGCCAGCCCATGAGTTTCTGGTGGGTATTGATACAGTGTGACCCTTCTTCCACTGCCTGTCTTATCCATTACAAAGATGCCGTCTTCACTGCCTTTGAAGTACCACCATTCACAGCCTGCACTGGGATGCCACAAACTCCTCTTTCTTTTTGGTAACAGATCTGTACAGGCAAGCCTGTCTCCAGGAGAAAAATAGGAGCCTAGGGAGGAGATGGTTTAGAAAAGGTACCTGTTCTCCCTTAGCCATGATAAATCCTCGGCTGTTCTGGGACTGTGAGGTTACCGGACAGAGACCACACCTTCGTACGTGCCTTTTCATGTTGCCTGCCTAATGTCTCCTAAGACCTTACACAATTACGCTATACAACACATACAATAGTATATGGTAAGGAAATATCCCCAATTCGGTCAGCTAGCTCCCCAAACCTCCGGGGAGGTCTGAGGAGGCAGGTATATGCTTTAGGTCTTTGAAATGGTCTGCCGGTCCCCAGCTGCTCAGACACTACAGTGCCATAAACAACTCATCTCAGAGATGCCATAAACCACTCATCATCTCAGCGATGCGCTCTGAATACCAGTTTTCAAAACGTATCTTCATAAAAAGCAGAGCCACTGTCAGCCAGTTATTTCCATATGGCAAGGGCCAACCCAGAAGTAAATAATGTATCATGAAACCAAGCCCCCAGCCAAGACCAGGAAACTTTTCTATCTGCCGGTTCACAACGTGAGGTATCACCCAGCTGCCTTGCGAGGCAGCTTGCAAGCCTTGTCATACAACACCCGCTTACTGTGGTCGCTGCCTGCTGCCTCGCGGGCACTGCTGCCAGCCCAGATGGGGGGTTTGGCCAGTGAGATAGAGGGCAATAGGTTGACACAGGGCTGATGGAGTCCTCAGGCAGAGCAAAGCAACTTTGCCTGCTGAATCAGTCGACTGATACAGGTTCACCAGTGCCACTTACGCTAACGGTTTTACATTCGGAGTGGCTTATTTTGGCTTAGCCTAAAGATTTTTCCTGATCAAATTAAGCTGGACAAAAAGCCACTACATCAACACTGAAGTAAGTGTATTTGTAGAGAATTTTGCTTGTATTTGGCAATGCTGGTTTAAATGCACACCTGGTTACGCTAAAACAATCTGTGCTGTCAACAAGGCCTCGTGTAGGTCTGAAACACAGTGGGAGGTTGCTTTACGATTTCAGGAGAAACTGGAGTAGACCCTTTGACTTCTCAAGGACAAAAAAAAATAAATCATCAACATGAGGCTCTTACAAAAAATCACAACATGGTAAAAGAAAACATTTTCCTTACGAGCAATAACTCCAGGAAGTAACCTGGAGCTGTTCCTCTTTTGAGGGAGTTTCGGTACGTTGCTGTTCCAGACCTGAAGAAAAGCTTGTACGCCTGAACACTCGTCTGCTTTGGGTTTTTTTTTACTTTATCATGTAGTCTGCTAGAAGATACATCACCTTACAAGCTTGCCTGACATATGCTAGGACACTGGTGCTACAACAACATTACCTCATTAATATAACATTACATTACAAACAAAACATGGAATAAAACATTCAGCCCTCTTGGTATGAGGACCAAGGGTCAAGCAGCCCTTTTAAACCACATGGCTTTAAACTTCCTTTTTTTTTTTACACCCGGGGCCTGCTCAAAATATAAGCAAACTGGCCAGGTACCAGGACTCAGGGAGAGCTCGGGAGCTTCTGATACGAGTTACGGCAATACAGGGCAGGGGTAGCCAAAGAGCATAAGGGTGATCCTCTTCATGTTATCTGAAAAGGTAGATTTAAAATCAGATTGAAGGCACAAAGGCTGAATCATAAGGCGGGTGCTCGAAGAGAACGCTTTAAGCTTCAACAGGCAACCTCAGTCGTAGTGCTTCCTGTCTTTGAATGCCCGAGTTTGCATGTCTGCTAATATTCTTGTATTTTTTTGTCTGTGTGTGCAGTTTTCTAGGCTGAAAAGCAAACAAACACTTTCCCTTCTGTGTAATTATGTTGCCTGTAAAGGTTATCTTCAGAGATTACATCTTTCGCTCTGCCCCGCGGTCCTTTGCCCCCTGAGCAAACGCTGCGGCTGTGAGACGTCGCCTGGACCGTGGCTCAGCGCCAGCGGGATTCTCGCCGGCACAGGTTTCAGAGGTACGTGCTGGCAGCAGACGCTGGGTGAGAGCACCGTTGTCCATCCCTACCTGTGCCTGGAGGACCTCCCCTGAGCAGGTTCTTTGCACGTCCGTTTCCCTCCCCTTCCAGTCTTCATCACCAAAGCAGCACAGAGGGATAGTTGAATCTTTTCAGCACTGAGGATTCAGCTCTGCGTTTCAAACTTTTTTTTTCTTACATACAAAGCATTTATTTTCTATTAACACAACTTTTATTTTTGGTTATGGCTTCCATCAAGCTACGCACAGCCCTGTCCACTCTGCACGTCCCCCTCGCGCTGTGTCACACCGCGTCACGCCTGCCTCACCCCGCTCTGTCCCTGCGTGGCACTTCAGAGCTCGGGGAGGCAGGCACGACACCTTGCTCACACCAACCGCCTGCGACCACAGAGGTCCAAGTGGGCATTTGCAGCTCTCCTTTCCAGGAATCTGTCACTGGTTGCTATAGTGATAAACAAGTTGGCTTATTAGGAAAAAGAACAAAGCACTAGAGAAAATTATTACAAAATGGCCTATGTGCATATATAAACAGGCAATCTCGTTCTTCGTTGTCAGCCCGGGCAGCTGGTTTCTTGTCTCTGGAACAGCACAGACCCCATACACGTTATTTTAGCAAGCCCAGGCCGGTCTCTGGTGCCTGTCTTTTCTGACACTCAGCGTCCTGCGTGTGAGTGTGGGGTCCTTCACTTCTCAGTTGGATGATTAAATTTCTTAGGGGCTTCCACAACTGGACAGCCTAGGAAAATATGTTCTCTTAGAGAAAGTGTCAGGTGATCTAATGAGGCTGAAATAAGTTTAAAGGCGGAAGAGGACAGAAGAAATTACAGTTTTGATGCATCCTGTGCTGCTGCTTCCATTTTTTTTTTTTATTTTCCTCGCCCCTTGCTGCTGCCAGGATACCTCTCTGCAGACGCTTAGGGCGGTGGTCTGTGCCTGTCAGATGGTAGCACATCACATTCTCTGCAGGACGCCTGGCTTAAGCACTGGTCTTTTGGGCCCTCGCTAACGTCTGATAAACCTGTTCTCATTTAAATCCCCAGGCACACAGTGACTCCACTGAGATGAGGCTTGGACCGCTGAGTGTGCAGTAGGGAGCGGATGTTCTTCGACACTCCTGTGAGATGCAGCCAAATGCTCTTTTTTTGGCTAAGCCCACATTTTGATTGACTGAGCGATGCCAAAAGGTGTAAAATCAAACACTGCATATCTTTAATTTAGACAGGCAGGCTAGTCTTTTGCCTGCTATGACTGGAGTCACCTGGTATTTATTTTACCCGTCACAGAAACTAGGCTGATGAGCCACCTGCACATGCTAGAGCCGATCACCCACCTCCAGCGATCAGCAGTCACTGCTGTTGAAAGAAAACCACGAAACAGTCCAAAGAAACGAACCATCCTTAGGTTTAATCTATTCAATTACAGCCATGTGAAATAGGAAATATTTCTCTGTAGTGTTTTATCCACTAGTTAAAAATAATCGCACATTTTTATATGTTCATCCAGCTGGTCTTTGCTTCTGCTTCCCACAGGACCGTAATAGTTCTGTCAGCCGCAGAACCTACAAAACAATCAATTTTAATAGCTTTTTTTCCAAATGCTATCTATAACTCTGGCCATCTTTCCAGCGTCTGAAAAGGAACAGTCTGTAACGTCGTACAGACGTTGAGCAAATCCCAGTGTTCAGAAGCTGAGGTGAAATTCAAACGGAGCAAGTGGAAGCCTTGGCCAGCCTGCCTTGCCCCGGGGCACGACCAGCTGAGAGGCTGGCCGGGCAGGCTGGGTCCTAGCAGAAGCCTCTAGGCAGTTCTGCCCGACGCGTGAGTGACCCTGAGTGGTGAGGGGGACAAAAGCAGAAAGAACGGAGTTGTTTTAGGAAAAGTGGAGCAGTACATCCATGGCACAGCTGTAGGAACTCCCATGCCATGCCTGTCCTTTTCTACAGATGTTGGAAAGACTGAAACCAGCGAAAAAGGGAGAAACTGGGGCACACAATTGCTGGCTGGCACTACAGTCTCTTATGGCTGCGTCCAGCCAGCGCAAGGTGACAAGTCTGCAGTGTGCTCCAGTTCGAAAAAAAGCCTCCCTGGGCCTGTAGAGAGTGTCCCCAGGGGTGAGATCTCTTTTGTATGTATGTACATGTGCACGCTTGCACGCACACGCTGTTTTCTAGCGCCGTGTCAAGCATGCTCCTGCCAGAGCCAGGCACCCTCCGCTGGCAAGAAGCACACGGAACTGAAGTGGAGGTAGTCTTTTGTAAAACAGATGAAAAATCAGGTGCCAAGTTCTGACACATCTTCGACAGAAATCTTCGGAGAATGGGGGCAGCAATCAGCCATGCCATAATAGATGAGCCAAGCAATAAACTACTTCAAACAAACAATTCTGGACCAGATCCTGAAGAGGAATGCCCTCCCACACACCCTGATGCAACCCAGAATATGCACCGTACTGCATTCTGTGTGTGAAACCATAGGAACAGCCTGAGTCACACAATGATTGGTACCATCCATCACAAGTTGGAAACTTGTCCTTTGTTTCAGAGTTGCACCTGAGGCCTCAAATCAAATGTGACAATTTTTATAATAACCGGTGCTAAGGTGTTGAGTAGAAAAACTATCTCTGTAGACAGTTTGTCCCAACAAATGGAGTGGTTATTTGACTGGGTTCCTCCAATTTCCAAAGGAAGAACATTTTGCTTTGCTTATCAAGAAACAACAGTTTAATAAATAGCATTTGGCTTGTATGTGGCGCCTTCATTATCTTTTACTTTTCCATCTGATATAATCTGTACCCAAAGCTAACAGAAAATGCTGCTGCATTATTCAATATCGCACCTGATGTACCTGACTCCTGACCTCCAAGTCTGTTCTGTGGCACGTGAAAACATGTTACATCGGTTCTGGGGTAAAAATAGAGTTCTTGCAATTTGTTATCAAATACCCGAGTGTCTCATATTGTTACGTTACAGATCTTTGTGTACAGTTAGAACAGTAAATACTATGTTAGCAAGCGTGCAGAAGAACGTAGTTGCCAGCTTTCAGGAACACAATTGAAGAGATGGAAGAATACTGAACTGTTTGTTGGGATGCCTCCCTGGTGCGGAGTTAGTGTTTGTGCTCCTTCCTGAACGGCTGCAATTATATTTAGCTATTCTTATTGCTGCCTTTATTAAGGTCTTATAGCCATGAACTATGAAGCATTCTCTCTAGGCTAAGCTCCGAATACAATGTGCAAGTTTGTTAAAGATAATATTTTTGGATGAAAAACAATACAGAGATAAAAATAGTATTTTTAAAATATTACAGTATGTTTTGCTATAAAGAATGCCAGTTAAACACATCCATTTGTAACCCTTGGTTTCCAAGCGCTGCCCCAACAGCTTTTTAGGGTCCTGACAGGGTATCAGATAATGACTAGAAGTGACTAGCTTTGAATCAGCTTTTCCAAATGACTGCTGGCTTTCAGACGCGAACAAGCAATAGCTTCTTGACACGCTGCTTTGATACGTATGTTTGCATTATTTCAACAAATTATTTCTGTAAATAGGACTGTACCGTAAATGAGAAAGCAATGTTATGCTCAGCCATCAGACAGAGACGGTGCTGAGGTGATTGTTCTCTAGACAAACCGCATCAGCACAAAACGGGCAACTGTAATTTCATGTCCGAGGTGTTTTTGGTTTGGATCTATTGAACTTTCTGATTTGGATAGGCTGAAATATTTATGCTCACTGCATTCCTCCATATTATTTCACTAATCACATAACAACCCTTCCACTCCTCCACTAAACATGCTAACTCTAATTAGCTCCCTGCGACACAGATGTTTCCTCATTTAAACGTTCAGTGCCTGGTCATGTGTCACTCTCACGTTCGCATGGATTCCAGCTTCTGTTACATCGCTTCGACGTCCTTTCTGCGTGCGAGCCCCCTGCGTTAACACATCCTTCCGAACAACAAATTGATTACAGATAGGTACGAATGATAGATGTACGCGGTGTCCACAGTATCTGCATGTTACACACGAGCAGCCGTGCGGGGTGCGCAGGACTCAACGCAGTGGCTCAAGCCGCGGAGGCTGAAGGCATGACCGATGTCTCTCACCCGCGCTGCTCCTGCCATGAACCAATATATCGGCGACGAATCACTCTGTTCCTGATCTCAAATCGTCCACGAGTCGCTGAGACCGTCGCTCGATCTACCCAGAGGTAACCGTTTTTAGTTGGAGACGCACACAGAATTCAGTAATTTGCAAACGCTGATGCCGTGCCTGCGTGCTTTCACGCACCGTGAAGTTTCACAAACACCGCTGAAGCTGCCGAGCGTCCAGCTACGGCAGCGGGGAGTGCCGGCAGAACGCACCGGCAGCGTCCCCGGCGGGACGGGGCTCGCCAGCGGCTCCGGCCGGCCCAGCTCCCTGCGCGGCGGCACCCCCGGAACGCCGCTTCCCCCAAACCCGAGAGAGGGGGATCGGCCCGGCGGCACCGGGGGGAGGCGCGGGGAACCGCACGGAACGGCCGCCTCGCAACTCCTGCCCAGCCCGGGAACGTTCCCCCGGTAAAAAAAAAACCCCAAAACTACCATCAACGACAGCGAAGCGAGCGGCGGGCAGCCGGGCACACACCCCTCCAGCTCCGCCGGCCGCCGCCGCCCCCCTCCCCGCGGCGCCCGGGGGCGGCAGCCGGGGCGGGGCGGCAGGGCGGGAGCCCCCCCCTCCCCCGCGGGGACCCTCCCCGCACCGCCCCCGCGCACCGCCAGAGCCGCCCGGGGAAGCGGCGGAGACGGAGCCGTCTCCCCAGAGCCCTCCCCTCCTGCCGCGACGGCGCGGCGCCCCCGGCCCGGCGATGCTGAGGGAGCGGGCAGAGGAGGCGGGCCGGCCGCTCGCCGGGTAGAGGCGCGGCGGGAGCGGGGCCAGGCACCCGCCCCGCCGGGCACCGCGCCGGCCGCCCCGACCCGCGGAGGAGCGAAGGGGGCAGCCATGGGGCGGCGCTGAGGCGCGGCGGGACAGCCGCCGGGGCGGGGGGGGGGGAGCAACATGAAGTCCCTTCTCTTCAGCCGCTTCCTCCTGCTGCTGCCCTGGGTGCTCATCGTCATCATCGTCCTGGACATCGACAGCAGCCGGGCGCCGCGACCCGCCCGGGGCGGCGGGGCCGGCGGCGGCGGGGCCCGGCCGGCGGCGGCGCGGACGCCCCCGGCGCGGCGTCCCGAGGCGGCGCTGCCCACCATCTACGCCATCACGCCCACCTACAGCCGCCCGGTGCAGAAGGCCGAGCTCACCCGGCTGGCCAACACCTTCCGGCAGGTGGCGCGGCTCCACTGGATCCTGGTGGAGGACGCGGCGGCGCGCAGCGAGCTGGTGAGCCGCTTCGTGGCGGGCGCCGGCCTGCCCTGCACCCACCTGCACGTCCCCACGCCGCGCCGCTACAAGCGGCCGGGGCTGCCCCGCGCCACCGAGCAGCGCAACGCCGGCCTGGCCTGGCTGCGGCAGCGCCACCAGCACCTGCCTCCCCCCCAGCCCGGGGTGCTCTTCTTCGCCGACGACGACAACACCTACAGTCTGGAGCTCTTCCAGGAGGTGCGTGCGGCCGCGGCGGTCCGCCGCCGGCCTCCCCTCGGGCGCCCGCCGCTCGCCGCCTCCCCTCGGGTACCTGCCGTCTCCCGCTTCTCCTCGCCGCCCCTCGAGCACCTGCCGCTCGCCTCCCCTCAGGCGCCCGCCGCTCCCGCTCCTCCTCGCCTCCCCTCAGGCACCTGCCGTTTCCCGCCTCTCGTCTCCCCTCAGGCGGCCGCCGTTTCCCGCCTCGTCTCCCCTCAGGCGCCCCCCTCTTCCCCTCGCCTCCCCTCAGGCTCCCGCCGCTGCCCGTGCCCCCCCGGCTGCCCCCTCACCGCAGACCCCCGGGCACGGGTGAGCCGAACCTGGTCCCCGGCGCCGGGCACCCTGCAGTGCCCGGTCCCGCACCCGGGCTGCCTGTGTGTGATCTCCCCCCCCCCCCCCCCCGACCTTAGGAGTTTCTCGCCTCTCCCCTCAACTTTTTACTGCTGCTTTCCCGCTTTCCTGCCGGGCGAGGCAAGTTGAGTGTTTGCGTAAGGGACCCTGCGTTTGTGTGAGAACTGGGATGAGAAGCGCGCTGTCTTTGGAGTGGGGTTTTTTTTTTTTTTCTTCAGACTGCGTCCCGCTCCCTGTGGGGCAAACTCGCATCAGGAGCCGCCACCCTTCACGGTTTTTTCTTGGCGGGAATGAATCCGTCCAGAGCCAGCTCCTTCGCGTGGAGTTGCCCAGTCTTTTGGAAGCCTTTCAGTCTTAAGAGCAGCACATCGTTTGTGTAATGACCGAACACCCTTCCAGGAGTCTTTTTTTTGTGTGTGAAGGGATGTGTTTTTGTCTTTGCTGCAGCCCCTCGGTGAAGGGATTTGCTCCTCGTCGGTGGGAACTGGCAAGCGCTCGGGGGAGAGGTTATCCAGCTTTCTGTCTGGGTTCCCCCTGGCAGGAAGGAGGAGTGTTTAATAAGCAGACATAAAGCAGCAGAAGACAAATCGCATACATCCTCCGTGACAGCTAGAATAGTAACCTTGGCAGGCAAATGAGGGAGGGAAGCGGAAAAGTAGATTGGCAGCAGATGGGGAACGTACAGGACTTCAGACAAATTGCCGTCCGTGACTGTTGCTGGTGGACAGTACAGTCTTCAGTGGTGTGCACCGATGTTCTGCAGTTTGGAAGCATTGTGCTTCCCCAAATGCTTTACAGTCAGTAGATTTAAATGAACACGGGACACAGAAGTGTGAAGTACGTGAAATTCCCTAGAGCAAGTTATTTTAGAAACGCTTGTGTTTGCGTTTAGATTCATAATGCATCTCTTTTGATTTCCAGTGTGTGGGCAGGTGCAGGGTCCCTGTTCGGCAGGGATGCTCTCTACTTCCTTTGCGCATTTGGCATTCAGCATTGAAGCTGCTAATTTGAAGACGTTTGCCTGGGGGCTAAACCTTTGTAGTAATTGATTTTCTTAAAATCTTCTGGCTGCACTTAGCGCATTATAATGCAGAGTAATTCCCCATACCCATCTTTGATGTGATGGGAGTGTCCACCTTTGCTCCGGGATATAAAACTAATCTGGTTCAATCTTAGGGAGTCTGTAAGTTGATACAGAAAATGCACTTTGCCACAATGAGAAGTGTGGGACAAAAGATATTTGGAGACGAATCTCTGCTTTTTTTTGAGTACAAACATTGGGGACAAGCTGAAGGAACACTACTGGCAGGCATATCACTCGAGTGACCCACAGCTGCTGAAAGGGGGTTCAGTCAGGTTTATTCTTTTATCATTTCCTGCGTTATTCTTCTAATTGCTGTGAACGACGGTACAAAAAAGGTACAAGCTGCCTCTGTGATCAGCTAGGAAATGCAAGAATGCAAGGGGATAAATCTGTCTGAAGAGTTAACCTTGAAAATTGCAAGCACAACAGACTTCTGTGTTTCCTTTTGCTAACAAGAACGGTAACCTGGGACATGCAGCTCCGCAGTCCGAAGGCTTCTCTCTGACCAGGCTTCAGCTGCTGGGGAGGAGGTGTTTGTTGTGAGCCCTGTGTTCACAGGCAAACACACGTGCGTGAATGAGTTTTCCCCGTGCAATGCGGTGTTTGGAAAGCTCTGTTACTGGAGCTGAGAAGGAGCTTTTGCTTCAGTTACCACTGCAAGTTCCTGTGGCTGTTTTCTGGGGTCGCTAATGAGCTGTATGCGAGGTCTCTGGGGCGCCACCGGTAGTAACATGGGGAATGTTTTGTCGACCTGGCAAAGTTAATGGCAGTCCCTTGGCAGGCTTTGCCAGCAGGAGGTGCCTTTACGATGGGTGGGAGGTGGCGTCTGGAGAGAGCCAGTAGCCTTGTTTTCAGCTTGGGAGTTTAGGGGTTTTTTTCCTTCTTAAAAAAAACTTCTCAGTCTTTGCAGATTCTGACTTGGTAGCTCTGTAGTAAATCCCGATCTCTCCTTCAGGAATTGATTGATTTATGAGGGTAAACCATGCTTGTCTTCTCCAAGCATGAAGAGAACAGCTTCAGAACACATTGTGTGCAGATGAAATCTGGTAGTAATTCCTGTCATGAAAGTGGCAGTAACAATACCTGAGGGTTGGTTTTTTTTTCAGTTTGTTACCCTGCCAGGAACAATTCTGCAGACCTGCAGTCATGTAATCCCAAAGGAGGTCTGACTGATAAACTGTAGCCTACTCACTGGGGAGGACAGTATGTATCAATGTTGAGGGACGAGACAGGAGCTCTGAATTCTGGTCCTACCACCGTCCTGTGCTGGCTGGGTGACCTTCAGCATGTCACTGACGTGGGTCCAGGGACATGTGTGTCCCAAACTGCTAGCAGCAATGTCTTCTAGCATCCGCCCACGAGCAGTGATGTACATTTGCTGGTTTAAGAAATAGTAGTTGTGTCTTCTTTGCCACGGCTTTCTTCCGAGACAAAGCTGGTTTCAGTAACAGCAGCAAGGGCTTGGGGGCGTGGGAACCAGCGCTAGTTAGGGCCATAAAACCAATGTGAGAGAAGCATTGGTGTTAACCATGCGTTTCACTCAGCAGTCAACAAAGCATTACTATGGAGCAGAAGGCGTGCCAGGGAACTGCACATCAGTGAAGGATTGTGTTTAAGGCAGCTCCTTTGCTGTGGGGTGGGTTTCGCTAGTGCCCTTACAGAACACAGAGCCTTTTTAACAAAGCAAAATCAGCAAAGGCTTTACTGTGAGTGGAGGTGTATAAACTGTAAGGGCGCGATCAAAAAGGAGCGTGCTTTGACATGAGGTGCCATGGGATACTTCTGAGAGCTTTTGATGAGGGAATTCTAATACCTGTCCAAAGTATTCCTGTCTGGTGCTTACAGGAGCGACTATGTTATAGTGATATGAAGTGAGCTGGGCCCAAAATACCTGGGCAAAATGGGTTTTGTGGAAATCAGGAACACGCCCCCCCCCAGCTTACAGTAGTGTTTTGCTGGAAAGTTTCACCATCTGTAGTAACTCTGGAACCCTCTGGTGCTGTTTGTAGTTATTTTTTTTTCCGAAGACATACAATGGCATGTGTGTGTATAGCTTGGTTTTTGACTGGCAGAACTATGTCCTCACAGTCAACCTGCTCAGACTCTTGTCCAGCTTTAGTTGTGGTTTCTAGAATAAAGTGGAGAGCCTGGTTTGTCTTTCTGCTGCTACAGTGTATTCAGCGTTGGCTTAGGTGAGCATTTTGCTAGGAAAATCTCACCTTCTCTGGAAAGGCTTCCAGGCATCACAGAATAGTTTGGGTTGGACCTTTAAAGATCATCCAGTCCAACCCCCTGCAGTGAGCAGGGACATCTTCCACTAGATCGGGTTGCTCAGAGCCCCGTCCAACCTGACCTTGAATGTTTCCAGGAATGGGGCATCTACCAGCTCTCTGGACAACCTGTGCCAGGGTTTCACCACCCTCATTGTAAAAAATTTCTTCCTTTTATCTAGTCTAAATCTACCCTCTTCTAGTTTAAAACCATTACCCTTTGTCCTGTTGCAATGGGCCGTGCTAAAATGTTTGTCCCCATAAGGGGGAAAGAACAAGTTCGTTCAGTGACTGTGAAATACTTTAGACTACTAAGAGGGGCTACAACAATGATGAAGAACTATTACTATTTCCAGGAGTGGAGGTGTGGCCTTTATGTTATTCGCAACTCTTTCTGCTTGAGAGTATAATGGTGGTCAGGTGAGAAGTCATGCTTTTACTTTAATGCTGGTGGTTCTGGCTTGTTGTATTTTGTCATTTATTATTTAGGGATCCAGACCTCAAAAATAATTTGTATTTTTTCTGCTCAGATATGATCTGTTTACCTCGAGGTGTCCATCTGCATCTCTCCATCAAAAACAACAGTCCGCTTCTGAAAATATCTTTTGTCAGTTGAACGTCAGCCTGCGTTCATAACAAAGCCACTGCGAGGCCTGAAATCCAAACTACTGTACTTGATATGCTTTACAGATGTTTCTGCATGAATCATCATAACTTCAGATTTTTTCTGTAGGCTGTTCTTTTTGGAGTGACTGTTATAGTTTCTGTTGCTTTTTTGCTTCATCTTATTCCTGAATGCAAGTTATTGTAGTGTTGTGACTGATGCCTAGCAACTGCCAATTTTATATTTTCAGACTTCCAGAAAGAACACCTTAGGTAAAGCTGGCATTCCACCTTTATAGAGAGACTTTAAAACCAAGATCAGCCTAAGCACTGGAAATCCAAGACAGACATAGCTAAGTTCTGCTTCCCTTAACTCCGCATCTTTCATGTGTTTCTGCATCTTGGGCACTGTCTCTGCCCTTCCCGTATTTCGAGTAGCTGGCTGAAGGCCACCGCTTCCTTGGTCCGTGTATGGGTATGTGTGCAAGCTGGAGGAATCTGTGTTGGAGGTCCGCTCTGCTGTTGATTGTGCAGACTCGCCTGAAACCTTTGAGGGTGGGGGGTGAGCTGCCTCAGGAGTTCAGAGAACAGGAGTAAAGGTCTTATCGTGTGTGAGGAAGTGAACTTGCTGCATTCAGAATGAACTGAGTTTTAGAGATTCCCATCTAGGTTGTATCTGTCACCTTTGCTTGTGTTTTGCTCGGACACCTGAACTGAGATGTACGTGAAGCAAAACGTTTATGTGTAAAACTGATCTGTCTCACTGCCACTCCTAGCCCTTTGTTCATCGGTGTCTAAAATTTCGTAGCAAGATTTGCCAGCTAGCTAAAATATGCAAGTATGGCATGCACCACTATCTTGTCTGAGTGAGAGTTGAGGATTTGCAGACTGGGCCTCCTTAGAGGACCCCTGGCTATAAGGTGTGATCTGAATACAGCCTTGCCGTATGGAGTTCAAAGTAAATCACAGAATTAATTGTCATTTCTAAGGGGAAAAAAACCCCAAACTCTTATTTAATAGCTTAGCAGTGAGCCCTGTTGCCCACTGAGTTGGGGACCAGAATTCAGTTTGCTGTAGCTGTTGCCGTGACTATGGTGGCAGAGTTGAAGCTGGGAAGGAGGTAGTAGGAGAGCGAGCTCAGCCCCCCGCTCCTGAAGTTGAGGTAGTTGTTACAGGTAACTCAAGATGCATGGAGCCGCAGAGAAGGTAAGAATCTGATCGGTGAAGAGGACAGTCAGCTGGATTGCTCTTCGCAGGAGTAACTTAAACATCAAATTAAACAAAAATTCTCTAATATTTTGAAGGTATGCTATTGCTTATGTAGTGGCCTAAATTGTCCAGGTAGGATCATCCTCAAATCAGCCAGCTGGGAACAAAGATTCATGAAGAACAGAGGGGAAAAAATAGGAACGATTTTGTCTTGGCTAATGGATGTGACCTTCTCACTGAAGGTTAGGGCTGTCCAGCTTTGGTAGTTTTCATAGTGGCACTGCAGAGCAGAGGGCAAGTTGTGTGAGTGATTCAGACTGCAAACATTTTGTTTTGTCCCTGTCCTTCACTCTCCCAAAAGGTATGTACGAAGGCAGCAGATATTCTAACGGCTCTTAACAGTTTGGAGCCTGAAAAAATAAATCCTTGGTATTAAAAATAGAACAGAAATACTTGCAGGCATTGCACGTCACGGGCATCAGTTTTCCCATGACCATCTTTTTGTAAAATATTTTGAGCACAACTCAAAAAAGACCTTACAGAAGAGGTGAATATTTACTATTTATTCCAGCTTTGACTAGTGGAGGTTTAGTGCTCCTTCAATAACTTTTACGTAGCTGTCCTAATCTTATACACTGTATTAAGCTAACTCCTGTGTATTTTTAATGGATATATTTGTGCAAAATGTTTAAAAGTAGTATAAGTGAATCTGTTTATCTTTGAAACCATGCAGATCTTCTGTTGTATCTCTTGGAGCTGGTTGGAAAAATAAAATTTTTGCTGTAGTCTTAAAAATAACATTTGGTAGTCTAGACAGAATTAAATATTAGCTGGCTGTCATTAGTTATTTTCTTCATAAAAAAAGAAATCTAAATATGAGTTAGCAGTGCATTAAATACCTTTCTAGTATATAAATGATTTAAGAATACATGACAGATTTTAAATGCGCACTGACATTCCCCTTGCACGTAGGCATGTAATACCTATGCTAAAGAGGTTGGATTAGAAAAGACTGGTAGAGAAACCAGTCTTAAATACCTTAAAAATGAGAGGAAACAGTGACAAAAAAAAGCTATTTGAAACAGATTTATCCAAGTGAGAGACTCTGGGTTACAAAGCACCAAGCACTGTCTGTTTCTGCACTTTGACAGCAGTCTTTTTCTTTTTACCTGTGAAATTGATACTATGAAATTAATTAACCAACTATCAGCAGCTTTTCAGAGGTACAGTGAACACAGCCTAGAAGAATAACAGAAAGTAAGATGAGAAAAAGAATTAGTAAGTAGAAGGGCCGAAAGGAAACATGAATAGCAAATGTTTTGGAAGTCTTCCCAATCCAGAAAGATTTGCTTCTAAATGCTTTAGTTAAATTTAGTACAGTTTTCTCCTGCAGGGAAGCAATATTGACATTAGCGTCGAAGGATGCTGGTATAATTTAGAAGCATTAATCATTGTATCTGGTATGTAAAATGTTGCTTGAGAGGAGGGGGAATTAATCTGTCCTCCTGCTGCAGTGTAGATTGGGTACGAATCCGTAGAAGAGGTTTAAGGCAGATGTTTGGAAAAAAGCTTTCTAATGCTGAGGATGGTGATGCACTAAGTCAGGTCACCTGTGAGGGTTGTGGAGCAGGCTAGATCAATGACTGACAAAGTTTTTGATTTGTAGACCATTCCTGCAGTTTTTCCCACGAAGACTTAGACTTTACGATCAAGTTTACTGACAACAGACGTGCTTTTTGAAGTTACTATACCCTAAGCGTCGCAGTCCCTGAACCACACTGGCACAGATTTTCTGTGACTCAGAACCTCCTTTGAAGTCATGGTAAGTGGGGGCAGAAGCTCCGTTTAATGCCTAAGGAAACGGGCATAACATCGCTGCAGCTGAGCTCTCCCTCTGACTTGTAGTGCAGTCATGTAAGTTTTGCTGAAGCAGAATTTGGCTTTAAATAACCTGCCTGTGTGAGAACTGATAAGGAACCTGGCTGTGCTTGTACTTTAACCCACAACACTTTGCCCCATGGAAGAGTTGTAGCAAAGGAGCTCTAGTTCCCATCTTTGGTAATAATAAATTGGAATTTTGCATAGAAATCTACGGTAGTCTCACTGGGATGGCAGAGGGTGAGCCTAGACGATAACCTATGGTTTGACCAGTACAAATCACAAATTACACAGGGACTGAAGTGGAGAACGGGGAGGAAAAAAGCTTACTGTGTGTGGCAGCCAGCTTTGCATTTGCTGAGAGCTTTCAGTCCTGAACAGAAACACATCAACATCATGATGCAAAAACACTAGGACGGTTGTTCCAGCCTGGGAGCCTTTTCGCAGTAGGAAGTATGGCCACGTTTCCTTCTGTCTGTCATTTGCCTTCATTCCCCTTGGGCTTTTATATTTTGTTACTGGCTTGGTATCTCTCATAGCCATCAGTCCAGCGCATCTTATTAAGCAGCTTTTCTTGATTGACTAATGAGATGCTATTTTTGGCAATGCTTTTATCACGATCTCTTTTATTGCTCAGCTACATTTTCTGCATTTCCACTTGTTATTCTTTAGTGGATCCTCTGTTGCTACTGTAGTTACTGTTATATGCCCATCACCTCACTGGGGTTTCTTTGGTCAGTTGTTACTCCTCTCTCCTGTCGTTGCCTTGCCCGCTTCTTCCCAGTTGTGTCCCCCTGCTTCATTTGAGTTTGTTCTACCATCTTACGGAGTCCTTTTCTCATCTTCCTCCATCTGGTACACCGCTCTCCTCCTATGCCTAAGACCCCCTTTCAAATAATCAAAAGTAAATAGAAGACAAAAGCATTTCCAGAGGGAGATTCATCCTACCTTCAGGTAGCTGTCTAAGCCAGGCAGGATGAATCACGTCCGTAGGTTCCTATCCCTGATCATTAACTGTAGAAGTCTAGCTAGGATAGACCAGGTGCCTAATGTACAGGGAGTTAAGTGTAAGCAAGATGAATACCATTCGTGTAAGCCACGAGGACTTAAAATGCTGACTCTTAAGACAGCATGTGCGACCGCACATTAAAATGACAGATAGAAGAGTAATTTATGAAGCTAAGTTATAGGATTTTGGCAGTTTTTTAACCCGCAACAATAAAGCTATGTAGAATTAACATGTTTTTGAATCACCTTTCTGTGTTCCAGTGATTAGTAGCATCAAATTCCAGATGCAAGCTAGCCTTTTAATCCAAATAATAGCTTTTTCCCCATCATACATAAATACAGGCTTAACATATCAGTGTGTTAACTGCAGTAATGCTATTCTCAGAAGATTAAAAGAAATATTCCTACTTTCATCTGCCTAGCATGTCCTGAGGCTGTCGGGTATTTCAGAATTAGCATAAATACCGGTCTAGATGTGCTCTTTCAGTTTGTACTTAAAGGGATTGCTGTATTCTTGACACCTGCTTATTTCATTCTCAAAAAATGTAACCTGCGAGAATGAAGAAAGTAACCCAAGGACAAAATAAAGAGCTCTGTAAACGGTTGCTTACTTCCTTCTGATGTGTGGTGGCTTTACTGACTTAACCCATAGACACCAAGATGGACCCAAGACTTTAAAAGTGATTGTGTCATTTCATGCTAGCTTCATGAGGTCAGTCAGATACTTTTCATAGACAAGATTTTCCTACACACTGTGTATGGCAAAGTATTAATGTAAATGAGTCTGCTTCTGCTAGCATAAATGCTGTGGCCGCTGTTGACCCAATTCAGAAGTCTCATGTGATCTGGCTCGTTTTGCAGAACAGCTGCCCAAACGCTTGCTGTGGGAAAAGGCGGAGTATGGGCTTACCATGCTTTTGCTACTCTCTTGTAGTTACAGCGTGCCTGCCCTTGTCTTGCAGCTTTTTATGTTTACCATGGGTGCGAGCAGTTGGCACAGGGTAGCTAAAGTGCTGTAAATCGGTACACTAGTAATTTGTTCAGGTATCCATGCCCTCCAGAAGGTATTAATGGCAGCACAAAGAAGTTAGTGGGCATCTGTGTCCTGCGGTTAATACTGGTGTGGCACAGCTGGATGCGTGTGGCTTGATCACACCCTTGGAAACCTATCAGAAACTTGCCTGCGTAGACAAGCCCAACAGGTTCATGCCCTGTGTCCATGTCTGATGCGTTTGGATGTTAATATAAATACACTGTTAGAGAAATCTGTGTAGTGGATGTATTGTTAAAACTGGAGCTAGAAGATTTTCATGAGAAGGTTTGACTGATTTCCATATCCAAATAGTTAATTGCTAACTCTGCATTTCTGAAATGGAGGAGGGGGAGAGACTGGGAAAATAACCTTACAGACAAATGCATTTAACCATAACCTGTAGAGAGATTAATGGCAATCTCTCACTGGCAATTAAATAGTCAGTGGTTTGGACAGAATCCTTATCACGAGAAATCCCTGTATTGTCAATTGTATCCATACCCCGCTCTTACACAGTATGGGCTGCTGCACTGAGTGAGATGGTCCGACTTGCTGCAACACTTATTAGGGTGGAAGTGAGAAAATTTTGCTAAAAAAATCTGAAGATACATAAAGAATTGGAGGGAGAGAAGGTGCATGCCTCTCTTCTGTGTGTACATACACACTCGTGGATTTTGAAATACACATTTTATGCCTTCCATATGTGAAAATTCTAAGAATCTGCTAATGTTTCTAGCTTAGAAATGTGAACCAGAGTGATATGACATCTTTGTTTTTTCTGGTGCATCTCCTGGGAGTCTAGATGATACGCATGATAAATCTTTCACCTTGGTAGAAAGAGAGGGAAGTGTTTAATATTTAACCAAGGTTGTCTTCAACATCTATCGATAGGGGACTGCAGTTACAAATATGTAAAACTGTGTTTGTTTTTGCTAAGAGGAGTGCTTGGAAGGAGCAAGGGATAACCTTTCCCTAAGGAATAGGCTTCAACTACAACAGAAGACAAGAGATTGTTTTAAAAGTCTATCAAATTAAGCCCACATTACGCTGAAATCATTCAGTACTTGCTTAAATAGGACCATATTTAAGCACAGTAGTTGAAACGGTGGCTTTTGAATCAGTGTGGTTAAATTGTGCGAGCTGCTGTGTCCGTGCACTCATCTTCTCAAGTTCTCACGCCAGACTGCCAGCGATTTTCCCACGGGGAGCAGCACATCAGGGTTCGTGTCAAGTTATCTCCTGCTTACTGAAGAAAATGGTCTGCGAGCCAGTGAGCTGAATTCAGTGACTCCCAGTCATGCATGCTTTTTGCTAAAGAAAGAGTAATTTTTCAGTATCTGTAGGTTCCTCTAGGTTAGATGAGGACCACGTTTCCAGAATTGCATTTAGTTACATTTACACCGTTGGGAAAAACTGTTACTGATAGCAAACTAGCAGAAACATCCTGCCTGACCTGTTTTCTGTCCTTCTCGGAAACTTAGCAGAGCTTTTGGAGAGAAAATGTAGAAGTTAAAAAGGCTCAGCCCAAACTTCAATGTTTTCTTGTGAGCCTTTAAAAGATCTGAGCCGGATCTATTGTATAAATCTGGTGTGTTGCAGGTAGGGGAAGAGTTGTGTGTCACAATTTCCTGTACTCAGTGTATTTGTTGCCGGTCTCAAGCTAATTGTAATTGTCTTAATGAAGTGTGTAATTGTTAATCATTATTACAATATTCTCTCTTGCTGGGCTTGTACAATACTTCAGCCATCTATAGAAATAAGCTTACTGCAAGAATGCTGTAGGCTTGCAGATAAAAAAAGATCTCCTGCACCTTTGAAAACCCAAACAAACAAGTAAACAAATACTGTTTTTTCATGGCTTTCAACGTTTTTGTTGTAAAAATAATATGAACAGGATATTTTCAGTAGAATTGCGGAGCCTGTGGGCTAGAGAGCTGGAGATTTCACAGAAAATGAGTGGGCACATGCAGCTTTCAAATGCTTACTCTGTTGGGCTGAAATCTGTAAGCTAGAATTGCTTTTAAATACCTAGTCTTGATGATTATCGTGTAGGTTTTCCCCCAACACTTAGAAAAAAAAGCTGCTAGGAAAAGGTGCACGCAGTCATGCTGTGCCTGCCTCTTGCAGATGCGTACAACCCGCAAAGTATCGGTCTGGCCCGTGGGACTGGTGGGAGGACGGCGGTACGAGCGCCCAGTTGTGGAGAACGGCAAAGTCGTTGGCTGGTACACTGGCTGGAGAGCTGACAGGCCCTTTGCCATTGACATGGCAGGTACGTACCACGTTCCGTGATACATGAATGTTTCTCTTAATTTTTGTGAGTGGGACAGAAACCAATTTCTGGGTGTAGGCAGCTTTTCAAACTTGTGAAGTGCAGCCGCTGTATGTAGCCCTTCAGCACTAAATATCTGGAAGTCTTAGCTTGCACATCTCATCTAATGAAGTTGCTGCTTGGTGATGGCTGAACTTACTTTCACCTGTTTTTAATTTTATGCGGCAACTTGGCTTTTATGTTCTATAAATTGTTTCCCTGAGACGAGTTAATTGTAAATTATTTAATCCAATTAATTTTGGCACGGAAGGAGCCCCTGCCTTTCATTGTATCATCAGTCTACACCAGGCCATATAAATGCCGACCCTTCTTAGACCTCATGTTGTAAAATGCTGCTTTACCATGAAATCACTCATTTTTTATTGGTTATTTGGAATGATGGTGATAACTGTAGATGGGTATAGTTTGAAACACTGGGCTTAGGGGAAAAAATCACTGACAGCTATAGCATAGTAGATGAAGGCAGAAAAGCTTCAAAATTGATCTAATCAATCTTCTGCTGTGAAGTGAGCACGCCACATAGCTTTGTCTTGCTGTCAGTCCATGCTTAGACAATCTTTTGTGTATATTCACAACTGCCCTGTGCAGAAGTCTGATCTCTGATGTAGTGGCAGCTGGTTTCCCAGCAAATGATATGATATTTGCACTTAAGCATCTTCTGGAAGGAGCGGGAAAGGGAAAAGTAGAAATACAAGGGCAAGAATGGGGTAGAAATAGCCAGCCATTTTCTTTTTTCTGATACCCTTAATGTTTTGGGAGAGGGAAAAGGACAATGCTTTCTCAACAGAATATTTTTATATGGATTGAAATGTTTGATGAAAAATATGTACAGTATTTACAATGCAATTGGTTAAAAAGAGTAAAGGAGAACTATTAGTTGCTTACACCTCAGAGAGAAACATCAACAGGTGATTCTTTCTGCACTGTAGAAGCATTTCAAGTTAATAGTATCACCTGGCATGAAAATAAATATTTGAGTGTCCAGGTAGGGGCATTCTTCAGGGGAGAAGTAGGTATGCGATTCCTCAAACCTGTGCAGCCTGTTGAGGATTGCAGCTGTGCATTTTAACAGTCTCTGCCTCTTATCTTTATAGATACATATTGATACTATGCTGTAGAAGTGGTTACTTATGGGCATTATAAAAATGATAGCATGGTTCATAATTCATTAGCAGCAGGCAAAAAGCCATTACACACCCCTGACCAAGGGACTCTAACCCAGACATGAAGAGATACATGGGAAGTTAGTAAGTTGTTGTTTACACATCGCAGTTGCTGGCTGAAACACTGGCAGGAGGGAAAAGCAGCTCCATTAGGAGCATTACCTCCTTGTACTTTTACCGAAGTCACGGAAGGGAGGGTTACAGAGACGAAGACAGAAGTGTTGACAGTACAGGAAGTTATTCCAGATCTGCAAACAAGGTGTTACTACTTTGTGAGAAAATTTTTATTAGACTTCAAACAATAACTGAAGAAGTTAAGTTACATTTTTAATTTCAGCAAGGAGAGAAAAGGATGCTGTGTAGGCTGGTAAAAAATTATGTGAAGCTTGCATCTTCGTTGCCCTCAGGAATACGGTGGAAGGGCACAGACAAACAGAACAGAACCTGTAAATCCAGAACTGCATAGGTGTCTGAACAGGTGCAGTCTACAGGATGCGTGTTAACACTCAGTGTCACCCTCTTTCCCCCCACCAAATCCCCAGCATACCCCTGGGGACGTGAAGGACCTGCTGACAGATTGCTGGCATTCCTCCTTCTGCAGGCACCAAATAGACAAGCAACTGAGATTATACTATATACTGCACATAAGGAGGATCAAGGATCTCTTTTGAATATACTACCATGAAAAAAAACAGGTGCATATATTCAACTGCTCAGCTGTCTATAGCTGTTTATAATCAATGTTCTGATTCCCAAGGCACTGGTAAGGAGGCTCTGTCTGGTTTATAGAACTATGTTTTCGTAGTGATTTTCACAAGAATTTGATCATGAGGCTGGGAATGACTGCTTAAAAGGTTTGGCACCACTGATTTAACTTGTGGCCATTCAGAAGAAGTGCATCCTTGCTTTTAAGCACATAACCTTCTTATTCTAGTCTTGAAAACCAGGGCCAAATTCAAATCTACTGCAGGTGGAGACAGGTCCTGCTGATTTCATTGGGATCAGCTCAAAGACCCTAGCTGGCCAACTTCCCTAGATTCTTTGAAATACATTCTCACACGGCAATTGCATTAGATCAGTTCAGTAAACATTGGTTATTTCTTTTGAGATGTTTGTGGTTGACACTGCTATTCTCCAATGCTACACTGCATTCAGAAAGCAGAGCAGCTGCTTTCTGTGGTGCTTCTTGTTTGGCAACCAACACACCGTATGAATTAGTTCTGGTGTTTTTCTAAATTCCTCCTCAGTTTTAACTGTAGGTGGGTTCTAGAGTTTGACACAGACTTCCTTACCCTCAGGGAAGAAAAGTGAGAGAGAACTGAATGTTGTAAGCAAAAAGTGACATTTATTCTGAAGTAGGCACTGTGTTATCTATAGACCTGATTTTAAATCTTCTGTATTAAATGATGCTGCTAGTGATTTACTTTTGGCTTGTTCCCAGTGCCAGAGTTTTCAACCACTCATAAGAACACGTTAGATCGTGATTCTTCTAATGTCAAGATTGTTCAAGGAACACAGATGCATGCTTTACATTAGCATTCCAGGAGCTACTTCAGTCACAGAGATGAATCCATGTCTGTGAATCACTGGGCAAGCACATTTCGGACTTGTGGTCCAGAGCTCATCCACTGTGCCCTACGTTCCTCTGCTAGGGCCTGAGCAACCACCTTTTCTTTTTTTTTTTTTTTCTTTATTTTGCTATAGCTATGAGATCTTTAGTGCATCTCATCTTTCTTACGGTTCCCTGAGAAAAAAGCTCTTCTATAAATGACACTGCAAAACATGGCATATTTTGTCTGAATCTGAAAGAGTGCTGGAAGTCACAAGTACAAACAAAAAAATTTTCAGTGAGTGGCTATGGCAGACACCACACTCAAAAAAAACCCCCCAAACCACCCCTCCATCAAAGGGTAACAACTGTTTTAAATGCTGAGTTTAAAATCGAGAGCCTCTTTCCTGGTGAATTAACTGTCAGCAGATGCCTTTCTTACAAACTACAGAAACTCCTGGTTGAGCACCTCTGCCCTGTTGCAGCCCAAACAGTGTGTCACAGGGAGGCGATAACTTGGAAGAAGCAGACCCCAAGCCATGGCATGCTGAACAAGCCAAAGGTCGTACCTCAAACTGTGTGGAAACCAGTATGCCCGTTTCAACACCAACACTGAGCATTAGCACTTACTCTGGGAATGATAAACTCCCTCGGTTCCTAGCTTGCCTTCAGCTGCTGTCCTATGCAGAGCATTCAGGAAGCAAAGGCATTAATCATGTCAACAAAGTCTTTAAAGACCGACTCAGTCTAATCGGATGAAGAGAAATGGTTCTGCCTTTTAACAGAAGCCATTGGTCTAGCACAAGTCAAGGCGTGAATTAACAGAAACAGCTTCTGTAGAAAGAAGCACCGATGTAATCTTTGCCATGTCTCCCAGGTATCTTGTCCTTCAACAAATTAATTCTTACCTAGGTGGCTCTTCAGCCAATTAGATTTCATTTACAGCCTTGCACTAAACACAAAAAAAACCCAGAACACCTCTTCACACTCTGGCTATGAAATTGTCCCATGGCATTTCATGTGAGCTGAAGCCTAACAGGACCTTGTAGGAATAACAATCAAGTAAAAGAATTGTATGCATGTAGCACTGTTCCATTATACTGTGCTGGAGACGGTAATCCCAAATTAATCCGTGTTTCAGGACAGAATTCAAAATAACAGCGTCCTTTCATCCATCACCACAGGAACATTATCTACCGAGAGAAATAACTAGTGCCAGTCTGGTCAAAACCTGAGCCATCCTCTCTCTTTTTGATGCCGGTATGATCCATCCAATGATCACATCCAACCAATGGATGTCACCTATCTGGATTTTTGTAAAGCCTTTGACACGGTCCCCCACAACATCCTTCTCTCTAAATTGGAGAGCCATGGATTTGATGGGTGGACCGTTCAGTGGATAAGGAATTGGTTGGATGGTCGCAGCCAAAGGGTAGTGGTCAACGACTCAATGTCCAGATGGAGACCAGTGACGAGTGGAGTCCCTCAGGGGTCCGTACTGGGACCGGTGCTGTTCAATATATTTATCAATGACATGGACAGCGACATCGAGTGTACCCTCAGCAAGTTTGCAGATGACACCAAGCTGAGTGGTACGGTCGAGACACCAGAAGGACAGGATGCCATCCACAGGGACCTGGACAAGCTGGAGAGGTGGGCCTGTGTGAACCTCACGAGGTTCAACATGGCCAAGTGCAAGGTCCTTCACCTGGGTCGGGGTAATCCCCGCTATCAATACAGGCTGGGGGATGAAAGGATCGAGAGCAGCCCTGCTGAGAGGGACTTGGGGGTACTGATAGACGAAAGGCTGGACATGAGCCGGCAATGTGCGCTGGCAGCCCAGAGGGCCAACCGTGTCCTGGGCTGCATCAGGAGAAGCGTGGCCAGCAGGTCAAGAGAGGTCATTCTGCCCCTCTACTCTGCTGTGGTGAGACCTCACCTGGAGTACTGCGTTCAGCTCTGGAGCCCTCAGCACAAGAAGGACATGGAACTGTTGGAGCGGGTCCAAAGGAGGGCTACAAAGATGATCCGAGGGCTGGAGCACCTCTCCTATGAGGACAGGCTGAGAGATTTGGGCTTGTTCAGCCTCGAGAAGACAAAGCTGTGGGGAGACCTGATTGCAGCCTTTCAGTACTTAAAGGGAGCCTATAGGAAAGATGGGGACAATCTTTTTAGTAGAGACAGCAGTGACAGGACGAGGGGTAATGGTTTTAAACTAAACCAGGGTAGGTTCAGGCTAGATGTAAGGAAGAAATTCTTTACAATGAGGGTGGTGAAACACTGGAACGGGTTGCCCAGAGAGGTAGTGGAGGCCCCATCCCTGGAAACATTCAAGATCAGGTTGGACAGGGCTCTGAGCAACCTGATCTAGTTAGCGGTGTCCCTGCTCGCTGCGGGGGGGGTTGGACTAGATGACCTCTAGGGGTCCCTTCCAACCAAAACTTTCTATGATTCTATGATCTGTGATAAGAAGTCAGCTGAAAGTTGTCACTAGAAAATGCTTTTCCCCTCAAGACCATCTGAATTCTATCTACATAAATACAAAATGTGAATACATGTGAAATTAAAGCAGAGCTGAAAAACTAGAGAGCCAGGAGATAAGTCTCTTTGCATTATCTTATCTCTTCCAAGTTGCTGCTTTATTGGATTCTTTTAAGAAACAAAGACTGCATGACCACTGATCAAGGAAACAAACCTCAGGCCACAGGCCAGTCAGTGCACAGTAGTCCCTGTCCTTGCCACATACACCACTTGGTTTAATAATCTTTTATTCAATGCATGAAAACATGGGGGATTTTTGACGGGACAGTAAAATGGTGGTTTGCAATACCATGGTAGCAAGGGCAAGTGACACATGCAGATGGCATGGCCCATCTGAAGATCTGTGTGTAGGAGAAATGCGTCCTCAGAACTGAATCCGATTTTCTCAACAGAGGAGCAAGCTTTGCAACAAGAGAACCTAGGAGAAATCAGTGTAGGGATAAGTATGGGCTATAGGGCCAGGCAGCCAGGCTGAGACACGGAAGATAAGCAGCAGAAAATCTGTGTGGCTCTTCTGCTTAGAATAGATTCCTTCTTCACTCTCAAAACTAGGACACTGCACTAATTTTGGTGTTTACTTCATTTTCTTCTTCATGGATGACCAGCTTAAATCTTAAAAATTAAATCTTTCTGAAAAGAAACAGCAGCTCACAGAGCTGATTGGGGCTCAAGCAATGCCTTCCCTTGCAAAGCAAACCTTTTTTTTTTTTTTTGGTGCCCAGTTGCACGAGAAATTTATAGTTCATTCTAATGGGGGGGCCCCCCCCCCAGACCCTAACCAAAAATAGTGAACTGAACCAGGCCAGTTTATCCAACAGAGATAAGTCCACGGCCATCTTTCAGGGTGCAGAAAGCTTGAACTCTCAACCTCAGCTCTTCACAAATGATTCCACTTGGCTACAAACAGCACTGGGATGGAGCCCACCTTGCACCCCCTCGCAGCCAGCCTACAGGTCGCAGGAAGGCAGGCAGGCCTGTAGCCTGCTGAAGGCAAACCCCTACCTGGGACAAAATGCCCAAACTGCCGTTCTCTGCCCGGTACTGCTTGAACTGAAGGCGGCAGCAGCTGGATCAGGGAACAGCTGGATCCCCACATTGCTGCTAGCAGATGAGGCAGTTTGCGGTGCAGGAGCTGCAGGGCTCCACCACACAGAGTAAGGACAGGCTGTGGCCAAAGGCTCACACCTCCTGGAAGTCTTTTATTCACTACTCCGCAAGGCGTGGATAAGCCCTTTCCATCTGGGCACCTATTCTGCTTTATCTTAGGCAGCATATCATGTTTAAAGTTAAACGTGTTTTCTGCAACCGTGTCCGTCAGTGAGGTGGGACCTCAGTTTACATCCAACCCCTGGCCTTTATCTGCAGTGTCCAGATCTTTATTTAAAAAAAAAAAAAAAAAAAAATCTAAAAAAGTCTTCTTTACATGCGATGTAGTAATTACTTCCTTATATTTTCCTCTTTAAAAGGCTCATATAAAAGCCACAGATACTTTCAAGGAAAATACAGTAGCAAGATAATTCTAGTAAAGAAGGGGACAGATTTATATTCCATTGGAGACAGTTATGCTCATTTTTAAATTGAGAGAATTTTAATACTGCCTTTAGAATTAAATGTTCTTGCAGTTTTCTAGAACAGATGTCAAGACTGTTACTACTTCTGTCATAAAGGGACAGCTGGAACCACTCTGAACTGACAAAAAAAGGATTTCTTTGGCAGGCTTGGCAGTCAGACATCGGGAGTTACAAATGTAGTTTTTCTATACAAGTGCATCAGTCGAGTGTTGAGTCATACATAAAGAAGCACACACGCGACTGACCCTTGCTGACTGAAAACCCAAGAGTTCCATAAATAATGGCAAACTGGAGATTCACGAGAGCTGCTTCAGGGAGTGAGTTTGTTCAAACCAGTGATTTCTGGGTTTGGAGGCTCCCTTTGAGGGACCTAATGCCCGTGTTAGAGGACTGCACCGCAGAGGGAGGTGCACGCCCTGAGGAAGTTCTTCCAGTCGTGCTGCGCAACGCCCAGATCAGCCGCAGACCACCGCTGATGAAAAGGATTCACAAGTCCACAATAACTGCACGGTGTGCAAGGCAAAATGTTAATTGGACTTGTCTTTCATCAACAACGATGTCAAAACTCTCTCAAGGCTACAAATCTCTAAAGACCACAGTTGTTATAACTAACATATTTTAACCTTTCTTCCTGACTCTCACTTTTAAGCCTAGATATGTTTGTACAGTATAAATTCCATACGTTTTACTTAAAATTTATTTTATTTTATAATAAGCAGAAAGGAAGGATAGTCCGAGATCTTGGCGTTGGCAATACCTGACTTTTCAGGCAAAAAAAGCATATATTCTCTACATCACAGGAAAGTGATTA
This sequence comes from Opisthocomus hoazin, assembly GCF_030867145.1. NCBI lineage: Eukaryota > Metazoa > Chordata > Aves > Opisthocomiformes > Opisthocomidae > Opisthocomus > Opisthocomus hoazin. The sequence continues at coordinate 97,751,158 of NC_134415.1, forward strand.
ACTGCGTTAAAAATATGGTGCAATTAAAAAAATCTGACTGTGCCTTCAGGGCAAAACAGAACAACGTAGGATGTACAAACCTACCAAACATTGCCTATCCACATAATCAAATGTACACGTTTTTAAGAAGAACACAGGAGATTCTAGGCTTCAGTGTAACTTGCACAAAAAGCAAAGCCTAAAGGTTCTTCTTAACCCTCTTCCCCGCCCCCCTCTCTCCAAGGATTTGCTGTGAGTCTTCAAGTGATTCTGTCGCATCCGAAAGCCGTATTCAAGCGTCGTGGTTCTCAGCCAGGAATGCAAGAATCTGATTTTCTGAAACAGATAACAACGGTGGAGGAACTGGAGCCAAAGGCGAACAACTGCACAAAGGTACGGATTTCCACACTCGCTAAAAAGCTTTCCTATCATCTTTGTAGACAACTGTACTGACAGAAATGTTATTTTGTAGGTTCTTGTATGGCACACGCGAACAGAAAAAGTAAATCTAGCTAACGAGCCAAAACACCGCCTGGACACAGTCACCATTGAGGTATGACGTGGAGGCACGGTCACACGGGGAGCACCGGTACAGGACGGTGGGTGGGGCGCAAGGGGTCTGAATGCAGCCAGTCCCAACAGCCTGCTGCTGCACGAGACCTTGTAACAGTCGTCTGACGGACTGCTGTGGAAACAAAAGGAAGCCGTCAGGTACTCTAACACGCGAATCAAGTGGGTGTGCTTTATTCTAACTTGTCTGCATGCATTTCTGAACTCTCGTCTTCATCAACTGACACTTACCTTTGTTTTAAGGCTGTTTCCACATAGTAAAAACAATCACAGAGAAACATGGCTGCAATGGAGTATTTTCAAAATCATCATTAATGTTTATACTTTTTGTATTTATCCAGCTTAATGGTGTAATTATAAACTGATTTTACATCACCAACTGTTGATCTAAAGATTTGCATAAATGGATCCTCCAAACTGAATGTGTTTGCCTTCATTAAAAATAGACTTCTTGCAGAAGCAGCGGTCAAACAGGTCATCCAATAGTGAAATAAAAACCCACAATCATTCATGGATTTATCCTTTTAATATAGGGAAATAACATTTTATCATTACGAGGCACCATAAAATGTAAACACAATCACTGTCATAAACCTGGATATCTCTGCAAGGAAAAATATACCTGTTCACACCGAGTTCCCTCGTATACATGTTGTGCCGCCAGTTCTCAGCATTAATACTGTGTACGTGCCTCGGGAGCCAGATCGGGTGCTTTGTCACAGGAAACGCAAATGGATCAAATGCTCATTTTTAAAAGAATAAACTATTGATTTGTAGAACTACAGCAACATCCAGGTTTATCTTTCTTTCAATAACCATATTCCTTGTTATGCACACCATAACAACATCACAGTGAAATGTATGATGAAACAAAATTTGTTTGATACACTAGAAAACATTGCTCAGTGATACATTTACATTCTATTTATAGATGATTAAACATTTGTTCATACAGTACCTTCTACAGGATTACTGGGTAATTTTTGGGGGTCGGGGTTCATATTTTTGGATATTACTAACATGATAGCTACATCCCTTATATGCAAACATTTGATCTAGAATTTTGAGGGGGGGAAAAAATCAGTACGTGGTTAAGCAGCTTCTTAAATATATGGTCTAAGAATTCATATGCATTGTATGAAACGCTGCCAGTGATGTATAAATGTATTCTTGATCTGCTTTTCACTACATCAAATTTAAATCAATATAGACCACAACACGGTCAGTCAGTTATATTCTTAATCTGAACAGCTGGGGGAAACCAAAATGAGTATGTACATGGAAGGAACAGCGGAAGTAAATGCATTTGAACAAGGAATGTCAGGTGGCTGTTCTGGGCGAGGCTTCTGTTGCAGCTTTCATTTCCACAGTTGTGTGCTGAGAGTCTGGCCAGAGGCGCTTCCAGTCCACCCTGCCGCCGTGCTGGGGGGCTGGCCAAAGCCCATCACGCTGCTGGAGCTGCTGAGGTTCATTCCCGCCATTTGCTGGTTCATCTGCGAAGCACACACACGAGCCCAGTTAGCATAGGGGTCGAAACACAACTGGCACCGCTCGCCAGAAAGCTGTCCCGCTTCCTGAACCAGCCACCCAGTTACAGTACGGTTCCCTGAAATCAGTGTTGCTCATGAAATAAAAATACTGACTCAGTCTAAGTTTCCAAGCGTTTTTGGAGGTAGCAGCTTTTCTGGAACCAGTTTCTGCTGAAGCGATCTCTGTCACAGAGCAGGGGACTGCCTGCAGCACCGGACGCGTGTCAGGCCCGTGCGCACACACGGCTAGGGAATTACGGAGCCTGTGACAAAGGAGGCCGGGGCACCTCTGCTGGTAAGAGCTTGCTTTCCAGTTTCAAAGCTAGCCAATAAAATTGTGGCAACTGCGATAACGAAACACCAAGTAATACAGCCTTTGCAACGCCGGATCGTTTTTGGTCCAGCAGTATTTCTTTGGAGACCTCAAAATCTTGAATACACAAGTTTTCATAGAAATTCTCTGTTCAGGTGGTAAGCAATAAAGACTGAGGCAAATTTATAAACTTGAGTATTAGCTAAATCTAACCATTCTTGCTAAAGGATCTACTGAAGATACCATAATTTCTTGAAAACAAGTGAAACCATTCAACGCAAAAACATTTCTACTCTCCACGAGTATTACTTAGTCACTGTAATTTTCAGTGCTCAAGGTAAAAACATTCGTCAGGTTCCTCTCCCTTGCTTTCTACAAAATGAGCACGTATGGCAAGCCAAAACCCCAGCTGTATGGGCAGAGTAAAGACGGCCCCTCTCGTGAGCTTGAGAGCAACAGAGCGTTCGGAGCAATTAATAATCGGAGCCAATGAACAGGGATGTTGGATAAGCAACGTTCAGTCCAAGTTAGAGAAAGCATTAGGTGAAAATCACCGAGTTGCAAAATGAAACTGAAACCTTGGTGGAAAAAAAATTGCTAAATAAACTACAAACGAGTACTTCAGGGCAGAATTCAGTACTGTGCGCTTTCACACGCGTATCCGCAAACCCAGACCATCACTGCACGAGGGAATCAAACGAAGCCGATGAAAACGCACTTCCCCTGCTGCTGGTACTGGGGCAGAGCTCCTGAGCAGCAGGCGACACGTGTAATGCACGCTGTCCTGGCGAGGGACGAGGGATGGCAGCTCCCCCTGCCAGCTGGAGCCCGAGGGGAGGTCCCGGTTCCCGACAGACTGTGGAGTACGGGTGTACTGGGGACACCCGACGCGCAAGCAGCACAGACGCACGTCGCTGTGAGCCGCCTTGCCGTACACACTTGACAAGAAGCGTGATTTTAACCTCAGAGTCACGGGGTCTTTCTGAAGTTAGATACCTAGAGAAAGACTGTTAACACTAAACCTACAGATTTTTTTGGTTTAACATTTTGAAATTCTCACCTTTTAAAAATTACTTCGCAAAGCAGAATGACAGCCTGTACTTTCAAACAGGGGCTGTGTTATCCACATAAGAAAGGCTGCTTACCATCATAAACGTTCGCACCACAGGACTGAGCAGAACAGCAAAAATTAATATAATCCCATCTAAGTAAGTCACAGTGGTTCACTCCAGTAAGGAGCATGGAATCATCATATTGTTCTTATAATTCAAAGAATATTACGAAAAAATAGTTGCTATCATCCATACGGAACTCCAAGGGAATCATTTAGGTTTGTTCTCCGCCCCCCTTAATAACCTCTTGCATATTTCACGACGTTTCCTTAGACAATGCACAAATACAGTACTAAGTGGACACCAACACTTTTAGAGACCCTTCTAAACATGTTTCGGACATTTTAAAAAACAGTGTGGAAATGCTACAGATAAATAATGGATCAGCCTAAGCAAACTGCCTACAGGAGAGTGTTAAGAGTGCAGAGCACTGCACATTCCATCGAAATCTATCCTGAAGTCTGTAAATGAAAGCATTAATTGTTAATGGCTACCCTCAAGCAATTAAATTCTGCTTTTACTTATAAGGCTGCATTCACATTTCAGTATTTGTAACTACAGCTAAGCTAGCTTTTTACCTGGCTAGTTCAGAGACCAGGACGAGAGCGGCTACGGAAGCAGAGAACTGAGTTCGGTCTACCAGGGCAGAATCTGCTCTCTGCTTATGTACCCGGTACCTTTAATTTGAATGACTGAGTTGTTTTTCCCACGTGCCCCTGAGCAGCCCGTCAGCTGGCTGCACGGCACCTCCCTCTGGCAGCCCCACGTTCTGGGCACCTGAGCAGCAGGACCTGCTCCACAGCCCTCCCGCTTGGGCACAGGGGGTCTTCACCTGAGAGAGGTTCCACTGCGCCGGCGGGTTCTGCTGCAATCCGTACTTGTTCTGCGGCGTGACCATCTGTCCCACCATTCCACCTTGAGGTCCGACGACGTTCTGAGGAAGTCCCATCACACCAGTTTGTGTAGCACCAGTAAATCCGTTGGGCATTCCCATTCCTACCACGCTCTGTCCCATGACTGGCACCGACTGTCCCATCATGCTTCCCATCATCCCCGTTGCTGCAGGCACAGGGACTCCCATGGCTGGGAAGCCTTGGAAATGAGTTGACGGTTGGGTGGTAAAGGGCATGGAAGACGACCCCATGAACATGCCTGCATCAGAGGAGGGAAGATGTCAGCGAAAGTGTTCTGCGATTTCCTCCCCCATCCCCACCAGGCAGAAGTGCACCAAAGTAATTTCAGAGGATAACTTTGTCTGGGTGTCCGTCAGCGCTGTTCATTTAGTTTCTGGTAAAAGTGAAAAACAGCTTAAAAACTCTCACAGGAAAGGGACTCGCCACCAGCGGTGAGCTGCCAAAAAGAATCTGGCAGATCCCTGTGGTGAGCCCGAACCTTGTAATTGCTGCATCGGAGCTCTTTGCTTTCCTACAAACACAGCTAAAACCAAGACACGACAGCTCTGCACTGATCCTGGCAGCCTGCTGTTTGCACAGCGGAGACTCGCACCTTAAGCAACGATGAATTAGATCTGAATTCACAATCTTTCAGTAAATTGTATACTTGATAATTTGAACAGCTATAAATAAATTAAAATCACATGCTGTTTTCTTCTTTAGCTTCTGTATTACATTTCACTTATTTTCTCGTTTTTATAAATGGTAAAAATAAAAATCCTCATTTGAATATAGGTAGCAGGGTACCCGACCTTAATTTTCGACTTGTAGGAGATAACTATTCTAGGTAAAGCTTAAAACAGGACTGCACCGAAACCTTTACACACGTATTTACCCGGAGCATTTTGCTGCTGCATGGTTCCTGTGCCATACAGTGACAGGATGGAGTCTTTGGAGAGTTGTTTCTTTGCCGACTCTTCGGATTTTGTTGCTGGCTCAGTGAACAGATCAAGATCCCCCGACGCCGCAGACAAGGAGGCAGCTGCTGGTTTAGTGGAAGCGCTCTGGGAAATAAAGGTCAAGACAGACTACTGCATGAAAGCAGCAAAAGATGTTACGTTAAATATTTACGGTACATCCTCACTCCTGAACCAAATGAAAACCAGTTCACGTACAGGAATTAACTGTCAGTAAATGAGGATTTAAAAAGATGAGCTATGACCACAAAAGCAGTACATACGACATGGAAAGAAGACCAGATGGAGGTTACAAACCACGCCTAAAACTAAATCCTCAGCCCGCTCCAAGGCGTAGACGTACAGATTACTCATTCCTGTTGCTCCTACATTTTTCATCAGCGAGAAGCATAAATCATAAGCTGTAGTTAGATTATGAAAAATAATTAGGAAATCAATAAGGAGATTACAATTCACATCTCATTAATCCTCTCATAGGCAGAATAGATTAGAGAACAGCTAAAACAAAAGATTAAGTGCTTTGGAATACACTACCACAGCTAAGATGAACAGTTCTTCTGGAGAAAAGGCAAAAGCAAAATTTCAGTTGATCTACTTGAAGTAGTAACATTTCCAAAATGCATTGTTTATAATTGCCTTAGAGTTCTTTAAGCACATTTCATTTATTGAGAGCACATTATTACCTAAAACTTACTGTAGTCTCCCACTGAAAAACTAAAATACACGCAAACTGTCAAGCTTTTTATTGCTCTTGCACCAAAATGTTTTGCAAACAAATTCAACCCAGGTGTCTTCCAGTGCTGTTATTTTGCTGCTCACACCTACACACAGTTCCATACTGGGGCTTGCCTGGCTGCTAGCCAACGCACTGCCTTCTTCCTGTATTTCTTAAAACACACAACTCATCCTGCTACCAGGAGGAGCTTTTACTGCAGACCAACTGCATGTGCATTGAAAAGGAGCCAGGATTGCAATGCATACCTGAATTACGGCTTTGTTTCAGCCCAGCTAAGCAACCCCCGACTGCTCGGCGCACACCTGCCTCGTCCCACCGCACGCGCGCGTTTCAGCTCCTTCCCACGCGGAAGAAAGATCCCCCTCGCACTACCACCCCGGACGAACGGGATCTGCAACCCATCTGTTCATCAGACAGACACGGTGCCACCCCAACACACGCAGACACGGTGACACGCCTGTATTCTTGCTTAAAGCAACAACTCCAAACTTCTCCTGGTTTTGCTGGCAGGCTGCTGACCACGCCCCAAATAGCCCACCGATGTGTGCGAACCCCAGCATGCAAACACTCGGTGTGTGGCTTCAGGTAGCACAGCTGACTCCCGAAGTGCTAAAGGCACACGAAAAGCTAAAAAGCTCAGTGTTGTCAGTTGGAGGGAAAAAAACCTGCAGCACAACTCTGGTACCAACAAGAAGTCTTACAAGGAGCAGCTGAGAGAACTGGGGTTGTTTAGTCTGAAGAAGAGGCTGAGGGGGGACCTTATCGCTCTCTACAACGACCTGAAAGGAGGTTGTATTGAGGCAGGTGTTGGTCTCTTCTCCCAGGTAACCAGTGATAGGACGAGAGGCAATTGCCTCAAGTTGCTTCAGGGGAGGTTTCAATTGGATATTAGGAAAAATTTCTTCACTGAAAGAGTGGTCAGGCGTTGGCACAGACTGCCCAGGGAGGTGGTGGAGTCCCCATCCCTGGAGGTGTTCAAAAAACATGCAGATGTGGCACTTCAGGACATGGTTTAGCAGGCGTGGTGATGGTGGTGGGGTGACGGTTGGACTTGATGATCTTAGAGGTCTTTTCCAACCTTAATGATTCTATGATTCTACACATTGGCCAGAGACCACCAGGAGAAAGGAGTGCAGATTCACATTGTTGATGGTGAAAAATCTCCAAAACTGCTGTGGAAAGGCAGGAGAAAAAGAACAAGAGATGGAAACTCGGTGGCAAACGAAATCCCTGCATTTATTCAACAGCCGATTTGGGCCACCGAGGTCACTAGACCCCAGTAAGCAACAAAAGGCAGGGTGATAGTACTACAAGGGGAAAACAGACAGAGCAAGACCAGGAGTTGTTCAACTCCTGTGACACCTTCTCTCTGGCCAACACACACTTAAACTACCACCTTCCTTACTCGCATATTAAAAAAGCTACTGCCTCTTGCTTGTTACTGACAAAAATTTGTGATTGCAAAGCAAAATTGAAGTGTTTTACTGGGTAGCAGGAAGCCCTCTCCATTTGAGACAACTCTCCGTCAGCACAGCATAACCACTCTTTGAAAGTCCCAGGGTTGGATTTAACACCACACTCAGGTAAAAGCCCATCCTAAACAGCAGTGTTTGCGTGACCATGCCCGGGAAGCCCCATGATCGAGTTCTTCAAGAGGCGGCTTCCACCCTGCTGCCCGCGCTGCCGCGACCAGGGGGTTTGCTTTTCTCTAGAAGGGAGAAGAGCTGACACATCTGGGTTTGCCATTGTTGTTTTTTTTTTTTAAATAAATAATAGTGTCAGAGAAACTGTTCTCATGTGGGATGAACCACAGTTTGGAGCATCTCTGCATCGACAAAGTACTGGTACTACTGGTGCTTTAATGAAATAAAGCAAACTACTTTGTGTGTGCACGGAGGAGGAGGGAGAGCCGAAGACCTGGAGGACTGCTCATCTATTGCATTTACGTTCTAAGATTAAATGTTCGTTTAACGTCTCTTCATTCAGTTTGGTTTTGGAAGATCCTGAGAGGGGCCCAAGCACTCCCTGAAGCGTTCATCAGCTAAATAAATGGAAGGTAACCCAAAATACATGGCAAGAAAACAGCAGGAGGCACTCAAGGGAAAAAAATAAACAAAAAAACCCCCCCAAAACCCACCAACACTGACATGATTTTCACGTATCTGACATTGTCGTGCTACCCAAGACCTCTGTAAAAACACGCCTGGCACACACACAACAGCCTGCCTTTAAGAAAGGCCCTCCAACAGCCATTACAGCAAAACGCAATGCTCATTGGGTGGCCAGGGAATGTACTGCCCTGTGGGCCCATGTCAGCCTAACAGAATTTTTCAGAATTCCTGGAAGCCATCCCCAACGTGCTTTGTGTTCATGCACAGCCAGATAATACCTACCCAAAGGAAGGTTTCACTGTGGAATACTGGTCAGATGTGTCAGGACCACAAACACGGCAGCCGAATCTGCCACTTTACACCTGCCATCTGACTACACCAACAGCACATGGCTGACAAGAAGTTAATACATGAGACCTTAGAAGTATTTTTGTTTTGGGTTTTAATTCCCAAAAGAATGCAAAACAGCAGGTAAGGACATCCTCATGACATAATAAGGACATCCTCATGACATAAGGACATCCTCAGTATTTTCACAGAATGTTTGGGGTTGGAAGGGACCTCTGTGGGTCATCTAGTCCAAGCCCCCTGCCGAAGCAGGGTCACCTACAGCAGGCTGCACAGGACCTTGTCCAGGCCGGTCTTGAATATCTCCAGAGAAGGAGACTCCACAACCTCCCTGGGCAGCCTGTTCCAGTGCTCCGTCACCCTCAGAGGGAAGAAGTTCTTCCTCATGTTCAGACGGAACTTCCTGTGCCTCAGTTTGTGCCCATTGCCCCTTGTCCTGTCGCTGGACACTACTGAAAAGAGTCTGGCCCCATCCTCTTGACACCCACCCTTCAGATATTTATAAGCATTTATAAGGTCCCCTTGCAGCCGACTCTTCTTCAGGCTAAACAAGCCCAGCTCCCTCAGCCTCTCCTCATAGGAGGGATGCTCCAGTCCCCTCATCATCCTCGTAGCCCTCCACTGGACTCTCTCCAGTAGCTCCTCATCTTTCTTGAAGTGGGGAGCCCAGAACTGGACACAGTACTCCAGATGAGGCCTCACCAGGGCAGAGTAGAGTGGAAGGAGAACCTCCCTCGACCTGCTGGCCACACTCCTCTTGATGCACCCCAGGATGCCTATGGCCTTCTTGGCAGCCAGGGCACACTGCTGGCTCATGGTCAACTTGTCAACCACCAGCACATCCAGGTCCCTCTCCGCAGAGCTGTTCTCCAGCTGGTCCACCCCAAGCCTGTACTGGTGCACAGGGTTGTTCCTCCCCAGGTACAGGACCCTGCACTTGCCCTTGTTGAATTTCATCAGGTTCCTCTCCACCCAACTCTCCAGCATGTCCAGGTCTTGCTGAATTGCAACACAGCCTTCTGGTGTATCTACCACACCTCCCAGTTTGGTGTCATCAGCAAACTTGCTGAGGGTACATTCTAACTCTTCATCCAGGTAATTGATGAAGAAGTTGAACAAGACTGGACCCAGCACTGACCCCTGGCGAACTCCATTAGTTACAGGCCTCCAACTAGACTCAGCGCCGCTGATGACAACCCTCTGAGCTCTGCCATCCAGCCAGCACACATACCATTATCTCCTCTGCAGTCTCATTTACAACTCTTTCTTCAGATTTCCTTTCTCTAGAACTTCAAATATTTATCCTTTCATCTAAACTCTGTCCAGCTGGCCCATTCTGACTTTGAAGTATGATGTCCACTCTTCCACTGCGCTCCAGCTCATGCATTTCCAGCACCAAGGAGAGGATAATGTCTCCTCTAGATGCAATACTCCAGTTTTTCACGTGCTGTAAAAAACAAGTAATGTTTTTTCTGCTAAAGTTCTGATACTCCTGCAATTTTTCTTTTGTATATTGAGTTTGTTGCCTCCTTCCTTGATTAATGAATTCAGCCCTGGGTACCGGGCTCAGAAGTACAGTGACTGCCTGAGCAAGAATTTTCAGTGTGACCCCTAAATGTAGTTTGGTGCTAAGTACCGGCAGTTGTCAGTGGACTCCCCAGATTCTCAGGCTGTACCGACAGTGATAAGCTGGGAGGGTACAGGCAGACAAGTAATCAGGAAACAAGACGACTTCCCATGATTAAACAATGACAGTCACCATGAACAGAGTCAACTCACGTCCCCCACATACAGAGGAAGGACTTCAACTTAGCTTTCAGAAACCTCAAAATTTCAAGAGGGATAAAAGAAACATAAGCAGAAGCAATTCAAACTCATCATATTAGAACAGGACTAACCACATCTCCACTAAGATCTGGTTAAATAACATTCATAGTAAAGCAAACATCTGCAATAACTCTTTTTCCATTAAAAAAAAGAGGATTTTGACACATTATCATCACCACAACTTGTTCAAAAGTTGAAGCTTGTCTGCTGATCTATGGCAACCACACTAGGTACACACACCCGGCCTCAGGGGAAAACGAGCATGTAGAGAACATCCAGTTACCTAAAACACACTGCTACTTTCACATGGGAGTTTGTCTTGAAACAGGCGCGAGGAACATCTCAACAAAAATCTATTCTTGTAGCCGTTGAACCAATTCTCAGCTCCCAGTACAATGCAAATCATGCACACACACACACACACTCCCCAAAACCCCCAAAAAGTGTAAGTTCACTGGATTTTAGTATCCCGCTAGGAGAAAGGCATGGTAAATGCTGCTGGAATTGGTACTTTCAAACCTCATACCTCGCAGTTCTCCCCTTCGCCCCCTCCCCACAAGTTTCAGCGCAGAATGAAGATCACACTTTTGCTGGAAGACATACCTGTACAATGTCTGAAATTAAAACCTGGCTAAAACAATTTAGGAAATTGTTTGAAGTACAGCTAAGAATGACAGACCTTTCTTCAGTTCCTAGACCATGTTTGGCAACGAAGAAACTTTGTTCTAACAGCTATAATTTAGCTATGCTCACTTCACATGAAAAAGCATCACTGAACATACAAAATGTCATTTTTTTCTTTTCTTCTGTCCACAAATACTGCGTAATAAGTAAATTTATAGCATATGCCTTTTGTCTAGCTTTACAGTAGGAGCTGGTTAGGTTAACTCTTCTTAATGCCCCCAAGTTCGCTAACAGGCAAAATTCTAGGAAAAAAGTTACTCATTCACATATTGTTCTCTACCAATCTTTTACAAATTCAACAGTTTTTATTAGCATCCAGATATACAGAATAGCAGGAAGAAATATTCTAAGTGTTTTTGAAAACTGTAATAAAGACACATATCTGAGAGCAGAATAAAAGTGCATACGCTCACGAATGCTCAAGTGACGTCTGAAACAGGAAAAACAAATGTTTTCATTTTCATTTGAAAAATCACATCTTGGCTACATCAATGGTCATAAATCCTAAGGTTTGCAGACATCACACTGTTGCAGTCTCATAATAAAACATTCAAACAGCCATTTCTGTGCTCCACAGTGCCATGAAAACATGTGCATTTAGTACTAAATGCTGCCTTTCAGGTTAAGCTGGAAAAGAAAAGAAAATCAATCCTGTGAAAAATCAACAGTCATACATTGCTTCTACAAACCAGCTCGAAGAGCACCATTAAATTCCCTTCTCTTTAGAGGTTCACAAATCCCACTGTGGCACTTCACAAGCACCTACTACGCAGAACATCATGTTAAATATCTCTGGAGTGAGAAAGCAAGCTCAACGTGACCCGGCAATGTGTGCTGGCAGCCCAGAGGGCCAACCGTATCCTGAGCTGCATCAAGAGAAGCGTTGCCAGCAGGGTGAGGGAGGGGATTCTGCCCCTCTACTCTGCTCTGGTGAGACCCCACCTGGAGTCCTGTGTGCAGCTCTGGAGCCTTCAGCACGGGAAAGCCATGGGCCTGTTGGAGGGGGTCCAGAGGAGGGTCACAAAAATGATCAGAGGGATGCAACACCTCTGCTGTGAGGACAGGCTGAGAGAGTTGGGGCATTCAGCCTGGGGAAGAGAAGGCTGTAGGGAGACCTTACAGCGGCCTGCCAATACTGGAAACGGGCCTGCAAAAGAGCTGGGGAGGGACTTTTTACAGGGGCATGTAGTGACAGGACGAGGGGTGATGGCTTTAAACTGAAAGAGGGTAGATTTAGATACAAGAAAGAAATTTTTCACTGAGGGTGGTGAGGCACTGGAAGAGGTTTCCCAGAGCTGTGGCTGCCCCCTCCCTGGCAGTGTTCAAGGCCAGGTTGGATGGGGCTTTGAGCAGCCTGGTCCAGTGGAAGGTGTCCCTGCCTATGGCAGGGGGGTTGGAACTAGGTGATCTTTGAGGTCGCTTCCAACCCAAACCATTCTATGATTCAATATGCTTTAGCAGCCACTGCATTATTTAACCCACCATCAACCACCACCATCCAGGGAATCACCCTTCACTTTTTTTTCTCACTCTTAAATATTTAGCCTTCTTTTGGATTTCCTGTATTCTACAGCTACATCACTCGTTTAACCAGCAGGTCACATCGCTTGTTCACAAAATACGAACAACAGAAGGCTGAAATTCTGAAAGGTCTCCAAGAAGACTGATTAGTCATGTTGACAGTACTCCAAAAAACTTTTTTCCTGAGCAGACAGTAACCACATACAGGAGTCACTTCCAGCTTCAGAAAGGCAAGGAAGGGGGAAAACCAGAATGCAACCCTATGCATTGTGTGTTACCACCACTGGCCCACTTATTTTGGGGCCAAGTGGAAACTTCACGCTTTTACATTTGAATTTACTCAATTTCAACCCAAATAGGATACATTAAAAAACTCAGTGAAACTGGAAATGAGCTACTGCTTTTCATATCTAGCTCTACAGGTAGGTTCATCTCGATGAATTTTGATACAAGGCAGTAGAATAGCAGACAAGAAGCTCTCCTATACTGTTCTTTCTGGTACTTTCAATAGAGACTTCCACAAAAGCCAAGAAAATCTACACCAGCACTTTCCTTCCAAACCCAAACGCATGTCTACAGCTCATTTCCCTCGCCATTTATGAGTGGCTTAAGGCATGGTGGAAGCTTGCTCTATCTGTAGGTTTATGTCTAAAAAGAAATGTGGTTTCAGTCTCTAAAACCCTACCTAGCATGCTGCACAGTCTGCCCTCAGCAACAAGTAGCAGAAGGGAGAGTAAAGGATAAAGAATAAAAAGTACAATCAAATCTGCTGAACAACATGGATATGCTTTGAGGTGATCACAACGATCAATAGAACATTTGGAAACAAAATTATGATATGCCAGTTCAATCACAATTACTTTCCATCATTATCCTTTCCATTTTATGTATTATGAAAACTACCGGATAAGGAGAAACAATGACATATGACAGGTCTCAAACCATCAATTCAAGAATACATCCAGTTCTTCCTGCTTCAGCTGAGACAGAAAGCCCTATGCAAAAATAAGCCTCTAAATTACCTTACAAAGGCCCCACAAATGGGGAGGTTAGCGCAGTTCTCCTCCAAAGCCTCCTTTCTCAGAAGCCAGCCTGGGTAAGGAAACCTGCACATGTGCATCCCCATCTCTGCCAGCCACGTTCAGCACCAACACCTCCTTCTTTGAGGCTGAAAGCTACTTTGAAGTAGCTGTAGCTTTAAGCATTGTCTTTGTGCGTCCCAAAGCTGCCTTTCTCGGCTGCAAGAGATGGCAATGGGGTGTCTTCCAAACTGCCATGGCTGTGAGAGGGGGAGCGGGCCAGGTGCAGGGGTTCTGCTACCTGTCCTTGAGGAAAGACAGACATACAAGTTCCAAGGTGAGATAAAAGACTGATCAGCCCAGGAAGCAATATTAGTTTTTCTTCATATCCATTCGTGATTTTTGAGTATGAAACTTGAGACCCCAAGTTTTCAGCAGCTCTAACACAGAAGCATCTGCAGTAGCCTTTTCTAAATATCAGCACTGCAAAGCAATGAGGTCCTTATAAAGTATGACTTAAAGGACAATAACCTGAGAACATCAAGTAAAAATACACTCAGCAACACCTATTAAAAAAAAAATCAAGACAAAAGAATATAAATTAAAAGAAAATATGATTACCATCACCAGGGTAAGACAGAATCCAATTTAGCTGGATAACACAGGGAAGATTATCTCCTAATTCTATATCCAAACAGCATGGAAGACTGAAGAGGTGAGAAAAACACAGCCATTACAGCTAAAGACTCTCCAGTCACGAGTGTTGAGAAGTAAGCAATGCTTTCTGTGTGAATGAACAATTCCCTGAAGGAAAATATGCATGTGCATGCATATAGTTATGCACACATATAACCAAATAAATTTTACCTGAGCAGGAGTTACAGCAGCTGCTGGTAAAGGATTAGAGATCATTGGACCAAAGATATCCAGGTCATCATTCAGTGCAGTGACAGCAGCAGTGCCTCCATTTGTAACAGATGCTTCAGCTGGGCCGTCTTAAAAAGACAACAGAATCACATTTAAAGTGAAAATTGTAAGTATTTTAAAGCATGAGAATAACTAAAGCTGCCCATTCCCTCCTACCCCACCCCCACCAAAGATGCATTATATTTCAGAGGTAAGACATTTTTCAGACTGTGATAATGTTCAGATTTTGTAAGGACTTCATTCCCTGAAGAGCTGGTATACTTGTGTGCTTCGGGGAAAAACCCAACCCCAACCAAAACACTTACAGACTTCCCCAAGGACAGCCACCCCAATTTATCAGAACACACCATTCATTTTTCAAATGTCTTTTTCAAGCACACCAACTCTCTGAGTGAGGATTTAAACAGATCTCAGTCTCACTAAGAAGGCCCCAACTTGGTAGCTACGCATCAGACAAAACACACTGTCTGGATTCTTGAATTAAAATGTCTATTTGAGAATCCATAAAGTTATTCTCTATACGCTAATTTACTCATGGGTACAAAATTAAACTTTGCATTAGGAAAAAAGTCCATCTTTCCCCTTTTTCAAAAGTACTTTGCACTGACTTTATTCTATAGCTCCACACGAACACCCCTGCCAGGCACACTGGGCTCAGCATCCCCAGGGACCTACGGCTCTCGCTCTGTACAGAGTTAACCTTCCACAGCCTTCGTGCTAGCAATTGTCTTAACACATGAATACATTTAGTGACCTAGGTGAAAGTGAACGTGTAGGACAAAAAAAAAGGGCTGAGGAATTACATTTTTAAGGAGAACTGCAAGAAAATACTTTAGAAGATGCCAAAACATCACAAAATGTGCTAAAGGAAGAGAGAAACAAATTTTCACTTGATTTGAAGCTGGCCAAGAACAAGTGCCAGGAGTTGGCTAATAAGTTTTATTCCTAAGCATATCACAAATGGGTTGCCATTACACAGAGCTCAACAAACACAAAGTTGAGTATGGATTCTGCTGAACACTGCAATGACCGCATAGTGTTAACTGCAAAATTAAGAAAGCTTATTTAGAAAAAATAAAAAGTTAAGTCCCTAAGTGTCCAGTACTCACTGCAGAAGTCAGACTTCTCTGACAGAACAAGCTAGCTGAATTAAGACAAAACTCTCTCTCCAACCGAAACATCACTGTGATAACTGGCATGGCTGTTTGTACATCACAGGAGGACACGTATTCTAAAATCCCTAGATTACAGTACACTGAAAAAACTAGCACTAAAATCATAACATAATTTCTATTTAATGCTTTAGTATGTTTCAAGATGAAATTTCCTTCTAGCTGCATGTGTTGTATTCACTGTCCTCATTATTCAGAGTAAGTTTCTGTAAAGAAAATTTTAACTTAGCTAGCATCTGCATTAAAGGATTCAGGTTGATTTGTCTGTTTGTTTGCTAAGTCACACAATTACACATAGGTAGCTAACTTCAAATATATCCATCAGAAACTCCTGACATAAATTTACAAACATAGGAATATATTCCAAATGTAAACCACAACAGAATACGGATCACCACTTTTAAACTTTAAAAAAACATTAAGGACATCAAAAAATAGTTACTATACTTTTAAGAAAAACAGTCACTTCCTCTTTTTACTAAGCTGTAAGAAGTGATTTTCCCGTGTCCTACACCCATGACAGTTCTCTGCCGGAGTGAAAAGGTCCGTGTGAAGAGCAGAGGTCAATCACGGGAATATCAGCATTAACTGTTTAGGGGTAGCACATGACACAGATGTCGTACTACCACAGCGAAACATGTCAGGCTGAAGGCAGGTTTAGGCATACTAGTTTCTAGAACTCTAAAGAGGAGAGAAGTGGTCCGATTAGTAAAGAGCATAGCTGAGATGCAATATTTAATTAAAATCAAATCATAGGAAGCTTCCAACACTTCTTTAAAATAACACAATTCCACCTCTCACATAATTGCAGAAGAATTGCTATTTCATTTTTCTAAGAAAAAAGACATAATAGAACAGAAGAGGAAGTTCATTATCTAGAAAGAAGCTCTCCTTTTGCTCTCCTCTACTTTTTTAAGAACACGATTAACTGACAGACTAGAGCAAGATTTGTCTCCCTGCACGTCAAGTATTATAATTCTCTATTTCTTTGTTCTGCCACATGCAAACTCATTGCAGGTGGAGACTGCCCTTCCCGGCAGCCCTGGATGTTGACAAGTTGGAACAAAAGAGCAGAAACAGTAGAAAGCACCGGTCACTTCACCAGCCTGGAAATCACTTGACTGCGGGAGCTACCACAGAAGACCAGCAAGATTTTTGGCTGCTAACTCACAGGAGAAGGCACCGCATGCTGAAACAACCCGTTCAGAAGATCAGCACTCGGAGATGCCTTCTCCTTTCTGTCTGCCTTCCAACTCCGACAGAAGGTGGCCCCCCTTTAGCTGCCTTGCATCAAAGTATTTCTTTAGTTTAAAGACCGTCACTGCTGTATATGTGAAAAGTTGACACAGAAGCCATGAATGTCAAAATTTGACAATGTGGAACACCTCAGAAGCGACCACCACCCAGGCATATCCAAATTTGGTCTTACTGTAGAGACGCTAGCCTTTGCGCCTTGGTATGTGTAGGAAATGTGGCACAGCTATAGCTACTACAGAAACCACAACTTTGAACTGACTTCAGTACATGTAAAATCCCCAAAATATTTTTTAAGCACCTACTGCACCGTTTTCATATGGGAAATTATGAAACAACCAAGCCAAAGGATGCTGGCTTGCAATTCTTTGAGAGCTATATGCTTGCTTTTGTGACTACTTCAGACACACAAATGATTTTCTACTCTAATTTAGCATCAGTGGCAAGCAGACCCAGTAACAAGGACCAAAATACTTTGAAGTCAGGAATACGAGGAGGAGAGAAGCAAGCGGCATTCACAAGAAACTGAACCTCAGCAAATGCATTTATTGCCCAAACTTGTGCAAAGTTCGCGGGGACAGCTATGCTGTCTGTCTGCAAGGACTAAGAAAGACCCAACTCCACAAAGACAAAATGGCCATGGGAACGGCTCTGCAACGTTACATCTTCTGTGCTAAGCAAACGGTGGGCGGCTTGAACACCGACCACAGGAGTGAAGCCACCAGGAAACTGGCCGAGGTGGCTACGGCGCAATTTGACTTTGCTGGGAGGACTGCCACCTGCACAATTCTGAAACGCAAAGCTCCAAACTCCTCTATGATTATGACAAAGCTGCCTACATCTGGGCTACAAAGGGCTTCCCCTTCCCTTATTTCTGCTCCGATGGACAGAAGTCAGTGGACAGCAAAATGACCATTTGTAAGAATCTGCTCCACCATCCCATCCACACCAGTGCTTTGAGGTGTGCGCAACCAAATACGTGGGCAAGTTAAGTCACAAGCTTCTTTTGAGGTTATTCTGCAGACAGGCAGTTCCAAAAATCTCTCCCCAAAGGCTCACTGTTTCAGATAAATTTAGGAAGGTACAGTGCATAATTTTCATGCAAAAGGATTGTCTGGAATTAATAATTTAGTGTTTTCATTTTCTCCGTGAGGCACAAGTGTTATAAAACAAAACCCCTCTTGTCATATTCCAAAGTGGTTCAGTTTCCCTGAATGTTAAAAAGCTTAACAAATAAGACTGAAAATTTAAATGTAATAGTTTACCAAAACAAGCACTTCGCATACTGAGAATATTCAAGGGAGAACACATCTGGAAGAACATATTTTTCAAGTATTTAATATGCTGCTTATAAATTAATACTATGAAAACCCAGGTTTTTGACAGATTGCTTTTGTAAGTGTTATTTGGTAGCGTACATACCTTTCACCTCTTACTGAATTTTACACTAAAAATAAATATTCCCCTGTCTGTATCAGTCCAGAAACCAGACATACTGAATTACTGTTTACAACACAGTTTTAAGCCTGTATGAATAGCATTAATAGGTGACCCTGTCTTACTGATATCTCCAGAATGTAATGGTTATAATATTTGTATCTATTAAAAACCGACTCCAAAAACATTTTTCCCCCATGAAACTAAAAGATTCGAGAAAAAGCTGAGTTTCAGAACATAGAAGAAACCTAATAGTGTTATCACTCCAGTTTATTACTTGTAGCAATATTAGTATCTTCATTTTAGCATATATATATATATATATGCAGGTATACACAAACTTGTACTTGAATATAGTATTTCACACTTCTGTACAGAGATTATAGATATTCTCAACTGCAACACACCAGGCCATGGATTAGGATATACATCTTCCTTTCCCTCCCCATTTTAAAATATTTCTGTAACATAAAAAAGATTCTCTGGTGGAGTTCCGAGTTCTAAATTATTCCAAGTATATTACTTCTCACCCAACTTCCCCTGCCTACCATTAAAAACGGTGTAGAAGAGGTGGGGTGTATCTGACAGAAGGGAACATGGCTGTAGCCCTTCCAGGGAACAGGTCAAAGTCAGGCGAAGTTCTACAGCCTGTCTGAGTATTTTGAGAAATGGATAGTTTTAACCAACAGGATTCTTACGATGGAGACCATCACAGAAGTACTTCGAAACAACTAACTTTTAATCAAAAGTACTTCCATCCCTCTTCTGGAGAAGGCATCTGCGGCTACGAATGAAGTACTGGATGTGGCAGAACTCACTGCAACTGCAGCGTAGGCCAGGCAGAGCTTCCCTGCTCCGTCAGAGAAGGTAACATGGGAAGTCAACAGATGCCGGTTTCCATTGCTGCTCCTAGCTGGGGTCCCAAAACTTCTCTTTTTATATTTATGACAATATGACAGATAATATCCAACTGCTGTCTGCCATACTGTGCAACAGCCGAGGCTGCTTCTGCCTTCAGATCAGGAAGTCTTGCTTAGGGTGATAGGAGGAACCAAAGCTATCCACCAGGATGTAGGAAGTGAAGGGTTCCACTGAAGTTTACCTTTCTAGTGCTTTTCTGCATATATTTTATTAATGCCCCATGTGACAATTTCCAATTCAGTGCTGCCCTCTGTTATGAAAGCTTTCACACACAGCATTAACCCTTGGTATATTTATCTGTACCAACAGTGACAATGACGAACAGAAGAGCTTCAAAGGAGCAGCAAGAAAGGGAAATATGAAGAAAGACAAGCTGCTCTTAAACTTCGCATTATGGTCATGAAACTCCTTTTCTATGGGGCAAAATATTTACAATAAGATTGCTTCTAGGCTGCCATGTATTTTTCTATGTACAATCATCTATGGCAGCCATACTAAGACTTGCAATGGAGGGACAGAAGGTGATTTTGAAAATGCATATGATTATTTATTACACCAAATTATTAGAAAGGCAGTGCTGAGAGAAATAATTCAAAACTTTAAACAAAATCTTGTGCAAAGATACAAACAAGGTTTTTCTGTCCCAAATTACCGTGGAATTATTTACGGCATTACTAGAATTTTATTTACTGTTAAAACCCTTGCAGAGATGAAAAAGCATTCATAGGGAGGCTATTTCTCTATGATACTTATTAAAATAAAATGTGGAAAGCCAGAAAGCTAACAACGCTGCGTGCCTCAAGTGGTTGTAAACGTTTTCATTCTGGGTAGAAATGTTACTTACTTAAGCATAATCTTAACATAGCAGCAATATTATAAATGTTAACATGTATCTATATATGCACACATGATATTTAATACTCATAAATGTATTTTTATTATTTCTTAAATGCAGCTTTCCAACTTATGACCAACCACACTGCTTCAGTACTTACTAGACAGTACTGACAAACGTACGTTTCTCAGACATGCAACATTCAGCTACATTTCACACCATGATTAAGCTGTCAAAACTTCACAGGATTCCTTCAGAGAACATTTCCCCCACAGAAGCAGATAAACAGCTTTTAGCATATCATACTTTACCTCCAACCACGCCAGATGAATGCCCACACATCACATTCAGTTAACAACAACAACATAATAAATCTCTTTTCTCCTGGTCATCCATTATAACTTACTCCAATGGTTATTCCAGAATGTGCAACTGTCTATTTTATGAAGGGCAGTTCTAAACATGGTAAATGATGCAGAATATGTAAAATGCATTCTCCTCCTTTCTGACAGTTATGTAAGGTACTATAGTTTAAAAATATTTCATTTTTTTCTGTATGCTGAAATAATGTCTAAGTGACATACCTTGACAAACAGAATGGTCAAAAATTGCCTGTATAATATTCCAAGAAAAGATTCCCACCATCATACACAGGTATCACAAAATTTTTTACAAGTATTTTTAAAAACTGTCTTTATTTACATCAATCTGGCGTAAGTGGAGACATCTTACTTGTAAGACAAAGCCCCAAAATATCAAGCAGCACAGAGTGCACTGGTAACACCAGAGGGATGAAAATACAGCACTGCCAATGACTTCACTGCTGAAGAACTTTGGTTGACACGCCATGACCTTCAAACTGAAAAACGTTTCTTACAACTCTCCTATTAAAAATTAATGTTATAAAATCCCATGTTATTGATTTTAGCATCAATTTTAAGTCCCTACATATTCAACAGGGCACACTCTCAGTGTGGACAAGATCCAACTAATCGTAGAGACCATTTAAAAAGCTGCTTCAGTTTCAGCCACAGAAACAGGCTGTGATTTCTTACAGCTCAGGAAGACAGGGAAGGAATTTGGGGTTGCACAGCAAGAACACCAACACTATTGCTTGTGGAGAACATAAGAATATTTAGCTTGCACATGGCCATTTCCCCACCTTTCTGTGTGTGCAGTATTGAACTGAAATCTACTCTGAATCAAAAGGCCAAAACCCACAAATGGTTATGTAGCTGGATCATCAAAAAGTGAATATCCAAACATGATCTTAATAACAAACCCCCTGAACAGGAACTCAAGAGAACCACATGAATCTATTTAAAAAGGCTCAGAAGAAACACAAACATGGTAGTACAGTCATTGAGGATATTATGCCTCTTCTGCCATCAGAAGATTGAAAGATACAATTTGCCTAGGCATATTATCTGGAGAACTTTGCAATTTGTAAAGAAAAATGAAAAACTATTACTTTTAGGAAATTATCTTGTCTAGCTACAATTGCCACTGGGTAAGGCCCTTCTCACAGGGTGTCTACCTTCTGATGAGGTCACTATTAAAAGCCATCTGAGACAAAAAGCAATGACCCAAAGGTTAACCCCATATGCAAAGCTAGCACTGAGGCTTACTCAAGAAAATACTTTGCAAAAGGCTGGGCTGCTTTGAAATCCAAAATAATTCTAGCATGAATTGTGATTCATTAAAACTACTTAATCTGCTATCACAAGCGATTCTGATCTGCCCTAGTAAAAGAGACTACTGTTCTTCGTTTGCAGAAACAAAGTCCTAAGAGAATGAATCCTCATTAGAAACACGTCCACTCAGTAAGAAGAATGAGCTATGCAATCATATCCGTTTTAATATTGTTTGATATGACACATCAAACATCTTCATCAGCAGTGTGCCGCTGCAGCAGCAAAGGCAAATGGGATTCTGGGCTGTACCCGCAGAGGTAGAGATGTGATCATCCCCCGCTCCACTCAGTGCTTGTCAGGCCACTCCTGGAATCTGCGCCCAGTTCTGGAGTCCACAACTCCAGAAAGATGCAGACAGACTGGAGAGGGCCCAAAGGAGAGCCACGAAGATGGCTGAAGGGCCGGAGAACCTGTCCTGTGAGGAAAGACTGAAGGAGTTAGGTCTTTTCTCCCTGGAGAAGGCTCAGGGGAGACCTCACCACAGTGAGTACTCCAGTACTTGCAGCACTGCTACAGACAGGGTGGAATCTCTCTCTTCACAAGGAGCCACATGGAGAAGACAAGGGGCAACAGGTGCAAGTTGCACTGGGAGAGGTTTCATCTCAACATAAGAATGAAATTTTTTACAGTGAGATCAATCACTGGAACAACCTCACCATGGATGTGGCAGGCCCCATCACCAGGGGTTCTCAAGCTGTGATCGGACAGGATGCTCCAGCTGGATGTCGGACAGGACAATCTCACCTAGGCTCCCTTTCCCATACATTGGACCGGATGATCTTTCAAGGTCCCTTCCAGCCTGGGCTATTCCCTGGTTCTATGATATATTGGGTTGAAGTGATCTTTTAATACTCTCTGAAGTAGCCTACTGCAGGCATTAATTAAGACAACTCTCTAAATGAATTGTGCAGGTCTGCTTTCATTAATACATAATCTCATTTGCAGCTTAGCGGATTCCAAGCGATACTAGCTTACTACACTGTCTTTCAATTTGTTATTTAAACACTCCATCCTCTAATATTATGTTTTGTTAACATACAAATTATAAAATTTGCCCTTTCTATATCTCACTATGCTTCCTTACACTGGAGAAGCACAGCTGTTGAACACCAATTATAATACTCTTTCTACTGTATATTACCTCTCAAGTTAGCCTATGCAACCCGAGTTCACTACCATATCATAGCACAGTGTTACCAAGATTCTTTTCAAATCGTGACTAAAAGGATACAGAAGCCTGACAATCTCAGAAGCACAGACGGATTAAATTTTAGTTCTTAATTAGGTTGTTCGTCTGGTAAAGGAAAATAAAGGAGAATCAGCTTTCCATTAAGTCTGAATTACTTCTGTGTTTAATAGGTTCATTCTACATCCATGATCTAACTTCTGCTGTGTTAATTAAGAATTGCTTGCCTATGATAGCAGATTACTTGGAACAAGATATGGATCACAACACATACATAACTGGAACAAAAATAGTATTATACAGCTACTCTAGATCCAGAGGGAAAATAACATGCATTCCCAATGACAGTGTGAATGCTAAACCAGGGAAGACGTTTATTATTTTGCTGCAACATTATTAATACCTTGAAACCAAAATTTAAAAAACAATAAGACATTTATCTACAAATTCAGTTTTCTAGAATAATTACATCTAAAAGACTTATCAGCCTCTTCCAATATCCCATAAAAACTACGTAGAAATGTAAGAATAACCATTATATTGATATAAATTGAGTTTTCCAATATTCACCCACAACTCCCTGAAAATTTTCCTAACAATGAACAATAAAAGGGATTAAAAATCGTTATCATAATATTTCATTCTTCCAGTTCCATTTTAAGATTCCATCCAATGGAAAAACACGCTTAGAGGAACACTAAATAAATGAAGGACAGATTTTATGAATATGGCCTTCAACAAGCAGAGAAAAAGCATAAACCCACAACAGTACAGCCAGACAGTACAAATTAATTGATTCGGGTCCAAAGTAGTTTATTTCCAAGACAAATACACAGTTACCCACCAGTCAGAAAACAAAAGGTATGTTAGATAAAAATGAACAACACTGAAACGCCCAATGTATTAAGTTTTACAATATGGACAACAATTAAGTTTTGTCAGCTGCAGTCAGTTTACTGTTCTTTTTACTAATACAGAAAATTTGAGATATAAGGTGTTTTACAGTTACATAACTCAGATGACCTCAGCATCTTCATTAAGAAGTACGGTTGTACCATAAACACTGAAATAGCACAATCCACGAGCCCTTTGAAGATCACTTTGATAACTTCCCCTTCCCACAGGAGCTCATTACTCTCCTTAGCAAAACACAAGTATTGATATAAACAAATCCCTATGGCATTTTCCTTTACAGTATCAAATTCATATAGACTGAATCTTATCTAACTATCAGCAAGCACAGAGAAAATAAAAGTATACTTATTAAAATGTAAAATGAGGTATCTGTGTTTGATTGAAAAACAGGTAATTATGTATTTCTTACCAAGTCCTAAGAGGTCAATAGTGGGTTCTGATGACTTTTTTGGACTTGCTTTAGCCTCTGATTGCTGATCCTCTTTCTTCTGTGGCTTGAAAGGAAAAAAAGAAAACAAAACACTAACACAAGTAACCTTTCTGAAAAAGATACAGTGCTTAAAAATTCCCGTTTCCGATGCTGCTCCAATATCAGAAATGAAAGCCCTTTTCCATATTTGTTCATTGTAATGAATGTGATTTGTAATGAAATAAGTAGCAGTTACGGTCATAAGGAACATGGCACATGACTAAAAAATTATCCCTATGCCTTCCATGGTATGTAATCAAGTTTTAAATCAATATAGGCTCCAGAATAGGTTAAAATAAGCTGAAATCTTAAACCAAATCACTGCATATCAAGCACTATGCAAAAGGCTGTCTATAATTTGATTTACTGACTAATTTTAGCACCCAAACTTTACAGTTCTGCAGCGTGAAAGAGAAAAAATTTCCAGTTTTTAAAAGCTTAAATTTAAAAATTAGAAACTGACTAGTGGCACTACTTATTCTTCCTGAAAAGAGCATCTGCAGAACATTTAGACTCTATAGATGCTATGCATAGATGGACATAACTGTGTTCACAGTCTTTTCCTTTGCAAACCTGAAGAGAAATAACAGTATTTTTCTCCTTTGAAAAAGGGATCTCCTAGTCTTTTCTTGCCTAGAGACTTCGACATGTAAGATAGTAACGACATGAAATTAGATTGTGAAAATACCTTCGTAAATCTGTTTATAGTTCTTCTCATACCAATATCAGGCAGATCACCCGAATCCATGAAAACATCAATTTTTAAAATGAATGCAAACTGGTTTGTAGTAGTGACACGACAAATGCATTCTCTTGCATGCATTTAATATGCCTTTATCCCATACTCATCACAAAAACATGAAGTGGATTGGTCCATCAGTGAGTATAGGCTTTAACTAGAACAGCAGTTACCAAATAACAGCAGTAGAGCACGGCAGGCTGGGCATCGGGCTGACACCAACACAACTGCTTCACTCCCAGCTTTATCACCCCCATACCATAGCTTTGACAGAGTCACTGCATCTCCCGATGTTGCTGAAGTTATTAAATCTTAGTATTTAATATTAGGAGAACTGTACAGCTCAATGCATGGCTAGAAAGTTCTCCTTGTTTAGGTAATCCTTTACTTTCCTCCTGCAAACTGGGAATAAAGAGTAACAAGCTTGGTGTTTGTAAAGAGCAATGAGGAAAATCAAGAGTATTCAAAGGTGGCCCAAGCGAACAGAAGTTTAACATACCACTGACACTGCTCTTCGCGAGCAAGCCCCCACCAAAAACCTCCAGGAAAGAGCTGCAATGAACTGATCTCCATTTCTACAGCTACAGGGAACAAGTACCTTCACACTCAGACTGGTCCTTGCTCATCTCCAAGAGAAATGCTTGCTTCCTCTAGCCAAAAATCCTTATGTTGACTTTACACACCTCATTCAAGAACAAATTTGTTTGGGAAACCGCCTGCTGGAAAAATATTCCATGGATTCCCCGATTCTATACTGGATGACAGCTTTCATCTTTGAGTATATGATCTGAAGAATAGCACCCTGATTCCAAATGCTACTCCATATTGCAGACAAAAAAACCCTTATATTTGGTATGAGAAAAAAGTATGGTTTTTGAAAGTACATTTTTGCATAGCAAGAATTTTTTAAAAGTAACCATTCAAAATAAAGTCTTCTACAACTTGGCATACCTCAATAAATACGCCATAAAACTTAAATTATTATTACAAACATCAATTAGAATTAATAATGAGTATTTCAGAACAGAATTTATCATAAAAACGTGTGTCTTTGGTTCCTCTCCAACTACGTAAGGAACACCGCGGATCACAGAAGCTGTAAAAAGAAGCGTTTCTGACATGTTGCTTGATTTCATAAAATTGACTTTTTTCTGCTTAAACAGCTTAACAATTCTGAATATGGAACCACCACTTCTTTAAACTGGAAAACTGTTAGAATTCTATTAAATGTGCAAATTTTCATTACTCCAGATTAGGTTTGTGATAACTACCTAACAGCACCAGTTCAAAGTAAATTAAAGCATTGGTTTAGAACGCAAACTTTTTACAGAAACCAAAACAGTTTTGCATACATTAGTAAGAACTGAACAGACAGAGTTCAAATAGCATCGCAGAATCATAGAACAGCACTCTTCCACTTACTACTGTAGCAAATTAATCTCATTACTGAAACTAAAAATTTAAAACCCTAGTAAGAATAACCTACTTAGGTCCTCTGTTTTGCGAAATGAACATTTTCTGTAATTATTAAATGCATATTTCTTTTTCATCACTCTCTAAATGAGAAAGGTAATGAAGATACAAGGTACAGAAATATTAATTTTTATAAAAATAAGATCCTTTAAGGTACCCTTTTCCAGTATCATTACTGTATTTCTTGATCAGCACTTTCTTTCCCATTTGGTCCCTTGCCAGTACATAAACTAATAGGTTTTAAGGTCACTTCATAGTTATTTACCTTAAGAAAGGCTGCAAAAATATTTTCAAGCTTCTTAGTACAGCAAATATTTCTAGACATTAATACTGCATTCATTTCTCTGATGGAGATGTTCTCCTTAAAGTAGTGTTCAGTTTTTCCTTTACAGCTCAACAGTTTTCACCAAAACAATAACCTTCAGTCTGAAAAATGGAGCGGGGGGAAGCTATCTGTCACCTAACAATTTACCAATACTTCATCTGCGCAACGCTGGTCACACAAAGCAATAATCAGCAGCTGGAACAAAAAACCTTTCGTCTTACCCTTCATTTTCCCTGATCAAAACAAATGTCAGTTGCTGGAATTTCCTATCCTCCTAGCTGAGATTTGAACCAATTTTAAATTCAGTGTGCATTTATTTCTGGTTAAGATGTTGCATGCCACTAATGAAGAGTTTGGTGCAAATTCAGAAGACACTTTTTTGGTCGCCAAGGTCTGCCATGATTCAGAGATCTCTGAAGTCACCTGCACTTAGGCATAAATTAAATAAGGTTGGCACTAATGTGCTGAGTTAGAACACAAACCTGCCTGCAAGCAATTACTCTTAAATTAAGAATACCTAAATAAACCACTCTTACCATGCTATCTTTTTTTTTAAGACAGTTTTGTTCTCTTTTTGGCCCCATGGATCTCGGGCTGCCTGACGGCACTGCGGTCCATCTCAGGAAGGTACAAGGAAAAGCAGCGTCTTACTAAAGCATTTGCTCAGTGTCTTACTAAAGTCCCTGCTCATGGCAGGGGGGTTGGAACCAGATGATCTTTAAGGTGCCCTTCGAACCCTTACCATTCTATGATTCTACGATTCTACTTACTCTGCTTCTACAGCAGACATTGTGGCACATCTCTGGGGCTGGAGCAGAGGACCTCTAGAGCTCCGTTCCAACCTAGTCAATTCTGGCATAAACAAGGCGCTGTAACTTTCAGAGAAGAGCAAAAAGGGAAGTCAGCTGGAGCCACTCAAAAATTTTATTCCAAATCACAGAGGAAAATATGATGTTTAATTTCATTCGAGTAGTTTTGCTCCAACAGGACTCATACATGGCTAAGCTTGATGTCGAGAGCGGTCTTTTGAGATGTTAAAGCTAAGTATTGCACACAGCGAGCGCAGAAGTGTGCAACAGGAAAAAGCCTGCCTAACAAGGCAGTGACATTTCTTAAACTTCATGTTTAATTTAGTGTTGTGCTTTATCTAAAAATCACGACATTCTGTAAAGGTGCAATACAGCATGACAAATGCTTGGGAATCCTGCTGCACCAAGATTCATCTCAGTTTCTACTGCCAGTCTGCTTGACTCCCACAGCAATTATTTTTAAGTATTGACACCAGTACTAGATAAACTAGTCTTTGCTGAGTCCTTTGGAAAAAAGCTGCATAAAAATAGGAGACTAAGTAGCATTAAATAAACTAAAAATAGTGCTAAACATCTCCTATTAAAAAGACAAGCAGAAGGGAACAGGTACACAATTTTGTGCATTTATTTTCAAGTGCAGCCTTCAAGGTTATTTGGGCTACTATTTTTTTTTTTCTTTTTACGACATTCAAGGTTGGCTTAGCAACATACGTGGTTTTATTGAGTGAAGTACGTGGTTATAGCAATTCCTAGATATATTTACTTCGGGTCATATATTAACAGCTTCTCATTCAAAATCATTTTTATGGTACTAGTACATTCTTCTGAAACACCGCTCTTGCAAACAGCAGAGCATCAAAACATCTTTGATATACAGGTCTTGCATTTCCATTTTTCACAGTTGTCACTAATGGCCACTGCACTACTCTTCAAGATTGTTCTCACAATGGAGCATCTACTGAAACCAAGCAATGTTGTTGACTTTGAATTATTCTGCGATTACTGAAAACAATTTATTTGCAAATATAACTGAAAGAAACTGAGGCCAGAACAAGCTTCTAGGGAATCGATTCTTTTCCGTCCTCCACACAATCACCTGCTTATCTAGTATGACTTGGAATGTTCTGCCTTAAGAAAAACAGCCCCTGTTTTGAAAAGAGCCACAATAACCCATTTAAGTAATCCCTTGATCCGCAGGTATTAGGTACTTCTGCCAACTTAAGGATGCAAGCAAATAGTTAACCTTGCAACCTCTTGTAAATATTTTCACCTGTAAAGCACATCTCTTCAGTAGAGGAGCAGGAACACACTCGTATTCAGATCTAGCACAGGCATCATAAATTTTTGCCATCATGCAGATGACAGGTAACTGGGATACAGCAAGCCTTTACTGGTTTTTATTTTTCCAATGCTGTTCTTTAACCTTTTACCTAAGTATATTCTTCTGTCACTCCTACCTTCAAAGGCAAAAAGGAAGATCCAGGGAATACAGGCTGGTCAACCTCACCTCGGTACCTAGGAAGGTGATGGAACAACTAATCCTGGAAACCAATTCTAGGCACATGAAGAACAAGAAGATGATCAGGAGGAATCAGCATGGCTTGACAAAGAGGAAGTTGTGCTTGACCAACCCAATAGCTTTCTATGATGTCACAGCTGGCTTGGTAGATAAGGGGAGAGCAGTGCGTATTGTCTACCTTTACTTCAGTAAGGCTTTTGACACTGTCTCCTGTAAGAACCTCATAGAGAAGGTGACGAAGTATTGACCTAGATGAGCAGACAGTGAGGTAGACTGAAAACTGTCTGAATGGCCAGATCCAGAGAGACCTCAGCAGCTTGGAGAAATGGGCTGAGTGGAACCTCATGAAGTTCAGCAAGGTGAAGTACAAAGTCCCGCTCCTGGGGAGGAGCAACTCCAGGCACCAGTACATGCTGGGGAATCACCAGCTGGAAAGCAGCTTTACAAAAAAAGATCTGCGGGTCCTGATGGACACCAAGTTGACCACGAACCAGCAATTTACCCTTGTGGCCAAGAAGGCCAGTGGTATCCCCTAAGCTGCATCACAAATGTTATTTATTGCCAGCAGGTCGAGAGAGGTGATCCTTTTCTTCTACTCAGTACTGAGTTCTGTGTCCAGTTCTGGGCTCTGCAGCAGAAGAGAGGCATGGACATACTGGAACCAAGTCCAGTGACAGGCCATGAAGATGATTAAGGGATTGGAGCATCTCTCATATGGGCTGAGAGATCTAGTACTGTTGAGCCTAGAAAAGAGAAGACTCGGGGGGGGTTGCATCAATGTATATGGATATGTGAGGGGAGGGTGTGCAGAAGCTGGAGCCAGGCTCTTTCCAGTGGTGCCCAGTGACAGGACCAGAGGCAATGGGAACAAACTGAAACACAGGAGGTCCTGCCCTGAACATCACGGAACACTTTTTCACCATGAGAGTGACTGAGCACTGGCACAGGTTACCCAGAGACGGTCGCGTCTGCCTCCTTGGAGACATTCAAAGGCTGTCTGGATACGGGCCTGGGCAACCGGCTCTAGATGGCCCTGCTCGAGGAGGGAGTTGGACAATATGTCCTCCAGAATTCCCTGCCAACTTCAACCATTTAGCAGTTCTGGAAGAAAGAATCACAGGAACGGTCAGCTATTTTACTCTTGGCAGACGTTTTAGCCAAGGCTGAAGGCCTTTCATGCTTTCTGGCACCCTAAACATCTCTTAATTTTCTCACTAGAAGGGGCTAAAGCAACCTGCTTTGGAATACTGTGATTTCTCAGGGGTTCATCCATCTTGGCTGGTATGATGCCTAACACACAGAAACACAGTTTCAGGATTGGTTTTGTAGCAACGAGCCCTTTCCTTTACGAGTAATCATTCCTTCTTAGCGGATTTTGGCTCATTTCTATTTACCACAGCCTCTTCCTGAAGCTCCCTCTCAGAGATCATTTTAGTAGCAGCTCTTCAGATTTCTTCAGCAATTAAGTGCAAGTATCTTCTGCAGGAATATTATGCAATATTCATTATTGCATAATATTCATACTTTATACTTAATAAAAGGAATCTGGTAAAGATAATCAAGTTCTACTGCAGGAGAGGTAACAGCTGCTAAGAGGATCCCCTGAGAGGCATGCCATGCTGGTAGTACGGAAAGGTGAGTACTTAACAGGAGGCAAGAAAGAATGGACTAAGGTCAAGAGTAGCTTTTTCTTTGATTGTCTGATCAGAATTTCTATTTTTGTTCTTCTGAAAAGACTGTGTGATACATAGGAGACTAAGACAAATACTACTTCATAAAATATCTGAATTTCGACTTACTATTTAGAAGGTAGACTAATTGTCAAAATATTACATAATCACACGGATAACATTTTCCTAAGAGCTGTATTGACTGCATTTTATTAAAAGTCAGTAAGACAAACGTATGTGGCTGTGCACCAAAAATTTACAAAGTTCCTATCATGGAAACAATTCCCTCTAAGCTTTTGCTCTCATTCAGTTCTCTGTTTAGTACCCAGTGATGACTGACTCCCACTTTTGTACCCAAATCAAGCTACATCTAAATCCTGCCTGCTGTACATCTACAATACAACAAAAACATATGATGAAAATATGGCAATAAAACCTTATCCATAAGTAGACATTAGTAACAAGATAAATCATCTTTCAGTATCTACAGAGCAGATATTTAAAAAATAGTTAGAAACTTCCCATAACTTTACTTCTATCGAAAGGAACAGTTGAGAAATTATGTCTACAGATAAGAAGAATCATCTCTTTCCTATTTAAATAAAATGTTAATACAGAAATGAATATTTGTATCTTCACTTAATTTCCATACACTTTCACTAGAAGTCAATTGGCTTGAAATTCGTGGATAGATCTGTATACACTGGTAATCTGCATATATACCCACACTGCGACTTGGTCAGCTTTAAAGTCTCGCGCTAAGAAACCATCACAAACAAAATTCAGAAGCAGACAACCGTGGAGAGGATCAGGCCATCTGTTATTTATCACAATTTTAAAGCAAGCATGCCTGCTTTAATAATTTTATGTAATGTAATTTTCTTAGATGCACACTGAGCTGACACTTTCATTAGTGGAAGCTGCACCAGCCAGCCTGCTTATAATTCATAGAGATACTGGCTATGACTTAATCAATCTTGTTCATTTTCCTACTATTTCACCTCTAAGATTTTGAAGTATTTTCCATTTCATCAGATTTTGGTGGGAAAATTACAAAAATTCGTATCAAAGTTTTGAGTTTTATTTTGCGCAAATTCTGACTACATCCTTGCGAGATCAAAAGAACACAACTGTAGAAAACTTCCCAATTTACCTAAAATGAGAAAGTTTTCTCCTCCATCACAAAAGAGTAACTTGTAAGACAACAACTTACATTTGATGTTGCATTGCTGTTTCTCCCCATTATTCTTTCTTTACTCATTTTTGTGCGATAATAAAAGTTATATGAGGTTTAATTTGAAAAATAGGGTAGGAACACTAGTTTAGGCCAGCAACAACAACAACAAAAAATTATTTGTCCCTACTAGGTCTCAATTTAGAAAACAAAGCTCAGTTTTATACAAACCAATATTACCTTTTATTGAACTCTCACAATGCATTGCTCTCAATATACCACTGATAACACCATTCTAGTTCAATTAATTTATGTGAAACACTCTTCTTGAGCGAGCTGAAATCAAATAAATCAGCAAGGAACACTCAGTTATTCACACATCAAGTTCTAAGGTTGATTTTACTCATTTGTTGCTCTCCCTTATATGCTACTCTAAAGCAAATTTTCTAGTAAATAAGGACATTTCTTTGACAAGAGAACCAAAATCTACTTTACACCACATATTTCGCAAACTAATTGCCTGTACAGGTCTAGCTGGGATGGAGTCAACTTTCTTCGTAGCAGCTAGTATGGTGCTATGTTTACAATCTGTAGCTAAAAAGAGTGTTGGTAAAACATTGATGTTTTGGCTGTTGCTGAGCAGTGCTTGCACAGCATCGAGGCTTTTTCCTTCTACCCCTCTCCACCTCCGCAGTGAGTAGGCTGGGGGTGAGTAAGCAGTTGGGAGGGGACACAGCCAGGACAGCTGACCTGAACTCACCAAAGGGATATTCCATACCGTGTGACATCGTGCCTTCTGAACTCATCCCATCAACACACGCAATACTGGCATAATACTTTCGATAACCCTGTCATTTCAGTTCTGCTAGTTTTATGCGATCGTATTTCCATCAGCCTTTGTTTTGCTAGTTAAAACAAGCCAACCTCTAAACACCTCTTGTTTAACAAATTCAAGTACTATACACATGCTCCCCCACATATATACACACATACAGACAACAATATTTCACCATTGTTGGTCCATTCTCTTCATAACCACCTTCCCTTCCCTTTCGCTATCATTCTGTAGACTTCTCCAAGCAGATACCAGGAGCACGTGAGTCAAGTCAATCACCCTGTTTATGGAACTTGCCCTATAAACCACAGTGATTCCCAAGTTCTGTTTTCCCATTGAAGCTTAGTGTACACAAGCCTCAAATGCCTGAATCTGAGCTTTCCAGTCTTGCAGTAGCCTCATCCGAAGGTAAATCCCACTCTCTCGAATGGGCAGCTACGTTTTCTCCCAGAGACTTAGACAGTAAGTCTGCAGGGGATGGGGTTGTGAAGAACATTTACATCTGAAGCTAAGTCGCTTCTGGTAAGACTATAAGAAGTCCAGTGTCTCGGGCATGCATTTCATCAGATTTTGTCCAGCCAGTTATTTCTGGAGATAACCATTACATGAGTAATTAATTCTGCCTCGGAGAAAAGAAAAATAATGAATGCATTGACAAGTCAATCCTCCTCCTTCTTCTGTACAAAGATGACAGTACAGCACATATGAAGCCATCTACAAGGGATACGGTTATTTACTGGGCATTACAAAAAGGAGGGTCAGTACCACCATGACAGAGTCACACACCTATTAAATTCACATATATACTAGGATGCTATGAGATCTATTGCTGGTGTTACCCACGCGCCTTTTCTGTGAAACAACAGCTTGTCCTTTCCTGACTCTCAGCAATGGGCTCATATCTATGTGTGGCTACTACATGTAGAAGAAGATGGGTAGAAGACAAAAGCGAAGTGGAAAGTTTTATGCCAGCTTGCGTGGTTGACAGGACACAAATACATGAGGTCTTCTGGTAAGTGTTAGACTTTGCAGGAGAAAAAAACCCCAAAATATTCAAATCTAGCAGCAACTACATTGCTCTTCAGTTATCCCCATTCCGTTATTTTTAATTATTACTGTAACAAAATAGTAAATCAATACAAATTTGTGAAATGTTTAAGGAATCCTTTCAGAACATTTTTTTGATACGACCATACACCCCAGAGCCTACGGTCAGTCTGAACTCTGTATTTTTAGGCTATTCTTCTGCACATCCCTGTTCACCAGATTACTCTCCTCTGACAGAGGCAGCTGAGGACATTTTGCACTAGAATTGACAGTGGTGAAACAGGCTTCTTCAGTAACAGCTGGTTCAAAAGTGTCAGCAGGCAGTGAAAATACTGTAGTTATTTTTCCTTGTAAATGAGTGACTTCGAGGAAAAAATAAAATTCAAGTTTCCATTTTCTGAATTACCTTCATATGTACAAACTTTCAGGGTTTAACAGTTCTAAAAGACATATGACACCCAATAGAAATGTAACCCCCCCAGTACTTTAAAAACAATTGGAACTTTTTCTGAATTCACAACTACAAGATATTAATGTAAATAATTTAGCAGTGAAAAGGGTAGCACACATGGTGCAAGATGTAAGCCACATGACTGATAGCTCTGAAGTAGAAAAACTCTCCAGTCAGAGCAGCCATAAATTACTACTGTAAATATCTTTCCTACTCTGAAGCAAGATACCAGTCACTGTCAAAAATCTGTTCCATCAGCTGTCCAGTCCAGTTATCTGCTCCTGTTTTCCTACCTTAGTATTACAGAGAAAAAAAATATTTCTCTCCACATTTTCCTCCATTTTCTACTTCAATGAAAAATTCATATGAATCTAGAATTCAGTCTGTTTCATACACACCTGGCTACCCATGCATTTCTTATTTCTATACCCTACCTTAACAACAAGAAGCTTTATGAAAGCTGGAGATCCATCAAAGAATTTAGTGAAAAGCACTTCTAACTTACTTAAAAGCAATATGCAGTTTACTCACTAGAGCTCATAGATGCTTCTACGGTTACTGAACAAAAGTCTTCCTTTGCTCTTATTAGGTAGGAATTATATGCCTTGTGCCTAAAGTAATTGGATTCCTTCCCTCTTCACTGCCTGCTTGCAATAAAACTTGCAAGACAGCATAAACACTTGAGAACGCCCATATGAGAAAATAATGTTAGTAATTTACTATAAGCTTGCAATAGGTTTGTAGATATGATTTTTCCTGACAGCTCATATACTTCTACTCCACAAGTTCCTTTAGGCTGTATCTATTTAAAGCATTACTCACGTAGGTATCCTAGAATTTTTAAGGAACGTTTTGACAACTTTCGTATATGACATGTAAATAAGTAAAAACTAATCCTTTCATAATATTGAATTTAAAGCACTTTAAAGATGAAACATGTTGTCCTGTTTACCCTCCTATAACATACCAGTATTTTTTTTCAGACTTGCAACTAAATATGAAGAAACTTCGAAATCAGCCTAACTCTTCAAAACTTAGAATACTTTTAGCAAATTATGAACTTCTATTTTGTCTAACTAGCCCAAAAGCCAGAAAAGAAGTATACTATATTGAATCTCAAGTTATACTACAGTGATGTATCATTATGAAGCTGTAAAAAAAATGCTGCCACTCTTCTTTATAAAACTAGCACTACCTCAAACAAACAGCTAACCCAAGGGGGAAATCTAAGTTTATTATTTCAGAATCTATTGCGATTATTACAATGATTCATTCTCAGACACTGAACTACTCACGCTGATGTAGGTAAGCTAATTTAAGGCATTTATACCAAGCAGACCAACAAAACCAAATTGCCCTTTTTCTTTTTTTGTTAAATAGGATTCTGTACACATGAAGGTCAAAAAACATTCCTGAAGGTAAACATTTTTAACTGGTCCTTGATCCACATCTCCACTTTAAAAATCTGGGTATATGGATTTCATTAGATTTTCACAGTTAGGGCAAGGTACTTGTACAAGATTACATAAAACATATTATATCTTTAGTCATTTGATTTAAAAACTTCAGGGCAGAACTAACAGACAGCTGCACCATAATCTTATTCCATTAATACGATTGTATCTGGGTCTAGGCTAATATGCTAACAATATCTATGGAAGGTGGATTAAGACTATTCCTTTGTTATTACTTATTGACCACCCAGTACTACCATTTTAACTGAATTTAAAATGTTAGCTCAGATCTCGTTTACTTTAGTCAATGTATTCCATGAAGGCTTAAAACCTTTCATGCCTCATACTCAGCAAAATCAGTTTAGCTCCTTTCTAATGCATCAGACATTCTCAGAGGCCCTTTTACCGTGCTCAAAACAAAGCATGCAACTGTAGAAGCATATTTCCTAAAATGAAGTTGTCTTTCTTTTTATATTTATTGCTGAGATTGTGGCAAAATATCAAAGATTAAATCTTTCTCTTTAAATTCTTATATTCATATATTAAATCTACAGAATAACAAACATACTTGAAATACTGGTCATATGCATTCATTTTCAAATATATTTTGTTCTTAAAGCCGACAAGTTCAGAATAGGGTCTGAAAAAAGAGGGCAAGCTCTTTCTCCTAAGTTTGCCACTTGAAGGAAAGTGTCAAAAGATTGCCAGATGATCGCTAGGTAACAGTCACAAGAAGTAGGAACCTAAAGCCAAGCTAGAGATGGCAAGACTGCAGAGAAAGACAGGCCCATAATCTGACTGCAGAGGTAAAAAAGTTTTCTAGGGATTCTGGGGGCAAGGATTTGAGCAGCTTGCTGCAGCTCTAAATCTTTGAAATGACTGCATTTGAGCCCAGAAGCAAGGACCTGTTTACAAGGACACAAAAGGTAGAGGGAAAAGCTGTTTATCAGCCCTTTCCTATTTTGTATTATCTTGTCATGGAACTTGATTTAGATAAAACGCAAGCATTCTACTTTTAATCCAATAAAACTTGTTTTTTAAAATCGTATAGAAGAAATCATTACGAAGTAGAAAATCTAGGCTGATCCATTTTAAAGCTGTATCTGATCCAGTGTCCCATTACAACATCTATAAATTCCATTAGGGTCAAAGTGTTCTAATGCACCTCAGTTTGCAAGCTGTGAAATGCAGTAAACATGGTTTGTATGTTTATAAGCAGTTTTAAATACATCTTCAGTTTTACAGCCACATATCATGGTTATATGAACTCAGCTTACAGATTTCTACTCCATTTCTATTGAGCTAATTAGCCTGAGCATGACTACAATAAAGCAGCTGTATTGTTTCCAGTTCCTCATTAAACTGTTTTCTTTTACAACTTTCCTTCTAAAAAAACCTTTTAAGTAATACATAATCTAACATCAGTGTACCCAATCAGAACCAAGGGGTATATATTTGTAATTCTTCCTCATCTCCAGACAAGAATGACCTGTTTCAGGCACGGCAACGGACTGAGCTCATAGTGAAAAAACAATCCAATATAAGCAATGCTTTCTATCCTTATTCATGAAGGTATGGTTCACATGCTTTTCGTTGACCATAACAACAGTGCTTTTATTTCTGAAAAATGCATTTTGCACGAAATTTAAGTTCATGCAATATCACGCCCCTACACCCCTTAGCCAGTCACCAGCTCAAACCTTCGATCTTTCCAGATGCAGATGTCCTGCTCACTGGCTAGTCCAGCACGAGATTTGCTAGCCGTCACACACGTGTGTGAGCACAACAGGGGTGTCTCCAGTAGTTGGTCTGAGACAAGCTGCCTTTACAGCAGTTGGCTTCTAGGTGCTGCTCTCTCCAGTTGCCGAGCCTCAGGTTCCTCAAACCTGCAGCCCCTTTCCAGTGGCCGACACTAACCTCTAACCCTACTTGTCCAGTAGTCCAGCTTGAAGCTTGCTAGTGTTCACACGCAGACATAGAAGAGACAACATGCTCGCACACAACGTGGCTGTAAACAGAATTTGGCAGGAATAGAAAGCAGCCTGCAGTGATCAAGGCTAGACTCAAACAAGCACGCTGCCCAGCAATCTGCATATATATGACTGGCCCTTTTTATGCCCTTCACCCCTGCTTCCTCATGCTTGTTCCACCCCTTGATGGAATCTACATCATAGAATCATAGAATGGTAAGGGTTGGAAGGGACCTTGAAGACCATCTAGTTCCAACCCACCTGCCATGGGTAGGGACATCTTCCACTAGACCAGGTTGCTCAGAGCTCCATCCAACCTGGCCTTCAACACTGCCACGAAAGGGGCAGCCACAGCTTCTCTGGGCAACCTGTTCCAGTGCCTCACCACCCTCATGGTGAAGAATTTCTTCCTAATATCTAATCTAAATCTGCCCTCTTTTAGCTTAGAGCCGTTCCCCCTTGTCCTATCACTACACACCCTTGTGAAAAGTCCCTCTCCATCCTTCATGTAGGCCCCCTTCAGGTACTGGAAGGCTGCTAGAAGGTCACCCTGGAACCTTCTCTTCTCCAGGCTGAACAGCCCCAACTCTCTTAGCCTGTCCTCGTAGGAGAGGTGCTCCAGCCCTCTGATCATCTTCATGGCCCTCCTCTGGACCCGCCCCAACACATCCATGTCCTTCCTACGTTGGGGGCTCCAGAGCTGGACATCCTTGATTCCTCCATTTCCCTGCTTTTGATCTGTCACCTAAACATTCCATAGTAAGTTTCATACCATATTCTCTGCCCTGTGCCTGAATTCTTTTCTCTCTAGTAAGTCCTACAGCCTAATATGCAATCACCCCTTACTTGCCTGGGGTTCCTGGGAGAGAATCTTTGTCCCTGACCCACCTCACCACTCTCCTTCGACGGACCTAGGAGAAGCACATAACTGTGCTATGCCTTCACTCATTGGATTACTCCGGTTCTCCTCCCTATTGCTGTTCCTCTGATTCTTGCAGTCTTTACGTTTTAGTCATATAGCCTTGGAGCATCACACTGAGTATTGTTTCATATAAACCACCTCTGAATTAGGGCTTTTCCTAAATAGAGTTTTGCTTCTTATGAGTGTTGGACTACATACTCTGTACTTACATCTTTTCTATCATTATGGCAAGCAGTACGATACACTTTATGAAGTCTAAGCACACTATATCTACAGTGACGCATTTAAAAAAAGCTTCTTAATTAGTTCCATGGAAATTCATTCCTGTCACTGACAGCTCATCAGACTGAAATAACCCCACGTAGGTTAATTTTTCTTGCTTCTATATCAGTTTGTTGCTTTCTTTTGCTGCTATAGAAGTTAGGAGCGAATTGGCAAGTACTTTATCACCCTCATATACACGTACATAATTCTGTTTCACAAATGCAGAACTTAGTAAGAGGGAGACATGTTTAACAAATACAATGTTTCATAAATACTTACGTATCATTAGCTGTTCATGTCTATGACCATTAATTGTATTAGTTTCTCCTGCCAGTCAGGTTTTTTTTGCCTCAGTTTTATTCTCATTGCAAAGTTAACCACTTTGAAAGAATTATTTTAGAAGCTAATTAATTTTAACCTGTCACAAGCAATACCAAAATGAATTTCCCTTTACTTGAGTAAACTCATTTTTCTTCATCTGCACCCTCCATATCACCGTGATCTTTAACACCAACTATCAAGAAGCATTCTAGCCACAGTCCAGTCTAGCGGTCTACATCTCAACTGGAAATGAGTCAAACTTCTTTCTGCTTTTATTCCTCCAATTTAAAAAACGTGAACCTATATGAAATTTCAGGGCATTCTGAAAATTAATATGTAAATCCTCCTTACAAAATGTAAGGATCGCAAAAACTTTTTAGATTCATAGCTTCAAAGATTCTGAAGTTTTACAGCCGACCCTATCAAAGTGATATTACAAGGGCTCTGACTTGCTTTTTCAGGCACCCATTTCAACATTTATGCTGAGATTCAACCAAACCAATTTCTTGTACACCACTAAAATAGTCCATGTTTAAGCAAATGAAAAAGATATATTGATACCTACCTACAGTGTAAACTGAGGATTAAGTATACAAGACAAAAAAATCTGTAGGTTATCTTTAGCAGAAGCTACCCATGTTACTACACAGCGTAAAATACACTGTCTGCCTAGCAGACAAGCCTGCAGTACCTTACTCTGACATGAAGTACAACATCCTCAAGTTGAGAGAGACCATCCTTGCCAAGCAGAGAGGTGGGGCAGACTGATTTTTCAACAGTACAGTGACATGCATGGGGACCAGCCTCAGAACCGCCCCTATTTTCTAGCTGCAGGTGCCAATTCTATAAAGCAAAAATGCCAGGTAAAACTAAAAGACAAGCTCATCCAGCTGCAACACTTTTTTCAACAGACAGGAGGCAACTGATTGCAGATGGGTTAACTGTGTTGACTGATATACAAGGAATTTAGCATTAAAGAGATTGTAGTTATTTGAACAGCTAGGTAACTGGTGACTTCATTTTCTATCATATTCATCAACTCACAAAATTATCTAGAGTGAGAAACTTGTCCATTTCCTTCAAATTGTGTTACAGATCCTGCTTCTACCTTATCTTGCTTTTATCTCTACCACAGCTACAGTACTATATTCCAAATACCTTTAAGTTAATTTTGTGAAGACATAATTGTGTAACAGGATGAAAGCCAGAGCCTTAGAGTTTTCTGTCCAACTGTACTAGTGCCATGAGTAACTATCAAAACATAATAAATTCAGCAGTCCAAATAAATAGTCTTATTCCTTTTAGTAAAAGCCACACAACCAATACCTATGTTAACTATGAATTTAAACTGGAAGACATTGAAAGTTGCATGACAGTGTTTGGAAGCTTGTTGAAGCCTCTTATGGCTTTTTTTTAAAAAAAAAAAAAACACAACAATTTAAAGCTTAAGTTAATATAGCTTTTAAAATTATCAGTGAAATCTAAAATTTTTTTTTTATGGAAAACAAGAGTTACTATCTTTACTCTTAAGTAAGATTTTCATATCTGTCAGTGCCTTCTGCTACCCCATTGCCCTATCCTGATGGTCACACATCAGAGTGAGATCTCTCCCCTGAGGAGTTTAAGCCCATTCTAGCTTAAGCATAGTAAAATGAAACAGAGCACACAAAGACACTTGACTGTTCTGCTCACGCTCCAATACTTGCATTATTTTAAGAAAACAAAGGAAGCTGATTATTTAAAAGAAGGTAAGATTATTATTTTGAGTGACACTATTTAAATGAAATGTCTTTTTCCTGTTATCAGCTTCATCTCATCCAATCCTTTACCCTTCTTTACATTCAGTTCCATGTATCAGTACCACTTCTGTAAAAATGTCATGCTTTTTGTTCTTGCACATTTGATTGATTGTACACAATCTCCTAACAAGTACTATAATTTTTAGAAAATTTTTTAGATGAGATTGTATATTTGCATTTTCAACCATCCATGCTCCTGTGGTTTCAAATGTCTCAGAATAAATAAGTCTTGGTCATATAGATGATTTTATCCAAAGATAGCATCCATCCATGAATAAGGCTGATTTAGTTCACACTTATTCAAACACGTCCACTTTTTTTTGGTTCAATATACCCGTAAGTGTATGTAGATGTTGCCTTCCTAATTGTCTCAAAGTCACCAGGAAAAACCGTGACGCTTATCACAAGCAAGCAGAAGAAATCTCAAAATGCCATCTATTAATAAGTATTATCAACTGCAAACCCAGGGCAGTTTTAGGTTTTGACCCTGCATGGAGCAAAAATGTAACTGAGGATCAATTAAAACTGAGCACACTTAACAATACCTTTTTGTTAAAAATAGTTTGGCAAGTTAAACAAAGGGCAATTTAACCACAGTAGCCCAAATCCAAGCTTGTTCTCATTGTTTTAAGATTCCATCTCTTTAGAATTAAAAAAAAAAAAAAACCAACATTAAAATGCTGTTCTGCTGCAGACTAGAGTTCAGAGGATCAAGCTGATACAGAGAACACGCACTGGGCTGAGGAAAAAAATGTGATACCCTTCTGTAGGTTGACTCTTTTCCAACATGAAAAAGATAAATACCCTTCTTCCCATCTGACAAAAAAAAAGGGTTTTCTTTCAATTGCTTCTGCCGGCAATATCTATTTCTTAATTTCTTTGTCTACAACTCCCAACACGTAATAAGAGCCATGACAGATTAATTTCATCAAGTAAGACAATTTTTCAAGGCAATCCTGAAACACAAGGAGTCCTTTGTTACCTGCAAAAGGAATGAATTGCAGAGTTTCAGGAAGAATACAACTTGATTTGCCTTTCTCCAGATTAGCATTGGAAGCAACCAAAGAACCCAAAATAATCTGATCTCTTCCATAAGAGTGAAAAGGTATAATTAGAAATGTAAAACCAGGCTGGGACAGGTCCATAAAATGCAGACTGAGAGAACAAAAAGCCTTAAACCGCTTCACCCTCTGTGGGGGCAGGAGGCAGGGAAACAGGCTGACCTATGTCTTGTCACATACCCCTAAATCCTGAGCTTTAACTCATATCTACTGAGTCTGAATTTGTGAAAACAAGGACTAAGAGTATAAATGAGGCTATATATTCAACCAGAGGGCAAAACACATTTCTATTTTTCTGTTCCTGTGATAACCATTTGATTGCTTACATATTATACTTTAAAGTTATATTACATTTTATATAATAATACAAAAGAAAAAAACATTTTAAAATGAAATCACTCAGAAAGGCAAATAATGTTTAGAAGTCCAGGGAAACATATTATTAACAACTATTCAAGTGATTTTAAAAATAGATCATCAATATGGTATCAAAATTTTAAAAAAAAGTTTAGAATATTTATAATGTAATTCTGCATTTAAATGGAGATCGTTCAGGTCAATATTTGGAGTCAACTTATTCCTTCAACTTAAAAGTAAATCACCTAAATAAATCACCTCCAACACCATTACTCAGTGTTTAAGCGGACACCAAAAATTTTGCGGGCTTTCATTCTCTCATGCATTCTCCCAATGCTACATGGCTTTAAAGAAGTGAAGAACGCTACAGCACTGTTTGCTCCAACTCATTTCTCCCTGTACAAAATGATTAGGATGATACTTTGGAATACTTTGGGTAAGTAAAGCCATTCTCAGAGAACTAATGGGCCCTAGTAGTTCCTCTCGTCTTAGTTGCCCAGGCGGCTTGATTTTTGTGGGAGTCCTAGCTGTCTTTGGGGGAAAAAACCAAACACACAAATGAAAACACCACCATAAGAAACTACAGTAAGTTCTTCCTCTTGGGTTAAATGAGTATCTGACACATTGTCTTTCCTCTACGAAGGGGAAAAGCCGCTAATATGATCTGCCCTCACTTTTATTTGAGGGGTTTTCTAGCACCTTTTAAATGTAATGCCTCCGTAATGCGGCCCATCTGGTGCTGGGTGGTACCAGCTGACGGAGAGGCAGCAGTTCAGTTTTATTGCTGAGTTTAAGCTGGCAATTTAGTCTCCAGTTTGGGAGAGAAAAATAGTATTTGATATACTACCGCTGAAAGATCACCTCTAACTGACCCATTCCTGTCACTTAAATCAACTCTACATACAAAAAAGAGCCAATTTCAAACTCAAAAGGCAATATAATAAAACAAACTAAACTTACAGTGTCAAATAGTACTTCAGTTAATCAAGTTTAACTGCTGCAATCTTTCAGAAACATTCATCATCCTGATACGTTCCGCAGAATACAAAAAGTCTCAACTTTGAATGTCAGTATTAGTTTGCAAAAGCCCAAGTATTTTATGAAAAAAAATCAGTTTGTTCTATAGATCCTAACCATTTAAGTTCACTGTCCCAATCAACACAATCTTGTCTTTCAATTAATTAGATGTGGTTTCACGGTAACTATGGCCCTCAATATGCAGTATTTTACAGTGAAACCATGACAATATTTTCATGAAAGTCTTCACTGATGTGAAACTTCTAAAATAAACACCACAGAAAGCTACACAGTGCTGAACCCAAACACTTCCAAAGCATTCAGTGCCATGGACTTGCCTGAACTTCCTAATTTTGGATACCAGAAATACTTGCCAAGATTTCTACGGACAGTTTTCCAAATCCCTTCTGGCTTAATCCTGGATTGTTACCACTGATGCATATCAGGTTCTCTTCATTTCAAAAATTAAACTAGATAAAAAGTTGAACCCAACAAAAATCTGAACGTTTAGGTGTTGGCGTGGGTTACGGATCCGTTGTAACGATGTGACCCCAATATGAGTATGATCGTTCACCTTTATTAGTCAGCAAAAACAAGGTTTATATAGCAAAACTATTACAGCATCTGAATGGTTAAACCCCCGATCCATATATAGGCAAAACTACTGCAACTCGTTGTGATTGGTGCAGAGCT
Source organism: Opisthocomus hoazin (assembly GCF_030867145.1). Lineage (NCBI taxonomy): Eukaryota > Metazoa > Chordata > Aves > Opisthocomiformes > Opisthocomidae > Opisthocomus > Opisthocomus hoazin. The sequence goes on from NC_134415.1 coordinate 97,795,487, forward strand.
GCATCTCGATGTGAAAACAGTGCTGTGGCAGGAAACAACAACGTGGCAGGAAGGAAGTGACAGTGTGGCAGGAAACGGTGACGTTCCCCCTGCTCCAGTGTCCCGAGCTCTCCCTTCCCAGCAGGGTTCCGTGTCAGCCGCTCCCAAGGCTCACTTCCGAATCGGAACCTGGGTTGCTTGACGCACCAAACTATGTCCCCTCTTGTCCAGCCAGGACTCCACATTTAGGCACATGACTTTTTCCCCCGCTTTATTCTGGGAGCACTCCAAAGCCTCAAGATGTCCTAGCTAGTTATACCTCTCTTTTCTGAATTTATACTGCAGGTGGACATAAAAAGGTATGGCTTGAATAAACCTAGAATTGTCCTAGCTGCTCTGAAATTCAAGAAGTCATTGATACAGCTCAATCCAAGCTCTCTGTCTAAATAGTGCAATGCAAGTGCCTTTAGTAAAAGAAGTATTATCCTTGTACTATTTGATCATTCGCAAACACAGTCTTCCTCGGTCCATTCTTTGCAGCTCTTGTTTATGCTCTGGGCACATTATCTCCCCAGTTCACACCCTGGCCACGTCCCAGCCATGTGCCTCACAGTCTTGATCCCTGAGCCCGACCGACCGGACTGCATCCCGTCTCCTTCCCTTCCGTGCTTCCTTTCAGTGGAAGACAGCTACAAGGTGGACAGGGTACATGAAGTGGAGCTTACCTAAAGAGTTCCTCTGTGCTACGGGCAGAAACTCTACCCAAAGCCATCACATAGTTTAAATTTTATTTCAGAAAACTACTGTGAGGCTTTGGTAGCTCCCTCACACACCAGCAGAATATGGAGGCTACGCACTCTTTTTAAAAAGTCACCAAATGACTGTAAATTGAGCGCATTCAATTACCCACGGAGGAACAAATTTCCTACTCAGTAGACAAACTAGAAATAAAAAGGACTTGAGTGTTTTACTCCGTTCTTGAATGCAGAATTTGTTCAGTCAGCGTAGGCAGAAAAGAAAGGGTAAAAAGTAGAAAATCATGTCCAATTTGGGAAATTTCACCAACTTCAGCTATGCAAAAGAGTAATTAATAAGAAGGTAAAGCTCCTCAGGAGCTGACAAAAGGGCAGGCAGGATGATGAAGTTTAAAAAACAGCTACTAAAAACCTAGCTGTTTTTTCTCACCTATAAATTAAAAATTTTCCTGTGTTACCATCAACAAGACACATAAAATTGGTGGTTAAACTACCAACTTGCTTCCCTCGCCACTACTGAAATGGGCTCTTAAAGTATCAGATCTATTTTTTTGGACAATTTAAAATCTCTTAATCTTAATTGTGCGTACAGAACACTTAAAAATCACCTTCATTGCATGACTGTCTGCCTTGTGGTATTATTCTTGCTACTGGCCTGCACGAAGCATTAAGAAGGATGCGAATATCTCAGTTTGATTATTTATTCTTGCAATTCAGCACATTTTTCTGTTGCTAAAATTGGCATTTCTGCTGCTTGCAAACACGCTGGACTTTGACTAGACATCTCAGCTCCATGTAACCTGGCCCCAGTTCTCATGTCATGAAGAAGTGTACATAGTAATTACTCCAGCAGTTTTCTTGCAATTTTTCTTCTTTTTCTCCAAAGTAACTGTAAGGATGTTTTTTTAAGCATGAGCACCAAGAAAACCTAAGGTCTATAATCGTGGAAATCGCACAGGGAGAGGAAGGACCTTGGGCAAGTTATGCAAGTTTCTCAATTTTCTTCAATTAGACTGAAGAAAAAATATTACAGCTGCCAGTAGCTTGGCAATGTCACTTATTTTATTTTATTAAGAAATCCGCAGAACTAATGTGGAACATCACGTTGTTGGCTGCTTCCAATAAAACGTTAATCACTGGACTCGACTCAATCTGTAGCTGACATGGCAAGATCTTGTTATACCACAAATTACCCAGTAATTTTGTCACAGAAAGTGGAACAGCCCAGAAAAATAGAGTCAAATATCCTTGCTACTCAGTGTTCTGCAGTAGATCTCTCCAATCTTGAGGAAATTCTACTCCACATCTGAAATCAATGTCTCCAACATGAACTTTCATAAAAAATGTTTCCCATGAAATTCGATTTGAGGATATGACTCTTAATGAAAAGTGACTTCAGTAAGAAAGACCGCTATTGATAAATCAGTTAAAAAACAATTTTCTGTTGTTTTTACTTATCAAAGCATGCTAATCAACACAGTATCTTTTATGCCATAATTACCTGCACATTAACGCAATATTGGATTAATACAGTTTACTAAATCAATGCTACAAGCTTTCAGCAATATTTGAAAATGCAACAAAAATCATGCTAGACATTCAGCTTGTTAAAGGCTAAAGATCAGGTAGGTGACAGAGAAAGGCTCTTATGCAGATGTAGGAGCAGATTAGTCAGTTCTATGAAGCAGAGATCAGAACATGAAAGCTGAATGTGAACATTTTAAATTTTAGTATGCATATTGTTTTAAGAGCTAAGAAACGTAAAGTCAATGTAAGATATAAAAAAGAAGACACTAGAAATTTAAGACTTGTAGGACTACCTGACACGTGTAAAGAGATCTTAAGTTTTCTACAGCTTCAGCTTTTTACCAGTTTAGGCCTATCATTTTTTCTCTTTATTCATTCTCCTACAGGATGGATAAAACGCTGCTTGAATTACCTTCATCAAGAGAAGTCCCAAAGTTGTGGTAGAACTGCCAACTGCCTGGCCATGTATTTTTAATTCAGTAACTTCCCAAGCCTGGAATATCCAGACTGGAGATATACCATGCCTGCAATAAAGGGGACCAGTGTCTTCATAGATGAAGTATACAAAGAAATCTCATATTCTGTTTCCTTCTCCAGAAAGCTGAGAACTGGGACACACAGCCGTCTACTGCTTGATGTGGTTGCTGAAAACATGGTATTATGGTCATGATGCCAGCATTTCCCTTCTGATTCAACATGCAATATTTAAAATATCCTACAGACAGTCTCTAACTGGATGTGAAGTGTATCATTATTAGGCAAACTAAGAAGAATATTAATGTTTATCAGCTCCCTGAAGCAGAATCACACCACAAAAGCAGCACTGTATTACTCCATACATAAAAATACAACCTTTTTGTCCTCTGTCTCACCAGTACTTTCCAATGGAAACGCAGGCATTTGATATAGGTCTCTCTCCTTTGGATTCTAGAACGTGACTGCATTTTTAAAATACGTAAAGTTTACAGGCTGCATCTAAAAATAATTTGTTTTGAATGATCTTTAAAACTTTGAAAAGACCAAGCTTAAAGAATCTCTTAGATTAAAAACATGACACACAGATGAGTTCCATTTGAGCAATCAGTGCTGACACATTAATAACGAAATAAAATATGCTGCAGGATTTCAAACATTTTGCAGCTGTTACAACAGCGCTATTATCTAACGCAGATATATTTACCAAATTCCACATTTTGTAGTACAAGCAATTAAAATCAAAATACTTTTTTTTTACTTGCTTAATCATTAACTGGTAATCTAATGACATTTCAAATGTAAATTTAATCAGTGGCATTTGAATTGGTTTTTGTTTCAAGCATTAGGGTAGTCCCTCAGCTGTAACTATGCACTGTCGTCTTTTCTCCTCACCTAACCAAGTACTCTCAGCCATGCGAGAAGGTTCAGCCATCCTTGCAGAGGGAAATCATCTCTCCCCCAGCCCAAAACTAGAACTTTCAGCTTTAGAAAGTTAAGATTTCCAAACCACAGCAATGCTTTTAGCCTTTATAACTGAAGTATATTGTTCTAAGGGCCAGAATAAAACATTTCATTTGGATGGATGCCCCTGTAAAACCTCAATAATCAACAATTTTAATTTTTTTATTGTCATCCATAAATATGCTTTAACCTCTTACCATATGAATCAGGATATCCTTTTCCCAAAGCTCAGTGAAGCTACACAAATTGTCATAACAAAGTTTGCTCTTTGCTAACTTATTCCAAAACTGCTTTCCAATTTCAGAAAAAAGATATCTGTATTGGAGAGGGGCTTTTCCCCCCTCCAAGTGTGCATGTATTTTTGTATCTTCTTTTACTATGCAAAATAAACAACTTTTATTTGAAAACTGAACTAGAAATACATCTGCAATCATAATGTATGAATACACACTTTTCCCAATTCTAACACAGCACACTACTGGGGAATACACTGACAGATGGAGACCCCAATGCATCCTGCAGACTACATGGCAGATCAGAACACACTAATGGATTCACATCACCTGAGAGAGAACATCTGTCTTAGAAGAAATTATTCCATTTAATACTTAAATTACCCGTTCCATTTTTGTTTCATATTAACTCTATACAGAAGTGCACATGATTTAATTGGACCTATGTTGTTAAGGCTGCTCATTATGCTTTAATACAGCTGCATACAGAAGCACCTTAACTGGTTTATCTCTCATGTTTTGTGACATAATCTAGTTGAATATTTCCAAGTTAGCTAGACTAGAGTTATTAATTTAATTCTATAAATTATACACTTATGTTTAAAATGGATTCATTTATGAAAGACAATATTAAGTGACCATACATCGCTCAATAAAACTGAAAATTTTCTGTGCAAGGATAGCAATAGTACATCTTAAAAACCTTAATTATCTGAGCTTCAATCTTAACAATTCTTAACTCGCTTCCCTCTTCCCCCAGACACATTCCTCACTGTCTTGTCAATCAACTTCTGTATGCAAACAACAGCGAAAGTAAACTGTTCATGTGGATTATCCAGATTACTATCCATACACACACATGTGCATATATACACACACACACAAAATGCCATTTTTTCCAAATAATTGTACATATCTAATACTATATGTAATTTTTAAATAACTGGAAAAAATAAACTATTCTTACCTTTTCAACTGCTAATTGTTTTGATGTTTTTTCTGATTCTTTCTCTCTCTTTTTATCTTCTTTCTTTTTTTCTTTTTCCTTCTGAAAAAAAAGGCATTTTGCTAGTACCCAGTAACAACGCACTTGCAAACATATTGAATGCCCACAGTCATACAGAATATGAACAGAGATCTTCAGTTACTCTCTTTCAATTCAGAGTTTATGCTTCTAGCTGCTCTGCTTCCAGAAGTGAGTCAATTTGTTCAAACACCACTACTAGAAGTATCGTAACTCTGAGAATTCAAGAAATTCCCTACTTCACCTGCTCATCTGCATTTCTTCTTATAAGCAGACAGAAGAAAGAACCAGGGTTGCTTCTCCTAAGCTAAGCAGACCTAAATGGAAAAAACCATCTACAAGTACTCCATTAACTCTGAGAACCTCTGCCATTAGGACAGATGCCAGTCTCTTTGACCAAAGAACTATGGCAGGGAAATTTGCATGCAGCTTTCTGCAGAGAGTTACTAGTTCCTGAAAGCTGATCTAGTAGTCTTGAAAACATACTCTTGAATGTAAAAAGTTGACTTGGGCCTTATGACAGACTCACTGCATCATAAGACATTAAGTTGTTCCATATAGAGAAAAAAATAAGAGATCCCTTTACTTTGAATGCATCATAATGACACTACAGAAGTGTTCACATTTTTGTTTTGAATGAATAAATGGGGCAGTATTACAGACCCAGTCTGACTGAAGAAAAGCACAAAATATTCCTTAAGGCATCATAACATACAGAAGATACAGACTTTCTAGGCCAGCAATTGCTTTGACATAGTGTTAGTAGCGATTTTTAGAGCCAGTAATCTCTCTGCATTTACCCTGTAAAACCACAGTATAGTACCAGTGAGTATATCTGAACATTAAAATGGATGGAACAAGAGTTTACCATCTGTAATTAAGGAGATAGGACAGTAGCTCCTAAATGTTCTTTCAGTCATTAGACCTGGATCCCTTTGTTCAAAGCTTCAGATCAGCTTTATTCCACAAAATACTATTTTTTAGCCAGTTTCACCATATTAGTAGGAAGGTTGAGAGCGTAGACTGAGAGGTTAGATAACTGTCCAGACAGCTCCAGTATTAAAAATAAAACAGCTTACTAGGCTACAGGTTTCTGTCAATAAGGATTGTATTTTTTTCTTTTAAACATCCAATATATATAAATTTTACATCTGTGTAACATGGCAATCAGTTAAAATAGTTCTAATACTAGATGAAGTGGGCTTTTGGGGGGGGGGGGGGCTGGGCACGGGAGGACCCAATAACACATTCTTCACAATTTCAAGTGACCAATTTTCAAAACTTTCACTGTATTTACCAGACGGATTGAGGTTACTCAGTTGAGGTTATTCAAGTCCCAACTAACCCCTGTGAATTATTTCATCAGGCATTAACCTGAACACTCAGGTCCTTGAAAGTGAGACTATCACATCAAGCACCGGCTTAAATGTGGGGTGTCACTCAAGCCATAGAAAGCAATGACCACAGTCAAGAAACTGCAGTAAGGGGGAATATGGAACACCTATTTTGAAGAAAAGAAACAGAAACCAACTTAGAATTTAGTGAACATTAGGAACACAAAAATGAGCATAGTGGTCCAAAACAGAGATCCAGTCAACACCGTTATCTCACCTGAGGCACTGCCAGGTGTTCAAGAAAAAATCTGTATGACTGGGACAAGTACAGAGCAGCGTTTTATTTTGAGGGCATCATACCAACCTGAGACTTCTAGGCTTCCTGAACTAAGATTACAAATGCATAAAGTCACGGCTTTCAAATAAAGCTTGGCTTTTCTTCCATTACTACGTCACCAATCCTAGTACCAACCCAAATTCTAAAGACTCCCAAAATCCTGTGACTGTGATCATGTACAGCACATAAATATACTGCCAGAGCAATAACTTCTCCAAGTGTCTTTCATTCCCTGTCCCCACTCCTCACACTCCTACCTTCCCAAGTTTAATAATTTAAATAAATCTAATCTCTTCTCCTGTGGAAGCTTTTCTACATCTTAGACAACTGCGGTTTGTTTCCTCTCCTCCTGGGAAAGGTTGTTGGAAGTGTCATAACAGTACACTTACTTCTCAAAAACAGTACCTTAAGTTTACTTGAATACGTTTAAGTGAAAGCAGAGTTAAAGTTTTTGTATATGATCATCTTCAGGATGTCCTGATTTCCTGTTTGACTTCAATATTTTTTTTTAAATATGTTTTGTTAGAGAAACCTTGCTTTGACAGGAAAAAAGTATCTGGAAACTCTTATTCTTCAGGACTTTGAGACCAAGGAGGGCTTGCAGTAAGTCACATATGGCAAATGCTCCATAAAGGCAAACAAATATGAACAAATGCCTCTCACTGCCCTTCAATCCCCGACAGCTTCATAGTGAATATATGAAGACTTAAAATAAACTGTTCACCAGTGTTTCTGCCTCCACATCTCAGCAGGCCTACAGGAACTCTCTTGACTCCCAGAGACTTTATTCTTATTTATTTCATTTTCACTGTGGACTTGAAAAGCTGTAAGTCCTTCATCTTCACACTTCACAATTTCAATATGCAAGCTTTCAGCTCCATTAGATAAAAATGAATTTAGACTAAATAAAAACATTTCTCAGATGCTATATTCATGCCAGAACTTCAACTCAGGTGTTTCATTACTTGCAAAAGCAGTCAAAAAGCACTACAAAGACAATAAAATGAAATTGGCTTTATACTGGTCTTAAATTCTAAGCAAAAACTATTCATTTTTCCCCCCAAGATTCGTTTCTAACAATAAGGTGTACTAGTTACACAGACGAACTTTTAAATTTGAATGCATCAGGAGAGGCACGTAAGAAAGGAAAGGTGAGTTTCACTCCAAGTGGCTGCTGCTATTCCTGGTACAACTTAAAAAACATGACAAATTCACCAAGACTTGTGGTCTAGTCCATGACACTGACATTTAAAATTTAATTAATGTTTAAATACAGTTGAATTAAAATAATTTATAACATCTCTCCACACTTTCTGTATTTAGAAGAAAAAACATCATTTATGCTTCGATCATGTTATTTCATATACTGTATACAGTTTCAATTTAGAGTGAAGCATCCAACAGAGTCTAACACTGAGCATTCCCATCCTAAAAACTGTATTTCATTATTGTTGCAAATTGTGACATTTACTGAAAGTTCACACAAACGATGCCTCATCTACTGCTTGTTTGTGTGTTAAGTTTTTCAAAGGCCCTTGTAAACAGTAAATGTAATGGCAGCACATACACACATATCACAGACAGAAGGGATATGAAAACCAGTATGAGTTACCACAAGTGTCACCGAATTAATTCTATATTTATCTCCAAGGAGGTTGAACTAAATGGCTGTTACAGTACTGATAATTTAGATTCCGAAACAAGCAAGTAATGTAAAAAAAGATACCAAAAATTACTCCTGAGGAGACAGGACAATGTCACTCATGCCAATGAACGACATGGTGTTTGCACATTCTGTGACAGTAAACCAAAGCAGAACCAGAATTCTGACATATAAACACCAAGAGCTAACAATCACGCATGTGCTTTGTCCTGCTGTATCGGTTGTTTTCATTGATCTAGCCAAGGAAGCAAGGAGAAAAGTATTTTACATGCCTGAAGTATCACTAGCAATTCAAATTCTCTAGTTAGCTCAGTGAAATTATGCTATACAAATGTAATCATTTGTTCAAAGCAGTAACCTGACAAGAGCTGCACCCCAAACCAATATACCTCTGCTTTACTCTTCTCAGCAGCAGCTTGCAGAGAAGGAGAGGATGCCAAAGGCTGAGCAGCATCAGAAGAGGATATCTGTACAAAACAGAAGAAAGAAATGACAAAGAAAATAAGCAAGAACAGCTGGGAAGGGAGGGAGCAGAGGCAGCTAGGAGACGTGATTTTCATTCTTTTTTTCAAGAATTTTGGGGGTGAGGGGAAAAAAATACAACATAGAAGAAAAAAAAGAGGAAACAAAGTTAGTTTGATTTTCTTTCTTTCTTTCCTTCTTTCTTTCTTTCACTATGATTTTTTAAAGGAAATTTGTCAGGTAGGAATCAGTGACTTTAATGAAATTCACTAGAATACAAGAAAATGAACCTCGATCAGATCATATCACAGGCCTAAGAAAAATAATTAGGTTTCATCCATTGTTCAATTTTCTCCAGTGTGACTACTGAAACATTAATGTCCTGAAGCATGAAGGCACACTGTCCCAGAGGAGGGGGAGAGAAGGGAGCGCCTTTGTTCTTGTTCACTGCAACAGTATATTTTTATTAAGAGGAATGCAAAATACCTCTGAAAATTATACGTTAATTAAAGTTCCAATTAACTCTTCTCTAAGAGCTCTCCAAACGAGTAAAGAGCTTAGGGTTAACATAAAGCCACATCCTAGCAGTAGGATGCCACACCTTCCAGACAGGTGATACTTCTCATCTAGGAATCAGCAAGTAAAATTGCTATTAGCACCACTAGATTGCCAGTATTATCCAAAAGGCGTAAGTTATATACACAACAGATGCAGTTTGCTCAAGAAAATAGGATTTCTCTAAACGCATTTTCATACATGTTCCTATCCTATTTCTTTATGCATAGTTGATCACTTTAATGGAAACACTATCTTTTTATTCCCCTTACTACAAAAACACAACTGAATCACATTTACCAAACATGCACAAGAACTTAAGAGCTATAAAGCCAATAATTCTACACTGTCTTGTACCACCTCTGCTATCTACAAGGAAAATCTAAAAATAAATGAAGCTATTACAGAGCAGGTCATTATGGTGGATCAAAATAACCAATTCAGACAACATGTTTTTATTTAGTTTAAAAAAACCAGCTTGCACTAAAAGGAAACTGAAAGCTGCAAAAGATACCCTACCTCATGTCAAAATACCACATATTTCTTACAGAAAATCCTGTCAGTACCATAGCTTATATAGCTGGAATACTCATAGAATATATATATATTCAGTATTTTTACAAACTCGGAAACTATGCCTACCCCGGAAGGTGGTGTATGGCAGGAAAAATATTTATATAGTTTAATTTTTAAACCAAATTTTACCTAGAGAAATACGAAACCGAATCCTCATTTTTAAATTTACTGTTTTAAAACGCTCAGGTTATTACAAGAGTTATGGATACATCTGCTGCACTGAAGCAGTTTCTCAAACTGTAGAATTCTGTTGCTATAGGAACACAGGGAACCTGTTTATTCCACACGGTAACCAAAAAAAGACGACAGGAAAATGATTAGGTAGCTACATACACTAAACTACGAGCTCTAACACCATGTTCCTCACCAAGATTTCAAGTAAACATAAATGTGTGAAATTGTGATAATGGAACACCTTAAACATACGTTCATGTTTCTAAAGATAAAGTGGGATTCTGGTTTGGCATTTTTTTTCATTCTTTTGTATGCTTCAGATTTTAAGAGAATTTAAGCTTGATAGCTGTCAGGTGAACAGCAGGTAACAGCTACTCACCACACAGAACTAGGTAAGCAGAATTTCATTTGGGGGCTGGGGGGAAATCAGCACTATAGATGTTTGCATCACATTTCCGTCCTCCCATAAGAGTTCTTCTCAATCTGCATGTTATCTTCATAAACTAAGGGATTACCTAACCTATGACAAGGTAATCCTATGAAGGCCTGGAAGTAATTATTATAGTTTTGCAAATCAAGTAATGGAGAAGCACCATGCAAGCTATAAGCAGGAGACAGAGTGAAAAGCAGTTGCTGTCTAGCTGGGGATATGGAACATGACATCCAAGTTGAGAAACGCCCAAGCGTAATGTTTGAAGACAAACAGCAGCACTACATTCACTTCAGGCTAAAAACCAGCACTTGAAAGCACACTTTGCATGTGCAAATACTCAACTAAGCAAGAGTACAAATGGCATCTAACTAAAGCTAATCTTTAAGCAAAGACACACTACAATGTATAAAGAACTGATTAAGTTTATGCAATAGGATGGGTTTGGGCCACTGAGCAGCTTTATCACCGCTGCATCATGTTGAATTTGTCATCTATCACGATGCGCCAGATAAGGAAATCCAAATGAAAAAATCCAATCAAGTAAAACTGAGTGGCTGGATAAAGCTAGACATAAAACAGGATTAAAAGAGAGGCTGGTGCAGTCCACTGCGGTGCGCGGTTAAGCAGAATATCAGGAACTGATCAGGGTACCAGGGAAGCCTGGATAAGTACTTGCCCTTGGGACAAACCGCTGCTTAGGGGACAGCTGACCTGCTAACCCTGTTAAGGTGCCCAGCTGGCACTAAACCAGCTGCCTCCCAACCCACCAGCAACCCAGAGCAGCCCACATCGAGCGCACAGAGCCATAGCAAGGGGCAGCCCTCTCCAGCCAGAATTAAGCCCCTGCAGTGCCAGCTATTCCTCCTCCTCGTCTGTGCTCAGGTGTCATATTGTGTCCTGTGCATATATCAGAATGAGCACCAAATAAGACTAAAAACCATAACAACACTCCAATGTAAGGGTATTCCTTTATTATCTTCGGATTTCTTCAGCCCATTTTAGAAGACTGAATTTTCACTAATGTCCAAGTCTTTATTACGGATGCTAATATCCTCTTGAAGCACAAGGAGAAACCAAACACCTTAGTCATCAAGTGCTTGGTTTTCAGGAGATCTCAAAATGCTTATTTTTAGGAAACCAGTGAAGCTGCCTGACATTCTGAGATGTCAATAAAATCTCTCAGGTTTTGTTTTCCCTTGTACTGTCCCCCGACTTCTTACTTTGACAGGTTGTGGTGTGTTCGTATGTTCAAACTGCAGCACACTTCAGATACAATGTATAGCAAGAACCTCAACAGATAATCCTTCTCATTAGCATAAATCAATCCTAAACAACTTTGATGCTATTCTATTGACTTCGACACCAAAACCCAGGTTAGACCACTCAAAGCTGGTGTTAGTGCCTTCTACGCCCTGTTTGCAGTGCAGACATACCACTAGCCATGGGGGATATTGGTTATTCAACAGCTGAAACACCAATAAGGAACAGTGGTTGGCAACAAGGTGCACGCTGCTGGCTTGTATTTCCAGTAGATCTTTGGTTTTAAGGCTACTGTAGTGGTAGAACGGCTCATAGAGCTGTTTCTGTCTGTAGTCAAATGAGACTCATTAGCTTCCCAGCAATGGCAAATGAGATGGCATCTGCTCAGTGACTTCTTGCTACATTCGTGGCCAGCCATGGGAGCACTGAGGTTGGACTAACCCCCAGATCAAACCACTCACCCACGACAGGTATATGCATCCAACTCCTCCGGAGTAAGCGCTGCACTCAGTCCTGGTGAAACGGCCTTTAGTTCGTTGAAAGCCACAAACGCATTGTAAGTATTTATGGCAGAACCCTGATCACCACTCGGGATTGCCAAGTAAGGTTTTAATAACAATTTTAAAACTGTTTTTTAGGAGACCGAGATCACTGAAAAGCAGCATTGTGTAATCCCACACCAAAGCAACATATGGGTGTTGTATCTGGTGTTAATCAGCCTTTATTAATAATGGCCTGTTTCTATAAGCTTGATCAGAGGCCTCAGTAAAGGAAGATTACTCCATGCTTGGCTCTGAGTACCTAAAAATACTGTTGTTTACAAGCAGACATCCCCTTCTTTAGTGTAGAAAAAAAAATCTGGTTTGCAAAAACACACTATGCCACAGCAATAACTGTCTTGTTATCACTTTTCTAATTTGTGAGTTTTAATCCAATTGTCATATTCCAGTGGAAACAGAGAAAAAAGCTGAACAATCAGTTTCTAACAAAAATTGGCCAATACTGACACCAATTAGGAAGTCTGAAGAGCAGACAGCAGGAAAGGTAGAAAATATCTTTGTTTAATTTAGATCCAATGGAAAAAGACGTCTGAGCAAGAAGCTATTAATAAGTTTTGTCATTAAAACCACTAAAGACAAGTGACAACAAACTTCCCTGCTTTTGGCCACACGTGTAAAGCAACAAATTCATCTAAATTCCTACATCAAAATCCAAAAAGCAATTTCCAGCCATCTTCCAGAATTCAAGTACAGAGGCACACACTGATCTCTGGTAACGTATGTTAGCACTACACTCTGAAAACTTGTCAGCTAAAGTGTCCTTGATTATTGGCACTTCAAAGTATCAGACAAAACCAACAGCAACCCCTGCAACCAACCATACATGCTGCCAGAAAAAGAGTAATGTTGATGTGCTTGTGTGTATTAAGAATGTATTGCAAACTGACAACTACCATCTGAATATTTCATTTTAATTTTTTAAGTTAAGAGTAGCTGGGTCTTTTGATCAAGAATTGAATTTGGAATTGCCTAAAAGAGGGAATGAAGGCAAGGAGCTGTTTCTTAAGCTTCCACATCTATACTCCTATGTCCACAAAATTTCAATCTTACTTCAGCCCAAAAGACTTGTAGTCACTTCATGTTTAGCAATTCTTGAATTTCTTTCCACTGTTTGTATTTTGGGACTCGTTTTTAGAAACCTGATAAAGTAATATCCATTTTGCATAATGAAACTCAATATGGTCTTTAAAGCATCATGTACATTCAGCGCTGAGCAAGAAAATACATGCACCTGCAACAGTGCTGTAAGATTTCATCTTCACCTACGCTCTGAGAGAGACTCCTTGGTTCAAAAAAAACATACGATCAGAAAAGAAAGTGTCGGCAGGTTTACAATATTACTCCATTTTTCTGCCCAGTGTATCACCTGCCCCCGTTTTCTCCATTAAAAACATCTCTATTGTTTATTAATTTCTTACTTAGTAATGGCATTACCCAAACACACACTATGTTAATAGTTCATGTAAAAGCATCAGTACAAACAGTATTTGGCCCAATGGCTTTCATATAGTCTGTGCACGAGTCTATTATTTCAAGTGAAAATTTTAAGCTTAAAAGAAGCATTAAAAGAAGCTACCAGAGAATACAACATACAAAATCTCAGAATGATTTTACATTTGTTCAGTTTGTGGTAATGTACTTCTGAAGGTAGATAACAGTCACACAAATACTGTTGGTCATTAAGGTCAATGTACTAAATAAAGTTTTCACTAACTTTTATTTGTGGTTTTTCCAAAATCCTGTTCTTGATGTAATGTTATTATTTAACCTTTTATTAAAAAGGATTCAAGTTAAAGCTTTAGAAACCTATATTAAGCTTCCACTGAAATGCAAAACTTAGGGTGCTATCGCTCAGAACATTCAAGAGACAAAGAAAATGAGTGTGTTATCAAACCATGTCAACATATTCAGGGAATGAACAGCTGAACCAGCCGAACCAAACACAAAGGTGCCCTCGAGTGGTCATTTTACATGCACACAATATACGAGGAAATAACCTAAATGAAGAGGAAGACTCTACACTCATTTGACAGGTTTTAAGTTCAGCTACTACATATGTTTTTCTTATTTCAGCAGACTTTTGACTTTATTACAGCACATCTCCAACGAATGTTGATAACACTAAAATTAGTATTTTATTTCAAAGCAGCAGCAATTACAGACTGCTATTAGATGCATATAAACACACAACCAACTGCTTGCCATTTTTTAAAGAGGCCTATTCTTGAAATACTGAAAGAAGTATAAGAATACTAATGTACTATTAACACCACTTGTCTATGAGTTTCTGCAGAAGTTCTTTAGGCTAACTGGCAAGGCTTTTTTTGAAGGTACTAAAATGTCTCCGCTATTCAGTGCTCTATCCACTGGACACCACACAAAAAAGGCTGAGTGTCCCACGTTTCACAAAACACAGCAGTAGCTAGCTTTTCAAAGCAGCAGGTACTGTTCTTCTGTCAATATTCTGAACGCACTCACCAATACTCTGTCCCTCAGCGTGTCCATACCTCGTTACAGTGCAGTCACTAGTGGTATACCCAGGCACTGATACCGGCACCAACACTATTTGATTTCTTCATTAATGACCCACGCAATGGGACAGAGTGCATCATCATTTGCAGACAATACAAATGAGGAGGAGTGGTTGATACACTAGATAGGTGTGCTGCCATTCAGAGCATCATTGGCAGGATGGGGCAACAGGAACCACGTGAAATTCAAAGGGAAGTGCCAAGCCCTGCACCTGGGGAGGAATAACTCCATGCATCAGTACTGGCTGGATGTCAACTACCTGGAAAGTACATTTGCAGAAGAGAACATGGAGGTCCTGGTGGACAAGCTGGACGTGAGCTAGCAACATAGCCAGTTCTAGGCTCACAAGTACATGAGAAACATGGACAGACTGAAGCAAGCCCAACAAATGGATGCTAAGATGATTAAAGAACTGGAGCACCTTTCAGACAAGGGGAAGCTTAGTGAGTTAAGATTGTTTAGCCTGGAGGAGAAAAAGCTAATGGAGGGGGTAGGGAAGAAGGCTTACTAATGTGTATAAATGCCTGGCAGCAGGGAGCGAAGACTGAGGCAGACTGTTGTCTGTGGTATCCAGAAACATGACACAATGTAAAGTGAAACACAGGAAACTTCATTGAAACAATTTTTTTTTGTTCTTCACTTTGAGGGTGGTTGAATACTGGAACAGGTTACAGACAGGTTGTGGAGTCTCCACCCCTGGAGATATTTAAAACCCAACCAGACTTCGCTCTAAGCAACCTGTTCTAGTTGAACCCACTTTGAGCAAGGAGAGTTGGACAATCTCCCAAGGAGCCCTTCCAGCCTGAGCTATTCTGCAATTCCGTAACATAACCCCTTTTACAATCTTGTACGATCAAGTACGATCTTGCAAAATAATTTATCCCACTTTCACCACCCCTACCCTCAAGCGATAATGCTTGTATAGTATTTCAGTGCTTCCTCTTGATGCCTATCTTCATTAGCATATTTCAAAAATACTCCATATCACTTGATTCACAAATTCTTCATAGACCACTAAAAAAAAAACCCACTATGGTTCTTGCAGTCCTGGTAGGGGCAACTGGTAACCTCTCTCCAAGCCATCAACTGAATGCTTCTGAATGCTAGCTACTATAAAGTTACTGTTCACATACCCTATCATATTCCAATTTATGCATCTTAAGGTGCCTACATCACATTTTAGTGCAATAAACATATTATGTATTTAATCTCCTCTAAGATAACTTTGTGGAAAATGTGCCACCACAATCTCTAAACTCACATCACATTTTATCCAGTTGCCTGTCCAAGGTCATACTTCTTAAATTATACACAATGTCTTAGGAATGCATGGAAAATGTAGACCCATTATCCTTTTCCTTCACTGAACTTAGAATTATATGAAACTTCTGCTCCATACATAATTCACACCTTTCTTAAATACAGAAACTTTGCTTACTATTCTCTAAGCATCGTCAGCATGTAGTAATATATTCCCCCTTCATGTAATGGAATAGATTGTGCCAGTTCATAATTTTTGAGACCGAGAGTAACTGGAATCTGCTTAAGTTGATTCACCACCCACCCTTAATAAGGCAATTTCCATATGCATTCTGAGAAGTTGTGTCCTACTCGTCTATACTTATTTTTATTAAAAGTTGCAGAGATTGTTTGTGATAATATCTACACAGCTAATCTTTATCCAGTCAATATAGTGACCTCACTGCTTCTCCTCATTACTTGTATGGCACAAGGGTTATTGTATTAGATATAAAAATATACAATAGTTTAAGAGTGATTGTCTTTTTACAGTTTTTTTATTTTATATCAAAGAGGAGGTGCTAAGTTCTTAAAAAATTTGGAAAAAATGATCACTTCAAACTGGATTTCCTGAACCTCTGTGCAACTTTAGTACACTTAACTTAGCAGCATGTAGATACAGTCAAATTAAATTATGTGGATTAAGCACTGGAAACCCCTTCATTAGTGCAGTCCTGGGTCTCAAAGAATCACCCCAGCAGCCGTTACTCAACAGCATTTTTTAGACATATTTTATTCTTTCTGGAATCTTGGCTCTAAAAATCACACATCTCCTCTTGGCTTATGGATAAGCTGTGTGTCATCTGCTTCAAAGCGTACTCCCTCTACCCAGTAATTTTGGGAGTTTCTTAGTAACTCCCTAAAACAAGCAATATTTATTATTTCTCTTGGCCACTGCATCTAAGATCACAAGCATTCAAGAACTACCCCTCCACCTCACTAGTTTCATAACTTTGATTACATGTATTTGGGACTCAATACAGAGATCATCAGTAAAGATGAATACTCTGTTCAGACATTACTTTCATAAACACAGGAATTCCAAAGTGTCTCCAACAAGGCTCGTATTTGCTCTACTTATGTTTACTGCAACAATTCTGAAAAAGTCCTTCAAGTCATTTACTTAAGCATCCGAGTTCAGATTCTTGGGGAAAGGTGTTTGTGTAATTGTAAACTGTGCTCTTCGAAGAGTGCTCCAGGAGATAATAAAATAAAGCAGCACAAAGAGTTTAATGAGAGCCCAAAGCAAACAAAAGATTTAATAAGCAACAGTCTTCAGGACTAAGACTGTTTGTTAGAGGAGAAACTGCTTTGCATTACCCTTCAGTTCTAGGATTGTTGTGTATAAAAAAACCCTATGATGAATATAAAAAGATTTGCCTATGCTGGAAAGTGATAATCAGGTGCAAGTCTGAAGTGGAATGATATTCCTAAACAGTTTCATGTCAGCACTCACCTGAAGGAGAGTTTTAAAACATTTATAAAGATGCCCTCATCATTTCACTACTATCTGAAATTTGTTTTATTAGATCTTATGCTATACTTTGCATCATTCACAACTTATTGAAGCCTAAAAATCAAGAGCATTTGGCAGAAAATTAATTCCGGGGTGACAGTATTATGCTGAGGATATTTAAAATAAGTTGACTCGCTAACAGCTACTGCTGCTCCTAAGCTGATTATTCAAAGATGGAAAAAAGTTCCTGCCATTAACAATACCAAACCACATGTGTTATTCACAGAACAAATACATACATATCTTCCCAAGTAACATTCTGTCAGTTTCAAGTGTTTTTACTTGCATTATTCCTGTCCTTAAATTTAAGCATACATTAAAAAGAATAAAAAAAACATGAGTCCCTGAATGTTTCAAAATTACATTATACCAAAGCAAAAGAGGAAAGCAGCTGGCCAGGTCAAGAAACACGGGTTTCTTAAACAGTTGGTCTTTAGAAGTCTCAACAAACCAAGGTCTCACCACAGTAGGACTATGAACTACCTTCTGAAAAAGGAAGTGTTGATCTTTTACACTGGTGTGACTTTTGTTAATGTTGGGAAAGAATTATGATAGGCACTGGCTTGAGAAATACTACTTCTCACTCTGTCATGGGCTACACTGCTTAAATGGAATACACTCTGATAATAAGGATACATTTTCCTAAGTATCATAAATACTATACAGTTGTCTTTAGTTTGAGTCATAGTATCACTACCCTACAACTGTATCTAAGCATTTACACATTTCAACAGCAAGAGTTTTTCAAAGAGCTGGCATGCATCTGAAGATACTTCCAAAGCATTAAAAAAAAAAAATCAGTTTGCCTCCCTGGGTAGGCTAATTTATTCAAAGTTCTCTTCTTTACATTGGTTAGCATACAACTTCAAAGTAAATACTGCTACTTTAAGAGCAGCTAAATGGAAAAATTTTCCAAAAATGGCAATATTCCAGTAGTCTGGAAAGAAAGTATTTCTACAAATGCATTATTAGACATTTTTCTTAGTCTTCACTAATTCTTCTTGTCTTACAACATTATGAAGCAGCAAACACACGTAACAAATTTTCTAATGGTTAGCAACAGGTTTCTGTTTGAAGTAAGATCTAAAAACCTATAAACATTCCAAAAAACTGAAAGGCACCTATAAAACTCATCCACATTAACATATTCCTTAAAATATCAGATAGATTTTAACTGTATTATCAGTGTTGGCAGAAAATAACGAATACATCATTTCCGTTGATGTTTTTTCCAAGGCTTCCCTACCCAGCTACACTGCTCATTCTTAATTGGAGCTCCTGCTTTTTGTTTCACCTGAAGTACCTGTGAAAGTACATCTGCAAAAAGAAGGGACAAGCATACTGTCATCACTTTCATAAACTCCCCACCTACATCTACATTCTGTGATGGTGTAACAACAAGGGTGGACAGGGAAATCCAATGGATGTCATCTATCTGGATTTTTGTAAAGCCTTTGACACGGTCCCCCACAACATCCTTCTCTCTAAATTGGAGAGCCATGGATTTGATGGGTGGCCTGTTCGGTGGATAAGGAATTGGTTGGATGGTCGCAGCCAAAGGGTAGTGGTCAACGGCTCAATGTCCGGATGGACACCAGTGACGAGTAGAGTCCCTCAGGGGTCCGTACTGGGACCGGTGCTGTTCAATGTATTTATCAATGACATGGACAGCAACATCGAGTGTACCCTCAGCAAGTTTGCAGATCACAGAATCACAGAATCACAGAATAGTAGGGGTTGGAAGGGACCTCTGTGGGTCATCTAGTCCAACCCCCCTGCCGAAGCAGGGTCACCTACAGCAGGCTGCACAGGACCTTGTCCAGGCGGGTCTTGAATATCTCCAGAGAAGGAGACTCCACAACCTCCCTGGGCAGCCTGTTCCAGTGCTCCGTCACCCTCAGAGACAAGAAGTTCCTCCTCATGTTCAGACGGAACTTCCTGTGCCTCAGTTTGTGCCCATTGCCCCTTGTCCTGTCGCTGGGCACCACTGAAAAGGGCTTGGCCCCATCCTCCTGACACCCACCCTTCAGATATTTGTAGGCATTTATAAGGTCCCCTCGCAGCCTTCTCTTCTTCAGGCTGAACAAGCCCAGTTCCCTCAACCTCTCCTCGTAGTGGAGATGCTCCAGTCCCCTCATCATCCTTGTAGCCCTCCACTGGACTCTCTCCAGTAGCTCTTCATCCTTCTTGAACTGGGGAGCCCAGAACTGGACACAGTACTCCAGATGAGGCCTCACCAGGGCAGTGTAGAGGGGAAGGAGAACCTCCCTCGTCCTGCTGGCCACACTCTTCTTGATGCACCCCAGGATCCCATTGGCCTTCTTGGCAGCCAGGGCACACTGCTGGCTCATAGTTAACCTGTCGTCCACCAGGACACCCAGGTCCCTCTCCGCAGAGCTGCTCTCCAGCAGGTCCACCCCAAGCCTGTACTGGTGCATGAGGTTGTTCCTCCCCAGGTGCAGGACCCTGCACTTGCCCTTGTTGAACCTCATCAGGTTCCTCTCTGCCCAGCTCTCCAGCCTATCCAGGTCACGCTGAATGGCAGCACAGCCTTCTGGTGTATCTACCACACCTCCCAGTTTGGTGTCGTCAGCAAACTTGCTGAGGGTACATTCTAACTCTTCATCCAGGTCGTTGATGAAGAAGTTAAACAAGACTGGGCCCAGTACTGACCCCTGAGGGACACCACTTGTCACCAGCCTCCAACTAGACTCAGCGCCGCTGATGACAACCCTCTGAGTTCTGCCATAAAGATGACACCAAGCTGAGTGGTACGGTCGAGACACCAGAAGGATGGGATGCCATCCAGAGGGACCTGGACAAGCTGGAGAGGTGGGCCTGTGAGAACCTCATGAGGTTCAACAAGGCCAAGTGCAAGGTCCTACACCTGGGTCGGCGTAATCCCCGGTATTAACACAGGCTGGGGGATGAAAGTATCGAGAGCAGCCCTGCTGAGAGGGACTTGGGGGTACTGATAGACGAAAGGTTGGACACGAGCTGGCAATGTGCGCTGGCAGCCCAGAGGGCCAACCGTGTCCTGGGCTGCATCAGGAGAAGCGTGGCCAGCAGGTCGAGAGAGGTCATTCTGCCCCTCTACTCTGCTGTGGTGAGACGTCACCTGGAGTACTGCGTTCAGCTCTGGAGCCCTCAGCACAAGAAGGACATGGAACTGTTGGAGCGGGTCCAAAGGAGGGCTACAGAAATGATCCGAGGGATGGAGCACCTCTCCTATGAGGACAGGCTGAGAGAGTTGGGCTTGTTCAGCCTGGAGAAGAGAAGGCTGCGGGGAGACCTGATTGCAGCCTTTCAGTACTTAAAGGGAGCCTATAGGAAAGATGGGGACAGTCTTTTTAGGAGAGACAACAGTGACAGGACGAGGGGTAATGGTTTTAAACTAAAACAGGGTAGGTTCAGGCTAGATGTAAGGAAGAAATTCTTTACAATGAGGGTGGTCAAACACTGGAACGGGTTGCCCAGAGAGGTAGTGGAGGCCCCATCCCTGGAAACATTCAAGATCAGGTTGGACAGGGCTCTGAGCAA
Organism: Opisthocomus hoazin; assembly: GCF_030867145.1. Classification (NCBI taxonomy): domain Eukaryota; kingdom Metazoa; phylum Chordata; class Aves; order Opisthocomiformes; family Opisthocomidae; genus Opisthocomus; species Opisthocomus hoazin. The sequence goes on from NC_134415.1 coordinate 97,816,683, forward strand.
CCTGATCTAGTTAGCGGTGTCCCTGCTCGCTGCGGGGGGGTTGGATTAGATGACCTCTAGGGGTCCCTTCCAACCCAAAACTTTCTATGATTCTATGATCTCCTAACCTGACCACAGCACTGCAATTTGCCTACCTGAGGCTACCATTCCTGCTACACTCCAGATTTTTTTTCTCAAGGCTAAAGCCTAAGATTGTGGTTAAGAATTAGGCCTAACTAATATCAGAATGTTTTCCAGTACCAAAGAAAACCAAACCACAAAAACAACCAAAAAAGCCCCAAACAAACAAAACCCAAAACCCAACCACACCACTGTTTAAGGGTGTCAGCCTTTCAGGTGTTTATATGAAGTCACAAGCCTGCACTGAGTCTGAGCAACAAAATGAGAATAATTATTTACTGATAACCCACTTATAACAGCTGAGTAAATTGTACCACTCATTTAGTCCTGAGCAGTGACACAGAACCAACATTTCGCATTTTACTAGTAACAATGGAGCACAAAACTCTGAGATCTATGCATTTTAATAGATTTTTCAAGTCACAGAATCACAGAATCACAGAATAGTAGGGGTTGGAAGTCAGGCAGTTTTCAGTTAGCATTAGATTTTTCTAATGGCTATTTGATTTCTACTTAAATGCATCATTCTATTTAAAATGTAACTAGTCAATAAAACCACAGATGCTTTTTTTGCCTATAGCTTTATCCTGCATTGCTTTCCAGTGAACCATGAAAAAAATAACTTTGCATATTTGCCTATTTTTAGTCTGCATGTGTGATGGCATTACTGGTCACTGCACTAGCTAATTCTGTTATTATAGTATGCACCTCTAAAAAATAAATTTAGTAATACATCAGTCTTATCAGAAAACAAAACATCTCTTATAATTAAGAACTATAAAAAAAATTGTAACAAAAGAAAAGATACATGAATCCTGAGCATCACAGAACCAAGAACTGAACCTTGACACATACTCCTGGGCTCAAACAGACAGAATATATTAACACAAATGTTGTACTGTTAGACAAATCCGAAAAGCTTACGATCTTGCCAAAATTAATCTAAGAGAAATATTGCACTTGATGTTTTAAGAGAATCTATTCAAAACAACTGCAACTCATAACTGTGGATGAAATCTGGGAAAGCCCCTTAAATTTTTAAACACCACCTCAGTGAAATTACCTGGTCAAGGAAAGCAACGCTTAGGGCACAGCAAGCCTGTTTCTGGACTTCTGTATTACCTGCTCACACCCAGAAGGGATTCATTTTACCAAATGACAACATACACACACCTCTCCAACTTAAATTGGTCCTAATCCAAGCAGAAGACACTGCTATTTCAAAGGTGATAACAAAAAGCAAGCATGCCAAAAAGCTCACGTCACCCCAACAATGCTGATTTTCATTAAAACTAGGACACAGAGTGCTCTCTGCAAAAACAAGCGGGGTGAAGACATTTTCCAGAAGGAAAGAGCTTGCCATGGCCTAGCACAGACACCTCACCTGAACAGTTCACAAGGCTATTACTGAGGGAAGTATCATGCTAGCAAGTGCTTTGATGCTACCAAAACATTTGGCAGAGGGCTGAAGGCTACAAGCAGTAATCTCCCTCTTTTTCCACAGCTGCTCCTCAGTTCCCAGAATATCTTAGTCACCTCCTGGCAAGGTGGGAAGAGTTAAGGTGTCTCAGATGCCATCAGGACTGCAAAAGGAAAGCTTTAGAAACCATCACCACCCCCCGCACAGGGACACAGAAATGTGTAGCCCCGCAGAACTCTCTTCCTCGCCCCATTCTTCTCAAACTCCCCACAGACCTCCACATGCTGTAAGCGTGGTTTAACTTCCCCTCTTCCCCGCCAGCAGCACCCAGGAGCAGAATAGCAGCGTATCAGACATGCAGCATGGAGGCCCACCTTCACCTTTCCCTCCTCTTCCCTACCAGCCCCAGGCCCACTCGACAGATGATCACTGAGAACCAGTCACAGTACCCACGCACGTGAGCTGGGCTGGGGCCAAAGCCAGGGAGGGTAACTCAAGACAAGCAGCAGACTAGGACTGCAGGCACTACGCTAATTCAGCTAATTTAGTATCATATATTTTAGGATTTTGCCTTAACTGCGATTTCAGATTGCCTACCTCAAACGTGATGTTTCGTGGCCATGAAGAAATGCAGGTGAACGCTAATGTGCACAAGTCATCTATTGCTCATAATCAGATTTTGCTCCTATCTCAGAGAGATCAAGCCACTTACATTAATCAATGAAAGAAAGGCCCAAGTTAGAAGAAATAAAACAGTGTTCCCTGCTCAGCAGTAACGTGCATCTCTTCAGCTTGTCTAGATTCTAGCCTTGCTGCTATGACAGGCAAGCAATTAGTATTAGTCTGCAACACGATAAAGCGAAATCGGATTACTTCTTCAAACGTATTAAGGCAGCAGTGGACTACTATTAGACACCTAGGTTCTCCATTCAGAGAGATCGTGTGAGTCTTTTGAACTTTCTGAAGAAGTGTAATTGTAAACAATTCTTCCTATTTTCTACTTTGGAATAAAACTAAAGATGGGTAACTGACAGTGTAATTCAAATCACAGTTGTATTTTACCTCTTAAGTGCAGCCATTTTCCCCCTACTTCAACAACGCTTAATGAAACACACCTCTAAGTTTCCAGGTTTGTTTTTTTCCCCTTCTAAAATGAAACTATCATTCAAAGATCCATTTTCTCAGATGGGAAAGGCAGCATAAACTCCCACTTTTTACGCCCACCCCTGCACTCATTTCCTTGTCAATGTTCACTGTAAGATGGAGTAGTAAGTTATGTATTTCAATAATGTAGGTAGAGAGAAGTGTGTGTTTAAGCATAAGCACACTTATATAAATAAATACAAACTATATCATACGCCCCAGCAATAGCTGTATCAAAAAAAACTGAACAAGGCTGTGAACTTCACTAAAGGCCGACATTCTCAAAATTGCTTTGCCAGAAAAGCACTCACCAACTTACTGTAGTGAACACACAGCTACAAGATTAAACATCTGGTTTGCCATACTGCCTGTGTTGGCTACTACAGCATACCATGCTGCAAGCAACAGTCTGGAATTGAGCAGAGCAGTTAAGGTCCTCAGAAGAGGGGCCCAAAATACCCTAGGATTTCTCAACAAAATATCACAGAGAATGAGGGAAGACAAAGTCACTAGAAACAGTAATCCTATCTTATCCCTGTAACATGGAAAAATATACTCAGAAAGGACTCAAAGTATACCACTGAAGACCTACCCATCACTGAAAAACACCGATATAAAGAGTCAGAAGCAAGCTACTTGTTGGATCATAAAGCTTTCCTGTTATAATAGACAATGTACATTGAACTTACAGAACCTAGGAATAGCTTTCAAGAGACACAAATAAAGCATTTAGCTTGGTATCAAAAAGTTTTTGACTGTGAAACACACTCTAACATACATAATGTTTTCTATGTTTCTCTTATGTAGCTTTAAAAAAATAAAAGTGACAGAATTGTTAGTGAAACTGTTTACTTACATTGAAGGCATTAACTGCATTTTTATCATAATACTTCTTCTTCTCATACTTATCCCTGATGAAAAATTCCACAGCTCTGGAAGTAGCTAGTTTAAGGAAAATACACATTCAGATTAACAGCAGCATTAACTGACAAAGCTGACGGGTTATACAAATTAAAGAATTGCACCAGATTCTTGCTCCATCTTAGTCTGTAGTTTTAAAACAGAACAAACTGCTCCACACAGAATAACTGCTACTGCAGTGTCCACAAAGAGCTTCTCTTTACTACAGTAAATCAATTTAATCTCTTAATGAAGCAATATGAGAAAGATATACTAGAAGTAACTTAGTGTTCCACAGTGAAGACTTTTTCACTTGGTGTTTATGAGCTGTAGTGCTGTAAATACTTGAACAAAGGTAACAGTATACAGTAAACAACTGAAGTATAGTTTACCATCATAACTTGGGAAAAATACTTTCTCTGTAGAAAAAAGGTGAAATGCATGTTCCTGTTCTCTGATTTGCACAAACTGTATCATGCATCAGAAACTGATCATAAACATTTCTCTAAGACCAATAAGCCCTCCATGACAGACTCCTACTACAACAAACATCTCTGTGGAAGGGAAAGAAAACTAAAACACTACTGATAAAAAGATACTGAAGCTAAAGTGGAAGCAGCAGCATGCATATTGATGTAGAAGACCAAACAACTCACTAGCTCAAACACAAAAAAAGGACACGTAGCTGTTTTCCTCAATTATTCTCTCAGCTTCACAAAGAAGCTCATACAAAGCAGTGTAAATACTTTAATTTTAGTAAAGCTGATTCTCCAGTATCTGTAGAATAAATTTTAACCAATTGGTTTGGCAATGCGATTATCCATTCAAAAAAATCAAAATTGCAACTCTGGAAGCTCAGATTCACTGCATCTTAAACTTCCACAGCAATTTTTCCCCTCAATCAATGGAAAGATACCTTAGCTCCACATACTGTCTCTTAAGATTAACATTGAGCTCAGAGTGCTCAGTTGCTTTGTTCTGTGCATCAGATTATATTTTCAACAATCTCATTTAGTTTCAAATTGCATGCAAGTGTCACCTGAAGACACCGCTTCAAAAAACTGCAAAAACCAAAACATTATTTTCTACCTCTTTCCAAGTGTATCTACATTGAGAAAGGCATCATAAGCATTTTGAACATACAACTATCTTAATATTAATATTGCATTATTCTTTTCACATACCAAAGGATTGTCATTTTGCCAAAAAAATCAAAGTATATTATCAAATTACAGAGGAACAGAAGCTGTGTAATATGCAACTCACACAACTTCTCAGATTTAGCTAAGACTAAACAGGATTTAATCAGAAAGTTTATTTTCAACTTGCAGTACAAATTACTGCGTTATACAATCTCAGTGAGGTGGAGGAGATAGAGAAAGTGAATTTCATTTTTTTTCCCCATGCTTTTGGGCTGTAACCAAATGACTGTATTAAATTATAATTTAAAAGTAAACAGGTTAAAATTTTGATTGTTATAAAATACCTCAGAACAACCTACCCTTTCTTCAAATAGAAGTCTTGCTTATTTGCCAAAAAAACATTTTCAGATGGCACATTTATTCTGTCAAGTGTTCAGAGTTTTGGTTGCTCAGATTTTGGTGTTAGATATTCAGTTCTTTCGCATAAATATTTACCTATTTTTAGCAGTTTGCCAGAATGCATGCTTGATATTTCAGACAATTAAAAATCTTTAATTTGAAAATTATTAACACAGAATCATAAGTATTTAAATTTCACAGGGTTTAATTTTTCAGGATGCTATTACACTGGGGTATCAAGTTGTGTATTTTGAAAAATATCCACTTGATTCAAGTCACTCCAATATGCATGAATTTTTGGACCACGTCTAAGCATCTTTAGATCAATGATCTACTGTGTTCTTGTTAACAAAAGAATTTAAAGCAACCTCAACAGATGCCAAAACTGTTTTAAGCAGTGAGTAAAATGAAGACCAAAAAAATTATTCACCCTACTCTTGGAAAAATAACACTTTCAAAGAGGAAGCTAAAGCTGCCACACAAAAACACATCAAGATGATCCTCAAAGTTAGCTTCCATACCAGAGCATCCCTGCCAGGTACAAGGGAAGAACAAAAAAAATAAAAGCCCAGAAAGGTCAGTCTTGTGATTAAGAAATAGAAGTGATGGGCGACGTTTAGCAGAAGATTTTGGGCAGATCCCACATACTCGTTTCTCCTGTGTCTCCTTTCTACTACTTAAAAAACAGAAATAAATATATTATAGTGCTACAGAAAGTTAAACACTAATATAGAAGAACATATACAAAAGCGATCATCACATGCAAAGAATTTTCATAGTTCATCCAAAAGAATATTGAGAATATTCATAACCAGAATACTGACGAGACACAATGCTGAGTCTGAGCGATACAAAGGGCAAAAAGGAAAGACAAAAAAAGCCCATAACACAACAGCTTGTCATGAATGCCAAGTAGGTAAGTAGCTGCCAAAATTATGTGAAAATTGAGAAATAAACCAGAAAATTTCATCATCCTCTCTCCCAGCACTGTAGTTTTCATTAAAAAAAAATACATGCAATAAAATATATTTAGTTGACCAAGTCCACCACTTAGAAACTGACAACTGTTCAAAAGGCTATGTAATGATTTCAAAGTACACAGCGTCAACAGAATTATTTTGAAAGTCTAAAAATGAGAGTTTTGACTTGATCTCACAAGAAGAGCTTAGAGTAAATCATTATTGCTTCTCCTGCAGTAGCACCACTGGATTCAAGTTAGCTGCAGTAAGAACAAAATACACATCTTCAAGATCCACTTATGAGTATTAGTCAAAGTATTTCAGTCTTATGGCCAAAAAAGTTCTAGAGTATTACAGCTGGAATAATACAGTGCTATCTCTTTCCAGTTACTTTTTTCTTATGCATACATATGTTTAATTTAAAAGCTACTGGAATATGAAAAAACATATGTTTTGCTCAAGTGCATTTTATAACGAGGAGTCTAACCCTTCCAGAAAAAAAGTCTTCCATGCATAGCATATCGAGCATAGCATCTGATAAACAGGAGAACCAAAATCACTTTTGGATTTAGAAGGAGAAAATTCAGATCCAGTTATGACTAAGTCTGTCCATCAGCACCCATAGCCTGTATCATCATCAGGCTAAGAGAGCTGGGGAAAGATTCAGCTCATTTAACAGCAGATGTTTAGGACCTCATTGTAGTTAAAGAGTTCCAGTAACATCAGATGAATCAAATCCTACCTGTGGAGTAACCTCACTAAATGAGGAGCTAATACAAAACTAAATTAATGCCATTATACATTATCCTAATGATTCAGTACATTCGAAAGATATTTTTTGAGGAAAGCTAGTTATTAGTGGTAGACACTTTTTCTTCCAACACTCCCCTTCCAGGTACGTTGTCATAACCACACACCAACACAAGTGGTGGCCATCAGGGAGATTTGGATTATTTGGAACAGATTGCCCAAAGAGGTGGTAGATGCCCCATCGCTGGAAACATTCAAGGTCAGGTTGGACAGGGCTCTGAGCAACCTGATCTAGTGGCAGATGTCCCTGTTCATTGCGGGGGGGAAGGACTAGATGACCTTTAAAGGTCCCCTCCAACCCAAACCATTCTATGATTCTATTTAGATATTCCCATGCTAGTCATCTGTGCTCACACACTTCATGGAATGGATACACTTCAACTCCCAGAAATTACAGAATACTTAATCTAGAGGAAGAAATCCATACTTCACTTGAGTAAGATCCAATGGCTTATTTTATTTTAATATTCAGCTCCTTATTTCCTGTTCAAATTCTTCTAACTTCAGCTGGCAGTTACTCAAGATAAAGACAGAATATTCAAGAGCTCTCCAGTATCACTAACTTCCTACATACAAGGAATTTGTCAAGTAACCTCTTCTGAAAGCAAAACTAAATGGGGCTTGCCAAATCTCATTACAAAGTAGATTTGCTATAACTGAAGTAATTTAAACCTTTTCTGAACCGTTCAACTTCCACTGTCATTTCTTATGCACTAATATCAATGAAATAAACAAGGTGAGACGCCAAACATAGCAGTTCCTTGAAACAGTTATAAACATCTAAATTGCATTAAAAGTCATTTCAATGTGAAAGCTAAACCAAAAAGGATACTGATCTGTTTGAGGTCTTCGGAAGTTCTCTGGTAGATTAGCTTCATAGAGTAGTCTTGCTTTAGTATTTCCCATTTCCTGCATGCACTAAGGAAAAGTGGTAGAAAACTGTTAAGTTTGCTCAATACTTTAAATCCTGAAACAGTCAGAATGCTATTGGTGTGCTTAAATGATACTGCATGTTTTTAACCTGGAGACCTCTCTGCTGCCACATGTCTTGGGAGATGCTCCCGCAGTATAGGAAGGCTGCCTGCCAAGACTTGCTGGACAAAAGCTAAGGACACGATGCTGTTTACAGTGTAAACTAACCCACCCAGTGAAAGACAAGCTTTCAGCTCTCAGAATGGCTCTTCAGATCAGGAGAAACAGGAGTAAGAAAATTTGTCTGGCAGCAGAAAGAGGCTTCAGACTGCAGCATACATGGAGAAGTCAGTACTTAGTACATCAAAAGAATGTAACCAAGAATCAAGACAGATGGGTGAACACTACCTTACTGTCCCCTACTGAAAAGGACAAGGCTCACAGCACATTTTCTACAGATACAACATGGCAAGGTACAACACATCTAAAATGATACAGAAAAGATAGCTAAGCTGATTTCTCAAGTAAGATTTCAGAACTTACATTTCTACTGTAATGAGTTCAACACATTAAGAACTACTTTGATGGTAAAACATTTAAGTTGGGACATCAAGATAGACTCAAACCCTTTCAAAAGGACTCCTGGCATTCCCTCCAAATTGAGAACATACTTTAACGTATTTTACCTGTATTTGCTCTGGTGTCCATTGGTCCAAGTTAACAGACTTGACCCTTGATATATGGACCCCAAGATTTCGATGTATTCCAGCACATCTGATGCAAATAAAAACACCGGTGTTCCAAGAAGCCCATCTTGGACCTAAGGGGAATGAAGAAATAAATTAGTTATTTTTAAAATTCCATGTACTGTGACTTCCTCTGGCACAATTCTATATTGACAACAGGAATAAACAAGTCTGAATAAAGGCTCACAGCTGTTTCTCCAGGATAACTATTACTTCTAACAATCCCCACTGTTAGCAATTTTATTTACAGCTTTCTGCTTCTAAGTGATGTCACATAACACTCGAGTTCGATAAAGCTAGGAAGTAGTATGTTGTGTCCACTGCCCTCCCCCTGTCTCCCCCAATAAAACCCCAAACAAACTTGAGGAAGTTGGCTTAATAGTAACAACAAGATTGTGCTTAAATAATCCTTATGGCTATAGTGCCAATACTTGCATCTGATGCAATCAGTGTAAGTTGCCCCTTTTCCTCCAATTAAAGGCTTCCTAAGACATGCATCTGTACTTAACTTGAAATTAAATGCAGGGCAATCTTATATTAATGCAAGAAATCCTTTAATACCTCATACAGCACAGACTTTACAACAGTAGCATGCAAGCTCTTAGGGAATGATTATATATAGATTTGCAAAACCAACTGACAAAAATATCCATGACTAAAAATGTTGGAAAACTGAGTATGTTCAGTACTCTTGATTCCTAAACTACATTCTGAGCTGCTGTTCACAGCCCAACGAATTTTCTCACAGAATCAGGTTGCTTTGTGAACCTTACCATTTTTTCTCAGCTGTGCTGGCATATTGAGACAGACCTAAAGTACACTGGCCTGAGCTCCTACAGTGACACTGGGGATGTGTGACTTGAAGGTAGTACTACACAGTCTCAAATTAAATGCTCTTACTTACAATGTTTTATTCCAGCTCTGTACTCCACTACTGTTAAAGGCACTGCTTTAAAATCCATCTAGTTCTGAGCTCTAAGGAGTTCAGAGATTAAATAATTAACCATCAAAAGCAAGAAGGCACATTGAAGAGCTCGAAAACATTTCGAGCAATTATTTTCCACCTGCGTACAACATATGCACACCTAGACCACTCATGCAACTGCAGCAGTTTGCATTTCAGTATTAATATATTGTACAAACACTTTCTTAGGGCCTAGAAAAGAACTTCATGCCTCCCTCTCCTGATCTTTAGTTGAGGACTGTGTTGGGTTGACCCCAGACAAACACCCACAGAGCTGCTTGCTTGTTCTCCTCTCCTGCAGGACAGGGAGAAAACAGAAGGAAGGTGAGAAGTCTTGCAGGCTGAGATAGCAACAGTTTTAGTAAGTGAGGCAAAATCTCCACACAAGTAAAGGAAAAACAAAGAAAAAAGGATTTCTTCACCACTTCCTATCAGCAGGCAGGCATCCAGCCACTTCCTAGAAAGCTGGGTGTCAGTACATGAAACATCTGCTTTAGAAGACACCACCATAACCAAGAATGTTCTTTCTTCCTCCTGCTTTCCTTGAACACTTCTTACTGAGCACAACATCATGCGGTACGGAACGGTCAATTAGAGTCAGCAACTGCCCCAGTAGTGTCTCCTCCCAATTTCTTGCCCACCCACCCCTAGCCTACTCATCGGGGGGGGGGGGGGGGTAGGTGCTACAGAACAAAGAAAAGCCCTGACAGTGTGCAAGCACTGTTCAGCAATAGCCAGAACAAGGAAGCAGGATAAATCCTTTCAGTTACACTCCATTCTTTTGGATTCATGTAAGAAATCCTAAGACACATTCACAGCTCCCCGGATTTGTTGCAAGAAGCCTTCCTCTATCTAGTGGAAATACTGGATATATTTTGGGTAACCACCTTGCTTTTAATTCGTCTTGTTCAAGATCTCAGAAAGTCAGACCACCTGATGTCCATTGCTTGACCTTCAAGACCAAAACAATTAAGATGACTGGCAGTATTCAAAATAAGTGCTACCATCATAAAATTAGATTTCAGGGGTCAAGAGATCTAACAGTCACTCACTGAAACTAACACACCATTTCCCACACGGGAGTTCTAGATTAAAACTGCTGCTTGTCAGGTAAGAACGAACAGTCAAGCTGTTTGGTATGTATGTCTTAAATAGTTCAACAACTAGCAACATGTTGACCTGCCTTTTTGTTTTCCCCTATAAAACACTACAGACAAAATACTCACCCTGTCCTTTTACTCTGTGTAGATCTGTATTACAGGAAGATCCCACTTACAATTTATACTACTTTAAGTTTCAGTGCTCCAGGATAGAGTTTTGCAGGCCATTTGCTTCAACATATTAATCACATTTCAGCTAAAGCACTACACAAGAAACTTCACCAAAAAAACCTCCTTAGCCACTCCATTCTAGATAAAGTATCTGAGCTTAAGCAACTGTGTCATGTAGCCATGATGGTTTAGAAAGAAAAACGTAAGGCAAGGTCTTGTGTGTCCAGCTTGTCCAGTTTTTCCCCCAGACTATAACCCAGGGACGTGCCTTTTAAAGAGGAAAGCCAGTTTTGATCAAGTTACTATAGGGACAGGGGGTGTTTACCTATAGTACCCACATACTGCCCATATTTTTATCCCATATGGTGTTTACACAGCCACTATAAATTTCTTACCAGAACAGAGTTCGTACAACTACACATCACACAAGTTTCCTATTCTGCAGGTTCTTCCTCAGCTACGATATCCCAGAGAGACAACTTCTACATTAATGAGACAAGACCAGCATGAGGGCTTAACGCGACCGAAATCTATCTTAATAAATGAAGAGGGAGATCATTCACTTTGCAGTTTAATATTTTAACTTCAAATTTTGTTAACAAAAAAGAAAGATCATAACACAACTTGTGAATTAGCTGGTTTTCTCCTGGAAAAGAACAGTTTTGAATTTTCCCAGAAGCTCAGATTTCATTAATTTGTACTTATTTCTGAAATAACTTAGGGACATCAAATATATTTAAGCAATAAAGTAACAAACTAAGCAGTGAAATAACACACTGATAACTGATGCCAGCCAAAATGTTCACGTGTAATCTCAGAACTTATTTCAGACTAATGACAATATGCAATATTAAAACATTTTTTCATTTGAAGTGTTTAATTAATACAAATCAGTTACAGCCGCAGTTAGGCAGTATGCTAAAGCAGTTAAAAAAGAAAGTTTTCTGTGTGGGCATGAAACCAGCTGTGCCTGACTTTGCCAAACAGTCAAGTAAAGCTTAGTCTGCAAAATTCCCTGCACGAGAAATGTTAAACAGTAAGTTGGACTGATTCAATAAAAAAATTTACACTTATTCCAATTCTGTATGAAATCATGATCCTTATTTCTGTACACAGGGAAGTATTTTGCACATAACAGAAATACTCACAGGTTTCTTCTCATTGGGTCCTTAAACCTACATTTTTCTTCACCAAAATTTACAAAAGTAACTTAGTTTATCTGCTGCATATATTTCATCAGCCAATTAAGAAAACAGACATTTGGCTTCAGAAATGAAGACTGAACATTAAAAATCCTGATGGCTGGAATATCGCATCCAGCTCTGGAGCGCTCAGCACAGGAAAGACATGGACCTGTTGGAGTAGGTTCAGAGGAGGCCACAAAAGTGATCAGAGGGATGGAACACCTCTCCTATGAGGAAAGGCTGAGAGTTGGGGCTGTTCAGCCCCAATCGAGAAGAGAAGGCTCTGGGGAGACCTTACAGCAGCCTTCCAGTACCTGAAAGGGTCCTACAAGACAGCTGGAGAGGTATTTTTTACAAGGGCATGTAGTGATAGGACAAGGGGTAGTGGCTTTAAACTGAAAGACGGTAGGTTCAGATTAGATACAGGGAAGAAATTCTTTACTCTGAGGGTGGTGAGGCACTGGCACAGGCTGCCCAGAGAAGCTGTGGCTGAGCTCTCCCTGGCAGTGTTCAAGGCCAGGTTGGATGGGGCTTTGGGCAACCTGGTCTAGTGGAAGGTGTCCCTGCCCATGGCAGGGGGGTTGGAACTCGGTGATCTTTAAGGTCCCTTCCAACCTAAACCATTCCGCAATTCTAATACTGCTATGTCATGCTATTTAAAACACCTTTACACAACAGTAGTAATGTTATCTTACCTATCAAGAACTGCATTATACAATGCAACTCCAATGAGCTCATATTAACATGAAATATTGTTCAACATAAGTTTTAACATAATTGTAATGTTATTCTTTTGAAATCCATTTGAATACAAGCTTTTTACTACAAGGGCTGAGCTGCACTTCAGCAGCTTGCTGCACCATTCCAATATAAAAATACACTTCAAGTAATTTCTTCAGTCATTTAATATACGGATAACTTAACTGCTTAAAAATAGTTTCAGCCTCTTTCAACTTCAATAAAAGTTAATTTAAGGAAAAGCACCATGGGACTTCTGCTGTCCTGAAAATGATTGGTGTTCATACTGGACTACATACTACTATACTATGAAGTCCCTGAAACACTGCCTGGATGAACCAAGGAAAAAACTTCACCAATCATAAAACAGACTGCTAATTCCAAATGATAATCTAATTTTATTTTTTCAATCTAAAAAACATTTTTTCATTTCTATAGTTTTGTATTGATTAGACTTAAATTTTCCTTTTCAGTTCTTATTAGGTAGTTGGGTAAGGTCAGCTGTGAACGTGTGTGCTATTTTCCAGAGAAGTTATCACACAAGATTTTGAATGTGTTAGGTCATTCCTGTGAACACCTGACAATCTTCCTTTGGAGGTTTATTGTGCATATTTAAACCACAAGGTTTACTGTGCATATTTAGTCTTACCAGCAACTGTAATTTAGTTACCTTCATAAAAACAGTGATTAAGTTCTGATTTGAAATTGGGAAGAATGGGGAGATGTCCAAAGGAGTAAGTATAAGATTATTGCAGGTATGACTGCAAAGTAAGAGAATGGTGACGGTTGCCTCCCTTACCACAATAATTCAGAGTTTCCTTCCCTCCATCAGTCCACTACCATCTGCCCAGCTCACTGTAACTATAGGTTAATACTGAAACACTTCTTTTGCTGCAACGCAGGTGCTGCCCACTCTTACTAAAAATCTGAACTTACAGGGAGCAAACAGAGGTCAGAATTGGGGTAAAGAGAGCACACAGCCTCTCAATTTTGTATTTGCTGTCAAAGGGAAGGGTGACTGTTCTACACCTTATCAAACTACTCTGAACCCTTTACACTATGTTCATAAAACCTGTTAGCTGGCAGACTACGAAGTTTGAGACAAAGTGTCAGATGAAGAAAGCCTGTCAAAAGTAAATTTAAATAATGTTTGTATTAGAGACACATAAAACCAAAGTTGGTTTTCACTCTACATTTTTGCAGCTACCAGTTAGCAATTCTACAAGGAAGGAAGCCAAGTATTACCTACAATAGAGCACTAGCTTCTTTGCATCTCAATATAGCCTGTAGCAAAGTTATCTTGGGCCAAAATCTTCAAAGACTTCTGACAGACTACAATTCTTCCTTTCACTCAACTGCACCCTGCCTGTGCTTTGACCATAAAGCACAGTGAAGTTACTTTAATTCTCTTCTGTTTCTCCGAATTCTGCTGCTAGTTGACAAGAGTTTCTTTGCCAAATAACTGGCTCCATCTTGTGGAACACAGAATTAACTGCAAGAAAATCTACGCATCTTCTGACTCCTCCTGAATGGTTGCTAGCCAGTTCCTAAAAACTATCACATTTTGGCCAAGGACTTAACAAAAAGTCTCAGTGGTTGCATCAATACAAGCATGCCCATGCAGTGCTCACTCTCTCTGCATTACTTCCTCATGCAATTCATACCACACAAGTGTTCTGCTACTAAGGTTTCAACAAGGTTATCAATTAATGTTTTCCAGAAACATCTGTAATTTCTCCAAGCTGAGATACAGATAAAGATCATGAACAACAGACAAAGCACTCATATCAGACACAGGGAAAAGAAGGAAAACGAGTAAGCAGCAGTTGTATTTTGTGTAATTCAACACAAGAAGAGCTAAGTAACACAGAACAGTCCCGCCCCTCCAGTAGCTACCCAGGGAAGCTCAAGAGAACAAGGCAGAAACATAGTGACTCCTCTGAGTTTCTCTCCTCCAAACACATCACACTATAGACAGGGATTAAGTCAAGGTGATACTAAAAAGCTCAAAACCAATACAACTGCTATCATTCATTTTCAGTTTAAATCTGCTGCTTCAAAGCCCATCTCTTACTAACTTCATTGGAGGCTGCTCAGTTCTCCCTTCAACAGGCAGAATCACATCCACCATCTCCAATCACTTTGCATTCACAGATTCTCAGAAGGGAAAAATTTAAAAGAGAGGGAAAAAAAAATCCACCAACACACACATCAACACAAAAAGCTTCACTGCAATGTTAATCATGTCCACTGAATCAGACTTTGTGAACTGAAGAACATATCTTCTTAAAAAGAGTAAGAGCTCTTGCAGATCTTGCATAAAGATCTTGAAGCAAAGGAAACTGTGCAAGAACCACACTACAAGACTCTTTATTCTCAAATAAAATGTTCTTCAAGGTCCTTGAACCTTTAGTCTTTTGAGACTACTGATCTGGGACTATTTACCCATCACTTGATCCACTGTATTAGTTTCTGATTAGGCAGAACAAATAGCCTGAAGCACGTTCTTGTCTCACATCAGGCTTGATTTCCTCCAAAGTCGAAGAGGCTTCCTTGCTCTACCTCCATACTCAAAGACTAAGAAAACCACGCAAGTGCTGTCTTTACGTACTTTCAGATATCAAAGTCTAAGCATGCAGCAAAATACTGTTTTATATAAACAAAGGCAACAAAAGACCATAGCTTAAACATACCTCTAGTCTTTAGAAGTCTCTTGTAGCTGGCTTAGTAAGCCTGTGTTTTGATAGTCAAGGCCAGAATTTCAGAACCTAAAATTTGTCACATTAAAAAAGGGTTGGGAGTTCAAACCAGAGGGGCTGTTTTAGTAGTTTTAAATAAAATCAAACTCAATAGCATAAAGTTGCACTGAAGGCAGGCAATTCAAGCAACTGAACACACCGTTCCAGAACTCAGCTTGATAACAGCTGAGATTGGTGCTGTTCGAGGTGTATTGCAAGAACAGTGGGATGACAAGCCTTAGAAGCATCACTTAGCTATTTTTAGCCAGTGTCTGGTAAGTGGTATAGAGTTTCAGGGTCATAATTCGTCCAAGTTTGCCTTTTCTATCTGGATAACAATTTTTCATGAAAGTCAATGTCATTTATAATTCTGAAGAGGCCATGCAGAAGTATTTTGAACAAAACTCTTCCCCTGCACAGCCTGTCCCACCTCAGTAAGTCAGAGAGAAATACGTATTGACCAGCTTCAATTACTCCTTCAGCTCACCGATCCATTTACTTCAATAGCATCGATAACTGTTGAAAGTGTTTCAAAGAAATTAATACAGCATCCCTATTTCAAGGGCTCTATAAAGCCTTAACTAGAAATGAAGTACAGTGACATGAATGTTCTTTCAAAACTATGTTTAAGCCACAAAACTAAGCGGCTGGCTTGATAACTACTTTCATTCTGGAATATACTCAAGCCATACAACATTTTAAATATCAAAAGCCTTATACAGGAAACTAAGTTTGGAATATGAAAATAATGCAGTTTGTAAATCAGAGGACTGATTAGTCACAGCTATTTGAGATATACAGGTAACGTCAGTTTACTCTTGAGTTGAACAGCCTTTTTCTTGTCTAACAGCCATTTGACACAAGCAATCTTGTAAGGTGACAAAGTGAAGAATTTAAAGCTTTTTGGTCTTATTAACAAAAAGAGTCAGTTATTAAAAATCTGAGTTTTGACTGAATAAGACTGTAAGAATATAAGTTTGTTCTTCCAAAACAAAAAAATCATTTCACCAAACATGAGGTGATGATGACACAAATGCTAAGTTGTTGAACAAATAAGATACAATATTTATAGTCCACCAGTATGAAGTTACATACATACATAGTTTATCACTCTTCATGTAAAGTAATATTAAGAGAAAAAGGAGACCAAGAATGGCTTTCGGGGATTTGTTCCCCAAAACGTCACCACGGCCTCCTATTCATCTTATTTCTAAGATGACAGGATTTAAATAGAACACCTTCCTCATTAAAACATGTATTTTTAATGCAAATATCAATTTCTCTCCACGGTTTGTACTCAAACTTCCTTTAAACCAGTTTTCCAAAGATTGTATTCCTGACTCGGAAGTATTTCACACCACAGATTTCCCCAACCATTCTAACACAGGCAAGCAGGATCACAACCAGCTATCGAACCATCAGAGAGCAGCTCCTGATCCTTGACTAGCAATCACGCCTGCCATGCTCACGCTTGGTTACCCAAAGCATATGTATACATATACAGAGAGCATATGCAGAGTACATGGGACTTTGCGGCGGCACCCCTACCAGCCTTGTGGGATACTAGCCCACTACAGCACACCCTTTGGAAAGTAAAGTGGCTGCCCTAAGAATCAGAAATGTCAGAGGTGCCAACCCTGGCACATTCAATCAGCTAACAGCTTCAGAAATCAAATTTCCATTTGGCTAAGCAGTAGTGCTCTAATTTTATCCTGCTTGTTCACTCGTAAGGAGAAAGACTGCTTGTGTCAGAGTTCAAGCTGCAAGAATAAGGTGTGCAAGCTGTTATTTCCTGTCAGCAGCACTTGGTACTTTCTAAAAAAGACAAGGTTACACAGCACATTAGAGTATTAGTACAAAGCTTCTGGAGCTGGTCTTTACTGCAATTTTTCCCTTGTCAGCAAGGAACTGCTAAAAGGCTTACTGTTTTAAGTGTACCATTTATATTCCTATTATATACAGAAATAAAAGGAAAATTAGGGAACACTGAGCTCTTACAAAATGTTTTTGTAAGTTGATAGCTAAGCATCAAGTAAAAGCATCACTGGTAAGAAAAAAATGTGTAAATCTATGCTGCTCTGTTGGATGTAGCAAGAGCCCCCTGGGTAGCCAGGCACAGGATAAAGGTTATATAAGTATTTGCTGAAAAAAAAAATAAAAAAAAAATCTTCACCCAGCAATTGAAGTTCTTCCTTTAACAATGACAAAAACCTCAGAGATAAGATTTGTTTGCAAGACAGGTTTGTAATTTAGCCTGTTTGCCATAAACAAGAATGAAAGGTTACCTTTCTCTACCAGAAAGAAATTATCTAGTAACTTCATTAATCAGCTTCCCTTTACCACTTTTACTCAAATAAAACTGAAGAGACCACTTAAGTAAACACTCCCCAAACTATACCACCTCTGTGCAGCCCTCGGTGACTCTGGAGATGCTCTTCCTTGTACATTCTGCATTACAAAGCAGACCTCTCCCACACGAACCTATGTTTGAAAGAGATGCAGAGAGAAACCAGAGATCCAAGTCTGTAGACAAGAAGCAGAGTGCCAAATTTCAGGCTCAGGACTGTAAAAATACACTGAAACCATCTGTAAACACTGGCCAGTTAGTTTCTTGTACCCATCTTCTCTGCTATACTGGTTTGTGCTGGGATTAAGTTTATTTGTTTCACAGCAGCCCACACGGCACTGTGTTTTGGATCTGACACCAACACAATGTTGGTAACACCAACGTTTTGGCTATTGCTGAGCAGTGCTTGCACAACATCAAGGCCGTTCCTGCTTCTCAGCCTGCCGCATCAGCAAGTAGGCTGGGGACAGGAGGCTGGGAGGGGACACAGCTGGGACAGCTGACCCCAACTGACCAAAGGGACATCCCATCCCACACGATGTTGTGCTCAGCAATAAAAGCTGGGGGAAGAAGGAATGGAGAGACATTTGGAGTTACCGCAATTTGTTTTCCCAAGTTACTGTTACCCGTGACAGAGCCCTGCTTTCCGGGAGGTGGCTGCACACCTGCCTGCCGATGGGAAGCAGTGAACACATTCCTTGTTTTGCTTTGCTTGTGTGTGCAGCTTTTGCTTTACCTGTTAAACTATCTTTATCTCGACCCACAAGATCTCCCACTCTTACCTTTACAATTCTCTCCCCCATCCCACTAGTGGGGGGGAGCGGCGGAAGGGGAGTGACAAAGCAAGCAGCTGTGTGGTGCTCAGCTGCTTACTGGGATTAACACCCAACATCCACATTCGCTGCAGAGACTTACTCACCTACTTTCCCCCCCCACATTCTGTCTTCCCCTCCTTCCTCTGTGGGTCAAACAGACCAGACTAAGCAGATTTTCACACTGCACTGTTCACCCCTCTTACCTACAGAGAGCCTCTCTACCCCGAAACACTAATACATAGCAGTTCTCAGGCACAGGAACAGCCTACCATGCAAACGCAACTCCTTTCTCGGATGATCTCCAAGTTACACTGTAACAGTATTATTAATCTTCAGAGCAGCACTTACTGTGGACCTCAGAGTACTAACTTCACAAAAGAACTTCACAAAAGAAGGAACAGGCTGAAGAGGACAGCCAGAATCAAGCCTTTCCCCACCTTAAACTCCAGCAGCATGGACAGATCCTTCCCACCAATCCCCAGGACCTGCATGCCAGCCTAGTTACACCCCAATAGTGTGCTCTCCCAAAGTCTCAAATGGCTCAGACCCTGGCGTGCTTCAAGACCCATCCTCGTAGCTTGGTTTGGGCCAATCCACAGAACACACGGTATGTGTGCTCTGTGACATGTTTAACACCTGCCCTTTAAAAGATACAGCTACTGTATTTCCTCAGTCATTGAATAACAGCTATAAAATAATTTAGGTGTGAGTCGACTTCCTGAGGTCATTTAGGCTAACTTGATGCACCAATCAGATCTAATTAGACCTGGCTGCTCCAGGCTTTGTTCAGTTGTCTTGAACACCTCTAAGGTATGTTCTACCACCTCTCTGAGGAAAACTTGGTCCAGTATTTGGCCACTTCATGGTTTAAAAAAGAAAATAACATCTTTATATCCAATCAGAATGTATCATGCCACACAAGGCTGAAGTGTGCTATGCATTTTTCTAAAGGCATCTTCTTGTTTCCTAAAACTACGGCAGTCTCCTCTGAGAGGACACGAAATTAAATATAGTTCAAGTTAACACAGTTAAGCGTTCCAGCATGACAGTCATCAACAGTTAGACATCACATATCATTATATCAGCTACACGTGACTAGGAAAGGAAGAAACAAATTTACTTTTAAGTAGTGTTCCTCACAGCTGTTTTAACTAGAAGTGTTACTCAAAAAAGCAATTTTTTTTAAAGTTATTCCCCCCCACCAAGTGACTGCTACCTTCTGTAGTCACAAGAAAAGAAGTTGTGGCTGTAAAATATTTTTCCTCAAAATATCATTTTCTTCAGAAGCCAGGAAGAGAAGTTGAATACTAGCACTGCCCAGTAACAGCCAAAACACTAGTGTGTTACCAACACCATTCTAGCTACAAATGCAAAGCAGAGCACTATGACGGCTGTTATGGAGAAAGTAACTCCACCCAAAGCAAACCAGTTCAGTACACTTAAAGCCGAGAATCACCCACCTAGGTACCACTTGGCAATGAGCAAAGACCAAAAAGCCTACACTCAGCGTGTTTTTGGCATGTCTCTTCAGCTTAACCACTGCTTAGGAGGGGAGCTCAAACGCACAAGCACATTTCTGCTGAAGGTGTACAAGGTGAACATTAGGAATGGCATTTGTCATGTTTGAAGAAAGGGATGGGTTTACCATCATCTACAGGCGAATGACAAATTTAAACCCAAATGACCTGAGCATGCTTTACGAGGACCTTATTTAAAATAATCAGTCATGTTTTGAATCCACCTGCAAGTTCAGCTGCATTCAAGAATAACAGGTTACACACAATGAATCACTTCCATCTTCTTTCACAGAAATTCTTCTAGGACTACTAACTGCCTTTAATCCTGCTAATAAAGCCCTGTACTATGCAGCTTTATACATTTTCATTCAAGCACTTCAGCAGAACTGTGTTAACAGATTCTTGTTCCCTCTCCTACTTAAAACGGAGGCAGTACACAAGAAGAGTATGGCAATTGATAGCCAAACACAGAATATCACATTCCTTTCCCTATCCATGCAAGATGGACAGTTCCCTACTCCTCATCAATATATTCATTTTTTCACAGAAAATCAGAGCTAGGCATAGCTGCTCGTTTACCAAACCACAGCTGCAAAGTTAGTTGCTTGGCAACACTGCCTCCAAGCATCACAGATTGCGGTCCAGTCTAGGTTTACAGAGATAGGCAGTACGTCAACCTGTGCAGTTTTCACTTCCCCCATAAAACTTCTCACCATCTCCATAACCTACAGAATTAGCGCTTTCTATACCCACATCCACCACAGACTTGCAGCACTAGGGTGTTCTCTGAACCTCCAAGTTCTTCCTCCTCTTCAGCTGGTGACCCCAGACCACAAGCACCTAGCTCCTCTGGTCAGAGGAGCACAGATCTACTCACAGGTATTTTAGGTAAGCTGGAAACAAAGCAGGGAGTCAGGTTCTCCAGATTGGGTCAAGTATCATAATGCCAAGCAGGAACTCCAAGACAGTATGTATTCAGATATATACATTTATTACTGGCTGGAAAGCAACAAGTGGTCAAGACAAGAGGAGGATGAATAAAGCTCAGTGATATACCATGTAATCAGAGTCTACTGTGAACAAAGATGAATATGAAATAGGTATCCATTCAAATCTAAGCTTGCCAGGTTTTCACAAAGAAAATGAAAGTTTTGTGTGAATGGCTTTTTGTGAAGCAATTCAAGAGAAAAATGTAAAGAAAAGTAATATTGCTCAAGCTCTCAGCAGACATTAATCAGTTAAGAGGACAGAATGGGAGGAGAACAGCAATTTGTATAGTTTGTTTTGCACCAGTCTTCGGGGACATCATCTGTAGCCATAATACAGAGCTCCAACCAGCAGTTTTAAGATACAGGGAGATTTCTGACACAAGAGACTCCAGTTCTAAGCAACTTTCTACCAGCTCTAGGAGGCAGTTTATGTTGTGAAGGTATTCTCCCAGCTAGATCTAAACAGCATTACAGTCACAGAATCACAGAATCACAGAATAGTAGGGGTTGGAAGGGACCTCTGTGGGTCATCTAGTCCAACCCCCCCGCCGAAGCAGGGTCACCTACAGCAGGCTGCACAGGACCTTGTCCAGGCGAGTCTTGAATATCTCCAGAGAGGGAGACTCCACAGCCTCCCTGGGCAGCCTGTTCCAGTGCTCCGTCACCCTCAGAGGGAAGAAGTTCTTCCTCATGTTCAGACGGAACTTCCTATGCTTCAGTTTGTGCCCGTTGCCCCTTGTCCTGTCGCTGGGCACCACTGAAAAGAGCTTGGCCCCATCCTCCTGACACCCACCCTTCAGATATTTGTAAGCATTTATAAGGTCCCCTCTCAGCCTTCTCTTCTTCAGGCTGAACAAGCTCAGCTCCCTCAGCCTCTCCTCATAGGAGGGATGCTCCAGTCCCCTCATCATCCTTGTAGCCCTCCACTGGACTCTCTCCAGTAGCTCCTCATCTTTCTTGAAGTGGGGAGCCCAGAACTGGACAGAGTACTCCAGATGAGGCCTCACTAGGGCAGAGTAGAGGGAAAGGAGAACCTCCCTCGACCTGCTGGCCACACTCCTCCTAATGCACCCCAGGATCCCACTAGCTTTCTTGGCAGCCAGGGCACACTGCTGGCTCATGGTTAACCTGTCATCCACCAGGACACCCAGGTCCCTCTCTGCAGAGCTGCTCTCCAGCAGGTCCACCCCAAGCCTGTACTGGTGCATGGGGTTGTTCCTCCCCAGGTGCAGGACCCTGCACTTGCCCTTGTTGAACCTCATCAGGTTCCTCTCTGCCCAGCTTTCCAGCCTGTCCAGGTCACGCTGAATGGCAGCACAGCCTTCTGGTGTACCTACCACTCCTCCCACTTTGGTGTCATCAGCAAACTTGCTGAGGGTACATTCTAACTCTTCATCCAGGTCATTGATGAAGTTGAATAAGACTGGGCCCAGTACTGACACCTGGGGGACACCACTAGTTGCAGGCCTCCAACTAGACTCAGCGCCGCTGATGACAACCCTCTGAGTTCTACCATTCAGTCAGTTCTCAATCCACCTCACTGACCACTCATCCAGCCACACTTCCTGAGCTTCCCTAGGAGGATGTTATGGGAGACTGTGTCTATGTACACAACATCCACGGCTCTCCCCTCATCTACCCAGCCAGTCATGCCATCGTAGAAAGCTATCAGATTGGTCAGGCATGATTTCCCCTTGGTGAATCCATGCTGACTACTCCTGATAACCTTCTTTTTCTCCACTTGCTTGATGATGACCTCCAGGATAAGCTGCTCCATCACCTTTCCCGGGATGGAGGTGACGCTGACCGGCCTGTAGTTCCCTGGGTCCTCCTTCTTGCCCTTACCACAGCAAGCCTTCTGTATCAGCTATTTCAGGAAAAGTCAAAACTCTAACCACAGTCTGTATTTACTGCTATTTAATCACTTTTCTTTCTCATAAAGGGCCTTCACTTTAAACAAAGAATCTACTTTTTATCTGTGAAGGCAGATGCTTGCACTAGAACAATAAAAAAATTACGTGGTATCTGCAGTGGGACTACATATCGGCTCACCAGTGATGCAACAATTGAATTGGATCTGAAGTAGCTGAGATTAGAAGGGACCCCTGGAGGTCACCTAGTCCAAACCCCCTGCTCAAAGCAAACTACAGCAGCTTGCTCAGGGCTGTTCCCAGTCAGATTTTGAGTATCTCCAGGGATGGTGACTCCACAGCCTCCCTGGGTAACCTGCTCCAATATTCAAGCTCTCCTAGAGCAAAAAAAGCTAATTTTTGTATTTCAGTGGAATTTCCTGTGTTTCAATTTGTGTTCATTGCCTCTTAGTCTCATCATTGGATACCACAGACAAGTCTGCCTCAGTCACTTTTGCTCCTTGTCACCAGGTATTTATACCTATTGTCAAGGTCTCCCCAACAGCGTTCTCTACTCCAAGCTAAACAACCTCAGCTCTCTCACCCTGTCCTTGTATGTCTGACACACCAACCTCTTCATTTTAGTGCCCCTTTGCTGGAATTGCTCCAATCTGTTCATGTTTCTCTTGTACTGTGGAACCCAGAACGGGACACAGTACTATAGATGCCACCTTACCAGTGCTGAGGAGAGAAGGATCACCTCCCTCCAGCCACTGATGATGCTTTTGCTGCAATTCAGTCCAAGATGTTGTTGGCCACCTTTGCAACAAAGGTGCGTTACTGACTCACAACCAATTTGTGATGCACAAGACCCGCACCATCTCTTCTGCATCCCCAGCACCCCCTCCCCAGGGGTGGGGATTTGCATTTCCCTTGGTTAAACTTCATGTTGTTTCTGTTGGCCCATTTGTCCAGCCTGTCAATTTTCCTGCTCCGAGCAGCAGAACATCCATTTGGTGTATCAACCACTTCTCCCCGTTTTGTATCACCTCAAGCTTGCTGAGGGCACAGTCTGTCTTATCACAGAGGTTATTAATGAAGATGTTAAACACTGTTGGCCTCAGTATCAGCCCCTGAGGTATGCCACTAGTGACTGGCCTCCAGCTCAGCCTTAAGCTGCTGATCACAACTCCGCGCCTGGCATTTCAGCCATTTTCAGTCCACCTCACCGTCTGTTTATCCAGACTGCACTTCATCCAGTTATCAGTGAGCATGTTACATGACAGTTTCAGAAGCCTCACTAAAGTCAAGGTAAAAAACATCCATTGTTCTCATCCACCAAGTCAGTCATCTGCCTTGGCCATTGTCGAAAGCTATCAGGTTTGTCAGGCATGATGCCCCCTTCATAAATCTACACTAACTATTCCTAGTCATTTTCTCCTTCACATGTTTTCAGAATTCTTTGCTGTGTCATCTTCCCTGAGACTGAGGAAAGCCAACCGGCCTGTGGTTACCTAGGTGTTCCATCCTTCCCTTTTCAGAGCCAAGAATAACGTTTGCTTTCTTCCAGTCCTCAAGACCCTTCCCTAGTCACCATGACCTTACAGTTACTGTGAATGGCCTGAAAGTGACACTGGCCAGCTCTGTCTGCACTCACGGGTGCATGCCATCAGAGCCCATAGACTGTGTGCATCCAATTTTTTTAAGTGCTCCCAAACCTGATCCTCTGCTACTGAGAGTAAGCCAAGCCCTCCTTGCTCCAGACTGTCCCACTGGTCTCGGGGACCTGGAATTCCTGAAGGCAATTCTTTACTAGTAAAGACCACAGTGAAGAAGGCACGGAACAATTCACCCTCTTCCACATCCCTTATCACCAGGTGCCCCGCTCCATTTAGCGGCAAGTCCACATTTTTTCCAGTCGTCTTTTTGCTGCTATCTGTAAAAGCCCTTCTTGTTGCTATTCACATATCCCTTGTCAGATTCAACTCCATGTGGACATTATCTTTCCTACCTAAATGCATCCTTGTGTGTTTGGACAGTGTTTCCATGTTCCCCATGGGTCACTTGTCTCTGCTTCCTTTTTATGTCTGAGTGTTGTCAGGAGGTCTTTGTTCTTTTAAGCAGGCCTCCTACTGACTTTGTGCAATTTCATGCTCATAAGAATGTTACACGCTAGAGCTTAAAGCGGTGACCCTTGGGAAAAAACAAACAAACCACAAATGCTTAGCTAGCTCTCCTGGACCTCTCTATTCTCTAGAACCATTCTCCAAATGGTTCCTCCAAGCAGATCCCCAAACAGACCAAAAAGTCTTCTCTCCTGAAGATTATGGTTGTCATTCTACTCCACTTTGTTCCTTCCTCTTCAGATCCTGAACTCTTCCATCTCACAGTCACTGTAGCTAATATTACTCCTAACCTTTACAGCCCCAGCTTGTCCTTACTTGTTTCTAAGTTACAGGTCCATCTGAGCATCTCCATTTTCCCTCAACTACTTGTGGTGGTAAGCGCTCATCAATGCACACCAGCGGTCTCCTAGATCCCTTGCTCACTGCTGTGCTGTTCTTCCAGAAAATATCAGGCTGGTTCAAGCCTCCCATGAGCACCAGGGTCTGCGAATGTTAGGCTTGAGTTGTCTGAGGAAGGCCTCATTACTACTTCTTCCTCACCAGCTGGTCTGAAGCAGACACCCACACCATCACTCATGATGTTCTGCCTTCTAATCCTGACCCATAAACTCACAACTGTCTCATCAGCCATCTCTAGGCAAAGCTGCATGCAGCCCTGCTGCTCTCACAGACAGTGGCAACATCTCCTTTTCACCATTCCAGCCTGCCCTTCCTAAAGCAGCTGTACCTATCCACTACCGTCCTCCAGTTGTGCGAGCTATCCCACTCTGATGCCAACAAAACCATAGCTCAGTCTTAACTCATTTTTACTCTTCGATAATATGGGAAAACAATTTGTTGTTGACAGTACACTGAAGATGGATTCAACTAGTCATGGATTCAACAGCATCATTCTTCAAGAACCTCAATGCGAGAGTAAGAGAACAGTGAACAACTTTACCTGTTCACAAGGCAAAGTCATTAAGTCTTGAGGAATTCAGTTGTGGCTACAAGCAAACACCATGACACATCCAAGTTCCTAGTGTAAAGCCAATTCATGCTCAAATGTACCTTAGTGAGCCAGTTTAGGACAATGCAACATCTGCTGACTACTCCCTGAGTAATGGCTGATAATTGACTCTTTCTTAAATCTTACAGAAATCATGGATTAAAGAGAGGGAGTCACACCTCCCTAAAAGTCTATTTATCACATGCTTATATCTAATTGCTTCCTCTGTATTGTTGACAAGGGCTTCTTAAGGCTGCAGCAGAGTTCCTCGCTCTCTACAGCATTCACATCAAAGATGGCAGATGCACAAGGCAGCATCAGTCTCAGTTCCACAAAAGGAGATTTAGGAACCAAGCAAAAATCAACCACTAGTATCAATGGCATCCCTCAGCGGCATCTTTTTCATGTCACTAAGGTGTGGCAGAACCATAGCTTAGGTACCATTAGGAGATAACACACCAGAAGCCCCGGACCAAAAGAACTAAGGTGTCTTGCACTTCAAAAGGCAAAAACATGGTCTCCTCAATACTGATAATCACTTTTCAGGAACTATCCCACCTTTATGGTCCACACAAAAGAAACAGCTGAGATTGTCAAGGTCTCTTTCTGAATATAAAGCAGCAAGCTAAGGACATAAGGATTTCTGCCTCTGCAGAATCCACCTCAGAGAACCTACAAAGTTACAACAAAAACCCAAGTACCACAAACACTTTTAGTAGTAGTTAAAGAAAAACCTGGGTTGAAAGGGACATCCAGAGGTCATCTAGCCCAGCCTGCTGTCAAAGCAATGCTAACTTCAAAGCTACATCATGCCACTCTGGGTCTCAATCAAGTTCAGTTAAGTCCTGAAGAATGGAGATTGCACCCACAAATACCATTTTAAGGGCTTTACTAAAAAGCCTTCAGGCTGTGCACACAATTTCAACAACAGGAACCTGTATTTGCAAACAACCCTGTTCTACTACAAGCTAAACAGATTTCCTGTGACTTATTTCAGAATATTCTTCTGCACTGTAAGCGTCAGGAGATGGAAACAAATCCCTTACGGGCAGAAAAAAACACCACTAGAGTCACCCAATACTGCAACACCCTGCCCACTTACAAGTTTGAAGCTAAAGCTGCCAATGCTCCTCTTCCCCCAGCACGAGACGTGTTTTGTGAAGAGCTCTTTTCTTGGGCAAGGCAATTAATTGTAGTTCTCAGGGCTGCAACAGCAACTAATTCCTAACAAAGTCTCAATCACATTCAATCAGTGTCAGCAACAGGTAAAAGGTATACAACAAATACAGAGCATTGGGGTAGTTCTATTTAGTAGCAGGAAATCAGGGAAAAAAGTCCTGGTGATACAGCATCGGGAGAGAATGAAGAGAGTTTCTGGTCCCTGCAGGTCTTTGAAGGTGCTAACTTTCACAAACAGGCCAGAAAAATAACAGTGTAAGTATCAGAAGATCACTATGATTTCTAATGCTACAGTTCCTTACTATTATTAGACGTCAAGATACATCATTCCAGTTGCTAGGCTTAAGCAAGACCTACCCTGAATCAAAGCAGTTTGCCTGCTTTATTCTTCATGGAAGGATATCACAGAATCACAGAATGGTAGGGGTTGGAGGGGACCTCTGTGGGTCATCTAGTCCAACCCCCCTGCCCAAGCAGGGTCACCTACAGCAGGCTGCACAGGACCTTGTCCAGGCAGGTCTTCAATATCTCCAGAGAAGGAGACTCCACAACCTCCCTGGGCAACCTGTTCCAGTGCTCCGTCACCCTCAGAGGGAAGAAGCTCTTCCTCATGTTCAGACGAACTTCCTGTGTTTCAGTTTGTGCCCATTTCCCCTTGTCCTGTCGCTAAATATCACAGAGCCCCACTGCACAGCTAGAAGCCTCCAGCTGTCGCATCTGCCAATTCATATTCTAGTTTGTTAAGATCGTATGATCTTTACCAATCTGATCTCACAGCAGCAATACCAACCTTGTAACAGAATCAGAGAGACAGATCATGAAATTGCTAGTACCAGTAACCTGAAGTCACATCTGCTATTTGCAACCAGATTCACTGGTACAAGATATCCACAGAGCAGTAATCAGCTTACTGGTTGGTTACTGCTCTGTTTTTGAACTGCAATATAGGGTTAGAAGTTGCACTTGAGCTGACGTGTGGAACTGACCTCCAACATAATCCATCCGTGTTCCATTTGCCCTGGTGTCCTATTTCAGCAGTTTCTTCACCTTAGGAGGAAGACAGGGCAGGACTTCACCTGAGGCGGCACAGCACAGGCCTTGCATAGGCTGAAGGCAGTGGGCTATAAGAGTTATCCATTTGTTTTAGGTTAATTCCCTAGAAGCACACTATTTGTTCAAGTATACAGACAAGATTAACACAGTGAGAAGACCAGACATCAAAACAAGTAGAGCAACAGCAGCTTCACAAAACATGATGTTCATATACATTTAAGCTGGTTTCCCAGTCACAGAGATCATATGCAAGACTTCATTGTCTACAAAAAATGAGTCTGAACAGCTACAAACATCTGTAATATTCCAGATTTGTTTCAATAGTTAGTCTGCCCATTTCAATTTAAACTGGATTTTTTTTCTCCCCCACAGTTAAAAGACTTTGTGTTTGAGATTGGCAAGTTGAAGTTAAGTTTATTTGATGCCAGAACTAATAATTGATCCTGGCTACACAAAATTCAGTACTGCAATCTCTCCTGTTCAGTCTCTCCCCATACTCTTAAGAGCCTGTACCTGCCACTCTTCAGACAGAAAAGATCAAATATTCAGTCATTTACTGATATGCAAGGATTGTATAGTAGAACTATCAATATTGAAAAGCATTTTCATTAATATTCTGAATGAAGTAAACCAACTTTAATCTGGCTGAACAAGCAATAGTGTCAATGTGACTCTTTGTAGTAGGATTCTGGTAAGAGATCATTTAACCAGGCTTCAAACACTACCAGGCATGAAGTAAACAAACTTTAAAAAAAACAAACAAAAAAACAGAATACCTTCTCTGATACAGAAATTTATTCACCTTTTCTGAAGGCCCAAGGCATCTGCAATTGTCTATACAAAGGCCTGCAAGCTTCCAATTATGTTACTTTAACTTTGTTGCAGGTAAAAAAAAAAAACTCTAAAGCTGCTGCCAACTCAGGTAATTGCCTTCTTGACAGAAAGATGAATTTACACGCAGACTTCAGTAGTCAATCCGTCTGTACTGAAGCCAACAACCAAATGCAAGCGTAACAAACAGACAAGGTACCTTAGAGAACATGCACACTGGTTTCAAACCTCTTTTGCTCAAACATTGTTAGGGACAGTAACCGGAGTCTTACGTTCCATATTTGCAGATGGTCAGACAAGGCCACGACTGCTTGCCTTCAGTTTACTTTACAGGCCTGCCTGCCTAGGCAGCTAGTCCATTCATACTGCTGAATATCTTGTTACCTTTCAAGAAAAAAACATCTCCTTTAGTGCTTCATCACACTCTTCAACTTCCAAGTACTTGATTCAGTAGTGTTTAATATCAGTGCCCAAATAATACCAGCCTCCCTGACAGGCAATACCACAAGCCTAGGGGAGCTCTAGCATGTTATAACTAGATACTAAGTACATAGAAAGAGCAAATTATAGCCCCTATAGTCACAGGGTTGCTGACTGAAGTTAAAAATTACTTACTTTGGCTTCATTTGACAGATCTCTAAGCAGCGTTCTTGCTCAAGTGACTCAAATATCAGCATTGGAACAACAATAAGAGCGCACTTAGTCTCCCTCTACAGCGAAAGGGAAAGAAAACCGTCACATGCTTTACAACAGCTTTCAGCATAGTCTAGACACAAGACAGAGGGACAGATCTATCCTGCTAGCTTTACCTAGTTATATACAGAAAAAAATGGAACACAAAGGAATTTCAGTTGCTTATCTCTTTCAAAAATTCAGGATGACTTCAGTTACTGCCAACATGCCTTACTGTTTCCCACAAACACTAGAAACAGTAGTGTAAGTACTTCCCAGCAGTCTAACACTGGGAATACATCCACTGCCTTATGCAGATGGCTGTTCAGATAGGGATGTAAAGAACAGTCAGTACACAGACAAGCACTGTCTTGTCAAATGTCATTCCAACCTCCTCATTCTTCCAAAAGTCTCAGTGATTGCAAAGACAGTTTCAGAACCTTTGATTTTTAGGCTTTTTCCTCAACAGGGGTGTCATCCAGCCTTTCCAGCAGCTGTAAGTTTGAAGGTGACATATGGCGACTACAGCACAGCCCTACAGCAGGTAGTTTCCAACACATTCTAGCAGTGACAATCAGATTCACAGAAATCAGAGGGTGGGTTTGTTCTTGATACAAGACCACTATTAATGATAGCAAGATTATTTTGAGGAAGACCAAGAGGTAGCTTTATTAATTCTCACACAGAGCAACCATATGATAATATAGCAAAGGTGCATGCCCAACACTTCCTCACAAGCAACGCAGATGGTGGTCATATGCCGACAGCAAGGAGAGCTAATTCAGTAATTTAGGAGTGAAACAGTAGTAGGACAGCAGTAAATTCTGATGATCTCTTTTGACGCAAGAAGTGAAAGCCAGCAGAGAAGCCTTAATGATATGGAGGAAAACCTCCGTGGCATTACAGTAGATATGATCAAAGCAATGAGCGATAAATAAGCAAACAGGACCACATCAAATTTTTCAGGATCAAAAGGATACTTCTAAGATTTTAAATGATATCTAGCTAGCTAAGCATTCCCAGAGCCTCAAAGAACAGCAGTTAAAACAGATATACAAGTACAGTCTCCAGGATTTCAACATCCCTTGCATGTGACTATCTGAACAGAAACCTAGGGTAGATATAATGTCTAAGGTTTGAGAGAGACCATAACATCTACAGTGAGAGGAAGGAATTAGCGACGATAGCCTCTCAGCTTCGGTTAAGAACCCTTGCTGAATTGCCACCTAACTTGAAGACCATACTAAAAACAATGGTTTTAAATACTGCCAGAGTAAGACCCAAGGTACAGCTGTAACTCAGTTAACACAACCAGAGTTAATCACGAAGATAATGTTGCTCAACAGTCAGGTGAACAGGAAGAATGCAAAAAAACAGAACTCAGGGGATCCCACTGAACAACAGAAAGGAGGATGACAGACAAAGAAGCAAAGTTCCCACAAAAGAGGAGAGTAACAGAAACTGAAGGGGACAGCATTTGAAAGAAAAAAATAATGAATTACAGTAAAAGGAAAAACATACATTCTGAACTAGGACTTTGTCACGAACAGTTCAACGTTCGCATTTGCCGAACCCAGGAAGAAGAGAATCTCTAGTGGAACTGGCAATAGGGAACTCCAGACTAATGACAAACATGACCAGAGATGAAAGAGATGCCGCTAGTGATGCAAGAGGTGAAGGAGACCATCACAGTCTGTGGAAAGCCATGCAGACAGCTCACAGACTCTGCTTGACTAATAGAGACATGTTAAAAACTGCTGCCTCAGACATCACTGCATACCAGGACTAGGAAAGCCACAACCTCGCCAGACACCAGCAAGTCATGAGCACTCAACCCTAGAGGATTAATCGTTAAACATATCAGCAAAAAAACAGCTGGCTGCAACAAGTATCCTTCACTTTTCTTCTGGCCAACAAGACGTTTCAAAGACTGATACAATAAGGAAGAGTTCAACGGAGGCACTATGTGCTCACAGCCAACTTGATTTTCAACTAGACAAGTGATCATGTTTTTTCTTCGGAGTCCCATGTCTTCTGGAAGTATGCAGAAAACGAGACTTCAGTGTATAGTGGAGGCGTCTCAACATTGTTCACACGACTCTCCTTCCTAGAAGGAAGCTTCCTAAACTTAAGGGAAGAAATCTACACAGAGTGTCCATTTATGACCATTTCTCAGCCATGTGCCCCTAGAACAGCTGAATTTAAAAAAAAGTTTAGCATTCCACAGTCTCCCCTCCAACTATAAGAAAACCATGCACTTAACTACAGAAGTACAGGCAAAAGTAGATGATACTATGAAGCCAATACAATACAAGATTCAGAATAAAAATTGCCAGAACAGGATGAGGCAACTACAAATTAAACTTCAAGGGAGAAAGATTAAAAAAAGCCCAACAATTCCCTCAGTATTGTAAGCTCCTATTGCTTCATACAGTATTTTCATGTCAGTTTTCCTGGGGGACAGGGCGAAAGCAAGCCATGCCTCTGGGCATACAGAGAGACAGCAATGGAGAAGTGGGGTTGAGTAAGACAGAAAACAGAAAAGCCTTCAGAAGTGCAGTCAAATTTTAGTAAGGCAGCTAAGTAAAATTATTTGCTAGAAAGATGGAAACTGAATTACAGGTACTAGCAGCCTGGTCAATAGATGGGTAGGTCCTCCAGAACCTAAACAGAAAAAACCTGAACTCAAGATATGTCAAACCTTGAATTTATGAAAGCAAGCTCTTGTGACAGAAGGGAGGTATGAAAGTATCAAAAATAAGAACAGCGGATAAAGATATTCAATAACACAAATGTAAGAATGAGGCAGCTGAAAGGGTCAGCATTGCTGAACTGAACTTGCAAAAGACACCAAAGACTATGGAGACTTACAAACAATACTTTGACCAGGTGATGGGTAGAAAGAGGGAACTTGGAAGACAGGACAAAAACCAGCTGGAGAATTCCAGACTCCAATCCTGAGCAATCCAGCTCCAAGGCCTACACTTATGGAACAACACACGTACGGAATTCCATCAGCAAGCAACTCAGAGCAGCATTCAGGATGAAAATCTCAAGTGCCAGTAACACGTAAAACATGCAAGCATGATTGTTCCAGAAAACCACCAGTTACAATGAGCCTTATACACTGTAACCAGAAGTCTGGGGGCAAAAATAGCTGTGCTACAAAATGATTACAAGAAGTTACTTGCAAAATACGAACATCTATTATCTTTGGTGCAATCCCTATCATATACCTCTTAGGGTTATATACTAGGAAAACAAAGCCTTATTTCTGTGCATCTGATATACCAAACGACAGCATCATGCAAGGCACTGCATAGTTTATGTTCATAGCGAGAAGAGTAGTATGCACAGATTGGAAAGGGATATTACAGACCTAGTGCCACTCATGGCTGTTCAAACTAGCTCGCCATACTTAACCTCCAGTTGAGGTGGAGAAGGACTAAACAAGGCAGTTCTGGAGCTAATCATACACTGAGAACACCTGGTTGTTATTTGGGAGGAATTACACTTAAAACAATAACTTACTGTGCAAACATCTTCTTTAGGGTAACATCATAATGAATCTACTCTAGACGAAAGAGAGGCGTGCTACATTTTTCCATTTCAAAGCCACAGAACCCAAGGGAAGTACAAATATTTCTCTACTTTTATGCAGAACAAAACTATTAGACTGAAGAGGGGCAAGACGGGACAGTGATACATTCTTTAAAACGCCATTCAAAGCCAAATCCATGACATATTTAAAGAGACACCCAGACTCGGAGAGCCCGGTGTTCACACAGCCCAGCCAACGCTGACAGGCGCTGCTTGTGACACTCACCATCCAGCTCAGCACCCGCTGCCCCCAGCACCGGCCAGCGACCTCCCGCAGGCCCCACCGACACGGCCGGCTCCTGCGGAGGGGACGCGGCCGCCGAGCTTCAGGGCAGGGCTAGGCCAGGCCGGCCATCGCACACCGCCTCAGCTGGGGCGGGGGTGCTCACTTTAGGGTAACGCAGCCACAGCTCAGCTGGGCGGGGAAGCAGAAACCGGTTTACAGTAAAAATCGAAGGTTATCCGCCTTCCACCGCGGGGGGGGGAGCCGCGCAGGCTCCCGCTGCCGCCCCTCCGGGACCCGTGTCGGGAGGGGGCCGCCGGCCGGGCCCCGCCGCCCCTGCGGACGTGGAGCGGGGCGGGGTGGCGGCGCCCCTCCCCGGACCGGGCCGGGCCGGGCCGAGCCGAGCGGGGACACCGGCAGGGCCCTGCGGGCAGCGCCGCGCCGCGCCTCACCTCCCCCGGCCCGGCGGCCCCCCCGGCGCCCCGCGGCCGCCCGCCCGCCCGCCGTACCCTTGGCCTCGCAGTCCGCGCAGTACTTGTTGTCCTCCTCCCGCAGCAGCTTGGCCAGGATGGCCTGGTGCTGCTCGTTCTGCTTCTGCGCCTTCTCCCGGCAGGAGCGGGTGGCCATGGCGGCGGCGGGCGGCTCCCCCGGGGCGGCCTCAGCACCGCTTGGGTCGGGACGGGACCGGGCGGGACGCTCCGGCCCTGGCGCAGCCACGGGAACCGGCTGCCGCCAGCGCCGACTTCCTCAACCGGAACTACTTACGGCCGCAGACGCATCCGCCTCCCACCCTCCCTCCCCGCTCCGCTCGTTCGCTTCGCCGCCTCGCGCGCGCGCACACGCCCACCCCGGGTACGACAGCCCCGCGCCGGGCATGAAAAATAGTCCCACGGGTCCTAATGCCGCGCCGACACGTCGCCATTCCTGGCGGGGCTGCCCTGAGGGGGGGGGGGGGGGGGTTGGCCGCGACGCTCCGCCCCGGCTCGGCTTTGGAAGGGCACGGAGGGATGCCTAAGAGTGAGGAGGATCACCTCGGAAGTGCGGAAATATCCATCCGCCGGCGGGTGACCCCGCCCTCCAGGTAGCGAGCCGCCGCACCTGTGCGGGCGGGGCGGGGCGGGGCGGGGCGCGGCGCGTGGTCCCTCAGGGCGCCCCGCCCCGCCGCGCCGCGCCCCGCCCCCGCCCCCGCCCCGGCCAGGCTTGGGCGCTGAGGGGGCGGGGCCGGGCCGGGCGGTGGGGCGGCCGCGGGGCCCCCGCGCCCAGGGCACCGCCGGGGGCCGGGCGCGGGGCTCGGGGGCTGCGGGACGCTGTTCCCCGGGCGGCTGCGTTGTTCCCGGCCCTGCGCCGTGGCGCGGCGGTTCGGGCGTCGAGGCCCTTTCTCGCAGCCCCGGGGGTGGCCGTGAGGGCCGGTGCCGCTGCCCGCGGGCCCTGCCGCCTCAGAGCCGCCCGCCTTCGCCTCGGCCCGCCGGGGATGCCCAGGCGGGAAGCGCTGCCCGGGTCGGGCTCCCCAGAACATGGCGGCGGTAGCGCACCTGCCCTCGGCGTGGTGGGACTGGGCTGGGCGCTCCGACCGCGGGGAGCTGGCTGCGCGCCTTCCGCTGCTCAGAGCCATCATTTTACCCCTGCACTGTGGGGTATCCGGGAGCCTCTGCCTCTCCAGCTGGCAGCCCACGGGTGGTGAATACCCCAAAACGCGCAGCCGAGTGGTCTGCCCTCATCGGTGCCGTCAGGCAGTCCTGCGTCCTCCTCCAGGCCAGAGCTGGGGGAGTAAAAAGCCACTACAGCCTCTGGATTGAACGGGCACTGCTGTTAGCATTAAGTCGCCCTCTGAACTTTCTCCAGGAGTACGTGTTTCTGTCTGTCAGAAAGCGTTGCGGGGCAGCGGGGACCTGACAGTGAGGAGACCAGTGCTTCCTCGCTCCCGCTGGCGTGAGGCTCTGAGGGCGGCAGTGTTGGATCCCAGGGCTGCTGGGTGAGTTGGGCCCAACGTGTCTGCAGAAGGCATGGCCCTGGCAGGATTTCCACGAGTAAAGCTGCGCACCTCTACACTTTCTCCCTCTAGAAGTACCACGTCTCTAGTCTCCCCTTTCTCCACTTTGTATCAGGTCCCTTTGCGTCTGCCGAGTACTCTGTTGAGTCTGTTCACCAGTAACATCCTTTTTGTCAGCTCAATTCTAGCTTGCTTTATTTTTTTCCCTCTAATCCAACCCTTCTGGAAAGAGCTGAAGCCTATATATAGCCTGTAAAATTCTTAAGCGAGGCAGATGGAAATTCAGGTCTTTTCTCTCTCAGTCATTACATTACTGAATCATGCTCTGTATCTTTCTTTTTCTCAGATCCAATGGCTAACTAATTATCCCCTAAGTTCGGAAGAGTTACAACAGAAAGAACTGAGAATGCTGCACATCAAGTTAATTAGTAGTTAAGCTAGCGCCTAACATGGGAAAATGGGTTTAGATCTCCCTCAAATAAAGTAGGGAGTTAAGGTCTGCCCATAGGCTGGGAGAGTGTCCTGGCCAGTGACTTACTGGGTATGAGGCTGCAAAATGAGGATGTGATACTGATGCATAATTCCAAGGGATGGTTTAGCATCCTACTTGGAGGCAGGCATAAGGGTTGGAACTAAAGATACAGAACGGCACAATAAAGATGAGCTCCAGCTGCCTTTCCGCAGTCCCTAAATCCAAAGACTTACTGCACCAGGAGGAGGGTAAAACAAACGTTAACGTAGCCTGATATTACCCATACTTGGCTAGGGACTCAGTTATTTGGGCGCAATAGTCCTGGCTGCTTAAACATGACATTAAACAGGACTGGCTTCTTCTAGCTGAATACTTTACCTACAAGCATACAATTGTTTTCCTTTTCTAGCCCAAAGTGGGTTTAATTGTTGGATCTTTTGTAGAGAAAACCAGCTTCAGCTAGAAGGGCGGTGAATAGCTCTGTTCCTTGCCGTCATTGCAGGGCTCTGAGGAGCAGAATGGTTTTCAGAAAGGCAAGAGCTGTGCGTAGGAATTCCCTGAGAGAGAAAAGGAGATGCACTTGCATCTCATGCACCAGGTAAGCAACAGCACTGCCATTTTAGAAGAAAATAGTAGTTGCTTTTATATACTGCGACAGACTTGACCTGTAAATTGCGTGTAGTCTGAAACTCTCTACCATACTGCCAGCAGGTATCAAATACCTTTGAGCAATGGGTTTAATTTAATGTGCATCAGTTTCTCTGATTCTAAAATGAATCCAGTGATACTTGCCATGAAAAGTGGCTATTGATCCAGTTCCTATGCTTAAAAAAAAACTACACAAGTGCAGAGTAAGTGTACTGTTTGGTGTGTGCTTTGGCCCTTGGTGCCTTAAAACTGGGCGTCCTGATTGCGTGTTTCCTGGGTCTGACTCCTGCTGCGTATGCGTACTTGGGTGGATTGATGTGGGATATCATAGAATCATAGAATGGTTTGTGTTGGAAGGGACCTTAAAGATCATCTGGTTCCAACCCCCTTGCCATGCGCAGGGACATCTTCCATGAGACCAGGTTGCTCAGAGCTCCATCCAACCTGGCCTTGAACACTGCCAGGGAGGATATCGTCTTCTAACTGTGGAGCGTGAAGACGTGCTTCTTGTGTTCGGCTCTGAAAAGTATCCTTCCAAGTACTTATCCATGCCTCTGTAAAGCAGCAGAAATATGAAATCACCTGCTTCACTATGGGGCTGAGATGAATAGGATATTAATATTTTAATAGATAGTGCTTTGAAAACAGCATGCTGTAAATGCATTATTAGGTATTTCCCCAAGAGCTCAAATGAATCTAAGGAAGACAAAAATGTATCCCTTCTGTGCCTTTGCTGCTTTTTCTAGATCCTAAGGAAAAGCAGAGTGTTTTAGCTGTGAAGTTATAGCCTGAAGCATTTTTCAGAGGGGGAAAAAAAAGGAAGAAAATCTGTCTTTCAGGATATGGTATGATTTATAGGATGAGTTAAGGTCTGCCCACACCACGCCGTGAAATACAGTGCAGAGAGGCCAGAGATGTCACCAGCTAAGGCTTCTTCAGAAGGAGAAGATACACAGCTGTTGAGCTGAGCCTGCCAGCTTGGTGCCCTTTGCTTCACCTTTCATTAAGCCCTGCAGAGCACAGCCTATACAATCCAGTTTGGGAATTGTTTAAGTACGTACTCCTGCGTTTCAAGACCTACGTCTTCAGAATCGAGTGAGTTTCACGTGGATAACTGCATTTTTCACAAAGTCACTTAAATACTGAATTTCTGCCGTTTCCAATGCTAGAGATTGCATTCCGTTCAGCAAAAGCACAGGCTTACCCAGCATGGAAAAGACTTCTCCCTAGTTGTCACTGCTTGTCATCCTATAGACTATTCCACTGTTTTGCAGGGATACCTATAGATAACTTGTGAAGTTCATGTTGTCCTATAATATAATAGCTGAAATTCACCAGATATAATATTCCTGGCTGAAATCCACTGAATCTAGATGCCTGCCTTATTCAGAAATCATACCATAAACCAGCTTTAAATAGTATTTGCTAATCACGACGGTATTAGCATAAATTTGACTTAATGGGGGAGAATGTATCAGGTGCAAAGTTATAAACTAGATTGAACCAGGTGTTAAAAAATAGCTGTGTTTTTCTAATGCCAGATCCGCAAATATCACAGTCAAGAAATAAGCAGGGTTCCAGTTAAAGTTGTTGCGTCTGAACAGTTCTGATTCATAAGAAACCTTGGTGCTCCAGGTGTTTTCATGCTCTTAAAGGGAAAAAAAAAATCTAAAAAACTCCCTGGAAAAACGGACATTTCAGTAATGTTTCTGAAACTCAGCTCTTCAAAGTTCCTCTCCAGACTGCAGAGTGTGGGCAGCCCACGGGGTCAGATAGCGTGGTGCCTGCAGTCCTTGGCTGGCAGAGAATGGCAGAACCTGAAAAATTAACCTTAACCCTTGTGTTTTCAGTAAACACTTTAGGTGGAATTTCTGTCACAGATTTAGGAGAATCTTGAGCGATGAGCCAGTCACCCTGCCTGCCCTTGATGGTGGAGAGCAGCAGACATCCCTGAAGGTGGTTTGTCGTGTTCTCAGGCAGGTGTCTGGCCGGGGCGAGCTGATTTGCCACCTGGAAGGGCCTGCCTTAGGCAGAGGGGAGTCACTTTCTGGATCGTTTGTGTCTCCTCATTGACTGTAAAGGGCAGAGAGGGTTACCATCTTGTACCTGAATGTATAAAAGTTAGACACTTAAGAAATTAATTCTCAGCATTGTTTTTAATTAATGAGAATTCTTCAGCAATGTCCTTTGTGTGGGAAAATTCCTGCCCAGCTCGAGTGCTGGTATTTTCAGTTAAAAGAAGAGAGGGAGCCATACTAATTTTGTGTTACATGAAATAATATTTGTACCAGGGAATCTGCAACTATACTAAGGGTTTCCTCATATTTTTCTTCTTTGCTTACAAAGAAAAATACAGCCTCACAAAGAAATTCAACAGTGTCAAAAAATGC
Source organism: Opisthocomus hoazin (assembly GCF_030867145.1). Lineage (NCBI taxonomy): Eukaryota > Metazoa > Chordata > Aves > Opisthocomiformes > Opisthocomidae > Opisthocomus > Opisthocomus hoazin. The sequence continues at coordinate 97,855,819 of NC_134415.1, forward strand.
AATGTTTTTATTAAAAAAAAACCCCAACAGGCTTCAGCCTTTGAAAATCAGAAAGTTTAGAGTTAGTTTTCAGAGCTCAATTTTAATTCTGCTTTGATAAACCTTTTTAATGTTAGTATACAAACTATATGTGTATTTGAACATAATACATTAATTTATGCTTTACAAAACTTACACTGTACATGACAGAATGTATAGATACTACAAAAAGAATCCTTATGCAATGCACAAATTGTTAGGGACAAGACTGTCTAAATCATGGCTGAAAATACTATGTACATAGGAGTAACAAGATTCTATCTCATCATCCCCAAAATGGCCGTCAAATGTTTGACAGCCTTGTGGGGTCACTGCGATGGGCAGTCTGGTCGATAACCGCTGTGGGCTTCGGTCTGAGCCCTCGCTGCCTGGCCGGTGAAGCAAACGGTTACAGCGTCACTCCCGAGGTGGTTAAAAAGTAGAAAAGGAGCAAGATTTATAGGTGAGGCTGCATTTCCAATGGCTTCCAGTTTCTGTACAGCAACTTAACTGAGAGATGAGATATTAGGGGTCGTAAATTTTTCTTCCAGTTTCTGGATTCTTCCTTTATTTCTACGCAGAGGCTGAGCACCTGGTATTAGATGAATTATCGACATTACGACATCCCGGATAATGCAGTCTAATTTGTGTAGGTTCTGAGCATTTGAAATACACTGAAATCTAAGGTGTTTGCACTGCTGAAAATTAAGACAGAAATTCTAAAAACTAGAAAGGGATCTCCATCTTCTATGAAGTGGCATCTAGTGACATCCCAGCACATGATGCTACATCACCAACAATCTTGTTTTCTTGCATTGTAATTGTAATTGTAAATGCAAATGAGTACCTGGGAGGTAACTATAAATCAAATAGCTTGGTTGAAAATGACTAAATACATTTCAATGGTCTTTGCTGTCAGTCATAATTGTGTCAGCTCAGGGAAAAAATACCATCCTGTACAGCTAATGTGCATATATACAATTATGTTTTAAACTCCTGCATGTATTTGGCCACTATATTCTAGTGTGGATTATAGCCTAGGGTAGCGTAGGTGTAGAATATAAGGAAATGGAAGCTCCATACGGTTCTGACAGAAGCATGGAAGAGATCTTAAAAATGAAATGCTTTGCACTTTGCAAGCTCACGGTGGATTTTCAGCTATTTAAGGCTATGTGTGTGTTTCAGCCTGAGTCTTTTCATTTCAATTTATCTCATTGTAAGCTTGGGCTTTTTGAACAGAAACTCAGAAAGAGAGACTATTAGATGGGACTTTGTGAGTCATACATTTGGCTCACTCAGGCTCTAAGGATAAGAATACCAGCCTTAGGTATCAGCAGTCCTTGATATCTAGCCAAGAAGAGGAGCAATAATCAGATGTAAAATCAGATGCAAAATCATAAATTTGAAAGATTAGGGAGAAATCTGAAAAGAAAATACAAAGAGGGACGGCTGAGCTCCGCTGTTATTACTGTTCATGTGCTACTGTGCAAAAGGTAGTCTTTGAAACTTAAAAACATTTTGTTGACCGGGTAAACGACAGGATGGACACTAAAGCTAGGACAGTTTTTGATCTTGGCTTCACATGGAACAAATCTTAGTTTTAGCTCTTCAGCTGTAGGAACTGTGACTCACATATAGCCCCTTTTTTTCACCCCAGTGAAATCATGAATTTGCAGAGAGTGCAGGTTAAAGACTAGCTGATGAACTGCAAGCTTCAGGCTGTTGCAGACAGCAAAGAATCTATAGATACATAGCTTTTGAAGATGGTTTTTCCCCTGTAACAGTATGTTTTTCCTTCTCTTTTCTGTGGTACAGTTTAAATACTTGTGTAAATAAATCACTGTATATCTTTTCAATGGCCCTTATGATGAGGAGCAATTAATAATTTCATGCTAGATCTTACCTGTTTGAAAGTCTGTAGTGGTCTTGCCAATGCTACCTATTTTTGTCTTAGTAGAATCTTCCTCAGAGAAGTGGAGATGTTGAGGAGAAACATTTCAAATACTTTCATTTTACTTTTTCTCCTTCAAGATAATTTCATGCTGGGGAACGCTGAGGGAGTGGGGTCATAGCAAATCATGCTGGCTTCTGAGTTGCTCTGAAGTCCAGAGATGCTGCAGAAGGATCATTTCTACTTCAAAAGCTGGATATTTTTAGTGAGCAGTGAGTCTTTTATCTATAAAAGAATGTCCATAGCGCTCACAAGCTGAGCTCGTATCTGCAGGAAAACGTGTTTCTCCTCAGCCACTGGATACTCAAGCAATGAGAAAAGTGATTTGCTGTTAAAAAAAGAAAAAAAAAGTTTCTTCCTTCAGCCCTTCTGCGATCGATCACTTGAGGACAAACATACTTTGATGGGTTGACAGGGCAGCGGCTACATCTGGCAGCTAAAAAAATCTGGGCGGCTGCCTCGTGAAGCATGAAGCCAGCTATGGTTGCTGTGATGTTTTCCTTGTTTTGTGTACAAAACTTGCAGTTATACCGCACAGGAAGCGTGATGTCAGGAGAACGTGAACTCTGACTCCCAAGAATTTGCAGCTCTTGAAGCACCGCATGGCCCTACGCGTTGTGTGCCAGAGACCGGGATCTCTCTGGACAGGCATCTGACTGTCTGGGATTCCCTCCATTCGCTAGCTTGCTTCAGCTTGTTACTGCCTTGCTTTAGGCTGACGCTGGAATTCCCTCCAGATCAGATCAGGTTTTCACAGAATAAGGAAGTTTTTGTGGAAACTCCCTTGTAACTGCATTGCTCTTCAACAAGAGTTTTTCCCTCCACGCAGAATCTGTGTCGGTCCTTTTCCCCTCAGCTCTTTCCTTCCCCTGCTGTGCTGTATGGCACTGGTTGCTCCTTGCCTGGCAAGTTTCTCCTTCCTGACATGGGCCCAGATGGGTATGTCGTGTAATAAAAAAGAAAAATTAACATTGCAATGTCTGTGGTTTTATTACTACAGCATCTTTGACATCAAAGCCCTGCTCAAAATAGTAGTGCGGTAAAGCAACAGGGATTTTCTAAAAGCAATATTATTTGGATTGTTTAAAAATAGACTTCTGTCTCTAGAAAGTATATTGAATTTTCTCTTTTATGGCTTAATGATTTGCTGTTATGACAGACTTAATCAATCTGATGAGTCCATGTTCAACGTTCTGGCAAATATAATCAGCCCTGGAGTGTTTTCTTACTCCCCGAAGGCACATTGTTTCTGTGTTTATGTCATTCTGATGTTTTATCTGGAAACCATGTTTCTTTTTCTTGCAGAAAAGTGTACTGTTCCAAGACATACACGGAAAGCCATGGGTTTAATTTACTGAATATGAAATGATCTTTTTATTTGGGAAGTGAAAGGAGAAGGTTATAGAACAAAAAGTCCAGCTAGGCAATGGGTGCAGAAGTTACAGAAAGAAAAAGGAAAAGATTGATCATATAAAAATGACGAGACAGATTTAAAGACAGTTTGTAGTAATAAAAAAGACTAACTGTTAGAGACTCGAAGACAAGTCCTGTGTCTTATTTCTAAAAATGATCTACAGAATGTCCATTTGTTTGGCTGCAAGTTGAAGATTTACTTTCTCTTACTCATTTTTTATTTCTGAATCTGCATTTTGTGTTCTTTAATGTAACTTGTCTGCCAGATTATTCTAGAGCCTTTGAAGTGCAGAAAGATGGTCTATTTTCAGGCTTTACTCCCATGCAGAGTTCCAGTATGCACTTCAAGTCTTTGGAGGAGGGATTTGTCTCCTGAAAAATATGAAACATGTTACTGACTACTATAAAATAGTGAATAAAAAAGAAAGCAGAGACATTCTAGGCTGAAAAAATGAGAAGCGGATGTAAATGTGTCTTATATGTGATGTGGCGTCTACTGAAGAGGATCGTTATTTAACAAGCACTGCTTTTTTTTTTAATCTCAGTCTCTGACTCTGTGAAGACAGGAGTAAGTGCATGGAGCAGCAGGACTGACCATCTCTGTTCCTCAGAAAGTGTGGGTCAGAGCCTATCGTATGGAGTGACACGTACCTTTCCTATCGCAGGAAAGGGAAGAAAAAGTTGTGCTGTGACAACTGCTGCTTCATGCTAGTACATTGCTAGACCCTGCTTATGTTTTGTGATGCTGTGCAGAAGGGACCTTCTTAAGTGGACCCGGTGCAGGAATGACCTGGAGCATGCAGATTATTGAAATAAGGTGTCCAGTGTAACAGTGGAATACTTTGTGTGTCAGGATAATTTAGACTCGGAGCTCCATTTAAATACAGCACATTTAATAATAGTCTAGTGCTCGGCAGTACATAATTACTTGCTCTCTAAAGGATAATTTGTAATGAGCAATGTTGTCCTCACAACTCTGATGATGTGAGACCATCTCTGAACCTTCAGTTTAAATGACACACCCAAGGTCAGCCACTATCTCTGTGTATTCTTACTATCATGTGGTCTGATAGGAATTGTCTTTGATATCCTCGCGTAGAGCATTTATGTCTGTGACAGCTCTTTAACGCCAGGTAAGACTTTTGGTGTTCTCTTTATTATGAAGTGCAAGTGGTCAGCCTTAGCAGAAGGCTCTTAATAAGTGAATTAACAATAGTTAAGATTAAAATAAAATGGTCATGCACTTTTAAGTGATGTCAGTTAATTTAAATTTATAGTTCTAATGAATCTTAGATCTTACCTAACCACAACAGTTCTTAAATTCTAATAATCATGCAGCTATGTAAAAATGTCATCCTTCTGACACACTATTCAGTAGAAATCCTCATCGGAGTGCTAAGATGTACTGCTGAACCCCTTCAGCTCACTCAGGGGAGACTTACGATGATAGTATGACTTTTAATCAATGGAAAAATGCAAAATAAAAATGGATTAAAATTGCATCTGATGGAAAGGTGGTCTTGGACAGGTGTCTCTACTCTGCTATTTCCACGGGAGAGGGTGTTCTTTTAGTTAGACTTGGATGTTAATAAATATTTAGTTTCATTTCTAGTTTGGGGCTGTTTTCCATGAACTCTCTGAAGACCAGCAGTGTTTTTTTCTGTCTCCCCGATGATTCTGAAGTCCCCTGTAAGTCAGAACACTGCAAGCAATTCACAGCTTCCTCTGGTTTCAGCTGAATCTCACTGCCTGTGCCTCAGATAACCAAGGAGCAAATTTCCCTGGGTGTCACGCTAGTATTGAAATTTATCCATGCCAGTGTTATACAAGTTCCTTCTCTGTGACTTTCTCTCTTTGCATTTCAATAGTTAAAGACAAGGTTTCATGTCCCTCGAGTTGCAGCCTTCAGAGACATGACAGTTTAACTAAGCTCTTTAAGTGGCTCTTCAATTTCAGGGTGGTTTGCATGACATTGATGGTGTAATTTAAAACTGCAGTTCTGAGCTTTTTCATCTTTTTGGGAGCACACATTTTCATACCCTACTTGTATCATACAAAACAAAAGAAAAAATAATTTCCTATGGCTTTTATTGGACTGAAGATTAAACTTACCAAGTGCATCAACCTCCCTTCTGCACTGCACAATATTAGGCAGATTTGTCAACACATGTAATGTGGGTTTTCTTGTACTTTCCTGTGATGTGTCTGGTGGTTGTAGTCAGAGATAGCGCTTTTGTCTGGATGAAATGCGTCTAATCCAATACAGGCAGACCCCAGGTCTTGTGTTGGCCAAGTCATTCCACCTCCAAGGGCTTAGTTTCCCCATCTGTAAGATGTATGTACTGGCCTCCTTTTAGAGTGTTACCAGATTTATAGAGGTAAAATGCTGCTAAAGAACATTTTATTATCAAGGCCTGCATCCCTGGAGCTTAGATCAAGGTGAAGGCGTTTCCCTTGTGCTCATTTGTTCTTTCTGAAATACCTGTCTGCTTTGTATTTATTTTTAGAAGACGGCATGGATTTTGGGGTTCAAGGAAACACTTGCTTCCTGCACTTGAGAGCAGCTGTCTCCCTTTGTTGACCATTTACAGCATCAAGCTGCCTCAGATACAGGAGAGTTTCTGGCATGACTCATCCTGGAATCGAAGCTCCCAAGAATATGCATCAGGGGAGCAGAACTGGAAGGTAAGCAGGTTTTCCCGCTTCTGATCCCCTTTCTGGCTGAGACTAAAAATACCCCATGTGTCTTCGATTCTGTATCTCCTAAGTTGAAGACCAGTGCTCTTACTGTACCTAAGTCACAAACTACTTTGGGGGCATTAGAAAAGAGCCTAATGCATGTTTGCAGGCTACTTTGCCTGTGAGAAATACTACAAGAGCCATCAGTATGAGAAATAGCAGATGACACAAAAATGCTCCTACTGCCTGATGATGCGTGGACAGTTTGTCAGCTCAGGTGGGGGATCTGCAGCAAGAGGCTTCGTGAGTCCCCAACCCACTGAGGTAAATAAATACTTGGGAGGAGGCTGCAGGACCCTGAGCTACAGCCACAGCCAGTTTGCAGTGGGCAATATTTCGTGAAGTCTGAGAAGTTCTTGCCCCTCAGAAAACCAGGGTGAAGAGTGCAGAGCCTGCAGAGCTGGTCTCCAGCTGGGAGGTGCCCAGTTGGTGGGCTTGAAAATGCATGCACTGGGTGCTCTGCGTGCCTTGGTTTAGCTGTGGGGCTTACATACATGTGGAGGCACAGCGTTCTGTTTTGGTCCTCAAGCTTTCTTTCATCTGTGGTCAGACCCAAAAGGTCATATTTTCTGCTATGGAAAAGCCCCTTTTTAGTAAACTAGAGAGCAAATATTTTTGAAGTATTTTAACTTTTATTAATACAAATGTGGATGAAGGAAAACATTTAAAAATACATCAGATGAAATCTACGTGGTTGGTAGAATCTGAAGCTTTGTTATTAGTGAATGATTGCTGTGAGGGGTCCTACTCTTTTCCTTTAAATTTTAGAAGATAAAAAACTTCCATAGACACAATTTGTTTAAATTGCACTTTTAGCATAAACACTATGAAAAAAATATTGGCTGTTACTAGAAAAGTGAAGAACTTGATAGTAAATTGAAATTAAGAAGAAATGGGATTTCTCCTCTTTCAACTAACCCGATTTTAATGTTAATGAAACCCTGACAAAAAAACTCTTCAGGAAGGGTAAAAACTGAGAAAAAGTATTAAGTGTTACAGAAGAGAACCGCTTTAAAGTGGTTAACAGAGCCTAAGGTGTTGCCCAAGCCCCGGCGGGATTGCTCCTTCCAAGAAGGTTTACTCCAGTCACACACAGACATACTTGTTCTGAGCAGGCCGCGTAAGACCTGACAAAGCGTCCACGCGCTGCAGACAGTCTGAACGTGGCACACGGGGTTTAGCGTGTTAAAACCAGGGGTCTGGCTGATGCTTCCAAGAGGTCACTTGCCTGAGGGCGGTGTGTGCTTGTTTCCACCTCAGTCTAACTGATAGAGGCAGCTTATCAGCCTTCTCCCGTTTCTCTCTCCTCCTGAGTGGCCTTTAGCGGAGCCCAGTTACGCAACGTTTTCTAACGTGTGCCCCTGTGCTGTATGAAATAGTCTGCGGATGTTGACTGCCCAGGAGGCTGAGAAACAGGCTCTCTCCTGCACAAACAGGCTGGCCTTCACCTGGCTGAACGGTGTTATCTCAGATCTTGTTCACGTACCTCCAGTTGCGGAGACTGTTCTTGATGTTCTGTGTCGTCCTGGCCAGGATGCTTGCGTTCGTCGTTGATTCTCTTTGTGTATTTCAGCTTGCGCTGTCTTGTATGTGCAATGAAAATAATGCTCCTTCTTACTGTAAGGGTTTAGATCAATAATTTCTCAAAAATTTTGCTGATGCCCATTTCTTCTTTGAGGGAGAAGACAGACGCATGTGAATGTAACAGTGAACCCACAGCAACAGTGTCAGCAGCCTGGAGAGCAGGATGGGACCTCAGCACTTCACCTTTGCCGTGATGGTTTCTCAGGCTGCACACAGTATCCATGTTTCTTTGCCTTTAAAAATATCTCAGATTGGCGTCCAAGAGTATTAATACCTGTACACTTCTTTAGAGAGGTAGGCTATGTGAATGTATCGCATTTGATTTGATTCTTACTCAAGAAGTATGTAAGGGGCATGTGTACAAGTATATTTCCTACGAAATTTTTAATTACTGTTGTCCACTGCAGACCCTAAGTCCTCACTCCATGCAGTAAGTGGCATTCCCCACCATCAGTCAACTATAATAAATTCATTCACACACACAATCTTCTTTGTTCTTGCATTCTTCCTTGTTTTTCTTGTTCTTAAACGCACTTCAGCCACAACTGACATGGTTTAGTGGATATGACACAGCCCTCTGGGCACTGTTGACCATGAACTGAGAGAACATTGATTACCAATTATTAGGCTCTGCTTCCAAATTCTTCCCATTGTTTACTGATGATGCAAAGGAAGCGCGTTGTGCCAGTTCTGTGACCGCTGCAGAACAGCAATGCAGCCTACAAGCAGAAGGGCAAACACCACGAGGCACAGAAACTGCACAAGCCTCAGCTGGGTGAGCAGAGTAAGAAACCTGGGCTGTCTTTGGCCAGGAATTGTTTTTACTGTCAGGGATACAGCAAACTGTGCATACCTGGGGAGAAGCCGAGTATGACGCAGTCCTCCACCCTCTTGTTCTGGCACATGCAATTAGAGGGCGGGAGGCAGACCCTGGGAATCAGATGCCGTTCATGTTAGAATTTCAGGTGGAAATAAAAGTCATAAAAATAACACGTGAATAGGATTGAATGCCATACGAATAGGCAAAAGCAAGGATTCACCTGTGAGTGTAAATCCTGAGAACAGAACTAAGCAAAAGAGAAGTTTCTCCACTGAGAAATCCAACTCCATCTGACAGCATTTCAAATTTTCTTCTCCCATTACTCTAAAAGCATAATGATGATGTTACTACAAATGAGAAATACCCGCCATGCCTTCTCGTGGCTTCAGTTGAATATTTGCAACGAGGAAAAAAAAAAATCTTTATTCACATTGGATTCAGTCTCACATATGTGAAAGTCAGTAGAAATGTTACAGTTGATCGGGTCTGTAGTATCTCAGATTTATTCTCTATATTACTCTCTTTAATGATGTTTATCTTTTTATTGACTATCTTTTTCCCCTTAGGAAACACCACAAGATCTCTTGGCTAATCAGAGCATTAAAAAATCAACTGTAAGAAACAATTTCAAAGGAGAAACTGATCAAACGCTCGTTAAATTGTTGCCAAAGCTAATTTATACCTCTGTATATTAGTTCTGTCTCTTGCCAGTTTATTTTGTGTACAAGACACAGGACTGCTCAAGAAACACGGGGCCTGAAAGAGAATGGTTCTGAACAACTACACGTGCTAAAAAGCTAAACTGTAAGACCCTGGTGAGAGATAATGGAAGGCTGAAACACGAAACTGCCCCATGGTTGTTCCACAGTGCCTCCTGCGAGGGGACTTCTACCAAAGCACTGGGCGACACCGCTGCCAGGTGAAGGACACTGGCCTAGCTGGATTGTGGGCGTGGTCCCAGCAGATACTGTCAGTTCCTCTACGCTTTGGTGTGTCCCATCAGGATTCCTCTTTCACGACCACAAAAAATGTGCATTTGCTAAACAACTCCTCAGTGGTGGAGATAAGACATTAGTATTTGCTTGTTATGACAGTCTTGATCTGCCTGTAAATTTTTCAGTTTCAAAATCATATAAAGTATAAACTAACCAAACTGTAGAAGAAACAGCATTAGCTGTAATTTTAATACATAAAATATTTTATTATAACTGTTAGCTATCAAGTTTTGATGCGTTGTGAAATGGTTTCATGAAGTGCCAACCTCCCCCACAGGGATGGAATCTGCAAACATTTCTGTATTAGGTGTATATCTATCTGAATAAGGATATGCAAATGTATGTAGATATTCATGTTCCAGAAACGGTTACAATTTTCAGCTTCAGCTCCGCGTGGGAGGCTGTTATTGAAATAGTTTCCTTCTGTGGAGAGGAACGACACACACATTTTGTCTTTCCATAGAAGACCAGGGAGGAGAGCCACATGCCTTGCACTCGCCGGGAGACACCAGGAGTCCGGACTGCTGCCTGCACGGTGGTGGAGAGCACTTGGTGGTTCTGAAGACAGCCTGGGCTGGGCGGCCTGCAGAGCCCAGCTGCCCCCGGGGGCGACAACGCCGGGAGGCTGCTAAGCAAGACTGCAGCTTCCCCTGCATCCCCGTGGGACGGCAGGAGAGCACAGCGACTCCTACGTTCAGCAGCTGCTTGGGTTTGCCCAGCCCGCAGCCAAGGAATGGGGGAAGTGGGCTGAAAGCCCTGAGAAAGGATGAGGAGTTTGGGCTTGGATGCAGCACAGGATACGTAAGAGGGGGCTGTGACACCAAGCGGTGTGCTAGGTCATACTGCACATTTCTTACCGTTCACAGGGAACTAAGCCGACTGCCGTCCCGCAGAACTTGTTCTTTATGTGTGCCACCCGTGATGCACTGTAGGGTGTTCTACTGCTCATGCACCAAGTGAAAATAACCCCTGTGGGCCAATCAATGTCAACAAATTACCAGGGCATCAATGGCCAGTCCCCAGAACACTGAACCCCTCCCAGAATCCACGGTAAATCCAGCCCTCTTGTCCTTCAGTCTAGCAAAGCAGTGTATTCAGGCTACAACTGGCTCTGGTAAGGCAACCTGAGGTTCAACAAGGCTGAGTGCTGGGTCCTGCCCTTGGGTCACAATAACCCCAGGCAAAGCTACAGGCTTGGGGAGGAGTGGCTGGCAAGCTGCCCGTCGGAAAAGGAGCTTGGGGTGTTAGTTGACAGCCGGCTGACCATGAGCCAGCAGTGTGCCCAGGTGGCCAAGAAGGCCAACAGCATCCTGGCTTGTATCAGGAACAGTGTGGGCAGCAGCAGTAGGGAGGTGATCGTGCCCCTGTGCTTGGCACTGGTGTGGCTGCACCTCGAGTACTGTGTTCAGTTTTGGGCCCCTCACTACAAGAAGGACATTGAGTTGCTGGAGCGTGTCCAGAGAAGGGCAAGGAGGCTGGTGAGGGGTCTGGAGAAAAAGTCGTATGAGGAGTGGCTGAAGGGACTGGGGCTGTTTAGTCTGAAGAAGAGGAGGCTGAGGGGGACCTTATTGCTCTCTACAATGACCTGAAAGGAGGTGGTAGTGAGGCAGGTGTTGGTCTCTTCTGCCAACTAACTAGCAACAGGATGAGAGGCAATGGCCTCAAGTTGCGTCAGGGGAGGTTTAGATTGGATATTAGGAAAAATTTCTTCACTGAAAGAGTGGTCAGGCATTGGCACAGGCTGCCCAGGGAGGTGGTGGAGTCACCATCCCTGGAGGTGTTCAAAAAACGTGTAGATGTGGCACTTCAGGACATGGTTGGTGGTTGGACTTGATGATCTTAGAGGTCTTCTCCAACCTTAACGATTCTATGATTCTATGAACTTCCTTGGAGACAGCCTAACTTTAAAAAAAGAAGAAAAAGGCCAGCAACACAGGCTTAGCAAAACTCTGATGGGTATCCAGGAACAGTGCACCATCCAGACCCCTTCTGCAGTTCTGTCGCTATGTGTCTGGCTGTCGAGGCACAGCAGATGGAAAGGGCTCTGTGGACTGCAACGTGAAATGTGGGCTGCTATTCCCAAATGAGGTTGCATGAGAGTTTCCCACAGACCAGGCAGCCCAAAACGTTAGCGGGGTTTCTGGCCGAATCTCCCTATTCCCACTCATCACCTCATTCCATACCTGACCATTCCTTTCCCAGCAATCAGCAGATGATGAAGCAAGCTCCATGCATCAGGAGCAATTCTTCTTTCCTCTGCTCAGGGATAACAAACCAACGTCATGTTTTCCAGTGCTGCTGCGGTCTAAAACAATGCCAGCATCACTATTAATGCTGCTCTGCCATCAGTCCCCTGTTTCATCACAAGCTGAAAGGACATCAACTGAAAGAAAAAAACACATGCGCTGCTGTGACAGGGAAAATCCTGGGATCACGTCAAAGCAGAGATGAACGAGCACAAAAAAAATATAAGAATTGAAACTTTTATTATGGTGTAAAATAAATGAGTATGTTTTCCATTTTCTTCTGGTGACCAGACTGGAAAGGTATGCAGCCCTGTGGGTCGGGACCATTCTCCTTAGCAAGGGACAGGTGCTCACCTCCACGTGCTGCCACTTCAGGGGCTCAGAACATCGCAGGCTGAAGGAGGTGCGTGCAGAGGGATCTGCTGATGGATGTGCTGCGGGACCTCCCTGGTCAGCCGGGGTTTTTCTGAACCACGGGAGTCCCTGCCAGACCAGGCCTACAGGACTTGCTGCAACCAGAAAAAGGCTCGGGGAGCAGATTGGTGAGACGTTACATTGGCCTTGCCGTCCAGGAATGGAAGGAAGGACTCCAGAAACTGAGACCAGTTTGCTGGCATTCGGGGTCCAGCCCCTGCAGCAGTTTAGCCCGGGCCTGGTGCCAGCTCGGAGGGGGCAGCCTGCTCCTGGCTGCCCTCCCTCCATGCCGGCGTCTGCAGGCAGGGCAGGGAGCAGAGGTGCTCCCACAACGCTCCTGGGGCGAATGGCTGTGACCCCCCTTGGGCACCCACCCCCCCGGCCAGCCGCCTGCCTGCCCCCGCACAATTACGCTGCCACTGGTGGCAACCATCAAAAATTTCTTTTTTGATTCAGCCCTGAAGTATATGGGGCTGTGGGCCAGAAAACAGGCAAAACGGGGCATTTTATGACACAAATACTGCAATATACACAATTTCTAACAACTGGTTAGTAATGCACACGCAGAGGGTTACCTCAGAGCGGTACAGTGACACGGCACGCTACCGTAACGCTCCGGACATCTCATTTTTCCCCCTTATTTTCAACCATATGAGGAAATGAAATACTTTTCCCTCCCTTGCATCCCTGTATGGCTGTGCTTTCTGGCTTCCTGCAAAGCACCACAACTGCTGCGCAAATCCTGCTTTAAGCATTCCATTTCTCCTCCTGGCGCAGGGTTTGCGGCGCACAGCAGGCCTCTGCGACATGGCCGGCCTTCCCCACACGCCCCTACAAAAGGCTTTGCCGGAAGGGCCATCTGGTCGCCCGCCACCCAAACGCGGGTCCGCCTGCCCTCCTGCACCTGTTCCGCGCCTGATTTGGCTTCTCCCTGCCAGGGGCTCTCCCGTCAGAGGTCCCCCCTCCCTCCTTCCCTCCCTCCCAAGCCAGTGAGGGGACGGGAGGACGCAGAGCACCTCCCGCAGCGGCGGCGGACGCAGGCACCTCTTTGAGATCTCGGTTCTCAAGGAGCAACAAACCCCAGCTTGTCTTCAACCTGGAGGCGACGTATGGGACCAGAGAGTAACGGCCTGGCTCAGAGATCAGCCTCTCGCTGTTCCAAGCAGCTGCATCGGGGCTCAAACGGAAGGGCCAGGCCCAGCATCTGAGCTGGCCTCACGCGTAGCAGGCACACGCATCGCTGATGATGGCACCGTGTTCTGGGAAGCCCATTTCCCCAAATCTCTCTGCCATTTCAGGGATGTTTCCACCCGCAGTCACGCACGGGTGAGCGGCGTACCCGCCCGTCAGAGCAGAGCCGCACCACCTCAGTGCTGGGTTCCTCTGCGCAAACTAAGCCGCCAACCTGTAAGCAGCTCCTCGGCGTAGCCACGTGTCCGCACTGGGCCACAGCCACGTGCTCTGAAAAATGTTTAATAACTGTAACAGCTAGGCACCTCCAACGATGCCCAATTAAAGGCAGCTTTAAAATGGATTTGGGTTTGTGTGTACAGCTCCCAGGGAGACGGGTGCCACTTGTTGGAGGCACCTCTTTCCCTCTTTGCATCCCTGACTTCCCCACAAGAGCTACATTTTACTAGAATAATAAACCTAAATGTGAGAGCCAGATGGAACTCGGGGATGGAGGAGTTCCAGTCCATGGGGATTATCTTTTTTGTTTGACTGTTAAAAAGACCTTCACGTACAAAATACAAATTATCAAAAGATTTCCTTCAGAGAAAGGAGGGAGAGGGAGAAACATCTGCCATTTGTGACTAATTTTGTGAAGTACCCTGTTACTACTCTAAAGGAACTAAGAGTACCTATCAAAAAATGGCTTCAAGGATGGCAAAAATTAAAAGCAGGATGAAATAACATGCGATTTAATAATAAAGGAGCTATAGCTGTCATTACCAGGCAGAAAAAATGACATCACCATATACAGGGAGGATGAAGTAATAAGCCTGCCAGACCAGAGAGTTACCTGTCATTATACTGCTGTCCTACCTCAAGAAAAACATCTGGAAAAACATCCGTCTAAAGATCACACACACGTACTGTAGAACTTGCAAGTGAAAGCCCTGGGAGAAAAAAACAGGCTAAAAGCAGGATGTTCCCTGAGCTAAGCAGGATTTGTTTGCATACCTTCTAGGAGATGGTGAAATTTCCCCCGGCTTTCCAATGGAGACTGCAAACACACCACCCTTTGTTCTTTAACCTCTCACGAGGAAGTCAGCCACACAGACTAAGGGTTTGCAGCAGAGCAAATATATTATTTTTTTTCAAGACTTCCAGTTTTATCTTGATATTGGCTCCCTCTCTTTCAGCAGCACATCGGATCAAGACAGCTTGGTTTGACGCACTTCACTCTTTCCTTACTAGGGAAAAACCCCCACGAATTCCTCGGTTTGAGATCCTTGCTGTCACCCCGGCATAAATACACCCAGCGTTACCCTCTTGGCTATGTCATACTTTAGGCATTTGTTTGGGAGGTGGATAGGCAGCAGGAATTTAAAGTCTTAGCTTCAGCCTTCTTCCTCTCATTTTAAGGGAAGCAAACTCCACTTACGAGGTGCCCAGGAGATGGCCCTGCCCGTCCCCCTCCCTGCCAGCAGCGCTTGGGAAGGGCACGGGCAGCAAAAGCTCTGCAGGTCCTGCCGCCCGCTGCAACCCTCCCTCGGAGAAGGGAGCGAGCAGCTCACACCTCATGCCCACGGACACCCTGGCTTCTCTGCTGCCACCCCATCCATCTTCATCATGCATCTCACGCTATCTTGCTTCGGACAGCTATTTAGGCAGCCTTTAAAGTTAACGGAGAGGACACACTTAAAACTTCCTCCCATTCACCATCTGTAATGCAGAAATCATCTCCCCATCCTACGACAGACTACTTTTTAGAGGCATCTCCCTCCACTGCAACTGATTACGAAGCAAGTACAGATGGCTAGAGAAGTCACTTAACTTTAAAGCGGCTGATTAGGAGAGCGTCCCAGTGTAAATAACAGTTCAGTATCTGGCTTCTACA
The DNA here is from genome assembly GCF_030867145.1 of Opisthocomus hoazin. Taxonomy (NCBI): domain Eukaryota; kingdom Metazoa; phylum Chordata; class Aves; order Opisthocomiformes; family Opisthocomidae; genus Opisthocomus; species Opisthocomus hoazin. The sequence continues at coordinate 97,871,063 of NC_134415.1, forward strand.
ACCAACCTGACCACCAGTTCACTTCTTACCTCACCTGATTTTGTCAGAGACTAACATTTGAAAATTACAGCCATGTTTTGATGGTCAGATATGTTGACTTGATTATAAATTAAGTAAGGACCTAGAGGGCTTCTTACAGTAGAAAAATGCAGAGATGCTGAATATTTCTGAAGAAAATATATATGGTCAAAGCTATTCATCAGCCTGGTTTCCAAAGGATGGGAGGCCAGTATCTGTGCTGCCCCATGACTTCAGAAGCCAGTGAGTAACTTCAGGCTATTCTGAAAAGGTGTCACAGAGAGAAGAGTTTCCAAGGTAATGAAGTTCTTGCAAGCTCTGTGAAAATCAGTGGCTGGGAAAGAGGTCCAAATAATGCTGCCGGGGGGGAAGGATGGGCACAAAGATGCCCTGTCTCTTGCCTGGTGGAGATAACGTCAATCAACAGGGAACATGGGGAAAGGCACTGGATCTACAGGAGATATAAGACGCTTGCAGGAAACAGGATTTCATTAGTTCCACTCTTCACAGCACTTGTTTCAATCAGAGCTCTTTTCTCAGGGTTTGCCAAAACCTCATTCTGTAATTACGATTCAATTTCTACTGTGCCACCCATTCTGCAACATAAGTCCTTGGGAAGACGACGCATGTCTACCCCCTGCCACCAGTTACCCAGACGTAAGAGGGAGCACGGGCACACCAACGTCAGAATGCAGACTGCACATCTCGGCTGCTCTGACACGGAGCCCCAGCTGCCCACTCAGCAAGGGTATTTTCATATTGCATGAAAGCATCCACAAGTTTTCATGGTTTTTGATCACCACCAGCACACAGAAACACATCTTAGATCATTTCCTTAGGCTTTGATATGCTTGATGTGACTGATAAACAATCACAAACCCCACAGAACTTCCAAATCCTCTTCTCTTACAAATGAATAGAGAGTTCTGCTATTTTCCTGACACTTCAGAACAAAGTGTTGTGGTCCTTTTACATAACAATACCAAAAGAAGTGTCATAAACAGATGCGTCACTACACACCACTGGAATTCATGATCATTTATTGCAGCCAACTGAAAAAGTAGTAAAGTTTTATAACAACATTCTACGGTCCTTCACGAACATCTGCTACCACAAAGGGTAATTTTACTCTGATTCAACTATATAGTAAACCTTGCAGTTTAACTTAGTAAAATTAGCTCTGAAATACATACATTCCAAAGAAGGCAATATATAGCAAACATTTTCTTAAACTGTAGAGTGCAACTTTATATTTTTTGCAATAAAGTAATTACAGAGCAATCCCTTCAAACAATAAAGACTTCACAATTTTAATAACGTACCAAATGTATCTGTGCAAACCAGTAGAAGCAGTTTAAAAGAGAAAACCTACTGCAAAAACAAAACGTACAGCTTTTAAGAAAACAAAATGGAGCAGTAAGCATCCTCCAGTACTACAAGAATTTGCTTACACAGGCAGAACAATTTTCCTTTGTCTCCCAGAAATTTAACAGAAAATGGAAACAACCCCTGCTGCTTTAGTGTTATACTAACAAGAGAGCTTCAGAAACAGATTCAATCAGTATTTATGGTAAAAACATACCTGTGGCTAATCTAATGGCTAATGCCACAAGTCATCACTTTACCCTAATGCTATACCCGAGTGAATTTCTAATATTAATCATCTGGGAAGAGCAGGAAGACAGCACTGAAATAGCGCTGAAGCGCTTCTTCCCGAACTGCAGACGCTGCAAGAAAACAAAGCAGAAATGATTGTTTATGCCCTACGCTATCCTTGTATCGGTTGCTGCATTCAGACCATGATTGGTTTTGACTGATACCACATGTGACTTTGCAGCACCACAGGACGTTATTTTGGACTTGTCGGTACGGGAGCCCAGGACTCCCCTTTTTGGTAAATGCCAGATTGCCAGACCACACAGAAAGACCTCCTGGCATTCGCTCTATGGCTGTTATGTGTTATTTTGCCCAAATGTTTAGTTTCTTATCTGTCATTGACACATACCCTCATCAAATTAAGCAAACACTGGGTGGTTACTGGCACTGGCCTGGGAAGTGGTAAAAAGGGCCCGACGCTTCTCAAGACTGAAGTGGTATCCTCTGTTTCCTGAGTGCCAGCTCCTTGACACCTATTTACAACACTGGTTAGCAATTACATTTTGAACGAAAGCAAGAGCCCTGCCTTTGTGAGGCACTCTGCCTTGTTGGGATGGACGGCGCTCTCAGAAGCGCCTTCCATCTTCTCTGGAGATGTTCAAGACCCACCTGGACGCGGTCCTGTGCAGCCTGCTGTAGGTGACCCTGCTTCATCAGGGCGGTTGGACTAGAGGACCCACAGAGGTCCCTTCCAACCCCTACCATTCTGTGATTCTGTGATTCCAAATCCAGGTGCTCCACGGATGCGGCAGGGAGTGCCGAGGAGCCACCTGAGCTCCGGCAGAAAGGCCACCCGTGGCTCTGACTGCAGCAGCCATCACCTGCACGGAAGCAGACGCGCAGGGGCCCGCAAAGCACTCGGGCCAGCCTTAATCACACAGCAGGGGCAGATTTAAGATAACTAACTGAAACATACGGAAAACCATGGAAAAGCGAGACCAGTTCTATACATGCTAAACCAAAAAGGCACAGTTCTGCAGTCAGGGCGGACTGCAGCTGCAGTCTATGCTGAAGGTGGCAATTAGAATTGAAAATCGGGAATGCCAAGATGTGGAACGAGGTAAACATTCATGGAGTGTGTGCTGGGAAGGGTAAAACCTGGCAAGAGAAGATATTCAAGTCATGCAACAATCCACGGATAAGGCAAATAAGATTTAGAATTAAAAAATAAATTCTCTAATTAAGATGTTAAGCCTATTAATAACAATGCAGGAAAGGCAGAAGTTTCCAATCAAAATTTCTGCTTCCTATTTGAAAAGGTGGTGTATTCTGTGATGAAGTATCTTCCAACCCACTAGCAACTGGAGGCAAAACATTACTAGAAATAAGTATTTTAATAAACAGCATGTATTAAAGACAGCTGACCCAGCGTATCTTCAGGTAACTGAAATTTCAGTGGATTTGGGGAAAACATTAACTGTCACACTACAGAAGGGCAACTAGACTGAATCAGGTGTAAATACAATTTTCCAATATCCAAACCGTACAGAATTTAAATTTAGAGAAGTCTAAGGTTCAAAATGTAATTACCACTAGTTAACATCTTTTATGTAAAGCAGGCCCTTGGAAATCAATTTTGTTCTTCAGCAAGGTATTTGGTTGCTAAACCTAAGTGAACAGACTTAGCATTTTTGTAGGGTATTGTGGCAGCGAGTCAAACACCTGAACTCACAACTAAAATGATACCATGTCAATAAAATACACACCGGGTATACAAACTGGCAGATTTCCATGGCGAGCTTCCCCACTGGCTACAAGCTGGGTGGGTTTCAGGGCGGTTGCACAGACTTCAGATAGGACTAACACACTTTAATGCTCTAATAACATCACACGAAAGGCAAAGCTGGGCAAAGCCATGCATTCTTACAGAGACAGAGTAATGCAAAACAAGAGAAATTACGAAGTAAAGCTGATTTTCATTCAGGTATAACTCGCTTTGGCATAGCAAAAGGCAAAAATATCCATAGAGGAACAAGAAATGTAGGCCATGAAATGGGAGACTATCCTGGGCCCTCCAAGAAACTTTTATTGAGTCTTAATGCCCACTGTGGTGCTGTGGCAAAAGCAGCTAATAGGAATTAGGCTGGAGCCTGCAGGGTAAAAGAGAAGAGGCTGAAAAACCAGCAAAACACCAGGAAGGAAACACAAAGGGATGAAGAAAACATTTACAGCTGAAGACTAGAAAATATCCATTTGTTTATGCTATCAAAAAGAACTCGCACAGAAATAAATAGAGCATATGTTCACACATTTTAATAATGACAGCTTATTCTTATTAATAAGTACCCACACAAGTGGTGAATTTGCACTCTACTACAGTATTTACAACTAGGAGAATTCTTGAATGAATTGAGCTCAGTCTGACTGAAAGACATTTAGCTCAATGCCAGATAACTTAGTTTTAAGACCTGCAGTATTAGATCATCTAATGTAATTAGTCTCCTTTGACTGCAAGGTATCAGAAAGTAACGTTATTTTTCCCCAAGCAGCATCCAACCAGCTTTCAAACAGGCATCTCTGTTTATCAAGGAAAATATAATGCAAATAGCATGCACTAAGCTAGGTTATAAAGAAAGTATTCCAAAACTGCATATAGAGCACGCCTACACTACTTGCAACCAGGAGCTGACCCTCTCGGAATTAAGCCTCCATTTCTGTCACACCACTTACAGCTGTCAGTCTGCAATGAGAAAAAGCGGAGTTTCCATCCCCTCTCCACAAACAGGAGAGAAACCCTGACCCACTCTAAGAGAGAGGGATGGTCCTTGGTTAACGGGGCTTTCGCCAACGAACCACCGCGCTAACTGCTCAGATCAGATCAGTTCTGATCTCCTCGGAGGTGGCTGCAACACCACCAGATGGACAGTATCTAGGTGCGTGAACTGCAAAGCTCTTTCTGCACTTATAAGACACTACATAAACGTTTAGATACATGAAGAAATCCAAGCCCCCAAGTCTCATTGAGACCCTGACTACCAATTTCACATCACTATACTTGCATTTATACTTGCACAGTGTAAACAGCATTAAAGACCAGGAGCACGCTGAGCAAGTAACAGCTCCAAAATTTGAGTTGCTGTATCATGTTTATTTACATATCTCTCAAAAAATTAATCACAAGCATGACAGAAACAAGAAGCTTCACAACAAATCACAACAAATCCAGGCAAGGTTTTTCTGTACATTATATTTTTCAACAACTAGAAATATTTTATCAGCAATACAGACACATTTATACATTAAAAATCTATACAACGTCCTTTTCTCTCCCAGTCTCCGAAACGTGTAGGTTCAGGGCCTCTAGGTCCACCCCTCTCTTTTGTAGCAGGATTGATTCCATCAGGGAATTCTAAAATGACAAGAAAAGCTCATGAAAATGTCTATAATGTTGACAAATATAACAATGTCACCATCTAACATGTTTGCCTCTTAGTTTCACTTTCAAATACAAAGTAATGCTCTTCTGTTTTTAAAGGCAACCTCTAATTAAACATTTCCCAGGGTCATACAAAAGTAATTTCGGAGAGTTTTGTGACTACAGTCAGCAATATGTATGATCATATTCAGTTATGCAAATAAAAAAGCAGCTCGGTGTCCAAAGGCACTACAGCACCAGTTTCTCACGAATTCCTGGTGAGAACCCGCGTCATTCAGGTACACTGTACATATATTCACCACATCTAAAGCACCAGGTCACTTTCTGTGTTTGTTTAAGTCTCTTATTTTAAGCACTCAGGTTTTAATTTTAGCTTGAATTGTAGTCAAGATTCTACTATTCTTGTATTTAAAACACCATGTTTTCATGGATGCTGTTACGGTTTTCAAGAAACAGCACGCTGACATTCATCAACACCACACTAGATATCACAGTCACAGGAGATACTACAAAACTCTACTTTCTACCTTCTAAAACTTAACCTAAGCTCACTAAGTCACTGTGACGCCCTTTCAGGAGAGGGAGACTCTTCGTCAGTGGGCTATGAACAGGACTTTCAGATCTCTCTGGTAAGCGACGTGCTAGGTTCTCACATGAGAGTGCTGCCTCTACTCCCAGCACTCTACTAGCTTATGCCACCTACTCGAACACCACGGGGCTTTCTGCACTTCACAGTCAACAACCTTATGCTACTCCGTGTTCCCTTACTCAGGGCCTTTAAGAGTAGTAAGGCCTCTTAAGAGTAGTAGCTCAGGCTGCACGATGGCCATCCCACTAGGCATCGCGGAGCCATGAAGTACTTTTTGGCACAGTACCATCCCAGGCTGAGCATCTTCTCATCCTGAGCTAGACTGCAGGGCTCCCTGCAGCTCGCTGTAACCTGCACACTCCCTCGCCACGCTAATTCTCCAGAGCCTCCCATGTACACGCATAACTTGGGGCTCCCTCAGTCGTATCCCTAACTCAGCTCTGGTGGGCAACACAAGGAATAAGAAGCAGGGTTCAAAATGAGAAAAGACAACAACTGAAATCCTGGAGAGCGGAGAAAAAGGACGGTGATGGAGGGAGACTCATATTGCTACAGGCTATACAGAATGACATACTGAGATGCCTGTTTAAAAATTCATGCAGACCAGGATAGGAAATGCCAGTATTTGAGCACCTTTGGCAGTAAAAGGAGCGCAAATGCATCTAGTATTATTTTGTAGATGTCATCATCCCAATAACCAAGCATTACTCATGTGCCGACCATGGATGCAGAAGTTCAAAAGATTTCTCCACGGTAGCTACACAGCAGTGTGAATTCAAATAACCACCTTAAACTCTTACGTTTTTTTCCCAATAACACAATGGGCAGTCAGCATTCTAACAAACTATTGATGGTGTTACATGTAAAAATATACAGGTACAACCACATGTGAAACCTTGAGTCTTACTCTAAACCTAGAACACCTCAGCAAAAAACAAATGATAATAATTATACATTTGTTTTTAATGAAGCAGTGATTGCATTTATTTTCTTGGGAATACAAGCACAATAATTAAATATCTGCATACACAGTAGCTCCAAGTCTGAGTCAGTTCTCAAGTGAGTCACAATTTGAAATTGCTTGCAGCCATTTCAGATATGATACTATAATTTTTCAGTCATTTTGTCATCTGGATATTCATAGTAATCTACTGATATATTAAAAGGCTTGTCCTAGAGACCTCGAAATAGATAAACATGGATTATCACTACTGGTAAACAGTAGCAGAACATCACATTACGGTGAAGAAGATAAAGCATGACTAGCACTTTTATTTAAAGGAAGATGGCGAATTAAAAAAAAGGGAGAAAGAGGTTCTGTCTTTCTCCTGTGTGATAAAGAAGCGTACATTTCTAGTGTCTTCAGCAGCAACATATCTGTGCCTCAATCTTGTTGGGTTCTCTAAATGCAGCCCCACTACGGTCACTGGAACGCAACACGAACAGCAGTCCGTTAGGTCTCCCTGGACGCCACCGAGTGGCCCAGTAACCTCAGTATCTGCTGCTGCTTTGCAAAACACTACCTGCAAGACTATGAGGAAGACTGACCACAAGATGCAGCATGAATTGGAAATCTTTTCTGGTCTAAGAAATAGAACAGGCTTCTTGGATAATAAAAAGTAGCAGGCGCCCTCATGAGCTTACTACCACCATTGACAGCTGTACTGTAATAGACCAATACCAGCTACATTTCTCAGAATCACGCAATGGTTCACGGTGGATGGCACCTTTGGCAGACATCTGGTCCCAACACTGCTCAAAGCAAGGCTGGTATCAGGTCAGGACATCCAGGCAAATCTGAGTATCTCCACGAAGAGAGGGATCACAGATTCTCTGCGTGACTTGTTACAATGTTTGACCACCCTTGTTCTGAAGACTTCTTCCCTCATACACTGTTTGCAGCCACCTGTGCACACTGCCCTCCTGTCTCTGTTTATTTCAGAACCATTATGCTTAGAAAGTGATTCTGATGAGCACTGAATACCTACCCCTCCTCTTACACCAGTACCAGCACAGCATCTCAGGGTCTTGCCTTTAAAAAGCGGCTTTCAATTTTGTAAAACATGACTTACTTTCCAGGGGTTCCCTCTCTATACTGGATTCCTCTGGTTCATCAAATCGACCTACTGGTAACTTCGGTTTCTTAAGCGACTGCTTAGCAGGTTCAGATCTTCCTCCTGTCTTAGAGCTGGTACTCCTCAGAGAGCTGCAAAGCAGTGACGACTCTATCAAACAAATGGACATGTGCAGCAGAAATGTGAGAGTTGAATACTGAGTAGCTCTGTGACTGTTCAAAGCACCTCTGAAAAACCCTCACTTCAGAAACTAGGGAGCTGAGGGCAGGAAAACAAACTCTAAATATTGGTTAAACATTCAACTCACGAACACCTAAGAAATCAGCACAGATAATTTATTTTTGGCCCTAGAAACATATGGAGGCAAAACTGTGTTAGTTGTATAACTCAGTTCACACAAACAGTGTATTTTAAACTACTTTAACTTATCTTCACTGTTACCTTCTTGTATTTAGACTCTAAATAGTAATTATGCTAGCATAGACCAGTATGTTCTGTTTTCCCAGAGAAGTCCTAACCTCCCCTAAGAAGCCTGCCCATTTCCAGGTCTTGGCTCACTTCCAACAGCTTCTGAGTCAGAAAAAGCTTCTGCTTTCCCAAAAGAAAGTTTTAAAAAAATAAAACGTTGTTCCCTTAGTAACGGGTTTTCCAGAATGCTGGTAGAGAATAGTTGGGCTTCCCTTATGATGGTAAAATGATTCAGCTGGTAGTCAAAAGCAAGACAAACTTTGAGCACATTTAAGTTCAATTATATAAGTGCATGCAAATGCTTTAATTAAAAGCATAAACTATTTTCCTTTAAAGTTCTACTAACAATTTTTTTAATGTAAATTAAAAGTTGTAAATAGGAGAAAGCCTATTAATATCCCTACCTAGAGTCTTTTCAAGTAGTGAAAAAATGGAGGTGCACAGATATTGTAAGTCATAAATCATTCAAGAGTCATAAGTCAAAAATTACTTACGAAGCTTTCTCAAAATGACTGATATTTCTGTATTAGGTGAAAGAGCCAAATGTCCACTGTGAGCATGAACTACCCTCTAAAAATATTTTAGCTGTGGACATGTGCCTAAAGCAGCTCTGACTTTTCTTAAGAAAGAAGATTCAAACAGAAATCCTCCCTGTCCTAGCCTAGATGCAAAGCACTTGAAAAAACTATTATCCTACCTTGCTAAAGAGAGAGCATCAGAAAACCTTCTCAAGCAGCGTGGATTTGACTCACCTATATATACACCAAACAACAATCCACCTGTATTCCCAGATCAGCATATTCATTCATTCTAAAATACCGCAACCTTAAGAAGATTAAACCCTGCAGTCACATAAACTGTATTACACCTGCCAACTGTTGCCAATGCCCCAAAGGAGTAATTGGTTTTTTTCTTTCAGCATGACATCGTGGACTATCAAGAGATAAGAATCTAACCCTTCAGCATACACTGGGTCTTTCTACTCCTGCCAAGCATCTTGTCATTCCTCAGCAAGCTGAAAGAGAAGCTAGCTAGGAAACTAAATTAAAGTTGATATTCTAGTCCAAGTTAAAATAAAATCAGATTAAGGTACTGATATGAAACTGATTATCTAAGTCAGTGGAAAAGAAGCAAAATCCATTTTCCTATTTGCAATACTTGATATTGTTGACCAAAATACATTCTTCTTGACACAGAGGCGACAGAAGCTTAACATTAAGCACCTCTGAAAAAGAGGAGATGAACAATCAACTTTATCAGTAAACCACATTCTACAAACTGATCTTTGACTCCTTCATCCGTTATGGGCAGTCACAGAGCTACCCAATTCAGTAATTATATAGCTGGATTTGAACAGAAGTTGAAAACCCCAAGTCTTTAAAGTTGCTCCACAGCCAACATCCACACTACCCAGCAGTCTTTTGATGTGCCCCACAGACTGTGACTTATTGTAACAAAGCCATTTGTGCAGTGGGAGGTGGACACTCATCAGGATGCTCAGGAGCATCAGTCAAATCTTGCCACAAACCCAATGGCGAAACAGAGCCTAGGAGGGGGCTGCAAACACCTAACATAATTTGTTTTCCACCTCTTCTATTAACATGTACTGTACTGGTCTGTTTCAGGAATACTGTATCAACAGGCTCACAAAAATCTCAGCTTTTGACAGAGAAGGAAGTGGCCTGACCTGCAGTCCTCCAGAACAGACTAAGCTGAGCTGCCTGAGGGACAGACACTGCTCCGCAGGCTACTTTATCTGTCCTCCCACCTAGGCTCCTCCATGCACTAAACACCCGAATTTCCTCATATAAAGGACACAGACTAGTACACTTCAAGCCCACAGTAAGGTCCCTCCAGCTATTCTACAAATATTAAACCGCTGCTTAATATTTTACTACCGTTTAAAAATTCGCAGCAATGATAGGGAAAGCAAACCTCTGCAACCAATAGTGAGGCCTGACAGCAGTAGGTCTGCAATACAGGAGAGAACATTAATATATAGAGGAGGAAAAAAAAAAAAGGCAGGAAACCTATAGAGAAAGGTGGCGGGGGACACAAAAGCTGTGGCACCTCGCCGCCCCTAACCGCTGCTGTGGACTGACAACGCGGGAATCACACGGCTGACGGCGCACGGCCCCTGTCACCCGCCGCCATCTTAGGGGCCCTTCAGCAACCCCAGCGCTGACAGCCGCGGCCGCTAACCGCCCCTCCCTCCCTCTCTCTCCTCTCCTAACTCCCCCGTGTTGAGGAAAGTGAGGGGAGCCTGGGCAGCCCCTCCGCGGCACAAGCCAGGCCCCTCCCTCCCTCCGCCCGCCTCTTACTCGCTGCCCTGGGCGCGCCGCGCAGCAGCCGCAGAGCCATGGCCGCGCCGAGCCAGGGCGCTTGAGGGGGCTGGGGGGGGGGGGGGGGGGGGGGGGCTGCAGCGCAGGCGCAAACGGCGACGGCTCCAGGCCAGGGGGCGGGCGAAGGGGGGCGGGGCTCGCGCGAGCCCCGCCCCCCCTTCGCCCGCCTGAGGGGAAGTGGCGGGAAACGCCATTACTGTCAGGGCGGCGGGTGCCCACCGCCCTTAAAACACAACCCTGTTCCCCCGAGCCACTCTCCGCCTGCGACGAACGTGTGTAGGCATACACCGATACCCCAGCTGGTGCCCTCTCTGCACTCCAACAGGCATTGTTCACCCTCCCTGGTGTCCTGTCGCTGGGCACCACTGAAAAGGGTCTGGCCCCATCCTCCTGCCACCCACCCTTGAGATATTTATAAGCATTTCTAAGGTCCCCTCTCAGCCTTCTCCAGGCTAAACAAGCCCAGCTCCCTCCAGCCTCTCCTCATAGGAGAGATGCTCCAGTCCCCTCATCATCCTTGTAGTCCTCCACTGGACTCTCTCCAGTAGCTCCTCATCTTTCTTGAACCGGGGAGCCCAGAACTGGATGCAGAGAAACTGGCCAGCCAAAGCCAAGCGCTGAACCAGAGAACTTAACAGCGCATCTTTTCAGTTTCCCAGTTTACCCAGTGAAGCTGCTTTTAACACTCTTTCCCTCTCTCTCAGTATAAACCTAACCCTAGGATAGGTAACCTGTGCTCATGGGGTGGAGCTCCAGTTCATGTTTGGAAAATGGCAACGTTTGCTTTCTGTCACTCTTCAAACATCTCCAGCTAATGTCGTTCTTCCACAAAACCGAATTCGGAACACTCCATCCGCAGATGCTAAACTGCAGAAGATAACTTTCAGCGGCTCTTGGAGACCGGAGTCTAAAACAGCATTAAAAGTTTAAGAACATAAATCTTCTTGGTAAATTAACAGCAATGCTCCATTGAGTTTATTGCACTACATCTGGCAATGACTACACATTGAAAGGGATTAAATTTAACTGACTGCCTTATGCGTGACATTTTCTCAATCAGCTTTTTTCTAACGTGGTTAACTGCACATTACAGACCGAAAATAATGGGAAACCCTTTTCTTTAACAGCAAGATGCCGGGCCTCCAGCTCAGAGAGAATAAAGAGGAATATAGGTGGCTCATGCAGAAGCAATGCCCTTCTGCCCAAAAGCAGCAAGAAAACCCCACACGTATTCCAAGTTCCAGAACTTATCATGCATGTACTCAATACAGTAAAAACTATCATGAAACTCTTACGTTAAGAATACTCATAATAAGCTGTCTGCAGTTACCAAGTAATAGTAAGCTCTGTTCCTTAACAGCTTAACACAAATCCATGAGAAATCATGCTTATCATGCAATCTCAAATGGTAAGGATGAAATGGCAATGCGAGATTAATTAGGAACTGTTCTTCCACCTTTTTAGGTTGCTGAGGTCTTCAAAGCATTTTTTCCTGTTCTTCATTTATTGCATTGCTGAAAAGATGCAAAATTTACTTTTTACTCCTGAATTATGTATTTCTAGATCTTGTGAATGAGGTAATGAATCTGAACATTGGTAAATACAAATGTAGCACATGCCACAGGAATTTTCCACTTCGTGATTAAATGCAATGTTTTCTCTGTTTGTTTTCCTCCCTCTGTTTACCGATCATGCATCTCAAACAATACCATATTCTGCTTCGCTTTGCTGTTCTGAACAGCAAGGGAGAGAAGACCTGGAGCTAACACAAACTCCGCAGCAGGTCAGCTCAGACGAGTTGAACGGAAGCTGGCCGCGGGGGCTGTGTAGGAAGCACCACAACCAGCACTGCCCCAGGCAGCGAGCAAGTGTGCCCATTCTGCCTAGATGGCCCCCTCTTCCCCTCCGACCACGTCAAGAAGCTTGGTTATCTGAACACTACCCCTAGTCAGGGCTGTGCTAGTAAGGTTGGCTTGGAATGAACGGTGTCTTGTGGTTATAGAGCAAGTTTTCCATCAATGCGGAACTTCTTGGCTCCGCAGCAAAGCCTGCTGATTTCCACAATAGAACATGAGCTCTTTTTCCCAACTTGCACACAGAAGTTCAGACACCATCTCATTTTATGCAATGACCTCCCGACTTTGTGAAGTAACAGTAGCAGCCTACTGCCGTCAGGGAACAAGAGACTGGCAACTTCCTGAAGGAATGTTAAGACCTCAATTTTTCTCTGTCATTCTGTGAGCAGCACAATGGTCTTTCAAGCAGCTGTAGGACACCGGCATAAAGGAGGGGTCATTATCACTACAGGAAGATGAAGCCCTGATTCAAATGGAAGAGTGGTGAGATGGAGCACTTTATAGCTGCTGCTGCATCAGATTACATTCAATTATGTGGGTAAGAGTCTGTATTTCTGCTAGTAAATAGAAGGCAGAACCACGCAGGAGCAGGAGTAGTATGTCATGCAACACATGCACAGTCGTCCAAGCGTGCAAGATTGCATGTTCTCAGACAGCAACTGCAAGTGTACCACATGGTCTGTAAATGCTACTTCCTATGTGTCAAGGACACGTTGAGGTCATCATGCCACTCCCTCCTGTCTTACGGCACACGAGCAGCAGCCATTCCTTTGGGACTTCAAGGTGTCAAACAGCCCCCACAAAAGCTACAGCACTGAGAGGGATACATACGGGCCGCACTGGGCTACACAAATAAGAGGAGAGAAAAATAAGTTAATGTTCTCTTCATTTGCCCTGTTCTTTGATAAACTTACAAGCAAATATTACACAATTTCCAGCACCGCCCATTTTCTTCAAAGAACAAACCAAATTCAAGTGTCTTTACATGCATAGGGTCTACTAGTAAAACAAAAAAGTGGCTACTTCTGCCAGGAAATTTCTGCTTTGCTAATCACAAAAGAATGCTTTACACTTCTGGATGTCCAGGGAGATGCAGCAAGACAGACATTTTTCAGTAGTGGCAGAAAATTCTAAATACTTACGTACTAAGAGTAGTTTAACTTGATCATTGTGAACAGAGGAATTTTTTTTTGATCTAGCTCTCTGATATTAAAAATTTAGCCACTAGCCAACTACTAGAATACTGTCAGACAAAAGGCAGTTGAGATTTCAGAACTTCATTTAAATATTTACAACATACCAGCACCACCATAATGTAAAAAAAAAAAAAAATTAATAAAAGTAGGCACTGTTAGAGTGGGAATGTATTTAAGATATCTTTGTGTCGTAAGGACTTGCCTAACACAACTCTAATAAAATACTCTTTTAAGTGTGTCCATTGCCAAACTGTAGGTGGTCATCTGAAACTTGTAAGCTACAGAGAAAAAAAAAATATATTACAAAGAATGTATTAACAAACCAAATGCAAAATCACTTCATTATAAACTATTATTGCTATATTCATTTCAAATAATACAAAATTATTAACTATATACAAAAAAGCCTCCCCAGAATTTTGGTAATTAGCAGAACATTTCAGTTTCTTTAATTGCTTCCATTAGAGTCATTTGTTCTTTTTATTAACACCAGATGCAATAACACAATGCTAAAAATAAACATGCATTATACAACAAATTTATATTTTTCAAAAAATGTTCAGTACAATTAGTGAATGCACATATTACTCTTTTCCCCCTACTTTTAGTGAATTATTGTTTGAAATCGAGAAAAGGGAAGGAGGGAGAAACCAAACTTACTGCTATTCAGCACCAGTAGAAAGTCAACAGACCTTTAACATTCCTGTATATCAAAAACATTTTATCTGTATCACTAAACAGGTAAAGTTTACAATATTGTCCCATTTGAAGATGTACTGATTTATATTTACAATACTTTGTAGTCAATAAAACATTTTAACAATATTTAAAAATTGCTTAAATTCATAAAAGTATTGCAGAAATTTATAACATTTACTTAGTTTACGTACATACAAGGAAGTCCGTGTAAAACTGTCCATGTTCATCTCAAGAACTGACAGAGTAAGGAGCAATTTTAATACAGTTTGCAAAACCCCAATTATTTGAAGGCAGCTATCATTAAACATTCAAAAATCCTTAGCTGTCATTTGCTTCTGAAAACTAAAGTTCCAGTAATAAAATTGAGTATGTAAACTAACATGTTTTTGAAATCAGTAGAAAATATATTCCTACAGGCATAACATATTTAACAACGATGATAATGATTTTGTAGAAAACTGTTAAGCTGCAGTGGTATCTGAACAGACAATTCGGTAATCGTCTTTGCAAGACCCACAGATATAGTAATTTTCAAATATCCAGTATTTCAGCAGCTCATTGTGTTTCCAGTTAAAGTTCCTACAGTGCTAAAATATGACAACTGAACATGTAAGATCTTATCAGAATTTTAAAATCCAATTTATTTTGGCATCTAAAGCCGCTTGTAAAATGTAGCCACGTAACATTGACTTCTGTAGTCTAAGAGCCAATAAGAAACCAACCAAAAGTACGCACTGTGCTTTAATCTCCAAATAATTAGGTATCCCAAATTAAGAAAAAGTAATAGAAAAGTAAAAAGAACAAAATAAAAAAATATTGCACAGTCACATTACCTAGAAAGTAAAGTTGATGTTAAAAAGCCCTAAGTGTGGATGATATAAATTATCTTCCATATAAAAAGTATAAATATCTCTTAAAATACAGCTGCAGCTATACTTTAATACCACACATTATTTGATTCATCTGTTAATGAGGTAATAACCAAGTCTCTTACAATGCTTTTCTTTATTGAAAATATTTTAGGGCAGCAACAAGAAAGAATTTTTCTAAAAATATTTCTGAATCAAGAACAGCAATGTGTGCAGCTCTCCCTATGAGAGAATCTGCTGTATTGGGTAGTGCATTAATTACGTTGTAACGAACCAAATTACATTCCTTGTTTTGAAGAACTGGCAGAAGCAGGTTCTGGATCATTTCAGCATAAATTGGTCCTGTAGAGGAAAAGAAAAAGTTGTACCGTGTGAATCACCAGAAACAAATATAGTTCTTTGGCCCTGAACTCAAAAACAAATACATTCCAGAATAAGAGAGGTAACGATATGTGTTATGCTGTTGTTCTGTTAAGACAGAATACACAGGAAGCTTAATTTCCTCGGAAATCTTGGAAAAATAATTTCAAGCTATGTATTTTAAGTATCTGCACGTTTATAGTGAAAATGTGCTCATCGGTATTAATTTATTACACAATGTAAAAGGTATTTATTTGTCATAGAATGCTGGAATGCAGTTGTGCTCGACAGTGAATACAACCAACCATCACTGAAAATGAGAAGACCACCTTTTCTTTCAGTGCTAGCTTCAAGCCACAACTAAATACAGGCCACGTGCTCTACGCTACAACTTGATGTCCTCAGAAATCAAAGCTATTTGGCCTCCCTGTTCATGGAGTAACACACTAGGGGCTGTGTTCATCCCACCTAACTTTCAGCAAAGTCCACAAGCTAGAAATTTATTCAGTCTCATCTCCTCCTTCATGCAATAGAACAGGACAGATCCAGAAAGAAATTCAGCTCCTGCATGGATCTTCTCCCGCCACTGCTACCCAGTAAGCACAGAGTTTCTAACTACAGGAGACAGGTGCCTCAGTTAAGCACCCAAAATTCAACGGTATCAGTCTAAGACCTATGTGGTTTAACCTGAGTGGTCTGTTTATTTTGCAGGATAATTATTACCTGATTGTTTATCCTTTAAAGCTGTTTTACACATCTCAATGCGAGCGGAGTGGTAAGGAACGTAACGATCTTGCAGAGAGCCAACCAACACAATGTTTTTGAAGTAATGAAGACCTACAGGGAAAAAGGTATCTATTATAACAAATCCCTTCACGATTACTACAGAACGATTAAACCAGTTTACAACTGAAATTTGGCATGAGTTTATTACAAGATCTTGCACAAAAAGGCAGAAAAATCAATTACAATAGGTAGAGTTACAAAATAACAAAGTGTTGGGTACTGGCCTGTCCTCCATACACGTTTT
Source organism: Opisthocomus hoazin (assembly GCF_030867145.1). Classification (NCBI taxonomy): domain Eukaryota; kingdom Metazoa; phylum Chordata; class Aves; order Opisthocomiformes; family Opisthocomidae; genus Opisthocomus; species Opisthocomus hoazin. Next base: position 97,887,597 of record NC_134415.1, read on the forward strand.
TCACACATATGGGAGAGACCCAGTTCTGATGTTTCCTATTTATGCAGAGCATGGTTCAAACTTTCGTCTTGTTTCTTAGGAATGAAGTGCTGGTTTCTGGCTGACAGAAGGGAGTAAAGCCTCCACATTGCTTAAAGACACCTAAAGAGGGACAGTGCCTTTTCTTCACTGATGTTTCAGTCCACAGTCTGGCTGCACCAGGATTACTGCCCAGCACTAACAAGCACACGACACAGTCCACCCAGCGCAGGTGCCTCTGTTAGGCACTGCCTAACAGAGTAAATGTATCTTCCCAGATTTTAGAGAAAGCTGAAAAAACCCACAACCCCCTGTAAGGTCTGGCCAGCTCGAGCACAGGTGTGGGGTCCACCCTGCACAACTCCCTAGATATAATTAAACCTTTATAATTAAATCCAGACTTCCTACTTCTTGGACAAGCACTCTTAAGTTGATGCAAAGGTAGGAACCCCCAGTAATGATGGACCTACAGTACTTGACTCATTTAATTGTTATGTTTTCTCTAAAACACTTCAGCAGATTTCTGGTGCTGCTCATCTGCTTTAGGCTAAAGACAACGGAGCATTTTCGGAAAACGGGTTGTGTTTGCCTTAGAACAGCCCCTTTAGAATATCATAGCCATCCACAGTTAAATACAAAGGCAACTGTTAGGCAAAACCAGAAAACGCTCAAACAGTTGAGGTGTACGTAAAAGTAAGCTATACTGAAAAGCAGCCAGCCTGAATTCCCGATTCTCTGGGAATCTCCTAGGTGTTTGGTGCTTACATCTTATCACTGGTAGGTTTAATTAAACTCTACTGGCACCAGAGCTAATGAGTTTTGCGCTGGAGCTATTAGCCCTGCTTTTAATTTCTGGATAATAATGGTCAGATCCTGTAACTGATAGTTTTTAATTTACAAAACACACTTAGTCCATTTTGAGAATTATAGAAATACTGCAAATAAAGTCATTCTTCAGAGGTGCTTCTTGGAATCTGCAGCAAACATTTTCTCTGTTAACCTCCACAAACAAAACTTTTCTTTCGTTTAAAAAAAAAAAAGAGATCTGATTTTGTTGGAAAAATAAATTATTTGCTATCTGCTTTTCAAAAGCTATACTGCCAGGTCAAAGTTCTGGATTCTGGTTTCCCTGTTTTAATATGTGTCTGTTTCTAAAGCCATCAATGGAGCCTAAAGTAAAAAATCTTCCCCTTTTTCAGAGGTTGTTTCCTGACTTTCAGTTTTTGTAGACTCCATGGGATGAAGACTACATCTCCAAACCAAGTCAGTTACAGAAACAATGCTGAACAACTTTAGCATGTGAAAAAGTAAATGTATCTTCCCAGATTTTAGAGAAAGCTGAAAAAACCCACAACCCTCTGTAAATCTACAAAAACATGCAGAAAATGCATCCAAACTAGATCCTTGATCCTGTCCTCTTCAAATAGGAAATCTGTTATGGTTTGGGTTTGTTTGTTTTTTTCCCCTGTGCTCACTGAAAAACACTTTCTCAAAAGACAGCTAAGTCACTGGAGTCCTTTTTTTACTTGACATCTGATGAAAACAGACTGCAGCAAATCTTACACGAAGATGCAGATGCCAGTTCCAAAAGTTTGTACTGAGTTGAAAAGAATGCATTTGGAATAAATTCAAGAATAGGAATTCTCTGCAGGCTAATCTGTAATAGTTTCGTAAATTCCTTGGGAGTCTATCTATCTTCTATTAAGTTTTTTTGATATGCACCTTCCCTAGAGAAATATCCATTAGTGTTCATGTACCAGGTACAAAGCAGAGGACTGCCTAGATGTTTTAAGCAACCTGAAGAAGAAAAAGATATCCTGGGGAATCCTGAGAGGAACATCAGTCTACATTAATCAACATTTAAATAGACTCTCTTCATCCTCACATGTGATTTAATACAAACAAAAAAAAAACCCAACCCAAAACAACACAGGCTTAGGACATCACAATTTAATAAATTAGGCATCCTCTTTTGGTCACAGTGACTCATTTTTATGCTTTATATTCTGGTTCATAAAAATAATGTCTTAGGCTTCCCTTCATTTTAGGCATGATAATCTCAGGAATCTTTCATTATTCATTTTCTATGGATAGCTCTGTGCCTCTTTTGAAGAAAGAAGTCCAAGCCTTACGTCTTGAAGTTATCTGACATGGTTCACATTATATATATAGACCACCTATGACTGTATGCATGGGAAAGAGAGGAGTCAAAATGGTGTATATAAATGTATAGAGCCCAGCAACCCCTTGGATTTCTACAACATGAGATAACTCAAACCATTTGGCAATGAGAAGGAACTGCATGGTATTCAGCGGCATCCTTTCTGCTCTCCAGACAGGCTATGGGACTACTCAGGACACAGGCACAGAATAATCTCTAATGTGGTAGTGTGCAGTCCTGAACTGTGCCCAAATTAAGTGTACTTGTGGACAAAGTAGCAATTTCCCACAATCTTTCATTCATGTAGCAGTAAAAACTGGCCCACCAGCCATCTCTATATGTTGTTCTTTCACTTCTTTCCTAGACTTTAAATATATTCCACCTTTAATTAAATTAAAAATTCAGGAATAAATTGTGAACAAGACTACAGCTCAGTTAATTCTTAAGATCCACATCTTTATTGTCCCACACCACACATAAAAGAAGATCTGTCATGCATACTGTAAGTATTAAAAAAAAAAATCCCAAACTTAAAATTATTCTAAGTAATTAATGAACCATTTTTTCTTGTGCAGCAAAGTTTTCAGCTGCTGAATTAAGAAACCAACCCCAAAAATCTAATTAGGCTGACATTTCCAGATTGTTGTAGTTAGGCAAAAATGCTGGAAGATTAAAAGCTAATTCTATCAGAACAAAATACATTTGAACTCACCGCATCGCATCATCTACTGAATACATCACATGTTTTTGCAGAGTACTATAAAAAATACTGATGTTGTCATTAACTACAATGCATTGACTAAATTTTTCAACAGGATTTGAGATAGATTGGAAGAGAACAAGTGAAAGATCACTGCTGAAATAACAAGTAACATGCTTTGTCCCATATAACAGAATGCTCTTTCCTGTAGTAATGAATCTTTAGTGGGCTTTCCCAGTTTTTAAGATGGTCCTTATCACCTAATGGAACTTCAATCGCAGTCACAGCGAGTTTAAGCACATATAGAGCACAATTTCTATCATTTAACCACTGTGCCATCCGTGTCCACCAGCAAATTCTGAATAATAGCATTTGTCATTATTGGATTAACGATATCTATAAATTTCAAACAATTTTTCCAAACAATGCATCAAGTGGCAAAATCTGTCTGAAAGAGCAGGTACAGAGAGCTGGTAACTCATAACTGACTGCAATTATTTTTATACACGTTCAGGCATCAGAATCTGAAGTTAAGTCTGCCCTTTAACTATAGCCAATATCCAAACAAGGAATGGGACATGGAAGCCACTGGTACAATGGGCTATTGATATTCTCTGAGACTTGTATGACAGAAAAAGCACCAAAAGTCCATACCACCACCCTTTAACTAATTCAAAACAAGGCATCAATTATTTGCAATGGACAATACTCACTGTGGATACCACAGAGTTCTTGAGCATAATCAAATCAAAATCATGATAAGCTTAAAAAAAAAAGTACAACAATCTGATTCCGTTAAGTAAGCTGCCATTTTCCTTAGGAATATACTAATCAGAGAATCCTAGATTAGAGTAATTTATGTTGGAAGGGACCTTTGGAGATCACCTGATCCTACCCACTTGCTCAAAGCAGGGCCAACTCTGATACTAGATAAGGTAGCTCAGGGTCATACATGGTTGCTTTGACTTGAACAGAAACGCCTCCGTTTTGTGAAGGTACAATAGCCCCAACGTTTTCTAAAATTTTGTCCATTTACATACTTGTTTGGAAACAGGGATCTGGAAACTTTGCCAAAAATGCAGTCTGGAAATGGCGACTTCAGAAATTATGCTCTGGAAGGCAGCTGTCTCCTGCAGCTGGTCTGCTGCACTGCTTTGTGAAGTTAACACATCACAAACACAACTAGAATCATCCCTCAAAAATTCAAGCACTGGCTTCCTGAGTGATCTGAGGTCTCAGATTAAGATGCCACAGTACAGACGCAAGGAAGCTCCGACTTTCAGCTGCAGTCCCACAAGAAGACTGACTAGGGAACTAGTTTTACAGCAACTCAGGAATTTCATAGAATCATAGAATGATTTGGGTTTGGAAGGGACCTTTAGAGGTTGTCTAGCCCAGCCTCCCTGCAGTGAGCAATTCTGCCTCGAGCATCTTAAAGAACTTGGCTCCAGATGCTACAAAACCTACCAGATTCTTCCAACATTGCTGGAACAGAGCTACTAAGGGCTGGAAAGTCCCTCCCTCTAGGAGAACTGATTAGGTTAGTCTCCATGCCATGCTACCAATACGGATGCTGTTTCAATTCTAGTCTCATTCTCACCACCAGTTACAAACAGGCACTCCCTCAAGTCAAGAGATGAAATGTTTTTTCCCTCCACAAAGCCAAACCGCACCAAGCAAGCTACGCTGACATCCTGTACATCACAGACATCTCAAAGAAGAAAACATGTCAACCATGCTTATTCACTGCCGATCTGTTGTTAGCATTGACATAAATGAAAACCAAAACAAACGCCTTTTCCTTCTTCCAGAGATTAGGAACATGCACATTTTTGAAGGGGGGGGGGGTGGTGTGTGTGTGTGTGTGTGTGTGTGTAAGGCAATAAACAAGCACAACAGAAATCCGCTAATCAAGACCTGTGGAAGTACTAAGACATATGAACCTAAGCCTACCACCTAAGTACAAAAATACCCTGCAAGACACTACGGCTGTACATTCACATTTGTGAACTCTGTGGCATAAGAGGAACACAACTGTAGAGCAAACCCGTTGGTATTAAGAATCCCTCATCCATCATAATGCCCATTTTCAGGAGAGTTTACTTTGGACTAGCTCCAGTCTGGTCCTGTGTATGCAACGTGCATTGGCTGCTAAAGCTCAGTCATTGTGTTCGGAAGTAAACAGGGATCACGGAGAGATTTGCTTCTGAATGCTTTCCTGACTGCTAACGTGGGCATATTCTACGGCTGAGAAATGAGACTTCAAAAAAATGTTCAAAACTAAAGATGAGGTAGAAAAACGTGCCAGTCCAAAGTTTGTTGCAGGAAGCACTCCCACCAGTGAGCGAGCAAACGATTCGTAACTGGGACAGAAAGCAGCAATTTGAGGTTTGCTTTACAGAAGCCAGTCTCAGCAAGCCATGCTTCTGACGCACATCGTTATTCACTAGAGGAAAACGAGTTCTGTCCAGAGTTTTGGAGTCAGTCTACTTGCCAAGTCCTTAATTTCAAGTGATGGAAGTAGACTCTTTGTTTTTAATACTTCCACACTGACCAGCGTATTCACATTCTAAACAAGGTATTCACACGCAAAAGTCCTGCCTGAAACCAAATTAAAGCCAAATGTGACCTGCCACTGACTTTTTTCTTAGACACTCAGAATCTCAAAACCAGCCTCCACATAAGTGAAACTGTTCTCTCACTGCTAAGTTCTTAACAGATAAGGCAGGGTCTGTGAATCCATCAAAACTGACCACCTGAAGTACCATGAACAACAAAGTGCATATTTGTTGGGTAGTAATGGCTACAAATCAAGAATTTACAGTTTATTGTCCTGGAATCCCTTGAATATGTTTATTTTTATGAAAAACGTAACTAACCCAGTATAAAATGTCAATAAGGTAAAAAACCAAAATATTCTAACTGAAGAGAAAAAAAAAGAAGAGCTTCTCTTGCTTGCCTTGCACAAAACAAAATGAATTAGAGAAGCTGGGAGAAGTGCTTAGGACAGTGCTCAAGTTACACCTGAAAGCATCCTCAGTTTCACTGGAGCTACTGCCTTTCTGCTTCCACAGACAAAAATTACAATGTGCTCCAACTGGAGTCAATTCTGTGTTTGAATACACTGATCAAATACATACCCTTCCTTAATCTCTTGAAAGAAAAAACTTCTGATTGTTATTATTTTGGTGATGTGCCAGGAAAATCAGCTGGCATTTCATAAGGTAGCTGATTTTTACATTTGATGTTAGAAAGTAAACACGAAGGTGCAGTTATCGCTTGTAGAAAATATTTAAGCATAACCAATAGATTAAGTGGAAACAGAGATCAGGAGCTGTGCAAACTCCAGAACTTGTCACTGAATCCCTACGTGGTGCTACGCTGCTCAAGTCATTCACACACTAGTTTCGAATAATACTTTACTCATTCCCCATTATCCCTTTAAGGACATGTCTGCAGAACTACCATTTGGTAAGTTTTATGGCAAATGTCAACTGTTCACTTACAAAAAGTACTCATTTCCACTAAACCAACAGACTACGCAATTAGAAAATAGAGGACTCTATGTTTTTATCTCTGTGCCTAAATTTTTTATTCTTAATTTTAAAAAATTAAACTCTTAGTTTTTGTTGAATCCATAATACCACATCCTGAAACACTATTTACACATAATGCAGAATTTTTTCATGTATTTTTTAATCTGTGCAACTACAATTGTGTTTGTATTGAACACGTCATCATAGCCGGCAACCTGGTGTAATTTCTTGCCACAGGATGAAATTAACAATCACTTCCAAGACCTCCAGAAATTACTAGACAGACTGCAGCTGCTGGACGTGACAAGCAGATTTCAAGGAGGTTATTGTTAAAGAACGTAATGCTCAATATTATCATCATGAGGAAGCAACATCAGAAAACTAAATTTTCCACTGGGTCAAAAACAGTACAAATCCCTCAACTGCCAACATAAAGCGACCGGTGCTTAAAGTAACTTAAGATTCAAGAAACAGCATAAACTTTAACTCTGTTCACTTTGAATAAATAAACCTGTTACCTTTTGTTCCTTATAAGCAAATAAGGTCAGCTTTTGCTCCTTATCAGCAATTAGCAATGATGATAATTGTAAGACAGAAAATATTTCTACCTTATTAGAATTTTGAATGGTCAACTCCAGAAAGAAAACATCCACATTTTTTTTTAGAACAACAATCCAGTCAGAAATGGCAAATATTTAAGTCTCAAATTCTTCCCACTACCTGCTACTCATCTCTGAAATAAAGATTTATTTTCATAGGGTAACCTATTACACGGCTTGAAAAATTATTTAGTTTTCATAACTCTTAAACTTGAAAATAATATATACATGGGCTTTTTAAGGTTGCTTTAACAAGTTAACTTTTTAAGGTCACTATTTCTCCTTTAACAAACTTGAGAACTGGGCAATGAATGAGTTGTATTTGACTTTTAAAAAACATTACACAACTGTAACATTCCATTAAGTGCATAAAAGCAAAACTAGTTGACAGACAAACCACATACAATGCTATGGAAAAACAGACATAGCAAAGCAGACAGTTCATCATCATCATCATCACTTGTCATCTGCTGTAATTTATTGAATCAGTCATCTCAAAAGGCATTTACAATTTTAAGAATTAACTCCTATTTACACACCAGAAACTTATTTTAACAATTCTCTTTATCCGTCATTCTGCCTTGACGAATTAGTTGGAAATGAACTGGTATGTTCTCAGAGTTCACTTCCTAAATGAGAGCCAACTGTATCTCCAATACCAGATCTGAGGAAACTCTGCAAACAAAACTCTTCTCCAAATATACTTCTAAAAGAACAATCAAATGAACACATTCTAAATCATAGATATCTGTGTTTAGGTGAACGCATGTCCTTTTCACTGAAGGACACTAACATCAATTAATGACAGTAACAACTTTTTAATGCAAATTTTGTCACTTAGATGAATCACTATTCCAGCACACAGTTGTATTTACCAGGCACAGCACAGCATATTAACCAAATTACACCAAGTTTTCTGGCAAATAACAAACTCAAACAAACAAAAAAAATCAGACGAGTAATGACAATAAGCACCTACTACTTGAGTACGAACAACACACACATCACACTTTCAGTTTTTATCTCAGAAGTGGATAATTATCATTCACTCCTATCAAAAGATCAAATACAATACACAAATAGCAGCACTGTAACAATTGTAACTGTTAGGAAAACATATTTGTTTCTTACCGGATGCTCCACAAAAAATTTTATTAAAAGATTTTTACAGTAAAGCAAAACTGTGGTAGAGAATCTAAAGAAACCAAAAAGAGCAAGTTCTGGGTAACTATTCTTTCAGTAAGTAATGGCAGACTGACTTATGGTGTACTAAGGAAGAGTTGCATGATATAGATGGAAGGGATTTATTCATTATATATTTATAATTTCTCAGTTTCATTTTCAGTTGTGAAGATTCTTTAAAATGTCTCAACCTATTGTTAGGTGAAAATTTTGCATGTGCTCAGAAGACTCACAATTGTTTTTGCAATGTCACATACAAAACCTGCTTCTGATAGAATACTCTATAAGCTCTCTGCATTCAAGCATCAAAACTCCTTCCAGAATAGATTCTTTTGAGAAGGATCTCTGGGAAGAGAGATTCCCTGCCCAGATTCTGGCAGCAGCAGAGAAACTGACTGGTGCTGCTTCTGACAGTGAGATCCAAGAGCCTGAGGTGATGTTCAGCCATGAAGCCCAACCTGGCCACAAATGTGAAGGAAAACGCAAGATTGGTAAAAATGTCTGTCATAGATCCCACTAGATACATTGCTGTGATAGAAGCAGCACTGAGAAAGTGTTATCAAGAATGTGTTCATGATTGCAAAATTTTTGGTATTAACTGGTACCGCTCCGGGATTTAAAGCAGAGAATGGATACGAGCACAAATCTCTTGTTTCTGAATGGTACTCAGCATTAGTACTTCCTGGAGCTGCTTTTTAAGGGCGGAAGAGGCAATGTTCATCTGTACTTTCACCTACAATGCTCGACAGCAAGTAGGAACTCCATCCGTTTTGGGGCTAAGTCACAAGACAACATGTTTAACTGAGATGTTCTCTGGCAAATTTGAGAATTAAGAGCCACAAACCACCATAGAACAACACGGTTGAGACCTAGACCCTCAGAACACACCCGCCAGATCCACAGCCACTTTTAGGGATAATCTCGAAACCAACTATACCACAGCAGAGTTCTAAGAGTAGCAAGCTTTGCTGCCTTAAGGATTTTCCCAGATGCAAAGACAGCATTTGAAGAAGATGCCACCGCCACATTAAGCAGCAACAGATGTTTCTGCACCTAAGACTCCTGTTTTCCTATAGGCTTACAAACCTCAACAGAAGTTGCAAGACCAGGGCTATACTTCTCAACAGTGAGAAGCATATAACCTCCTGCATATAACCTGGGGTAAAGTGATGTTTGGAAACACCTATGTTTAGAATCCCTGTAGAGAACAGTATGCAAATTCCCTGCATCGAAAATCTGAAGATAAACTGTACAGCTAGGGGAATCCCAAACTGCTCTCACCTGGTGTTTGAGAGTCAAGCACAGCCAGTACTGTATGCCCACTGAAAGAACAAAGATGGCAGGACAGAAGCATGCCCTCTACACACATTAAGAGTTAAACACACCAACACCTACAGTGTACATACAGTGTATTAACTCGACCCTCAAAGGAAAACTGTCTTCCTTCTCTCTTAGAGAAGCGGAAAGCTTTGCTTTCTCTCCTCCCTACATAAAATTATCAAACTTTCACATCTCCTCTTCCTCCTTCTCCCCCAACCTTTCCCTCACATCATGCTCACTGAAGGACCTGGAAACAAGATGGTGTATACTCTGGTGGCCCAAAACCCAGCTCTTTTCATCTCTTCACTAAGAAGGCATAAAAAGGAAAATGAGGCCTAAGACTTTTAGGCTCCTTCTACATTTTATGGGGAACAAAGTCTGAAACACTTCGCAACTTTTAAGACAATGCTATCCAGGTCTTTCAAAAAGCCTGTCAGATAGAGGTGTGTCGTACAAAAATACGTTGTATTTCTAGAATTGACAACAATACTCAAACAACAGTGTCTCTGGTCTCTATATATTGAGATATACATACATAAAAACAAGAAATATCACATTCTTTACAGCGAACTGATGAATTAATCTGATTATCTCTGTAACACAGGTCCCACAGTCTTACCCAGCATCTACTGCATAACTTCGCAGAAGCTCATAACTTCTGTTTAGGATCAAACCTTTATTTTCGAAAGACTGCAAAGCTACAGTGAGAGCATTTCAGTTGATGGTGGTCCAGTTGTGCCAGTAATTTTCAACTTCACAGTTCACTGTTAAAAACCAGTTCAGCCTTTAATATCACCTTATCAGCAAAAAAGTCACTTTGTGATTGTAGATTTTGAACAGAAGGTGAAAAAAATCCCAAGTTTTTCTAAACTCAGTTTTTTTACTGACATTCTCTCTTATCCATGATTTTTCTTCTTGTTCCTTTTCTGCTTCTTCCAAGTCCTTTAAGAGCAAGATGTCAGTCTTTTCCTGTCTATATCTTTGTAATGCTTTGCTCCCAACAAAATTTCAGCTGTGACACCTTACAAATAATTTGATGGAGAAACATGCCTGGATTTTTCACAAAACACCATGAGCATCTCTGGCTCCACAACTGCTTGACAGACACACATTTAGAAATAACTGTCAGAACAATCCTCAATAACTTTATAATGCTTAAGAGAAACTACCCCTCAACTGGCACATTCTTCACTGCCAAAACTGGCTCTCAGCCAACAGCTGAAATGAGAATATTCAAACCAGAGGAAACTGTATGAATTATATAGTATGAATAATTTCATTTGTTGTTCAGCTATTATGCCAAGAGTAACTTCTTTCTTTATCAAAATGAGTTTTTGTTTTCCCTGACCATCTTAATGAGGAAATAAAAGACTGGTTAGCAAAAAATTTAAAGCAGAATTTTACATTTACATTTATATATATACACCAGGACAGCAGCTGCACTCAGAACTTCTGCTTATTAGTTACGAAGGAAAGTATCAAACCAATGGTCCACTTCTGCAACAGAAATGGTTTATTGTTTATTTCACTTGAAGAATATAGGAGTAAAACCAAAGTATTCTTATATAAGCTGAAACAGAAGCTTGTTGGAAAATTTTTTTTCTAGGTTTCCTATTCACTTTTATGTACAGTCGCCTTTAAAAGACAGTAAGTATTAACAAAGCTTACCTGCTTTTTTACTGAGTTTGTATAAGAATGTTTGTCGTGGATCCGAATGGTCTCGACACGTCAACTGCAATAAAGAACCAGACTTCTTCCACTTCTGCATAAACCACAGTCCTGCATTGTTAGGTACAACATGAGTATAGATCCACAATAAAATACAAAAGCTAACTAAACATACCTAAAAGTATGTAAACTCCATATACGTAGCTCCTCAGATGCTAGTTTTACTTTTCATGTCAGCATTACCAAGCCCAGAAACATCTACTATTTTTGGTCATTATTCTTTGCTGTCTGCATATAATAAAGCATGAAGACCATTATTCCCACTAATCTCAATATTATATTTTCTGCGATGCTGTACCCTCTTTATTAGTCAATGAGCAAAGCCAGCTGGCTCACCGGCCTTTCAGAAAAATCTTCTCTCCCTTGCCAAGCAGAATCAAAGCAAGCAACCAAGCCCTTACAGCCTCAAGAATGTGCTGATTTCAGCCCTCAAGGAAATAGTTACCTTTTACTGAGGAATTTATTGAAGGTCGTTAATGTATACATACAATACAGTAATTTAGACTTCAATGCCGTTTACTTAATATTACCATGGTATTTTCCAGAATCTTTAGGAGTTTGAAATGTAAAGGAAGATTATTATACAAAAAGGACACTTTGCACAGCCTTCAACTATAAAAGAGATGAAATACTCCCGAAATCCTTATTTTTCAGTAAATATATTCTGCATTATACTTTGGTAGCTTCAACCTTAGTTAATTGAAAGCCATTTGCTAGTGATTGCATCAGCAAGCGAACAGCCCTGCTTCTCTGTATCCTGGAGCAAAGTGACGCGAACACTTTGGGGTGATTTGGGTGAGATTCAGTTACAGATTAAAATACTTGAAAGAAACTGTCCACAGATATACTAGGTTAAATGCCCCGTAGGTGCCCAAAAGTGAATTATACTACAGATGTCTTAATCCTGAAGTGAGCCTCACTGGTAGCATATTCAGGGCTACAAACGGTACCGTTTCAACCAAATTCAAAGAGCTCTCATGTTCTCTCTTCTTCTATAAACTCCAACCGTAACTCCAGTTAGCCAGCAATTCCTGTCCACTTTCCTTAAGCTCAGCAATGTGAGTTTAAAGTTTTTCCTCCTCATTTTTGTATGAAACAAAATAATAAAACAATCAATAAATAAATTGGCACTGACCAAAGTAATTCATAATATTTAGAGTTTTTTAAAGAGTTTAATAAGCATGTTTATTTTAGTGAAAATAAGTGTTATTCATCTTGGGTTTGGGTTCTCTAAATAGGTGGCAATCTCAGAAACAAGTTTTCATTTAAAATGTTGATGCTACCTGAAAATATTTTTTAACACTGATTTCAGAAGTCAGCAGTTTCCACAAGTTCTCCTAAAGCTACACTTAATCTTTACAAAAACAGACACTCATCAGCTACAAACACATATGCAGCAGCACACTGCAGGCTGTAAGGTTGTAAGACATTTTTGAGAGAGAGAAGACACTATTAGTAGTTCAGAATTATTTTACTGCATCTTACCTACTTGTTTTGCAGATTAAGCATATTAAAATTCAGTTTATAATAAATCGAGCTCAACACATTAAAACTGGATTTTCATTACAGTGTAACAGAAAGCCTGAATCAAACATACTGGAAAACCCTTACATCAACCATCTCTTGCACATACTTCTACTGATACTTTAATTTTATAACAGTTCTCTCTCCTGATGACAGTGAAGCTTGCACGTCCTCATCATCAAAGTAATGCAGAAATGTGCACCCCACGTGAAACTGCTAAGTGCATTTCAAAGACAAGATCTCCCCTGAATTTATACTACTGAAAATAATACTTTACCTGTATTAACAAGAGCACTGCTGTTGTAGAGAGTACCAAGATGTGGTCCAGACAGAGACAGGAAGGTATGAAGTTTGTTGAGGTAATATTTAAATCGAGGTCTTGTGAGCACTGAACGGATTATTAAATTACCCAGTGAGTGTCCAATAAAGCTGTTTAAAAAGAAAAAAACAGAATAACATAGAATTTGATGGCACTCTTTTTTTTTCTTTTAAACAGAGAAAAATAAAACTGGTGTCATAAAATACTGAAAGACCACAGGAAAAAAAATTAAGAACAAGTTTCCATTCAGAAGCCTGTACTTTAGGTCACACAAAAAACATAGCTTGTCCATATCTCCCAAGCTGCACAAACTCATTACAAGCATGTTCTGAGCTCCTCCAGAATTATTTTATACATTTTTTTTGAAAAGCTAGTGAAAACAAACTATCCTTCTACCACCATCTCCTACCCAAACTGAAAATTATTTCTGGTTATATTTCCCCTAGCACCAAGTATTCAGGAAATATTTTATGAGCTGTGCATGACTGAATAAATCACTATTTTGGCATGTGATGGTAGTCAATATGATACATGTGTGAGAGTTACTGAAACAACCCGGTGGAGAAGGATTCCAAAAGTACTCCTATAAGGGGAAACCCATTACTTAACTGAATCTGATTATTTTAAAACAGAAGCAACATCTCAAATCTGGCTAGCAGCTGGACCAAAATAAGTGATTACCAGCTTAAGCAAGGCAAATGAAGAAATACCTGTCTGCCAGGAGAATATTACATTTAGTTGTTTCCTTGGTTAAGCAAGTTAGGGGAAAGATGGATGGGGCTCTTTAGCTTCATGTATCTAAGAATAATTACTACTTCATCGGAGGTGCCTACTGTCATACCCGCAAGTCTCCGTAAAGCATTTCTTTAGAAGGGACACTACAAAATAAAGCAATTGTAATTATTATGCAATTATGCTTACAGATCCCTGCTGAGGTAAGGACCACATCATCCTAGCCACTGAGTTAAAGAGGATATGGTAGAGACAAGACTCACAAAACTAGAAAGAAAAAGTGCCTTCCCGTTTTACAAAAAGTAATCTCAGGACATGGAGAGGACAGACAACTATCCAAAAATATACTGTAGGACTACAGTGGCTGGATCCTATATGTGCCACAACATTACACACATAAGATTGTCCTTCCCGTTTGCTCTGTATCACTACGTTCATTAACAAAAATAGGTAAACCAAAGCTACCAGTAGTATCTGTGTAAAATACAATGCTAAAAAATTACTTGACTGTTGCTCCCCAAGCAAGAATTACTGACTCTGAAAATCCCAGTTTAAAGCTACATGAAAAAATTCAAACTTTCAGTTATAGAATGGCAGGGCCACCCCTGAACTCCTAAACCCTGACATAATTATACATTTGTATGACAGACTAGGCTATTTGCTCCTTCCAATACACAGTTCAAGCATATATGTATATTCTTCCCATTCTCTTTTACTACTAGATTTTCAGAATTGCTGCCATATCAGAAATTCTTTGCCACAGTTTGCTATGTTTGCCTAACTAATTTAGAAATGAAAGATATGTATCCTCTGTGCTGTCAGCACAACATTTGCAAAACAGAATACTGAGCTGCTGACTTTCTTGAATACTAAAATTTAAAACCATTCTCTTGGCGTACATAATAAAGTCCATACAAGAAAAATAAAACTGTAGGTTTCTTTAGGAACAAGAAAATGTCCACAGAAATTGAGTGAGTTAATTCTGAAGATGATCTGCATCACACAATTGCTCTTAAGTAAGAGATTATTTTCTAAAGAAATTCTGAACATTAGCAGAGATGTTCTCTTGACAGTTCATCCACTATTTTTTAAACATCATAAAAGGATGAGAAACTCTTATATTGTAGCATAAGAAAGGACAGTTTCGTCACTGGAAGAAACAGTGACCCATCAATCAATCCTATCATCCTCAAGAATATGGGCGTACCTGAACCAAAACTTCAGAAACATGAAAGATCCATTCGAGGACAAAACGGTGCTCACAATTAGCTATGTGACTCTACCTCAAAGATTAAACACTTGTTCTTAATTTGTAAAGGCTTAGAAATATAACAAAGGTTACAGTAATACACTGTGTTCAAATTCACATGTTTAGGTGAACACGTAATAAGCCTTTAATATTATTTTCTAATAGAGCAAGGTTTAAGGATCTGCTCAAATCAAAAAGGAAAAGGGAGGAAGCTGAGAACCCTTCAAAAAAGGTGTTGAAAGTGTGAGACAAAAAGGTAACCCATCCTGCTCATTGTTTCAGATACCTGCAACTGTGGGATGCTCTGCAAAACCAAGGCAGTTATGAACAGTAGGTGGCAATATTACCATCTTTTGAATACGAAGTATCATTAACTCAATACACTTAAGTAAGAGAACTATACTGTAGTTATAAGCGCTTAATGACACAAGTCTACCAATTCAGATCATACTGGAAAAACAGACACAGTAAAACCTCATTATTCTGTGCTAACAAACCAAAAATCCTGTCCAACTATAAAAATTCATGGAAGAAAAAAATAAATCCATCAAAATCCATAATCAAAAAGGTGCTGAAACGATGAACATGTTTTAATATATGCACAGTCTGAAAAATTGCTTGCTTTCTTTGTAAGTCAATGTTACTTAGGGAAGAGGATGACAGGCTGAATAATCCAACTGCGTGAAAGTCCAGTACAGTGATCAGAAATTTATGTAAGAACTGACATGAGGAAACTGGTTTCTGAAAGTACTCTGTAAGAGCATGTGGTTTACTTCCTACCTATGTGATGATCTGGAACAGCTTCCATCCTCACAGATACTCAAAACTTGAACAGGTATGACTGAGCAATTTGACTTGCTTCAGAGTTGCACTAACTTTGAAGGTGGCACTGGTATGAGCGGGTAACTGGTCCAGATGACCTCCAGAGGTTTCCTCAATGTATTCTGTGATCCTTTACCAAACAGTGGTAAGACAAACTGCTGTTGGTCTGAATCAATCTTCCAGTCCATGCTTGCTACACTGTTGTAGATTTTGTTCAGAGGAGATCAATGCACATGTCAGGTAGTGCACTGGTGACATAACCAATACTAGCTTTGGCAGTACCAAAAATGTTGGTTCACTGAAGGTGACACTACAGTATGGCTCTGGGTTCTGATGGTACAGGAAGTGCCGTTTCTTATCTCTGTATAAGAATGTAGCACAATAACTAGGAATTTGCCATTACTTGAAGGCACAAGGCTTTGCATTGACTCGACAGCACAGAATCAGAACTTCTCTTGAGTTGTCTTGGTCTGAGCTCATTTTAGTTTGTTTTGGCTGTGACAACAATCATCTCGCAGTGAAGTAACAAGTCAGGCCTAAAGTTGCCTTAGTTTCACTATAGTTTCTATTAATAACAAGTAGTTACTCTGTGTGGCTTGAACTGTGTATCACTGGAATAAAGCGTGGTGTGGAAGAGTGCAGACACAGGTATCACGTGCCAGAGGTCCCCAATGCTCTATTCATAGTCACTGCAGAAGCACACTCTTACAACAACACAGGAAGGAAAGCCAGCGCTAGGGATAACAAAGAAGGGGCGGGGGGGTAAGAGTAAAAGGGAAACGAAATAAAATCTGCATGTGGGCAGACTGAGAACATGAAAGTATGAAAATAAATCCAGGCAGACCCAAGGCTGAGGAGGCAGAAACTCCCACCGTGACCATTATTCTCCTTACACTGGAGCCCCAGGACACTGGTGTCCCACTGCTTAGCAAAGGCAGAAACCACCGATCTCAGGACCCAGACAGTTGCTGGAAGCGGAGCCTACCACCTGAGAAAAGATACTAGAAAGCTTCCGTATAACACCTTTAGCCATACTGATAATGGGACTTTTCAGTATAAATTTGGACTAAGAATTTTAGTATTACTGTAACTAGACTAATAGTAATTTTTTGCTGCATTTTTAATTAGATTATTAAAACACTAATTGGACTAACAATAAATCCTTAGCTCTGCATATGAAGTGTGTTCCCTTTTGCCCGTAACAAGACTTTGAGTGTAAAAGAGAGACTGAACAGGTATTTCTCACACACAATGCTGTCAGCTTTTTTGTCACACAAAATCATTATTGGTCTGGAGACTGATTTCTGATTCTTCTCAGCTACTGAGCAGCACTTGTACAGAGGACACTTCCTTTAGCAGACAGGGAGATTTTACGAGGAGAAACTAGCATCATTCCGGACAGCATGGCGAACTAGCACAAAGTGCGCTTTCTTTGCTGTGAGACAGCCAAATCACGGTAGGAATGCATCGGCTACTCGAACAGAGGATTTATTTCTCCACAGTACTTTCCTGGGCTTTCTGGGTCACCCCTTCAAGGAATTGCATATAAGCACATCTTTTTCTGCAAGCACTCTCATGCAGATACCAGTAAAGAGCTGCAGTATTTGCCGATAGCTTTAACTTTCTCATAAGAAAAGCTAAAGTTGAGAGACGGAGACTTCTGCTTCGTCAGGGCCAAAGACAAGTACACATAGTGAGAAGTAAACTAAAATAAAAACTGATAATTTCTTTTTTCTTTCAAGTGACAAGTAATAAACAAAACCGAAAAAAAAATGTTTACAAATTGAAAGTCTTATGAGAGAAGTAAATGAAAAGCAAATGAGAATTCAGTTCTCAAGTACGAGTAACGAGAAACTAACTGGGTGGGTTTGCTCCTTACAGCCTTCAGACCACAGCATGACAGAGATGTCAGCGTGTCCTGGTGGGTTACAGAACTCTGCTCTTCCACACTGAGAGCCCTACCACGCAGTCTGTGTAACACAAATACACACAGTGCTTTTTTTTTTTTTTAAAAAAAAACATTGATTTAGACAAAATTAACCATGTCAAATCTTGTCTATCTCAAAAATAGAAACACTTGTTTAAAAAGTGAGATTATGTTTAAACACATTAGATGTCTTCTCTAGCTGAATAAGGCCTGCCAAACACATGAGCACACAGAAACTTGTAGGAAATTAATACGGCTAGCAGATTAAAAAAACCTTCCTGATGTATAATTTGAGGATGCCTAAACAAATGGATGAACTCGGGCTTGAATTTTCTCCTTTCATCTGCTGACGAGCTAACTCCAGCAACACAGCGAACTTAGTAAGGTAGTCTGCCCAAACCGTGCACCCTACTTTGAGAAAATAAATGGAACAGGTAGTTACCCAGAAGTAACTGAAAAAGGGAACAGGAATGCACAGACTGGGATGAGCCCTCTATTGAGATGTAGAACACGCTTTTTAGCAGATGAAACAATCAGAAAACGTCAAAAGAATGACATATTTTTCTCATGCACCTGCCCTTCTATGTCACAGATAAGATGGGATTTTCCTGCAGGAATGACAATATAGACAGTCTGCCACGTCACACTCGGTGAAGAGACTATAAAATTAGATGTAAGCTACTTTTATCTTGACATAGTGCTATTACGGTTTCCTTCAGCTTTCTCAAAATATTATCTGTTCTTCTGTAGAACCCTACCATGCAGGATCTCTGAGGAAGCACAGGACAGCAGTTCCTTGAAAGTAATGCTTAACTCTGCCCTAAAACCACCAACAGGACTAGGTAAGCTTACAACACTGTTTGGTTTTCTTTCAGTTGGGAACTCCTCCTCTCTCCTTTGTCTTCCTTTCCCTTACTCTTCCACCTCCCTGAATTTCTATTTCCCATCTTTCTTTTGGCCTGCTCCTGAGCATCACAGTTCAGAACAACACAGGGCTCTAGCTTTAAGTTTATTTCTATAAATAGCATAGAACAGATATTACCTGATTTTTGAAAGGGTTAGATTATAAATTTGTATGTACTGTATAATTTCATCTAAAAGGCGATCTGTCATGGAATCAAAATCAGCAAAGGTATCATTCTGTAAAATAAAAGAAATAAAAAATAATAACTGTATTTTTCTAATGCAGCAATATACATTCTGCATTCAGTCTGAATTCCTATTCCCCAGTGTTTTGATCAACAGCACATAAATAAAAGCATCCATATTAACTTTGAATACAAACACTACAGCTAGTTATTACAATTGTTTCTTGTAACATGGAATAATACGATACACACTTGACTGTAAGACTACTTTCTTCTGATACACCAAAATAAATCTTAACATAACACAGCCAACCTTACTTCTAAGCCTTTCTCTACACATACTCTTATCTGTGGTGAAACAGAAGAGCAAACTGCACATTTGGAATTAAACCACGCTGCCCATGAAACAAGAAATGAGACAATTACTGCAATCGCAGAAAGAGTCTACATTAGTACTGTTCATTCAAACAAAATCCTTAAAGCCTTATTCCCAACTCACAGCTGATTCTCTATAATGATTAGCAGTACGAAATTTAAAAAGCAGTAGGCAAAGGCTGCCTAAAATCTTTCAACACAAGTTCCAAAGGATCTGTGCTGAAATCCGCAGCGTTCACCATACTGACAAATGATCTGGGAAAGGGAAGGAGAATAATGAGATCTCAGAGTTTGGAGACTGAACCAAATATCCAGAACAATCTTACAGCACTGCATGCCTGGGTGATAATATGGCAAGAAACGCAAAATAATATTAGACAGGGAAAAACAGCCCTAAACATATATGCAAACAATAATTTATACATCTGTATTCTATATAATCAGCTACGTTAGGAAAGTAAGGAAAGAACAGAAAGTATCAATACAGCATTTTGTAAGTCCATAATGCAGAAGCATCTTAAATGCCCCATCTAGTTCTGATCATCTTATTTTAAATGACAAGAAGTTTGAAAGTGGGCAGAGAAGGATATAATGGATGACCAGAAACTGTTTCACATGCGATTCTGAGAAATACTGAATAGACTAAGTCTCTTCAGTTGCCTCCTGAGGGAGAATTTATACTTGTTTATAAAACAATGAACTGAAGCGTAAAACGAGGAATGGTTTGTTTTGGTTTATTTTTCCAAAACAAGCTGTAGGAGGATTTGTTTAAATCACCTTGTTTGCAACTGAATTAGTAATGTATATGAACCATGGAATTAATCTCAACTGTATGCAGTGGAAACCGGAAGTAAAAGCATTCAAAAACGATCAGCCAACATTAAGGAGAAAAGTCCGTCAGTAGCTATCCGGCTCAGTGGTCTCAATGGAATTCCCAAATCAGAAAGTTTCAGAACTGCTGACAGCCAAAAAGAGAAAGCATGGCTTGGTGCCTGCCCAGCCTGCTTCGCAAAGCATCCCAGCAGCTATGGCCAGAAAAACACTACTGCACTGTATGAACCTTTCGTCTGAGCCATTGAGGAGACTCTTTGTCCTAATTCATCCCTGAAGTATGTCTAATACGATATGGAACACACACACAAAAAGGAAAAATTGGTCTTCTGTGCTTTGTCAAGTTTACTTCATCTTAAAGTAAATTCACAAAATTAAAAAATTCGCAAAAGCTTAACACGAGGTAGTTTGATACTGGTTCAGTGTCATGATGTGGATCTTGCAGTAGACTGACAAAAGAGCAAGAGACAGGTGTTTTGTATTTCTCAGATCTTGTGAAATACATCTTTCTTCTTGCCACACCAGTTTTCACTATCCCCATTTCTGCCATTAATAGAGCGTATTTTATCTGCAATCCTAACTGATTATTCTGAGATCTTAGGAGATACCAGTACACACAACAAAATGGCAGCAACAAATGTTACTCCTTATATATTCACCCTCAATATCATACTAGGTTTTGTAATTACTTAACGCAAATCACACATCAAATCACGGATTCTGAGAGTACAATAAAAATACACAGAATGTGGTAAACTGCAACACGATAGTGCCACTGAATAATGTCTGAAGATGCACACTGTTTACTGCTTTGCAAAAAATCTTTTTTTGTTGGCAAATACCTGATTCCTTTCGGACATAAGAAAATCTATTCTCCCTCCAGGCAACCCTAGCTCAATGTAAGTCTTCACTAATCTTAGATCTGCGCTGTTACCTTAAAAGGAAAAACAATCAAGAGTTAGATACTGTGAAGTTAACTTGCAATAAAAGCACTTAAGAATACTGAAATGAAGCTACAGCACAACTTTATATTTAAACACAGCTAATGATATTCTTGGCTTTAATTAAAATTCAGTAAGACTCAGTAAGATAAAGTGCAATGCCAAATGCAGTGACAAAACGGTCTATAAAAATGGCATTGAACACAGAGACCGTTTTGAAAAAGCAAGGATTTAGGAAGTCATGTTTGATTTCGTCTTAGCATCCAACAGATACATAGCACTGTGAACGCTATGTCCTTGAAAACCTAATTAACTTTGATAAAAGTCAATTAAAGAACTCTTAAGATAGCTTAAAGAATTCAGTGAAGGAAGTAAACATTTTCATAGAATAAGAAGGCTGGACTGTCAGCAGATAAAGATACATTCAGACTGGTACCCAAGACAACCAATGCCAGTTTAACTAGCATCCTGAAGATTTGTCTACATCAGTGATCATGTATGCTTTTGAAGAAAGAGTACCCTTTGTGCCTTAATTAGAGAACAAGATTTTTATTTAAATCTATTAACAGGAAAGAACTTGAGTGAACTCACCATTTCATACAAAAATTTTAACTGTATGGATTTTTCTAAGCCTTCAAAGACACAGTTTTTTAACAACAGGTTTTTTGGCCAAGTTAACTTTTGTGTCAATTCCAGGCATGCAATAGCACTTGAACCTCTACGCTAGTAAGAAGGAACATTTCTGAGTTCTGTTTTAAAAGTGCTTAACAACAGATGCTTTCTGCTGAGAGGAAGAAAGAAAAACTATTCTGTGTTTTTTTCAACTTAGGAATTTGAAAAATTAACAAGAAAGCTGTGAAGTGTCAGTCCAGTCCAATACTCTATCTATTGCCCCCTTGTGAATCCTTACCTTCTTAATTTAAGAAGTTTCTCAACAAAAGACAAAAACGTTGATGGCAGAAAGTTATGAACGTAACTAGAGGGGCCATTACTTCTTAACATGCACGTACGCTTTGAACTAAAAGCAGGTGAATATATTCAAGCTATGTAAACTTTCTAATCTTTCTTTCAAACAGCAAGAGTTCTTCTCATTTCTACTATAGTATAGTCTCCGTCCTTGGAAATATTCAAAAACCCAAGTGGGCTGGGTCCTGGGCAAACTGCTGTAGGTGACCCTGCTTTGAGCAGGGAAGCTGGACTAGACAAATCTCCAGAGATCCCTTCCAACCTCAGCCATTCTGTGATTCAGTAATCTAACCTTTTAAAACGTTATAAACACTTCACTGCATTTTACATACACTATTTTTTCCTAACAAGATACATGTATTTTATTTTCCTTGACAATGTAACATTACAAATTCTAAACAAAACTGTTTTGTTAGTAACTCCATTCTATTATCATGATATGGACAAACACCTGTACGACATAAAAAACTGGAAAATGTGTCTAATGTAAACTATGGCATAAAATGGGTTTATGTGCATGAAAGTTTCACTGAAGGCAAATGTTACATAAAATTCTTAATTTAAACGATTCTATGGAACACACTGTCAAATGTAGCAGTACAATATCAGATTCCCATTTCCCTCCAGTGAACTTATTTCAGAAGCATTCAGTTCAGATTTCAAATGACAAAAGCTAAATCTGACTGGTAATCGGGACTGCTGTCTCATTCAATATCACATTTCCCAGCGTACCATCCAGGCCATGCACGCAGACTATAAGATGTATTCCTTCTTCTGAACAGTCATCCTCTTCCATACTGAAATAAGGTATCGAAGAAGCCAGTTTGAATACATCACTATACATAAACCCAGGAAGTTTAAGTTGCTTCAATTCTTCTTTAGCCTGCAGGAAACTGGAACAAAACCATATTTATGATAAAACAATGTTTACCATTGCCAGACCAATGCAGGATCTCCTAAGATACAGTTTTCTACTGTCTTTTTTACTTTGTCTTCTATGTAACTGATATGAAGAAAAATATGTTTATCAAATTACTGTCTTCACAAAACAAGCCAGTTCCTCAAAATACTTTTAATTGCAGCTTCCTATAGCCCCTTTTCCTCTGTAGCAAAATCAATACCCCAAGCTTTACTCTCTTCTCTCCTTTGAACATCTCTGCAAATGAAGTGTTTCTGAAACCACTGAGGATTCTGGGTTAGTTCTGCTCTTGAGCAAGCAATGGCTTTGTTTAAACGCAAGAAGAAAATTATAGGAATTATAACCAATCAGAAGTCAAGGTAAAGATTTCCAGTGACTTCTGATAACTCTTGCTAAACGTAAAACCTATTTCCTAGGTCAGCAGAAAGCTGGAGCCAGTGCTGTAACTGCTCATCAGAAACTCTGGCTGGCTGGCTGAATAACTGATACTTGCTTCAGAAGCACGCAGATCCAGACCTCTGATCTTTTAGGTATTATATGAAGGCGTACACTACACCATTTCTAATAGCTGAGCACCCCACATGCTCGGAGCTCCCTGCATTCCTCCCTTTCTTCCCCTTCCCTCAGTTTTTTGTGTATGACCTTCGTATCTAATTAACTGCGTATCAGTTTCCCTGCAGCTCTTCAAGCTTTATGCTTCCTTACGCTTTTTTCCCTCCTTAATGCCTCTGTTCAGCGTGATTCCTCACAGCATCATGCTGTATCCCATCCTCCTCCACCTGCTCAGTATTTCTCCCAATCTACTTTTTGTTCTCTGTTTTCCCAGCTTTATCTTTAGTTCATTCCTCTCTAACTGGCAAGAACAATCCCCAGTGAAGTCATCCTAAACAGAAACCACTAGAGGCAGTTGGTCTTATCACTCCACACCAGAAGTTACTTAGTTTGTACTCAAGGTGTGCTTTCTGAACTGAAGGTGCCAACGTTGGTTCTGTATGGAGCGGACCGTGCCCTCTGGAATTCACTTACCCCATGCTCTGGGAAACTCTGCTTTCCCCAATGCCAAGTCCTTGACTTTACCCCAAGTTCCCTCTTTCTTCTATTGTTACAGAACACCCTAAATAGCCTCTGCTTTTCATCCCTCCTATTCCATGCCAGTGCCCAGTCTCCAGTATTTCAGAAGTTACTTTTCTGTAGTTTTCTCAATTGTCCTCGCTCCCAAGGAAGCTGGTTGACATCCACAACAGTTCTTTTCTAACCTGTTTTCCTACACCACTGCTCAATCCTTTCTCCTGTTCTCAGCCGCTTACCACAAACCATCTGGTCTTTTATCTCTTCTGCCTGCTTAGCGTTCTCCTTGTTTTCACCTCCCTTCTAAGTCTTCTTCTTTCTGATAGCAACGTTTTACTTCCAACACAACATATTAAGCTGCTGCTTCCCATGTTCAGTCAGCAGCAGCAGGGGGTTATCAGGGAAACTCCTATGTTTACAGCAAGGGGAGGTGCAATCTGGGATCCCTGATGTCCCTCTAAATTTGGCGTTCCTGACACCCAAACTGCAGCGTAATATAGAGCACTATGGTGTCTGAGGTGTTACATTTGGGGTATTTGAAGCCAAGATTGAAAAATAAGGCCACCACCTTGGCTAGCATTGCACATTTGCTTCACTTAAGGCCACCACCTTGGCTAGCATTGCACATTTGCTTCACTTAACTACTTAGATGGACAACCAGTTACAGAATGTTTTTGTTTTTACATTTTTAAACTCAAAGCATATTTTCCTATGCTTGTTATTTTAACAGCTGCCATTTCATAAAACACCATTTTTATGCTCACTAGCCATTATGACATCACTTTTCAGCCAAATGATAATTTTTTTTTAAAAGGAGCATATTAGAGAAGCAGAAAAAAATCACGTTTTGCTTGAAGTTTGTCAAACCGTGTGAAATTACAAGATAACCACAGAAGAAATTCAGTGCTATCACACCTTCTATCTGAACATCTAAAACGTGACATTACTTCAACGTGCAGAATCCACAAGCCACAGCCCTGGGGGCATTCTGGAGCCTAACCACGCTTCCTTTCCCCTTCTATAATACATTAACATCATTTCTAAGAGTAAAAAACTTTGTTGCAAAACAATCACTTACGCTAACATTTGAGGTTTTGGGGAGCTTTCATACCAGGAAACAGATGAAGCTGAGCTGTAGGATGTGCTGCCTGGCTGCTGTGTAATTGCATCAGATTTATTCCTTGAAGAACAGATAACATTGCAAGGAGAGTCTCTCAGAGAAGAAGGAAAAGACAGACAACCAGGAGTGCAGACAGGAGGCACAGTCATTCCATCTCGCAGATGCCCGCTATCAATCCTTTCAGATCTCAGGGCTCTCCCTTCTGCTGAGCCATGATCCTGATCAGCACTGGAAGCTCCATCTAATATACTATAGTCTGTTTCTTCATAATACCCATTTTCAATCATTTCTTGATCCTCCTCTTCTTCCTCATCTTGTTGGGAAGAGCAAATAATTCGTTTTTCATATGTTTCCTTCTGAGGGCTAACTGGATTGCTGTTATCCATAGGCCAAATATCTGAAATATCTGTGCTGCTCCTAGAGCCAAAATAGTTTTCGACAAGCCCTTGCTTTACTATGTCAGTACTACTGGTTGGAGAAGGATTATCTGTACCAGTTTCACTATTAGCTACTGCCACTTCTTCAGTTGTCTGTTTTAGTTCTAAAGGCTCATTATGTTTTCCTTCATTTGTTTTTTCAACTTCATACACTGCATTTACAGATGAAGAACCTGAAACAACCGATGGCTCACCCACGCAAGTAATTTCCAAATGCAATTTAACCGTTTCTTCTGTAGTGTCAAGATGCCTTTCAAGGTCCTGAGAGTCCTTGCAGGTTGTGCCAAGGTCTTCCTGGGGGCTGTAACTTTTCACATCCGTAGATGTATCCTCATCTGAAACAACTAAGTGTAAAAGATCTTTTGTTCCTGAGAGCGAGGAATGTCTAGACAGCGTTTTGTTATCCGAGTGCCCTGAAAACACAACACACTGTTGCTGCAAATTGGTGTTTGATTTTTTACTGTCATCACATTTTGGCAAGTCAATTGCTCCAAGATCCAACACCGTTTTACTGTCACTTAGCTGGCATTCAGGTACAACAGATATCTTTGAATTCTCATCAGGTGACAGCTCATCATCATCCGAAGGCAGAGAATTTATGGATGTCAGGGATGACTGTATTTCACTTACAGCACTGGTACTCTCAGTGCAATGGCTTTCTATTGCATTTTTTATAGCACAGTCTGGTTTTAGTAAAAGCTGAGGAAATATTCTTTCACCATTGTATGTGCTTTGTCCTTGAACATTTTCAAAAACCTGATCAGTGTTGGGGTGAGTTGCGAAAGAACTTGGTTCACTTTCTACACCTGAATCTGAAAACCTAGAAGAGGCATACGTCACGCTAACATCTGGTAATTTAGTCATGTCTCCACTTGTAGAAAGCTGATTTTCTTTTGCAGAAAGAGTAGGCTGATTACCTTTCATTTTTGTCAACATGCCACTGGTATGTCGGAAGTCTCTTTCATGGACATCTTCCTTTTCAAGCACTGGTTCCTGTTCACCTGAATTCAGTTTGTTTCCAGATACTGACGATGGAATATTGGGTGTCTGCAAATTCTCTCCCTGCACTCCATCTTGAGGAAACTCAGCCCATGATCCAATGTGAACAGTTACTTTCTCCCCTTCATAGGGATTCTTATTACTCGGTTTAACCTCAATTGTCCTGACTCCTGAGGAAGCTGGTTGACCTCCATGACAACCTTCAAGCGTACCTCTGGGTTGTAAAGCACCATCTGCTTGTACAATTCCAGAACCTGTCTGGGAGATAGTAAGTCTACCAAAAATAGCCACATTTTCACAGTGCACAGGACTACCTGGACCTGGTTGGACACGTTCAATCTTGGCAGTCTTTTCCTCAGTTCCACATGGCAAAAACAGAAGTTCTCTTTGACATATTTGCCTGGTGCAGGTCTTTGTATCACAAGGAAATCCACCTAAGGTAGGGTCCGACCCTTTGTTAGCATTATATGAAGGCCTGCCTTCTGAGCTTGTAGAGGCATCTTCCACTGCTACACTTTTCAAACATTTGTAGCCTACTAAGACCACAGAGTCCTTAGAGTTCTGTTTCACCACTTTTTTTGTGTTTTCAGGTTTCATTGTTTTCATGAGCTTAGTAACCTTAACTTTGGATTTATTTGCATCTTCATGTTTCCCTTTCAAAGTTTTTGGTAGCGTCTTTTCACTTTCTGAATGCCAGAGGTTGGAGGCACTCGCAGGTCTTATTTTCAGCTCTGGGCTAGTAAAACCAGCTACAAAACCTTCTTCAGCCTCAAATTTATCCAGTTTATTGGACTCTGACCTTGGAAGACTCTGAACTACCAACCAGGGTACATCCAGATCTTTCACCAAAAAAAGCAAGGGGAGGGGAGGAAACGAAGAAAAAGGATTGTTTACAAGATTATGCAGGTAACTGAAGCTATAAAACACTAGTAATTGTAAAACTTTACACATCCTCAAAAATTAAAGAAACATTTCCTAGCAAATAAATGTACTCCTTTAAAGCCACCAAGAAATGTAAAAAAAACACTCAAGTTTTATATACTTTTTGCTCATTTCTTCAAAAAGAAAACTGCACTATGAGGTGTGTTTACCTTCAGTGATTGAATCTAAATACCGATCTTCAAAGATTATAGGCAAGGAGTTCATATCTCCATCTAGTTCACTGCATTCAATAGGGAGCGGTGGAAGAGAACTGCAGAAGGAAGTGTTTTTGATAGCTGCACACATCTGTAGATGACTTTGAGCACTGAAAAAAAGGAATTCGTCCTACATGAAAAACATAGAACTGTTTATTTGTACATTACTAGAAATTAGCAGTAGTTTAATTCACTTTCATAGAAGCTTTTCTACTGAGTTATTTAATAGCTTTCATAGTTATTTAATAACTCCTTACATTACTCATTAAAAAACTTCAAATCTGTATTTTGAACATAAGTTTCTCGTGATCTTGTTATGTAAGTATTTTTGCAAGACAGGATTTCTACACAACATAAGCTACAGAGTAATAGTACTACACACTACATACTGTGTACTTCAAAAGGCTACTCACTGTAGTTCTTGATAGGCAAGGGCAGCTTGCCTAGGATGCTCAAGACAAAAGAATGCTTCTGCAAATCTGCGCACCTGCAAGATCCAAATAAAGCTGGAGGTTATTTTATATAATATACAGTTCTTGAAAATCCATTAGCATTCCCACACAGCAATGTCATTAACTTGTATGTATTACAGGGACAGTTACTTTTTTTTCAGTGTTCAGTCTGAGTGGGAGGGAAGACGATGCCAGACTGAAATGCGAATTTCAATTTGTGCACTGGATTACTGAGGGAAATTATATTAGATTTAACTGCCTGCTGAAAACTTCATTACCAACAAATCAATCATCCAAATCAAACTCACCTGAAACAATAACACACAAAAATATTAAGAGACATTTCAATGAGAAGAAAGGAAATGACTGTTTGAAGGACACTTCTGAATGTTCTTGAAGATTACCTTCAGAAGTAGAAACCCACTAGATACTCTGTAGTCTCAAAATACAGAAAAGGACGTTTCAAACTTTCCATAAATGCTCTCTAGCCCCCAGTAAACTACTGTGCAAAAAAATCTTTTGTTTGTAAAGATTTCAGCTGCAAATGACAAAGACATAACAAAATGTATGCTAGCTAAAAGCACTGTATTCAAGACTTAATTTATGCCTAAAGTCAATAAACATACACTACTAAAATTGTATTTTATAACATAGGACTCTTTTTTTTTATCATCATAGTGTGGAAATACAAAGTCTGAATTATACAGCAATTTACTACACAATGTATTGAAAATGTAATATCTAGAAATCTCAAAGTTAAGGCTCTGCAAGATAAGATTTCTCACATTTCCAATACTGCATAAAAATGTTAATTCAATCTAGATGCATTTTTAGAACTTTTATTTTTGCAACTGCCCAAGTACCTGCAACAAGAAAACGCAATTCAATGCAGTATGACAGGATCTTCCTTGTTGTAACAAGACATACAAAAAAGACAATGTGCTGTGTAGTGGCTGTTGCCAACTGCTTGTGCATTAACCTGAGCATAAACATCAATTTGTTTCATAGAATCACAGAATGGTTTGGGTTGGAAGGGACCTTAAAGATCATCTGGTTCCAGCCCCCCTGCCATAAGCAGGGACACCTTCCACTAGACCAGGTTGCTCAGAGCTCCATCCCACCTGGCCTTGAACACTGCCAGGGAGGGGGCAGCCACAGCTGCTCTGGGCAACCTATTCCAGTGTTTCACCACCCTCAGACTAAAGAATTTCTTCCTAATATCTAATCTAAATCTGCCCTCTTTTAGTTTAGAGCCATTGCCCCTTGTCCTATCACTACACACCCTTGTGAAAAGTCCCTCTCCATCCTTCCTGTAGGCCCCTTCAGGTACTGGAAGGCTGCTAGAAGGTCACCCCGGAGCCTTCTCTTCTCCAGGCTGAACAGCCCCAACTCCCTCAGCCTGTCCTCACAGGAGGGGTACTCCAGCCCTCTGATCATCTTCATGGCCCTCCTCTGGACCCGTTTTTACATTAATTTAAAGCAAAATCAGTTTACATCAATTTTTATTTTAGCAAAATCAGTTTATATCAAAAGTTTATATCAATTAAAGCAAAATTTCTGTCCCACTCAAGAGAACCACCGACATAGCCAGTCTACCTAATCATTTCTTTACCAATCTCTTCCTGGTCCTCTACTCCTGTATTTCCTCAATATACTCTGGATCTTCCTCTTAAGTTATCTGATCTCCCAAACAGACTGTGAGAGTTTGCAGTGTATCCGGTGGAGCAGGCATCAGACCTAGTTCAGTTGCCTCAGGTCTTTCACTTCACTCAAATCTGCGGCCAGCATCCGTGCCCACCCTGACCACAGACATGGCACTAGGAAAATCCTGCATGCTAACTGGCAAACATCAACTTTCAGAACATTAACTTTTGTTCAGAGTTAAGCACTTGCAGGGGACTTAATTCTTCCTCCTGATACACTGCCTAGTATACTTTTGGAGAGTACCATTTGGATGAAGTTTTATGTTGTGCAGTTTCTACTTTTTCCTCTTTTTTCTTTTAATAAAAGAAAAACTGCAAAAAAAATTGCTCCAAGGTGCTTAAGAGAAAAAAACAAACAAATGCTAAACCACAAACATTAAACCCCCAATCTCTAACCACAACACATGATTTTGCCAGAGCTGATCCCCGACCTTTCCCCCAGAAAGGGAGAAGGTTGTTATACAACAGACATCGAGACAACTGTACAGGTTAAAAACTGTATTTTAGAACAACTGCTCATGAAGAGCAGACTGGCCAGCATTCTAAACTAAGTAATTTAAAAATGAATTAAAGATCCTAATCCATCAGGTAATAGGAAATAAAATAGCAACAAGGATATTGCCCAATTAGTAGACGCCTGTGGTTCAAGACAATAAAAGAGGATAAAGCTGTTTCCCAGGAGGCAAGCAAGGTGGTTTTGACTTCAGATGCGAGCAATCACTTTACCACATGAAGTTATATGGAGACTAGATCTTTAGAATTCTGCCACACTCTCAAACAGAAAAGGAAGGCTTTTTTTGTTTGCAGTAAATCCCATTTCTAATTGTTTAAGTAATTCCAGTACTTTCGAAGAAAATCTGTTTACCAGCTCCAGACAGCTCTTAGCATAATAGCAACAGTATAAAACTAGTTGAAAGCAAGCTGTGAAAGCCACATAAATCAGTATCACGGAGAAGAAAAAACCCAAAACCAACAGTAGTTTATTACGTTTAATCAGTGCTTAACTTCCGGAAGGACTGAGGCATTTGCTAGGGTGCTGTTAAACAGGCTTTGCAGAACCAGGACAACTACCAGCTGGTGCTAGCGACTCAGGCACTACCAACCTGGGCAGGAGGAAATTGTAGCTGCTACTCCTAGTCCCTACAGACTTCCCAAAATTGTGGTTTTTATGGTCCCCCCAACATAAACAGAAAAGGAGGAAAAATCAGATAGAAAAACTGCTGTGGAATATATATTGAGTCCCTGCATGTTTATGAGTAGCAGTCTTGAGATTTTGTTCTCAGTTCTCGTATTTTAGGACAAATCAAACTGAAAGAAATAATTTTGGAAGAGCATGTTCAGACCTACCAGTAGATGTCACTATGGAACAAAGGGACATGCAAACTTCTTGTAATATAAAATAACATATTCTAAGCAGTTTTTTTCAATAAAACATAGTTGTATCAGTGTGATAATGTATGCGATGGATGTTCTAGTACACTTCAAGTGTTCCTGATTTTTTAATATAGCGCTAAATAGTCAAAGTATTTGAAAATACTTAAATACTTAAGTAAACCAAGTAAAAGTAAGTACAATTACTAATAATTTTAAATACTTAAAATGTATTATTTCATTATAACCTTATCTTCTAACAACACTTCAGCAAAAATACCTGTTTTATAAGCATCTACACAAAGGGAGTGAAAGTCATTTGACCAAATACAGATGACAGGTATTTCTAGGGCATATTTTAACAGAAATATGCAAATCAGTCAGATTAACCACCCTCTAAAAAGGTCCATTTACCTTACATTAATAATAAACTTGCCCAGGGAGAAATTTCCTGTGGAGGGTATAGTCTGTAAATATTGCAAGATGAAAAGGTAAAATTAAAAGAGGTTAAGCATCCAGTAGCAAACACATAAGAGTATCAACTGCCAGAATAAAAATGATTGTTTAGGGGAACAGAATTTTGTATAGCAAAAACTCTTGCACAGAAAGGACAGATATTCTCTCAAGAGGAGAATTAGTAGGTCACCTCTCAAATCCCAACTAAATTCAGTAACCAGAAAGCCTGTGTCACTTGATATGTGCAGATAACGCCTCTAGTGAAACATGATTCATTGCAGGTTTCCCAAAAGAAGTTTATAGAATCCCTCAGAACATAAATTCTCAAGAGATTACTAATACAAATTACAAATTATCATACTAAGCACTGCAAAACAGGATCCAAAATCAACAACCAAACAAACTCTTAGAAATGTCAAATTTACCACCTCATTTTAATTTAAAGGTTTACTGAATTTATGGATTGCTGGCTCCTCCTCTACTGCCATGTGAGAAGCCCAGTGGAGCTATGGTTTCTTACACATATTTTAATTACATGTATTTACAAAGTATTCACACCAGCTCTTCACATCTTGAGGTACAGAAAACGTGTCACATTTGCAAATTAGTGTTTGTAAAATTAAGTAATTTCACATTGCTGGTTCTCTGTAAGTTTGCTCAGGTAAAATTTCCTTCTCAATGCCATATTATTTGATTTTTAGAGTAAGCCTGCTTGCTCTTTGCTATCACGCCCTAAATAAAAAGGTAAGTTTAAGATTACCCATGTCCTGCATCTCGTTTTCAGTCTCTGATGTTTGGGTAGATAATGAAGTATCCACTAACTGCAGAACGTGATAAGAAATAGCAAACAGCCATTGCTTTCAAAAATAAATAAGTTCAACTTTCTCAGTTATAAGAAGGGTCACCTCTGAGCTCAGCTTAGAAAACTTTATTTGTGCATAGTTACAGATAACAAAAGAAGCGGGCATAACAGCAACTTGAAAGGGAAAAAATGCAGGCATGGAATAAGATGATGCTACTTTTTTTTTAAAGAAGGGAGGAAGGGAACTCCTATTCGAATTTCGTGCAAACTGGAAAGTATCACAGAAATACTTTTAATATGTGGAATATCTCAATTCACATAGTATAATTAACTACTGTGATTTATACTCCCTAAAATAACTGCAGGAAAATTCAGTAACTGAGGCATTTGAGAGCTAGAGAGAATGACTCACCTCATAGATTTTAAAAAGAACCATATTTAAGAAGCTAAATATATAATCATTAGTAGTTATCTTCTTTTTTTAAAAAAAACATTGGAGCAGTAAAAATAAAACTATTAATACTTCTTTTGGCTTTATTAAATACTTACTAGTACAAATACTAATGTAACTACTGTTGACTGCAAGCGCAGGTTAAGCAAAACAGTATTCTTGTTTCATACCTTCTACCAGTTAACTTGAAGCAGTCCAGAACTTATACAAAAAGGACAGAAAAGTAAGTAAGATTCATAGATAGCCAGTAAAATGATCACACCTTCCTACGGCTAGCACGTCTAACAAATAAGCCTTGTGCTCTTTCTGAAAGATTCCATTTATTCTCCAGAATAGGCCATTTCCACAATCATGGTTCACCCATTAAACAATGTGATGATATTATCAAGTCCGTACATAAGACCACAGTCCAAGCTCCTTCACAGGTTTCCCCTCCAGAACCAAAACAGAAAGAGTTTTGACGCAAGTCACAGAAATGCTGGCGAGACAAATCAAAGCTGAGAACTAAAGCCT
The DNA here is from genome assembly GCF_030867145.1 of Opisthocomus hoazin. Lineage (NCBI taxonomy): Eukaryota > Metazoa > Chordata > Aves > Opisthocomiformes > Opisthocomidae > Opisthocomus > Opisthocomus hoazin. The sequence continues at coordinate 97,921,042 of NC_134415.1, forward strand.
TAAAATAGACTTTGTTTTGGATTGTGACTATTACAAAGCACTGATAACGTGTATTCTCACTAACCAGACCTTCCAAGAAGCTCTCCGTAACTGGTTTTACAAGAAGTGCCTCTAGATAATCTCTTAAAATGACCTATTCTGTAACGTGTGTGAGACAAATGCACAAATTGTGATGTCAGACAGTAAAGACGCCAGGCCAGCTGAAGATTAAGCTGTGTGTTTGCCAAGCAGGGGTAGTGGCTGTCATTGTTTATTTGTTTTTGTTTTAATGAATTTTACCCTCTGTAAACTTTAAAATGTTAGGTTTCTTCAAATCCTTCGCAACAAAAGACGTCAGGGAAAAATACATTTATTAGAAAGTAAGGGTAACGCTTTCGTTCATACTTGAAAACACTATAGGAACCAGCATTGCTGTGGTTTTGCATTTAGAAAGCCTACAGCAAGTGCATATACACATATACAGATCTGTGTGTAGGTACTCACTATATATATTTTTATACATATACACACATACTCAACACGCCAGATCATTTCCAATACATGTCTTCTTTTTAAAAATCCCACGTAAGAGACTTTTCAGAGCTTATTAATGTTATAATTTCTTAATTCATAAGGAAAGTACGCTTTGTTTTATGATGTCAACAGGCAGCCTAAATGCAGGAGGGAAGTAAAACACAGGGTGGGCACTAGACTCCTGCAGAAAAACATATTCTGTACAAACACATCTTATTCCACAGACTGCAATTTGCCTTCTGAACTGCATTTCTTATTTAAAAGATCAATTAATTAGTTGGTTTGTAAACATAAATAATGTATTTTATGTATTATATTCCAAGAATAAGCTCTAACAACATGATACACAAGCTAACAAATGCAATACAATAGCTCCCTTTATGAGTCCAACTAACTTTCCTAAATAAAACTAGAAAAATTAGAGTCCAGAGTCTCATTTTGATACGCACTTCCATAACAACGTGTTCCAGTAAGCACTATGAATGTGCCAGAGTTCCTAAAGCCAGGGTCAACACTTACTCGTAATGTGTGATGCTCTTGTGCTAGCAATGCTGTGACCTCCTCTTGTAAGGTGATGACCTCCAGAAATTGCCCCCAGAGAGCCATCAGAAGCGAGCAAAGCTGAGCAAGATTCATATTTATAAGTTCTGCCAGTTCATCAGGATTTTCCATTTTCTGAAGTCAGCGAAAAATATTTACATGATTAACAGAAGAGACCATGATGTACAGACAAAAATCAAAAAAAGTGTACTTTATCTTAGTGAGAAATTTAATTTAAAAATTAACTTCCAAATGAGAACTGTTTTGTCTGAGTATCAGAATTTAATTAATACGTTACAACACTAACAGATTATTTTACGTTGCTTTACATATTACCCAGTTGTATTTTAGAATCAAGACTCCTGACCTTAAATTAAAGCAATGATTTCATTTATGGCAACTGTAACTCAGTTGCAACTGTTGCATTTTCTAACATGCGAAAATACAGTGTGCCTGAAAGGAGTAAGAATCGGGAGTCAGAAAACAGAAAATCAATACTCGCTATGTTAGTCCAACTTTGATACAATCGTAAAAATTTAATGAAGACCTCTCCATTTCAGAATAGTCACAACTCACAATAACATTTATATTATAGCATCATAGAATGGTTTGGGTTGGAAGGGACCTTAAAGATCATCTAGTTCTAACCCCCCTGCCATGGGCAGGGACACCTTCCACTAGACCAGGTTGCTCAAAGCCCCATCCAACCTGGCCTTGAACACTGCCAGGGAGGGGGCAGCCACAGCTTCTCTGGGCACCCTGTTCCAGTGTTTCACCACCCTCAGACTAAAGAATTTCTTTCTTGTATCTCATCTAAACCTACCCTCTTTCAGTTTAAACCTATTATATTATAAATATCTACACACACTCCAAGCATAATCAGGAAGCAGTGTTATAGTATAGGTTTCCTAGAACCAGATGACACCAAGACAACTTCAGTGTGAAACAAGTTTTTCTTTCTTAACGTACTGTAATCCTGTGATATAGTCCCATGCCAGTTAATTGTAGACTGTCAGGCTTATGTTCCCTGCCATTTTAAAAAAGAATTACAGTTTTTCAGAAACTCATTGCAGGCACATATGGCAGTGAGGCAAAGGGTTTAGAAAGTAAAGATAGTAAAGACCCAACTCTCGCAATACTAAAGAGCAAGTAGAAAAAAGGATTCCAAATATTGAAACACCAACTTAGCAGATGAGTGGAAATAAGTGGAATTTTTTATGAGAATTGCACAAAAGAACAAAAGAAAGAAAATGGAAAAAATATAAACATACTTTTGCAAGCTAAGGGAGAAACTAAAGAATTCACAGAAGCTATGTAAATGTAAAAAGCCCTTTTAATACATAAAGCAAGACCATTAGATGCCCAGGGGAGCTAACTGTGCTGGCTTTGTCTCCAGTTATACAAATGATATTCTTTTAAAGCCAGTATTACATTTCCTTGCAGTTATACTCTACTACAGTAATGAAAGGTAAGCCTACTGTTCTCCAGAAGCTGTGCAGATGGTCCACTCAGCAGTGAAACATGAACAATATTGCAAAAAGCTTTTAAAACCCGTGCTTTAAACTTCGTTGTGACAAGGAAGTTAGCTGTTCAGCTGGGTCTCATTCTGACTAAGGAGAGAGCTGGGGAGACAAATCTAACTAATCTGAAGTAGACAGTGTTTCCTTGAGAAGGTAGGGACAACAGGAGAAGGAGACAGCATCAGGACAAGTCCTTCTAGACGAGGGGATGACGTGGAGAACATGCTTTTGTACAACTTGCTACTACTGCCTGATCTTCTAACATTGTTATCTGATGTCATCAAAAACAAAGAATTCAAATTATAAATGCAGAAATTCAAAATGTGATTTTAATACAAGTAATCCACCTTTCCATAATCTTCAAATTCATGATACACAAAAGTTACCATGGCTACTACTGACACGCCAAGCCACCAGATCAATACTTCAAGTTTTGGAGTCAGCTGGGCAATTTCTCTTTGAATTAGGAAGAGCTGAAATAAGTGTTGGCAAAAACCATACACAATGTTATCACCGAAGTAAACAGTTTATTCCCAAGTAGCATATAAAATCAGCATACTCTACTGTTATAGTTATTTCACTTCTTTAATACAGGAAAAAAAAATTGTACCTTTACTTCTTCACACAATTCTGTAAGTCGAACTTCTACATCTATGTTTTCTGGAAAGATGGGAGGACACATCCATGAAAAATGTACTTTCCAAGTTGCAGAGCAAAACCAAGTATCTCACAAAACAATTTTAAAATATGAAAAAGAACCCATCAAATAAAACTTGAAGCCGTATTAAGTGCTACAATCAACTTTAAATCCAGTAAATTATAAACTTCCATTAAAATAATATTTTAGTAATTTCTGAGATTGAGGACAGAACAGCATTAATAAAAAAACGGTTTGCAACTATCATGACCACTTATCATGATACCTGGGTCAAGGATACCAATTTTCTATTCAACATTATACTTGAAAATACTGTAATTTAGATGAAACAGTTTGCAGATTATCCATTGAGAGCTGCTCGGCTATTCAGCAGCAATGTCATCGCTCACAACCAAGGTAATACAATTCCTCTTCTACCTCAGATTTTCCACAGGTACCTTATTCCAATGCTTTTTTCTACAGGTATATTATTTACCTGATTTGCAAGCTACATGAACATAAATACAATTCTTTAACTGTCCGAGGAATTGTATTTTAGTCAAATAAAATTGTTCTTTAGATGATATTTCTCTCTGTAGCTCACTGTTAAGAGCAAATCAATCTTCCGTGGTATGGCAGCTTAAACTGGATCTGAACCTTCAATGACTTATTTATGAACAAAACAGACTTATCCCTTCATGTAAAATGTTTTTCCTTGTTAATCATTCCTAGTCTACTTAAGGGAATCTGATCAATTAAGTAATAATTTAGTACCACGTTTTGGTTTCCTTCTACATCTGAGGTACCAGCAACAAGGTAAAAATTTATAAACCCTAAAATTGTCTGTAACAAGTATTTATATTTAAATTCATTTCTGAAACAAAGTATTAAGGAAAAAACCTACAACATTTCTTGAAAACATACACCAAAAAAACATGCCTTGAAACCCACAATAATAAATTTAGGATACCAATAATGAACATAGGTTAACAGAACGTCAACAGTGTGTTTACTCAACTTGCCTTTGAATGATACCGCCTAGAATTGGTAAGCATACATTGATTTTCAAGTAAGTGCATCCGCTATACTTTGGTTTAAATTTAATTCCAAACAAATTAACTCACACAACTCAAAGTTCTGAGAAAATACACATTGCAGAAATGCATGAACTTCTCAGAAACAAGTTTAGAAATGTTTTTGAAAGAAACTACATACACCTATATTAGCTAAACAGTACTTGACGATAATTATTCTGAAAATATATGAAAACAGTTTAAGATATGGTATTACTTTTGGTCTGTTTGTGGCCACACAAATTTTGTCATTAGTGAAAAAATTAACTGGCTTACTTATGAGACACAATACTGATTATTTATTTTGTTGGTCACGCTGCAGTTGAAAATAGGCTTTGAACAACATTTAAAATTCTGAAGTCTAAAATCATTATGGAAAATCTCAAACTACAATGCTAAATTAAAACAAAAAAGACAAAACAAGAGTCAATACAAGACAAAAAGGAAATTAAGCATTAACATTCTGCAGCAATAGTGTTCACCCAGCAAACACCTGATGCAATTTTGGTGGCTCTGCTAAAAATTAGGCTTGTCTTCTTTTTAAAATAAAACCCAAATGCAGTTATAGATGATCAAGCTGGTGACCTACTATGAGACTGAACCGTCATTTTATTCTTCTCCCATCATCACAAACTTCCTTGTGCTTAAACAGCACCGTTGTCTTTTGTCCAGCATCAGGCCAACACTGACACACTCCAACAGGAGAACTGGCCATTTAGATATGGACAAATTCACCCTAAGCTTTGAGAATATCTTGTGTAGTGTTTGGAAGAATCAAGCCTTGAGATACCAGAAGCAACCTTAGAGATTTCTCAGGACCAAAAGGTGTTACTCTTTAATTATCTAAAAAATTGAGCCTGTGATGAATTAAATGAAACTGTAATTTTCATCTGTTTTATTTAAAAGGTGACACCTGACTGAACTCTTCATTAATTTTTGTTTACTGAAATAAAACAACACTAAATAAAAAAACCAGTAATAATTTTTCATTTTATTATCCATATTCAGCCTAGAAATAAGTAGCTCAATTCTGCAGACTTCACCAGAGTTCAACATACTTCCACTATGGCTGAATAGTGAAACAGCGTTCCTGTTTACAAAGGAATGTAGTATTTTATATTTTTAGTAAAATGTAATATTTTATATTATTAATAAAAATCTGAGGGGTTATATCACCTGCTTTGGAAACATACCTAGGTAGGCGTCTCTCTGGGTTCGTGGGTATTTTCTTCTGAGAAGGCGTTCATAAAGGACCTGCATGCTGGCCTTGGCTAGTTATAGGGATTGCACACACATGACTAGTTACTACACTCCTTTTTTTCATCTGTGATTTATTATTTGCCTTAAAGTTAGTAAAAAAGCTTATTGCTAGCCTAGCAATTAGTGCAATTAGATCAGTACATGAAAGCATATAATTTTAGGGTAGTTTCTTGATTAGGTATCACTTGTGATATACATCATGCTAACATTTTTTATTTCCTGAAACCAGTAACACTTAAATGCTCAATTACTTATTGAGTCAAACAGTTGTCTGCACATGCTTCTGCAAAATCAGTCTTGTGTTAAAATTATACAATAGAGCAACAGCAAAGAAAACAGAAGATAAAATTAAAATAAAAATTTAAAAGATAAAATTAAAGAGATAATAATCAAACTTAAAACAAAAAAGTGAGGGTTCTGAGATTTAAACAGAACTTGAGATTGTCTTCTGCAATGCCCATGTAATCTTTGCATGTAAAATCTCCACTTCAAAACAGTACATTTACTTCAAAAATTAAAAATAAATGCAAATGACAATTGTGTACTTTGTGAAGTCCAGAGAGCTTCAATTTCTTTACAGACATCACAGAAACACTTTTTGTTAAAAACTCTTGACATATTTCAGAAAAATTAGCGTTAATGATAGGCATTAGTTATTTTTCATGAGGAAATGGTAAGTAATAGTAGCATAATTAATATTTATATTAGTCCTTTTTGTTATATCAACTGTTGTAATCAATGTATATGCAAAATAACTGAAATAAATGAAAAAGGATTTACAAATATGAAAACAAAGCCATTCTAGCAGAGACTTAAAAAATTAGGAAAAAAAAACAACACAGGAAACAAACCGTCAGCAGAATATGTACAATGAATGTTAAATGTAAGTAGTAATTTTCTCTTCATATATTTACTTTGAGCATTTCTGTTCTAGTGTGCATTCCTGAAGGTAAGCTAAATTACCCACAGAAGTGACAAAAGGTCTGACTCAACTTCCACTGAAGCTTATGAACTGTTATTGGTGACTTCAGTGAGGTTTGAAAGGTACAACCCAACTACGCAACTCAATGGCTGGCTTTTTTCTCTTGTGTATATATTTTATAGGAATGTTTCAGGTGAACTGAAGGCCCTATCTGAAACATTTATGCATCAAGATTTAGTCTAAGCCTATCCTTACAACAACAATAGTGCCAACAGATTCCTTTGGGAAAAAGTACATTTTGTCCTTAAAAGGAAGGCCAAGAGTTGAGTCATTCCTTTAACAGGGTGTTCCCCTCCATATCAAGATTAAGATAACTGACACAGAAATATTCTTTGCACCATAACTGGAGCAGCATTTTTGCTTCTATAAGGAAAAAGCCTCTGTTTCTGGCATTTTTCTATGCACAATTTGTAATGCACTCCCTCCCTCAAAAAAAGAAAAATATTAAAAAAATAGCTTTGTATTTTGTAATACACAAGTGAAACATTCTTTGCTTGAATCACTAATTGACCACATCATATTTTAAAAATAGTTTTCATATCTCCACTTCCAACCTTATTGTTTCATAATGCTTAGTTTTGACACCGGTAAAATTAAACAATACAAAATCAATAAATGCTATCTGCAATCAACGTAAATTCCAAAAGACCTATTTTTTTTTTTCAGACTTAAATAGAACTTTACATGACAAAAAAGCTACCTGCTTGATGAGAAAAAAGTCTAAATCATGCTTTATAATGCCAATGTAGTTTCCTTTTTTACTTTCGCCGCTCTCCTAGTTCACAAGTTGAGACTAGGCTCTCTAAAATACCTGCATTCTACAGAAATGTAACATACATTTCCATGTATTACATTTCCACATTTACTTTTGTTAAATGTAGTTACTACAAGTCTTCATAGCCATAGAACTTAAATTTCTTTCTATGAGACTGTCCCATAAGAGCATAATTTTGACTTTATTAAAGAAGCAGCTTCTCTGAAAGCATATTTTAGCCATTCAGTTTTATAGAAACAGTTCTTGTCTAGTCAGATCTTTTCCTAATTCTTAGGTAACTAAGTCTGTTTAAAAACTTTTTCATCTGTGATTTATTATTTGCCTTAAAGTTAGTAAAAAAGCTTACTGCTAGCCTAGCAATTAGTGCAGTTAGATCAGTACATGAAAGCATATAGTTTTAGGGTAGTTTCTTGATTAGGTATCACTTGTGATATACATTATGCAACATTTTTTATTTCCTGAAACCAGTAATACTTAAATGCTCAATTACTTATTGAGTCAATAACACTACAAATTGAGTCAGCAGCAATTTATTCTTGTAGGTCTGTTTTCAAGTAAGTTTCCTTTGTCATATTCTTCTCAAATCAAAACTTACAGAGTTCCACTTTTTACAGAAACACACAATGTTTCCTTGTAACAAACAACCAAGAGCAGCATGCTACTTGGATTAAGAGTTTCTCTAACTTTCTCACCGCTAAACACAGTGATTTGAAATATCAGGGCAAATGAAGACCAACAAGAAAAAATGAATTTGCATAAATTCAGGCTGTTATCTCCTCATTTTATTAGTAATGTGACAGTACTTGTTTCTTTCTTTTTTCATCAAGTTATTAAACTCCAGCTCAGTTTGAGCAGAAAGGTTTTAATATTCAAGATTTATGAAATTTATGCTGGTTTAGTCTAGAAGGGGGGTATTTTTAATAAATAGCGACAGGAAAGTGATGAATTTTATTACATTCAACATACCCAGTTCAATTCGGTGAGAAGAGGGGAGCTCCTTTGTTATCATAATGAAATAGCTATGTAACCCTTTGAAAGCAAGCAGCAAACTGGCACAAAGTGTATAGTGGAAATTATAGGCATGGCTGAGGAAAGACTCTGAAACAACAAAACTGCATCCCTAAAAAAAAAAAAAAAGATGACCCACATATTAATTTTGTACAGTAGATGAAGTGCTAACAGAATAACTAAAAAGACAGATAAATAAATGACTCCTCTTCACAAACCTCATCCATATTTTTGTGATTTTAAATGGATTGCAATATCTTAAAAATCCAATTAAACACTAAATATTGTAAGCTTTCCATCTACATGTTCCTCAAGCATGTAACATAGCCCTTTGGAACCATTTTTCTCATCTCCCATATCACGAGGCACACTACAGTAAGTCTAAGAAAATTCATTCTTTATGAAGTAATATTTCTGCCGAAAAGATAAAATTAACATTACCCAAAAAAAAAAAAAAAAAGTTATACTGATATACTCTTACATCTGCTGATAACTGTTTTGTGTAGTTATTGCCAAAGACCACACTTTCAAGAGAAGGAATCACAGAGTCCCTGTTTTGTGCTGGTGCATTCCTGTTCAACCATGTATTCTTCACTGGGCGAGGAAAACTGCAAAAAGCACAAATGGACTGATTATTTGAACATACTATGCGTCACAGATCTACCACAGTTAAAACACATTCTTGATTTTTCTTGAAAAGCAGTAGAAACAACAACTGTCAGTAAGATCCTGGAAGTTCTTAGCATGGTGGGCTGCCCTTTTTTTTTGGTTCTAAAGCAGTTATCTTCAAAGCATATCTCCGGCTATTTGGAGAAATTTAAGAAATTATTACCCTCAACTGTTGTGTTCCCATCTCTCACCATGAAGGTCAGCAGACTCTGTGCCAGGAGATTGTGGAAGCTTTTCTTCATTAATTCCAATGCAAACCTCAACTAATTTAAACAATATTCCTGGAAGTTTAAGCCATACAGATAAAATTTGGAACTGTACCAGGGAAGAGGCATTCACTTTTTGCCAACTCTGCTGTGGGGACTTTACCTCCTCAAAGTGAAGCAGTAGCAAGCAGTTGGAAAGCTGTCACACAAACTGCCATTGCCTGACCTCTGCCCACTGAGTAGGAAAGCCCATCCTGAATTCATGGGAAAACAGAGCATCCTGCAACAGTGGCCTTGTGAGCACACAGAGTGAGGAAAAATTGATGGATGATGAATGAATGCAGAAAGTGGGGACTGAATGGGCAGAAATAAGCAATGACAGGTTAACAAAAAAAGTAGATTGTACAGGATTCGAGGGCTGTAACCAAGTGGAATAAGCTCCTCTCTTTCAAGGAAAGGGTTAATATTGGTTCTTCCCAAGAGAAGAACAACTTGAGTGCTACTCTGAAAATGAAAACACTCAAAAAGTGACCCCCTAGGAAAGGAAGGGATGCCCATATTGTGATCGTGACACAAATGGAGGAGCCAACTGTCACCCAGGGAAGCCCAAAGGATGAAGGGGAGTGAAGTCTGCAATGTCCAGGTTTTTCAGAAAGAGGTGCTCCAGAAAAGCAAGCAGGATATGGATACGGCAACTATAAAGTATTTGCTAAGTATTACAATATGAGATAGCCCAATTGAAATAAAACACTGTAAATACAGAATTTTCTTCCTCTCCTACTGATTTAAAGGACATCTTGGATCCTTACAGACACCAGTAACATTCTACTCTAAAGATAACCGAAGCAGCACGGAAGCTGCTGTTTTTCAATTATATCTCCTTACACAAGCTACATCAAGTTGAGGTTTAAAATTAAACAGCATTATTGTATCATCACTTGAAAAGTCAGAGGAAAAATTATATGAAAACCCCCAAATTTTCTGCAACCTTTCAGAAAGTCAGCAGGGACAAATATATTTCTGGCTGGAAACTAGTACCAAAATCTGTTTTTCATTTTCTCACAATGAAGTGAAGTTCAGCCCTACAGCTACGGGATGAATACAGTGGAAACGCTTGAATTGCAGTTGTAGTACAGTGTGACAACTTACACTTCACATACTTGCTGCTACTTCAAGTGCTTTATTTTATCAAATGAAGTCTTCAACAACAATACTAGCTTAAGACAATTCCCACCTCCTCACTACTTGTTCCTCTCCCAAATAACACTGTGCCATCCCTTCAGATGTCCCAGTTCCGTTACTATACAACCACGCCTACAACACATCACCAAAACAATCCAACTTCGAGGGGAAAAGAAGACAAAAAGGAAAAAAAGACAGATGAATCCTCCAAACCAGCAGAGTCCTACTGCACAGAACAGCTATCTAACATACACAGAGACACAGTATTCCATCATGTGAAGACAGGGACCTTAAGCTAAAGGTTTGGACATTTACAGCACAGCTTGAATTTGAATACGAAAAAACCTGGGGGGGGTAGCATGGAGTATTTCAAGACCATGGAAGAAGGCAAAGATAGCTACACTAAAGAAAAAGCTGTGTAAAGAACATTTCATATGTATGACTGACTGTATGGCCCTTTTTCACGCTTACTTTCAAGATAGAGAAGCGAGGTAAACAGAGATTGTAAAGGGTGACACAAGTCAATGAAATAAAAAGGCTTCAGTAAAAATTGGGCAAAAGGTTTTTAAAGAGAAAATTCAATTCTCCGGTTCCATTTACTTGAGAAAATGATAAACGCATCATTTGCAGACTTCATTGCCACCACACTAGTAACTGAAAACTGTGAAGACAGCTAACAGAAGATGCCCTGTTTGTATTAATGGCACCTATTTCAGTCACTAACTAGAGTGAGCAGCAGATCTTCCAGATTAAGAAAAGGTATAAATATTTATACATACAGACATACACGTATAAATATAGCTAATTATACATTCCTCCTCTTCTCTGGTCTTGGGTATCATCTCTCTTCTACACTACATACTCTTCATTTCTAACAAAAAAACCCTCAAAGTTTGTTCCAGGTAACTTTGAAAACAGGATGTTTCTCATCTCTCTGGGCTCCGAATTCCAAAAGCATCATAAAGAAAACTATATTGGCCATAGGTTTAACTCCTTCCTAAGTACTCTATTTTTATAACATTTCCATTTGGACACTCAGTAATTTATTTGCATTTTATTAACAAGAGATTACCTTATTAATGGCTGATGCAGTGCAACCAAGGAAGCATGGACGATAACTGATATGACAGAAAGGTGGAAGTAATCGAACATAACATTGACATAATGATGAAGGCCCCGGTGTAAGTTAAAGTGCAACTTTAAAGTTCGGCTACTAATTGGCTGTAGTGTGCTCAGGTCATCTGGTCTAAAAAGAAATTAAAACAGAACAACATATAATAAGAACAATCATATTTAAAAGTGCAAGTTATTAATAACTGATGCAGATAGCAATTTAGCATAGGTCTATATTTTGGAAAGCAAAATATTTTTTTCCCCAGGGAAAAAAAAAACTAAAAAAAAAAAAATCAGAATGAGACAAACCAGTTATGAAATCAGACTTACGCATTGGATTTCTTTTTACCCTCAGATGTGTCTAATATGAACACACTATATCTACACATAATACAGATTTAATCAGTTTAAGAAATTAACATATATTGTTAATAAAATCTTCTCTATATAAACTTACGAATAGTCTGTATCCGTGAAGTGTAGATCTAATGTTAGCAGAAAATTCATTTCATTAAGAGACTCCTCAATCTGAAAAGAAATTGTAGAAGCATGAATTTTTTTCAGGTCCCTTATTTACACTAACCCAAATTGTACATAACAAATACTTCATTATCTATATAGAAAAGTTGAATGGCATTTTACCTTCCTCTCATCCAACAGCATTTTTATTTTGAAAATCATCACGTCATTCACAGAAACTTCCTCATTTTTGTAAAGAATCTGAAATGTTTTACTGCAAACTACATTGTCATGGATTGAAGCAGGAAAGGCAAGATCTGCACCTGAAAAGAGAAACAAGTATTAATATAATTGGCTTATAATCTGGAAACCCCAGAGCGGCTAATAAGTGAAACTATCATTCCTATCTGTTTCATGACCACTATTAGAACTGTAACACCAACAAAATCAGCAGTTTCCATTTCAGTCAGCAACTGCTGGAGGTTGAAGGAGTGCATTTTGCTTCAAAGAAATACTGTATCAATATGTTTAATGTGATTTGCTTTTCATAGAAGTTCTAGACCGAAGAATTTTTCCTTTGTTCCAAATTGGAGTAAGACATTCTAGGCATCAAAAATTCTAATAAAAATCTTGACATCTGTCTTGTTTCATCCAGCATTCATGTTGATTTGCAAGGTTTAACCACACTGAGAACTCTTAGTTACGTACAGCTGAGGCAAAGAGGTTAACTGACACATACCACTCCACTGAATTAATCAAGAACAGAGGTGGTTCCTTCTTTCCTTCCAGATCTTTGCATACTACTCTGGCCAGACAAGTTTCAAGTGTATCACCTGAAACTTACACTTCTCATTCAATATGACATTTCTGCTTTCAGAGGTGGCTCATCAAAAAGAGTTCAGAAAAGTGTGACAAATGGTTGGGGAATCCTTTGCCAAAAAAGGTTGAAAGATTTGTAGAAGAAATGAGAAAGGGGATGGCTTAAAACAGTTATGGAAGAAGTATTAGCATAACAACGAGGGGTTACCACACAGGAAATATCATGATGGGAACCATCCTGTGAAACAACACACAGAAGAAGATGGAACTTGGAAGAACCAAAGTAACAGAAACATAGACACTTTCTTCTCGCTCCTCTATAAGCAGGCTCAATCACATTAACCTCTTCCAGAACACAAAGTCTTAGATATCATGTAAATGGGGGTGCAAAACATTTTTTAAATTCTTTTTGATTCTTCTTAATAAACTACTTCAAAGGAATCCACAAAAGAAAAAAAATACACAAAGTTTGTGCTTTACAGATTTGGGGTCTACAGCTCTCTCACAGAAAATCACTGCACCTGGCAAATATTCACACTCTATAATCTTCACAATATCTTAGTTCAAATTCCCTTCAGAAACTAGAAACAAGTAAAAATACCAGTTTTTGTTAAAGCGCTTCCATACATGTCACTGATTTAGGTGTCCTGGACAAAATGCCTACAAAGGCTGACTCTTTAAAGGGTAATTCCCCTGTATGTAATGCCACCGTCAGCTTCTATCCATCCATGTCATCTGTTACAGGTGAAGGGCAGAGCAGGTACAGTTTCACATGACACACAATCTGATATAACCACACAGCATCAGCAAAAGGGATCTCCCACTCCGGCCTGATCCAACAGAAGTAATGGAGACACGTGGCCGAGGTCCCGCTTCCTATGCAGCGTCCAGCTCCAAGTCACAGCCCTCAGCTCTGCTGACTTCAGCGTAACATGACACGGCACAGAATCACAGAATAGTAGGGGTTGGAAGGGACCTCTGTGGGTCATCTAGTCCAACCCCCCTGCCGAAGCAGGGTCACCTACAGCAGGCTGCACAGGATCTTGTCCAGGCGGGTCTTGAATATCTCCAGAGAAGGAGACTCCACAACCTCCCTGGGCACCCTCAGAATTTAGAGAGAAGAGTCAAAGAGGAAAAGCTGACACCAGGAAAAGGCTGAGAGACATCTACGTGGGGAGCAAGGTCTCACAAACGTGAAGTCAGCAAGGCAGAACCACCATTTTTTGTCAGCTATGCACTGACTGGCCAAGACTATTCCTAGGCTTCTGTCCACACAAAAAGCCATTTCAGCAACAGAGAGGAAAAAACAGTAGGGAATTAATTTATTCTTGCATTGTAAAAACGGGCACCTCATTCCTAACCTTTTTTTTTCTTTTATTTTCTGAAAACCAGCCATGAGTTTCTGACAGAAGGAGGAATTCGGAACCGCGTCAAATCTGAAACAACCTCACACAGGCCAGAATTACATATGCTTTTCTTTGAACTTTTTAGAGCATGACTACATCTCCTTTCAAATTACAAGAATGCCTGGAGACTTTCACAAGGTTGGAGCTGAAGTAAGTGGTTTGTCCTATCACATCCGTAATGACGCTTGTTCTGGGTCCCAAGCAATTCTAGCGAACTGCTAAAGGATGTGGGAAATAAAAATGGAGGGAAACTGGATTTAAATTATCATGCGACCTCATGAGGAGCCGGGAAGGGCTGGGCAAGGGGTGGAAGGAGATGCAAAGGAAGAAGGGAAAAACGGAGGCTGTATGTTTGACTTGGGGAAACAAAGGGAAGAGTTACATCAAACAGTCTGTGGGAGAAGGGAAACACATAGCTAAGGTAAGGAAACTGCAGGTGGCTTGTGCAGAAGCTAGGGAGAGCTGGAAGTATGAAAATTACTTGGACTGGAGTGGGAAAACCACAACACCGCCAAAGGGAATAGGATTTAGAAGGGGTAAGTGTGAGGAAGACAGAACAAGAGATAGACAGAGAAGTACAGGACCAAGTACCTGACCAACACAGGACACCATTCTCAAGAGCGAGAGTTGTGGGTTCGGCTCCAGACCCCTCTATGGTCAAGAAGCAACAGGCACTTTCAGATAGTGGGTAAATCCTCTTAGCGCTAAGTCCACACGTAGCCTAATAGCAGTTATTTTCTACAAATAACAGCAGTCTCAGTAACTGGCATCAGCTATTCCACCACCTCGGGCAGGAGAGCTGTGCGTTAGAGCCACAGCGCCCAGCTCTGCTAAATTACACAATTAGCTGAAATGAGTGGCAGGCAGAGGCCCTCGGCAAGACCAAGAACTATCACACCCACAAGAAGGACAAACTAACACCCTTTCACTGACCAGCTTGCACCCTTCTCTCCGCTTTGCTGTGGAACAAACATTATCAGTAACTACCTGATAAACCAAACTGAGAGACTGATCCAAAGAGGATCCCAGTTTATGGGTTTGGAGCGGTTTGGTTTTTTGTAAAACGACTGCTTGTCAGCTGAATGAGTTTCCCAGTTGAGTTCCCGGGCCAAATCAGATGCTTGTGTCGATAGAGCACAGAGCCATACGAAGGTAAGAAGGAGTAGCCAGGCAGAATCACGGGCTGATTTTTTTTTGTCATCACTCATGATCTAAACTCATGTCAAATTGCAGTCCTGTTTACATCCTTTATGCCTAGTAACGAGTCAAAGGAGCTATCACACATGTCACAATTTACTAACAACATTGCAGCGTTCTGAAAAAATAACTGAAGACCATTCTAAAATATACCATGAAATAGAAAAACTGTTTTTTCAGCAATACTAAACATATAATTAAGTGACACTATTAAAAAAGTACTGTTTACTAAAGGATCAGTTTAGCTGAGCTAAATTCCCCAAACCACACTAAACTTTGCATTTGAAGTGGAGCAATCTTGGCTCATAAGAATTATTTATTTATTTCACACAAATCCAAGATATATTCAGGAAGCATAGCGAAAGGTCAGTATTTACATTTTTGCTCTAGTCAAAGTTACTTTTAAAATAGCCTCCAAAATTCAGGTTCTGGTAATCTCATATCACATGTTCTCCATCTGTAGTAGGTTTTTCCCCCTTGCAATTCCAAGAATTCCACCTCACCTTTTAAAACTTAGATCATTTTTTGCTTTTCACACTTTTGCAGCATGCCGAGGTGTGGGCTTCACAGAACTACAGGTGCACTAACAGGTTTCTCTGGGTTCAGTTTGCCCAAAGAAACCCACAGTGAGTGCCAGGTTACAAAAGAAGAAAAAAACATGAGGCAGTGGGTGATTCTGTTCAGGAGGTTAAATGTATTTCCAACTTTGTCACCAGACAGCAAGACAGCAAGTTTGAAAGCAGCAGGACTCAATCCTTTCAAGAGTCTTCTTTTCTGAAAAAAATGGGCTTAGCAATCTGTATAAGAGCCTGTATCTGAAGTTCTCTACTACTTTGAGGATATCTACTTAAATGAGATCTGCCCTCAGTCATTCGAGTCTGAAACATAAAGATGACTGAGCAGATTAGTGGACAAAACAGAAGACACTAATATAAAGGAATCACAATGTTTTGCTACCAGCAAAGGGAATTAACAGAGGAAACAGTGTTCCTCAGCACAGGAAAGACATGGACCTGTTGGAGCGGGTCCAGAGAAGGGCCACAAAAATGATCAGAGGTATGGAACACTGCTCCTATGAGGAAAGGCTGAGAGAGTTGGGGTTGTTCAGTTTGGAGAAGAGAAGGCTGTGGAGAGCCCTTCTTGCAGCCTTTCAGTACTTAAAAGGTGGCTTATAAGAAAGATAGGGACAGGCTCTGAGGAACCTGATCTACTTGAAGATGTCCCTGCTCATTGCAGGGGGGTTGGACTACATGATCTTTAATGGTCCAACCAAAACCATGCTATGATTCTATATAAAAACAGTAACACAAATTCTGTAATCAATTTTTAAGTCTCATTGCTAATAACAAGCTAGTTTTTCAGCAGGTCATCATGGAACAACTTAATTTTTTATTGTGTTTGCGTTAATAACAAACTTAAAACCACTTCTATATTAGTTATAACAATACAAGACAAAAAGCATGCTCCCTTAATTAGTAAGGCAAGATAATGACCCCATTTACTAAAAAAGTTTTTGCACTTACCAGTTGCGTGCAACAAACTAGCTTCTAATTTGTGTGGAATTCTTGGAGGAATTTTCATCGATGCACGGATCTGGTAAAAGCTAAAGCAAAAGACAGTGATTTGCAACACATGCAGTACAGTGAATCTCATTTACCATATACAGATACACACAATCACAACGGCAGGAATGGAGAGCGGGAAGGAGGAACAGGGCAAGGAAGTCTACAAAGCTTGAAACTGTTTTATTTTGACTCTTCTTCCTGTCGGGTTTTTTTTCCTCATCATTAACCAGAGTGGCAGCCAAACACATGACTTAGAAGAAGGCAGACTCAACACAGAGCTAGTCATTCCATGCCCCACAGTGCTGGGGCAAATACTTATGGAGATATGTGGTAAATTACACTGGAGAACTGATATGAATGAAAAATCAGGGTTGTCAGCTACATTACAACCATCTCAGAAGGATCTACCATGTAACACATCTGCCAGACTGCTATAGCCAGTTGTGTTGCTGAAGGCCCTATTTGTGGAACTGCAACATGCCCCCCCCCCCGGATCCCCAGAAAACACCCTGCTTACCAGACACTCTCTAGAGCACATGTGGCCACCAGATATTAAGAAGTACAAATAAAGGGTCACACTAAGCAAAATATGGCAGTACTTGCAGTGTTAAGACATAGTACTACTGCCTTTATGCTATCAAAGGCAGGAATTGCAGGCTTAAAGCCTAAAAGCAAAAAAAAAAAAAAAAAAGAACAAACCACAACACAAAAGTCTTTGTTTTCTGCATCTCTGCCCCCATCTTTCAACAGTTTTTAACCCTATTCAGCTCCGTACTGTTTCCAACTTTGAATTTAATCTATGAAAACTTTGATCTATGATAACCATCAACCATACTGATTTTATGGAACTCTTCACATGACACAAGCACCCATAAACACACTCAGATGACACGTTCTCTCCATATCCTCCCATTTCAGATCATTTGTTTTTGTCTGAAGGGGTTAGCTTCAGCTCCTCAGGGAGCTGACTTGACCTACCACACAGCCCCACAAACACTAACACCAATGACAGGGAGGGAGCAAGAACATTCCCAAGTAGAGAGTAGGAAGACAAAAATGCCTTTTTAGGCAGAAGCATGGTCTTAAATGCCCTTCTGAGTATGCAATTTACACTTTGTATTCCACTCATGGTGTACACCCACTCCCAGTCTTAAGGCTCATCTTCACAATCCCCACCACCCAAATCCAAACTACTCTACTGCATTCTCATTTTGGCTTCTAGCACCCCAGCTAAAGCTGACCATTCAAGACTTTGCCAGCAACTGATGTAACTGTGTACTAGCCTAACAATCAACCAATAAAAACAATTCTTAATTTAATCTTTCCACAAAATTAAAGTCAACTTTAGTCTGCTCAAAACTATATGTCAAAGAATGCTTTAGAACAGAAGATACTTAATGAACAAGTGATATTGCTACAGATACGAGATGACAGAAAAATGATTCTTACCTTTCAAAAATCAAATAAACCAACTTATTGCAAACTAATTAATTACATATTTATATTTTAGAAACCCACAGGTCAAACATGATTCCATATACACTTCATAAACAGTAAATTAATTCATTTTGTATTGGATTAAAAAAAAATTAATGTAACATTAAGCTTTCACTGTCATCTTCTCCAAGAGTGTAACAAATTGAGGAGACCAAGAGAGACCTCCCAACATTAATCCAGGAGGATGCAATCTAGTACGCTGACGTACTCCTTTTCTCTGGGTCCGATGTGACTTCCATCATTCAGTCAGTTACTCATTTCATCTACACTGAGGACATGAGACATTATAATGTATAATGGCTTCAGCAAGGAGACACTTTCCACCAGCCCCAGTTTCACATTGTCATTTTATGGATCCACAGAAGACATCTATCAAGAGCTGACACCCTATCACTATAAGCTGCATCTTCCCATGATCCAAACAACTAACCTGTGACGGCAGAGCATAGTGCTTGTTACTTCAGGTTCCAACAAAAGAATGCAAAATCGTTGGTACAGTTTATGTTAAATATTCTGCCTCAGTAGTTCAGACACATGCCAGATACTTACTTCATTTCACCCTAATCTTCTACCAAAGCAGGTCCCTTTCTTAGAATTTAAAAAGTCCAAAATCTGCATCATTCTCAGTTCATGTTTAGAACCACGTGACAGCCCTACAGAGCATGAATTTAATTAAAGTTTAACAACATTGCTAAACGCAGATAGCTTAATGAATTAGGACCATAACAAGGTAAAATAGAAGGCAAAGGCAAAATAAAAACTGAGCACCAAACAGAAAAGCGGTGCAATGTGATATTCCTATTACTTCTTGCAATAAGTCTTATTTGCCCTAAAGATGCTATTAAGTGTCTGTTTACAATCTGTGCCTCAAAAAAAAGCAATCAACAGAATTGCTTGTGCTTAGAATGCAATTTCTGAAACAAAAAGGCTGTTAGGACATTGTTACTTTCCCTATTATTACTTGCTAGCAATTAATCAAAAGCAGAATATTCTACACTTGATCCCACAAACCCTTTATCCTATAAACTCTTTACCTGTCTGATGTATTTTAATTTGGGATAAGGGGAAAATGAAGGTATATTGTTTGAGACAGGTGGCTTTGATTTTCAGCAGATTTATACTTTCAGCAGTTTGTAACATAAAATGTTCACCTGTTAATCTGAATAATAAAATCCTGTAGGAGTTCAGCTCAGGGCAAACATGTAAACACCAATTCAAAATCTTGTGCCTAGAACTTTGAAACAATTATTTAACTGCATCAAGATATTTAAATAAATAAAAACTTCCTACACAGTATTTACCCTAATTATTCACTGCCACTCATCTTTAAATGCCGTATGTATTAAGGATCTAGCTGCAAATTAAGAGCCATAATATTGAAACAGCGTACTTTATTCACAAAGAAATTACATTTGTAATACATAAAATAAGGAAATGCTTTCTAGAGTTAAGATATACATTCCTCATTTGACAGTAAATTTTAAAAGAAATTTTTAAAAAAATGCATCAAGCGCCATCACACTCTTTCCCGCAAGCCCTGCCTTCCTCACCTTCCTTCCATCTCTGGTTCAACTCATTCAACAACTTGTGTTGCAATGCTTTTTTCTCTATGTAAAAAAAATAAACAAACAGCAAAACCAAACCCAAGTCACTTTCAACTATTTCCCAGCTGTACCATAAACACTGTTCAGTTCTTGCATACACAACAACTGACCCATAAACCTGATCTATTAGATTGTATCTGCTTGGGCCTCCACGTAACAGCTCGGCATCAAGGTCTTGTTACTCACCTATCACATTCAATTATCCCAAATATCCTTAAAATACTCTGTAAACAAGATCTGAATACAATCAACTCCCCATTATCTTATGTAACAGGAGAATGAAGGTATCCTAGACAGTGGAAAATCCCAGACAATAACAATGCTACAGAACATGCCACTGATGGTACAGTAAATGTGTCCAAATAGATGAATTAGCTTGGGTCTACCAAAGATATCAAACCCCAGTCCAGCATCTTCCAAGAGATAGTACGTGCAGATCCAAACAGGCAGTTGCAGGCTTATTACCACAATTTTTCAGAGGGTGTAATAGCTTGGGTCCATCAGTGTGTCTATACTAAAATGCCTTGCTGAAGCCCACAGGAAAAGAGAACATGGTACAAACGTTTCGGTGGTATGGCCTGTGCTAAATCAAAGGCAGTTAAACTTCACATGCCCAACATCGGTACAGCGCATTTTCTCTGACACACGCCGGCAGTCCCAGAAACATGACACAGGAATACTCGAACTGACCTTGCACCAGTTTGGCTCCTTCTCAAGTCCTGACTCTGAGAGCAACCTGGAAATATACCTTACTTATAATAGAGACAGTGGCTCTATGTTCATTTCCATATTTATGTAAAACTGTTTTCCAGAGCAGAAATATTAAAAAAAGAACATAGATCAAGCTTTGCAATTAGCATTAAGATTCCAGAAAAGTGCTGGGGTTCTTAAAGCTTAGGCTAGTAGTGATTTTTTTTGTAAATATTTTTGAAGAATAATTTGAATAAATCTGTGTTATAACCTGTCCTTTAATCTCTCTTTTCAGCGCATTAAATGAGGAAAACATCATTTCACATTATTAAAGATTGCAATTTTCAGACAACAAAGAAGTCAGAAATATTTTGATGAAGATGCTTTAAGGCTACTCTCCCTGTTTTGAAGACAAGAATCAAAGATATTCAGAAAGAAGGTATACTGTAAGAACACACATTAATCACCCCTGAAAACAGCAGCATCCATCAGTCTAAGGGCCTTTTGCTACCTTTTGCTCCATTCACTGAAGCAGGATAGCTGAATGTTCCACTAAACAGAGAATAAAACAACAGGAACATCACCAAAATCTGTAATTCACAATACGACGAAAAAATGCACTAAAAAAATGGATCGGAAGCAAGAATCTGATATGCAGTAGTTGCTAAACTACCCTGATAGATTATGCCGTGATGTTTCGAACCACCACCTGGTAATTCAGTAAAATGCATTTGGATCATCTTTGACGATACAACTACAGTCTGGCGTTTGAAAAGCCTGGGCTACAACGGCAGCTAATGAAGCAGTCTTAACGCGAGTCACTACAGTACAGGCAGTGCAGGGAACAGATCTGGGATGAACAGCAGACTGACAGTTGGATGAAAGTCTGACACCACACAAACAAAAGACTTTGAGTGAGTCTTTAGCACCATTTTGTCAAGACCGAGCAGGTTATGACTGCTTGACACGCATGTTGCTGATGTGAGAGTGATCTGAAGGACAGTCTCCAAAGCAAGACTGAGCACACTGAGACTTAAGGATACTTCAGCATCGGGACAGGTTGTCCAGATACGTTGCAGAATTTCCACCCATGGAGGCTTTCAAGACCTGAGGGGACAGAGCTCCAAGCAACATGGTTTGGATCAAGTGCTGACCCTGGTTTCAGCATGAGGGTGGATTATATGACATGCTACTATCCCATCCACCCTGAATGGGCTTATCATACCAGAGGTTAAAGGAAACCTATAAAACAGGGTTCAGCGATTTACAACATGGTGACTGAAAGGCAACACAGCAGGAAGTGCATATGGTTGGAAGCTGCTATACAAAACAAGTTGGAGAGACATCAGTGAACAGAGCACAGTCCAGCTCTTGGCTTTGCTGAGTCTAAACTCTGGAAGACATTCCGGTGTGTACACAGGCAAGATACTTTTCAACAGCTGATTTCCTTGCTTTCCTGCAAGGCACCATCTTCCAGTTCCTATTAAATTTCCAATGTCATAGATTTGAGGGAAAAAAAAAAAGACAATCTACAACACTACCTCTGCAAATTGGCCAACCTTTCCTTCTCTGAACACTTCCAGCATTTACCTTTACTTGTCTTGGCCAGAGACATGAGGTTGAGGATGAACACCAGATCTCTTACTCTGCTTGCACTGCTTAAAAATTTTGTCCTGAAACAGTTCCACATCCATCCCCCAAGAGGTAGCTTTGCATTTTCTTCACAATGTGTGAGTTAGCCTAAATATTTGAGACAGTATACACAAGCAAAGCCAAAGTCACCAATGTAGAGCTTATAAATATCCAGGAGATTGCTGCCAACTGCAGTCTATGCAGTCTTTCTTCAGTAAATAAATGTGTGTACTTGCTGATGTCCACTTATTTAATTTGGTCTTCAATATGCAAATCCATAACCATGTTATTAAAAGGTTCAAGGATATCTGGAGTAACTTAGTGTCATTACTACAGACCTTGTAGGAAAAGGTCTTCTGAAGAAGGTAGTCACAATTAGTGCTCTCCTGTAGGAAGAGGAGACCTCTACTGTCCATCCTGCCTGAAGGATTAAATCTTTCCCATCGAGCTGAACCCTGAAGATTCAAAATCTGACATGTGACAGAAAATGCTTTCCCACACAGGAAAATTTACAGGTTTCTTTTTTCACAAAAAGTAGTTTTAGCAATAACCAGAATGTATCTTGCTACCAACAAATAAAGGAAACGTAGGAAGTAATGGTTATTTGACTTTTTAATGCTCTCACATGGAAGCACAGGCAGTGCTGTGTGCAAATGCAGGTCATAAAGAGCAAGTGTTATTAAAAAAAAAAATAATCTCATGCATAAAAAAGCATATGTCCTTTTACAGAGATAGCTCCACAAGCATTTACTTGAAAAACCACTTACTTTGCCAGCTAAAGTACATTCCAAGCGAAACACACATCCTGGAAAAGCTTCATAATACAATTCATCACTGAGGTGAAACTTCTTTGCAGTTCTTCTCATCAAGCAGAGGAAAGCTAGAAGCACGCACAGCAGAGTCCAACCTTTCCTCTTTCGTGAATCCCAGTGCACTTGCTGCACGCTTAAACACACTCAGTCACATTAACCAAGAGCAAGCACTGAACATCACGTACTGCAAAATTCACATGCACACTGGGTCACCTGCAGGACAGCTTCTACATTTATCAGTTCACCAAATGAAGGAACAGCTCTGACCCTGCATATGCCAAACCTCAGGAGAGCTCTTGGGATCAACTGAACGCAAGGCCCCCTTGAAAACACACTCTCCACTGCAGACCACCACTATGGCTTTGCTCCTTCTCCTTTTTCCTACGGGACAGAGCAGTGGCTCAGGCAAGTATGCTTCATTTAACGCACAGGGTAGTGGAGCTGAGGATGCAGAACTGCTTCGTAAATACGGAATGTGGCACTGAAATGAGGAACTGAGAGAAAAACAGTGACAGGAGCAAGTCTCCCGAGGAGCAGACAGCTTGGGAGGCAGCGATGTCATCGCAATGGCTGCGTCAGACTGACCCTGGCAGATGTGTGTCTTCTACAGATCTTCTACCGACCACACCTCTCTCCACAGAAGCAAACCAACACGAACTCCTGCTGCGGTGAGAGGGCTGGTCAGTAAAGCATGGAAGAATCCAACGACGAGAGAGAACGTTCTTTTATTTCTGTTCAATATCCCTCTGTCCTACAAGCTAAGCCCCTTGCTATGCAGAGACCCCACATTACTAATTCTTTCATGGACTTACAAAAATCCATCTTAAAAGTAGTAAAGATATTCAGCATTTCACGTAACCAGTCACGAGCCTATACTAACAAATGCCAGCATAAAATGCACTTTTCAAGGCAATCTGAGTATGCTTCTGATGTTTAGGGCGTTTCAAACAATCTTGGAACACAAATACTCTATTTTAAGTATTACAGCAAATTTGTCAGAATTTTTTGGTAACTTCGTAAGTATTATGCAAAAAGGCAACCCAGGCAAAAGCACGCAAGTAAGGGACAAAGAGGAAAATCAGAAAGGGAGTAAAATCAGGTGTAATGAAACAGAAATAAAAGAATGTAAGAAGACACAGAATAAAGCACAGGCAATGAAATGCTGATTCTTGAAGTGATAAATGTAAAAAGAGAAGAGACTTGGTTAGATTTGTTCCTTAATTTCCCTCACCAGGAGAAACGCACAGTCATCTATAAAAATTTAATCCTACCAAACAGCCTCTGAACTAGTTACAGGGCTTATCTAGACAGGAAATTATTTAATACAGGTATAGAACACACAAAAAATTCTTCTCTTGCGATCACTTTGTAAGAAGTACTTCTAATATGGATGAATATGAGATTATACTATGCTATAATTGTGGGGTTTATACCATTGAACAAATTCTACTTCAGATACTTGAGCAGCAGGAAAATTATCGTGCCCAAAATACTTTGTTTAAAATCTTTCACCAATCCCTTCTACGAAAAATTTCCCAGCTGGCTAACATATTTGTATTAAGATAAACAAAACAAATGGCAAATTTACAGGAAATAGATAAAAGATCCCCATTTATCTGAAAGCAAGTTTCCCTGAAAGTGAATTACTTCTTCAAAGTACCTCACATCTCTATGGCACACATTACTTCTGATAACTGAACAGCTATTAGATCAAAAGATTGAGAATTATTTGGGAGACTAATATCTCAAATAAGTCACAGCAGCTTGTTATGAAACAGGATTAAGTACATAAGACAGGAGAAAGGGGAAAGTAAACGCAGCTGGGGATTTTGCCTTATTATTACAAAAGCCTTTTCTCCATGTTCTTACCACAGGCGTACTCAGGCACAATTCCTGCAGTGGTTATGAACATTTATTTAAAACCTGAAAGTGGAATACTCTCAAATAAGTGTTGCTTTTTTAAAGAGCCATGCAAAAATACTAGATTAGCTCTTCTTTAATCAAACAAATCTTAACTTATAGTAGTCTGCACTTATAGTTTTAGTTCCTCTTATTTCCTGTACTTACTGAAGGGAACAAGAAGTAAACCATACTAAATTACCTTGCATCTTTAAATTACAACAGCTCCATGAAGCTCATCTTCAGGGTTAATGATTTCCCATATTCCATTGTATGACAATTTTCTAACGCTATTTATTTAGCTTGAAAGCATTTTTCATTTGACTTTTTGATGCAGCACACTAGCCTCGCAAATGACACATCACACATGTTTAACCACTGAGTGGCTTGAACGTTTCGGTCTTCTGGGGACAAAGGTATGGGACATTGGGGTTCCCTGGTAACTGCAGCCTCCATTTTTCAAAGTTCCACCGCTTGCACACAGGCAGCAGTTTTCACTCAGACACATCATACCACCTTAATTCTGAAATCAAGGTTTAGCAAACATCAAAGATGGGAGACCAGAAGACAAGTCTGACAATGCACTTTCTGGTCTTTCAAATTTTTTAAGCTCTGCAGCTGTGCAATTCTGTTCCTCTCATCTGTCAGTAATCACGTAAACAAGCCTTTCAATTCACTTTGCAGCTTATTCTAGTGAAAGGCGATCTCTGTTTTAATAGCAAATACATCATACATTTAACCAAAGATGGAAATTCAGGTACCACTGAAGGTACCACCAAAGAAACTGTTGCAAAAAAAACACAGCAAAAGCCCACGTGAACTGTTTTGTCTTACGTAAGATACACCAAATAAAGGTCATCACACTCATCCCCCATCATCATCTTCATCTTTTCCCCTGTAGAAAGCTACGTCATTCAAGTAAGTCACATTAGCTCCTCTAGTTCAATTTTTTAAATGGGATCATTATAATTTCAAATATAACATACTGCTCTGAGATATTAGGACACTAAGCAAGAAAAACAGTCTTTCAGAATCAGAAGCATCTATCTTTTTTCCTTCCAGCAAGTTGCAGTTTCATGATTCATTTAAGTCATCTTAAAGACAGTGCTGCCACCAGTAGGAGCAATTTGCAGTCTGAAGCCCCTTTTACATGTCTCTGCCCCTCCTCAGACAAGTTTTGATGTTTGAGCAACTCTATGGTAAATCAGATCAACATGTTCATCCATCTGGAAAGGGAAAAAAAGAATCCAGTAGGGGTTGTTACAGAAGGCAGGACCTCACAGCCAGGCGAGAAAGAGGGATTATTCCCTTCAGGAACGTGACACGGGCTTAGGTCAGGCTGAGCTACTGGTGGGACTTCATGCTCAGAAATAATGTGAAATTGTACTGCCACTTCCTGTAAATTATTTTTTTCCGCAACTTCAAAAGTTTCAACTCTAAAAAGACTGAGAGAAGCATATCTGCTCACTGTGTACTGTACTTATGCATTCATTATTAACTTAATTTATAAGGAATAATCTCAGAGAATATTACCAGTACAGTATTACAAGCAAACTATGAAAATTTAGCAGCAGAAGTCAAGATTTGTTTCTCTAAATTCCAAAATACACCTTCTTATTAAGATGATTCTACGAGCTCATGAATATCAAAGAGCAAAGCAAGCATTCAAGATTTGAAAGCAAGAGATTCTCAAATACCCTTCATGAAAATGAGAAAGTTGCTGTTCTTGGATAGACTTTTTATTTTTGTCATGGTAGAGCCACCTCCTACAGCAAAAATATTCTTCGGACTCCTAACACCTACCACATCTAGTATACAGCAGCAAATACACCCTTACAAGAACAACGTTAAAAATCCAAACTCACAAGAGTTAACCTTCTGATACCAGTTCAAATAAACTAAACAAATTACAAGGGCACAGACAGACTAAGTAGCCAAACCCCTTTTTGTCCTGCTAGGTTCCAGAAGCAGGATACCCCGAAGATACACAGTGCCCACTGAACCTGTTCAACAAGTCTAAAAAATTAAACAAGCAAACAAAACAAAAAAAAATTGTTTTTCTAAAGTCTACATTTTGTCAAAGACTTTTACTGAAAAAATTGTAATGAGCATTGCAGAAAATTTCAGATGGTATCAAAAATAATTTGAAATAAATTGTAGGTAGGAATGTATTCAGGAAAGGTAGGTAGGAAACAAAGACCGCTGAAGGGAAGGCATGCAAAAAGACTCCGAGATGAAAACTGAGAAAGGCAGAACAGTATGATGGGGAAAAGGGAAAAAGAGCACAGAAGCAGCACTAACCACAGTAATATGACTGAAGTGCAGAGATGATCATCAAGGTGATACCACAATTTAGTATATATGCACATTGAGGAGCCTCAATCTTTCCGTGGGAATGGGTATCTGAATCCTTGTGTTCACCTTCTGAGGCTGACCTCCCGCCACTGCTCCCTGCAAGCAGGGATCTGCCAAACCCACTGAAGAAGAATCCAGGTTCTCCTTGGGGAGTTGGAAACTTCGGGTCTCTGCTGCTCTGGATGTCTGCAAACTCACCTTTCTATGACCTCTTCCTTCCTCCTTTCAGAGCTGACCTACGGAAAAGGACTCGGCATTCTGCAGGTCATTAGGACCCTTTCTCCAGCAAGTATCAGCGGTGGGTCCCTTTGTCCTCTGTGTTGTCCAAGTCCTTCTCTTTGTTACTCATGCAAGCTGGCATCTGGGAAATCCTACTCCTCCTCGTAATAAGGAAACACTGTCTTGAAAACGAGACTATACTTTTACGATACAAGGGATTTTTGCAAGAAATCAACCGTAAGGAGTTCTCTTTTCCCCTTTTCCTCTGCCCTGCCCTCCAGACACTCACTCTTGTCCCCCTGCTGCAGTATATTGCCCCCCCCCTCAGTTACACCAACACACTACTTGCGGAGCAACGCTGCAAACGCGACCAATTCAGCAGCTCGATTTACAGCAGGCTGCTACAGCAGCTCAGCCAGCACAGCCAACAGGGCAGTGCACTGCGGTCGCATGAAGTAGCCAGCAGCAAGGAAGGCAGAAGCTCTGCAGACTGGCATTGCTCTCTAAATGAGAGCTCAGGAAAATTGGAACTGACATACCTGACATCTGTCATAACTTTGTATCTTACAGGCAGGGATGCCAGCTGAGATGAATGCAGAAGTTCAAACAGAGGTTTTGTTTCAAAACATACTAATCTCTGGGCTGCTCTCACTCATCAGATCATACTGACATAGTGGCCTCTCCTGTTCAAGGACATCTTCCTGACAGAGGCTGGAACTTTTACAGACATTTCTATTGGGATGCGGTCCAGCATTCCAGTTAAAACAACTCAAAAGCTAGCTGGTGACAGAAGTAGGGATCCTGTTCCTTCTGTGTATTTTATATTCCTCCTGCACCAGCACTGACAGAATATCTGATCCCGATGTGGGCCAGGGAGATAAACTGGCAAAACCAGAATTATATTCTGTGTTTTTTTATTTTTCTCCCGGCTTACCATCTTAAGCTGACCAACCGTTAGCTAGAAGAGCATTACTGCAGGCACACCGGAAGCACCAGAAGCAGGACCACCCTGTCCAGGCAGCTGCTATCCAACCGATCTTCCAGTGTGAATCATTTACACGCTTAGCCCAGTGCTCCTGCCAGCTTAACCCACTCTCCAGCTACACTGCTGCCAAAACCAAGCCCATCTGACTAACCACAGAACTGCATGACTGCAAGAGCAAACAAAACAGAAAACCATGCACATCACACCTTTTGGTAGATACATGCAGTTGTACTGGCTTAAGACAATTACAAACCCATAGACGAGCATGCTGTTTCACAACAGATTCAAGTCCACAGTGCTAACAATGGGCCGTGCTGGGTGCACTTTCTCAGCCTCTCCCTCCATCAAAACCAGTGCTCAAGCAGCTATACAACCATCCATATCAAAGAAACTGGCACAGGCGAAAAATACACCCTTTTTTCCCACCTCCAATAGCCTGGAAGTTACTTCTTACATTAAAAACAGATGAAAATACACAACGAGTAGCAGCAGAGGTCTTCATCATTTAGTGTACGATTTTTATCATCTTTTTGGAGAAAGAAGAAACATTTTTAAAGCAATTTTAAAACTCTGTGAAGAAACAAATGAAGTTATTCATGGATAAGCATGAACATGATGCTCCAGTCTGGAGTGCCCTCCACCCCTTGGAGGTATCTTGAGCTTCTTTCCCCACTGCCTACTGCTGAGTTAGAATCTGGGAAAGGGAGAACAAGTGGAAGAGGATGAAATAAGGTAAAAAAAATCCAAAAAGTCTGAGAAGTTACTTTATAAGGAGTGCAGTAATTAGCCGGAGGTTTAAGCAGTGAGAGAGGAAGATAACTCTGGAGAGAGCAACTGACTGAAGCAGAGGCAGCAAGCCCGAGTTTGGTGGTGGGACTGAGCCTGGTTCTGTATTCAGACAAAGCTATGTACTCCCAGAAGTATGTGATGATCCAGTAAACTGCTGTTTGTAATTACAGATACAAGTATACATAAAGGTATGATTAAATGTATGTGCAGCAGAAGAGACACAAAAAGACACCATACCAGGAACTTCTTTTATATCACGAGGCAGTCAAAACTTTGGAAGACAGAATGAGCATCTTTCTCTCTCCCTTCCTTCAGATAGCTACGGCTGGCAAACTAACTTTACTAACATACTCACCTTTCTGCTGTAACTATTATGTGTATTAACCAAGTACACATAAATAGGGCAGAACACTTATGAATGATGGATTTTTCTCTGTTTTTTGCTACCACCACACAGGGACAGGTCTGAACTGTAAGCCTATGAGGAAGCTACGTGCTATTGCACAGAAGAGTGCTAACCCATGAAAGAGTTTCAAAATTAGCAATTTAAATGACTAAACATGTATTTAATGCAAAGTTAAAACTGCTACTGCTGTCACATGGCATTCCAGAATACTGACCTCAGTAAAACTCACGTTTAGAAGGAGACGGTACATATTCAAGAAACCATTATTCCAATGTCTTCAACTAACACCTAATCCCATTCTACCTTCATACTACACACAGAATCACAGAATGGTAGGGGTTGGAAGGGACCTCTGTGGGTCATCTAGTCCAATCCCCCTGCCCAAGCAGGGTCACCTACAGCAGGCTGCACAGGACCTTGTCCAGGCGGGTCTTGAATGTCTCCAGAGAGGGAGACTCCACAGCCTCCCTGGGTAGCCTGTTCCAGGGCTCCGTCACTCTCAGTGAAGAAGTTGTTCCTCATGTTCAGATGCAATTTCTTATGCTTCAGTTTGTGCCCATTGCCCCTTGTCCTGTTGCTGGGCACCACTGAAAAGAGTCTGGCCCCATCCTCCTGACACCCACCACCTTGTATTTATAAACATTTATTAGGTCCCCTCACAGCCTATATTGTTCTACAGGTGTTTTGTTTTTTTTTAAAAAAGAGCCTTCTCCAGAGAAAATCCTTTTATACTCAATACTGTCTCACACTGTCATTTACTCCCTCACTGATCATGTTTTGTGCTGATAAACAATCTCTACTTTGCAACACGAATGGGTACCTGGTCTTACATACGTAAGACACATCTTTCTTTGATCACATAAAGAAAGGAATTACGCAGACCTCCCAAATACAATCCTCAAAGGAGGACAAATGACATAAGCCACATCACAATTACATACAACCTGGCTGTCACACAAAATAGCTGCACCTATTACAGTGCTGTCAGGCTCCAGCAAGACATTAAAATGGCATAAGTACACATCTGAGCTCTTCATGTTTTTGTTCTTAAAATACAGAATTTTGCCAAATTCAATGCCTGGAGGGTATGGGATGCCATTAAACAGCTTTAATTCTGAATTGGCAAAATACTTTCAACTGCAGAATAATGATTTTAGTTGCAAACGTTATGATGTTTAAAATTTCCAAAACGACTACACAGGCCTAAGAGCTAAATTCTAAACAAAATTCAGGTGATTTGAAATTTGTACCCAATATCTGAGAAGTCTAGGATGTGCAATGAGTACTCATCAACATCCTATAAAATTTAAGGTATTTTTTTGAACCAAGATGCGGGGGGAGAGGGGCAGGAAAAAACCCAACACACCTAAGTTTTTATAATACATACCTCCAGGACAACTGTAATTATGAAGTGTTAGCTGTGTCTCCATGAATAATGTTTGAAGAAATAAGCACATATACCATCCTCTTTACAAATCAGAATATGTATCTGCCTAAAACAGGTAGCTTCATGAATCTGATTTAGTTTCTTAAGCTTGAGTCTAGTCTTCTTGGAATTAACATGGGGGAGAGGATTTTCTAGGCTTCAGAGTAGAAGCCCAATTTACAGTGGCTCTAGGTGACCCCTAGATAAGCTTCCCTGTGTGGCTAGAAGTCTCCTAACACAAGCACTGTACTGAGACATCTGAAGACAAGCAGTACATCCCTTTCCACGTCTTCAGTTCCACTCACATAGCTAAGGCAGCATGTACTTCAAAAGCCTTAATTTCTCAGCTAACTCAAAGGAAGCAGTCCTCAATTTTCCACTTACTTTTCCAACTCCCGTTCTCAACAAACACAAGGCTTTTTATTCTAAAAGACAAGATTCTCAAGTACCACCATAAGGTACTTCAAATTGTTATTGCTCTTTGGGACCAGATCATGTCATTGGTCTCTCAGACATCCTGCATCAGAGGGGCTAACGAGATATTTGATGCTATTAACTTTCAGCTTTTGAAGCAATACCAACTTAAAATTACTCAGATTACTCATTCTTGCCTCAGAGCAAGCAGGGTATTTGTGTGCATCCACTGCTGAACTAGAATCAGAAAATGATCCACTTTTGAAAAATAAAAACAAAAGTGAAAGAAAAATATTTGCATTATTTTTCCTAGACAGACTACTCCCTTTATTTTACAGTCCAGCCCTGCAAATCTTAAACCCCTATTACTGCTCTTTGTATTACTGTAAAACCATAAGTTGACGAACAGAGCTTATCTTTGAGGAGGCTAAGGGGGTACCTTATTGCTCTCTGCAACTACCTGAAAGGAGGCTGTAGTGAGGCAGGTGTTGGTCTCTTCTCCCAGGTAACTAGCGATGAGAGTCAATGGCCTCAAGTTGCGTCAGGGGAGGTTTAGATTGGATATTAGGAAAAACTTCTTTACTGAAAGAGTGGTCAGGCATTGGAACAGGCTGCCCAGGGAGGCGGTTGAGTCCCCATCCCTGGAGGTGTTCAAAAAACATGTAGATGTGGCACTTCAGGACATGGTTTAGTAGCAATGGTGGTGTTGGGTAGATGGTTGGACTTGATCTTAGAGGTCTTTTCCAACCTATGATTCTACGATTCTATGATCTTGCCACTGTTAGACAAATTTGACAGCTTTCTTCTCCCTTTGTAAAGACCATATTACATTATGTAAAGATCACAGTATAATACTTCAAAGGATAAGCTACATGTCAGAAGACAATTCACAAGACTTCTTTACTGAAGGCTGTCATACAGAAACACGGTTCGAAAGTAAAAGTGTAACTGGGCCGTATGAATTAAAAGGAAAATCAAACAGGTGAGTCTGAATGTTCCTTGTCCCTTAAGAGTTTGTTATTTGATCATATGCTAACAATACAAAACATTAGCAGAGGCTACTTCTTTATTTAAGGACAAAACCTTTTAATTCCTGATGTAGCCAGGAGAAGGAAAAGTGGTCCTACTAAAAAAGTTCTCTTCAAATTTTAATTTCCTGTTAATGAATTATAAAACTAATATAGACAACTCACTGGATCCAGAAAAAAATAAAACTTTTCATATATTGCACTGTTTCTTATGAAATTACTGCGTAATCATAGCAAGATTCATTAAAATTCATGCTCTGATTCAGTACATTTTATTTTACGCTACATTACACAACCACACACATGGAAGCATAAAATATCAATGCTGCTCAGGCACATCAGTAAGTATATGCACATGGAAAGAAAAAAAAATCTGCGGAACAAAAGAATACCATACGGCTAAAATGCCAACAGTCTCTGAAGCTTAAATTCCTTTCACTTTCAACAGGCCTTAGGTTCACATGCAACTTAGTGCTCCTGAAATCCTATCAATAACCTAATTTCAGATACGATACACCTCCAAAAATGTGTTTTATGTTAGAATCCACTGTTAGAATCCTTCTGCAGAAGGCATTTAATATTCTTTTCACATCTGTTAACCAGAGAGTTGGGCAGACAGGAACCTGATGAAGTTCAACAAGGGCAAGTGCAGGGTGCTGCACCTGGGGAGGAACAACCCCATGCACCAGTACAGGCTTCGGGCAGACCTGCTGCAGAGCAGCTCTGTGGAGAGGAACCTGAGTGTCCTAGTGGACGACAGGTTAACCATGAGCCAGCAGTGTGCCCTGGTTGCCAAGAAGGCCAATGGCATCCTGGGGTGCATTAAGAAGAGTGTGGCCAGCAGGTCGAGGCAGGTTCTCCTCCCCCTCTACTCTGCCATAGTGAGTCCTCATCTGGAGTACTGTGTCCAGTTCTGCGCTCCCCACTTCAAGAAAGATGAGGAGCTACTGGAGAGAGTCCAGTAGTGGGCTGTGAAGAGGATTAAGCAACTGGAGCATTTCTCCTATGAGGAAAGGCTGAGGGAGCTGGGCTTGTTCAGCCTGAAGAAGAGAAAGCTGAGAGAGGATCGTACAATGCTTATAAATATCTCAAGGGTGGGTGTCAGGAGGATGGGGCCAGACCCTTTTCAGTGGTGCCCAGCGACAGAAGAAGGGGCAATGGGCACAAACTGAAGCATAAGAAATTGCATCTGAACATGAGGAAGAACTTCTTTACTTTAAGGGTGACAGAGCACTGGAACAGGCTGCCCAGAGGGGTTGTGAATGAGGTCGTGTGCAGCCTGCTCTAGGTGAACCTGCTTTGGCAGGGAGGGTGGAGTAGTTGATCTCCAGAGGTCCCTTCCAACCCCTACCATTCTGTGTTTCTGTGATTTATTAAACAACAAACACTTTAAAAAGTGTGCTAGACTTGTATTACTAATGTAAACCCTTGATTATTTTGCAATAATCTTTTAACCCAAAATGAAGTCAAATAACAGACAACAAGACGTGCTGAGCACAAATGTAAACCTGCAGCTATAATAAAGAGCTACTGTTAATACTTTATTTTACTTGCACCATTCACAGTCTACTTGGGTTGCCAACAACTTTACACTTAGCTAAAATAACCATTACCAAGTTCTGTTTCTGAAACCCACAAAACCAGCAAATATTCTACTTCACAAAGAAAAGACAAAGTACAGACACAGAGACATTACTATTGAAAATTGTCTAAATCCAGCTTTGGCCAGTCGTGTGTGCATGCATGTTACTGACAAAACAACAAATGATTAGTGACAAAAGAATAATTTAACACTGACATTATAAGAACGCACTGAGATAGGGAAAACACAGACTAAAGCTGTTTCCAAAGCAGACCTTGCAGCAATGTGTATGCTATGCTAAGCTAGAAGCCATCACTTAAGTTTCTTTAGCCCATAAGATTCGCCATTTCACAGGTGAAAAAGCAATTACACGGCTCCAAAGAACTGAAAACCTCACCTTCTCACAATTGAGCATTACCAGGAAACTTATCTCGCTACCCACAGGAAAGGAATAACTATTCTAAGTTAGACATCAGGATTCATCATCTGGTGGTGGAACACTGCAACTTAAACTGAGCACTTCAGCCTACTGCGGCACTTTCAACAACCAGTTGTTTGAATTCAGAAATGCTCAAAATATTTTTGTCTCAGTTCAGGATGCTGACACACACAATACACGTATGTACATGCGGAGGGTTAGCATCCACAGACCACAGCATAAAAAAGAGACAACTTGGTCTTGGAGTAACAACGCCTTTGAAGAACAGCACTGTAAATAACATTCACAATCACCAGAAGGCAGTGGAAGGAGGCAGAACAGAAAGTGTTAGAAGTAAACATCCCAAACTTCTGTAACAAACCGTGCTAAAATTGCCACTAGTGTGCCACGACCTCCCACCTGCACAAACATTTAAACATCAGGAAAAAAACAGGTCAAAATGACATCACAAGAGCATCATATATTCTAACTGTCCATCTAGAGCTGATAACACCACCTCTAGAAAAAAAAAAAAGAATGCAATGCCCTAAGTGCATATGAAAATGTTTCAAGATAACATTGTCATCTGTTCTATGTCCGAAATTGGTTTTCATTTCAGTTACGTGGAACAAGCTTGCTGACAAAGTATTAAAAAGTTATTCTTATTCATGTTTATTTTAAATAGGCAGAATAGGCCTTTCCATAATAAACCTAATAAATTAACTAGCTGTCTGCTGTGCAAACAGAGAAGAGGCCTTATGCTAAAGGACTTACAGAAATAAGAGACGACATGTGAATGGAAATGTAAATAGGTAAGCACGGTGACACAGACATAGTATTTGACTGTGGCAAAAAGTGTTTTCAGGAAACAGCTATTGTCCAAAGATACTGGTCAAACAGAAAAAAATTACTTCGCTCCATCTCCAGCACAGAAAGCAATATTAAACTGATTGTACATTTCCAGAAATCCCAGACTAAGGTCAGTGACTCTCATCATGAAGAAACCCTGTATGTCTTAATAGTGCTCAAGTCTATGAGCCAATTTTTTTTGCAAAAATATAAATGTACTTAGCATCTACCTTGTAGATTTTTCAAAGAGGAAAATAATTACAGAAAGATGAGTATCCTGGTTTGAAAACTGGGTAAGACATACAGCCTGACACCACTGCTAAGCTGCTGTTAGGAGTCAGGCTGCGTAACACACAGAGGATGGAGACCTTGCTTTTCCAAAGTATGCCTGCTGCTACACTGGCAGTTACAGCTCGCATGCAATTGGCCTTCTTCCACCACAACACCCTGCCGGTTCATGTTTAACCCACTGTACACCAGGACACTCAGGTACCTTTTTTTGCACAGCTCCTTCCTAACCAGTTGGCCCCCAGCCTGCACTGACATACAGGGTTATTCAACCCCATCTGGAGGACTTTGCATTTGCCCTTAACTTGATGAGTTCCTGTTAGCCTGTTTCTCCAGTTTGGCTAGATCCCTCCAAAGAACAGCTCTGTTCTCCAGGGTATCTAACGATTCCCTGCAACTTACCATTCAGAAGCTTGCTGAGAAGGCATTCTATCTAGGTTGTTAATCAAAACACTAAACAGTACTGACCCAGTATCAATCTGTGAGGGATGTTATTAGTCATCAGCTGCAAGTTGGACTTTGCACCACGGACAACAACTCTTTGGGCCCAATCACCCAGCCAGTTTTCCACTCAGCTCATTTTCCAGTTCTGCAGTCATGTTTCCCTTTGTAAAAAGGGTCAGCACTACAGAGCCCCAATCTATCTGGAGGTTTTATGAGCTAAAATGACGAAACAGCCTGAAGCCTGGCTATCTCAGATCGTCATTCTCATGGGTCCAAAACAATTACATTTCTTTTATTCATTTTGTCACACAATACTCGCATATCAATCACTGTTTGGGCAAAAATTCCCATCATCACATCCCACTAGTTCAAAAAGGAAAATTATGTGAAGCTTTATTTGGATGGAACAACAAATTAAAATCAACTGACAGAGCTACTTGGAGCAAGTTGGGTTTTAAGCTAGTGGCACGGAGTTATAAGAAAATATAATGAAATAGCTGTATTAGATAAGGATACTGCTTAATGAATCACCACAGACATAGAACAACCCTTCTTGACTTAGATGAGAAGCAGGGAGTCACACATACAGACAAGTCTTGTGTATTAGAAGGAAGCGTCTGCTCTATGTATTTCTCCTCCACTTAGAATAGTAACAGTTACCTAACAGTAAAGAAAATAAAGAGTCTGCTTTAAAGGGTCAGTTAGGAGAATAACATGGTTATAACAGTAAGTCCATTAGAGGACCCTTCAGGTAAATTTGATAATGAGTGAAATACCATGAGAAATTCTGGCTGAGCTTGCACTGCTGATTGGTTTACATCAGCAGGGTGGTTTTGACACACTTTCCCCAATGATCGCAGTTTGCCGCATCCTGGTCCAGTTCACTGGAAGCTTTCCACATATATAACCTAGATGCCTCCTGGAGAAAGCTAAACCACAGGCTCTGATCTACATGTCACAAAACGCACTTCAGCCCCTGGGGGAGGGGACAAAAAGGTCTGAAGCGATTACTGGTATGAACAACTTCAAAATACACTCAGGATGCAAAACATCTGGTCCAGAAGATGAGATTAAATCTAGTCTGAAGTAACCCTGGAACCACACAGATACAGGGACGTCAACACTGCTTCTAGTAATTCATTCCTCAGTACAAAATTAATTGTTTGTGTAAACACAGTCGTAAGTGCTTCTGGCAATAGTGTCACTACAGATACAGATCCAAGAAAACACGCTACTGGTGCATGCAATAGCTGGCAGATTTCTTCAAACAGCTATAAAACCAGGAAGAGGTAATGATGGTTTTGATTATATATTTGGATATATGGACTCTACGGGGGGGGGGGGGGGGGGAGAGAAATGTGCCACAAATTCAAATTGCCAAAGTGATTCAGTTCATATTTAATAAGAGACAAAAGACTGACATCTAAAAAAAACATCAGAGTGAACACTCGGACTGATGGAGTCATTCAATGCACAGGACAAAGTTGTTAACAGAAACAACTAAAAACTGATCAGAAGGAAATTTAGGCTGGAAATTATGATGTCTCCCATAATCAAAAGAGTGAGAGTCTGGACTCGCTCTCCAACCAAACAGTTTGGATAAAAATCTACTAAGATTTAAGAAGGAGCTTGATCAGCTTGACGTGATTACTTATAATATCCAACATTTTATTTTACATGATTCAGAAGGTCATTATGCTTCTAACACCATGAGACAGTCCTGCTGAGCTGGGTAGGCTTGAATGCACACAATCCCATACAAACTCAGAATACAGTCAATTCTATACCTGACTTTTGGTGAGAGAAACCATGCTAAACATAGTGGTAGCTCAAAAATAGGAGGCTAACTATGAAACTAAGGATTTCCTTTCCTGCTGATTCAACCCATCACCCAAGAGCTCATCCAGAAGTGTAAATAGTGCATCCTGTCTCCAAGAAATACAAAGACAATTCCCTAGAAAAATACCAGAACTTACCTAAACTGACAGAAATTATTGCAACAGTCACATTACTCAATCTTTCAAATTATTCTGGAAGCTCCCTCTCCTTCCCAATACTGCTTTCCAAGAGAACATATCCAGAGTTAAAGGTTCAGCTTGAAACCAGAGAGGTAGTATCTACTCAGGTCACTTTTCTCATCATGCCAGCATTGCACCTCTCTGAACTTGCCCTGTGAATTTATTGCTTTTTAAAGAGTAAGCTAAAAAGAAACACGCTAAGTAGAGCACTAGTAATTGTACTGCTGTGTTTTGCTTCTCAGCGACCTTTCTGAAGAATCATTGGAATTGTAAGGTTAAGACAACGAAAAGACCTTCTTCGCTTCACGCTCTCCTCTATCAGAGTTAACACGCTGCCATCCATATTCTACCCTTTCCTTCCCCACCGATTTCAGAGATTAAAAATGGGTATAATTCAACAGACTGTGCTTTTTTGTTGGGAGTAATTAGAATATCCTCAGTGTTTTCCCAGGCCTCTTAAGCCTTGCTTAATCCTCCTCTTCCAATGAAGAGTGAAATTACAATTTTCCCTAAAAAGACATAGACATATGTCTTAGAGAGTTTGTTGCATATACTTTGACTGCAAATGGTAGCAAGCACAACGGGTAATCACTTCTGTCAGTACCAGCTTCGGGTCAAATTTAGTGAAAAGCTAGCTTTAATAAAATATAGATGAAAAATAACAGTAACATGGCAAAGATAGAGGCTAGCTAGCCAAAATATGTTTTAGAACAGTATTTTATGCCTCACTCCTGAGCTCCTTCCTCATCCTTCCTATATTTTTGTTTTTAACATCGCTGCTCCCCAAAATATCCACCTCAGAGGGTTAATAAAAGGTGGAGGAACTGTGTGCATCCCAA
The DNA here is from genome assembly GCF_030867145.1 of Opisthocomus hoazin. Taxonomy (NCBI): domain Eukaryota; kingdom Metazoa; phylum Chordata; class Aves; order Opisthocomiformes; family Opisthocomidae; genus Opisthocomus; species Opisthocomus hoazin. Next base: position 97,960,160 of record NC_134415.1, read on the forward strand.
AGCAATGAAACCTTCCCATTCATTCACCTTCATCAGCTCACTGCATCAAAAAAAACAAAAAAAACACAAATAAAAAACCCCCAACCCTACCAAAAACAATAACCCCCCCACCTGCCTTGCATTATGACAAGGTTAAAAACAAGAATATATTTTCTTATTACTAAAAAGCTTCTAAGGCAAGTTATTCTACAATGTTCTGGAAAAAGGAGCTACCATAACTCAACACTAATATATATTGTTCCCTGTCTGTAATCACTGACACAGCGTCAGCCAGATCTATCTAAAACTAACATCATAAGAACTACAACATTCACATGTATTTTTACTGTAGTCTGTTAGGAGACTGACAGAAGGGCAACATACCACAACACCAGATGACCAATAATCTTTAATAACTCGAAAATAAACTACAAAGGACTATTTCCTACATAGCCATGGGAAAGGAAGAACTTAGGACAATCAGGTAATATTATATGAAAGAAATGTGAAAAGCCTTCTACAGAGACCAGGCAGAGTAAGCGGAGGTCAGGAGAGCCTACTGAGGCAGTATGAAGTCGTCTGTAACTGTGGAGGCACAGCATAGTGTGAGGAGGAGAGAAGCTGGTGAAATTCTCCACTGCCAAACTGACAAATAAGTTAATTGGGGCAGCAACATTTTTAGAAGATTCAAGAGAAACATCTATCATGTTTCAAACAAAAGGGATTACAGAAATTAAGACATGAAAGGATAAAGGCCTGGATAAAAACATAATCTGCTCTCCAACTCTACAGAGCTTCCCTCTTCTCCAACTAGACAAAAAATGGTTTACTACTACTTAAGTTTTAGGCCAAATTACTTGGGTATTTAATTTTGATTCCTAAAAAGTACAGGCCTTTCCAATAAGGAATAAAAATCTTACAAACCACTATAAAGACAGTCAATAATATATGAAGCAACACTATGTGACAGTACCCATTAAGGTCTTTCCAACATCAGCCATCCACCACTGTAAAGTTTGAAAGAATGCACTACCTACCCTCTTTGAAACAAATCCACATTGAAGAATTTGTGGAGCTCCACGGAGAATTCTACCATAGCCTGAACTTCACTCATTTTTATGAGGATGAAGAAGTCAAAACTTGTCAGCACCTTAGTTACTGAAAACAAAAAGAAAACAAACTTTTTAGAACACAAGCTGGGGATAACGCCTATCTGGCCTTAAAAAGGACAATACTACACACAATCTTGCAGAGCTTCCTTCAATTTACAGGGCCTGGGATAAATCAGAATACAGAATATACCAAATCCTGCCCACAGTAACTTCTATTTTTGTTGTGAAGGTATCAAATGTTATCAGAGAAGTATCACAACACAACATCAGCATAATACAATCCTGGCACTTACTGATACCTATGTACTGCAGCTTTGCTCTGGTACTTGGCTGGAAAGGGAAAAATACTGCTGACAAGGAGAAAAAGAGCACGGTCTGCTTCCAGCCCTTGCTGAAGCAGAATGACCATGCAGGCAGTAGTGCCTCAACTCCAACGCTGAGGACAAGGACAGCCGAATTACAGTGTGGCTAAACAGTGCAAAGAAAGTGTGTGACCAGGTCATGTAAGGCTTTAGATGGAGAGATTCTAGAGGGAAGGCAGGAGTTAAGGGTGGCAACATTGCCCATTTTTAGTCAATCTTTGTTAGTACTAAAGTGTTAAATTTCACTGTTGTCTTCACAGCCACAGACTGGCACCTTCCCACTAATTTACAACTGCCTGCTGATACTCAAATTAAAAACCTACAGACTTTACTGAGTTCTGCTGTTCTGTCTTCAATAATATGAACTAGATTAATAAAATAGAGTATACTTTCTGCAAACACTTGTCTTCAAGTGACAAGTTCCTGCAAGCACTGTCTGGTTTGATAAACAAGCAAACCAAAAAAACTGAACTAGACTATCCTTCATGCACATTAGTCCATTTTCTGGGTCTAATGAAGAAGCAGTAAACATAAAAAAGCTAGTCTGGCTGGAGCTTGAATGGATTATGGGGTTTTTTTTAATGTTTCTAGAATTTTGAACAGGCATTTTGATGTTTGTGCAGCAGCAGGCAGTACTACTGAGACTGAAACAGAGTAGATAGCAAAAAAAGTCAATGCCACAGCAGTACCAGTCACCTGAAAGCAAAGTCACCTTTAGGGGCTACCTCTAGCCTACCAACTAAATTATCTCGGCATGTGACTCAAGATAAGATTTACCTTTTTGTACTCACTCGAGGGGAGCTGGAAGGCTTCAAGCACCATAGCACAAGTCTAGATTATTAACCATAAACAAGAAGTTAATTCTGACCTTGGTTTAACAGCCAATGCAAGGACCCTGCATGCACTTCACAAAAACACAGAAACAGTATGTTACTGAAGTAACAGGGGACAAGGAAAGAGGAATTTTGCTTCTCAAGCTGAGTTATGACAACATGAAGAACTCAGATCCAGGGCCCTTACTGCAAGATCAAAACTGCAGCATGTAGATGACGCTGTTAACCTGACGTGTCTAAAAATCCTGTCATCATTCAAATTTCAATCGAGAGACTTCAACAGATTGATCGAATGATGCCACAAGTTTTGCTACAGTATGCAGCGTTAGGATTGTCACCGACAACCTGCAGGGCTTTACAACAATTCCCTCTTCCACTGCTTTGCCTACAGGATTCCACAGGGATGCCCTCAGTTGTCTTTAAAGCTAGAATCAAGAAGTTCTGCACTCCAGTTCTCTGGAATTGCCATATTGCATTATCACATGTGCATCACCTACCAAAACACAAGCGCATCTTCTGCAAATGGAACCTGACCTGCCACTGAGCAGAGATCCAGAGATCTTAGACCCGCTGTGACCCTCGGCTGCTGGGCCACAAACCTTGCGGGCTGTGCATAAAACCCGTGATGAAACTGTCCAATACCTCAGAAAGAAGCCCACTTTAAAACACTCAGGAAAAAAGCAAATGGACTTTAACAGACAAAGGATGCCATGGGGCACTCTCCTCCAGCTTGCATTTTGATGAAACTACTTTTTCAAGGGAGGAAGACATCACAGGCCTCTGACTCCCCAGCATGACAAGTGGCACTGTCTACATCCCTGAACAGTGTGCCCCCACTAAGAGAAGGGAAGACTGTTCCTGCAGGAGTTGTTGGGCCAGACAGTCACTCCCAAATGCTTCAGGGTCCCTCAAGCCCCCAGTAGGAAAACTCAGAACAATCCACAACTAGTCCAATTAGACACGCTCAAAAGTCCATTTTGTGAATGAGTTAATTCAACAAAAAAAGCTAGGAGAGCCACATCTTGCATTACTGCCAAATGGGCTGTCCCGTGAGCTTGTGATATTTCCACTGCATCTAACACGGCTCTAGCTGGGGCCACTCCCTCCTCTGCCGAACTGACTTAGCATCCCCAGCCAGTCCACTAAAAACTGGCAGGTCAGGTAACCCCTGCAGACCGAACACAGAATCCAGCAAACACAGGCCTGCACGTGCTTTAATCCACTAATACAGCCCTTGCTCAACTACCAACAACATTTGGAAAGCTGGCACCCATGCCTTGCTCCAGTATCAACTGCAAAACCACTAAGAAATACTGAGTCACAGTTCACAGAAGTGTGCATCCAGAACGCAATGCTGCATACCTCTGCAGGTACCCAGCACTGCAGTCAATCAGCGGAGCTTTGAGGATGGCTTTTTCTTCACCAAGCTGATGCCTGTTCCACATGTACTTTAACCTGGGGGAAGGGGAGCATCCACTGCCTTAGGCTGACATAAACCAAACCACTACTAAAACTGGGAGGAGTGGTGGATACACCAGAAGGCTGTGCTGCCATTCAGCGTGACCTGGACAGGCTGGAAAGTTGGACAGAGAGGAACCTGATGAAGTTCAACAAGGGCAAGTGCAGGGTGCTGCACCTGGGGAGGAACAACCCCATGCACCAGTACAGGCTTCGGGCAGACCTGCTGCAGAGCAGCTCTGTGGAGAGGAACCTGAGTGTCCTAGTGGACGACAGGTTAACCATGAGCCAGCAGTGTGCCCTGGTTGCCAAGAAGGCCAATGGCATCCTGGGGTGCATTAAGAAGAGTGTGGCCAGCAGGTCGAGGCAGGTTCTCTTTCCCCTCTACTCTGCCCTAATGAGGCCTCATCTGGAGTACTCTGTCCAGTTCTGGGCTCCCCAGTTCAAGAAAGACGAGGAGCTACTGGAGAGAGTCCAGCGGAGGGCTACAAGGATGATGAGGGGACTGGAGTATCTCTCCTATGAAGAAAGGCTGAGAAAGCTGTGCTTGTTCAGCCTGAAGAAGAGAAGGCTGCGAGGGGACCTAATAAATGCTTACAAATATCTGAAGGGTGGGTGTCAGGAGGATGGGGCCAAGCTCTTTTCAGTGGTGCCCAGCGACAGGACAAGGGGCAGTAGGCACAAACTGAAGCATAGGAAGTTCCGTCTGAACATGAGGAAGAACTTCTTCCCTCTGAGGGTGACGGAGCACTGGAACAGGCTGCCCAGGGAGGCTGTGCAGTCTCCTTCTCTGGAGATATTGAAGACCCGCCTGGACAAGGTCCTGTGCAGCCTGCTGTAGGTGACCCTGCTTCGGTAGGGGGTTTAGACTAGATGATCCACAGAGGTCCCTTCCAACCCCTACCATTCTGTGATTCTGTGATATCCGTGCAAAGGAAAACAGCGTTCTTCGAACTGTGTAATAGAAAGTGTTATGCAGTGATTAAATATTTTAAAGGAGAAACTCAAACTTGGACAATGTCTTTAATTTTTGTAAGTGAATCATAGAAAAGACAACAAAAAAAAACTTAAACTCATGTAGAAGTATTTATTTGTATATATTCCATTCAAATTCACAGCTAACCTTCACTGACTAACTTCAACGATATTAAATATCCACAACTCATTAAAATGAGTTTGTTGTATTTTAAAGCATATAATTAGCATTCAGAAACTGAGCTACTGAACTGCATGTTTGTTCTGTCTGCTAGTAAGAAGCAGAAGAATCCTTCAGTAGGAGCCCTCCACATGAGAAACAGATGTTAATGCAGCATATAAACACGCACCATAAGATCTGATAATAAATGAGAAGAATACCCTAATACACGTGTTAGAACAGAGGGTTTGATAACTTTTAGTAGCTGCTTAACACTTACAATGAAAACAGCATTTCAATATTAAGAAGTATGTAAGCACTGAGAGTGAACATCTCCAACAGTTATAATGTCAATTAAAGCCACTTGATCATATACTGAGGGCCAAAATTTTACTTTCCTTCACACTTCTGCGGGCTGGTTTATTTTCTTAAGCTGGAAAATCTCCTACATATCCTGGCCAGTCCATGCTGTCCCCACACTAGCTCACCACTTCTTCAGTTATCCAAACTAATCTCAGTTCTGAGGCCACAACACAAAGTGGATCACAGGATATCAGATTTTAAAAGACCATCAGAAGGAAAAAAATGTTTCTTGATTCTATTTTTTTCTAAATTCATCATTTTAGTGACACTTCACAGCAGCTGCATCAGAGCACCTGAGCGTGCAATGAAAAGCCAGATGGAGATGTACAGAAACCTCCTAAACTAGCTTTGTTCTCAGAGAAATGCTTGTGTAACAGTGCCATGAATCTAGCTACATGTAGTGGGAATTACAAGACAATGCTAAGAAACAGAAGCGCAGCATGTTCAAAGAATGTCTTACCTCCACTGGTAAATGCTCCATTTTAGTATGTTAATTAACAAGTCTTCCAGTTCTTTGTGATTGCTGTCAACAACATACTGCTTGAACTAAAAAACAAACAAATAAAAAATGTTTTACTAAGAGCAATATCTCTAGAACTTTTCAGTACTCATGCTCTCCTCTCTTTTTTCCTGCGTACTAGTAACAGCCCCTATCATGCTCTCTCCAACAATCATACATGTACCACCCACCAGCATTCTCCAACCTGCCCTCGGTTCCTGCGCTGCAGTTTTCAGCTTTCTGTAAGCGCAGCAGTCTGACTCCTATTTTTCCAAAATAAAGTAAAAAAATTAAACTTTTCGTGAAGCCCATGCTCTGGCAAAGCCAACGTTGCCATGTTCAGCCAAACTATGCCTGTCTTCACCAAGGTATTGTAAAATCCAGCTCCCAGAAGGCTCCAGTACGCTCCCAGCCGCCCCACAGCCTCCCCGATCTCCAGAGAGACTCTCGGCTCACCAGCAGCAATGTAGCAACGAGAAGGTAGGAGGATATTCTGGCCTGAGTCATCAAACACAGCTCATGACCCCATGCAGTCCTACATCACTACCAGGGAGGAGACAACTTACAAGCGTAAGTCAGATGAAATTCTTCTGGTAAATCTCATGTTCCTTCATCCCAGGAGACAAAATTCAGGAGACCAACAGGAGAGCCCTAAGACCAAGAACCCACTTTTTCAGAGCAAACGTTACAGGTAGGTCAATGCCACCCAATATTCTGAAACTCTCCTTAAAGCTCCTGCTAAACCACTACCTTAAAACTGTTAAGAAGCAGTCTGTCTCCCCTGTATTCTTAAACCATTAGGGTATTTAAAAAAATAACCAAGTTCTCCCCTTTATCTGATGACCTTTAGATTTTGGACACAAAGAGAAGAGAATGCTTAGTTATCCCTTCTTAGAGCAATTGTGCGTCCTTTCTGTAAATACATTTCAGAGAAACACAAACACAAAATCTACCACAGCTTGGGCAGAAAAGCCATGAATCCAAACTGGTTTTGCCTTAATTTCAGAGAGAAAACAGAGAAAGCGAAGCATTAAAAAAATACATCATCTGGAATTTTTTAAAATGGAAAACACTTGTGCATGTCATGTGTGATATTACATCTTTGATACCATAAATTATCGATAATGACCCAGTAAAATCCTGATACCATAACGCCACATCAAAATGGCACTGACATTTCTCTAGTTTCACAACGCAATACAGCCTGCGTCATTCCAGTTCTCTCTTAAAAAGAGCTAAGTTCTTTTTTTAAAAGAGAGAGAAAGAGAAAACACGCAAAATTCTGAGTAGTTGAACTTGTTCTAGCTTTAAGATTCATTTTTTTATACCCAGGTGAAGTCAAAAGCAAAAATACAGAATCCTACAAATGAAAATACAACATGTTTATTTTCCTACAGTTTTCCTCTAGCTGCTCATTTAACACAGTCTTCAGATAATTTTCTTCTTCTAAGTTTCTGCAGGAGCTTTGTACATCTCCATCCCTGACCTTTTTTTCCCTGTCCTCTTCTCCTTTCTGCTCAGAGATCCAGCACCTGCCAACACAAATTCAGCCACCATCTATCTCTGTGCTGATGACTCACAGGTTCCTCCCCCCACCTGAGAACTGTCTTCAATTCCAATTTTAGCTGTTTCTTGGACACAGCCTTCAGCTGAAACTCATGTGGCGAAAACAAGAGTTCTTGACCTGACCTGCACGGCTATTCCTGATACCTACTTTCTGGGCATGCACAATACCTGACTGTAAACCTAGAGAGTATTTTTCATTTAGTTTTCTCTGGGTTCTCACAGACTTTGGCAAGACTATGCGCAAGACCTGCCAAGTTTGTCTGCATGTGATTAGAAATATGTTCCATCTATCCATACAGCCAAAACTCATCCAAGCTAATATCCTCTTTTGTTTTAATTACTGCAAGGCTGAAAAAAGCATAATTCACCGCATGTATTAGTTCAGCACGGTGCTTCAAAGAATCAGCCTGTTACTTCGATCATTTCACACCTCCCTCTGCATCTCCTGCAAAGAGAGCCTGGACTACTGCATCAAGCATAACTCTCTTCTTTGAAATCCTTTCGCAGTTGTGTGGCACCCAGTATCACAGCATTTTGGTTGAAGTCTAGAGCTTCCCAGCACTCCAAACTAACCCTGGTTCTTCGTCATTACAAAAATGAGGGGGTAGAAAAGAAATGCTAATTGAATTTTGGATTGCATAATCATCATGTTGTAAAACAAGGAAAAAAACAAACAAAAACAACCCTGAAGTGGAGATATCCAGGATACCTTTTTCAGTTCATTATCCCAATTCTAAAAAGGCAACATGACCACTACTCAGAAAAAGACAACAGAATAGACTGCTTATACCAGGATTTATTAATGAAATTATTTTTAAAGCTTCACAGTTATAAATAACTATATGAATGTAAATAACCAGTTAAATATAGTTAAACAATGACCAAATTTTACGGGCTCAGGACAAAACCCAACAATTAAAATTTTGTTCTTGCCTCATTCTCTAAGCCTGTATTTTTTCCCAGACAGCCACTGCAAGGTTTGACTCACCATTTCTAACAAAGCTAATGCAAGATATCTATGACATTTTAATGGGCCAGATAAACAATCAGCTTAAGTATTAAAAATTCAAATTTTCCTACTTTTTGCTTTAAATTTAGTGCTAATATCTGGTCCTCTGTGCAGCACACTGATAAAAACAACGTACTCACTACTTTGAGCTGACAACTTGATTATTCCCACTGAGCATGGAAGTCATTAATATGTTACATTTAATTCTTTTCTTCTCCCCTATTAATAGATCATGTATGTGATACAATAATTCATCTTGAACATTTATTAATCTTATTCCCTTTTACCCTAGCATTGGTCTTTGTCTGTCTGACAAATGACATGTTATTTCTAAGCTTCCTCATTTAAAAGTTTAACATGAACAGTTCTGTGAGCAGCACAGTTAAAAGCTTGCTTTCCTACCGATGTGTCCTTCTCCCTCCACCACAATAACCTTTTATGACCCCTTGACTAGGCAAAAGACTGCACATCCCGCAGGTGCGAGGAAGCTATATCCACAGCAACTGGCCAGCTGCTGCAAAACGGACCCCACGCTAGCTAAGTTCTGTATTTTTCCTCCCAGTATGGGCACTAACTTCAGTGTCTTCTCTCTTTAGCCGCCAATCTAAACTCAACAAAAACTTAATCATCTCTGAGATCCCTTCTCCTCTTCCACATTAGGCTGAATTGAGCAATGGTTTCAATACCAATTTGCAGAGAAAGTGGAAACAGAACATAAGCAAACCAAACTGAATGCTTTATTTGACTTTTACAAAGACTTCCCCTAAAAAGAAAACCCACATTTTCAAAGTTATGATTAAAAGTGTATGAACTGGCACAAAAGTGACTTCCTTTGAGTTGGAACCAGCAAAATGCAGCATTTGAAGAAATGCAGTGGCAGTTCAGAATATACACTACCACATTAAGCCAGCCTTTTGTCTAACCTTGGTCCCGCACATCAGCCAAGTGACAAAAATGAGCCAAATACTACTACACTCTCATGGTGAGAACCAAGGAGAGGGGATAGTGTAAATCAGCAGTTAAGCTGTCCATTCACCATCAAGCTACCTTAAAAACAGCAATGAAGTAAATACCTCTAACTAAAGCAGAAGTAATGTACCCAGATATAAATCTGTAAATCAATAAATTCATTATTTTGCTTATAATTTTCAATTAATACAATCAATCTATCTTTTCCTAACAATCTATTCAGAAGAGAAATACAGGGGAAGAAGAAAAATGAAGTGATTATCCTAAATACTTAATTAAATGTGTTCTGGAACTTTACATAAAAAGCATATAATGATCTTATAGTAAAATAAAAAAAAACTTGCAAGCTGTATTATTCTGGCTTAAAGAACAAACTGCATAGCTTAATATAGTCACATTCTCATAATCTCAAGTAGAAGAGGGAAGCTTACTAAAATAATTCGATTCCGCCCAACTGAATAGGTTCTTCATAAAATATTAAGGGTCTATTTTAGTGTTCTTAAAACATACTTCATTTTCCTACTCACACAAAGGAAGAAAGCGGTATCTCTTTGAATTCCATGTCCCAAGCAATGCTACTAAATGAAAAATAACTCTCACGTGGATGGAATTTGGCATTAAAATGTCTGCAATGACTGTTAATGTCATTACTCTGCCATATTTTGTGAATCAGAATAGTGTCCAAAAGAAAGTTGTTGCAACTTCTCTCCCACTCCAAGCAAACTTCTTGTAAAAAAAATATAAAGCTTTGATTTCAAGAGAAATGAAAAATGAATCTAACTGTACATGCTCAGTAAATTATTTTTAATAGGTAATAATTCCATATTATTGTCCTCTATAAATAAAACAGCACAATTTACAGAGTTGAGTCACTGTTCCCATATCTGCTCTGAGGTCACGGTTTGACAAGACAGTAAATACAGTTTAGATTTGACAGGTTCATTTTGTATTGGAAGGCTTTATGCCAAATAGTTACTGTCTTTCTTCCCACAGCAGGCATTAAATCAGTGCAAATCATATACTCTGTACTCTTACTAAAACTTCAGAAATGTGATAGTTTGCCTGCCTGATCAAAGTTACATCAGGAAATAATCCAATAGTAAATCTGATCCAGGGTCAGTGGTCACAAAACCACTCCCTTTGTAGTTCCTGCACTAATATCACCTGTGGTGATAGGCTGAATGTGCCAACGTGGAAAAACAGTGACTCTGCTAGGACTAATGCTAAAACATTCATGTTTTAGATACACATAGCAGTACTGTATGAAAGCCTGTTTTATTTTTCAACACCTAATGTTAATAACCTAATATAAAGTTAGATGATGTGGGGCTGACTTTACTACATCTTTAAAAACCCAATCCTTGATTTCACTTTTTTGCTTGTGGTTTGCCTTCCAGTTGCCTACCATTTTAACAAACCAAATCAAGACAAGCAACATAGCATAGAAATTTAGGCTAGAAGTTTGATTCTTTGATTTTCAATGACACAAAATTCTAAAAACTCTGTGGAAATGTAGAACTTTGTTTTCATCTTCTCATAGTTTCTGTCCACTGCCTTTATTCAATACCCGCCAGAGAAGTGTCACAGATTCTTATTTTGTTCTTCCTTTGTTAATGATTATCTCAACATACCTCTTCTAAGACCCTCCCTACAACTCCTTCGTTACACAAAATATGCATTCATTTTACCGTCAAATCTGTATTATCCTAGTACAAAGTGCAATTTAGTTACGGCTGTATGACACAAGTGTAAAGTTAAAGGACAAGCAGACTGACATTGCAAGCAACGACCTAATGTCATCTTGGGAAAGTATTTCAGAATGTGCATTAAAGCTTTTCAAAAACCATATTGCAGCAAACAAACATCTACATGTCTGTTTGGTGTACGACTTCAAGCTCTCGCTGCTTGCTTATTTTGACACTGACCGGGTGAGGAAGAGCCATACTCTTCTCTGCAACCTCAGGTGGGACCTCCAGCAACGGATTTCTTGCTTGCCTCCAAAATCTAAAAGCACTAAGTTTAAACATATCTAATTTTATAATTTTACTTAGCTATGACCAAAACCAGGCAACTGCTAGATTTTAATGCTCTATCCTTGATGTCCCCCACTCTCTTTTCTACCACTGAAGCCTGCAGCAAATCAGATCTGGCCCAACAGCTACAAGCAACAAAAAAAAACCCCAAAACACAGAAACAACCCCCCCCCCCCAAAAAAAAAAACCAAAAACCAAAAACCAAAATAAAGGAAAGCAGGGACTGATTTAATTTTATCTGCTTTGCAAGAGAAGGGACGTAAAACAGTACATAGAGTACTGTGTGCACTTTTTGATCAAAAAAATGCTCAGCAAATTTCTGAAGAAATAAGTGTCAAGTAAAGCAGGCACTGATCAGCAGTGGTGGACAACTGTGATAGCACCTTGAACAAACTGAGCAGAGCCCAGCACATATGCTACAGGAAGAATGGATGTCCGTAAGCACTACGAGAAAACAGGACATGATATCCCATCAGCAGCAAAGTCTTTAAAGGATTTCTCTCTGCCGCCCTTGGAGACTTGCTCCCACCCACCCCACCAACAGCCATCTCTGCAATTGTGCTGGCAGATGTGGGGGGCAAAAAACCCACTACCACCAAAACAAACTTTTACAGGTATTTTGGAGGTTACTTTGTAAGATTTGGGTTTTTTTTTTTTTTAATTTAAACTGCAACATTTCACTGATGTAAATACAGCACGGCTCCACAAACAGCTGCACTGACACATCTGGAAGAGTACGCCAATATTAACACCTAATCCTGAAGAAGTGAGCAAGGGCACAGCAAGAATTTCAGCCAGCTCTGCCTGTGAAACTACACAAACTCTTCCACATCAGCAGCAGCTTCAGAGGTTTCTGCCCCAGGTGCTCATTCCCATCTTCACAGCATCAGCACATCATCCCCCACGCTGCCAACATAGTGCTCGTGGCACAGCATTTTAACATGAATTAGTTACCATTTTAGAATAATCTATTTTTGCAGGGCTTGATCAGATTACTTCCTTATCCTGTTTCAAAGCAGAGCTCCACAAACGGCAGTGCCATCGCCATGACGGAGAAGGGAAGGTGAGCGGCGGTGCGACATGGCGGTTCCTCGGGCTGGCTGGCCCCTCGGCGCGCCCGGCTCCTGAAGCCACGGCTTCGGCGCAGCAAAGCAAAGAGGTTCAAGTGGCAGGGGGAAAGCAACTGCCCCTTCTCACGGCCATTCCTGAGGTAAAATACCTTCCATTCCTTGCTTACATTCACTTCAGAAGCTGAAAGAGGAAGGAGGCAGTGCTGCTTCCCCGCCCAAGGAAGGACACAGCCCCAGGGCCCACGCACCAGCCATGTCTAACCTCTCTCCTCCGCTCAGCACGGCATGTCCTGCTCCCTCCTCACAGGCCCAGCTTCCCAGGCAGGCAACGGCTCACCCTCCCTGGCAGCCCGGGCCAGGGGTATTTCTTTCCCGAAGAAGGCACAGGAGGCTAGAGGGCCGAGCAGCTTCCAGCAGCTCTTCCTCCCAACAGGCCCAGAAACATGTTCTGCTCGCACCGGCTGACAGATCTGGTGTTGGGGGACAGGAACAATTACCACTGCAGAAGGGCACTTCACTCCTGTCATGGAGGAAGAGGGAGACAGGGCCACCCCGGCGGCCACAGCCCATTCCTCCCCCGTGCCCCCCCCAGCTCCACCGGCTGCAAGCCTCGCAGCGCTGGCCTTGCCTCCCCCCTCGCTACAGTGACAAAGTAAAAGTTACTTGAAGTGTCCCTACTAAACAGACAAATACAGCAGCCTTATCAAATTTCAGTTTTGCTTTTGTTTATTTTGCGGCTTGAAGGCTTGATGCCCCTCTTGCCTCCCCCACCTGGCATGGCATTCAACTGACAGAACGATGCCGGTGCGTGAGAAGCCGCTGAAAAACCCCTAGCATGGCATAGCTCTGCTTCCGAAATAACACATTCAAAATGAAACAAGTCTAATGATCACCTTCGGTATCTTCAACGGGCAGACTTGAAGGGTTACATCAAAACAAAGCAGCAAACTGATTTGTGAATTAGCTTGAACTGTCACCGACGCTATTTGAACAATTCTTGACAGTGTTTTACATGGAACAGTTTTTGTTCACTCCTTTTCTCCTACGATTTACTTGTCATATTTAGTCAGAAATTCTTGTACTAGCATTTCGTAATCATTAAATCGCTTCTATGCTGCTTTCAAATTTGCCACAACTAGAACAAGCAGAAACACCTATTAAATACAGCATAGCACATCCAGGGGAAAAAGGCCCAACAACCAGGAACCGAAGTCATCAGAGGCCTTCCCTACCCTGCCGACAGCACAGCTGGTTTGCTTTCAAACAGGTCCTTGGCGCCTCCTGTCCCACCTGAGAAGGACAAACCGACAGCTGACCATACTGACAGGCCATGAAAATTCATCCTTCCACCTAAACTCTGTCAGCTTTTACACCTTTCCCAAGTCACAAGGCAGGTACACAACCGTTAGAGCTTCTAGTCACCAACTCAAATTCAGACCAAACGTTTGTTAGCATCAGCTGGCATTCAAATTAATTTCAGAGCCATACAATGTACTTTCCACAGAAGACATCATGTCTTAAGACTACACAAAGTAAAATTAGCAGCAGGTAAAACCTCATGGCTCAGAGCTTCTGCCCCAGGAGGAAGGGCTTTCATTAGAAAGGGCAGTCCAGCCTGACAGAACGGTCACAAACTTGGAGAGATCTAAGTCTTGACTTCTTCAGGTCCAGTATTGAACTCAATCGTCTTTTTTTCCCCTACGCAGTTTTACATGTAATACAGTAAAATACATGCTTTCTACTATCTATGCCTCATTGTTTTGGCACTTTAAATATCCTCAATACCTTGGCACATTCTTATTTCACTGAGGTGAGGGGTTTAAGGTCAGAGGTACATGAAACCATAGGCCCTGGAATTATCCAGTAGCTGGTATAATCTCAGAGTTTGCCCAGAAAATCTGTAAAGAAAATATATGTGCATTTATAGAAAGCTAGATAGGCCACACATAAATAGGCAGGCAAGCAATATATGCCGTAGTTCAGAAGTACTAGATACACAAATACCTCTACTACTGAAAGACAGCAGCATTAATTACACAATTTAGGTGGAACTTTTTTACATGGAAATTTATTATCATCATGCAGAAAAACCATCAAGTGACAACTGAACTGACAGCCTGGGAAGAAAGTACAGTTTCTTTGAATTATAATTCCTAAACTTGCAGAAGAGCAAATACTGTTATGTTTCTCTCGTAAGTCTAAATAGAAAGAAGGTAAGAGATATACTGCAAGCCATTCTGATACCAAAATTTAAAGGGAAACCTTGCTTACTAACTTCAGAAACTCATCTACAGCATAAACAGAATTCAGTTTATTTTATAGCTAGAAAGCGTGATAAGCTTATCACACTTGACATCCTGTACGCAACAGGTAATGAATGATCTATGTCATGATCAGTAGCTGGGATAGATTCATGAGGTTACAACACCTGAACAAGGTTGTGATTATAGTAAGCAGAGCCAGATCTGAAAAACAAGCCACTTTATTATTTCAAAATGTCAGAAGTCAAGCGTAAGGCTTTCTGCACAACTGATGAAACTGCAGATTTTTTTCTTCTTAATTCTAAGAATTTGGGGGTGTGGTATGCGCAGGTTTGAATTCTATGAGACTCAGAAAACCATACGCATACATATATGTGTGTATATATGAATGTATAATTATATGGTATTAGAGGTAACAAATTTGTAACTTTTCACTTGAAAATTAAAACCAGTAAAAAGTGTATGTTTTCAATTTTCCTGATACAAGCCACGCAATTCAGAAATGAGGAGATTTTAAATTTATTTGTATTATGAAATATTGATAAGGGAGACTTCGTATCTTGTTTCCAACAAAATCGCTTGCAAAATATCAAGTTCAAGATTCTTAGCACTGAAAATGTTCCCAATTCCAAAACCTCTAACGAAAATCCATTAAAAAAAAAGATCGAACTGAAACTGTCTAACGAAAAATTGAAGTGATGTCACTTCCATCTGCTTTAGCGTTTTCAACTTCTGTTCTGTTTGTAAGTTGAACTCTGCGAGGTTTCATGCTGTCCTTGCTTCTCTGCCTATTCTTTCCAAGAATAGTGCTGTCACCGACTTCCTGCTTGAAGTAAACACAGTTTGCTCACCTGACTTCTCCCTGACCCCAAGCTACGGCAAACTTATTTCCTCCCTTTCAGATTTTTTTCTCTTGTGTACTCTTTGTTGTATACTCCTGTTACCACAAATGTTCCATGTATTGTTCTTTGAGGAAGACAATTTGTACAGCAGACTTCTGCAAATATCTGTGAGACCGCATTACCAACATACCAACCGCTTCTGCTAGAAATGAATGCATAAATATTTAACTGCTATGTTCACACTCCTACAGTGACGTAGTTTTCTATACACGATACTTCATGAGATGTATCCCATGAATGAACGTGATCAAAAAGTGCTTAGTAAAATGCTAGAGTAGGCCAAAATCAGCAGATGCTTAACAAGCGTAAAAGCACGTGCGCTGCCACACAGAAAACACATGGTGCACGAACGTCGACAGAATGTAAGGACATACTTTACTGTTTTGCCTAGCTGTGGCAGAAAAACACAGAAGTAGCATTTATTCAGAAACATGGCCTGATTGTAGCAAGCTCACAGGGACAAGAAAAAGTGGCTTTTGAGCGATTTTACCAGTCAAACCCAGTCTCTCGCTCCTGATTTAAAACAGCAAGATTGTGACTTGAAGGTTCCTATGTAGGATCGTATATCCAACATGTAAAGCATTTGAACGTTGTGATATAAACAAACTTTTCATAAAAAAAAAAATAATCAAATTTTCCAAGCTTTTTCACTAGGAGGGAAAATGAATGCAAGATTAAATAATTCATAATTCAAGAAATTCTAAATTATGCTCATAGTTTAACCAAAAGAGAAACTGAATGTTCAGGTACTTCAGACGAATACTTATTTTGGCTAAATGCTCTCCAAGCAGATGGCCTGTCAGAGGTACCTGACATACAACAGCAGGCTGGCAAAACAAATCTCCATCACCAACAAGTGCTCGTGAACACGCAAACGCTACTCCTCTATCCCATCATGAAAACAACTAAAGTGCTAGTGAGACTGTACTTTTCCATACGGAGGAAAAGGGGAGGGGGGAAACCCCACACAACAAAAATGCAACTCTTCCACCTTGGTTAAGGAGAGGGTATATTCTGCCAAGCCTACCCCGCAGTCTGCAGGGATTGGGGCTGAGAAAGAACAAGACAGAAGACACAAAGCGTAAGATGAATCATTTACCAAGCAAGGAAGACAAGCACTGGTCGGTATCAATAACAACTTCAAACACTGAAACAAGGTCAACAGTAACAAGAATTCACAACCATTTATCATAATTCTCACACTGAGGTCCATCTTTAGTATCAATTTAACTCCTATTCAACATTTGTTAATTTGTCTGCATTTGTTCAGGACAGCACCCAGGCCAAGAGAGACACACAGGCACCAGTACTCTCAGCATTGCATTAATGAACATTTAGGTACCTGCCCCCTAGGCTGGTGTAGACAGCTAGGTTCTCTTCACAGAAGTAAAATAACAGTACAAACGTCAGAGCTCAGATAGGGCTCCCATATCTCTACCTACAGTAGTTCAAAACCTTGCCATTCACAGTAATCTGCCTCATCCTTCTGCCAGAATTTGCTTTCCTATCTACCTTCACAGCCAGCCATGGCATAGGTATCCCACATCCTAATCACTTCCAGCACCCTCAAAGAGATGCTCGCACCAAAACATCAGGCTGTAACCTGGCGATAGTGAGATACTGACAGAAACATCCTGCCACAGAGTGTTCACGAGGTCTTAAAACCACAACAATCAAGTCCACCAGAAATTGTCAGTCTTCCTCAGTGGAGAACTGACTAGCAAAGTCAACAGGAAACACCAGAGCGAGCGATGGATCTCGATTTTCACATCTCTCTCTGCTTCGGAACTGTATTCACAAATTCTTTTATGTGGGATAAAAATACAAGAGACAGTCCTAGAACCGAGATTTGGAACCCAGGTACTTCCCAAGGAAGCGTTAAAACCACAAAACTAGAGTGTCAGGTAACAGTTTCACATCCATCATTTGGGCTTCAGAAGAGACACCAGGGCTTAGCGCTTCTGAAACCTGAACAGAATGCGAGGTGTTATTTTTGAGGTTTTGCCGCACTCAGTTCTGAGTTCCATAGCAATGGAATTAAACTGAACCAACAAATGTGTTGGGCTGTCTGGCACATTTTAAAAACCACAGTTCTGAAGACGGATTTCACTTGCTGTGTGCACTTTACTATCACTGATCACAACTCGTGCCAATCCTTACCCAGTCCAATCACGCTGACTGCAATTTTAAGTGAAGACAACAAATCTATTTTATTAACAAAAGAAGTGTTAAATTAAGAATAAAACTAGTATTTTCACATATTATACCAGTCAGCTCTTGCCAGTTTTGTAGGACTGTATTTCACATAAGGCAAATATAAGCCATTCCAAAGAATGAGTGCCAGTTCATGCTCTGCAATTTTTTTACTGATTACTGAAGGAAAGGCAAAGAATTGGCTTATGCTACTTACAGAAGAAAAAACGAGACAGGAAAAGGAAAATAAGTTGGTCCATCCAAGGAAAACATAGACTAAGATTTATAGCAGTGCTCTGACATACCGAATGCAGGTACTCAGACTGTGACTACCAGCACAGTCATGTGGAAGAAACAGAGCAAGATGCCAGTTCTGCGTTTCTTTCATTCATTTAAAGTATCTGCAGAGATGCAGCCAGAGCCTGGATTATTGCTCACTTTGAACAAAAAACAGTATTTTCAGTTCTAATGGGCAAGGAATTGTTGAACAGAATAACAAAAACTACTCCAAAGTATTTAATTCGCTCCTCCACAAACCCAGAATTCTTTCATCCTGAAAAAGCTGTAACGTTCCAGCAAAACACAGCCATACTGAACCAGGTTTGGACTGTGGTAGTCACCCTTTAGCAAGAGCCAAGCAGGTTACTCTTCACCACCGAGATGCTAAGTATTTTATAGATGAAAATGTAACACGTTCTGTTCCAGAGCAGGAAGAATCACGCCAATAGCATTCCCTGCTGCTTCTTGGTCCAGCAAACAAAAAAACGGTGCGTGTGGACTTTAGCTCAGGCTTTGCCCATGTATAAGACAAGATTCAGCTAGCTGACTGAACTCCTTAAAAAACACAGCAAAACCCACTAAAACAAAACAGACATTTATGCCCACTTACTTCAGAAAATGTGAGACTTCCCACAGAACTCTGTTTACCTTTCTATCAGAAAAATCCACGGCTGTCATGAGAAAGGGGAAGTGGGCTTAAACACTTTAGCTCAAACACCTCTTTAGTTGTAACAGCAACACGACTGCAAAGCCCCGCAATTACAATTATTTAAAATCTGTTACGCTACGCCATTTCTCTGCAAAGTGGTATGTCTGCAACATACAATCCCGAAATAAAGTTTTCAAAGAAGTCCTATGGAAAATTCTGCTTAGAAGCAGACAGAAGGGAAACACCTTTTCCAGAAGAGCGCTCACCAATCACGCAAATTCTGCCATGAGCGCCCCGAGGCTGACCCACCCCTCCAGCTGCCCCCGGGCCGGTTCCAGGAGCTGGGAGCCCCCGTCCCGCCGCACACCTGCCAGGCGCGGCCGGCGCTCGGCAGCGCAGGAGGCTCTGCCCCGCTCGGGGGGGAGCGGAGCGCGGCCGGGCCCGCCGGGCAGGGGTGGGGGGGGAGGCCGGGGCCGGGCCGGGCCGGGCCCCGCCGGCAGTGCCGCCCTCCCCGCACCAGGAAATAGCCGGGAGCTATTCCTAACGCTCGGCCAGCAACTTTCCGCACCGCACGAAGACACAATATTAAAAAAAAAAAAGAAAATAAGTAACACCCCCCCCCCCCCCCCCCCCACACACACACACCGTGTCAAACGCGGGGAGCGCAGGGTGTCTCTCAGGGAGGGCGCAAGGCAGCGACGGCCCCGACCGCCCCGGCACCCGGGCACTCCGCCGAGGGGACGCGGGTACTTCTGACCTATTTTCGGCGCCGCCTCGGAGCGATAAACAACCAACAGCGACGGCGAAACACTGCCCGGACGGGAACTGCCCGGCCCCAAGCTGCCCCCCGGCCGGGGCGAAGCGGCGGCGGGCGAGGGGCCGGCACCCTCAGCCCCGCGGCGGAGGCGGCCAAGCCCCCGCCCCCCGAGAGGCCGGAACCCCCCGCCCGCCGGGCCGGGCTGCGGAGAGCCTCACGGAGTTCTCCCGCCGGGGTGCGGGGAAGCGGGGGGAGGGGGGGCTCAGCCCGACACAAACAACTCCCCCGCCCGCCATGCCCGCGGCGGGCACAGGCCGGGCACGGAGGGGAGCGTTCGGCGCCCGCCGGCCCCAGCCCTGCGGGGGCGCGTCCCCGCGCGCCCCCCCCGCCGCTCCCTGCACCGACCTGGGACACAAAGGAGCGGCCGCCGCTGCCCGCCGATCACCCGCCGCCTCCTCCTCGCCCGCGCTCCCCGCCGAGTCCAGGCCGCGGCAGCACCGGGGTAGCGTAGCGCAGGCATCCGACGCCGGCGCCTGCTGCTCCCGTGGCGGCCCGCGCCGCCGGCGCCCGCTCTGCGCTGGGCGGGGAGGGCCGGGGGGGGCAGCAGCCGGCCGAGCGCCGCTTCCTGCTCCCGGGCGGGCGTCGAGGGGCGGCGGGTGCCGGAGCCTGGCGGGTGCCGCCGGGAGGGGCTGCGCCCGCAGCTAGGCAGAGGCCGGCGGCGGCGAAGCCCGCGGCCGCCGCATCCTCGGCTCCCGCGCCGGGCTCTCCGCGCCGCCTCCGGCTCTGAGGAGTCGCCCGCGGCGGCCGCTGGCAGCCGGAGCCCCGGTTCCCCCCGCTGCTGCGCCCGGCTCGGCCTCGGGCTCCCCCTGCTGCCCCGCCGGGCCGGGCCGCGGCTCGGGCTCCTCCTGCGGCTCCGCGGGGCCGGGCGGGGCGGCCCCGGGAGGGCGGAGGGGGAGGCCGGGAACCGCCGAGCTGGGGGTGCGGGAGGGACGCGACCCACCGCGGGCTCGCCCCGGCCGCCGTCCCCTCAGAGCGCCCTGCGTGGCGGGGGAGGCCTCGCCCCGCCGGTGGCCCTGGGCGCCCCGCGGCAGCCGGCGCTGCCCTGCCGGCAGCCTCCGCCCGGGCCCGGGCACGGAGCCCCCGGGGCCAGGGCTCTGCCAGCCGGGGAGGGAGCAGCCCGCGGGAGACGGGAACCGTGCGGCGAGCTGCGGGGCGCCTGCCCGCACCCGGGGCTGGAGGTACTGAGCTTGTAACCTCTTTCGGGGAAAAAAGTTCTGATTTTTGGAGTGGGATGTTCAGGCAATATGTGAGAGCAAAATACAAGTAAATGGGCTGTAAGAGGCGATAATAAAGCTGATTGTCTTGCCACAGAGGAGGAGAGATGCTGGGTACTGCAGTCTCATTAACAAGCGCGATGCATAGCTCGGAAGTTAGTTGATTCAGAGAACTGCTGGAAAGAAAATGATCGGCTGTCTAGAAAAAAAAAAAAGTCCCTTTCTTCTTCCCCTTCTATCTGCTTACCTTCATCTGAAAAAGAAAAAAGAAGTCTCTTGGATGTGAAGAAAGCTTCCATAAAGGTAGTTCTTCAGGCTCCAGCGTGGGTTTCCGATCTGAAAGCCAAACCTAAGCCGGCGGCTGTTTGGCAGAAAGAGGAGGCACAAAGCAGTAGGTTTGCTTTTAGTTTAGGGAGTCTCTCAGGCCAGTCGGGTGGCCAGCAATGCTAAATTTGATCTGTCAGTCTTTGGATAGGATTCTTTCAGGAATTCTGTCAACAATCGATTTAGCATTCAAAAATGCAGACAGAAAATGAAGAGAGTGCAAGCAGGAAGCCTGAGTGATGCTAGGTTGGGATGAATGACAGGGGGATGAGAAGCTGATCGCCAGGGAGGACTGAGACCAGCTTTGTGATACATCCTCGTGAGCTCCCAGCACCCGTCTGTTTCTGTAAAATCTGATTGAGATTGTACTGGTCACTGCTGGCAGAAACTTACTGCAGGGTGATGTCCTGGCTATCTGGGAATTTAATTTTCATAAAAAGAAACCTCAGTTCATGGGAGATTAATGATTTCAATGAAACTTGCATCTGATTTATCGGGACTATGTGAGTGTCTCAAGGCCGTTTAAAAAGGCAGTTTTGAAAGCATTGGTGTTGCTCCTTGAACCTGCAAACACATGGCTACCATTTCGCTTTTTGACCCTTGGTTATTTCGGGATAGGCTTGAATAACTGCTGCGTGGTCCTGCAGAGTCAGTTCTGACATGCCAAAACCAATACTAAAGCAGTTTGTGCACGACTGACAAAAAGACCCACCAGGCCTGAACACAGCACACCTCAAACTTACTTTGTTCAGAAATACAGTGGTTTTGTACTGAAAAACTCTCAGCACTGGGTAGTGCCTCTGGCTCTCAGGAGCTGGATTTTGTTGAAGATGTTCTGGTTTCTGAATAGTCCAAGGCCAGGCTGACAGTTTGGATGGGTGTTACGTATATGCAGAGATAGGTACTTGTCTGGCTCATTATTTTTGTCATTTTATCTCTCCCAAACCTTCAGTGGACTTCTGCTATTAGGAAAATGTATCTCGTAGGCTTCTTTCCCATTAAATGGAGGAAGCATTTCTTGGCAGCTGCCTTTTCTCCTGATACTAGCAGAAAACCGGCAGCTTGTTCCCATAAACAGCATAGCTCCCATCAGAGAAATCTGATTTGCTCCCTCACCAACATCCACTTGTGAAGATCTGTCGTCAATCAGCTCAGCTGCCGACCGTGCCCTGCTTTTGCACGTGGCAGTGAGTGCTGTCTGACGGGATGGGGTCCACTGACCTTCCTGCCTGTCTTTCTGTTGCCTCCCTGCTTGCTCATGTAAGGAAGGACGATCTGACAGCCCTTCTGAATGAATACAGCCTTCTGGAATAGCAGTTCTCTAGTCTCTGTGCAAAGCTGCCCTCGTTTCCAGGAGATTTTTAAAGTTTGGGTGCCGTACGTAAAAACTGCCACCAAGTGGGTGCCCCACTCCAGACTGGATGCACTGGTAAGCATTATAGTTTAGAGGTGGCTACCGGGAAGTTATGGATTATCCTCACTAATAACCAGCGTAGAGAGGCCTAGAAGCAATTTGTTGCTTAGGTATGATGCAGGAAACCCTAGAAGCCCACGTCGCCAATTCGAGTTCTGCCGAAGCGGTCTTTCCCATGGGAAATTAAATTAAATCCTAAGCTCATATCGCTGAGCATTTTTATCAGTTCAAGATTTTGTTAAAAGAATAATTCACTGATTTATGGGTATGTCTGCGTGGCTCAACACAGCACTAATATTGGTCTGTATCCTCCAGCTAGCACCAAACTTGTGCAGTCTGGGAAACAAAAGCTCTGTAGCCACCAGCAGCTGAACTGAGAGGCAGGACTGGGAACCCAGAAGCAACACCGCATGAAAGCAAGTGCGCTGCTTCCAGTCTCAGAGCGGCTCTGACCAGCGATAACCTGGGAATCTCTCCACACTGCTCCAGTGTGTAGTATAGCAAGCACACTGTGGGAAAAGAATGACGTGGTAAAGGGCCAGTGAGGCAGAGAGGTTGCTGCAAAAGCCTTGGGAAATCGGGTGAAGCTTCACCTCGATTCCTGGGAGAAGAAAACACGATGGATATTCTGGCAAGGAAGCTTGGCAACAGTGCACACAAGTGGTTGGTGTATCAGGAGGCCATCCAAGAAGAGAGTGGAGTAAATAATAAACTGAGAGAAAACAGTTTTTTTGAGAAATCTGTATAGGTGGACAAAGAGAAAGGTTGAATGTCAGAAAAATTGCCAAATAAGAAAAACTTGGACATAGAATAGGGTGAGAAAGGTTGCCAGATTTTGAGTCAACATTGTATCACAGGGATGGTTCGTGTATTACTGTGTCTAGGATTTAAAATTGACTAAGTATGAGCGGAGGAACGATTCCTGTCAGAGAAGCAGCTGTTGATTGTGCTTCTTTGCTGTCAAAATATGGAAAAATGCTGAATGAACGTTCAACTGATTGCTCAGTGAAAATAAAATTCTAGACAACTGCCAGATTTGGCTGGGTGCCCCAAGTGAATATCCAGATATAGGATACACAGCACTAAACATGTTCATTTTCAGATAACAGATTTGTGTGAAGCATCCTCTGCAATGGCTTTAATCATAAGAAAACATAGAAACTAATTACATCTTGAGAACATTTTGATAACTGTGTGTTGAAAACAGTGAATGAAAAGATACTTTTCTGTACTGCAAGGGACTGCAAAGTTCTCATTAGAATATAGAATTACAAAATCATAATTAAACCAGTGTGCTACTAAAATAAAAAGCATTACAATTGCAATGCTATTGTTTACTTTAGAGAATTTGATCAGTACGATCTAAAATTAGCTTTTAAACTTTATTACAGAATAAATGGGTGCAATGTGTATTTGTAGGATTCACAGAAGATTGGTTAAAAGTTACTTTGTAACAACTGTGATTGTTTCCTCTTGTATGACAGAGAATGGGAGTTTTTTTGTCATTTGGGGATTGCAAAGCAAAAGGGGCAAAGAATCACGAATCACATATAGAAAACAGACCAGTGATATAAAAATATGGCTACAGAGTTTAAAGGGTCACCCTCCACTTGTCAGCATAGGCTCTCTAAAGGCTGCTCAAAATGGGGAACTCAGTGCTGTAGCTACCCTCAGCTTGCATGCTGTTAGGCTGATGCAAAAATAAGGAACTTGCTTTTTTAACACACGGTGTGCTGACAGTGATATAGGGAACCCTTCAGACCAGTGCTATAGTCAGTGGTTTCAGAGGAGGACGCAGGAATTATTTAGGTTTAGATGCACTGACTTTAAATAAGGGACCTTTAGGAGGTGTCAAAGCAGTGAGATACAGGATTAAATGAATGGACACAGGTTAGGTGTTGGACATGTGCAAATAAAGACGGGAGCAGAATTAATGCAAGGAGATCAATTAATAAGAAGTTGAAGTTGTAGAGGGAGAGGGGGAGGAAATGATCCAGAAGTGGAAGTACATTCAAAAGGGAAAAGGGAAGGAGAGAAACCACTAGAAGACAGCAATGGGAGGCTTGCAGAGAAGTAAAATTTTAAATACAGCAGGTTAATTATCCTTCAAAAGCAGGAGAAACAAGGATGTGGAAGAAATATAACCCATAGGATGTTGGAACAAAATGCCTATGGTCAGTTAGAAATGCTGGGGAAGACATGTTCTGCAGAGAAATCTGCATTTGGTTTTGCTTTTCTTTACAAGCGTCAGCGGCACAGCTTATGTTATATTGGTGTTCATCAAATGAAAACCAATGAGGGAAAGAGATGTAAAAAAAAAATTCGGACTCTCTTAGCTAGGACTCATGAAAGTAATCTACTTGAAGATTTGCTTTAAAAACTGTAGTGCCAAGAGAGGCTACAGAGAATATATTTATATTAACTGTCATTGCTATTTAGCAAGTTACGATGTATCAGACCTAAATATCTCAATGCAGTAATACTTAATAATGATATCGGCATGTGACAATTTCGTTTCTCATCCTTTTTGGGAAGGCAGCAATGAGAACTAATTGCACCTTCTAGAGTGCAACAGCAGTACTTTGGGAGCAAGTTCTCTCAGACAGCGACGAGCCCCCGAGTGCCCCATTTGCAGGGTATGGGTAGGCTCTTCCACGGAGTCTTTGCAAACACTTTTCTCCTGGTCATTCCCTGGCCCTGTCGTGGGAGGGACGTGGCTCTCCTGTCTCTGGCCCCAGCTGCACCCACACTGAAATTTCACCCTCCTGGGGCCGGGTCCTGCCGACGCCGAGCTGTGTGGGAAGAGCTCTCACCCATGGCCAGGTCACGTGTCAAACGATTTCTGCCTCGGAGCCTGCTGACTCAGCTGGTGGAAGGATGCTCCATAGCCTAGCAGGTCCCACCTAAATACTAAGTATTTCCTCATACTCAAATTGCATTTTGCTTTGTCTTAGGTTGCACTTCGCATTAACAGTTCTCTTCTTCCTGTCTGCAGTGAGTACTACAGATACTGATGTTCCCACCACAGGTCATGGTTTATTATGCTGACCTGTGCCAGATTTGGACTACCAGCTCTTCCCATAAGGTAACTTCACTCAATAACTGGTGGTCTCTGAATTCTTTCCGATCTTCTGTAGTATTCATATGGAGGAGAACACAGTATTCAAGTTAGAACCCCGCTGGTACCAGATAGAGAGAGACCACTGTATGTACTGAGGGGACAGTCTGTGTATACAAGTCAAAGACCCCACAATTTTTTAATTTATGTTTCGGCAATACCAAATAAGCTCTCCACAAACAACTTTCTATCCATTAAGAACTCCACCATGTTTTGGAGTGTTTTCTCACTTGTTGTATTTGCTTGCGTTTTTCTGAGCCCAGTGTTAGTTCATTTTTGCCAGTCATGTATCTAGTTTCTCAGGAGCTAGTCTTTGTACTGATTGCTTTTGTTAATTTGGCTATAATTTCTAATATTCTTTAATGTATTGTTTGATTTTGCTTCTGAAATACCAACAAAAATCATTAATTAAGACCAAACCTGAAAACAACAGTTAAAATATTTAACTAGATGCTTTTCCCCAACTTCCTATGTTGCTATTTATCATTGTCTTTTGTGTACAGTATCTTTCCCAAACCTCTGTCTGATTAGGTAGTAGAAGATTTACTGTTATTCTTTTTAAAATGAGTATATGCTTCTGAGAGCTGGGGAGCCCAGCAATACAATAAATCCATATGGATTTATTCTACAGCATGTGATTGATGGTTGAAATGAGCTCTCAGCTCTCATAATAAGCTTGAAAAGAGAAGAGAGAGAGAGGCATGGTGTAACAAGCATGAAGAAAACAGAAGAAAAACCTTTTCAGGACTCCACCGTGTGTTGCTCAGTCCTTTGCTCTGTGTTTGTCAAGGATTTACACAGTCATGTACGCCCTGAGGCCAGGGCTGAAAGAGCAGGAGTCCTGTACTGGTTTGTTACAGGGCTGGTACCAGAGATCTCCAGCACTGTAATTGCAATCAAAAAAAAAGAAGAGACTTTATTGAGATTTGAAGGTGAAGTAAAGCATAGGCCTCAGTTAATTATGTGAAAAATGCAGCGCTTTGTGGAAATGTGTTAAGAGCTTCGTGTACGTTTTTGGTGTCTAACTTCTTTCCGTCAACACTAAAGTTTCTAAAGCATGGGAGTAGAAAGATAGTTTGTAGATAATCTCAAATCTATGATATTGTTGATTTTAGAACGTGTTAATATGCGGTTTTATATACAAACAGCTGTGAATTGTTTTTTTATTTAAATAGTCTTATTTTGTAGAAGTAAGAATATGGAGTTCATGAAGACATCCTGGTGGTCTTTCATTGATTTTTTGCAAAGCAACTGTCAAGTTTAGAACCTCAACTGTTAAGAAAAATGCATCCTTGCAGAATTTAAATTGCATCACACAATTTCAGGACTGTCAGGTCACTTATTTAAATCTACCATGGCTGTACCTATATTTTGGATTAAAAAATCATGTATTGAGAGAGAAACAATTGCTTAAGTAGGAACTTCTGAAATGCTGGGGTTTTAAGATCCCAATGATCACAGCAATTTGAAAGTAATGAAAATGGAAATGCCATCATGAAACAACTAAGTCAAAAGAGACACATTTCTTTTTTCTAATATCAGGCAAGCATTTCAACAGACTCGGTGGAAATAAAGAGCTTTTGCAATAAGATATTGTCTTTTTCAGGGTTGGAGAAAAGTGAGTATAAAGTTTGGGAAAAAAGATGATGCTGTGTCGGAATGGGCCACCTTGTGTCTCCAACAGAAGAACATTTATTAATTTTTCTCTTCAGCTACCTCACATATGAACTCGTTCAGGTATCTGCTGAAGTTGAAAGCTGTAAGACTTATTTTATGAAGAAGGATGAGCAAGAACATCACAAATTCTACTCACAACCGAAAGTCATACAAATACTGCTGCTTACAAACATGAAAGAAAAAAATGTTTTGCAGGTTAATTTCAAACTTACGCTACTGTATTGCGTCAGACAGTTCTGACACAAAATTAATTTTGCAGCTAACTAATAAAATGGAGGACAGGCCCGTGTCCTTTACCATGTCTGCTACAAAATATCTTTTTTTTTTCTCATTACTTTATTGTCTCACATTATCTGTGATTTTAAATGCCACATTTCCCAGAAATATGAATATAAACACGCAGTCTTAGGTAGTGTCAATTCTCAGTAAACCAAATGTCTCCACAATTAGACTTATTAAAATAGACTGGAAAGCATGAACCCCTAAAGCTGAGAAAGCTATGAAGCAAATGAAACTCATCCATCATTTCAGTTTTTTAAACTGACAAATCTTTTGGATGTTTGAAGTGGTACTATGGAAAAAATAATATATTTTTGCATGTAAGCAAAATAGGTCTAGGCAAGATTATGGCTTTTACTGTTGTCTAGACAAGACATTAAGAGTAGTTGGTTTTCTGCCACTTTGTGGTTGCCCAGACATTGGGTCTAAGCATCTCTTTATATTTTCGTCATAGCAGGTGAAGTTGAAATGGGCAGTACCTTGGCTCTCCCCATCCAGAACACTAGAGCCAGAAGCAGGTGTCTGTCTTCACTGCTGGTACAGGTCCAACGCAGGCTGCCATCAACCTCTCAGAGAACGTGTAGGAGATAAATAAACTAGAAGGGTTTCTGCAAATTAAAGAACCTCAAGGTAAGATGCGTATTACACACACAGCGTGCCGCATCCAGGTGTTTCCAGATGTCTTCATTTCTTTGCAGACATCATGCAGTTAGTCTTCTGCATAGTATAGTCTGCATTAACAAATCTTTTTCCAAATGCCTGCAAAGCTACCCTACCATTGTGTACACAAGCCAGACACCAAAAAAGCTTATCCTGCCACTGCTTAATCAAATTAACTATTGCTAAAATCAGATCAAAATGGTCTTTTTTCACAAGTTGTTGTACATCCATCCTGTGCACTGGTATAGGGACCCAGAAATAATACTGTGCAACTACTTAGCTGGAAAATGACCCCAAGATACAACTACGGACCAAAGGGAGGAAGAAAACATAGTTTTAATTCTTCAGAGTGCAACATTGGATTGTCCAGTATTAGGTCTACACACTTAGGGGCTTATAATGCTGTCAAGGCAACTAGACTTGAGTGCAAGAGTTAGGTAAAGAGGATGCAAAGTACTAGAAGATCAATAATTGTGGTATACAGATATAGCTGTCGTGCTTACTGACGTATGGTGCAGCCATCATTGATGGGACTAGTTCGCTGGGGTGTGCGCTGAGCTAACACCGGTGTGTTACCCTCAGGACTGCTGCTGGTAGATACATACGCCTTCAGAAACCCAGTGTAGCCTCAGCAACCTGAACCAGACCACAGGCTCGACAGCGTGGGGAGCAGTGAGCCTCCTTTAATGGAGAGTACTTGTTCAAAACTGGGATGTCTGCAAAGGTATGTCCCAACCTTTCCTTCCGTGCAGCCCCCCGTGAAGGCTGATCAGGTCACTCTCCATTCACCTCTTCCTCAGTTTAGACAAGGAAAACTGTAAGTGAGCTTCAGAGAGAAGAGAAAGGGAAAATGATCATCACCATGGGGTATGATAGGCTCACCTATCTTTTTTTTTCTGCAAAGAATGTGGAATTTGTGGGTGGGTTTTGTCCTAAAATCCCTTGGAGCTGCAGCAATGTTCAGAGGATGTTTCCCCGCCGCTACAGACCGGCTCCGCTCAGCCTTTATTCCTTGCTCATGCTATTATTCTGCTTACAGAGGTGATGGGAAGAACCTCCCTGCAAACTGGCAGCAGGCAGTGGTTGAATGCAATAGTATCTTTTAATGGAAAGCATTAATGCGAAAATAAAAAGCTTCATGGAGCATACCCCGTCAAAGCACGACTTACTGTAACAGTCGTTAGAGGCATTTCCATACTTGAGGTATTAAGACATTATCCCCTAACTGCTGCTCTTACTCATCCTGTTCCCAGAGGTTAATAAAATATAGCTCTTGGATCATCAAAAATTCCAATGCATTTCTGAGTTTCTTTGATACAGAAAGTGCCTCACAATCCCTGCAACTCAATATCTAGCTATATGGCAAGACATAGGAAGGTTTTGCCTGCAGGGTGGATGGCTTCCTTTCTTCAGTAGGATCTTCACTCCATGCCGGTATCTGAACAGCACAGTATTTATGAAGTTGCGGCACATTGAAAAGGACTTAAAGCAGTTACTTACTGTTCTTCCTGCTGAGATCTAGCCTCTATCCTTATGCTAATTTATATTTTGGAGAAATAATTCACAGATAATTAATAATTAACTTTCCAGTTGCTTTCCTGGGGAAAACAGTTCTATTACAAAGTTTCACAATATGCAGAAAAGTACTGTCTTGGAGACTCAGCTAGCACAATGAATATTTTTTTATATGAAAGTCATTGCTTCTCGCTTATGGCTGTGTACTGTGAGCAGGGAATTACGTTATACCCTTCTGAACTGTATTTTCCTCTGTCAGGTTCATGTGCAACAGGATCAGTTCCTTCAACGTTAGTGACAGGCTTCAAAGAATGAGGTTAAAATGATGGAAACCAGAATGCGACAAAGTTATGTGCAATGTTTTCATAATTTTTCATCACAGTTGGACAGCTGTTTCACTCACATTGAACGCCTGCAAAAATGCTGGATTTAAATACAAGCCACGTGCACCAGTGAACCAGAATCTTATTGACCAAGTTTCAACACGTTACTGATAAACCTGAGAATTTAAATGCACACAGGTGTACCTTATCGTCTTTGCTGCGAGAGACCATGCACCTTTGACAGCCTTAAGTATCTGGTGGCTGCAAAGCTGTTCCTTTGTTCGCAAAGATATTGTGAAGAGGAAAACATTCCCAGCAGCCAAACAAAAAAAGCAAACAGCCCCTTTTGTTGTCAGTCAGCCAGGATCACATTCCACCACCGTGTTCCGACCGACGTTCTGCTGCCACTGGTCCCGCTGGCACATGTCAGGACAAGGCATATGCAATCAAGGCAGCAGATGGTTCTTTGAGTCGCCTAAAACCAGGGTTGGCATGGACACATCATTTATGATGCTGCTAAGAGAGAACAAAATATTTGCATGCACGTAATAACAGATCTCTGGATAATAAAGGCATCCTGTATCCCGTTAATCCATTCACACGGAACAGTAGCCCCCAAGTTCCTGAATAATGTTTTTTCCATCAATGTGCTTGCTTGTTTCATATCTGGTGATACAGATGCATTCGGTCCATAACCCATCCATTTAAACCCAATTAAAGGCAACAGTTTGGGGAGTATTTCAGATTTTGACTATGCTTGTGGACGGCGCAGCACGAGCTGCCTTGAAAACATCTGTGACTGCTGGGCCAGCGGCAGAATTGCCAACACTCAGTTCACAGCCAATTCATTTCTTTCTGTTTTGCCAGGCTCCACAGAGTGAAAGCAACACATTTCAGAGCAGTGCTTGGCACAATGGTTAAACACCCCGAAAGTTCCAGGACTGCAGAAATTTCAGGACCCCACTACGGCTTATATCCCATGTTTATTGTGGTATTTCTAAAAGAAAGGAGTGAAAGGGAGAAGAATAGAGACCTTCAGTGTGCTTTCCATGCCACATATGCTTGAGTTGTTCCAGGAAATGTTTTCTAGATTTAGACCATTTCCCTGTTTTAACACTTGTGATATGTTAGCTGAGAGCACTCCGCAAGTGTTAATCCAGAGCAAGGCAATGAATGATGATACCACAGATTAGAGAACATGCACTCTCTTAGCTGAATTGTCTGTTACAGCCAAATGCAGATACAGAGTGCTGATATCGATCACTGCACTTACATTAATGATGTGATCCTTCTGCAGTGGATCAGGCCACCACGCCTTAAATAATCTGCGATTAGTACTAAATGACTCTTATGCATTTTCAGTTAAACTCTGAGGGTGGAGCCAGTTGTCAGAACCTGAGTCAGATTCAGCACAAGAATGTCTTTGGAGGAAGAGAGGGAGGGAGGAAGGGAGGAAAGGAAGGGGAGAAGGTTTTCAGTTACCTTTTCTTCAGAGCTGATGTTCCCTTTACTGCTACTGTGTAAGATCCTCTTCACTTTGGAGTGAGGTGGCCAAGAGCACAAGGTTTACAAAAGAAAGGAGAACACAGACCCAAATGTATATGGCCAGTGATCATTCAGGGAGCAGCTATTTTGTTCTTCTGTAAGGCATTTCTTTTCTTC
This sequence comes from Opisthocomus hoazin, assembly GCF_030867145.1. Taxonomy (NCBI): domain Eukaryota; kingdom Metazoa; phylum Chordata; class Aves; order Opisthocomiformes; family Opisthocomidae; genus Opisthocomus; species Opisthocomus hoazin. The sequence goes on from NC_134415.1 coordinate 97,991,835, forward strand.
TGCCTCTGCTTCCTGCTGAATTCATCTTTCGGTGTCTTCTCCTGTGAGTGGACTGAATGCTATGGTTTTTTCTATGCCTGTGAAAAATTTGCTTGATGGATCCTATGCCTCTCGGCCTCTTTGTTGGTGGTTACATATGGAAATAGGAGGGGAAGCCGAAAACCCTTGTTTACCTCCGGGAATACATGTTCCTGAAATTACCAATAGTGAGCTTTTAAAAAAGTTGAAGTTTTAACAAAATAAACTGCTGTGTGCCTCATTAACCATTTGAGCCTTTAGGAATCACTGCTTCCAGCTTACATCTGTAATGCAAAAACCACAAACATGATGTACTGCAAGTAAAAGGTGAGATTTTGATGATTTCATGAGCAAGAACACCGGGTGGGATAGGACAAAAAGATCAGAAAAGGTACCACAAAAGCCCTGTGAGAGTGAGCAACGGCTGTAGTGCCAGCTATAGCACCTCGGCATTTCATTTAGCGAAATAAATCCACAACTACCAGTTACTTAATTCTTCATCTCTGACGCCATGTCATCATGTGTGAATGTACATGCACATCTGCAGCATGCAGCAAATATTTCAGTGGCCTTTTAAAAAAATCTGGCCTTTGACTGTAGAAGGCTCAAGATTTAATTCTTAGTGGAAAAAGGGAAGAAGACCGTGCTTTATGTAAAATTACGTAATCCAAATATTCCTGAAAATATTGCAATGCAAATGTACATAACACGTGAATAACTGCAATTCACAGGATGTCCTGTAAGCCATAATAGCTTTGTCATCATGCTTGTGGGGTTGCAGCAGTGCCTGAGCAAAGCAGAGGCTCGCAGACGTGTCTGTGGCAGGTCGCGTGGGTCCAGGCAGGGGTGGTCTGGTCCGTTCGTGCCCTGGTGTGGGTGTAGGAGCCCAGCCCCACGACTGCAGCCCCTGGGGATGCGGGGCTGAGGCAGCCTCGCCTCTGCTGGGCTACCTTGTTTGGCAGCTCCAAACCATAAATACAAACAATTGGGAATAATAAGCTTTTCCATTAGAAATGACATTTTCCTTTGTGTGCCTGAGGTCCGGCAGTTGTATTTCATCGGGTGGCATTTTCCATCTTTATAGTTTGTTTTTAGCACGTGATAAAGCTCTGCTGAAGGTTTTGTGTTATTTCTGACAGAAGGTTATGTTAAACAGTTATATCAAACATACAGAAATTACTATATCAACCACATTCCTCTTCTCACTTTTTATGGATTATTTTAATTACTGTATTTGTTTTCTTATGGATCATGATGACAGTGTATGTTGAATTACTTCTGCTGTGGAGGTTGGTCTCCATTAACAGGAAAAGAGTTTATTTTATGAATACAAAAAGTGCATAGATTTTCAGTACCTAGAATAAGTTTTAAAGTCACCGAAATTTACAGTGTCAGGAACAAATTTTACCCGTGCCGTAATATTGCTAAGTTGGTTAAGCGTAGTCTGAGTTCTTTAAAGACAGCTTCGAAGCGTTGAGTATGGGTGAAAAAGCAGCAATATATTCAACGATGTGTATTGTTGGTCTGTCCTAATATACATTCTCCTGTATTTCTCTAAGTAAAACCTTGGGCCTGATTTCTGACCCACACGGTCTTGGGAGAAGGTGAATGGTGGCAGGTGGAAGCAGTCCAGAAATTGCTGGGTGACATACAGCACCTTTGAGACACGTTTGGCGCTTGAGCTCAGACAGATGCAGTAATTCTGGGACCTGGCCATACCTGTTCTGGTTTTTCCTTTTCACTTTAATTGCATTGTTGGTTTTATTTCCCCACCTTTTTGAACAACTGATTGTGCTTTATGATTTGCAAAGCAGCAGCTGGAAACATGACTCTGCCCATTTTTTCATCTTATCTAGGCTATGACTGCATTGAAGTTATCGAGGTGTTCAAATAGGCTGCGGTAGTGCAGCACCAGCCTCTTGCTGAGAGTTTGAGCGTTGGATCAGCACTTGGGAACGGGAGAATCAGCACATCCGTCATCTGTTTGACACCCTGCACGTCCATAGTGTTCAGCATAACAACAGGAAATATTTAAATTGCAATAATTGGCTATGATGTATCCAAACATCACTGGAAAACAAGTCATTAGTTCTGCACCTCTCAGACCATCAGGCACAGCGCAGTGGTGCAGAGCTCTGTGCCGGCAGTCAGGCATGAGGCGTCTCCACCTCGGACTTGGACGACACGCGTCGCAATGCAACTTGGAGATTCTTAATCGAGTGATCGCTGGTGGGAAGCGAGGCATGACTAAAAGGGCTGGAACACACTTGATTTACTTAGTTGAGACAATTTATTAATATTTATAATTTTCTACATAAAATATTGGAAGTAATATTTTTAAGGGCACAACTGCAATGTTTCACCTCTATCATGTCCATCCATGCAGGAACAACTTACAGTGACAGGAAAACCAGTATGTTACAGTCACTTCTTTTCTCCTAATTGCCCAGGAAATAGAAACTGTTTGCTAATATCAACCAATAAAGAGTGAAATTAATAGATACAGCCTGTTTGTAGTCTGATAGGGAATTATTTTGGAAAATTGTATATCCAGGCCCAATCATAACTACTAACAGTCTACTCTCTAGTACCAACTGGAATTGTATTATCCTGATGAAGATATTACTCCAAACAAAGTATGTGTTGCAACCAAATCCAGCGATGAAATTTTATCTGCCTCAGCAGGCCTTCAGCCCAGTTTCTCCTGGTTTCAATCTCTGTTTACTGAACAAGCTTAGGCAGGTCAGAGCAGCAGAGACTAGTGTGGATTCGGCATGGTTAGGCATCCAGTGCTGCGGAACCCAGAGCATATTAGGATTTGTGCTCTGCTCTTCGTGTGGGGAGCCAGCTCACACCTAGCTCTTGCACAATGTTGTCAGGGTTTGTATAAGCAAAGCATTTTGTGTCTAGATAGGAACATCATCACTGAAAGACGTGATCTAGCCAGAGTATGACCTATCCACAGTGAACGCTGAAGACTGCATAAAAGCTTAGCTGTTGGTACATATCCTTTCCAAGACTTCTCTGCATAAGGAGTTGCTATGCTTGGCAGCAATAGCTCATGTGAGGACTTCTCAATCTGTTTCATTTGCAGTCACATGTATTAGCTTAAGTAATATATCATAGAATCGTAGAATCATTAAGGTTGGAAAAGACCTCTAAGATCATCAAGTCCAACCGTCAGCCCAACACCACCACGCCTGCTAAACCATGTCCCAAAGTGCCACGTCCACAAGTTTTTTGAACACTTCCAGGCATTGCGACTCCACCACTTCCTGGGCAGCCTGTGCCAATGCCTGACCATGCTTTCAGTAAAGAAATTTTTCCTAGTATACAAATTTTTTCCTAATATCCAATCTAAACTTCTCCTGACGCAACCTGAGGCCATTATGTTATTAGTATTGCATCTTTTTATTAGTCCAGACAATGCGGCAGCTTAAACTGTTAGCTTAAGCTGTTCAAACAGTCCTTGCTGAACTGGAACTCCTGGGTGAAATTGTGAGGAGCTCTCTTGGCAGATCGGCAGGGGTGGGGGCAAGCGTGGAGGGCGGGCAGAGCAGAGGGCAGAGCAGAGGACAGAGCACAGCAATCTCCTACACTGGGGCAGGTGGATCCAAAAAGGGCATCATCCACAACCATAGCCAGTAAGCATTTAAAAACCCCAGCTGATCTGGTCTGAGGCAGTTAAATGTGAATGTAGTTTTACACAGTAAACAATTATTTCCATATGCTTCCTACTTTGTATTTTTTCTTTGCCTTAGCTAAATCATGTCTCGCCTCAAAAAGCACAGTAAAGCTAAATGTCAGAAGAGTTTATTTCCAGATGAGTGATACCATTATTAACAAGCAAGTAATCAAGCCCTCAGATAATATACAATTCAGAACATACTGTTGACATTTTGACTAGAAGTACAAAAAGTGCAATTAAATCAGTGCACATCCCTAAAAGAGTTCTTACATCAAAATTCATGATAGCAAGGTTAACTCATAATGATTTAATTTGTAATTTTTTAAATTACACTTGATCACTGCTATCTGTTTCTGCAGAAAGTCATTAATGCTCTTTAGTGAACTGGTTATCTATCACAAATATTGTCCTATCTTATTAATAAAACTTTTCATGGAAATTTGTATGTATTAGAAATTTCAGAGGCATAAATATATGAAGGTCTCATAGAGATAGTATGTAGAACCAGTTTAAAGAAGTCTAGATTTTTAATATCCTCAAATATATTTTATTCTCAAGACAAACATACAAATTTTTTTTCTGGTCCATAGGCACAAATTGTATCTCTCCTTTATGCTGAGAAGTCACAAAAAATAAATCTCTGTTTGAGAAATAAATACGTTTGGTAACACACTTTGTCTTCACCAATCACAAAGATAATTGCAAAGCTGCTGTAGCTTTCATGGAATTCAGATTTTGCAGATATATGTTGTCTTAAAATGTCAGAAAGATAATATAGTCCAAGGGATTTGAATACCCATTTCTGTTTCTTCTCTTCATATCCCCAGTTTTATTTTCCTGTCATCTGGCAGTTGAAGAAATTGGCACACTACAATAGTATGCCAGAAAAATATGTCGTTTATGTACAATTACTCTTATGCAGTACTGCTATAAGACACAGGTCCTGTTGGCCAGATGAAATCTACTGAAATCACATATAAAAATCGACAATCTGGCATTTTAGAGTAAAATTTTTCAATAAACCAGCTGATTTTAAAGTTCTGAGCTGGTAATTTCCTTCAAGGCCAGGCTGGATGGGGCTTTGAGCTACCTGGTGTAGTAGAAGGTGTCCCTGCTCATGGCAGGGGGTTTGGAACCAGATGATCTTTAAGGTCGCTTCCAACCCAAACCATTCTATGATTCTACGATTCAAAAAATGAGTCCTGCCAACCTTGTGGAGATGGTTTAATCTTACCCTCCTGATTAGTCGGGGTACATCTTCCTGATGTTTCTCAAGGAAATGTTTAATTGAAAATCTGAGTAGACTGATGGGGAATGGAAAACAATAATAGACAAAATGGCTATGAGACATGATAATTTGAGAAAATAAATGTATTTCACTCTTTTCCAAATACTTAAAACGTTTTGGAAAGCCACTGTTTCGAAATGGGTAGCCCCAGAAACTGCAATTAAACAAAACCTGATTAAACCTGAAGCAAGGTCGTGTCTTTGCCTTCATGACAATTTAGAAAGATTTGATTGTTAGTGTTGCAATGACTGAAATCTGATTTTCCTGTAGGAAGAATACATCATTGGTAGATGGCTAAACACTGTGGCTCTTTGTATCTGAACTATCTTTTTCTGCTGGCAGCTCCTGCGTCTGCTGTCTTCATCCATACCTCTGCCTTTTTAGAGTTTTATTTGAAAGTAGAATCCTAAACTCACTCATGACTCCTTTGGGACCAGGATAGGAATATTTGTTCATAAATATTCAGGGACTGCAATATGTAATAGCTGTAGCTACAACAACACAACTAATAATTGAGGCTGGTGATCAGGAAACTGTGAGTAAACATTTGAAATGGACTTGAGCTGAGGTACGTGTCACTGATCAGTCACACTAGAGGAAAAGTGCCATTGCTTATGCTGTGCTCAGATACTACAGTAATTACTGTGCCACAGATAAGTTGTTTGATAGAACAAATAAAGCGGTGAGGACACGAGGTCCCTTTTTGATGAGTATGGTTAATGTCTGCTTGTTAAAGGGAATGCTGAGCATCCTTACAGAAAAAGAAAACATGGCATTGTTTAGCATATTATTTAGAACCTTCCTCTGACAAAAGGTTAGTGAAAGACATTGTTCCCCCCATGTTTTCCCTTGCTCTGTTAACATGTATTTCAATACGTGTGTAGAGAATATGGCATGAAATTAGGACTGATGATAAATAAAATACTAAAATGCATCAGACAGAATCTATTATTGCCTCTGTTCTTCATGCTGTTAACTGGCAGTATAGGAAATTTGCTAACAATAACACATAGAAATGGTTATGGCCGCTCTTTACTAAGCTATGTCTTTTTTTTTAACTTTAATGGGGCATCTTTTTCCCTTCTAGTATCTTTTGCATATATGACCCCTGGGTTCTAACTATCTTCCCTCCTTGTTTACAAGACTGTCATCAGAAAAGCAAATTATTTTAGCTGACATGTCACCTAGATTCTGATGCTGTGTTTGATCTATGTGTACATCCAACATTCCTGGGAAAGGGCTCCATCACGTTAAAGGGTCAGAGGGACACACAAACTCTGAGACCGCTAACAGCAGCCTGGAGGACGACGCTGAGGACCCTAAAGGAGCATGTGATGTTGGCATGAGGCAGCATTGGTGTGGAGGCCAATTGTTCGAGGTAAAGGGTGGAAGTCTGTTTCCTCTCCAGTGCAAACATAGTGCTATAGATGATGGGACAGCCCAGAATGCAACCTGCAACTTAATGGCCTTCATGACCGTTCTGAATGGTGTTAGGAATCACTGCCATACCTTCATAGTCCAAGCTGAGAAGGATGCAAAGGTAGCCTAAAGCTAGTTCAGCTCTCTGATCTGTGCTTGATCATCAAGTTCTTTATTATGCCTGTAAGGTACTCAAGACAGATTATCTCCTGTTTGTCTGAGGGAAAAAGGGATCTAAATTTAAAGTGGACTGGCTATGTTTCAGCAATGATAGCGTTTGCCCTGGAAAAGGCAATTCAGGTTTGAGTAGATAACTCTTCTGACTAGTTCCTAAGCTTGAATGCTTTGTGATCTGCTCAGGCTGCTTTTCAGCTGAAGCAAATCACTCTTCTTGACATGCCATCAGAGTCACAGACTACTGACCTTCAGGGCACAGTGCAGGAGACGCTTATTTTATTGAGAAGCTGATTGACTAGTTATGGATTTTCTCCTTGGTATTGTTTTTGCCAGCAGCATATGTAATTTGTGATTTAGTCTGTTGATTCAATGCCTAGCTGCCTCAGCAGTCCACTTGAAGAACTAGCATATGAAATATATACATTTTATGTCTGTTGTCTGCAATTAATCATCTGTCATTATGCTGTGTAATTCTCTATCTCATTTAATTTAATATCAGTAATGGACATATATTAAAGTTACTTCTGTCTGCCGCATATTTTTCCTGCCAACTGCTATTCAGGGACTAGTTTTTTAAGGCATTTTCTGAGTGGAGAAAGATGGCCATCTGCTAAATTTGACCATGCACATATTTTAAGATTTGTTGACTTGATTATATAATGAATTTGGAAATAAGGGACATGATATATGCAGTTGAAGACTTTGTTATCAGTTTGTGGATCAATAAATACTTAAGTAATGTCTTCCCATTATTTTCCCTTTTTAAATTGCTGAGATTTCCCATTTCTCGTTCAGACATTTCTGAAGCTTCTGAAACTGTTTACTATTCAAGACAGGATATTTTAGAGTTTACTGTAGTCTGGTAAAGGACAGCAAGTTTTCCTCATTTTATTAATCCAGTCCCTGTAGCAGTTTCCCATTTTCAATTTAAAAACTGCTACATGTAATTGTGGGTAAATGCATATATTCACGCTGTTTTCATTACCCATGTAAGTGCTGGTTTTGGATGGTAACCAGTCAGCACGTAAGGAGTTCAGTTTGAAGTCTGTGTTAGATACCATTACTCACCTTTAGATCCCACCTTCCTCCTGAGCCTCGGAAGAGTCCACCTGAGTCAGGATCTAGCTTCCTGTCATATAAAACAGGCAGTGGGAAAAGTCTGTAATATCCTCTACCATTTCCATGCACTGTCTGGACGTTGTAGAAGAAAGCAGATCTCTGCTGTCGGATGATGCAAACTCAATAAACCTCTGTCTCTTCAAAACAAGACAAATCTGACCCTTTCCAATTTCTTCCCCTCAGTGTGATTCCTTTCCAGTCTTTTGCTTGCTAATGAATGAATATCTTTCCAAGAACTCTAAGAAAAATTACGTTAGTAATTTAGCATTATTCTTACATCCTTAATCCTTTTCTTGGTAAACTGTATTTGGTTTTTAGCTATAGTATACTGCCTACCACTTTTCTTAAAAGCTTACCAGTGAATCACCAAAGTAAGACATATGAAACATGTTTCCCTTCTTTTGGAATGGTTGAATGTAAAGTATACAGTAGAAACCCCTGAGTATTTTTTTTTGTTCATCCAACCAGAGAAACTGGAAATTTTTGCTTTAGGTCAAGTGAAAAAGAAACACTTGGTTTTGATTAAAAAAAAATAAATCCTTATTTTTAAAAAAATTATCTTCAAAATTATTCTTTTGACTGAGTATGAAATTATTCTTTTAGTTGTGAAAGATTTCTCACTATTAATCTTTTTGTTGTTAAACTTTGATACATTCTTAAAGAAAGAATGCTTTTGGCAATCAAGAGTAACAAGATACAAAATAATTTTAAAATGTTTATGCAAAGTGTTTCTCTATTTCTGAAAACAACTATTAGTTTTTTTACATTAGAAAACACTCTTTTCTTTTGGCCAAAACTTATTTTTTGGGAAAATGAATTGTTCATTAAAACATTTGGCCCAATATGTTTTCTGCTGAAGTCACAATATATATCAATTTTGATATTGATATAAAAAAAAATCTTATAGCTAACTGTCAAAGATACTTTAACACCTGATTTCTGAAATACCATGCAATAATCACATAAATTATTCTTCATTTTTTGTGTGTGTTAGTCAAATGCTAATAAAATCCCTATATTGCAAGAGTTACAATATAATGCCAGTATTTTTAATTCAGGTAAGATAGAAAATTAGACAATCCTATCACCTCAAACCACATTTTTGTTTGCTTTTTTATATATAGGATGGGAATGTCAACAATCTTCCCTATTGTTTCAGTGTTATTTTCTGTCTAAATCAACCTTATCAAGCAGCCAGAATTCTGCCAAGTCGAGATTCTGCCCCGATCCCTCCCCGTGCTCTGAGCAAACCTGGGTCTGGTACTTAATCATGGATTTATTCAGGATTCTTTCCCTGCCATTTCACTCATCAGCTATATAAAGGGCAACAGAGAAAGATGGTGTCATCATCTGAAAAGTCTTTACTAAAAAGGCCACTGACTTCTCCTGAGTGTTATAAACTACAGCTGCTGTGAAAGATGTACTGTATCTTTTTAATGTAATCATATGTCGTGATGGTTTGGTCTTATTGTACACATCTCTTTTATTAATAGAATCTGTAATTCAAACATAGTTTTTCACAGATAATCATGTGCACTCATTTTAACCATACATCCTTTCCATGAAAGCATTTTGCTCTACTATATTCACTTATTTTTTAATTTTTTAGCATATAATTAAGTGCTGTAATCTTGCAAAATAGTTACTTCCCCTAAAGACATGCTATAACTTTCTTCATAAAGAGGGCAAAATGTCAATAAAAAGAGAAAAAAATCGTGCTTGAGGGTAAGGCTTGGACTGTTAATGGCACACAGTTATTTTTCTTCTTCCTTTTCAGTGTATTAAAATTTCATTATTTTCCTTTCATTGGCTTTGATTAATCTTTTTATAGTATAACATACAAGGAGCCAGTGCAATCTACAACAGCATGTGACAAGTAACAAACAACCCATCTAATTTTAACTTTGTCCTTGTAGTATTAGAATTGCTAATCTGCCTGTGGCTGAGACCTAAACCAAGCGCTGCAAAGTCACATAAATATATGAGAAACCATATTTGGTTTTGAAAGCTGAACTGAAATAGCTTGGCATTGAGGGCAAGAAAAGGCTTATCAAAGCCTTCAGGAAAGTCTACAGCATGGTTAGACAACAGGTATAGTTCCCCTCATGCAGTGTGTTGTACCAGCATTTAAAGGAAGTTTTTATTCCTGATGATATTTCTGCTCCCAATTCTGATATCCATATTTCTGTTGGTCTCTACTCTTCAGCATAAATACTCTATCTGTTTTATGAGAATACCTACAATTGTAGGTACGATGCAGAGTGAAGAAAAGCAAGGGAATGCTGAGTCATGGCAGTGTTTCCATGCTTGAAGGAAGATGCATTTAAAGGATAATCAAGAACAGGGGAAATAATATTCCTGAAAGGTGTCAAAGGGAAATGAAACAATGAAGAAAGGAAATAATTTTATGCGAAATATTTATACTGGGAGCACTGTCTTCTAGTTGCCAGTTATTCTCTGGAAGTCAAATGATGCAAGAAAACCAAGACTAAGAACATGACAAAACCACATTTAACATTAAAAAAACCAAAAAAGCCTAGTCTGGACATGGAAACTACTGATGTCTGAGACATCAGAGGTCAGAGCCACAGAAGGACGTTTAATAATGAAACTTTTAATAATGCTTGATGTAAAATAGAGAAATGATTCTAGCAAACATCTGCACCTGCCTACTGGACTGGGATTTAGATGGAAAGACTACTAACAGGTGGATCCAAACAGTTTTAGGTAATGAGAAGCCCAGTTTAGTCCATAAAACGTACCAACTATAGGTGCCTCAGGGTTTGTTCTGGTGGAAACAGACCTGCTCAAAGACTTTTGGACAGATAAAAAGATTGGTGGGGATTAGCTACTCCTTGAGTTTAGGTCTCCAGATTCTGCATTAGCCCCACTTTCAGCCAGTAGGTACTTATGTAGATCCTAAAAACAATACTGAAAGAACCCAGCAAGCTAAGAAAGAGGCTATCTAGGCTAGGCAGCACAAGTATTAAGACTTAGAAAAAGCCACTGGCACTGCTTTGGGAATGACTTTCAGATGGGTCATGCATTAGGACAGATAGAGGACAGCCTGTTTTGTGAGTCTTACAGAGTTTTAAGTGTGGAGGAGCACAGGGGGGTGTACAAAGCTCTTTAGGACAGGAATTTCGGCACCCATGGATTTTAGTACAGTAAATAATCTTCGGGCACAAAACATACTGAAGCAAAGCAGGGGTTCAGAGGGTACTGTTAACTGAGTTTTGATTCAAGGCATCTAAAACGCCTTTGGGTTTCAGACCCAAAACCCTGACCCTTTACTGCTTTGTGCTTCATGTAGTCATTTCAAGTTTTGCTAAATGGCTTAATAATTTCTAGCAGTGTCTTGGAGCCAAAACAGCTGGTTCTTATAAATCAAAGCTAGTATCAAATTGAAAGAAAACTGTTAGGTCAAGAAACTGCTTTATTTGTTTGCATGCTTTAAACCCCAGAGATACATTATGACACATGTCCCCTGATGGATCTACTTATTTTAATATTGCAGTCTGCCTTGTAAAAACAACAAACCAAAACCCAGACCTCTTCTGCACTACCACTAGAACAGCCTGGAGCTTTTAAGAAAGGAGGGGTTTTTTGCATGCATGAGCCCATTAATGTTCCCTTCAGCATGTTTGGTTTCATTGTATTAACATCTCAGATTAATTTCTGTCGAGGGGGAATAAGAGAGAAGCCAGCTGGTATTTGAGTGAAACTATCAGTATGAAAGGTAATCAAGTTTAATAATCGTTGAAAGTAATTTTCAGGGTGTGGTACTACAGTGACTTAAACTGACCTCAGGTGGGGCTGTTATGTTCCTACTATCCTCTCCCAAAACTATAGATACCCCTCACCCCACATCATCCCTAGTGTTGAATTCTCCTGCTTCCATGGGCAGCTCCCAGGAAATAAATGATCAGAGAACAGCACTTACTGAAAATATACGGCAAGTAGTTTTCTACTGGTTCTTTATACAAACTGCCCATGTCTGATGAGTTGTTTGCCAGTGCAGCAGAGGGTGTAAGCCCTGAGTGGCTGTGGCTGATGGTCACTTAAACTGGTGTGAAAAACACATGCTGTCTGCTTAAGCAGTTCTCTGATTTTACACTGTCATCCGTGACCCGCTGCAAAGGTGATCCACGTTACCACCCACAAGCTGCTGAGAACCCTGGTTTTGTAATGCCCGGTGGTGCTGAAGCAGGTGGAGTTAGTTACTCATGTCTGTAAAATTAAGCAAGTATCTGCTTGATCTGGGCTCACTAGGGAAAAGCAGTCAGCTGAATACTGTCAACTGCGTGGAGAAAATGCCAAAAAAATCCCAAACCAAAAAAACTTCTTTCCTCTTTGCCTCTTGTTCAATGTCAGAGATCTTGCATAATATATATAACAACTATGTACATAAGTGTTTTGGGTGCAGTTTTCAAGATCACTTGTATCTTTTTTTTAATTAGCTTAAAAGATGCATTCTGATTACCAGAGATGAAGTATTCAGTTTCTTTTTCTTCTTGGAAATCATGTATTTGGTTTCTTTTTAAAAAATACATGTAGCGCATCGAAAGAGTATCTGCATTTGTTATGAAGACTTTCATGGCCCAGTGGAAGAAATACACAGAATTTCTGAGGAAACCCAGAGCTCTCTAAGGTATTGTCTTCAGCCAAAGAGTATTTAGATATTTTTCTGAGGTTACCACATGCTGTTTATCGTTGTTAACCACATGTGAAGAGTCAAGTAAAAGTAATCTCTGAAAGTGTGGCATAAATGCAAACAACCACCACAAGCATGAGTTAAGTACAAGGAGCGTCACAGGTGAGCATAAGCATATGAGCACTTTAAAGAGGGACTTGTCCAGTAGCACAGACCAAAAGCAATGATTGTTCTAGAAAACTGTGGAACCATATCAGCAACTTTCTCTCATCTTCTCTATTTCTACAGTGAAATATTTTTATTTGCACAGGACTTACCCTTAAAAGTAAGTTAGTATCAGGATACTACATCAGTATCAGAATTGAGAGAGGTGACAAACAGGTTTGGCAAGTCAGTGGAACTCTCCTGCAAAAGAGAATCAGAGTAGGGAAAATGGACCCTTAAGAATAATGTGTACAGCCAGATAACACAGAGAAACTGCCACTACTAGGAATTTAAGGCATCCTAACAAAGACAATCTTCCAACAGACGTTGAGCAGATTTTGAGTCCATAACTTGCTTAAACAGCCTGAATTCTAGAAACTACTGCTATTCACACCCAGCATTGGGTTCAGACTCTGCTTCCTACCTCCTGTACACCTCAGACAATGTTAGCAAACACCAATACTGAAGCAGAATCTTAAAGGCATTATGCAGCACCCTAACACCCAATAGCCAGTGATTATTCTTACTTTCTTCTTTAGTTTAATACTTGACTTGTGTCCTGAAGAGTATAATTTTATGGAATTCTTTATAAATGTATTTCCTGGTGAGTGCTTGATGAGTGTGAAGATTATGTCCCTGGGGGCATTCAGCCACTGTGCAAGTCAGTCTGCAAGGTCAGCTTGGCTCTTGGCCCTACTGCCACTGGGCACAGCACCATCCCAGCTAAGATGCTTCATACTGACATTCATCACCCTTTCAAACGGATGAGCTAACAGTGCACATCGTCATTCTGTCCCTTTCTGGGATCAGCAGCTTTACCATTCATGTGTGTTCTTGGTCCTGCACAGGCACAGCAGGATCAGCCTTCCCTGGAAGTTTCAGGCTATCTGAGCCATGTGGAGCACCATGGAGTCCAAGATGGAAATCAGACACCAGTTTTAGGAAGTCAGGATTGTCTCGCTGCAGAGTAGCAGCAGCACAAAATATCCAGCATGTGCTGGTGCAGGTTGAGGTTCCAGGCATTTGGGCCCCATGTGCCACCCCGGCAGCTGCTCCCCATCTGCACCAGCTCATTCCCAGGTGATACGTTTAAGGTGCCGATGCCCCAGTGTCAACCTGCAATGAACTACACCAGCATAAGCTCTGCAGATCAAATCCTGTGAAGTTACTGATAAAGGGCTCAAGAGTTTAGTAATTTTCTCTGCTGTCGACAATTTATCCTCCTTCAATACTTGGAAGAAGGAATAGAGTATTAATCCTGCAAGGAGGAGACTGGCTAGGAATCTGCCTTCCTTCTACCTCATGCATCTTCAAGAAGTCCAGCTTCCTGCTGGAGTGTATATATATGCATATTGTCTCGGAGATTTCATAACACAAATACAGATCTATCCTCTGCTCCTGAAAGCAAATACATGCACTTTGGCACTGTTTAGGATCATGATTTCTAGCATATAATTGCAACAGTGAACCTTCAGGTCCTTGGCTTCTCCAGGAGAATCCACAGCTCAGGCTGATGTACCTCAGCTGCATGCATAGTGGGTGACGAGGTCTGGGATGCATCACTATGAGCAGGTAGAGAAAGATTTGGGTGAACATAGCCTACAATTTTGGTAGCCTCAATAATTTTGCCTGTTTTCTTATCAGTGTTTATCCTAATATATATGATTTTCTGTTGTATAATCTGGAAAAATATGTGAATAATTTCAGAATGATTCAGCTATAATCATAAATACAAATACACAACAAACTCATAACTAACACTCTGGAAATAATTTCTTCATACATTCCTTAAGAGTGCATATGAAAAATCTTGTCCTTACTCATGGACCTCAGATACCCACTGCAGCTCACAAACACATTATCTTTATTGGTTTTTAAAATTTTCATTTCAACTAGTCAGCCTTTAATACATTCAATGATAATCCGTTTCTATCTCTGTGTTTTACACACCTTTGTTCTTTACCAAAGCATATCCAGGGGGAAAAGAATGGATCTGCTAATATTTATTTACTAAACACTTTAATGCCTCCAGACCTGCAATGGGAATCCAAACGAGGCATCTTTAGGCTGACTGGCAATGACTCTCCCTAGACGCAAGTAGAGGATTCAGAAGGCTGACTCTCATCCATATGTCTTTCAGCTCACACCTTGAGTTGGCGTGCAGTTACAAGCTTACCTTGTGAGGGTATCTGGGTTTTGTAACATTTTGCAACCCACGTATCGTAAGTACCTTTTAAAGAAATTACATATGACACGTTAATAAATTGGTGTCAAGTCTTGGGAACAGGGTGGTTAGGCTAAATAGCTTCCTTTACTCCTCCAGGACTGTTGGGACTAGGGGCAAACGTGACATAGCAGAACCAAGAGCAGAATGCAAGTCTGACCATAATTATGAAGCTACGTGCTGGGTGCTCGAACAGGAGAGACGATTTCTCTTTTGTGTCTCACCTCGCAAGGGAGTACTTCCAACCAGAGGCACTGAGTCACCATGCATCACATATGAACAATTCATCCAGTTGCTGTCCTTATCTAAATACTACCTGCGTAGCTTGCATAGTGACACATCCTCCTCCTGCTCAGTCTGTGAGATGTGAGGAGATAACGGAAGGCAGAACACCTGGTTAAAGAGTTTTGCACTTCATAGGGTAGATAACCTTCATGCCATAAATGTAGACAATAACAGACCTGAAAGATAATTATGTGTTATCTCATCATTTATATGATTTGGTTTCTAAGGGTTTTTCCAACACTTGTAAGTAAATTCTTTGCAATTTCCTTTCCCCCCCTGCCCCATAACTTTCTTCAGGATTTTTTTCATTTTACATGGCACTTAAAGCAGTAAATGAGAGGAGGTAATTTGAATACAAGTTACAATGGTTGTAATGAAGCATTAAAATGTGCATAATTCTACCAATGTGTGATTCAATATTTTTTATGAGCACAACTTTTGTATCTGTACTAAGATGTATTAGAATGTAGTAGATATATTAAGACGCACTAGGTGTATTAGAATACAAGATGTATCAGAATAAAATTCATATTAGAAGAAAATTAAATAGATGACTAATAAAGATAAAACAGTTAAGCAATTTGAATTTCTAATAGTCAATAAAATAGTTAAGATGACTACTGTACAGAGTGTTACTTGTTGGATGACTTACCATGTTCTTTTAGTCACACCATAAATATACAGGCTGATGACATGTTACTTTATCCATACATTTCTACAGAAGGGAAGTAGGAAAGAATCTTAGAGACTTGATTGTAAGAAATAAGTGTAAGAAATCTAGGAAGAAGACAAATTTTAGATAGGTATTTTAATTTTTTAAAAAGATTTTTTTAATGTTGAATCTAAATGTCAAAGGATATATATTCTTGACTCATGCACGTCAGAGCTATTCAGAATAGCTGTTGATAATACCTACACATTTTATAACCAAGATGCTTGGAGTATATAGCAAGTTTATAGTTTTTTTTCTGAAAATCCTAATTATGTTTAAGCAGGCAGTCTAGCCAGCATGACTGGGAGCTGGCTTGATTGAAAGGAGAGCACGTCACTGAGCCTAAATCCAAAGAGGAGGTGTACTGAAGGTGGGAGTGGGGCCAGGTTACCCGGGAGGAGTGCAGAGGCGTTGTCCGGGCATGCAGGGAAAAGCCAAAGCTCAGCTGGATTTGAAGCTGGTGAGAAACGTGAAAGGTAAAAAGGGCTTCTACAGGTACCTTGTCAGCAAAATGAAGATCAGCAAAAATGTGGCCAGCTGCTGAATGGGGTTGTTGAAAAAGAACATGGAAAACACGGGGAAGTACCTTCTTTGCCTCAGTTTTTGCTGGGCAGGTATTCCTTCAGGCATCTCCAGGTCTCTGTGCTGACTAATTGAGTTTACAGGAGAGAAGTACTGCTCGTAGTAAAAGAGCATCGAGTTATGGACTACTTAGCATATTGGGCATGAAGAAATCCATAGGTCCAGACAGCATACAGAGGGAACTGGCCAACTGTATCGTGAAACCAGGCTCTATCACCTTTGAAAGGCCATGATGGTCAGAGAAGGTCCCCAGTGACCAGAAAAAGGCATCTTTAAAAGCGTGTGAAGGAAGATTTATCCACAGGACGACTGCAGGACAGTTGGCCCCAAGTCAGTTCCTGGGAAAGTTACAGAGCAAATTCTCTGGGAAGACATTTCTAAATGCACGAAGGCCAAGAAAGGGATCAGAAATGGCCAGAATGGATTTACCAACAACAAATCATGCCTGTTCAGCATGACTGTCTTCTGTGATGAAATGGCTGGCCCTGAGGACAACGGGAGAGCAGAAGATGTCATTGACCTTGGCTTTAGCAAGATTTTTGGCACATTCTCCTTAAGCATCCTAACAGCCAAATTGAGGAGGTTTGTTCCAGACAGGTAGACTGTAAGATGGGTGAAAAAACTGAGCTTAAGGCATTTGTAGTACCATTGGTGTCTAGTTATGAACCAAGTTCCCCAGGGACTGATACTGGGGTCAAAACTATTTAACATGGTCATTGATGATGTGGATGATAAGGTAGAACACACCCTCAGCAAGTTTGCAGGTAACACCAAGGTGGGAGGAACAGTCAGTATGCTGGAGGACAGGGTTGTTTTCCAGAGGGACATCGACAGGCTGGAGAAATCCTCATGAAGAGAAACTTCATGAAGTTCACCAACGGCAAATGCAAAGTCTTGCACCTGGGATGGGAAAATATCATGCAACCATGCAGCCCAGGCACTGACTGGGTGGAAGGCAGATTTGCAGAAGAGGACCTCACAGCCAAGAAGTTGAATGGGAGTCAGAATTTCACCCATGTGGTG
This sequence comes from Opisthocomus hoazin, assembly GCF_030867145.1. NCBI lineage: Eukaryota > Metazoa > Chordata > Aves > Opisthocomiformes > Opisthocomidae > Opisthocomus > Opisthocomus hoazin. The sequence goes on from NC_134415.1 coordinate 98,009,228, forward strand.
AAGGCCAAACACACACTCTGCTGCGTTGGCTGGAGCAGACAGCAGGCTGTGGGAAGGGATCCTTCCACTCAATGCTTCTGAAGCTGCGTCTGGGGTACCAGCTATTGTTGTGTTTTACAGCTTTCACTTGCTTCAGCTTCCCATATAGACTTGGACATTGTGATTCTTATGACACACTTACTTTAAATCTTCACCTGGAACTTAAAAGTATATTAAAAAAGCAGATTGTGAAGGTACCTGCTATTTGGTCAAGAATCAGTCCGTAAAATCTGACAACAGTGTTCCTCTGATTGGGGGGAAGAGTGGGAAATCTCTGCCTTGCAGGCTTTGGCATGCATACGCTCTTTATCTCAAGAAGGCAAGCTTTCTAATGTATTTAAGTTTTAAAGAGAGATTTGTGGATTAAAAAAACACATTGCAAAGAAGTTTGGCTGAGGAATGTAGGTATGTTTTTGCAGCACTGAAAGCAGCCCTGCGTTGCAGCCATCCTGCCAGGGCACCCACGGCAGGTCCCCGGGGACGGGAGCTGCGGGGGCTCCCCAGGGGTGCATCAGGGCAGGGCCTGGCAGCCAGGGCCCATCCCACCGCCCCAGCCAGGAGCAGTGCAGCTAAACATAACACTTTCTTTCATGGCACCAATTTTCCATTTAAATATATTCAAAAGATGCTGAAGTTTATCTTACTGGAAACATTTTCTACTCGGAACGTTTTGAATGTTTTCATCTCAAAACAAGCCTTGACCATTCAAAATTTTCTATCAAGGTTGTTCGTATAATTTATCTTCTCTTTCTTGGATGAAAACCTTGCTTATTTAAATGTTTGAGACAGCATCTCTCTTTTCAGATTACAGGTGCAAATGTATATCTTAACACATGCCAGGTAGTAATTTTTTGGTACTCTTATTGCCTGTATACAAATTATGTACAGTATAGCAAGATGCAACACTGGTTACTAAGAAAAGTAGCTATTTGTGTTAGAATATTTATATTATTTGGGAAGTCAATTTGGCCAGCTGTCATACACAAGCCTTTGGCTTCTGCTGCTCAAAAGAAATGACTCACATGGCACCCACTCTTTTAAGAGAAAAAAGATTATGAAAACAATATAATGCATTCTTGAACAGCTGCTTAAAAGTCAGAAGCACTTCATTAATTTAGTGGGATGAAAGATTTGCATGAACAACGTTATTTGGATTTATTTGAAACAGGTTTCTGACTTTGAAAATATAAAAACTTGCTCCTTTGAGTGCAGTTTAAATGAAGAAGGATTATTGAAAAGTTGATCCTCGTGATTTCTCTCACTTCTCAATATCATAGATAACTTAAACAGTTCATAAACAGTATACAGGTAATAAACTGCATAGATTAGCTGTAATATAGCAAACAGTATCTTTCTTTCCACAGAAGAGTTTATCAGTCCTTCTACACATTGTTTCAGGTGTTTGTCATAGGTTCAAATGAGACTTTTCTTTTTATTAGGGGAACAAAGAGATTAGAAGTGTCCAGCAAAGTAACCAATAACTGGATTTCTGTACCACCCTCAGCTTTAGAGCTTTTATCCCCCTGTCTCCCTGTGAGACCAAGACTTTTTAGGCCGCTCCAAGAACAGACTCACTCTCAAAGGTAGCAGCAGCAGCATTAACTTTCTACAGAGGGGTATGGAAAAGAAGAACTATCTGCTCCTCACGGTGCTGTTCCTCCTGAATTATCCTTTCCTTTTGTTAATAATAAAATAGTCATTATCAATAATGGCAATTATTTTGCTTGATTCCAGTCATGGCAGTTTCTAATGTCCACCAAGCAGATCAACAAGGCCTAATGAGTCACCAGCTCGAGAGAACAGCCTCCAAGACCAACAGCTATTCCAGTCTGGCCTATTGCTTTAGTCACTCTATACTATATTTTTTTATCTCTTTTTGGGTAATATTTTCTCCTACAAAACAGCCCATTTTACCTCACATTCATTCCAGCATGTGAACTTAGTTCTAGTTCAAGTGCAAAAAAGCATCTCTGCAATTTTTCCATCAATGGCCGTTACACCTATATTCATCTACATCCAAATGCAACATGCACAGAATGATACACAGTGCAGATACTAAGTTGGCAATGTTATTTTAGTCTTTATATTTATTTTGTGTTAACTAAAAAAAAGCTAATCATAAGCATTTCTCAACTCATTGTTTTATTTTTTAATTTTTTCATTTCCAGATTCTCAAAATCTCAAATCCATACTCCCTAAGTGAAGATTGCAGAGTCAGAGTTACTTAGGAAATAACTATACCAATTTTATTTTAGCTAGTGACTTAGAGAATTATTTTTTCTTTCAAGTAATAATGGAAATTTATTACCCAGAGATACATCTAATCACTTAGATACTAACGAGACAAAAATCTTACTAAACCTGTTGTATTTCCAATATGTTGTATTTAGATGAGTATTAAAATCTTTTATTTAAATAATTTTGTCAAGCTGTATGTATTTCTATAAATTTCTGTACATTTTAAATAAGTGAGTGGGGAGCTGCCACAATGAATGCGTGTAGGAGAAACCTGGCTGTCTGTCAATACTGGTTTAAATAGACAACAGGACTGGTACATTTCTGCTAGAGAAAAGAGCAGAGGCTGAAGACCCACAAAAACCTAGTCTGCAGTGACAGACTCCATCCCAGCACACAGGGACATTTCAAGAATGCCAGCGGGCCAAGGAAGAAGTGCAGCACTCCGCAACTGGAGAGTGAGACTGCTCTCCCTTGCAACTACATCAGCATTGCACCGCCGCGGCGTGGGGACTAGACACCTGGAAATACTTGGTTCATTAGGCAAGGCTGACAGAGCACTTGGACATTTTGAACTCTCCTGAGGGCTACCATGTCCCCGAAGTGCACTTTATTTGATCCCTCACTCTGTCAGGGCAAGCCTCCTAAGGACGCATGGCTGTGTTCCCAGTAGGTAGCTTAGTTAACTCTCTGCTTTATTTGTTTGCTGTGCAAAGCAGCGGAGGAACCTGCAGCAAAGGCAGTGAATTCAGATAATAGCTGGTCTGGTGTGGAACACTTCATTAAATGAACTTCTACAGCTTGACTGTGACTGATCGCCGGCTTGTGCTTCATGCATAAATCATCTCTTCACATTTCCACAAAGCTGCCATGTGAAGGGGAGAATGAAAATGTGATCGGATAGGTTTTTTTTCTGAAAATGATCACACCCAGGGTGGACAGGGGCCCTCTGGAGCCAAAGGAAGGTCAAGCTTTGCGTACAACTGCACCGTCTGACCTTCTCCTTGCTTCTGTCCTCCTCGCCCCACAGTGCACGCTCCTCCTTTAGCTGGCAACAGATTTCAGAGAGAGGCAGTTTATTCCTAATGAAGCTAATATTTCAGGCTATACGCTGTTTTCTTCATACCCAGACAGAACAAGAAACATTTTCTTTTAAAATAAACACTGATACTTTAATCTCATCATGCGGCCCTCGGCCCAGCCCAAGATTCTGAAGCGGCACCTCCCATCTCCCCACCCCAGGTGACTGCTGCTGTATCATGTCTTGGTGATACCTATGCCAGCTCTGGATTTGTCTCCTTGTCTGCATGACTCAACTGTAATTACTCTGAACCTTGATGTGGGGGCTTTGGCACATGAGTCAATCATGATTGAATAGATGAGTTGTCTGTTCCTTACATATGGCTTTAATGAGCCATTGTTTCCTGTTGCGCTGGGTTTATAAGACACAGTGTATCTACCTTCACCCACACAAACCTGGAATTGCTATCAACACAACTGTCCTACTCATATTTCCTGCACGTCCACGCAGACACTCCTATCCATGTGTACACACATATACAAGGTGTGGTGCAGCGTGGTGCCCAGGATTGATCGAGACAGAGGAGGTACGGAGACCATAGGGAAACTGTAAATGCTGACAGTGTAGGGCTGAGGAGTTATGCTCACCTCTCAAGCATATATCTTTGCACAACTGCTTTTCTGTGTTCCATTTGCTTAAACAGTCTATTGCACAGCATATAGTGTTTTAAAGAGAGAAGTAAAATGCTGGTGTAAAATGAGTCCTGTACTTTCTTTGCACCGATGAAACGACTGAACAGGAACATCTACATTGAGGTAGTTATAAAAGGAACAGCTGAGGCCAGAAAGGTCTTTTTTCTTGGTGAAACAAAGGTCATATTCTGACTTTTATAGTACATTGAAACAGTGTTCTGGTGTGTTATTGCCTCAGCTGTTCTGATGGAATAGGTCCCTAAATGTCATTTGTATAATCCAAGAGAAAGAGGAGTTGTGCAACAGTTTTCAGAAAATAAAAACCAACTGTGTGGAAGTGTCACAATAACAATAGAAAAATAGATAAGGGTTACGACCAGGTTATCTCTTAAGGAGAGCAAGATACTTGACACATGTGGTGCAGAAAGCCTTAGCTCAGCTGCACACATCTCCAGCCACCCCTTGCTGTATACACTATGAAACCCTCGTAAGAAGAAGGGTCAGTATGCCTTCCCACGTATCTACTAGCCATGTGGTACTACTCTGCAGCCCTTGGGGACAGGCAGTGGAGAATTTTTGCTGGCAGAGGGAGCAGTGGCCGTGCAGATACGTCTGGAAGAAGGGTCCTTGGGCTCATACCAAACTGGGCAAGCTGAGGCCCACTTCTCCCTTTCTCTGCTCCTGTTTTCTTCGTGGCATCATCTCTAAGTCTAGCTGAAGGAGGTGAGGGCAGCCTTTATGAAGGCTTCAGTCAGCACTCGTCAGGCAGGTTTGGTGTAGCCCATGGGCTCTGCCCCACACTTCTGAGGGGGCTCGTTCGTTCTCCCTGACTAACTTCAATGATGAATGTTTAAAACATGGGAAATGTTTGTGAAGGGGGTAAGCAAGTGCTTCCAGATTTAGTGGGGTAAAAGGTGCAGTGAACGTATGCATTTTAAGTTAAGGGAGAATAAGGCAAATTTTGGATGGACACAGCAGAGTTAGGCAAGTGGCTGAACATTTTTTTTTTGGTTTCTGGATTCCCACAAACATGCTTAAGAGGAAGGAAGGTGGGAGAAACCCCACAGCTTGCAATGGCAAATATCCTATCATTAACAGTCTATTTCTTCATGTCTCTTCTTCTTCGTTTCCTTTCGGACTTAAACTTTTCTTATTCATATGGAAGTCTTTGCTTGTATCTAATTATTTTTGTCACCTACCTCTAAACTCTTTTCATTTCTGCTTGATTAAAATGCAGTCAGTCATTTTACGCAGAAAGATAACCGTGTTACTGACAGTGTGCAGTTTTTACCATCAGGTTCACAAAAAAAAAAAGTAGGTCAATAATTATTTAAATGAGAAGACAGTCTTCTCTATGTAGTAGATTAAGTTCAGTACACCGCCAAGAAAAGTGGTAATTTACCACGGCAAAAGGCATGCTAAATAAATCAGCCACGAATTCTGTAATAACTGGGGCAGCAATTTCAATAAATGTAGCTCCAAGACCCACTGTCTCAGCATTTGTATTCAAATTAACCAATCTCCGGTTATTATGGATGAACTTAGCAGTCATATATTTAAAAAGCAAACTTGGAAAAGGGTCTCTATTTTTGGAACATAAGTGTAGACTGTCAATTTTTTCATCTCAGTTTACAGAAAACAATTTCAACCTCTTGGCTTAGGTAAAAACAGTAATGCTGAGCTCATTACAACACTAACAAGATCATCAGCTCCATAATCACTTGTTTTCCAACATCATTGTGCTGTGTATCCTTTTTGGCTCAAGCAGGTAATTCTGCCCTTTCTTTGAGCGAGAAGAATAGATTAGGCATGTGGGAATCATCTATCCAAAGCATATTATGGAATATGAGCAAACAATAGAACTTTCAAAACCCTGAACAGCCTGATAGAAATGCCAATGTTGAGCTTAGAAACGCCAGCTTCACAGAGTGTGATATTGGTAATAGTGGAAAATCATTCCAAGTCTCTTCCGATAAACCAGATCCCTCTCAGTATGAAACCAAGTATGTCCCTTCATGCTTTACATAGACTCCAAAGTTCAAGTCCCCAGTCAACAGTGGCTACATCTTTGTAGTGAATTCTCAGGCCATGCAATGAGCTGACAGATAAAAGCAGAAGTTTGTCAAAAATGAGTAATGGATGGCAGTGTTTGGCATGAGTTTTCGCTGATGAGTCACATAATTTCCTTACCGTTGCTGAAAGATAAGACATGGGATCTAGAGTGTCAACCAAAACTCAATTCTGAAAATAGGGAGAACCATTATTCCAAAGAGAAGGGGTACAGAGCTCTGACGAATGACTACTATGGTGTAGCAACAGCATAATATCACAGCCCACCTTAAAGGAAAGGAGAAAAGCATCAGTGCTGTGAGTTTTGTATGTACAATGTCAGCAAGATAAAGGCAGCTTTAGAGAGTGACAGAATTGCATGATTAAAAGAGGATCCATCAAGAGTAGACTGGTTGGCAATCTCTGGGACAGATATTGTACGTATGAATATTACACTGTGCAAAAAGATTTGGATCTAAAAAACCCTCATTTATATTCATCGTACCTTTAAAAAAATTCTTGTACTTAGCGCAAAATATTAGGTTTTGTAGCAGATTTATGTTTATGGTAATGTAGAAAGAATACAACAGAACAGCAATACTGGTAGGTTATCCTAAGATTTGATGGGAGATTTTCAGAAAACTGTAAAAGTCAGGATATTTGACACACTCTGAAGACATTCTTTTTATGTGGTGAATTGAAAATTTCAGGCCTTTTATGCCTCCAACAAACTAACAGAATAGGAGGCCCAGTGGGGGGATTTACAACACAAAGTACGTCTGTGCTGTTTTGTCACACTGATTTAAAAACTGTGTAAGTTAACCGCACTGCTGCTAACAAAAATCCTAAATACAATTCTATACCATATAAACAAAGAGAAAATAGCATATGGTCCTTAGCCTGTCTTCCATATACTTCTATGATTTGAGTATTACAGATGCGTACCTTTTGTGTTTCTCAGTGTTCCCAAAAATGCTGTAGAACTGTTCACAACTCTTATAAAAACAAAAATACAGAACAAGTATAGTATGACTTTTCCTCAAAATACTGTAGGCTGCACAGATGCGTAAGACTTCCGCAGTTTTGAAAATTCACTGTGGTAATGGTTTCATTTTCAGACAGAAAGCATGATGTATATGAAGAGACCATAAGTATCTCTAGAAATGCCTCAAAGGCAAACTGGATTGAACAGATATCAAGTTCTACTTGAGCTAGCAAAGGCCTTAAATGTGATCAACTGATAGCCTGAAGAGTAAGTGTAGCCACCAACGTATTTTTTAATATCTTGCAACTGATGGAGGTATCATTTTTTTTGTTATTTTTTTTAGTAATACACAGATATAGTCTAAATTCTAAATTTTGTTATGTACTTGCAGCTATTATCATGTTAACACTTCCTGGCATTAGAGTGCTATATGCATGTGTGCATAGCAAAACAAGCAAATATATGTTGCCTTCAGAGGAATACAGTATATGGAATCCACAATATCAATACCCTATTTCCTTCTTACATAAATGAAGGGTTTGACTTTTGAAAAGTTTCAATATTTTATAAGATTTAAGATGAGTGGGAGGAAATCAGAAGTTAGGATCAGGACTATTAAAATTTGATGTATTTCTTAATGTATTTTTTATAAGGATTTTAAATTAATTCAATATTTATTTAAACACAGAAAGAAATTACTTTCCAAGTTCCGTAATATATTTGTCATAATAGATTTGTGTTTATATTTCAAAAAACTAAAGTTAATAATCAGGTCTTTTTAGAATTTCTGAACTGATATGAAGTGTGACTTCATCCGGTTAATTAAAAGGGCAATCTCTGGGAATAAGAATTATATACTCTTTCACTACCACAATTGTATTTGTCCAGCGAAAAAGTAAAACTATCAGATATAAACTGTTGCCTTCAGCACCAGCAAGTTTTTTGAAGCAGTATTACTATATATTCTTGTACCAGTTAAACAGAGGAGTGCTGGTTGGAAAATAAGTATTATTTTAAATTCTAGTGCATTTATGTCATATGATCTTTGACAAAAGATACAATCTGTTCCTTGAATTCTACATCTGGTGATTCATTCATAGTCTCTAATCAACAATATGAACAAAGGATATTAGTATGTGAATTCCTCCCATGGTAAGTTTATTCTTTGTCTTTCAGAGTTATGATTATTCCCTTAGGTTACACGCTGATCTTAGATTTTGTTACTAAGACAGATGACAGTATCTTTAATCTAAACATAAAGAATGAGAAATAGCAAGTATTTTTTACTGTTGATATCTGTGATAACAGTAATATATTCATCTTCATGTTCAGGTAAAGTAAAAAGGATACAGACAGAGGTAGGTAAAAAAGGGGGTTCAAAACTCAGATGGGTACTTCGGAGTCTGGTATTAGACATTTATAGTTAGTGAATATATACAACGTACAGATGGTGAGGTCCTGCTCCAACACAGTTGTACATCCACTCATAGCAAAAGATTGCCAGTACAGTTGCCATAGCAAGTGTAGTATTCATATCTTATTCTCTGTTTGCTACTGTGATCGTTCTCCTCCCCAGCTGAGACGTAGTATTGTCATTCAGAACCTAACTGTAAATAACCCTAAATAAAAAATTTCTGATTGTCAAATATGTTTTTTAAAAATTTAATACCAATTTATTATGAAAAAGACATACTGTGATTCTTCTTTGATAATCACAGTATTCAGTTTAAAGAAAAACGGAATATTTGTCCTCAGTTCTTGGTTTGAGTAGAGGGAAGCAAATCTATGAAATGTGTTCGGTGAACCAATGGACACAGAACAGCAACATCTCTGATTTCTTTCTTTCATAGACATGATGTATTTAGAGGAAAAAACCCTCATAAATTAAATGCTAAAACTCTAGTCCTGCTGAGGACTGGAGGAGTTTAAAGGAGTTTAACAGGTTTCAGTAAAGCCACGATTTAATCCAAAGGACTATTACAATGCTGAAAACAAAATCAGTCCAGTCTGGCCCCCGTCCTGGGATAAAATGAAATCCTAAACACAGGTGATGGTTGTGTCTGTTCTGGGGGACTTGGGAACATTTCCAGGATTGTAGCTCCAGCCACATCCCCTGATTACTTATGGGTCACCTCCATGTCAGAATGTGATCTCATCATTCACCACTTCTTCCCTCATCTCACCCAATCCTTATTTTCTTGAGGAAAACCTATTTTTTTCATGTGGACACACAGCTATAAGAGCTAGAAGGGAGTAATATGGCATTTCCAAATGACGTCCTTGATCTGGACAACCCGGGAACTAGCACCCTGAGGTGCACCACTTACCTCCCTGATCCCCAAAATGACCTTCCCACCAAAGGCTGCATGTGTGAAGGAAGGGATGGGAGCTAACTGGAACATCAGCGTGTTAGAGTATCCCAAGCCAGAGGCTTAGGGCTGTGTGCACCATCAGCCAGGCTGTAAGTATAGGCTAGTATTTCTGCCTCTATACCAGACCTGAGCATGAAATTACTTCATAAAACAACCAGTGAGCACTGTATGAACCACTTATTTGCCATGTTTTCTTGACATGATGGAAGTAGTGACCCATTTTTCCCGGGGGCTGAAGTTACGACGTTACTAGACTAAGAAAAACATGAAAACTTAAGCTAATGGTATTCTTTCACCATATGTACTTCACTAAGTCTAAACAGGAATTGGTCTCTCCCTGTACAGTCATCTGAATACATGATTGCTTAATAGGGCTGTTTTGTAACACTACTTCTCTAGCTACCAAGACTTACTTTCTAACCACAAAACCAGAGTATGACAAAACAGACTGCGGTACTTCATAGCTTACTGAATGCAGACTTTCAAAATGTGACATACCTTGTAAACAAATAATTGCTTTTTTCCAAAATACTAAAGATGTTTGTGAGCTGGGCTGTGCAAGCACGTCTTCAAAGGTGTCAGTGATAGTCTGAGAAGCTGGAGTAGAAAGCAAAGCTGCAGTGTTGTGTGACAGCTGCCACAAAGGCAATTGAACTCTGACTTGGGCTCTGCCGTCTTCACCATGTAGCAACTGGCTTTTGTGCTATGATTTCCCTTAAAATACCCATCTCTAGCTACGTTGGATATTCTGCACCCCATGGTCACTGTGCTTTTTTTCTTTGCTTTTGTGCAAATCCGTTGAGCAATTTGAAGCCCAGGAGAAATAGGGCTGCTGTGTTGCGTACGAGGCAGTGTGCATGAGGGGGAAGAGAAAAAGTGGCTGTGTTGCAAAACTGAGCTCAGCCCTGGAGCAAGTGGACAGATTTGGCGTTCTTATTTTAGATCTCCTTTCACTAAAGTCTCTGATGATCGTCTCTTCACGTAAGGAAATCTCTTGCTCATTCTTATTGTTTTATTTCATTTATTGGTATTGGTGATTAATCCTTTCTCCCTGAGCTTCACAAAAGCTGTAATAAGAAGGAACGCAATGAAGCAGTTTGCAGGCACGCTTCTAATGAAAGCTGTTGGAAACTCTGCATTCACTAACTAACACACAATGTACAGGTGCTCAGTGTCAACATCCACATTTTCTTGGTCCGTTTCAACATCTACTTGCATCCTCTAAATGACTTGATCAGATATTACGAAGATCAATGATGTGTGTTAAACTATGACCTTACACAGACCATGTATTCATGAGTAATACTTTCTGTGATCATCAGGTGGCTAAAAGTCTCTGACCCACTCTGGTGGGCAGTAAGGTGGATTTCATTCACACCTTCATCGCCACTTAGCCAGAGTGGTCTCTGTGATGGAAGGTTGCATTTAGTTGCGTCTAATGTAATCCTTATATTCTAAGGATTGCATTGTTGAAAAGCTGCAACTGGAAGACCATATTGTAGTGAATTATAGGACCACCCTGGACGGCCTTTCATCACAAAATACCATCATCATGCAAACTGCACTAGGAAAAAGAGGGAATAATGAAACCTACATTTTCTGAAATCGTTTGAAACAAAATAGTCAAGAGAGAGAAAGGATTTGAGGAAAGGATAAATCCTACAAGCAGAGGGGCTGTGTGAAAATATCCTGCTATTTCCACGATTTTCAGTTCCTTCTCCATGAAGTAAACAGAAGGATGCTTTAGCTCCTGAGGCTGATTTTTTTTTTTTTAAATTAGTTGACAGAAAGATAGGTATAGAGAAAACAGATGGGGGAATAGGCCAGGGGAGAGGAAGGCAAGAAGGAAGGAGTACATGCTGAGGACAGCTGAACTGAGGTGGAGTTGAAGAAAATGTGAAGGAAGTGGCTGGAAAGCTTTATAGTGAACAGTCAGCATAAATGAAAATGAAAACAATGAAACCCAAAAATACCAAATGCCGTTCCCAGTGTCTGTCACGTGGGAGGCTTCTCTTTGTATTTACTCACACACAGTTGGATTTCTCTAGCCCGCAAACTCTGCCTTTTTTCCAACAGGAGCACATACCTCCTGCCCCAAAGCTGGAAGTGCCGGCTGGGTGGGACTGCCTGCTCCTGCCTAGACCCAGTTGTTCCCGTGGCACTGTCAGATCAAGTCCAACACTGAGACTGGAGGAAGGATGAAATTGGTGACAGAAGGAAGGGGAGAATCATGAGGGCAAGACAGGGAAGGCTATGCAGCGAGGCTATATAGAAGGGGTGGACAAAAATATGTGAATAAGAGATGCTCCTCTTTAAGCATCTATAATCAGGTGAGGCTGTGTGACAAATCAGAGCTGCTGAGAATGTGGTTTGAAGTATAATACGATGCCGTGTAATCAAATGCTTCAGACTAAAGCTAATCTAAAACCACATACTTTCTGAGGACGCAATTCACTAATGTTCTATATGTAATTTACTTGCTTTGGATGTATGAGAGACACCAGTCAATGGCTAAAATAATTTCTGCGGTAGCAGTAAACTACGCTTAGCATCCCACAGTTTCTCCTCTCTACTTAACAGGTACACAGGCTACAGGAATTCTGAGTTCTAAAAAGGAGCTGCCCTGGCCTTTTGGCAAGCAGTGTACACATGATCACAATCAAAATGTCTGCTTCATCCGTCTAATCTGCTGTCCCAAGCTCGCCACATCTCAGTTTATACAGTTTATTCACTGTGGGAAGTCACAATTAAACTTCATCAGCCTTACTATACCTGACAGGAGTGTTTTTCCTCCTCAGAGACAGGCTTTTACCTTTTACCTTTTTTGCTTTTACCTTTCTGAGGTAGTTTTCATTACAGGATTACCAAAGTTTTGAACGAGAAAGATCAGTATGTGTTTTCACTGAGTAGTCCTGTACTGAAATTTAGGCCATATTTTTTGTTGTAAAATTCATCCAAGATTTTAATGAATCTTTTTTTCCCCCTTGTGTTTTGTAGTGTATCAGGGTATCAATCAGTAACTAGTTGTAAGCTTTTTAACTTTGCCACTCTTGCTTTGTTTTTTCAGTGTTATGTTTGCAAATCACTAACAAATGTACTCAATTACGATCTTTAGGTATCACTGTGACAAATGTGCTTCTAATACCAGTCTTACAGTGGTGCTAATCCTCCCAGTAAGGCTCGGGGTACACACGAGCGACTTCTGCCTCAAGGACCTTAAGCTTCAAACAGGCGTGATGGAGAAAAGATGTGGCACACAAATGGAGGGATCTGGCTGTGAATGAAATAAAGTCATGCTCATGCTTGGGGTTTTTTTTGTCCTCTGAGGAATGGAAATTTTAACATACTATGGAGACTTGAGCTGGGGGTAGAAGATTTAATAATGTGAAAATAAGAAACAGTTTTATTTTGGCACAGAGAAGGAGGATAAAAAGAAAGAACTGTGAAGGAACGGACAAAGGAGGGCTGAGAGAGGATGAGGATGTTAGAGTGATGAATCACTTATCAGAGAGAAAGGTAGAGAAAAACATCTCCAGTCTAAACTGGATGTAAAGTCTGGTGAGATGGCTCCTCATCACCCAGATGCAAAGCACATGCAAGAGCTCCTGTGGCAGAAGTGGGAAAAGGGAGTTTTCTCTACTAGTGCAGAAGTGCAGGGTGGTGTGGAAGCTGCTGCATCTGGCGTCAGTGCGAGAGGCTGCTCCCCTCCTCTGGCACCCTCTGACCATGCAGGCCGACCCTCCATCCTTCCTGGCTTGCCCTGGCGCTGTCACCCCGACTTCCCCACCTTTGCTTGGGACAAGCTTCACAAGTGCTGCAGACTGAAACGCTGAGGTTGGTTAGATGCCCTGTGACACGTACCCTGTGGCTGCGGTTATTAAATACCTGCTGGCACACGACCGTTTCTGAACCAGAGGGTTGCTCAGATGTTTGAGGGTTCGAAAGAGTCTATGCATACAGTGAAAAAATATCTGAAATTAAGTAGCTCAGCATATAGTTAAAGACATTAAGCACAAAACCATATGCTAATGTTCAAATTGGTATTGGCAGCAGTGTAGCTGCTTGTCGAAAGATAAAGATCATACCCTCTGAATGGATTCACTTTGGCCTCCGTTCAGCAAAAAAGTGTCCAATACAGCAGCTACAGTCAATACAGCACAATAACACTATTTCCATTGACATCTTCCTTCTCTCCATCCCCACCTCTAACAAAATGACTTCACCAAAAAAATCCCAAGACCAACAGAAAGAAATCTGAGAAACCATTAAGAAAAAGACTAAAAAAGTTAATAAAATATCCTTCACAGAGTGAATACTGTATGCACTTCCTCTTTCAACCTCTTCCTACTGAATCAAATAAACATTCATGGGAGAGGAACTTTGCTATTCCTCACCTGTCACCTTCGTTTTGCAACATGACTCCAGATACTGGGTGGTTTTTTGACTTAATCTTTCAGACTGTTCAGGAAGTTAGTGTCTTCAGCACAGAAGCCAGGAGTCCTAACACCTGCTTTTAAGAAAGTAGTAATTTGCATCTTCATAGCATTATTCAACAAGTCAACTTCTTCATAACCTACATGGCCATGCTATGAGTTCGCAAATTACGGTTCTCTTAGCTCAAGTTGTTGGGTCTCTGGGCTTCTGTATTGGTTTTATTGTTGATGCATTGTCTGATCTGCGGTGCAGTAGTTTCACTAGGGTTTTCCATCAGTAAAACAACAAAAAAAAATACACCCCTCTGACACATCGTACTGTTGTGGTTTGTTATTGCTTGTAAAATCCCTTCAGGGTCTTAGATGGAATCTGTTGGGATCATGCTAGATACCATCGCTTTTCTAAACTTTTGGATTGTCGAAGAACTTACGGAGTCGCCCTCTTACATTGGACAGTTAATAGCAAAGAAATCAAATGTAACCCTTTTCGAGTCAGGGTTCAGACCTGCATGTGTGTCACCCTGTTTTGGAAAAAAAGAACTTTATAAAGCCTATATGTTTATTATACATTGTGTCCTTTCAGCTGGATAGTTGAATTTGTACCCTTGTAGTAAAGTGGGCGTCTGACCTGAATAAGGACTTTTGATCAAGTCTAACTTCTAAATGAACACACATCATGGTCAGCATCGCAAAATGCTCTCCTTACATCTCTGTGTGGGTTACAGAGTTCTAATTACAAGAAGATGCTGATGATGCTATCGATGGTGTGTTCCATTTTCATTGTATTTGATGTCATCATTAGCTGATGGACTGAAAAACTTCTGTATAAACACATCCTGTATGAAGGATACCAAGTGCTTTCACCAAGAACAGTGAGCCCATTTTCAAATCAGGTGGGATGCATATGAAAATTGCTAAAAACTTTGGGTTAGTTTTCCATTTTCAAGACCTTTGCCTGTTAACACAAAGGTGAACAGAGGAGTTTCATGTTTTATAGTGGATGTTCCCTTGCAGATGATTTTTTTTTGTTATGTTTTATTACTGATAGGGAAGGTGGAAATGGTGTTGTAATGCTATTAGTTAAAAGCTGGTAAGCATCCCTTCTGGAAAGACCCTGGGGAGTTTAATAGGCAAGAAATCAATGCTGAAGTATTTTATCAGGAAGAGGTAATCTACTGAAATTGATAGAGGATTATCTCTAGTGTTATTCCTTAATGCGTCTTAGAGAACTCTGCACTACAGATATTTCTTTCGATATTTTGTGTAAAAAATTTATAACCATTCTGATTAAAATTCATACATTAGCTTACAAAGTAACATAAGCTGGGATCAGAACCATACAAACTATAAATTATATGTGGCTGCTTCATCTGATATCATTCTTTTTCTTCATTTTTCAATCTAACTATAATATTTATATGCATAACAATAATGCTTAGTATAGACATTGTTTTATCTGCTTGCAATGTTGTATAATTAATTCAAACCAAACATATGCACTAGAAATAGATAATGTAAATTCCCGTTACACAAATGTGGAAACCGAAGAGAGAGGGGTTAAAGGAACCATCCAAAAGGGTGAGAAAGTGTAGGCGTCAGGAACAGAAGTCAGGCATGCCACAGTGCTAGTCTAGGTTTAACCCACTACAGCAGTTGCAAAGTTCAGAGGGATGGTAAAAGGCAAAGCAGTTTAAGCAACATTAGCTATAATCAGTGGAGTAGAAGCATATAGGATATGCTTTGTGACCTTTACATTGGTTAACCAATTTTTTCCGCTTTTAGTTTTAGAATATGTTCTTTATATTTTCCAATATAAAGGGAAGGTAAAAAAACCCAACGTAATGATTCAATACAATCAATATAGAAAGAATACACATGCAGTAAAAGTGGGTATTAACAATGCCTCAAAATAAGTTGCGTCTGGAAGAGCATTTCGGTTGGCTCAGATTCCATCTCTCTTCCCCTTTTTTGTGGTATGTCTCTCTTGCTTATCGCTAGCCTGCCCTTACTAAAAAACCCACCAGAAATAGTATGCATTTATGGCCACTGACTAATGCTTTAATGTGGTTCTATGTGCATTGCTTATTTCAGCTGATGGTTTTTCTTCAGATTAGTATTATAAAGTTTATTGAGGCATGTATTACTGAGACATCATTTTAAAACTCCAGCTGCCTGTTTGCCTGGGAGAAGTCACTTTTTGTAAGGTCAAATGAAAACATCATTATTCCTTTTAGTTCTCATCCTCAGCATGATAAGTGTGGACAAGATGACTTTCATACAAGGGCTGGTAATTTTTTAATGAAAATTTTGTAAAGTTCTTCTTGTGTTGTCCAAGCTGACAATAGGAAAGCGTGCTTTTCCTTCTGTTTTGTGGGGTGTTTACCAAGTACCACTTTGCAAATTCTGTTGTGGGTGAAACCATGTCATTTTCTGAAATGCATAAATACCAATGATTTAGAGATACGTAATACTCTTTAACTAGCCTTTAACCTGAAAACAGGCACTATTTCCCCGTGTGATTTTCCTTGCAGAAGTTTTATACATGTGTGCTGAGGTTCAGGGGTTTCCATGGCAACTAGAGGTTTGCAGAGTATTCAAGAAACTCTGCAAGTTAAAATTAGCTTAGATGGTCATGCATAGATGATAAGGGCCTGGGGCTACGCAGGTCTGTGCAAATTGTTTTTGTGAAATTTAGTGGAGGATGTTACAATCCAAACCTGACATATGGGGTGTATCAGTGGATACAGCCACAGTGGATCTGAATACAGACAGCTGGCAGGCTTTGGGCATCTAAAACAAGTGGAGTGTTTTTAAATTTTTCATTTAAGATACATTTTAAAAGAAAATCTGTCTTTTAAACACATTAGAGAATGAGGAAAATGTAACTCTGATTAATGAGGGTTAGCAGAAGTGAAATGCCTGAGGAGCATTTTTGTTTTCATTAAGTTAAATCATTCTTACAATCATCCCAGTTTATTTCTGAGTATCTTCTCCTTGCCTGGACACGATTCTCATGCAAGGTCTGTTGTAAGTTGATCATTGCGTAGCTGCAAACCTGTAAGTATGCGAGACCTCAAAGACGGCATAGTTATGTGTCCCCCAGGTTTCCATTTAGAGTACGCTTATAGAAGTACAGCAGGAGGCTGGAGATAACATTTCTATTTTAATGAATCCCTCTTAAAATACTGTAGGATCTGTGGGAACTGGAGTAACATTGTAACTATCTTGTTCCATCTGTGTCTGAGCTTGTCATATGTCCCAACAACGATGAGCCTTTAAAGGTAGTGCAACGGTGAAGTTGTGTTCATGGAATAGAATAATTTGTTATGTGTGATTGCCTGCTTTTTATCTGAGCCACATTTTTTAAAATTTATTTTTTATGTTATTACTATTTCCAAAACAGTATGGGATAAGTCATCCTTCCTTTCTGTTAGTGAAAATGCTCTTTCACTATATCAGCTAGTTGATTGAAGATGCTGACATTATTGCAGAGGAGGAGATCTATGAAATGCTGGGAGGGGAGATGTTTCTCGTTCTGATCTTATTATTCTGGTAATTTCGATAAAGCACGAATTTCAACACAGTAGAGTTCTCTCAAAAGTGTTTTTTTCTTCCACTGTGATGACTTGTGCATTGCTTCAAAAATATATTGAGGGAATACTGTAATTATACAACTGACAATAAAGCCACCTAGAATTAAGGGGACACTGTCAATACAAATGCCCTCTTCTGTGGCTGGATATTAAAAAGTTGCCTGCAGTCACGGGCTTGCCTACCGTTTTGCATCAACCCAACATAAGACACCAACATCTCACTGTGAAAGAAACA